>NC_088797.1:58354714-59738931 GCF_011386835.1 Chrysemys picta bellii
GGGACATTTGATGAAATTGCCAGCTGTGACCCAATGCACAGGAAGTAATTTTGGGGGGGGGGAATCTGGGGCTCGGAGTGTATTGGGGTCACCCTGCAGTAGTAACCAAGGCTAGTGAGAGCCAGAGTGTGGCTGGCAGGCTTACCCATCCCCAAGGAACTGCTCAGGCTGGGAGTGGGGATGGACACTACTCCAAGGACCCCACTTCCATAACTGTGGGGCCACCATGGCTGACCGGCCTGCTCCCCATTGCAAGGGCCCTATCCTATACCTGCAGCCCCATCCCAGCGTTTGGGCCTGGACGGCCAGATGCTGCCCAGGCCTGGTCAAAGCGGCTGCTCCTGTTGTGTTTATAGGGTAACCTGAGGCACTGCCAACCTCCCCGTCATCCCCAATGGCTCCCCCTCATGCACAGGCTGGGGCAGCCCCTCCCCCAATGGCTCCACCCACGTGAACGGGCTGGAGGCAGCCCCTCCCCCCGTGCCCACAGCTCGCTGCCTCGGGTGCCGCGAGGAGGCGACTCACGCGGGGGGCGTTCCGCGGAGGCCGCTGGTGCCGCGCGTGCTGACGTTTGGCTCCCGTTAGCCACCGTAGGCGCAGCGCTTCCGGTGTGCGGCCGGATGACGTGGCCGGGGCAGCGGAAACAGCGTTTCGTCGGCAGCGGCTGGGTCGGGTCCGGGTCCGGGTCCGGGCCGGGCAGAGCGAGGGCGGCTCGCGGGTAGCCTGGTGCTTGCGGTGGTGACGCGGAGGAGGCCGGCGGGGAGGATGGAGCTGCCCAGGCTGCTGCTGTGCGCGGCGTCCGCCGCGCTGCTGCTGTTGCGGGCCCGGGCCGACGAGCACGAGCACACGGTGAGGAGCCGGCTGGGCCTGCCCGCCAGCCGCGCCCCTGGTGCCCGGCGCGGCGGGTGCAGCACGGGGTGGTACAGCCGTCCCTGGGGGGGAGTGTGTGTGTGTGTGTGTGTGTTTATGGAGGCGGGACCCTCAATACCCACCACCCTGTGTGGAGGGGGGGGGGGCATACGCCCATCCCCTGTATGTATGTGTGGGGGGAGCGGGGGGCCGTGTACACCTGTCCCGTGTGTGTGTGTTTATGGAGGGGGAGATTGTGAATACCTGTGGGGGAGGGAGTGTGTGTGTGTGTGTAGATCGGGCCCTGCACACCCGGAAGTGTGGGTGGGAGGGCCTGTACACCTGTTCCCTGTGGAGTGTGTATGTTTATAGAGGAGGGGCTCTGAATACTGTTCCTTTGTGGGTGAGGGGAAGTGTAATATCTGGTCCGTAGTAGGGGTGTGGTTGTAGCAAGGAGGGTCTGTTCCATCAGTAGGGTTTGGGGCTTTGCGGGGTTGCTGAAGAGGTCAATACTCCTTCTTCTTAATAATATTTGGTCCCAAGTATTCTCCACACCCCTCCTCCCCAAAATGCTGCTTCAGGTTATGGGCTGTGTGGTGACCCCGCTGTCTGATGGGGACTATGCTGCCTGAATGACCGCTAGTCTCATGTCAGTCACTACCTAATCCAATCACAGTGGATGGCTATACTCCGTGCACAGTGGCTGGCCATACTCTGTACTGCAGAATCCTCCTCTGGAGTGGGACGAGTGTGGGCTAAGTGGGACTAAATAGATTGGAAGAAGACCTAGCCTCTGGTTAAGTATCTGTGCTCCTCAGTTTCCCTGACTGCTTGCACTTTTTCTTCCACATGTGCACATTCCTGGTCCTTTGGTACTGCTCCCCATACAGGGTACACACTGGCTCTGATTCTGTGGTTTTGACAACTTATTTGTGATAGAAGAGCAATGAAAATGACTAAATGTCTAGAAAACATGACCTATCAGGGAAGATTGAAAAAATTGGGTTTGTTTAGTTTGGGGAAGAGAAGACTGAGAGAGGACATAAGTTTTCAAATACATACAAGGTTGTTACAAGGAGGAGGGAGAAAAATTGTTGTCCTTAACCTCTGAGGATAGGACAAGAAGTACAGCGGGCTTAAATTGCAGCATAGGCAGTTTAGGTTGGACATTAGGAAAAACTGCCAAACTGTCAGGGTAGTTAACCACTGGAATAAATTGCCTAGGGAGGTAGTGGAATCTCCATCATTGCCTAACCTGCTCTTAAAAATCTCCAAACACTTGTCAGGGATGATCTAGATAATATTTAGTCCTTCCTTGAGTGCAGGTGACTGGGCTAGATGACCTCTCGAGGTCTCTTCCAGTCCTACAATTCTATGATTTATAATAGGTACAACTTTGATAAATTCAGAATGTGCCATATAACTAAAATATCATTTAGAAATAACTTTGGTATTGTCTCCTTTTTGGCCAAGTACAGCCCTGAAGTGGTCAATTTCAAGATTTAATTATCTAAATGTATTAGTGAAGATTGAAATTAGTAAGTGAAGAGAAATTGGGATGTAGTTCAGAGATTAAAATCTTTATGGTTTAAAGTCAAATATAGCTTAAAAAGGTCTTGTGTTCAGATGAAGTTGCTGGAAAATAATTCAGTATTTAATTGTACATCTGTTCACTAACTTATGTGTTCCTTTACAGAGTCTTAACTTATACATCTGCTCTTTGCACACACTAGGACCTCTTGTACTGCTTGTCTACCTCTGGTGCTAGCACCTGTAAAAATGCTGGTGTAGACATTTCATAGGTGTTTTTACAGTATCCTCTGATCCTACTTGAATCAAGTTTAGATGGTATGGTAAAATGCTTGTATAGTCTGCATTGCCACTGTTGCTAGTACTGGTGGAATTGCAGAGATACTAGATGAACTGTCCAAAAAGTCCTCATATAGGTTCACCGTCAGATTCTTCCATTATTGAGGAACACCCTGAGTATTTACTAGCATTGTGTTAATGTGGGAGAACCAGTAAGTGAAACTGAGTGCTGTATTTTAGTTGTCCAGACTGAATGAAGTGCAAAGGCCTTAAAAAGCAGCCTAAGTGATGAAATATAACTAAATTGTAAAAATTTTAGAAAAATCTAAGTACTAAAATGAAAATTAGCCTGATGATGTGTGTGAAATTTATAAATAAAACTTAAATTTATAATTCTTTTCCTTATTTGAACAATTATAATTTAGCTTAAATGTGCTTTCAAAATTGATACATAAAAAGAATATACTGTTGTAGATGACCAAGAATTGTTCTCAGTCTCCCCACCCCCCCCTTACAGAATACATTCTCCAGCAACTGAAGTAAGCAAACTTTCTTAACAGTTCATGTCCCCAGAAGTGTAGGAATGGTAGTAAATACAGGATTTCCACTCTTGTAACAGATTTGAATCCCCTGAGTCTGAAGTTTTACCTACCATGGTAAATATTATAGTCTATGTGAGCACAATGTTTTTGGTACTTGAGTTAACTGTGGCTCATTATGTCTACAAGGGGCCAATAAAACTTGACTTAGAGCAGGCTAGAATGAATATATAACTGCCTCTCCTGAAAATGTTTGCAGATCCCTTTTCAAAGCAGGTGAAATTAGCATTATAGAGCATGGCTCAGGATGCTGAGCAATCTTCTCACTTCTGGGAAATGAAAGGGTAAGCCCGGGGCCTTGTTCATCATACTAGCTAGAGTTGACGGGCCCTAGAATTCAGACGGGGTTAAAGAGAGACTGCTACTGGACATAAATTTGCCCCACCCAAAATACAAACTTTAAGTTGAAATCCCAGGTTTAATGTATCACGAACATGAGCTGTGGAAGTTGGGCTTTAGAAACAATGCTTGATATATATTGTATGTCCATGAGGCACTGAAAGAATTAGTAATTTAGGTTTGCCAATCATTTTATTTGATGAATTCTCTTTTGGATTTTGTGTGTCATCTTTTATTGCTGTTCCCTGTGCTGCTTTTGCTTCTTTGCCCTGGCAGTAAAAAGAAATGTTAATTATTTTTTCTGAAATATTGTGTGCTGTTGCTTCAGAGAACAGTATTCTGGTAAGTTTCACTCTCAACATGGGGGTAAAAAAGCAACACAATGAAGTATCTAAACATGAACTAGGGAAATACAACCTAGATGGTGCTACTATCAGGTGGGTGCATAACTGGTTGGAAAACTGTTCCCAGAGAGTAGTTATCTGTAGTTAACAGTCAAGCTGGAAGGACCTATTAAGTGGGGTCCCACAGGGATCAGTTCTGGGTCCGGTTCTGTTCAATGTTTTCATCAGTGATTTAGATAATGGCATAGAGAGTACACTTATAAAGTTTGTGGGCGATACCAAGCTGGGAGGGGTAGCAAGGGAGGAGTTGGAGGATAGGATACAATTTGAAATGGTCTGAAATAAATAGGATGAAATTCAATAAGGACAAATGCAAAGTACTCCACTTAGGAAGGACAATCAGTTGCACATACAAAATGGGAAATTACTGCCTAGGAAGGAGTACTGCAGAAAGGAAACTGGGGGGTCATAGTAGATCACAAGCTAAATATGAGTGAACAGTGTAACAATGTTTGCTTTATTCCCCAACATCACTCTGGGATGTATTAGCAGGAGTGTTGTAAGCAAAAAACAAGAAGTAATTCTTCCTCTCGACTCTGCGCTAATTAGGCCTCAGTCTGGAATATTGTGTCCAGTTCTGGGTGCCACATTTCAGGAAAGATGTGGACAAACTGGAGAAAGTCCAGAGAAGAGCAACAAAAATGATTAAAGGTCTAGAAAACATGACCTGTGAAGAAAGATTGGGAAAAATTGTGTTTGTTTAGTTTGAAAAAAAGACCGAGAGACGGCATGACAGTTTTCAAGTACATAAAAGGTTGTTACAAGGAGGAGGGAGAAAAATTGTTCTCCTTAACCTCTGAGAATAGGACAAGAAGCAATGGGCTTAAATAGCAGCAAGTTGGTTTAGGTTGGACATTAGGAAAAACTTCCTAACTGTCAAGGTGGTTAAGCACTGCAAGATATTGCCTAGGGAAGTTCTGGAATCTCCACCATTGGAGATTTTAAGTGCAGGTCAGACAAACACCCGTCAGGAATGGTCTAGATCAGTGGTTCTCAAGCTAGGGCCGCCGCTTGTTCAGGGAAAGCCCCTGGCGGGTTGGGCCGGTTTGTTTACCTGCCGCGTCCGCAGGTTCAGCTGATCGTGGCTCCCACTGGCCGCGGTTTGCTGCTCCAGGCCAATGGGGGCTGCGGGAAGAGGCGCGGACTGAGGGATGTGCTGGCCGCCCTTCCCGCAGCCCCCATTGGCCTGGAGTGGCGAACCACAGCCAATGGGAGCTGCGATCGGCCGAACCTGCGGATGCGGCAGGTAAACAAACCGGCCCAGCCCACCAGGGGCTTTCCCTGAACAAGCGGTGGCCCAAGTTTGAGAACCACTGGTCTAGATAATACTTAGTCCTGCCATGGGTGCAGGGGACTGGACTAGGTGACCTTGCGAGGTCCTCTCCAGTCCTATGATTTTATGTAGCATGTCCAGGGGTGCATGCGTTTGAAGTATCTTGATTGTTTCTTGGATTAAAATATTTGTTATCCTATTGAATTATTATCAGATAAACTTCAATAGCCCAACACGAACTCTCTGTGGCACTGACACCTATCAGACAGATGTTTTCAGGTAAAAAAAATTCTAGACACCTTTCTCCTGCACCCTTTTAGTCAGTTGTTGTGTGGACTTCAGAAACATATAGATGAAATAGCCTGCAGGCTAACCTTAGCAGGGTTACCATGCTAATTTTGCCACTCTTATGAAGGAGCCTAAAGCTTTGTCCCACTTGAAATGAGCTCTGTGGAAAGAAATGGGTTTGCAACATACATACCATGTGCCTAAGAATGGTCTGGCTGTTGCTGTGTTTCTTTTTAGAGTATTTTCAACTTTATGCATTTATTTTATGTTGTTTGTTGCATCCGGCTTGAAAGTGCCACTTGAAGCATTGTTACCAACTAATGGAAATACTTCTGATCACCAGTCCATACTACAAATACAGCTGTAAACTAGATTGGTGGTGTGCCATAATCAGTAGTATCTCGGTAATGTCTTATTGTTAGTGTGGATGTTGCAATGTGGTCCTAGCTCTAGTCAGTACAGCCTTGCTGGAGGACTACCCAGAAAAAGTGTTAGAACTGCTAAAAAGTGGCCATATAGATACCACTACCCATGATAGTTATGCTAGGTAGAGCATGGTTATATTTTACTAATATTGTGTCAATTATGAAAAAAGTTTCTAAAGCTTTAGTTTGTCAGAGATGGCACAGGCATAAAGGGGAAGCTTGTGTTTATGGTGATACTTCTCTGGGCTATTACTACATGTTTAGGCAGTCAAAATAGATCATTAGGTTCTCAACATAGTTACCAGAATTACTGAACTGATATCAAACTTGGTACAGAAAATTCTGTGAAACCAAATTTGTGACACCTAATTAAACTTAGTTTAAATTGGTATGTTTACATCTTAAGAGTTTGGTGATAGGTATTTAAAATTGTACATTTATGCAACCTTCTATAATATTCTAAACTGAAGTAGTGGACTTTGGATTGTGGAACCATCAAGATGTTTCTTGTTCAGTCTTTGCTGATTCTAGTTTTAGAAATAGTCGCGTCATATTTTTTATCTTAGTAGGATCCTGGGACCATATACACTGTATCGTCTACTATGAAGCAACAAAACATGAAATTGCCAATTATGCCAGTCCTGAAGATGCAACACTTCTTATTTGTTGGCTTTTTTTGTGTGTGTGTGTGCTGCCTTCATGTTACATTCAACAGCACCTACTTAACAGATCTGTCTACTGTTATATTCTTGTTAGGACACAGGTGGCTATCATCTTGTAGCTGTAAGGCTGTCTTCCCGGTCTTTTTAAGGGACACGGTTTTTTTGTGCAAGGTGGGGTAGAAAGGGGATAAAGATTATGATGTAGGCATTTCTAGAATAGCGTTGTCCTTTGTGGCTGCAAGATAAGTAATTCTTGTTGATTTGAAGGAGCCCTGGAAGCTTGGCTAAAGCTTGTTTTCATAGCAAAACAAATCTAAAATTGCATTTAAATAGACCAGTAAATTTGCTTACGTTTTTATTATAAACAGGAACTGCATCTTGGTAATGAAGTACAGTAACTCCTCACTTAAAGTCGTCCCGGTTAACGTTCTTTCGTTGTTACGTTGCTGATCAATTAGGGAACATGCTCGTTTAAAGTTGCGCAATGCTCCCTTATAACGTTGTTTGGCAGTGCTTTGTCCACTGCTTGCAGAAAGAGCAACCCATTGGAGCTAGTGGTGGGGTGGACCGGCAGACCCCCATTAGCTCCCCGCTCCCCTAAGTTCCCTATGGAGCAGGCACCCAGCAGGCTATCAATTGCCGGGCAGTTCAGCTGCCCCTCCCCCCACTGCCGTGTGCTGCTCCTGTCTTCTGCCTTGGAGCTGCTCCCGGGAGCCTCTTGCTTGCTGTGCGAAGGGGGGGGGGGGAGAGAAGAGGGGTGCTAATGTCAGGGTGTCCCCCTGCTCCTGCCCCCCCCCCCCGCTATTTTACCCCATTTCCATAGAGCGGGGGTGGGGGTGGAGGGACGACAACACAACAGGGCTCAGGATGGAGGGAGCTTGCTGGCAGCAGCTGCTGTCTCAACTTGCTGATCTACTTAAAAAGGCAGTGTACTTAGACTGGGGTCAGCATACTTAAAGGCGCAATGCGCGATTCTCTCACACATACTGTGTGTGTCTCTGTCTGTCTCTGCCATGCTGTCTCTCCTCCCTCAATTTGTGCTGCCTTGTAGAGTGTGAGGCTACATTAACAACAATGTGTTAACCCGTGAGAGCTCAGCTGAGTTCATCATTTAGCAGCAAGGCATTCCCTGGGAAATATCCCACCCTCTGACTTCACCACTCAACCAAGCTTCACAATCATCATTGCTGTGTACAGTATTAAATTGTTTGTTTAAAACTTATACTCTGTATATGTATGTGTATGTGTTTTTTATATATATATATATGTCTTTTGTCTGGCGAAAAAAAATTCCCTGGAACCTAACCCCCATTTACATTAATTCTTATGGGGAAACTGGATTAGCTTAACATAGTTTCGCTTAAAGTAGCATTTTTCAGGAACATAACTGCAATGTTAAGCAAGGAGTTACTGTAACTACAGATTCTAAATTTAAGTAAAGTTATCACCTCATGTCCCCTGCTCTGATAATCATGACTGACCACTGACTTGTTTCACCACTTTGCACAATTACTGCATTATTACTTGTCACCCACAAGACTCATTAGAATTAATTTCTAGCTGAGGCAGAAATTTATTCCTTTGTAAAAATGTTTTTCATATATTTAAACAAGACAGATCAGGTAGTGTATCAAAACCCTTACCATCTTATGTGCTGTGAGAACCAGATGCTCTTTTTAGATAAATGTCTGTTTATCTGCTCTTACTTTCTCCTAGTTTTGTTGGCTTGTCTTATTGTTGAGTTAGACATTTGATACTGTTGTTCTCACACACTTTACCTGATCACTGCTAACTTTTCACTGACTATTCTGTTCATCCTCATAGGGAGCTCCTGATGCAGTCTTCATTTTTTTCTCCAAATGCCTAAATACAGCTGTCATTGAATCGTCTGTAGCTAGAGAGGAAATTTCTGTTTGAAAAGCAGGAGAGGGAAACTATCACATCCAGTTACATAATCTTACAGTACAAGTGATTTTAAGAAAAGACCATCTGGCTCCCCTGTGGCATGCCTTATTCAATTCAATGCTGCTTTTGATACCCTAGCAGAAGTAAAAGGGATTTTGATTTGCTGTCTTGCTTTCTAGAGGATAGAACTGAGTAAGTGAGCACTTGTCCAGTAGATTCTCTCAGTCAGGACTCTGTTTTGTCTCATCTACTCAGAATGTGAGGCTAATTAGAAAGGTTTGTGAGAAGATGTAGGCTTAATGACTTCTGTATATTTATGACATTGATTTAAAACTCAGTCTCACAGACCTGTATGATGTGTCTGAATGACTTACCTAGTGCCTGAAATCATTTCTCCAAACTGAGGGAGTACCTGCCACTTATTACTTAGGTTTGTAGCCTGGTACGTAGGTGGGAAGGGCAAATGGGTGTCATGTTAGATTCTCATAACAGAGGAATTACCCCATATTTCCTTGTATTTGTTTCATAGGCAGCCCAGGTTTCAGTGGCTTCTACCTTATTAGTTAGAAAATTACATTAATACAGATGCTTTCTGGCTTGCTTCCATGTCCAAAGCTATCCACAGCTTAAAGATTCTTACTTAAAAAGGAACACAATTAACTTTCCCAGACTTTTGATTGCCTTTTACTTCTAACTTCTGCTTTCAAACACACAGTGATCTGAAAAAGACAACACAACCTATATTGGTAGGTTTGCATTTCTTTTACCTCTACTACAATATACACTGCACATGTTCTGAGGAAAGTCACATCCTCTCCACAATTCAATTTCCACAACACTAGCCACATCAATTTCTACACAAGGTGTAACTAGTTCTTTTTTGAACACCGAGTAAAGGCCATTTACTTAACATATAATCCAAAGGGCTATCCTTAGAGGGTTTTACCAGAGACCCACCCATCTACCTGCTTACATTCTAACAGAGAATTACACAGAGAACAGAGGGAATTATGGCCTAATAGGATCCTACTACAGGAATTTCTACTAATACTGATCGCTACAGGGGATGGGACAGAAAGATCCCAGTTCGACCTCAGAGCTTCATCGCACACGATGGCTTCCACTCTGAGGAATTACAAATGAGACGCTCGGTTCCGTCCACACACCTAACGCCCAAATGTATAAAACAGAAATTCATTAACCGGTTAACCAGAACAGAACCAGACCAGAACCAGATAGTGTCTCCTTATCCTATTGGGACTCACCTTATCGGAACACGAATCCCAGGGGCCGCAGTGAAGCAGAGAAAAGGGGCGAAGCACCCTGTTGGCGCCGTTCCCAGTTCGCCGCAGCCGTCCGGAGTCCAATGTCCGAGCTAGGAGAGTCCCATCTGGGGTCAACAGAAACTGTCACCGAAATGTCGGGTCCACCTAGCTGAGAGCCAATAACAGCCAGACAGGGTTAAGGAAGAGTTGCTTTATTCTGCAGAAGAAAGGAGAGCTTTGCACCTTGGTACAAAAACTCTGTCTTACACAAATTTCACAGATCCTTTATACACATTCAAAGACCCTTGCCGTGTTAACACTTGATTGGTGGTTGCCAGAGCCGTGCTTCTGTTATCTGGTCAGTGAAAACCGGCTTGGGGATAGTTCCCTCTACCTCAAGGCAGAGGAGAGAAGACACCTCACTACACAGTAGTCTGAACTTTTGAACTGTCTGCTTCCCCCTAATGGCCACTGGTTGACATAAAGGCTGCTAGCTGTTAAGGGGGGGTCACTAGTAACTTTCACAGTTGGAAGAAATTCCAATACTATTATTCACAAGCAAAACAAGAGGTCTATCCATCCCCCAAGGAACTTACAATCTTAGTTGAACATATCATACAATTCATTGTAGGGATGTATTGCAAGGATGAAGCTAATAATAGTAAAAGACACTTTTAGATGCACTGTTTTTGTATAAAGCAACAGAGGGTCCTGTGGCACCTTTAAGACTAACAGAAGTATTGGGAGCATAAGCTTTTGTGGGTAAGAACCTTACTTCTTCAGATGCATCTTAAAGGTGCCACAGGACCCTCTGTTGCTTTTTACAGATTCAGACTAACACGGCTACCCATCTGATACTTGTTTTTGTATATAGCTTTATATATTTTTTGTATAACAAGTGGTAGTTCTTCCTACTTCAAAAAATCAATCTGTCTGTTTCCAAGCTCCTAAATTCTCTAATACTTCTGTTGTTTGCTTAATTAAGGAGGGAACAGTTGTCTTGTCTTGTACTTATAGTTGGCTTGGCTTTTTGGCAAGTCACACTTCATACTGTTGGGAGAATGGTAACTGTTATTTGCAAGATTGCTACACTGATAAGTTTATGGCACTGCATAAATAAATGGTGCTTTATAGGCAAGGTATGATCTCTTCCCCCAGAGGGTTTACAGTCCAAGATGCAAGAGAATTAAGTTCTTCTCGTAGATAGGAGTTGCTCCTGTCTTCAGGGATGTTTATGATTTGGCTAGGTTTAAGTGCTTCCTGTGTTTAGGGTTTGTTGCTAGTATAGTGAGGAAGTGTGATAAACATCTTACTGGAATGATTGAAGTTGTCCTCTTCTGCTCATTTTACTCTTTGAAGTCTCAAGCCTTAATTAAATGTTGTGGGATAGGATATTATGGCTTTCTAATTATGAAGTTTTTTGAATGATAAGGAAGAGATGTATGTTTCATTGTGTTTTGGTGGTGATTATTTTTGCATCTTTGTTTCCTGCTAGATGAAGGTACTGATCAAAACTAGTTTTCTGATAGCAAGGTGGAAGGAGTGCTAGTAGCAAATACTATTACCAATAAATACACATCTGCCATAAATAAAGTAATGAGTGACCAGGAAACTTGGTGGAATCTGATACTCCATCTTTATCTCACCTCTTTGTGAGAGGCAGGGGGAGTCTGTCTTTAATTTGCTTATTCAGTGGCCTAAGACTGAAACTGATAACTCATTTCACAATGTCCCACTAAATGGTCTACAACTACATCACACAACCACCATAACTCCCATGTCCCTCTCAGCTGAGAGGCAAGGGATTGAATGAATTCCTTTTCATGCTTAATTGGGTCCTCTCTCCCAAGAGCGAAATGATGGCATTCTGGGTTGTGTGAGGAAAACAGCCTCCTGTCACTACCCATGTTTGTATGTTTTCTATATTTGTATTACAGTAGCATCTGGAAGCCCCTGTTGAGATCAGGGTCTCAATATGCTGAGCACGTATGAACACAGAGTCCCTGCCCCAAAGAGTTGACCGTCTAGTTACAGAATTAATCTACAATCTGTTCTGAAGATAAATGGAGGAATTCACTCTCAGGCCTGTCAGTCTGTTTTTTTTAATTAACATGTTTATATTTGAACAAGAAAGCAGAACTTTGTCTTGTTTTAATACTTACTTATAGTATATAATTGATTTAATTCATTTTAAAGGTGACCTGGAATGCTTCCCAAAAAATTTTGAGATCACCATTCAGTAACAGACTGCCTGCAAATAAGTACATTATTAAAATGGGAGTTAATTTTTTTTCCTCTTAACTTTCTGTGGAAGACAAGAGTTTAGAAGCTTAAGAAAATTAACACAATCCACTACTGAAAAAGAATACAGCTCCGTTTACAAGTCAGCGTGTCATCAACTGTTGCATGAGAGAAACAGTACTTGAAAGAAATTTGGATCTTGATAGGTAACGCTTGAATACTTGAACATTTACTCAAAAACCACTAGGGGGAGGAAGGTACAAAAGTCAAGTCAGGCATTACAAAAGGAGAGAAAGATGGGGATATAGCCCCCAATCTGCCAGCAGAATCAGGAACATGGTAAGGAGCCTAATGTTCACTTCAGTTGTTGAATGCTATACTTCCCACCTTCCCTCAGCTTTCTGCAAGGATGGATTGTTATGCTGCACCAGTATAACCTTTCAAGTTGGTGGTAGAGAGAAGGGAACCTCTTCTGGCTTTCTCTGACATGTTGAATTGTTTTTCTTTGCTCCCCTCTCATTTCTCCTTCCCCATCCCTAAAATCTCCTGTACCTCTGCTACTTTCCCAAGTAAAGTGAAACTGACAAATGGCTGGTTAGTATTATTGCTGGACATGCAGTAGTGAAACTGACCAAATATTTATCATTGATTGCTGCAGATGTAATACAAAAGAGTACAAGGCTTTCCATTATAAGCAGCTTTGATTTGTTAATAAAGTGGCATGATGGAATGAAAGGATTAAATCTTTTCTCAAAACATGGTGACTTAAATTCATAAATCAGAATAAAACATATTTTTAAGCACTCATGGCTCAAGCACTCTACATGTGGGTTTGTAGCTAATTATTTCTAGGCCCAACTAGCTTTATGGCAGTTAACTATTCATATAATTGTGTTTAAGGACTTTTGTTAATTTGTTGAAATGGAAAGTGTCTAACTCTTATCTACCAGTTACTTTGACTGCACGATAAAAAATACACTTATGCCTAATTGACATTTGATTCTCCTTTCCACTCAAAGTAACATAAATATTTGTAAAAAGAACAGGAGTACTTGTGGCACATTAGAGACTAACAAATTTATTAGAGCATAAGCTTTCGTGGACTACAGCCCACTTCTTCGGATGCATACAGAGTGGAATAAATATTAAGGATATATATATACACACACATACAGAGAGCATAAACAGGTGGGAGTTGTCTTACCAACTCTGAGAGGCCAATTAAGTAAGAGAAAAAAAACTTTTGAAGTGATAATCAAGATAGCCCAGTACAGACAGTTTGATAAGAAGTATGAGAATACTTAGTATTCTCACCTGTTTATGCTCTCTGTATGTGTGTGTATATATATCTCCTCAATATTTATTCCACTCTGTATGCATCCGAAGAAGTGGGCTGTAGTCCACGAAAGCTTATGCTCTAATAAATTTGTTAGTCTCTAAGGTGCCACAAGTACTCCTGTTCTTTTTGCGGATACAGACTAACACGGCTGCTACTCTGAAACCTGTCATAAATATTTGTTCCATTTATATACATCTCAGCCTTGTGAGAACACTTCATTCTTGCATATTTATGGGGTCTGAATTTTAGCTCTTAAGTAGGATTGAAATGGATTTGCCATGTGCAAATACAATTATATGCACCTATTCCTGGCTTGAAAACCGGACCCAGGTGGTTTGGTGAATTGATGGTATAGTCACCACTATTGACGTGTGGAGGAAAGGCTAGCGGTAAACTGTTTTAGTCCTGTAAAGACTGTTAAAAGCACAATAAAAAAAAAAAAAACTAGTCAAGGTTAGCATTTTACAAAGTGTATCACACATGATAACTTAAACACTTTGGTTCTTATTTTTGTGAGTCCATCCCAACATCTGAGCATTAATGGAGACATTTATCTGAGGAGTGCATATATTAAGAGTGTTTGGAATTATGATAGAACTTGAAAAAACTTTAGCCAGCTACTGGCTGGGGTACTACATTTACTGACCAGAGGTAGCTACAAGTGATGAGGTTTTAATTGCTTTTACAGAGAAGTCCAGGGCAAAACCCTGTTGAGAGGGCTACACTTATTGCTACTTCTAGTTATTAAGATGGAGGGTACTTGTGTTCTACCAAGGTACAATTTACGCATCCTGTATGGAGTCTTTGGCAAATTTATACAGTTGCAGATAAAAAAGATAAAGGAGTTTCTCTTCAATGCTTTTTGTAAGTTTCTATGCTTTCAATTTCAGGGAATGTTACCTGTAAAGGGCCACTGATGCTTCATACCCTTATGCCAAATATTTGTTTAAATGCCTAAGAGGAGCAGGCATAAATTTCTCCCCCCCTCCCATGCCCCCAAATATTTGTCTTATGTGATGCTCTTTTAGTTGTCTAACTCAAAGTGCAGATGGTGTTTGGACCTCTCCTTTCTGAACTCCCCAAATATACCACTGCCTCTCTAAATAACATGAAGAATGGATGTGCTTACTTTTACTGTGATAGACTTCTCATATGTTTCAATATTCTTTCTTTTAGTACCAAGATAAAGAAGAAGTCGTTCTTTGGATGAATACAGTAGGACCTTACCACAATCGCCAAGAGACATACAAATACTTCTCTCTTCCCTTCTGCGTGGGATCAAAAAAAAGCATCAGTCATTATCATGAAACACTAGGAGAAGCACTTCAAGGAGTTGAATTGGAATTTAGTGGTCTGGACATTAAATTTAAAGGTAAGCATTCTAAGATGTATTAAAAAATCCCCTACATTTAATCTCTGAATTAAAAACTCCTGGGTAAGAGACACTTTCAGTTCCCTTGACTAGTAGATTTCTCATTGTTGATCACAACTTTGTATGAAAACAGAGGCTTTTATTACAAATGGTCTCTTAAACACACTGAATTTCTTTGTCTCTCTCATTCACCCCTTAAAGATATCTTCTTTCAGCAGTTAATAAACTTTTGTGGTAACTGATTATGGCCATTCAAATGTTGAATGTGGACAGGGTTGAAGAAAATCAAAGAATGCTCAGTATGAAAGTAGAGTATATTGCTTTTATTTCTGAAGGTTAAAAAGTTTTCAAAATATAATAGTGCAGCTCTTAATTTATGAACAGAGTACATATAAAATGACTGCTCAATACCACATGTTGGCACAGGTAGATCTTAGAGGAGCTTCTCTTTGCTTTTCTGTATTATTGAAAACAGGGCAACTCAGACATGTGAGATATTTAGCCATATGCACTCTTTAGAAAAACCTAGTGTAGAACAGGGGTGGGCAAACTTTTTGGCCCAAGGGCCACATCTGGGTATGGAAATTGTATGGCGGGCCATGAATGCAATTGGTGGTGCAGGAGGGTGCTCCGGGCTGGGATCAAGGGGTTTGGAGGGTGAGAGGAGGATCAGGGCTAGGTTGGGGGTTGGGGTGCAGGCTCCGGGCGGTGCTTACCTCAAGCAGTTCCTCGAAGTAGCGGCATGTCCCCCTCTCTGGCTCCTATGCAGAGGCGCAGTCAGGCGGATCGGCACGCTGCCCCTTCTGCAGGCGCTGCCCCTGCAGCTCCCATTGGCCATGGTTCCTGGCCAGTGGGAGCTGTGGGGGTGGCACTTGGGGTGGAGGCAGTGTGTGGAGCCTCCTGGCTGCCCCTGTGCGTAGGAGCTGGAGAGGGAACATCCCGTTGCTTCCGGGAGCCATGGCATGCGCAGAGTGGTGCGAGCCCACGGCTGGAGCACCGGAGCGGGGCAAGCCCCGGACCCTGCTCCCTGGCAGGAGCTCAAGGGCTGGATTAAAACGTCTGAAGGGCCGGATGCGGTCCCCAGGCTGTAGTTTGCCCACCCCGGTGTAGAATATAAAGAATGTATTGAGGTTGATTTTGAAGGAAAACTAGTTTTGTAGAACAGAGCATGTTCTGTGGCTTTAATCTTACTCTTTAAACTTCTGTGTTCTGGTAATAGTGTTCCTATTGGTGTGTAAAATTGGAATTATGGTTTTGCTGTTTTTGCTATTGGGGTAGACACGAGCTGTGGACCTCTTCCAGACCCTCTTCAGCATAATAAAGGAAGAACTTGAAAGTGAGAATGTGGGTACTACTGTGACTACATTTTTCAAGTATGCTGAGCACATGCAGCTCCTCTTGAGATCAATAGATGCTGTGGTTGTTCAGCACTTTTGAAAGTCCTGCCCAAAATTAATGTTGTTGAATATTCTATCCCTCTTGTTTACTCTTCCAGTTGTAAAAGCATCGCTAATGATTTTTTTGCCCAGTATTTTTATAAAAATAAAAGTTGATAAAACATAAAATTGAAAAACCAAAAATATATAGGTCTACTTTCTATAACAATTCAGACTGAAAGCACTGCTACCATTAATTTTCTTTTTGTATGCAATGTTTGAACCTTTTTTGGAATATAAAGTTAAAAATAAATTGGAATTGGGTTTAGGGGAGGGAAATGACATGAATTTCCACAGTTAAGATTTATCACTTTCCAGTTCCATTATTTCTTTCAATTCATTTGACTACTACATTTAAAATAATGATCAACAGGATAATTGATGTCTTACTTCCTCTTCTGAATGGATATTCTATGAACTACTAGCTTCTACAGTGAATCTCTAAAACTAAATGTGAAATTGCACAATACATAGGTTACATGTAACCTGTGTCGAAGACTGTTAAAATGAGCTACAAAACTGACTTAACTTGGTAGAAGTTCCACTTTGAAAGGGTTTTTTGTAGTCTTCTGTAAAATGGATCATTGCTGATGGTAAAAATCTGTATCTACAGAGACACAAAGCACAATGAAGTTACTTAAAAATAATAGAAAACACATGTACTGTTAGATTAACAGTAGATCATTGGTCTTTCAATGTCCTTTCAGTATCAGGAAAAATCTTTTTTGCTTTTCCAAAAATAAAAATAAAAAATGCATTTGCTGAGGCAGGTCAGTTTTTTAGCATAGCTGCTCTTAACTTGTCTGGTAAGTATTCATAACTTATGTAGAGTTCACAGAGCAGCATGGTCTGATAAACCATGCATGCTCATCTGCACTGCTTAGCTTAAGTTTCAAAGCATTTTATTGACTAATGAGAAATTGCTATGAGTCTACATGAAAAATATACTCAATTTCTCCCTAGAGAACTAAACATACCAGCAAAAAGCAGATCTAGATGGGAATACAGAGGGTACACGTAAGCTCCAGAGGCAGCATACTACTGAGGAGGCTAGCCCCACAAGTGCTGGGAAGGGAGAAGGCACAAGGATTCCTAGTGGGTCATTGTTATTGGGCCATGCTCTGATGGCTCCATTTTCATATTGGATTTCTTGCTTTTATATGGCTGGAAAATAGAGGCTCTTTTCTACCTCTTTTGACTGTTGGAAAGGAGAAGCTTTCTTCCACACTCTCCTGAGGGTCGGGTGGGGCAAGGATTCTACTATTCAAACTTTACACCACAGCATCATGACTATGAATGGTCTCTACTGCTCTCTCCAGCCTTTTTGGGGCCGTCTTCCTGCACGAATAGCTCTACTACCTTCTTCTGCAGTTGCTTAGAACTTTCCCAGGAAGACGCCTGAGACTCAGAGGAGTGTTTACACTTTCACTTGCTGCTCTTCATAATACTGTACCACTGTTCACTCAGCATAGCGTTGTCATGTATCAGCAGCCACAGACGCACTTGGGAAGACAACACTGCATTGGTTTAGGTTCACTTTGTGTTTGAAGATTATGATTAGCCCTTGAGGGCTAGAAACTCCAGTATTAAAACATTAAGAATCTGAAAGTGAAACTGACTTTATAGGTTTTTTTTGTTTGCCAAGCTGAAAAATGCAATAAGTCAATAAAGCAAAAAGGGGACTTACAATATTAAGACTGAAATATTAAGGTGCCAGTGGTTATTTGCAATTTAAGTTGAGTGTCTCTTTAAGAAGAGAGAAAATGCAAGATGGAGCACAGTGTCCCAAAATCTTGAGTACTGCCCAAATCTAACTGAAGCTCCCAAGACTATGCAAAAGCTTTTACGTAAACTGATCTTTTCCCTGGAGTTTCTAGCAGAAGCAGTGAATCTCCAAATTACAGCTTGGCTGACCTATATGGCAGAATGATTCAGTCCGCTTCACTACTTGACTGCTCATTTCTGCACTTGTGGATTTTAACATTAGCTGCCATTTTTTGGTGGCCGTCACTGGCACAGGTAGTAAGGTTCACTTAACACAGTCAGAGACAACCTAGGGAGAGGAAACCACTACCATTTCCTGTCAGGTAAGGTAGCTCTTACATCCCTGGCTGATAATTTGTCTTTCTCCTTCTTAGGCTTTTCCTTTTCAGTGGATTAAACACTAGTTATTTACTAAGCCACTTTGATAGGAAACACTACTGGAAATAGGTGGATAAAAGCAGTGGTTTTCAAACTTTTTTTCCAGTTGAAGAAAATGGTTGATGCCCGTGGGGCAATGGAGCTGGGGATGAGGGGTTTGGTGTGTGGGAGGGGGCTCCGGGGTGGGGCAGGGGATTGGGGTGTGGGAGGGGGTCATGTCTTTGGGCTGGAGGTGCATGTTCTGGGGTGGGGCTGGGGATGAGCCGTTTGGGGTGCAGGAGAGGGCTCCAGGTTTGGGGGGGCTCAGGACTGGGGCAGAGGTTAGGGTTTGGGAGGGGATTAGGGCTGGGGGTGCAGGCTCTGGGTGAGGCCAGGGATGATGGGTTTGGAGTTCAGAAAGGGGTTCTGGGTTTCAGGGTGGAGGGGCTATGGGGTTGGGGTAGGGGATTGGGGCGCAGGCTTACCTCGAGCGGCTCCCGGTGAACGGCACAGCAGGGGTGCTAAAGCAGGCTTTCTGCTTTTCCTGGCACCACGGACTGCGCTGCTCCCCAGAAGCAGCAGGTCTGGCTCCTAGGCGGAGGCGTGCAAGTGGCTCCATGTTTGGCCTGCAGGCACACCGCTCTCTCTCCTCCCCAGTTCCCATTGGCCAGGAACCGCCAATAGGACTGTGGAGTTCTGTGTCGTCCCTCCCCTCCCTCCCCGGCCTAAGAGCCAGACCTGCTGCTGGCTGCTTCCGAGGTGCAGCGTGGTGTTGGAATAGGTAGGGACTAGCTTGCCTTAGCCGAGCAGCACCACCAATGGGACTCTTAATGGCCCGGTTGGCGGTGCTGACCAGAGCTGCCGCAACCCAATATTGGGTCGCGACCTACAGTTTGAAAACCACTGGATAAAAGGATGGTCTCTCCTTTAGGTAAGTCTTGGAAAGGTCATTGTAGTGACTTGGGGGTGGGGGGGAAGGTAGTTAGTTACAACTCATTCTCTGCACATGCCAGAAAGAGTTCCTAGAATAAGAGAATTCTCAGATTTAAGATAAACTTTGCAAAGGGCACAGAGGTCAAAGAAACAGAGCTCCCCCTGGCACTTTCAGGAGCCCCACTCTCTGGGATCCTTAAACCAAATAAGATGATGACATGAAATCTTATTCTCTGCTATGTAAGCTCTTTTCTCCTACCCCTCCATATTACTAAAGAAGGGATGCACATGTGCTTAAAAGAAATAATGTTCTGACTTTAGCTAGATAATCTGATACATTCCTAATATTTCCCTTTAAAATTGCTAGAACAGATGTACTGGGATCTTGCATTCATTATTATAAACTTCATGTGACTGAGGCTTGAAAAATCTACTTAAGGCTGGTCAGTGGAAAGCTGTCTTTGAGTGTGGAGATCTAAACCATCAGCTTCTGTGGAAATGAAGTTTTGCTTAACAGGTAGAATGTTTTAAGATGGTGAAAGAGCCTACCATACCAAAGGCAGACCTAGGGAGTGTTGTCTTCCTGAATCTGCAGACAAAATTCCAGTGCTGCTTCTGCTTATATATCATCAAGCTGAAGCAAAATGAAGTTAATTAGTAATTGTTGCTATTCATAACTCTGAAGACAATAGTGAAGGTGTCAAGAATCATGTTATTTTTATGCTACTGCTTGAGAGAGCTCTGAGCAGCAGCAGAGGGCTTACAAAAAAAGTTTGGGACTACTGTAGAATAGAGGAATCCTCTTTTTCAGAGCAACCAAGAGTTTTTAGGAATCAATAGGGTAGTGAAAATTCTCACCCCTCTCAGTACCCAGGAGGCTTTAGAGGGGAGAAATTGGAAAGCTCTTTCTTCCTTCTGTCAACTATGGGGTGTGTGATGCTTAATTCATATATCTACCAGGCAGAACCTAATACAAAAGATGGACCATTCTTCAACACAACCCGGTGCCCCAAACCTGTTCCAGCATCTTGGTTAAAGTTGCAATAGCCTTGCCTCTTCCAGCAGTTAGGGGTAATGGGTTGAGGTTCTTGGTAGCCAAATGTCTCCTAAGTAAGATTCTCTATTTACTAATTTTACAGAATGAAAAACAATGAAGGGCATAAATGGCAAAATGTAATTAGATTTTATAACTTTCAGTTTTAACAATTTAAAGCATTGTTACTAACACGAGGAAAGGCACTTGTGTGTTAACATGATTTTTAAATTGACTCTATCCTTTAGAAGAAACTGATGGTACTAGTGAATGATACTGACAACAACCCTAGAAAAAATCCTTTTGTTACTAATTTGCTATATTTACAGATTGTTATGGATTTTACTAAATATGAATGAAAGCAATATTTTATCTGACTAATTTTCTAGAATGTGCATGTAAATGGTAAGTAAAAAGAAGGGGGAAGGCTGTTCTCATTTCATCTGATTGCAGTTAAACACCATGTCAAAGCTTTGTTTAATCACCCCTCATCTGTTCAGGATATGACAAATGTCTGACTTTATGCAACCAGTTTACTGATTTTTATTGCACTGCCTTTGCATAGAAGTTCTGCGTCATCCCTGTTAGCAAGAGCACACCATAGATACGGAAACAGCTTGGAAAAGAAGTCAGTTTGTGTGACTTGGTGGTTACCAGTGCAGATGGGGATTTTCTTCTTTCTCTACCTCAGGCAGGCACATGAGAATATTTGTGCCCTTTCATTGTGTATTCTACTTTCCTTTCTTTCCCCATGCTGTTTCTTGACTTCCAGAAGATTAGCCATACAGCAAGTCAGTTACTGATGCTCTTCTCTGTCATCTCAGGTTTTTTGGTAGATGAGGATGGTTTTTTTTATTTTCATGACTATGGGAACAGCAGTGGGTTGTCTTGCGCTATAGCAAAGTGTTGCTTCCATCATAGATTTTTCTGTGCAGTATGAGAACGGAAACTTTTCCTGTTGGAATGGAAGTAGTGGCTTCAGTAACCTTAAGTTTTGTTTTTTTAATAGTGGGGAAAACAGCTTTGATGCCAAGGGAAGGAAATGGGCTCTTTCAGCCTGCTGAGATTAGGTGCTCTTTCCCATAGAGATATAAAGCCTGACTCCCACCATCATTGCCAGGGTTAATCAGGCTGGTTTAGACCTGGGTCATTGTGTCCCTATGTAGGGAAGTCCCTCCCAGTCTTGAATCTAGTCCCCTGCTTTGTCAGGCAGCCCTGTCACAGGGTTCATAAACTTTCCAAGCTCTATCTTAAAACTTACGTTGTTTTCCCCCACTACTCCTAGTGGAAGGCTGTTCCAGAACCTCCCTGATAGTTAGAAACCTTCTTCTAATTTCTAAATATATTCATGGCCAGTTTATGCTGATTTGTTCTTGTGCCAACATTCTTTGCATGTCATACTCTTCCCATCCTCCTCAAGAAAGCTGGATATGGAGGTTGAACAATCTGTTCGTTTCTGTCCTCTGTCCCCTCTAGAGATCTCTTTATAGTCAAAAAACGTATTTGATCATCCCAGAACCTTCTCTTTCCCTATTATATCTCTGAAGAAATGGGCTCAGAATCAGGATCTGGTGCCTTCACATAAATCTTTCTCAGAGGTCTCTGAATACCTTCTCAGACATTTCTGTAAATGCTTTAGTATTGGAGGAAGAGACTTGCTGCAGTGTCCTTCCCTCTCCTTCCGTCCTTTAATGGAGAGGAATCAGGAAAAGGTATTTCCCAGATGTGCAAGGGGTGCAACAACTTGTGGACAGTGATTGTAAGTCTCCAAATGTACAGATTTCTTTCCTGAAGAAATGTGAAAATGTTTGAGTGAAGAAAACTCTCACAAGGCTAGTTCCCTCTAATACAGATTCGTCAGTGTTGTGATGGCCTATCTGAGATCCTTTACACTGGAAAATAGGGGTTTTCAGAGCATTCTTTGAGCTAGGAACAGCTCACGTTCAATAACTGTTCATCCAGTTTCCTCACTCTGTTTCTAGACCAGTTTCTTCACTCTGTGTTTTTCTGATCTCTCTATTCATCATGGGATGGGGTTTTTCATCCTAATTAAAATGGCTGCCTTTCTAAAGGTGTGTGCAGGTGCTGATGCTGTGGGGATGAGCCTGGCACAAATGGCTAGATTTTTCTGAACTTCACCCCCTCAGGTGTCTTTAACACTAAAACTCTTCCTACTAATATCACAATTGCAGATGCTTAAGTCAGTGACTTATCCACCCCATTCTGTCCGACATTCAACTTCTCAGAATCCCCCTTTCAGAACTGTCCCTTTGGTTCTGTTTGGAAAAGACCAAACATCCCCAGGCTAACAAGAAGTCAGAAAGGAAATAATGTGCTTTCTCTCTACTTTGAGATTGCTTTGGCTTTGGTTGGAGGATGGAGGGGGGAAGAGTTGTCCAGGTCAGGAGAGTGTGGTTTTGTATCATTAGACTCTGGAAGCCTGGTCATTAATGACCAAGGGATATTGCCAAAAGTTTTTGAAATTTCCTTTTCCAGTTTTTCGCATTTGTTGCATTTTTTTTTTAACAGAGAGTGGGGAAAATTATACCCTGTTTATTTATTTGCAACTGTTCTTTTTAGTACTTAGGTTATTTGTCTCTCTTCATGTACTCAGTGTCCCTTGGAAAGAGAAGACAGGAGAACTAAAAATAGCCATGCTTTCCATAGCTACATTTAGTGCTAGTTTATAAATGCTATGAAATATTACTGAAGTCCTTACTCCTCTAACCTAGAGCTGACTCTGCCAGCTCAGTGTTCTGTCATATTTTCAGTGATTCCTAGCTGTCGCTAAGCCTACTTTCCATTACTGTCTTGCTTTGATGTGCAGACATCACAAGCCTTGAACATTTGAGATTATATCCTCCTCCAGCTTTAGGTAGGCTTTCCTTTTACAAATATTTTCTCTTCATTGAGAAACAAAGAAATATAATTCTTCGTATGCCAAAGGTCTGGCCTTCCACCTATATCAGTGTCCCTCTTTTAGCATCTCGAACGATTCTCAAATGATATATGAGAGATGACTAGATATATCAGGACACATCCTTGCAGGCAGTCTGAGCCAATTGCGACCCAAAGTAAGATTTATTCAGATACGAAAGATTACAAAACTTAAATAAGAGATTGGTTAGTATATAGAGTGCCGAATCTAGATCTTCATGTGAAAAATATCTAAAGGCTGCGTGTTTTTCTGAGGTGTTAAGTGACTGAAGCATTAGTTTATTTCTAACAGGTAAAGTCGAGATTTAAAAAAAAAATTTGGAAGTGTTTGCTTGTGGTTGTTGGGTTTTCTCCTATTTTTGACACTTCTGTGGTATTGGAAAAGGGGTTTATTTTGTTTTCATTCTGCTTATCTGTAATCCCTGAGTTTTCAGGGGGGTTGGAAACAGGTCCATTTGGATTTCAGCCTCCCCTTTATGGGTAAATGGGGGGCAGTGTCCCAAAACATTTTCTCTTGTCGTGTGGGGTCACTGTATGGAAAAAGTTGAGAACCCATTGCTTTAGTAGATAATCCAGCAGAGGGAGATGATACAGATCATATTCTTTTCATTGACTCTAGATCTCACTTTTTTATAATAATGTTTCCGCACTGGATCAAAAACAGGAACCCAGAGTTTGAGCTTTGAGTCTTGTCTAAACTGTGGGGAGGTTTTTGTGGAGTGGGGTGGGGAGGAGGTTGGAAAGAGAAAGTTTCCACTAGTTTTAGCATAGCCAAGAACCTTCTTGTAGACAAGATCGTGGCAGATTCTAGCACTTTTACAGACTTATCTCAGTGGTAAAAATGCTGGAAGTCACAGGAACCTTGTCTATACTTGAACTCCCACAGATGAATCAGTGGTAGCACTCGTGAGAATAGTCTGCCAAAGTTTCCTAGTGTATATGTGAATTGCAGACCCTGTGACAGCTATCTTCAGTTTTAGCCTTTTTGTATTAGTACTTGTTTAAAAATTTGTATTAATCTAAACTACTTTTTATAGTATAGAATTCAGTTTTTATATTTGTATAATTTTGATGGATAATGTTTTTTTATTGATTTACATTTTCACAGTTGTAGGAAATTATGGGGATGTCAAATAATGATGGGGGCGGGATCAGACAATAGTTATTTAATGACAGTTGACATTGAGATTCAAAAAATTAAAGCTTTATAACGGTTAAAACACACATTGTCAACATCACAAGTCAAAATATACAAAGTAAATGTCCTTAAATGAAACTCTGAAGTTTTCAAGCAGCATTTTTCTCCAGCTACACTGATTTCCTTGAAGCATTTTGAGGTCAGATCTAAATCCTGAGTTAACGGGTCAGACTTTCTAATGTATGTTTAAAGGGAAACGTCAATGTTTTATAACAGCTCAATAATTATTGCTTATTAGTATCTCTCTAAATCACTTTTGCAGAAATCTTTCAGTCTGCCAAATTAAGTTGGATTGTGGATTTGTCCCTTTGTTTCTCATAGAGTTAAGAGAGAAATTGTATCAAACCTCATTGCGTGTGAAAGGTGCCGACATGATACACAAACAAACTTAAGTGCACTAATCATGGAACAGGGATAACCAGAGCTCATTATTTTGTTATGCTGTGGAATTTACCCTATAATCCACCCTTTGCTGCAAAATTGTGTCCCAGAATTTAAGCTTTTGAACATAATAATAGTAATAATTAATTAAAAGTAGCCCTTATGCCAATGAAACCAGTGTAGTGTTTTTAAATGGTCAGGCAACCCAAAGATAGCCCTTGGATGCATGGCCTGTCGCACTGGGTTTGTAACCCAGGCTTTGTCTGCACTGGGGATTTGTCATGGCCGTAAACCCCTAATGAGATGGGCAACGCTGCTAATTGTCAGTGGAACTTGCCCCTCCTTGAAACTGGGATAAAATAAATAAATATATGGAGTTATACCTATCTCATAGAGCTGGAAGGGACCCTGAAAGGTCATCAAGTCCAGCCCCCTGCCTTCACTAGCAGGACCAAGTACTGATTTTGCCCCAGCTCCCTAAGTGGCCTCCTCAAGGATTGAACTAGATTAGGTGTGCGCAGTTGTATGGCTACACTTGTGACTAATTGGGGCAACTCCAGTTAGACAAAGCTTAAGCCTAAAAATTGCAATTTAAATGTCGGCATTAACCATTTATTAAATGTATTAGAGATCAGAGACAGATTCTGTTAGGTGCTGTATAAATGCGTAGTAAGAGTCCCTGCCCCAGAGAGCTTATTGTAAATAGCCATAGGATGGGGGAAGAGAGCAACCTGTATTACAGGTGAGGCACAGAGGTGAAGTGACTTGCCTAAGGCCACACAGCGTTTTTGGCAGAGCTGGGAATTAAACCCTCATCATCTGAATCCCAGTCCAGTGCCTTAAACTCAAAACTATGCTATTTCTCCGGTAATCCTTCTCAGACCATGTTCAGTTGATATGGTAGTTAAAACACTAATGACCCATCTAAACTAAGGCTCCCAGTGTTGTTAATATCAGAGGAGCCAAAGTGGATTTAGCAACTTTTTAATTCATCCAACCCCCTTTACTCTCGTCACATAAAAACTTTCCAATGCCTTCTTACCAAATCAGCTTTCTCTAACAGATGATGAAACTGCATATATAAAGCAGTTTTTTCACTTATAAGTCTATACAGATATCTTATAAGTTTGCTAATGCTTATATCTATATCTATATCTATCTATATCTATCTATATCTATATCTATCTATATCTATATCTATCTATATCTATCTATATCTATCTATATCTATATATCTATCTATATATATATATATATATAGTGTAGCTGCATTTCTTATCTGCATGAATATGGGCCATTCTGGACAATGTAGAATGAATGTATTACAAGGACCTAACACCACATAAATACCTTTATTTAAAAAAGTTGGGAAACATTGCATTAATATCAGCTTATCCTTTTACAGTGATTTTAGATATTCAATTTATTTAAATTTTTTTGATAAACAAAATCTTTAATAGTGACACTTCAATAAAGAAATTGATGTCAAAATGACAAGTGTTTGAATTGGCAGACTCAATTTGTTACACTTGAGCTCTGGTGAATGAATATGTATCAGCACTTTAGTAAGTTGTACTGCAGAAGATTTTTTGTCATTATTACAGGTACAACACTCATTAGAAAAAGTTGCAGATTTAAAAATGAAAATTGTTTTAAGCACATCTTTATTGTACATTAATGTATCACTTAGAATTTTTCCTGTAGACCAAGGAATCGGTACCCAAAGGTATAATAAAGGCTTCACATATGCAGCACTTCAGGAAGATGTGACAGCTGTTAGTTAGGATGCTAAATGCAATAATGGATGGCGCTAAGAAATCTCAATAATGGATGTGGTATAGAAACCTGAATGAAACAGAATTAGATCTAAATGAGGCAGAAGTCCCAAATTTTGGCTTTGCACTGCCCTCTGTTTATTTCAATATTAAATTCATTTTTATGCTACTCCCAGATTCTTCAGTTTTTAATGTGATGCTTGTTTTTGCTGAAGAAATGTTATTTCATTGAAGAAGTTGCCTTGTTCACATACACCACCTAAAATACACATGCCTCTCCCTTTATCTCTGCACAAAACTTGCTACTTTAACTCCAACAACAAGCATCAGCTATTGAGGGGGGAGAAAAAAGGAAAACACTACTTACTCATGGCAATATTCCTAGAAGGTATAGTGAGCAACTTCTCAAAATCACAAATTGTTACAAACTACTTCCATGTAGTTGTTCAGCATGATACCCTTAAACATAATCATCCAACATTTGCTTCAAAAGAGACCAACATTCCAAACAACTAGAGAAGTTCCTTTTCTAACCACTCCACTTTATTGGCAATACTAGGTGATCGTTGGTGTGCATCTGAAAGGTGGAGGCGTATGTCTGTATTGCAATTGGGTTGTGATTGCAGCTTGTGTAGATATACCTTTGACCTAGCTATCTTGGGTACAGGAGCAGTGAAGTTGTGGCAGTGCAGGCTTTAGTGTGAGCTAGACATCCAAATAGTTACCCCAGGTTCCAGACAAGCTTGTGCAGCCTGTGCTTGAAGACTGCGCTGCCACAACTTTGCTGCTCCAATACTCAAGCTAGCTCTGGTACGTCCACACAAACTGCCTATGCACAACCTAGGAGTGCAGTGATGTGTGGGTGAGAATGTGGAGAAAGTGGAATCATGGTTATAAGTTGCAAGTTTTGAGTGAGGATGTAGCTAGCGCTTTTCTGCCTTTTTTTTTTTTTTAAAGTGATTGGTATGTGCACTTGAGCAACTTAAATTGGCTTCAATGAAGTTTTAATTTGTAAGAAATTGGCTTGTTTCTGCTAAAATGATCAGTAGTGAAATAGTTGAGGCCTATGATGCTTTAAACAGTAAAGCCCATAGAAATGGATGAAGGTATTTTTAAACTCTGCAGACTGAGCTTGTCTACACTTGAAAGTTAATTCGGATAAAGAGAGGGTGTGTATTTAAAGCTAGATAGCTATTCTGGAATAACTCCCTGTGCAGGCAAGCCCTGAGGCAGACATTTGCTATGCTAGTTTCTGTTAATTAACATTTTAAAGTCTTTCTTCACAACCACAAGCTAGTGCTTAGGTTCTGAAATACAACTAAATAACAGAGTCAAAAAGGACAATTATGCATCAATTTACATGGCTATACTTTAGTAATCTTGCTTATGCATTGTCTGAGTTTACTTCTGTATTCAGATGTTTATCATTTGATTAAAAACAAAACTAGTACTGTGTCAATGTGTGTACAAATATTGTAATGGACTTGCAGATTCCTGGCATTTACCTTTTCACACATTTAAAGGTTTGTGTTAAAGCAGACAAAGGCCAGGGAGTTCAGAATTGTGTTTGAATCTGAAGGTGTCGCTGAACAATGGATATTAGTTGCCCATGCTGAGGTTGAGCTTATATTTTTCCGGAGCATATTCATAAAATGTCTCTGGTTGGCAGGGTTTTGCCGTAACACTGTTTTTAGTCAGCGTGACATTAACTAGAAAAAGCAATTAGCGTCCCTAAGCTTTGGATTTGTCACTAAGAAGGGGAATTACATTTTTCCAAAATAAAACATCATTTCACTTGCTGTGTTGTTGCCATTCTTTGACCATTTTATACTTAAGAATCATAATGTTCTACTAATAGATGCTTTTGTTTTGATCTCTCAGCAATTGTTAAACACATCCAGAGGTCAAATTTGGCCTAAAATTACCCTTCAGAAAGGTAAGGACCAACAGAAATGTTTCTGTGAATTAAAAATGAGAACTGAATGGGATCAGTTTAAAAAACAAACAGAACGTTGTGTGTGCCCTGCCAGCATCAAATTGTGCCAGGCATGAGAACATGATAGTGAAATGGCCTAAAATTGATCTCAAAGTGGTCTGTCATCCAGAGCTCTTGGTAGCCATTTGCAGAGTGCTGACTGGTTGAATGGCATTGAAGTGGTTGTTTCCAACTACCAGGTTATTTTAGCGCAGCTGAAAATAGATTAACTTCCTAACATCTTTTTTATGTAAGCAAGAACTCTTCACAACAGGGGGGATGATGATGATTAATATTTATATTGCAGTAGCATCTAGAGGACTCAGGACAAGGTCTCATTGTGCTAGGCATAGTGCAAATAGTGACAGTTCCTGCCCAAAAGAGCTTAGAATCTCAGGCTGGAAATGTGTAGTGGCCTCACTGCCCAGAGTTGGATGAGGAGTTCGTTTGTGAGCTTATCTCCATTAGCTTGTGTCCACAGTATGATAGTTTGAGAACATCTGGCCTGAAAACTCATTTTCACTGTTGATGATTTCACTCAGATTGAATAATGAAAATAGACTAGCATGTTGTGAAGTAGATTTTTAGAACTCTAGCTTTAATAATTTAAAGTGTTACTACCAGAATAACCTTTTTTTTTTAAAATGTGCTTTTAACTTGTCTCCCTTTAGAAAGAAATGCAAGGCTTGAAATCCAGACGTCGCATTAAATGTTACTCAATAACATGGCAGCTACTGAAAGTACTTGCCCGTTAACCACATTTTTATATTGAATTTTCAGTAATTAATATAGTTTCCAATTTGAAATGGCAGGTTCACTTCCTTTTCCGTGTGTCGTCTTCTACCTTCTTTGTCACCTTCCCATTTTTGTCCTCTGTTAAGTCTATCTTTCCATTTGCTTTGCTCCCTCTCTATACTTTTCTTGAAGACTACTAAATAGCTGAAAAACATGCTCTTTATAAGTGAGCCATATTGCTAGTGCCAATGGGGATATTTGAATGGGACTGAGTGACTAATGACTGAGCTTGGAAGTACAGAGGTGGGGTTAGTTATTATCCTGTATTTGTGAAATTACGAACTAAATATACTAATGCACTTTTAAAATTGCTTATGGGCTCTGCAAATGTTCCTAACACAAGATGGCCTTTGGGAATGACTGTTAACGTCAGTTTGCTGCTGCTGCTTCATGAGACCTCACTTAACCTCTTCAGATAAAGAAACTATTAACAAGTGTATCTTAATCTATTTGTGGATAAAGTAGTTATATGATCTAAAACTTTTTTGTTATTTCTGTGTTTGGGGGAGAATGGAGAAGCAGGGACATTTGTTTAGGTACCTCAGTGCTTACTTTCTTAAGTGTGCTGCTCACGTTACCTGCCAGAGGATGCACAACCAGTAGAATTTTCAAGCTCTGGAAATATGCATTCCCCTTCCCCCCATCTGCTTAATTTGTGTTTTAGTTAGAGCTATCATTAATATGTCATTAACATATTATTTTAATTTCTACAGATGATGTAATGCAGACCACATACTGTGAAATTGACTTGGACAAAGCAAAGAGAGATGCATTTGTGTATGCCATCAAAAATCACTATTGGTATCAGATGTATATTGATGACTTGCCAATATGGGGTAAGTGCTATATGTGCTATAACTTAAATACTTACATCATATTTGTCAGTCGTTGAGTGACTGAGTATTGTGCTGAGAGGATTAATGAGGTCACTGTACTTACTGACTAAGCTTCCTTACGGGAAACTGACAGCCAACATGCATCTATGTAGCTTAATAATAATAGGAATAAAAAAGAGGGTGTTGAAGGATTGATAACTTTATTGAGGGAACATTTGTGAGTGACTTGTGTTGTTGAGTTTCAGTATACTTAAAAACAATGAAAAGCTGTTTTAGCAATTTCTTCCCAAAAATATAGCTTTGCTAATGCTGAATTTTAAGGGCTAAATGCTTCACTTAGATATGCACATGCAACTAAGTTATTAGGAGCTGTGTGCCTAACAGGGCCAGAACTTGCTTTGTGGCACTACACCGCTGGGGCTTGGCCCTGCACCACTCAGATTCAGTAAGCCATTTAGTTTTCAGACCACTTTAACTTTGTATTAATAGCCTCTGAGTTTTCTAATTCAGAGCACAATGGCAATTAACTTTATCTCTAAGTTAAGGGGCTTTATACAGTATTTGGGTATGTAAAGTGAAATTAAATTTAGTTGCTCCTTGATTGTTCTTCAAAAAATTTCTTGCTCCTTGTCAAGGATAGTAAGCAGTCAAAATCAAGGACCAGAAATGAAGCAAGATTCAGTGTCAGTGATCTGAATTTCTGCATGCTTTTTGTTAAGACTCGCGTGTAAATGAGGCATCTCCCTTAACTTCTACATCAGGGGTCGGCAACGTTCGGCATGCGGCTCGCCAGGGTAAGCACCCTGGCGGGCCGGGCCAGTTTTATTTACCTGCTGACGCGGCAGGTTCGGCCGATCGCGGCCTCCACTGGCCGCGGTTCGCCGTCCCGGGCCAATGGGGGTGGCGAGAAGCCATGGCCAGCATATCGCTCGCCCGCGCCATTTCCCACCGCCCCCATTGGCCCGGGACGGCAAACCGCGGCCAGTGGGGGCCGCGATCGGCCGAACCTGCTGCGTCAGCAGGTAAATAAAACTGGCCCGGCCTGCCAGGGTGCTTACCCTGGCGAGCCGCGTGCCGAACGTTGCCGACCCCCGTTCTACATTCTTAATACATGAAAATATTAGTGGAGGAGTTGTGCAGGACAGTGTCTTGGTGTGACTCCTCTTGAGTCAATAGCACTAAACCAGGGATGCCTAAATTATCAGTCTGTTCTTTCTGCAGTCTGTCTTGACTCTCTTGGAAGTCCCTCTTCTGAGCAGGGATTTGTTGGACATTCTTAATTTGGTCTAGAAGTTGTGCTTTAATCTTGGATCAAAACACTTCTCCTTATCCAAATGGTGTCCATCTGTGACATCTCAACCTTCCTCATAACTCACCTTCCCCCCAACTTATTTATGCCTACTGGGAAGATGTTTTAGATGCCGCTTGTACACTAGTGGCAAACTTTTTTGCCTGCTAAGTTTTGTGTCCAAATTTTTCTGCCAATGTAGATTTCCATCTTTTAATTTGGTCAAATTCTGCATGTTTACATAGGTACTTCAGCTCTCATAGTCTGATTATAGAGAGGAGGAAGTACAAGGTGGACCTTGGTGGAGGGAGTAGGAAACCTCAGATCAGTCTAAAGTGACAGAAACAAGGGCTCAGCGCAATTAGTTGAATGAGAGCTTCTCTCCTGCTGGTTATACCAGTCAACCTAATTTCACAGGTTTATTATGGAGTTGAAGTAGCTATGCTCTGTACTTAAAAGAGCAACTGAGTTTCTATTATAAACTAGATTTTTGGCAGCTCTTCCTCCCAAGATCCACAAAGAGTCATATTGGTTTCAAAATTACCAGGCTAGGCTTGTGGCCATGTCAGGTTTTTTTTTCCCCCTACCAAATTTGAAACAAATTGGACAGAAAATTTGAGACATAGCCCCCTAACAATAGACTTTTTTGGAACATTTCTAACTTTTTATTGCCACTTTGAAGCACAAAGAGTCTAGTTTACAGAACTTCCCTAGCTGAGATCTAGTGCAGAGGATCAGAGTTGAGTTGATGTAAACTCTAATTTAAATCGTGCTTAACTTTTGAATTAAGAACATAATTATGGCACATCTGCTCAGGCAAACTGTGTTTAGCCCATCAGGAGCTCTTTGGACCAGACTACAGCAGCAGAAAACAACTAGGGTAGAGGGGTTTTTCGTTCCTCAGGTTTTCTAATGCTAGGTGGGGCTCTTCCCTGTATCTTCTTAGGGTCTGCTTATACTCCCAGAAGATCTTGGGGATAAAATGACTTTTTCCATGGAGGATTCCATGGTTGTCTTTGTCGTTCTCTCCCTCTCCCCTCCCCTCCCCCCCCAGCCCCCTCCCTGAAAAAAAGAAAAAGACAATGTTATGGAACTGGATGTAAGCTCAAGGAAAAAGTGTTAAATTTCACATAAACCTTGTGTTCAGGTGAATTATTTTCTGTCCGAGTCACAAGACAAAGTTTTCTGCCCCTTCCCAGAAGGGATGTATGTGACTGTAGTTTAATAACAATAAAAAGACCAAGCCACTAGCCAGGATCCCTTTTGATAGTCAATATCCTGCATGATACTGCTCAGCTCTCCCTCAGGTGGATTTGGTCACGATTACTAACCTCAGGAGTGAAAGCTTAAAATGTGTATTTTTCTGATCACTTAACATTTCTCTAACAAAGCATTAATATTTGCTCAACTGCTACTCTGGTTATTAGCTATTTCTAGTGTAACTCAAAGCTTTTCATGTATATTTAGTGCCTATCTGATAGGAAATTTAAGAGAGATTAATGACAGCGCAATATGTGACGCAGTAAACTTCTTGGGTGGGTGGTTATGATTAAATTACTTGCAACAGTCCTCCAATACAGCTAATGCAATTCTTATGTTATATTGAGAAAATCCTTCATTAACTAAAACATAAGTAAAAATGTTCTTGTTGGAAGTTTGAAAGTTCTTCTTTGAGTGATTGCTCATATCGATTCCAATTAGGTGTGCACATGCTGCGTGCACAGTCATGGGAAAGTTTTTTCCCCTAGTAGCTCCTGTCGGGTCGGCTATGGAGCCTCTTGGAGTGGCACTTTCATTGCACTTAATATATGACCCTGCCGACCTGGCACCCCCTCAGTTCTTTCTTACCGCCCGTGACGGTCATTGGAACTGTCTGAAATGTCTGGGGGAGGTTCATCAAGCCGATAGGTGCAGGATTTGCAAAGGGTTTTGCCCTAGAACCAAAAAGAAGCGAGACTCTTGTCTTGAGCAGCTCCTTATGGAGGTGGCATGTAGACCTCAGCCTCCTTCGGCGTGGCAGGACCCGACACAGAGTTCTTCGGTGCGTAGCGCCCCGGTGGCAGTGGTGGAAGCGGCACTGCAGAGGGACTCTGGTAGAGACCCGCAGCACCGCCGCTCCCTGGTGCCGAAATCGGCGGGATCGACCTGGCACCACTCCCACTCCCTGGCGCAGAAGCAAGGGAGGAGTGGCTCTCCGTCCCAGAGGCTCACCCCCCCCTGGTGCCGGTCAATGGGGCACGTCCTCGAGAGGAGCACCCAGTGCCGAAGCCTGTGGAAGCAGCACTGTCGACTTTGTCCCCGGGGGGCAGGGGGGCATCGAGTCCAGTGCTGTTGCACTCCCCAACCCACAGCATTAAGGAGGTACAGCTACTGTCCACTCCGGACACCTCTGCAGCCACAAGGGACCTCATCGCCATGACAGTGCCGAGGTCGCCTATGATTCACACCAAGCCTCTTGGTGCCATACGTTGTGGTACGTCTCAAGGCAAACCATCAATAATCTGGCCGTCAGTACCATTGATTGAGTCCCAGCGCCAGTCGAACTCGCTGCACTGTTCCAGATCTCGCCAGTGCTCCCAATCACGACACCAATACGCACATCGGTCACCTTTGCGGAGCGGGTCCCGGACCTGGCACTGGTCCTGGCGCCGCTTGACGACCCCGCGTAGCTCCAGGTCATGGCTCTGCTCCCCAGCTCAGCTTTGCTCGGCACCTCTCTGGCCCTCGCGGTCACGATCCTGTTCCTTGGGCTCAGAGGCAGGGTCTAGGTACTTGGAGTGGGACTGGTCAGGCTGTGGATGCTCTGAGGTGGGGGCAGGGACCAGCTCAGTGGCCATTCTGGACCCCAGTGGTGTACCACCAGGCCCAGGGTGGCCAGTCTAAAGGCTCCCGATTGGCCACTTTTGGAATGAGGGTGCCAGAGGCCTAAGCCAGTAAGCCCACCCTTAGGGGTGCTGAGGAGATGCCGTGCCCCTGCTTCCCCTCGGAACCAACTCCGGTCTCTGAGCCGGAGGCGAATAGCAAAGCAGGTCATCAGGCTCCTGATGAGCAGTAGGGTCGGGAGGACCTGGTTCCCCTATTGGTCTTTTAGTCATCCTCCCTGGATGAGGCCGTCACAGGCACTTCTGTCTCTGGGCTGCCCATAGACAGCCACGCCCACCAGGACCTCCTGCGCAGGGTGACGTGTGACATGAGCCTGCAGGCTGAGGAGGTGGTAGACTCAGGGGACCTGGTGGTAGATATTCTGGCCCCAGAAGGTCCTTCAAGGGTGGCTCTGCCCCTCATCAAAACTATACAGGCCAGTGCTAAGACTGTCTAACAGACTGCGGCCTCCATCCTCCCTACAGCCAAAGGGGTCAAGAGGAAGTATTTCGTGCACTCAAGGGGGTACGAATACCTTTTTACGCACCCGCAGCTCTGCTCACTGGTGGTTGTGGCTGTAAATGGGGGGGGGGGGAGGGGGGCAGCAGGCCCCAGTGCGTAAATCCAAGGAGGCCAAGTGCCTGGACTTATTTGGCCACAAGGTGTACTCTACTGGGGGCGCTCCAGCTCAGGATTGCCAACCAGAAGGCAATCCTGAGCTGATATAACTTCAACTCCTAGAACTTGATGCTCAAGTTCAAGGAGCTTGTGCCACCTGAATCCAGAAAGGAGTTTGGGGCTATAGTAGAGGAGGGCAAGGCGGTGGCACGGACCTCTTTACGGGTCTCACTGGACACTGCGGACTCGGTGGCGCGTACCTTGTCCTCAGGTATTGCCATGAAGCACACCTCTTGGTTGCAAGCCTCGGGCCTACCTCCTGAGGTTCAGCAGACAATGCAGGACCTTTGATGGGGCAGGCCTGTTCGTGGAGCAGACTGACTCTCGGCTGCATAGCCTAAAGGACTCAAGGGCGACTATGAAGTCCTTGGTTATGCACACCCTGGCAACCTAACGGAAGCACTTCAAACCCCAACAGCCGCTGCAGCGCTCCTATCCTCCTTGGCCGAGGCAGGACTTTTAGAGGCAGAGGGGAAGGAATGGCAGAAGGAAGTCTTCCAACCCCCCCGTCCAGATAAGGACAAGGCCCGACCAAACCATCGTTGGGTTCTAAGCAGGCCTTTTGAAGGGACGCCCGAAGACAGCACCCCAGACTCACACCCGGATCCTTCCCCACCCTTTTTGAATTGTTTGTCCCACTTCTACCATGCATGGTCCCAAATAACCCTGCACTGTTGGTTCCTCTGCACTGTGGAAGTGGGATACTCTCTCCAGTTCTGCTCCTATTCTCCCTCCCACCCACCCATGCCTTCCCCATCCCTCTTCAGGGACCCCTCTCATGAGCAACTCCTTATCCAGGAGGTGCGGACGCTCCTCGCCATGGGAGCGGTGAAGGAGGTTCCTTTGGAGCTACGGGGCAAGGGATTCTACTCCTGATACTTCCTAATCCCCAAGGCCAAGGTGGGGGTGGTCTCAGACCCATCCTGGACCTGCATGGGCTCAACAAATTCATGGTAAAGTTGAAGTTCCATATGGTCTCCCTAGCCACCATTATCCCATCTCTAGACATGTACTTTCACATAGTGATTCGTCCAGTGCACAGGCGCTTCCTGTGCTTCATGGTCAACCACGAACATTACCAATTCACTGCCTTTCCATTCGGCCTCTCAACGGACCCCCGAGTGTTCACCAAGTGCATGTCGGTTGTGGCTGCCTTCCTCCGTCGACAGCAGGTGCAGGTATACCCCTACCTTGATGATTAGCTGCTCAGGGGCCGCACCAGGGCACAGGTGCAGTCCCAACTCTGCTTGGTCAGGTGCATGTTTGAGCGGTTGGGTCTCCTCCTCAACGTGGGGAAGTCGACCCTGGAACCAACCTAGAGAATAGAATTCATTGGGGCAGTGTTAGACTGTGTCCAGGCGCGGGCCCTTCTGCTGGAGTCCCGATTCCGAGCCATTACGGACAACATTCAAGGTCTCCTGCAATTCCCAACCTCAACAGCAAGGGGATGCATGAGTCTCCTCGGCCATGTGGCGTCTTGCACTTACGTGAGCTGGCACGCCAGACTCCGGCTCAGACCGTTGCAGATGTGGCTCGCCTCGGCCTACAGCCTGGGGCGCGACTACTTTAATTCAGTGGTCACGGTGCATGGCAGGTCCTCACATCCCTTCGCTGCTGCCTCGACCCCCAAGCGGTGTGCAGAGGAGTCCCCTTCAAATGTTATACCAATAAAATAAAAACCAGCAAGATCTTGTTAAAGGGAATAAGGCAATATGCCATATTTATTGCGAATACAGAAAGAATCCGAGTAAGCAATCAGTTATAGTTACCCGCTTAGGAGTTGTTCGTGTTAAGTCACTGGCCAGGTGACCTGGACACGAGGGTGGAGCAGGGCCTTGTCAGATGTGCATCTGATGCTCCTGGAGGTTGGTTTGCAGAATCAGACCCAAAGTCCTTAGTCTTCAGGGTCTGTTTTTATAGGGATTTATCCTCATACAAGTTTATAGGGTTTGGTTCATTATGCTGTTCTCATGTTTGAAGTGATGATCAATCTCTGCTCTCACATTTGAGGTGATAGTCAATCACGCAGATGGCAGAGCAATGACGAAATGACTGTTATCTTGTTCCTCGGCTCTTAGACCTCAGATCTCCAGTTCTTTGCTTTAACCGCTGGCCCATGCAGGATAGTTTAAATGTGATTCATGAGCTGATAGCTTATTTTCTGGGTTGTGACTGGTAGAAATCTTATTCTTGGATAATTACAGAGACAATAAGATAATTCAGTAGGATTTCTGTTATGAAATTATTCCTCTGCCTCCTTCTAGAATTTCAACCCCTTTCTCTTGTTTCTCTGCTTGTACTCTAAGAGTACTGGTGTCTGTCAGTTGTGTTATGTAAACATCATGAGGAATACACAGGCTTTAAAGAACTTGGCATGCTGCTTTCAGACTAGGACTCTTTATCTTGCCTGGCCAAGCATCATCCGGGGTTCTTGCTTCAACCATCCTACTTTATTTTGTTTCTCATGTACCTGTTGAAACCTGAGTCCCACTTAACTAGTGTGGCAGTATTTTCTCCTGGTGGAACGTTGTGCACCAGCAGCAGGGCTTTTCTCCTTTTACATGTATAGACAAAATCACTAGCACAGAAAATACAAATGCTACAAAAGTAAGTTTAAAAATTCAGAACAAGTTTTGGGGAGGAGTATTTTGAGGTATAACCTGATGAGCATGGCAGTATAGGAGTGGTTGTGGCATGTGAACTATTAAATTCATACACTGCAAGAGGTGCTGCTTTGAAAGCACCATGTGAAGTCAATCAAAGCAGCCATTATTACACTCTCCTTACAACTCTTAGCAGGCTTTTTAAGAGCAGTTGTGGCTGACTTTTCTTGCTACCAATGGCTTTTCAGCTGCTGATGTTAGCATTCAAAATTAGATCATTGAGTAATGTTCCTGGCCAAACAGCACAGTTACATAGGGCTTGTCTACACTACTCACCGGATCGGTGCACAGTGATCGATCCAATGGGGGTCGATTTATCGTGTCTAGTATATAGACACGATAAATCGACCGCTGAGCACTCTCCCCTCGACTCCGGTACTCCACCAGAACGAGAAGCGCAAGCGGAGTCGATGGGAGAGCATCAGCTGTCTACTTACTGCAATGAAGACACCGCGGTAAGTAGATCTAAGTACGTCGGCTTCAGCTACGCTATTCGCATAGCTGAAGTTGCGTATCTTAGCTCGACCCTATGCGGTAGTGTAGATAAGAGTGCAATAGGATGACAGCTGTTTAGCTGTCTTATCTGTAATCCAGTGAGTATTTGTTGGTTTTGAAGACTCTTCTTGTTGCTGAAATTACTGATGGAACAGCTTCCAAGTAATGTCTTTTTTTGGGGCTGGTTTTCTAAGCTCACTTGAGGTTTTTCTAACAGGCCTCAAACTCTGAATTTAATGTCAGAAATTTGTTTAGTTGTCCAAGTTACAGAATGAACCTCTTACGAGATGTATACAGTTGCTAAAGAAGTGCAAGAAGTTCTGATGACTCAGAATAAAATAAGTTCTGCTTCCAGCTAAAGAGTTTGGGGAAATACAAACCATGCAAGCCAGCTTTGAATCAGGACAAATTCGTGAGCTGGAGAAGGACAGGCTATGTAAAAGAGTGCTGACTGTGACCAGAGATTTGCCAAAGATTCCTATGTTGGTGTTTTACACCAGGCGTGGGCAGGTCCTCGAGCTCCCGCTGGGGAGCGGTGTCCGTGGCTTGGCCCGCTCCACGTGTGCCATGGCTCCGCACGGCTCCGGGAAGTAGCGGCATGTCCCCCCTCAGGTTTCTACGCATAGGGCCAGCCAGGGGGCTCCGCACGTTGCCCCCATCCCAAGCGCTGCCCCCTGCGGCTCCCATTGTCCAGGAACTGCAGCCAATGGGAGCTGCAGGGGCAGCACCTATGGACGGGGCAGCTCTCAGAGCCACTTGGCTGCACCTCCGCATAGGAGCCAGAGGGGGAGACATGCCGCTGCTTCCGGGAGCTGCTTGAGGTAAGCGCTGCCTGGAGCCTGCACCCCTGACACCCTCCTGTGCCCCAACCCCCAGCTCTGATCCCCCTCTGAACCCCTCGGTCCCTGCCTGGAGCACCCTCCTGCACCCCTCCACCCCCTCAGCCCCAGAGCCCGCACCCCCAGCTGGAGCCCCTATGCCCCTCCCACCCCAACCTGCTGCCCCAGCCCGAAGTCCTCTCCTGAACCCTGAACTTCTCATTTCTGGCTCCACCCCAGAGCCCACACCCCAGCTGGAACCCTTACCCCTTCCTGCACCCCAACCCCCAATTTCGTGAGCATTCATGACCCACCATACAATTTCCATACCCAGATGTGGCCTGTGACGTTGTGCAGTCTATATGGTTTTATAAAAACATGATAATAAGTGAATATAATGTAACTGGAATATGCTTCATGCAAAAGGTCTCTTGTAAGGTGTCACGGACTCACAGATCGTGCCCACTCTTGGTGCCGTGCGGTCCGTGGGGGGGTGCCCCTTTCAGTGCAACAGCCCTTCTCAAGGGTCCACTCTCTCCCGGGGTCAGGCCCCACCACCTCCTGGAGCCACACCTCTCTGAGCCTTAGCACATCTGCCTCTCGCCGGGGGCCCCCTCAGGGAGTCCACTCGCTCTGGACCCCCGGGGTCTCCACCCCCAAAGGGGTTGATGCAACCCTGTTCTCTTGACCGGAGTGACACTCAGCCAGCATAAAACAGGAGGGTTTATTGAGAGTTGAACACAGCACAGGAAACTCTCAGGGCCTCAGGCCTGGCCTCCCTCAGCCCAGCACATCCCAGTCTCTCTGCATCCAGGTGGGATCTGCCTGCTCCCCCTCTCCAACCCCGAGCCCCCCTGCTTCCCAGCTCGGCATCTGAGATCCCCGGCCCCAAGCCCCGCCTCTGTCCATTGTCTTCTCTCCAGGTGAACAGGGTCGTAAACTAGGGCCTCCTCTCCTCGCTTCTGTCCTCTGGCTGGAACCGGCTGGCTAGGTCACTGGGTCCTCACTCTGCAGCCCATTGTTCTTCCACTGGCCAGAACCGGCTGCAACTCCTGAGCTGGGTCTCCGGGTCGGGGTCTCAGGCCACCGGTCGCTGGGGTATCCATCCTCCAGGCCATTGGCTGGGGTCCCAAGTTCCCTCTCCAGTCCTCTGTAACAACAAACTCCCTCACCCCTCACCTCGTTAAACCAGTAACACCCAGGGAAACTGAGTCCCCCCCCTCCGCATGCAAACCATTGAAACCCCACCGAAAACGAGAAAAAACAAGAAAATCCCCACTTCGTCACATAAGTTATCATTACAAAGCTTACAATCTACTGTGTGTGATCATCCTATTTGTATAAATGTACCACTCTTGTATCTGAAACTAGAAATATGAAATATAACTCTGAGGGCCTATTGTAATTATGCAAAGTGTGGGCCATTAATAGTGGTTTGGAAGCTTGATGACTCCCATTGTCTGCAGATGGCTGTGTTTACCTGTGAGTCTTCCTGTATATATGTGTGCTGGCAAGTGGGTAATGAAGTCTTGCAGTGACATGTGATCATGTCATCTGAACTGGAATCCATCTTTAATCTGGTGCTTTTCCAGTGAGGGGGGGGTGGAAACCCAGAGGGACAAAGGGTTCCCGCCTTATGCAAAAGATATATAAAGGGGTGGAAGAGAACAGAGGAGGAGAGGAGCCATCATGAAAAATCCCCTAGCTATCACCCGAGCTGGAACAAGAGCTGTACCAGGAGAAAGAATTGTGCCCAGGCCTGGGAGGGGTCCAGTCTGAGGAAAAAACTTACTGAAGCATCTCTGAGGGTGAGATTATCTGTATTCAGTTTGATTAGACATAGATTTGTGTGTTTTATTTTATTTTGCTTGGTAACTTACTTTGTTCTGTCTGTTACTACTTGGAACCGCTTAAATCCTACTTTCGGTATTTAATAAAATCACTTTTTGCTTATTAATTAACTCAGAGTATGTATTAATACCTGGGGGAGCAAACAGCCGTGCATATCTCTCTATCAGGTGTTATAGAGGCTGAACAATTTGAGTTTATCCTGCATAAGCTTTATACAGGGTAAAATGGATTTATTTGTGTTTAGACCCCATTGGGAGTTGGGCATCTGAGTGTTAAAGACAGGAACGCTTCTGTGAGCTGCTTTCAGGTAAACCTGAAGCTTTGGGGCAAGTAATTCAGACCCTGGGTCTGTATTGGAGCAGACGGGAGTGTCTGGCTCAGCAAGACAGGGTGCTGGGGTCCAGAGCTGGCAGGGAAAGCAGGGGGCAGAAGTAGCCTTGGCACATCGGGTGGCAGCTCCTAAGAGGGGTTCTGTGATCCAACCCGTCACATGGCCCTCAGGCCAAAAAGTTTGCCTATCCCTGTTTTACACAGTACTCAGACTGGCGCACCTAGATAAGTTGAATGGAGGACTAGATGCTCAAATTTGAGCTAGAATCACAAGCAATCTAGAAACAATAGGGATAGAAATATTTCTAATATAATTAGTGAATCTTGTATATATTGACTAAATGTTATGTATGCTGAAAAATGTGTTTTTTAATGTGATTCTAATATTTATTTGTAACTTCAAATGAATGGTATGCTTTATGCAGACTGTTTATCCCTGCCTGCAATGTAGCTTCCAGATGAACACTCTGGGCCTCTTTCAATGTAATGGTGAAGGCTAATCTTGGTTGTTGCATTTGTTGGAGCCAGGCCTCACCTTTTTATAGTTAATGGATCAACATAGCACAGATTACCATTATTATAACAGGTATAACTTGTTTGCATCACACATGAAGGCAGCAGGATAGAAGGTTCTGGTTCCAGTAAGGCAAAGTGGAACTATCAGAGCTGCAGTTCACTCCCTCAGTGTTGAGCTGTATCTGCACCAGAAAATTCATCCATTGCTTACAGGGTTGTCAGCAGTGAGTGTAGTTGAACTGGTGCTGAAAAGTGGCTATCCGCAAGTCTAGACAGGGCCAAATTCAGGAACTTGTTAAGCTCAGGCTTGATCATAGTTTGTGAAACAGTAAGTGTGGCTTGATTTAGGCACTGCTTTAGAGCCGCTTCAGGCTCACTGCTTCCATAGCACCAAACATTTTCCACAGTTGCTACCAATGGTTCACTTCCTCTACTGGCAGCAATGGCAGGAGCCCACCATGTTGATTAATCCTGCTCAGAACCTAACAGTACAAACACCAATGACCAGCTGTATCTTGCGTACACTAGCATTTCCATTGTTGCTACCATTAGTGGAGCTGAGCCATTGGTAGAACCAGTGGGGAATTTATAGGGTAATGGGTGAGAACCTAGATATTAGTGAGTAGTGTCCTGTAAATACCTTGGAGGGTGAGCATTTTCTCTTGGAGTGCTGGGAATGACAGAAATTGGATTTTCAGTAACTGGAACCTGTTAGCATTTTTTTAGGGATTCTTTGTGTTGAATCTGCATTCCTGCTGTTACCCATCGGCCTTAACATCGGTTCAGCTTGTTTCCACAAGTTTACCACCCTTGGGAGGCCTACTGTAGACTTGCCTGTCTGCATTTTAAGCACCATATTTTTTAACACTGTAAAATGTTCCTAGTGTAGACAAGGCCTTGGTGGGTTTTTTCTTGGTTCAGCTTGTTACTGTGTCTCCTTAATGGGTTAGCTGAGCCCTACCATGTGCTACTAATAGAAAGCAAGTCTGTTCTGAAGAGTTTGGGGGAATAGAATTCAAATGGCATGGCCTCCTGCTATGAATTCTAGGCAGTATATGCTTAATTTATGTGGTAAAGCAGACCACTTTTCTTAACAGCTGTCAAGAAATCTGAGCTCCCATCAAAATGGTCTTCTTTATATGACTCTCCTAATTCTGCCTATGAGCATGGTAGAAGTTTGCCTGCCAGCATGTTCTGTTCCTTCTGGTTGTCCACTATGGGAGCGACTGTTAGGCCACTGTCGGATTTACCAGTGTGACACACCATCAACACTTGAAGTTACACTTAGGAGGAAAGCTTGGAAGGCCTGGAAATGGAAGAGCGCTCGCTAGATGATATCTAGATAGCTTACAATAACTCTTGTATGTAGGCAATGAAAAGGCATTGACCTCAAATTACTATTGGAAGGACTGCATCTGATTTACTGACATCTAGAAGGTTACCTAGCCTTTGTTGTTTTAAATTGAATCCAGGCAAAATGAGATGAATACTTTTCTTCAGACTTGCTACAAAGCCATGGCAGATAATAGACTGACTCGGCTCTATGGCATGCATTCTCCTTGACTGGATGTATTGGTGTGTTAACATACTCCTTCAAGAGGTGGTTGATCTGAATATCCTTTTAGCTGTTTAGAGATCCAGAGTGTTGTGGCTTTGGGCAACACCAGCAGAGCAGATGTCAGGCTGAGTAGCATAGCCACAAATCGGCAAATGTTCTTCCTGCACGGTGTACGTGAGGCAACACTGAACAGAGGAGCTTGAATGAGATGTGAAGAAAAATACTATCTTGAAAAATAAAGGGCATAGATAACCTTCAAGTGCTGTTTTTTCATATATCTGTTCCTTTGGGGAAACCCTTTCCATTGCCTTTCACCTGCTTGCTTTTTTTTAGACATGTCTTCCTATATGTTTGCACACTTTGGATGCTAATATTATAAGAGGTAGAACGTCTCAATTCTGAATCTTGTTTTCTTTATGAAAAAATTGGGGTCCTTCTTATGTTTTTATACATGGCTCTTCACCACAGTTTGTAGCTGCCAAAGGCATCCTGTTTGAGGTGTTATGAAGAACCTGAAGTATGTGTCCTTGAAGTTATTCTTAGGAGGGAGGATATGTGTTCCATGGCTGAGGCCCATGTACTCAATGGCTACTGAACCCAACGTTTATGATAGAGTCCCTGGATTCTGTGGAACTCTTGTGTGACAGAGAAGAAATGTTGCAGCAGCTACATGAAAATGAAGAAACTTGTAACAGATAATGAAAATCAATAATGCAATCAGCCCAGTCTCTCTAGTGGTGTCAGATCACCTCTCTTCCTGGAGTTGAGGAGCACCTCTAGAATTAGGATAGGATCAGACTGGATATTTCTCCTAAAATGATGTGTAGCAAAATAGTTAAGTGTTTGTGTTTTGCTTTGTCACTCAGGAAATGGAGATGAATGGGGCCATGAAAGATCTTGCCAGTGTCCATCAGCAAAAGTAGAGCAGTCAGGACCTTTTGTTTCTGACAAACAGCAGAAAAAATTTGAGTGAAAATTAGGACCCAAGGTGTTGGGGAGTGTGATGAGGCAGAGGTGGCAATAATGAATGTGGGATATAGAATGAATGTGAAGTGAGTCGTAGAGGAGGAAAGAGTGAGTGAATGAAAGGATAGATGGAACAAGGGAGAGGAGAAAGTAAGAGGGGGAGGGATTGGAATTAAAGTTTTGGTCATAAACTTTATACTGGCACTCAGATTAAAAGTTAGAAGGAACATCGATAAAACTGTGTCTTGCAATACTAATATGGTCCTTGTTATCTGCACCTGTACATTTACTGTGATATCATCACTGTCTGCTGGTCTAGCAAATCAGTTGCTTGAAGGTGCAACACTATCAAACACACTAGTTCAAAAACAAGGAAGACTTAAATGTATGTCCTGATTTTTTTTTTGTAATGTTAATTTAGCTACCAAGATTATTTTTGTAGTGTGCCATAGTATATCAAATGTTCATGAAATTATTCACAAAATACTCTTGAAAAATGTTTGTAATTTGCGTGTTGTGTCTTATACAATACTTGTTTCTTCTACAGGTATTGTTGGTGAAGCAGATGAAAATGGGGAAGACTATTATCTTTGGACCTACAAAAAACTTGAAATTGGTTTTAATGGAAATAGAATTGTGGATGTGAATCTGACAAGTGAAGGAAAGGTCAAATTGGTTCCAAATACCAAAATCCAAATGTCATATTCAGTAAGTAATGCAGGAATATACACAGGGGATAAGAAATTCTGCAGGGTATAGTACATTAGGAATAGTTACTCACATATCCAAAATTGATGTCTGTGTTTTTACAGGGAAAGCTATCATAAGTGAAGATGCATATTTTCTATAACTTGCAGTTTGTAGAATTACATTTTAAATGCTGATATAATGCATTTTAAACAACTAACTGAAGCATGTAAACAGGGTGGCTTTAATATGGGTTCATGGTTCAGTTGCACCCACAGAAATCATGAAACTAGGCGTGTAAAACCAGGCAAACATTCTTTTCCCCCGGAGCTGTGTGGACAGAGGCGGTGGCCCTGGGGGAAGGAGGAGTATTGGCGAGCGAACCCATCCCACACTCACCGCTCAGCAGCTGCTCCTGTCCCACGGGGCTGAGTGTTGTGACCTGATGCACAGGATTGCAGTGCCACTCACTGAAATTTGGCCTGGCCGTCATCCTGTCATGGCTTTAGAGAAATGCAAAATGTGTCTGAAAGTGTGCATATATTGGTCTTTTCCTATGTCATGTTTCATGCCTAATGACACTAGTGTACTTGGAATCAAATTTCAAATCTACAAGTAACGTTCATATCTAGTTCACAGGTTTGTTTGTCCCAGGGCAGTTTACATCAATGAGTAGTTGAATGACCTATGTGACAGATGATAATGGTATCTTAGTCCGGTTCCTAGTGCAGAGCAAGGTTCCCCCTAAATGGGCAAACAGGGACCATGGTCTGATCAGCTCCTGCTCTGCTGAGGTGCTTTGTCACCAGGAGGCATCTCTCTCCTGCTTGGGAGGAGAGTTCCCACAGCTGCCAATGCTGTTGCTGGCATTGGGAAGAAGCTTGGCCTGAAGGTCTCAGTATGCACCCACCAATGATTGAGGAGAGGGGAAAGCACCCCTGGGCCTCTTGGATGTAGCAGAAAAGAGGAAAAGTAAGAGTATTGAAAGTAAAACCAGTTTAATGTTGTGGTTTATTTAATGAACTGTATGCTAACAGTACATACACACACATGCACGCTTATGTGTACCTTCCACTACACTGCTTTACTTTAACAGACAGTCTCACATTTACACTTAAAGTTCTTTGTTATTAACACTAACACATCTACCTAATATATTAGATTTTCTTAACATAATGGATTTTTCTTTGAAGAATTTAGCTGCCACCCTGTGGCAAATCTCTGTTGAGCATGTCCAAAATGCTTTTTTTCAAAAGCTTGTAACATGACTAAATTTGGGTGGATTTTCAAGGGGCTGGGAAAAGGCATGTCCCTCAATCTGGGGCAACTCTTGCCAAACGTAAGTCCTTGCTCCAACACAGAGGTACTAGAGCTTCTGCATGAAACTGTTGTTTAAGAATTTTAACTTGGCAAAGCGTCTTTCCTTAATAACCTTATTCCAAGAACAACTGAACTGTTTCAGCAAAAACTTTCCAGAAACATTTAATTTGAGGCAGACACCTGGCACGAGAACGTCTGCCTGAACAGTTGCTTTGTCAAAGTGACAAGTAACCTAAAACAGGACTTGAAATGGAAAGTGTAAGGCACATATAGCAATAAAAAAAAAAAGAACCATTGTTGAGGACTAAGGCTATGTCTACACTTAAGCCATTACAGTGGTGCACAGCTGCAGCACTGCAGCTGCACCGTTATAGCACTTCAGTGTAGACACTTACTATGGCGACAGGAGGGGTTCTTCCGTCACTGTAGTTAATCCACTGCCCATAGAAGCGATAATTGAATTCTTTTGTCAATGTAGTGCTGTCTACCCTGGGGGGTTTGGTTGGTTTAACGATGTCGCTCAAGGATGTAGATTTTTCATACCACTGAGCAACGCAACTGGGTCGACCTAACTCTGTAATGTGGACCTGGCCTACGGGTACCCAAGACTAATCTTCTTCCTTGTTCTTACATGTGCTTTCTCAGATGAGGGTTGGAGTAGTTTGCAGGGCAGCATGGGGAAGTATTCATTGCTGTTGCTTATGCTGTCCCTGTTCTGTAGATTTTAGTCTTTAGGGGCTGTCAGCCCAGCACCTTTTGCTATCTCATAAATTCATTTTTAAACTGAAGAAAAAAGTCTGAAATAGACAGTTTCTAAATCCCTATGGATTTATGGCTGAGCAAGTATTGTGGGCTTTTCAAGTATAAATCTTTTCTATCTCCAGGTGAAATGGAAAAAATCAGATGTGAAGTTTGAAGATCGATTTGACAAGTACCTTGACCCATCTTTCTTTCAACACAGAGTATGTAGTTCTAAAACAACCATACAAAACTTCCTTTGAAATGTACTCTGGTTCAGAAAGGCCAGTGGAACAGTTCTCCATGCTGCTCCAAATGCTTCTGTTGTAGTGATAAAGGAGAGGTAAAATGTTTTGAAGGTAGCTTTGTGCCTTTTGAGAAGGGTGCAGATAAAATACTTAAAAATGTAAAAATGGCTCAATCCAGTTGATTTTATTTTTAACATGAGGCTACTTGTGGAATAGCACTCTTCATGGGAAAACTTTTCTCTGCAGCACCCAGTAAGTTAAGAAGGCAGCATGTATGAATTCTTATGAACAGTTACTCAAGTGTAAAGATGCCAGAGATGCAGTAGGGAGCACACATTGTGCTGCTTCATGAGAAAATGCTGTATAGAGGCTTTCTGACTGATTGAGTCGATCTGAAACTGTCCCAGTAGCCTTTTTAACTCTGCTCCCCTGCTATACTTGTGTCCTGTTTCCATCCCCTCTCCTAGCAGAGTACAGTAAACAGTTGTTCCGCCTTGATATATCCTAAGCAGCATTAATGTTATACTCACAACAGAAGAAGGTAAATGGTGCTGAATCAGTATCGCTTAGGACCGATCAGTTGCCCACTCTATTTACTGGTTGTGTTTTTGTTTTGAATTGGGGAAAAAACAACAATCCTTTTGATTTAGACAGGTAAGCTGCACTTTTCATTGAAGCAGACAGGTAGCAGCTCGAATTATGGTATCGAATTCTCCTAAAGCCTTTTACTGCCATTGTCCCATTTGGGATTTCAGGGTGGAGTTGGAGTAGAATTTGGATGGGGTTTTTAAAGATCAGCGGCTTACTGTCTGCTGTGGCAATCGTCCTCTGCCTCTTTTCCACTTTGTATGAACTTGTGAAATGATTGCAGCAATATGAAAATATTAATAACTGAAAATCTCCAGTGTCATTTTGATAATAAGGCAAAATGGCTCTTCTTTCCCATGTTAATAATGAGAACAGTTAATGGACAGTGGAACAGTTTCACAGACTGCTGAAAGTGCTAACAGCATAGTGAACAGGTATGGGGGAAGTGTACATATTTCATGCTAAATCCTGATTTATTTTTCTCGGGTAGAGAATTAACCAGTGCTAGAACAAGAGATGGGCTCAAACTGAAGTCCCTGGTCTCTGGGGAAGTTTGTATCTTGATCTGAACTTGGGGTGGGCACATCTCTAGTTAAAACTACTTACAAGCGCTCTCTACATAGCTCTTCTTCTGGTAAGGTAGATGTTAGTTACTAGCTGATTGTCAATGTGTTTTTTCAATTTTGAACAGGGAGATGTATGTTGGTCCCCTTAGCTGCAAAATATGACACTGCTTTTCAAGTTCTAAATTTTCCCAAGGAATGTTCTTATGATTTTAAAATAGTCCCTGCAATACTAAATTTCAAAGTTGGTAGCAACTAATAAATGTCATATTTGGGTTGTGTTTGGTTTTTTTGAGTGACGTTTTTGAGGTAGGTTAGAATTATTCAGCATTGGAAGGATATTTTAAATAAATTAAATGTTAGTTACTCCCAGAGCTAATAACTTTCATTGTACATTGTGCCACACTTTTGACCTGACCTACAATTAGTTTGCCAAGATTTCATCTCATGTAGTAACAGATGTAGGAATGTTTCCCATGGTCAAGCTCAACTTTTTCCTTAGGTCTTGCAAAATTCAGTCCCACTCAGATTACTGTTCCTAGTCTGATGCGTGACATTGCAGCATGAGCTATGCTGGTAATGTTTTTTACAATAGAATCATTCTGGAGCGGAGAGGTAGCAGACAGTTAAATAGCATGACCTGACGAAGAGCGCTTTGTTAGTTTGAAAGCCTCTCTCTCACCAAGAGAAGTTGGTCCAATAAAATATATTACCTCACCCATTTTGTCTCAGGGAAATAGCATGTTACTTTATGATGTGGTTTTGCACCATTGATTGTTTTGTCTCAAATGGAAACAAAATATTGCAACTGCAACTGTGGTATAGCTTAAAACTGTTAATGGTACTTGACCCGTCTGCTATTCAGTAGGATGGCTCGAGGTTCCAGTAAAGTGCCTATTGGGATTTCAAATCAGAATGGGAATCTTCTGGACTGAATGCCTTTGGTTGTAAGAAGGAAAATGTTGAGATTTAACTATTAATGTTCTGTAGGAGCTTAGTTTGACTAATGGACACATTCAACATGTGTTGCGGAACATGATGAAAACTTGCAAAATTTTGCAAGCTATATTTAATAGGATTTGTCCAAGCTTTAGATACTTAGCACAATAGTTTGTACTGACTCTTATTGGGCACTAATATGTACCTACAGTACTTAAAATTGAGTCTTTTTTTTCTTGTAGATTCACTGGTTTTCAATTTTCAATTCCTTCATGATGGTCATCTTTCTGGTGGGTTTAGTGTCTATGATATTAATGAGAACATTGCGAAAAGATTATGCACGATATAGCAAAGAAGAAGAAATGGATGATATGGTAAGACTTGCACTAAGTTCTTAAAAATTTTAGTAAGACCTATTGCTTTTTCTGGTGTTGATTTTATTGGTGCTCATGAATAGTTTTCTTCACCAAAATAGAAAATAAATTTGTGGAGAAAATTTGTCTAGGAAGTGGTCAGGGAATTCTCTCCAGAAGAGAATGGCTTTCAGATTTCCCAACTAGAGCAACGTAATTTCCTGTTACAAGAATCGGTTGCTGGCTACTGAGGACTGAATTAGGAAACTTAAAGCTGTTGGGACAGACTGCACAGAGGATTGGTGATGAGACAATAGCCTTTCACTTCTGGGTTGCAGCTTTGAATTCTGCTTAGGGTTGTAGTAGCTGAGAGTTCATAAACTCTGCTGCTTATGAAATGTTTGGTCCACCCAGTCCAGGTGCTAGTTCCTATTTGTTCACATTACCATGGCTGGCACTAGCTGGCACATTCCTGGGTAGAAGGGCCAAAAACTGACTGGGTATGGAAACTGAGCTCCCCTCTGGCCCTGCTAGAGCTGGTCCCTCCAACGCATGTGTGAGGCACGTTGGTAGGGCATTGTGGAACAAATGCATTACCATGACTCATTTTACATCTATCTATCTATCTCTTGTGCGGATAATTTGGGCTTTTGTCCCAGAGCTTTCAAGCAGCCATATTCCACAAGTGCCAATTTTACACATGCTATCTTTAAAAAAAATTAAAACAAACAACAAAATCCTCCCTATTGGGCCCCTGTGCTTCGGAAGTCTCTGTAAACCCCTAAAGACTGACATTTGTGGGTTGGGGAAGTAAAACCATTCTGAATGGATTTAGCTTTCCACTAGTGACTTTCATTGTGCATTTTATGTTTGTTCTTCATGGAGTATTTGTCCTGTAGAGTTAATTTATCTAGCTTTAAGGATTCCGTTAGGCAGACTTTAATTCATACCTAGCATCTTGGTTTTTCTCAATTATTACTTGGCAATGGTATTTATAACTGAACTATATTTCTATACACAGGACAGAGATCTGGGTGATGAATATGGGTGGAAACAGGTCCATGGCGATGTTTTTAGACCATCCAGTCATCCTTTAATATTTTCATCGCTTATTGGCTCTGGTTGCCAAATCTTTGCAGTTTCTTTCATAGTTATCATTGTTGCAATGATAGAGGATTTATACACAGAGTAAGTATGTTAATGACGTACCTCCCTCTTTCACATCTGAAAGTTCTTGAGACTTTTTGTAAAAATGAAGCTGGTTATGAATTCTATGTACGGTTTCAATTGAAACCTAAAACAGTGTTTTCCTAATGTTCGAAGGTGACTAGCAAATGTTTTTAATAGAAATTGATTTTGTTGCTACTATATGTCTTAACAAAGAAGGCCTGAAAAGCTTTTAAGCTTTTCTCATTGCTTGTTTTTATTTTAGAAGTATCAAAATTAAGTCTGGTCTTCCCTGTTTTGCTAGTGGACTTTGTAGGAGGTAAAACGCCTCAGGATATTTTTTTGAGGTCACACATTTAACTGAAGTGAGATGCTTAATCTTTAAGGAAGTATTTATTATTTATTACTTGGACTGTACTCCTGTAGAGATTTACACATGTGCTTAACTTTACATTTTGTGAGCAGTGCCTTTGATTTCAGTGGGACGGGGGGATAGTTCAGTGGTTTGAGCATTGGCCTGCTAAACTCAGGGTTGTGAGTTCAATCCTTGAGGGAGCCATTTAGGGAACTGGAGTAAAAATCTGTCTGGGGATTGGCCCTGCTTTGAGCAGGGGATTGGACTAGATGACCTCCTGAGGTCCCTTCCAACTCGGATATTCTATGATTCTATGGGACTATTCACATTACAGAAAAGTCAAGCACGTGCATAAGTCTCCACAGAATTGGGAACTTTGGCTTTAAGTTTCTTGGGGTAGAGACTCTCTTCAATTTGTGCGTGCAATACATAGAACAGTACAGTCCTGATTGGAGCCTGTACAAATATTTAGGAATGGTCATTGGCGTTAAATACTCATCTAAAACAAAAACGTGGACCAACTTAAACTCACTGTTGTGTAGCTATCACCTTGACCATGTTGCTTGGGGGGGTGGCTGTCTCTTCCCCAACCTTTCATTTGTTTGCCTTTTTAGATTGTGTCTGCTGGGACTGGACTAGTTTTCTCTGTTTTGGAAAGCAATTAGTATATTTTGGGTGCTGCAACACCCAACAACTGCAACATATGCTGCAACATAAGCAATTTTACCAACTATTAGCACGTTTTTTAAACAGTGACTAAACTTTCTCCCTCTCAGTTCAGCTTTATTCTCAGTTGCAGGTCATCTGTAACTATATGTATTTGCCACTAGAGGGAACCCGGCTTCCAAATTTAGCTGCCTTGTTTTCCCTTACCCTGTAACATTTTTAAAATCCTGTTGCCTAGTGTGCTTTTCTTGGTTTTACAGTGATTGTCCCCATGGTGCGAATAGCTGAAGAGGAAATTAAATACAATTATAAGTGTTTTAGAATGCCAGCATTTTTTGGACAGGACCACACCTAATTTTATGTTTGTAATGTTTAGACATTGTGGTGCTACTAGAAACGCACACTAATAGTGATATCAGATGCATATAAAACATGTGAGGGGGGAAAAAACTGAACTCATACACTTGCATATGCTTACCTGTCCTTTTCCGTGCAGGTGCTCCATGCACAATGAGGTAGTAGTCTGGTTCTCAGAGCACAATTGAGCATTTACTAAGCCCTGATCCAAAAATGGACCTGTAGTAGGAAAATGGTGTGGGCTGAAAAGTGTGATATACCATACTAATTTAAACGGAGTAATCATTTTATGTACTCTGCAGTGCCGTAAACCCTCTCTTGGCACTCTCCATTTTTCACCTGAGAACAAGTGGTTGGCATTTGGTCACATCAGCCGTTAATATTGGATTGTGTTGCAGGAAAGCTTTAGTAGTAGGGCTCTTCTGGAATATAAGTCAAAATAGTGGATAAGAAATATCTGCACAGCATTTCAAATTAGAATTCATTGAATGCAGTGGAGTTATTCTGGACTACAGTAACATCACTTGAAGCAGAATTTGGGCCTGTAGTTTTACATAGTCATCTTTACCTGAACCAGTTTAAAAGCAGACTATCACAATTGGCATCTGTTAACCAATTTTAAAACAGAAATATGGAACTTATTTTTAAGAAGCATATAGGCTCTCATGTAGGTTAACATTCTGACTTTTTTTATGCAGCTGGTATATTTGCTTAATTTCAGACCACCACCAAATAGTAGTGGGAGTTTCTGACAGTGTGACTCTGACAATACAGTGGTCTGGCTGAAATTCTGCTGTTGATTACCGCCTCAGTATGGTCAGCTTTTATTGAAGGAAACACTGTTCTATTAATGAGCAGTGCTTGAGTCTGCTTTTGTTACAACCCGGTCAAGGAAATTGTTCTGGGGCTGCCTTTTGTGGCTTAGTGTCAGAACCTGCTTTGTCCTTAAATGATCAAAGGATGGACCAAAACAAGTATGGTTCTGTATCTGTTATGTTGATGAGAGGACGACTTGAAAAGCTACTGAACTCTTCTGCTTCAATTTGACACCCTCACTCTGAAGGTGAGCTCCCAGTGCAATGCTGTGGCCAAAAGGACTAATATGATGATCCTTGGATGCATAAACAAGGGAATCTTGAGTTGGAGTGGGAAGGTTATATTACCTCTGTATATTGTACAGGTGTGACTGCTACTGTAATACTGCATGTTCAATTCAAGAAGAATGTTGGTAAATTGGAGAGAATTCAGAGAAGAGCCACAAGCATTGTTAAAGGACTGGAAAACATGCCTTATAGTGATAAACTCAAGGAGCACCGTCCATTTAGTTTAATGAAGAGAAGGTGAAGGTGTGACTTGATCAGTCTGTAGGTGCCTACATGGTCAGCAGAAATTTGACAGAGGCCTCTTCAATCTAGCACACAAAGGTATAACAAGATCCAATGGCTGGAAGTTAAAGCTAGACAAATTCAGATTGGATATAGGATGCAATTTTTGGAGTGTCACAGTGTCCATTAGCTAGCCAAGCAGCTTGCTAGCTCTCTCTTTTTTTCTTTAGGTATCTTTAATTTTTTTTGTTTTTTGTTATTTAGCCCAGTTTCTGCCATGGGGGGGTACTTTTTCCTCTTTTCTTCTTTGTGTGCCCGATCTGGGCTTTTTGTCCTTGGGCCTTGATCTGTGGCCTCGAGCGTTGGTTATGCTCGGGATTCAAACCCTGCCAGACCTGCCATAGGTCTTTTCCCCACAGCAAGAGATATTCAAGCTGCTTCTGCTGCCTGAGAGAGACTCACCTTCCATCCAAATGTAAGATCTGCTAGTCATCCCCTTGTACTTTGGATCCAGTTGTTCAGAACCCTGGAAACAGTCTCTGCTGTGGCAGTTATCAAAGGTCCTGGGGGTCCTCTACAACCACTCAGACCCTCAAAGAAGAAAAGACCCAATTCTCCAGAACTAGATAAGGAAGGGGGCAGTCACCCTATTGGTCTGGGTCTCAGGAGATCTCATGTCCTGGTATGGGTGCCACTGAGGCTCTTATCCCCTCTGGTATCCAGGCCCTGGCACCAGCTAAGACAACTACACTGTATACCAAGAAGCAGTCAGATAGACAATCTACAGCAGCACTGGCATCAGCACCAGAATCAGTGCCTTCAAAACACATGGACACAGAGCCAAGCCAAAATTTGTTTTCAGTACCATTTTCTGCATCCAGCCAAGGAGGAGGCATTGATAGCACGTCAGCACGGTCTCCAGTACATTCTGACATACTAACTCCTGAGGACCCCATCCAAAGTCCCTGGTACCATTCAGGCTCCTATTCCATGAGGACTTTTGAATTCTGGAAGAGCCTGAATCACCGTTGCTGAGAGTTAGAGATGCTTTGTTGGTACCAACTCACGTCGTGGAGCCTACTTGCCCTCTGATCCTACTATGTTCAACAGTGACTTGTCCTCTCCTACCCACACAGTCACCAGTTCCACATAAACTCTTTGAGTACCAAGAGACATTTCCAGCGAGTATCGGCACATCCTCTGGCACTGTCTCATCAGCCAATTAAGCATTGAACTCTGGTATTCATTCAGTTACAGGACCCTTTCTTGCCCCATGTCGGCTCAGCCACTGGAACTGACACCACTTGCACCTCCAATGGACATGGGTGATGATACCTCATCCAGTTCTGAGGTGTCTATATAAAGGTCCTCCACCTTTCCTCCAACCTTCCTCCCTCCCTTGAGGTACACCCTAAGGAGGAATATCTCATGAGGAGATAGATCCAGCAACCTTGGACTCCTACTACCTTCCCTTATGCCCCACAACAGTATGCTTATGGAATCCCCAGGGCCCCATATGACAGCCAGTTCTGCAGGGTCCCATCTCTTAAAAGGGCATGCCAGGAGCAACAGCATCACCCTTGTGTCCTGCTCCACAGGAGTACCTTGCAAAGCAGCAGGAGCCAGTGAGGAGGAAGAAACAACCTTTGCATAAATCCTTCTGCTCACCAGGTGAAGCTGTCACTCCTCCTCCACCTGCTGGCATTTCCAGATCAACTGTGAGGGGAAGCTTAACAATGAGATGTTAAGAGAGAGATATCTTTACTTGGGGTCATCCAGAGAGAGAGAGAGCTGACAACAATTCTGCTTAGGGGGAAGGCTGCAATTCTATGGATGATTCCTTGGCCTTTTATATTGCTAAACACTTATCTCCTGATTCCTTTAATGTTCAAGGTGCTAAACAAATTGAAACAGGAGAAAATATTAGCCATCCTCATAGCACAGTTGTAGTTGAGACAGGTGTTGTTCCCAAGCGTGGTTGGCATGCCTCTTTAACTGCCTCACCATCTTCCCATGACAGCGAAATGTTTTTACCCAAGAGTTGAGATCCATCACCCTCCCCAATCTCCAGATGGTTCAGCTCAAGATGTCAGATAGTTCTCTGGTATAGAAAAAGCTTGCTCTCCAGAGATACAAACAGTACTATATAATAGCAGAAAACCATGACAAGGAAAACTTATCTACAGAGGTGGAAATGCACCTATCCTGGAAGCAGCCTCCGATCTGTACCTCCTCTCAAGTCCTGTCTGTCATACATACTTGGGTATCCGCTGACCTTAAAAACCAGAGGGTTATTGCTGAACTCCATTAAGGTTCACCTAGCTGCCACCACAGCTTTTCAGCCCCCATCGAGGAGTTTACAGTCTTCACCCACCCGATCACTACAATGTATATCAAAGGCCTGTTTAACCTCTTTCATCCTGTCAAGGAGGCAGCTCCACTGTGGGACCTCAATTTAGTCCTCAGTGTGCTGAGGAAGCCCCCATTTGAACCTGTGGGTAACTGTTCCCTCCTTCATTTGTCCCTCAATACCACTTTCTTACAGCCATCACCTCAGCCAGGGGGGTAGGGGAGCTTCGGGTCCTCACTGCTGATTCATCATATGTAGTGTTCTATCATGATCAGGTGATGCTACATCCACACCCTTGCTTCCTACCTAAAGTTTCTTCAGACTTCCACATTAATCAAGAGATTCACCTACTGGTGATTTATCCCAAGCCTCACGCTTTAAGAGAAGAAGTGAGCTTCCATTCTCTGGACATAAAAAGAGCTCTTGCCATTTACCTCAATAGGACTAGGCTCTTTGGGGCTCCCCGTAGCTTTTCATCTCAATTGCAGAATGAAACAAAGGACATCCGAATTTCCAACCCAAGATTGTCCCAATGGGTTGCAGAATGCATCTTAACCTGTTATGAAGCCTTAGGGGTTCTCCCCTCTGCAAGGGTGATTAGCTATTTCACCAGGGCTCAATCTACCACTGTAGTCCTACTGAAAAACATACTTGTCTCAGACATCTGCAGGGCAGCCACCTGGTCTTTTGTGCATGTTTTTTCCCAGCACTATGCACAATGGTTTGGTACTTGCTTCCAGAGCTGATGCGACTTTCACGAACACTGTTGTATGGTCCATACCAAATCTGCAGCCTCGGCACCCTCTTCTGTAGTTGGGGCTGCTGCTCGGGTATCTCCTGATTTGGAGCACCCATAGGAACACTCTTTGGAGAAGGAGAGGTTACTTACCTTGCTCAGTAACTGGAGTTTTTCAAGATGTCCCCTGCTATGGGTGCTCCGCTACCTGCCCTCTTTCCTCTCTGCCTCGGAGTCCGCTGGATTTCCATGGCTGAGAAGAAATTGAAGTGGCGGTGGGTCCACCCTCCCCTATAGCCGCATACTAGAGCATGAGGCTATCAAGAGTACACCTCTGTACCCTCAGACACTGCTGTTGAAAATGTCAGATCAAAAATGTGCACACATCAGGACATGGAGTACCCATAGGGATACATCTCGAACAAATCCAGTTACCGTACAAGGTAAGTAATTCTCCTTCCCCTTTATCTGCAGATATGTCATACGTTAATTTAAGTGTTCCCACTAAGCATTAACACTAGAAATGTTTTGAGCAATATGCTATATTATTATAATGGCTACACGTATTATATAGTTCAGTTCTTATAACATAGGGCTTATAAAAAAATCAAAATACTTCGGTCAAAAGTGATATTTTCTGCCTTTATTTCTAATGGAATTAAGCATATCGGGGGGGGGGACACCACAATGTACTAATTTTAGTTGTTTTAGCCTGGTCAAATGAGGCTGGTGAGCAGCTTTGAATGGAAACAGTTATTTTCACTGTAAATAGTAAACTTGAGACACATTTAATTGATTAACTTTTACTTTTGCACTAGCTAAAAATAGCAATTATATTTCTTCTTCTGATAACTATGCCTGTTTTACTGTGAATATTTTGCTGTAATATAAATTGAGTTTTTGTATTTCTATTGGCATTACAAAAAGAAGTCTTTTTATTTTAGGCGAGGATCAATGCTTAGTACAGCTATATTTGTTTATGCTGCAACATCCCCAGTGAATGGATATTTTGGAGGAAGCCTTTATGCTAGACAAGGAGGTAACTTGTTTTTAAATGTCAGCATTTTTATCATACTATTTTATATAGAAAGTTTATTCTGTTTCCTGGTATAAACAGCACAAACATGCATGGTCTTTTACAGGTGGTGTTTAGGTAGTTAATGAAGTCACATGAAATCCATAGTTTTTAATCAATACAAGAGATTTTGAATCTAAATGATGCTTCATTTCCTGTTCATTCTTGGTTGCATGTCCTGTATTAAAGCTTGCTAAAACCTTGGTAGTATCTATTTAAATCAATAAGGAATATAAGGATGTTAACTGTGGTAGCCTGGTCAAATTCCAACTTGAGTAATTACATTCTGCCTGTTGAATACCCCCTATGGTACCAAATGGATAGGCTAACCTCCTGTTCCTGTGTGCTGTTAAACAGCTTGTGTGTTCTACCCCTGAGTTGGCCTTTAGTTAGGGTGACCAGATGTCCAGTTTTTAAAAGGACAGTCCCGTTTCAGGAGACTTTTTCTTATATATGCGCCTATTGCCCCCCACCCCCTGTCCTGTTTTTTCACAGTTGCTATCTGGTCACCCTACCTTTAGTGGCTGAAGTGATCCCTGTTATCACTTTACCTTCTCCACAGGGACCTTGAGGCTCAATGTTTACAAAGAGTGAATGGAAGGGATTATAGAAGTGCACAGTGTTATTTACTGCATTGTGCCATTCTTTATGGTATGAAGAATAATCTTCCTGGAATCTTAGCAAAACATTCATTCCATTTATTCAGCTTGTAATCATTTTCTACTTCATCAAATGCAAAAGTGAATATCGGTAATCAGCAAAAGTCCAACAGTACTAGTTAAGTAAAGTTGGGCAGGCTATCAGCAGCCTTCTCCTTATAGCCCTAACAATGCTTCTGAGTTCTGACCTGCAGTGCCTCTGCCATTCCTCCAGCCTCCCCCTTCTCCTGTGCTGCAAGAAGAGAATAGTTAATATTTATTTTTATTCTACTAAACACTAAGAAAATTGGTTTTGGTGAATTTTTAAAACAGAAGCTTGTATAATTTTAGCAAGAGATGCTGATCAGTGCTTCGTTTTCTACAGCATCAGTCTCCCTGTTATCTGAGATTTTGGAAAGGTCATAAATGTCTAAGGCCTTGTTTACATGCAGTTTTTCTACCAATTTAATGACATCTGTAGAAAACCAGATCAGTTTTACCAGCATTGGGGTGTTACGCCTGTATCTCCAACTCAAGCTATATTACTCTAAAGGCCTATACTAGAAGGTTGCATTAATTTTATCTGCTTTCTGCTTTATCTGCTTTCTACAGATCTGGCTAAATTGGTTACAAAAACTGTAGGCAAGCCCTAAAATGCTTTTGATGCTCCTGCACAATGGAAGTTTGTAGTCCATATGCAATTCTCGAAACTATATATGTTGGTTTCTTTGCTGCATTCTATTCAGTAAGCTGCACAGATGCATCCAGACACTGAGTGTTTAAATAAAGTTAGCACAAATTCACAGATTAGTAGCAGATGCAGGAGATTCAGCCAAGACTGGAGTAAGGCAGTCACAGAGAGGTCTTGCACAAGACCACAAAACAAAGGTCTGCAAGGTTCCTTGAATACCCAGGCATAGCAGCAAATCTGTTACAATCTGTCTGGATTGTGGAAGACCTTTACCTGTTGACTTGTCTTACTCTCTTGTTGGAGATACCTATTATAGTGAATTAATTTTTGTTACTGAGTTTATTAAACATGGTATCATTTAATACCAGTAGTGCTAGGTGCTTTACTGAGATATGAAGACAATAGGTAACATTTTCAAGAGCCCTGCTAAGTGACTTCAGAGCCCAAGGGCTCTGAAGTCACTTGAGCACTTCTGAAGATGGGGCTTTTAAATCATTGAGGTGCTTTTGAAAATGTTACCCTATATTCCGGTCTTTTGAAAAACTTAGTCTTTAGATATACAGACAGGAGGAGGACAGGGCAATGGAGGGAAGGGAATAATGTTGAACAGTGTGATTAAATAGTGAAGCTAAGCACATGTCTTAACGACATTATTGTAGTGTGGTGTTTTAAACCTGCGCTGCCATTCCTGTTGCATTTAACCGGTCACTTAGACGTTTTACAACAGAATTGGTGCCTATTGATGCAAGGAAACAATTTCATGTGTAAACACCCATCAGTAGTGTTACTAAATATATATATATTTTTTAACGTATAAGCTTTGTTTTACACCTTCTTATTAGCGTTTCCCATTTTAGGCAGTTGTTACCCTCCCACGTCCATATTTCCATAAAGAATGGTTATTGTTTGTGAAATCAAAAGGCTTGATTAAAAGTTAAGTACAGTTTAAAAGTTTACCTTTGCTCCTGTGTATGTTAGTTAGTACTCAGTTAATTCATTTTGGAAAAAAAGGCTAACTACTTACATTCTGGCAAACTTGTGGCAAAATGTGAACTTTAATCAAAGTGCAGCATGTTTTATCAATTACAAATATGTTTAATGTTTTCTTCCTACAGGAAGGCGATGGATAAAGCAAATGTTCATTGGGGCTTTCCTTATTCCAGCGATGGTGTGTGGCACTGCCTTCTTCATTAACTTCATTGCCATCTATTATCATGCTTCACGGGCTATTCCCTTTGGAACAATGGTGAGTAGTTAATAGAACTTGAAACAGCATAGCAGACCTAGGAAAATTTAGCTTCTAAACTGGGAGAGCTTGTATTCTTTGTGTCCCATCACCTCAAAGTGGAAAAATGAAGTTCGGGTACTGAGATTCCAAAGGTCAGTGTCTTAAATTTGATAAATAATATAGAAAATCCACATGTTTGTGCTAGAATAGTTTAGAAAATTACTGTTCTTGCAATAACACTTAACTTGAAATATAATATAATAGTTGCAATTCAGACTAAAGAAACCAGTTCACTGTAGTTGCTAATTGTTAAAAGGAATTTTCTGTTTGTAATTGAAAATTTTAACAAATCTCAGAATGATCACATTTTTAATTGCATGAAGCCATATACATACTCAAGTCCCATTCACCTTTATTGGGAAGAAACATGGGATTCTTACTTTCTGGGCCTGGGAAAACAAGGACATCCAGAGAATGGGGAGGTGAATGCCACTCCATGCTTTTTGGAGTGTGCCTGTTGGTGTCCTTGGGGGAGGTTTTCAATTCTTTTGTCTTAGCTTTAGAATGAGCATTGTGAAAGCAGCAGGTCGAATGATGGTGATGGACAGGATATAAGTCATGGCCGATGGTAGTTGTGTGGGTGGGTGGATGGATAGGACTGAACCAGTTCCCCATTCATAGCACTCTTCTCAAAACCATTCTCCTGTCGAGTCAACTAAAACAGTGTTGAAACTTCACTTTGATAATACTTACGACTTAGGACTTTTTTGTCCAAGAATCTTAGTGTTTCTCAAATACTGATTAAATCTAAAAACACTACTGGGAAATAGGCTATAATATTATCCCCATTTTAAAGATGCTGTGCTACTTGTATACTTTTCTTCCCTACACCCCATTAATTAGGGGAGGGATAGCTCAGTGATTTGAGCATTGACCTGCTAAACCCAGGGTTGTGAGTTCAATCCTTGAGGGGGCCACTTAGGGATCTGGGGCAAAATCAGTACTTGGTCCTGCTAGTGAAGGTAGGGGGCTGGACTCGATGACCTTTCAAGGTCCTTTCCAGTTCTAGGAGATAGGATATCTCCATTATAAATAAATAAAAAATGTCCGAAGTTGAATTTACCTAGATTCAGGGCCCTCAATCATTGCCTCTCATGTCTCTGGCATCTATGGTCTTGTTCCTTTTTTATCCCCCTGCAGCTTCAGTTGCATATTTTCCAAATCCTTGCCCATTCACTCACTTCATTGTTTCTATACACTCTCTTTCTCTCTCAACCATGATTAGTGTTTCACTTCACAGGAAAAGTGAAGTGATTTGGTATAACTGCTTCACATGTGAGGAAGCCAGTTGAATGTCATAAACCAGGCTTAATTATTAATTTACTTCGAAATGTCAGACAGAACATTGCTTTTGGTATGGCGCTTGTCTTAATTACCTTAACAGATTCGCAGCTGCTAAGTTAACAGAAACACCATCCCTCCAAATGTGTGGTATTTGTTACCTTGTAAACAAGCCCCAGTTATAGCTGAATTCTTGGAATAAAAGTGGGAGATGGTGACCTGTTTATTCCTAAAGACTGATGCAGGCTACTTATAAGCCAAGGTACAACACAAAGCTAATCCAGTTGAAAGCCACTTCTAAGCCATAATGATTAAGTACAAGAATCTATACAATAAGATTAGAATTCCTGTAGTGTTCCTGTAGAACACTTTCCTTCCCAAAAAAAAAAAAAAAAAAGTTTTTGCACTTACAACCAGCTCTGAAATAACCCTTTGTGATAATGTAAGAAAAAGGATTTGGTCATGGATAGAGTTCATGTTCCAACTGCCAAGGCGCATAATTATAAATTTGTAAAAGAAAATTTTTGGGAATGTGCAGTATGAAAAATGTCTTCTAATGTTTTAACATGTGATGCAGCAGCAGCTTAGATTTAGACCAGTGGTGGGCAACCTGCGCCCCGTGGGCCGTCAGGGTAATCCACTGGTGGGCCGCGAGACAGTTTGTTTACATTGACCATCCGCAGGCAATGGCCGCGATTCGCCGTTCCTGGCAAGTCGGAGTAGCGGGAAGCTGCGTGGGCCACAAGGACGTACTTTAAATTGCGTTTTCAAAAATCAGTGTAAAGATGAAGAATGGAGGATGCAAAAATTGAAGAATGCAGTTTAAAAGAAGTTGTTCTATTTCCCAGTCAACAGGTCTTCAGGAATTTTCCATTGAGAGGGAATACATCAAGTGGCCTATCTAAAATATTGGCAATAGGGAGAATTGTATCCAAAAATTTAGAATAAGAACCTTAATATCACCTTTAACATGAAGTACTGTGCTAGCCATGGGACTTAAAATAATCAATGTAATATAAAGCTAAAGGTGTTTGATTCATTCATCCATTGAATCACTTTCAATCTGAATGTCTTTTTAAGGAGCAAGGTTTAGAATTTTTATTTTTGCCATGTCAATGTTAATCAGTTTATGCTAAAATGGAATATTGTATTGGTTTTTCTGTGCTGAGACAACAGTCATATCCAACACTGTCAGAAAGGCTTACAGCATTGATCTTTGACATGTGCAAAGAGGCTGTGTTTTACTGCTGAGCAAGCATTCACAATATCACATTTCTCATTCGTATTCTGATTTGGAGTTTAGGAATGCTGATGGAAGGGAATTCCACCTGCATTGAAATTTTAGTCTAGTGCTGTTCCACTCATTTTCATTTTAAGATCAGGGAAATGTTTGTGCAAAAAGCAATTGAGAATGGGGTCTTCAAGGGTCATGTAATGGGTGTGTAGGGTTCCTTATGCACAGAGTGATTTTAATAATCTCTAGGGATTATGAATTTGTTTGAGTCATAATTACTGTGTGGTGATAAATCTCCCTTCACGTTGCAGACTTTTAGTAGGAGAAAGTTATGGATTAGAAACATCACCAGAACAATCAATGATCTAATGAATTTTAATCAGCTAATGGAGTTTATTTGTAGAGGGAAAGAGAAAAGAGCTTAGCTTCCTCACAGTAAATACCTGTGCTCTTGTGAGCTCCTCTCTCCTTGTGCAGACATGGTTTCTCTCGCCTCCCCAAAGTGGGCAAGCCTCCAAAAGTCTCCAATGGCAAGCTTGCTCCTCCTTCATGAAATGAATATCCCTTTTCCCAAACTACAGTAGAGTGAGAGGTGACCCTCCTACTCCATGGTGGCCTTAAATAGTCCCCCTACCTCATATTGCTTGCTAGGTCTACTCTTCCTTGTTATGTATTGCAAATGTGGAGAAAACATAAATTGGATGATCATGGAAGAACACCAAGTGAAACAGGTTCAGTAAGAAATTGCAAAACTCTCCCATCCAAATCTTGCAGCAAAAGGCTCAATCTGTCCCTCCTTTTTTGGTGATCTGCCCCAACCCCTGTATCTCCCAGGTAGCATAGTGCCAGAAACAAGAGGTAAAGCCTAGTTACTAGCTGTCTACATTAGTACCCTGCTATGGCATCTGGATTTCAGGAAGCCCCTCACCTAGCTCTCCTGTTTTGAGATTGGCTGAACCTCCATAGCCACTGAAGGGTCCTTGCTTAGAGTTCACTGTAACACTGGTCCACTTTGACTCTCTCAAAGCTTCGTTTGCTACCTTGCGCATCAGCCCTATCTGGAATCTCACAGGAAGTGGAAAGTTAATAAGATCTTCCCCTATAATCCTAAACTAACTTCCCTGGCTGTAGGCCTGGGATTCTATTCTTGACTCTCATGGATGTACACATGCTCCTTAATCAACAGTAGGGAAAGTCTTGTGTAAGGAGAGGATAAAGTTCTAGGCTCTCTTCCTGGAAAATGTTTTTCCATTGCCTTTCCCATCAAAATGTAATAATGAAGCTGACCAATTTTATTCTGTCTTCTCAAAGCTTTTAGAAAAGGGTTTAAAGAATCCTTCGGGAGCACTTCTATTAAACCTATGGTATGTAATGAGAGGGATAAGGGCCTGAGTCCTGCTAGCCGCTAAACATGTTTGGAAACTGACTGAGTGGGGAAATTGTATGCAGGGTCATGAATGTAGGGTTGGAGCAGGGGGTGCGGGAAGCGGTGCGGTATGCAAGAAGGGGCTCAGGGCAGGGGGTTGTGGTGCAGCAGAGGGTTGGGGGCTCAGTGCAGGAGGGATGTGGCAGGTGGCTCAAGGCAGAGGGTTAGGGGGCTCAGGGCAGGGGTGCAGGAGGGCCGTAGTTTGCCCTCCTCTGGTCTAACTCCATGTTCGTAGCAGTAACAATGGGGGATGTTACTGTGATTTTGCCTTTTCAGAGCCTAAGTTTTTATTTTTCAATCTTCTTAATTTTTTATTGTACTTCGAGAGGATCTGGGATTCTCTTGATGCTGTAAGATACTTTGACTTATCTTGTAATCTTCCTGTGCGCTCATGCACCAAACAGTCACATTATATACATGTCTGTTTTATTTTCATGGAAAGACATTGGGTCGGGTCTGTGGTGTTCTTAAATTTCTGGTAAAATTATCTTGTGTTAATAAATTTATTTCTTATTGATTTGTTTAGTCGATCTGCCCTATTGTTTATGAATAACTTGTGTTTTGATCAGGAAATCCTCTTGAAATATAAAGTTGAGCTATTTCTGTTGTGGGAAATTGCATAGTTGTCACTGCTGTTTTTTCTTCCCTTGCTTCTTATAGATGGAATAGGGCTGGTGAATAGTTTTACCAACAGAGTTCTTGTGGCAAGAGATTCTTAACAAGGGCTGACATAGGACAGAACCACAGATGTTCAGAGCAAAATATTTTGGCATAGAGAATGGTATTTTTCAGGATTACCATGAACTTTCCCTTATAGAAAGGGACTGGGATGAGAACAGGCTGGAGGGGCTAGAGGCAGAAAGGTCTGTAACCTCTTGAGTACACGCCCTAAGCATCTGGAATAGACCCCAGTATTCTGGAGTCTCAGTTCCTTTGCTGTCAGCAAATAACTGTGAAACTCAATTGCAAAATGTCTCTTCCTTTAATGGTGGTTTCACATACAGGATGACAACTTACTACTGCACTCAGTTAATATTAGCTCAATTGGCAGATGTTTGTGCTGTGGATCTAAAATTGATGTTCCATGTTGATGTTCCATGTCGGTGTCAGTATAATTCCACATTAGGGGATTTCTGTTTTGTTTGTTTTTTAAAAACCTAGGAAATTACATCCAAAAAACAACATTAAAAGAACATTAAGGGTGCAATGTCAAGCTCTTAGGGGTTAGGAAGTGCCAGAATTAAAAGTGCCTATACAACCTTAATTTGGCTCCTTGTATGGATGCGTTACATTATGATAGTTTTTAATTATATGATGACATACTATATATTCCATGTATGATAGTAGTATGATAGTATGGTCACATACTATATTATGAATCAGGGTTGTGTAGTGAATGAGGCTGTTTATTTGTAGGACCCCTGCTTCACTTGTTGCCGAAGTTGGAAATTATGTAGTGAATGAGGGAAGGGATTACAGGAAGAGGATGGTCTTGTGTTTTAGGTAGCTGAATGCTACCCTGGAGAACAGGATTCTATCCCTGCCTCTACTACACAGTTCCTATGTCTTGCTGGGCAAGTCACATGAATCTGACTTTCACAGTTAGCCACTGTATTCTCATTTTCAGAGCGCCCAACTGGAGGCATCTGAAGTCTGGTTTACAGATGTGCGAAGCACTCGCAACTAGAGCTGTAAAGAATTGGTATTTTTAGTTTGCTAGCCACCACCACCTGTGGTTTTGTGAATGGTGCCTAAGTCCCCTCGTGAGTTAGTCTTTGGCCATAGCCGCATGTGGTATTATTCATTGAGCCGTGTCCATCCTGTGCACTGAATGAACCAGGGGTCCTGTGCAAAAAATAGTGTGAGATCATGTAATTAAAGACTGAATCATAATGCTTACATAAAAGGGGGCTAGATTAATATTGCCCATGCAGTCTTAATTTTGGTATTTTCTAACTTGTGAGTGCTTTACATTGCAACCTTAATGTTCTTTTAAGGTAGTTATTTGTATCTAATAACATGTAACTTAGATTTCTTTTGCTCAATTTTATCCTGATACAGCTTGTGTAAAACCCTTAAGTACTCTGAACTGCTTAGATTTTAAGCTCTTCATCTTTGATATGGGTTTGTACAGCACCTAGCACAATGGGATCCTGGTCCATGTCTCAGGCTCCAAGATGGTCCCGCAAGATAAATAATGAGTAAAATTATGCAGGCCTGGTCTTAACTCAATTTGAAAACCCAACTTACTACCAATGTGGACATAGTGTAACACTTTTAGCTCAACTTTTAGCAGGTCAAGTTTATCAAGGCAGGATTCAAGTAACAATATTATTTATATGCTAAAAACATTTTACTTTTAGTGCCGCTGACTCTTACTGTTCTGTATATTAACTCTTCATTTGTCCAGATTTTAAGTGTGTGAACCTGCATTGCTGTAAAAAATTCTGTCTCCTCTACATACCCTCCCTCATGGGAGGAGAGTCACGTGATCGCTGGTGTGCAGCATTGGTATCTGACAGGAGAGATCAAGCCTCTTTTTCTTCATGGACAGTTTTTATTACATTCATCCCTTCTGCATTCGGCAGTCAGGACAACACAGCCTGCCGGGGCAATTTAATATTTGATATGCTCATAAAAATTTTAATTATCACCTTTGAATGAAGTTTAAGCTACAGCTGTTAGAAAATGTGAAGCCTGTGGAGCTAGTACATAAATTATGTCTCTCTTGACAATGTTTCTTTTCAAGTATGAAAAATTTAAATGGTACACATTTAGTCGAGGGCAATATAATAGTGAATTCCTCCTCAAAAAAATTACAAATAAAGCAGGCTGCTGTTACAGAAGATCTCTCCTATGGCAACTGAAGCCAAGAGAATAAGTCAAAATGCTGACGTTTAAATAACAGATATTTTTAGTTGAAGAAATACAGCAGTAAAAGTAAAATTAAGAAATTGAACTAACTAGGGTGTTTTAAATAGAAATACTTTGTCTAGATTTTTAGTCAGTATTGAGTTTTCTGTCTGGAAAGCAGGATTTGCAGTTACAGTGAAGTATACATTTTTTTAAAGTACACCTCTACCCTGATATAACGCGACCCGATATAACACAAATTCGGATAGAACGCGGTAAAGCAGTGCTCCGGGGGGGTGGGGCTGCGCACTCCAGTGGATCAAAGCAAGTTCGATATAACACGGTTTTACCTATAACGCGGTAAGGTTTTTTTGGCTCCCGAGGACAGTGTTATATCGGGGTAGAGGTGTATTAGTTAAAATTGTCCTTTGAATTTCCCTTAGTTGACTGTAATAAAACATACTTTGCTTGAATTAATTTTTAAGGCCTAATTCTGATATCAGATCATTCAGAAGCATATCGCTGCATACCTGCAGAATCAGTTACTGTTAAAGTGATAGCTAAGCAAAGTAGCTGCTGTTCAAGTGTGTCACTGTGCATCCACTGTAGGTGAGCATGTGCACAAGACAAGTTTTTTTTTTTTTTCTTGGCTAGCAGTGTCCGTTATGGCTCCCCGTGCTGCCTTGTGTTCCTGTGCAAGGGCATAAAGGGCAGAGCAGCTGTATCGCTCAGTTCACTCTCTCCACCCGTGACAGGGAGGAAGAACCCAGCAAGTGTCTGACCCACTACTGCTATTGATCTTAGACTTTCGGGGGAGAAATCTATCTTCACCCCCACGTCCCGTTCTTTTCTTTAATTTGGATGTTCCTAAAAAAGACAATCTCTATATATAGCATGGATAGGTACCGTGTGTCTGCTGCTGTGCCAGACTCCAAATCCTATGGGTTTAAATCCTGCCTGACCTATGATGGCCTTCTCACCCAGTCAGTGGGCTTAGTCACTGTTTGGAGGAGAGTTGCATTCCCATTGTGTATGGTATGTAAATCCTTCTCAAGGAGTGGAAGTCAAGGAATGCATAGCTGAAATTGCATCTGCTTGAATAATCAGTGCAGGCTACCTTGGATCTGGAGGAGACTACTGCTTCCAAAGAGCAAGAAGGGTCATCTTCAGCGAGTGCTGCTTGAGCAGACGGCAAACTCCAATGTCAAGCAGTGGCAGGAAAGAAAACACCATCCAAATCTGCATTAGCTACATTGACACTGACAGCCTCAGCCCAGGGACTTCTGTCACTACACTGGTGCCTACTGATACAGCACCAATCTCAACATCGGCATTCCCAGCATTGACAACTTCAGCATTGGAGCCAGAACTGGTGCCCCAATGTAAGGGTGAGACCAAAAGGCACAACCAAATGGAGCTGAGACGTGGCTCTCAGTGCTGGGACAAACAATCTTGAAGGAGGAGGAGGAACAGCACTCTCCAAAGAGAGTGCCTAAAGTCTTCTACTGAAGTAGAGATGATGTTCTGCAAACCAGCACCAGCAAAGACACCAACACTGACCACTGTGCCAATTACAGGCTCCGTCTATGCCCTTATGGATTCACCTAGATTCTTTCCAGAGACTTCTTCAGCATATTGCCCGGCATATTGCCACATGTCACCACCATTCAAAAAGTACTATTCTTTGGTCATGCCTTCTCCCGGATGTTGAGCAGGGATGCCTTTCCTCTACCTTGTATAAGAGCAACCTGAGAGCTGGTACTGAGCATTCCTCTCTCACAAGATGCTGACGCAGGGGAAGTTTGAATAGCAATGGGCTGACCGGTGCATCTGGGCCAGTACCATTTAACGTGTCAAGCTGGCCATACTGGGGATCATTATTTCAAGTGTCCCAAAGCAGATCTTCCTTCCGATCCAGGAAAATATCAGGCTCCCTGGTGACATCACTACCTAGGCCACTGACCACTCAGGAGCTAGGAGTAGCAGAAGAACATCCACAGTTTCCAACAAAAGAATAGTTATCACCTGATGAGGCAGCTGCACCAACCCCTGCCTTGGCAGGTGACTATTTTAAGCCCTTTCAGGCTCTCCTGGTTTGCATTGTGAAGACCCTGGATGTAGAGATGGTTATGTAGGAGAGCTCTTAAATGTATGGTATTCTGACCCCCTCAGCCCCAACTAGGATTGCTCTCCCTATTAATGAGGCCATACTAGAGCTGGCCAAGAGTCTGTGGCCAGCACTAGTCCTTGTCCAAATGGGAGGGAGAACACTATCAAGTGTCCCTGAAGAATTTTGAGAACTTTATTCCCCCCTGAGCCCAGCTTCTTTAGTAGCTGTAGCAGTGCAGGAGAAGTTGAAATCAACAAGAGGCACACCCGGGGACATGGACCCCAGAAGTTAGAACTTTTCAGGCACAAAACCTACTCTTTTTGGTTTTGCTGCAACTCTGGGTGGCTATCAGGCAATGCTTGCCAAGTATAATTTCCTAACATAGAGCAGGGTGACTCCTGTTCTGTGCTATATAACCTGATCAAAGAGATGAGGAAGATTATTAAAGAAGGCCAGATGGTTACCAGAAGAATCCGCAGGCAGTCATGGGTGCTTCTGACATGGCTGCGACCATGAAACGGGCATCAGGCTATTAGCCACTGGACTACTGAGAGGTCCAAGATATCACCCAGCACCTCCCACTCAAGGGGATGGAGATCCAATACAAGGGCTGACAAAGTGCTCCACTCCTTAAGATTTGAGGGCTACCTTGAGGTCACTAGAGATTTATACACTAACCCCTTATGGGAAGCCCTACAAATATCAGCCCCAGCAGAGGCAGCTGGCTTACCCTTACTCCCAGGCAGACAGACAGATTAGCCATAGTGGAAAAGGCCACAGTACCAGAGACCTCTTCTGCCTCCTCTGTCCCATATGCCACCCAGTTAGCCGATTTGATGGAAGTGTCAGGAGCCACATCAGAGCTAATCAGGAGCCATCTTGCCTTGGTCCACAGGTCCAGTTGGTCCAATATCACCTTGGGCAAATGGGTGCTGATATAGTTACTCCTGGCTATCCCATCTACTTCAACAGCCTACCTTTCTCAACCCCCTTCCCATTCCCCTTTCAGGGGCCTTTTCATGAGAGCCTGTTACAAAAAGTGGCCTTGTTGCTTCATCTAGGAGCTGTAGAAGAGTTTCCAGAATAATACGGGGGAAAAGACTTCTGTTTGCAATACTACTGTATCCCAAAGAACGGTGATCTTTGTCCTATCCTAGACCTGAGACAAATACATAGGCTGCCTCAAATCCAAGATGGTGACTCTTGCCTCTATCGTTCCATCTCTTCAGATTCAAGACTGCTTAAGGGCTCTCAACTTATAAGGTGCAACTTTCTGCATAGCCATCTATCTGGCCCACAGGCAGTGCCTGAAATTCACAGTGCGATCGGGTCATTGCTAGTACAAGATACTGCCATTCGGCCTCTCTACAGCATCGCGTGTCTTCACGAAATGCCTGATGGTGGTAGTGGTCCATCTTAGAAGACAAGACATTCACATCTATCACTTAGATGACTGGCTGATCAGAGACAGGTGACAGTGGGAGACAGCAGTGAGTCTGGAATCTGCTATTGCTTTGGCCAAAAGAACTTTAAGCACTTGTGACTGAATCTTCCCTATATAAGACAAAGGTGGTCCTAAGGCCTCATCCAAAACTGATTTCCCAGGTCTCAGATTTTCATCAGAACCAATTTACTATCTTACTGCTTCCTTATAGCCACACTGGCACTGAGAGAAAAGAAATTGTGTGCAGGACTTTGTTTTAATATATTGACAGGACTAAGCCATTTACACTGTTGCCCAATCTATTTCTGGCTCTGAGTCTTAAAGGTCAAGCTGTTGCATCTCCTACTGAACAGCAAGTCTCACTCCACTAGAGCTCAAGTGATCTCTTCAGACATGTGCTAGTGTCCAAGATCTTCGAGATGGAGTTACCTGCTGACCTTTGTCAAACTCTGTGTTTTGGACGTAGCTGCTGGGTCAGGTGCCAAGTTCAGGAGAGCAGTACTTCTGCTGGATTAGTCAAACGGTGAAACACCTCATTCCCAATGTTCGAGGGGATACCACCTGCCAGTCAGCTGCAGTGGGATCTACACTGACACATATTCAAAGAACCAGTTAGCGTAGGGTGATCATTCTTTAAGATGTTGTCAGTGGGGGTCTGTGACAGGGTGCTGGGCAAAGCGTTGCTGATTTAGTCCTCTGTCATGCCAGCTCCCATTTAGGGGAATAAATTAGAGCTGGCTGGAGATAATCTGGCCCTAATTGGGGAAACAAACAGCTGCCACCTAATTAGCCTGGGGCTGTATAAAAGCCTCTGGGGAAGGAAGCCAGGGGAAGAGCAGAAAGAAGGGGAAAAGGCAGGGAGTGGAAGCAGGGAGATAGCTCTTCCCTCCCTCCTCCTGTCTCCAAATGGTGAAGGGCCAACTGTACATGGTGAAACAGGGGTGGGAACAAGCGTGTAAAGAAACTGCACCTGTGGTTCCTAACCCCAGGGTCTCAGAGTGACTTTGTGGACCTAGCAGAGGCAGGAGCCAAGGGGGGCCCTGCCATGCTCTGCTACAGGATCCCACAACACCCTCCACCTGATCCCTGTTGTTTGGAGTTCTCAGCTACCACGGGCTTTGAATTGCAAGGGAACTGAGGGAGGACATGGTTACTCGACCTTTTCTGTCCAAACACACGGAAGCATGGGTGCATGCACAGCCCCAACAGACATGGGTATTCAAACAAAGAAATCCGATCTCGTGCACGTGCATCACCAGTGAGAGTCACACTGACAACATCTTGAAGAACCACAGTTACTATAGTGCAAGTAACCATTCTATTTTTACTTAGAAGTACTGTATCTGAGAATGTTATTGAGTAATTTAATAGTTCCAAGTAGTTTCATAGTTTTATATTCAAGAGTTACATGATTAGGGAACATCTTGCTGAGTATTTATAATTCCTTTTTTTTTATTATTATTATTATAAATGCCCTTTCCTTTCATGAGCAGGGGGAAAAAATTGCTTGTTTTATATAGAACTGGAGATGTTCACTCTAAAGTCTTCTGAGGCACACTTCATTGGAATGGGGCAGAATAAAGGGCATGATTTTTCTTCACTGTGCATATGCAATTGTGCACCAATTTGTACGTGTATTTTTTGTTTGTAAAGTGGGTAACTGAACATGCAAATAATCAGTTACCTGTTTGACCGTTTGTATGTATAGTTCAGAAAATCTGGTCCCAAGTGTCAGTTTGAACAGTGTGATATGGCTTCAACATTGTGGTTTTGGCATTTTTGGAAGACCTTTACAGATCCAGAATATTGTAAGCAGATTTCAAATTTAAATGTGGCTAGTTATCAGCTAGGTAATATCTATCAGGGTTAGTGTAGTTAACTTTTTGTAATCAGAGAAGTTTTCTGACACTGAATTCTGATACAGCGAAGCAGAATAAAGGATTCAGGTTTCAGTTTTTCAGTGTACAATGTGAACTTCTATTTATAAGGGTTAAAGTGAAGAGACTGCTATAAATTTGTTCCAAACTCTTTACAAACCTAGCAGAAGCTGGTTAATATTTTCAGACAGATACAATTTTACTAGAGTACATTTTTCTTTTAGCACCTTCTTCTGTTAGATTTGCCATGGAATAAAACACAAATATTGCATCTCAACAGTCAAAAAAGTAGTTTGGATGTTGGCTAACGTTTTATAACTAGAAGTATGATTCGGCATTGGTACAACATACACACTTGTGCCTCGTTACTTTAGATGTCTCTTTATTTTCTTTTCTGTGATCTCATACCCCTGTTTATTGAATTTACAGGTGGCAGTATGCTGTATCTGTTTCTTTGTTATTCTTCCATTGAACCTTGTTGGTACAATTCTTGGCCGAAATCTGTCGGGCCAGCCCAACTTTCCTTGTCGTGTCAATGCTGTGCCTCGTCCGATACCGGAGAAAAAATGGTAAAGAGAAGTGCTTATACATTGTATATTCGCTCAAACATAAATGTGTTTAGAATTTTGAATGATCCCAATACCTCAAAAATAATTTTAGAGTAGCTTTTAAATTTATATTTAGTTTAAGGCATGTGTGCAGGAAAAAGCTTCTCAGGAAGCTGATTTAAGTTTCTGCATTAAAGCATCTCTTTAAAGGGATTGGATGGATAAAGGTAAAAACTTTCAAGTTGAAGTCACTAGTTTGTGGTACCATTCCAGGTAGATAGGTTTCCCCAGAAATCAAAGTCCCCATCTCAGTTAGCACCTTTGACAGATTTAAGATCGAACAGGCCCTGGAGACTGAACTAGCTTCACCCTTGGAGGTGGGTTTCTCCCAGTTAGGGCCGAGAGACATTTGGAGGATGTTATTGGGGGCAGCTTGCATTGCCACTACCTGTTTTTTGGGTAAGAGGAGTCTCTAGGCCATCAAGTTGATACTGTTCATGAACATTACTTTTTATGTGAATATAAAGGCATCTTTATTTCCAAAAAATAGACTTTTTTAGCTTGTAGCATGCCTACCATGAATATAGTCTCCTTGCCCTGTTAGCTTGTATCTAGTGAGGAGGAGAGAAGCTGTGGAAATAAAACTATCCTCAAAGGATGGGTTTTATTGATTTTATTCCTCTCAGGAGAGTGGAGTAGTAAAAATGAAGGGGATGGTGGAATGTGTTACCCGCACAGTCTTCAGGAAATGCAGTGTCTTGAGTTAATGGTGTGTTGCTCAGTTGAGAAGGTGAGGTTTGATTTATACTGCAGCCCATATCTTGGAGAGCTGATGGATTTTTCTGGATCAGGATGAGAAAAAGAAATAAGATACTTTTAATGAAGGTAAAATTGTGGGACCATCGACTTAGACAAGTCTCCCTATAAATAATGAAGGAAGCAGCAAATTAAATCACTAAATTACCTCTCTCTAGTTAAATTCAGTATCAGTATGGGTAATATGAAGGGGTCACCTCTGGTTAAGTGACAGTAATATATACAGATACTGAGTATTAATTTTATTCATAAGCTCGTGGCATAGAGTCACTATCGCATTACAAAATTCCAAAAATTCTGAGCTAGATAACCATTTCTCTGTAAAATATTTTTCTCATAAGTATTGGTTACACAGATGCATGATCACTGTCTCTTGCAAGACCTTTGTGGAAATTTGGGTTTAAACACATGAATTACATTGTTAAATGTAGGTGCAGTGTAAATATATTTCAATAAGGGTCTGTCAAATGATGAGTTTAGGCTATTAATGAGGAAAGTATTAGGATTAATCGCGGTTAACTCACGCAAGTAAGTATTATATCTATCTATCTATATCTATATATGTATGTATGTCTATAGATAAAAATAGGTTAAATAAATCCCTGTAATGCTTAGGTATGCTTAATCCTACTTCAGCATGGGGAGATGGACTAGAAGACCTCTCAGGGTCCCTTCCAGTCCAACACTTCTCAATTTCAGTGATATACATATGGCACTCGTTACCCCAGTCTTGAAAACGAAGCACATTTTTGTGTGTAATAGTAATACTTGTGTATAGACATTGAGATGGTGCTACACAATGAATGAAGCCTTACAATACCCCTGTGAAGAAGGTATTCTCATATTAGGGATGGAGAAAGGCACACAATCTGTGATTTGCCTATGGCCACCAGACTTATCTGTGGCAGAGATGGAAATAAAATTAGATTGTCTGATTATTATTCTTGTGCCTTAACCACAATACCATCTTGTATTATTAAAAGTGTCCCTATAACTGACTTGCTCAAATATATAGATAACTTACACTGATAGCACTTAGAGCGACAAGGTGGATGAGGTAATACCTTTTATTGGACCAACTTCTGTTGGAAAGAGACCAGCTTTAGAGCCACACAGAACTCCTCTTCAAGTCTGTGAAAGATACTCTGGCCTTGTCTACACTGCCACTTAACAGGACTGAAACTTTCTCAGTGCTTTAACATTGGTAGTGGAGATGCCCTCTGAGGGAGCCTTACAGCTAAATGCAAGGTGGAACAGACTGTTTAGCATAAGTAGTTAGCATATATTGTAAGGGACCATTCAAGGTAGAGTGGCCTGTTAACACCTGCAGTCATAGGACAAAAAGAGGTGTTAATGGGCACTCTACTTTGAATGGTCCCTTAGAACAGCATTTCTCAAATGTGGAGTGGATTTTTCTGCACTAGGACAGTCTCCTGGGTGGAGAGGGGCAAAGCAGCGGCCCTTCCCTGCAGTGCACAGCTATTGCTCCTGACTGTCTTGGTGTTTGCTGGCACCGCCAGCAGGGGATCAGTGCCCTGCACCACGCGGCCTCCTATGGGCTCCCGGGCAGTGCCTCTGCAGATATGTGGAGCCAGTGTGTGAACTCAGCTAGGGTTACCATATCTAACAAATAAAAAAAGAGAACCCTCCATGGGCCCTGGCCCCGCCCATTTCCCCACCCCAGCCCCGCCCCAACTCCGCCCCTTTCCCACCTTAACTCCGCCCCTTCCCCACCTTAACTCCGCCCCTCCCACTCCCAGCCACGCGGAAAGGGCTGCCCGAGCGCTACCGGCTTCACGGTTTGCCGGGCAGCCCCCAGACCCTGCGCCCCCAGCCGGCGCTTCCCCAGCGCAGCTGGAGCCCAGGAGGGGAAGCGCCCAGCCGGGGGCGCAGGGTCTGGAGGCTGCATGGCAAAACGTGAAGCCGGTAGCGCTTGGGGTTCGGGCAGCCCCCTTGCCTCCGGACCCTGCGCCCCCAGCCGGGCACTTCCCCTCCCGGGCTCCGGCGGCACAGGGTCCGGAGGTATGGGGGCTGCCCAAAGCCCGTAGCGCTCGGCTCTTAAACAGAGCCAAAGAGTTGGGGAGGAGCAGAGCTGCCGCGGGAGGGGAAGTGCCTGGCCGGCATTTTCCCGGACATGTTCGGCTTTTTGGCAATTCCCCCCGGACAGGGGTTTGAGTGCCGAAAAGCCGGACATGTCCGGGAAAAAGAGGACGTATGGTAACCCTAACTCAGCAGGCTTCAGGTTTCATCCCCTGGACGCTGGCTCTGGACTTCAGGCCAGGTGGCGGGGCTCGAGGTTGGGGAAAATGTCAGCGCAGCCACCAGCAAGGGCTGGTAGCTGTACTCTGAGGCCACCAAAAGAATTGTTCTGAGAACCCCTGCCTTAGAATATGTGCTATTTATGCTGAACAATCTTTTTCACCTTGCATTTAGCTGTGATGCTCTCTTCTAGTACTTTTCCCAGACCTGAAAGGTTTGTCTCACCAACAGAAGTTGGTCCAATAAAAGATATTACCTCACCCACCTTGTCTCTCTAAAGTCCTAGGACCTACACATCTACAACTACACTGCATACAATTATGGTAGATAGCACTTTCCATTTCAGAATTATTTTTACATACATTACATCACAGGGATTTTGTGGGGCTTTGTTACATAGGTAAGTATTATGGGTAAGTTTTTTAAAAACAGGAGGCTGTAATCAGGCTCCTAAATAAGAGGTCATATGCTCAAAAGCAGTGAGGTCCCATTGACTTCATTTGGAGCTGCTGGGGTGCTTTGTCCTCTTAGGGCCTGACCCAAAGCCCAGCTTAAGTGAATAGCGTTCAGCACGTAGACTTCCCATCAGGCATGGAGACTGACATGAGTCTCTCACATGTTTTAAAAATCTAAGATTATTTTCTTTTTAAATACGGTGGGTCTAGAGAGACTGATGCCGAGAATTTGTCCAAATGGATGCCATTAATATGACTTTTTTGGGTTTTATTAAGTGTTCCACTATTTTGTCTTGGATATCTTTATTAATGAAATATAAAACTGTAAATTTATCTAATATCAACATTGATTGCTATTTCTGTTATTTTGCAGGTTCATGGAACCAGCTGTTATTGTTTGCCTAGGTGGAATCCTCCCTTTTGGATCAATTTTCATTGAAATGTGAGGGGTTTTTTTGCATGGAATTAAGTTAGCTATTGCTAGTAAATATATTATGCCCAGTCAGTTGAAACTGCTAAAAAGGTGTAGTTACAATATAATAAAGTTGCCTATTTCATTCAATTCTACTTAGGTATTTTATTTTCACTTCATTCTGGGCTTACAAGATCTACTATGTTTATGGCTTCATGATGTTGGTGCTGGTTATCCTCTGCATTGTGACAGTCTGTGTGACCATTGTATGTACGTACTTTCTGCTAAATGCAGAGGATTATAGGTGGTAAGTACCATTTTTGTTCATAAATATCCTAATAGTGAACTATCTCAGAATCATAATACAGATTTGCAAGAGACTTTCCCTATTGAAATAACGTTTCTCTAAAACACAAGTGGATTTTTTAAAAATCACCCTGTATCAAGCAATGGTTGACATTAGAGTGTTTGCAGTGTTGTTGTAGCCATGTTGGTCCCAGGATAACAGAGAAAAGGTAGGTAAGGTAAGTTCATTTGTAGTAAGAGCATGTTGATTACACCCTCAAACTGCGTAGTGTAAAAAATATACATAAAACAAAAGCTAATGAGTATTTGATATTGCTGACAAATATTTTCCTGGAAGCCTGCTTTTCACGTGAAGCACAACATGTTTAGACAAGTAGATTTTTTTTTCTGCTTCAGATTTCTCTTGTACCATATGTTTTGTTGGGGAAACTTACGTTGTTTGGTCCATATCTGGTGGTGTGACAGACTTGTATGTGTTTTTCAGGCAATGGACGAGCTTTCTTTCTGCTGCATCCACTGCAATCTATGTTTACATGTATTCCTTTTACTACTACTTTTTCAAAACAAAGTAAGTGGTGGCTGTATCTTGTACTTCATAGGTCAGCATTTAGTAAATCAAACATTTGACCTAAAGAATTAAAAATAAGCTTACTTTAGAGTAACTGGTATATTGAGAAACTACAAAAAAAATGACCTAAGAACATAAGGGCAGCCATGCTGCATCAGACCAAAGGTCTGTCTAGCCCAGTTTCCTATCTTCCGACAGTGGCCAATGCCAAATGCTTCAGAGGGAATGAACAGAACAGATAATCATCAAGTGATCCATCCCCTGTCGCCCATGCCCAGCTTCTGGCAAACAGAGGCTAGGGACGTCATCCATGCCCATCCTGGCTAATAGCCATTGATGGACCTATCCTCCATGAATTTATCTAGTTCTTTTTTTGAACCCTGTTATAGTCTTGGCCTTCACAACATCCTCTGACAAAGAGTTCCATAGGTTGACTGTGTGTTGTATGAATAAATACTTCCTTTTTGTTTGTTTTAAACCTGCTGCCTATTAATTTCATTTAGTGACCCCTAGTTCTTGTGTTATGAGGAGGAGTAAATAACACTTCCTTATTTACTTTCTCCATACCAGTCATGATTTTATAGATCTCTATCATATCCCCCCTTGTCATCTCTATTCCAAGCTGAAAAGTCCCAATCTTATTAATCTCTCCTCATACGGAAGCCATTCCATACCCCTAATAATTTATGTTGCCCTTTTCTGAACCTATACCTGTGGTATAAATTACTCTCTCTCTCTTTTTTTTTCTTTTTTCAGAATGTATGGCTTGTTTCAAACATCATTTTACTTTGGTTATATGGCGGTATTTAGCACAGCCTTGGGGATAATGTGTGGTAAGTTCAGAATATACTCAAATCTGCTATGTGTATATCATAAATTCACAGCTGTCTCTATTTTCAAAATGCCTTCTGTATGTATCATTAAAGAAAACATACTATCCTTGAAAATAACCTTCCAATTTCTGGCTTATATGCTTGGTTTTTCATTTTATACCAGCCTAGTAGAACCAGGTTTGTGTGAACTGTTTTTTTCAAAAGTGAAGATATCTGTCTCCTATGTGCTATGCAGAAAACAAAAGACATCACTCTGCAGGGCTGAAAGAATAAAATAATACTATAATCAGAGGTTGAATTTCCAACACACCTGAGCTTTCACAATTAATTCAATATTAACTAGAGTCCTTTATCTTTTCAGTTCGAGATTATTTCTTTAGCACCTGGAGGGGGAGCTAGATTTCCAGGCATCCATTTAAACTGTGCCCTGAAACTCTCAACTCTTTTAATTTTTGAAATTTGAAAATGGAAGCCCTTAGTTCAGGAGTGGTCAATTGAACAAATACTTCTCATTCTATTCACTGCTGACATACTCTCCCAGTACTAGGCTCAGGACATGGGCAACAAGGATTTTCGGCGCAGGCACTGAGTAAGGAAGATTCTGCCTTGAATTGCCACCCAGCAGTGAAATGCATGAGCCTTATGCTGTAATGCAAAGGTTATAAAAGGGATATGCCTCCTGACCACCTCCTTTGCCCCCCCCCCCGCCTCTCCCCCCTCCCACTTGACTGCTTCAAGTGCTTGTAGCAGTCTGGTTCACACCAGACCTAAACTCTTCTGTAGTTTTTGGGTTTTTAGGGTAGTTAGGTAAGTCATTAATCTATACTATTCCAAAGTGTAATAAACTTTAATCACAAGGCTGTAGCATGCAACAGATCAGGATTAAATCACTGTGATGCAGCAAGGACACAGTGCTAGTAGCTGGTCACTACTATTTGCCATGAGGAAGTACATTATCCAGGTTATCTGTTTGGCCTAGGCCATCATCTCCAGGCATGGCTCTTGCAGACAGAAAGGAGGACTAGAGCTAACCATGATAGAGGAGTCTTCACCCTTCCCAGGAATTGTAGTCCAAGACCCAAACAGTTCTGGGGCAATAGGTACAATAGGGCACTTCACTTGACAGGAGGTAAACTGGTGCTTGACTGACTTTCTGGTAAAAGAGAGCCGCACAGCAACAGTCCCAAATCCCTTGGTGCCAGTAAGCCTTTGATATGTTCCCTGGGGTTAAGAAACTTATGTCAGTTCCTCTGCACCAGAGGTTCACTCTTTCTGAAGCCGTAAGCTGTGTTCCCAGCACTGGATAAACTAAAGTTCCATCTAAGGCTTTAAAACAAAAAAACAAAAACCATTCTTCACACCCAAAAATCATGTCGGTAGAAGGAAAGGCACACTAGGGTCTATGGTCCATCATTTGTCAGTGTCTCTGACACAGATATTTTCTAGAAAATCCCTCAGCAGTACCATCTAAAGAAGCAGCTGTGAGCCTTGGCTGTGGTGCTGACATTGCCCCTGTGCTGAGTCCATTCTCTCCACCACCCCAGGACAGGACTGTGGTCCAAATGGGGCAGCTCGTCTTGCATCAAGAGGGATGGTTTCCTCCACTCTCATCTTTTTAGCAGGCTCAAGTATCCAGTATCATGGATGGTCTCAGCACCATCTGGGATGGCGCAGAGTGCTCATTCTAGTAACTCTCAGTACCAGGGGTCTCTTAGGAGTGGAGAGAATGCAGAAGAGACCTGTTTTTTTTTTTCTGGAAAGGAACGAGGAAGCAAATGTTACAAATATTTACAAATGAGCAAAGAACACAGTGCTCTTCCATGCATTTGGTTTCACTGCCTGTTAGATGCTGTTTGAGCAGACCTTTGGATAAGAGTGTAGTAAATCGTATGGAAGTTCACTTGGTGAATTTAGTATATTCACCTGTTGGCTTTTTTGGTTCTTTCCCTCACATGTTTTTGAAAGTGCAAATTGGTTCTTTCCCATTTTTGCACAATATGACGGGCTTTATTCATGCAAGCCTAGAGTCTTATTTTACAACTCCCTACACATGCAAATATTCCTTTGCTCCTAGTGGGAGTACTTGCATACGGGTTACCGATGTCCATAAGGATTTGTGGGCTCAAGGCACTAATAGATTCAATATCCACCACTTATGTTTCATGCATATTTTTTCTTCTCTTTAGAAGAGCCAAGAAGGTAATTTCATGACATTTACAAGGAAAAAGAAATGTGGGCTACTCTAAATTAAGTGCTTTTCTGACTGAAATCTCATCTTTCCTCTTGAAGTCTTTGGCATATTACAAGGTTCCCCCACTGTTCTGGCAGTCTCTCAGCTATTTTTTCTTTAGTAGGCTTTTATATACCTTTCAGCTCTAATCTTTTTTTCTTTTTTTTTTTTTTTAAGTGTTCAGCCTGGTACTGATTAAAATGTCTAATGTCAGGAACCGAGTGTGTCCATCAGTTTTTGTAATTAAAATGTTTTAAAAGAAAATGGAAAGGGAAAATCTTTGTATGCTTTCTTGTTACCGTGAAAAAGTATTTGAAACAGTATTAAGGAGATATCTAGGTTTTTACTACCCAAATATTTCTTCAAAATCAGACAACAATCCATTTTGTGCATTAAATTCATATCCAGCACGGCTAACAAAGTGTGTTAGAAAAATGTGCACTGTGCATGCTTTTTACTGCTGATCTATTATGAAACAATGCATGGAGGGACGATGCTCATGCACATGGCTATCTGCAGGATCATGCAATTGGATGCTGTTGGAATCGATTAACATGAACTTGCCTGCTTTGGAGTCCCTGCACATTTAGGTCACCTATCCCGATCATAAATCTCACGACCATATTTAACTAACTCAAATTTCACACACTGTGAGGTACTTTGATCACTGGAGAACACTGCTTCCTACAGAGCATGAGCGCTTTGAAAATGGCAGTGGGGAGCTCCCTAGAACTTCCAGACCTTCGATCTTAATGCAGGAGACATAAAACTTTAAAAATCCCCATCTCTTTAAATAGCATAGGGAGGAGATCATCTGATCTGGGTAGCCATTCTTCATGCCCTCGTGGCTTACTAACTTCATATTGTCCATGCTTAATTCAGTTGCATATATGGTGCACTTGACAATGGCACATTCGGATATATACTTAAATTGTTTACTCCCTTACTTGGAGTTTCTTAACTCCTGTGTATACAGAATCACAACTCTGATTTGCATTAGTTGTTTTGTGATATTAGGAACACAAAATCATAGAAGATTAGGGCTGGAAGAGACCTCAGGAGGTCATCTAGTCCAACCCCCTTCTCAAAGCAACAGTAGAAAACTGTTTCTTTTATGATTCAGGTGTTCCTGACTGTTTGGATCCTTTGAGTTCTGATGAGATGGACTGTTTACAATTAATCCATTAAACAAGTATTTTCTCACAGATATCCTGTTAGCCAAGTCTCTTGAAAACCCCCCTAGCCAAAATACTATTAGCTTGCTTGGTGCTGATGGCCTGATCTAACTCAGATGCATCTGGCATATCTTTTGGTTTCACAATCACCGCTTGCTATTTGAGGCTAATGGGAGGACTCGCTCAGTAGCCTGGAAGATCCAAAGGACTCCTCAGTCCTCATGAGTTTATAGGAAGTCTAAAAAGGCCCGAAGATTTTTCTGCACTTCGAAACATCCCATCCTGCCAGTAGCTTGGTTGTGCCTGTTCATTCATTCCTTAACTGGCTGTTGAAGGATATGTATCAGGAATTTCAAAAGGGCTGAGCACAATTACTTTGCACCAAAGAATATTACAACTTACTTCCTCCCACTTCCCACTCCCCCCCTCCCCGCACCTCCCTGAAGGCTTATTGGTAGAGATGGCTGTGCATGTGAGTAAGAGCTCTGGTTCAGCTGTTCTGGATCATAATTCTAAGCACGAAGTTGCTTGGATCTCTCTGCCACTGCCACCGTGATGCTGGAGTCACCCTAGTTCATACCGAAATACCTAAATTCTTAGCTTGTGCCCATGAGCTAAAAGGGGTATATTAATGTCACATCTCAGACCAAAGCCTGTCTTCTCCTTTGGAGAGTCTTACGATATGTCTGCCTTTGAGCTGGGAGGTGTGATTCCCAGGTTGTGTAGACATGCCATGCTAATTGTGCTTGAGCTGGCACTCTAACTACAGCAGTGATGGACACCTTTCTTCCCTATTCCTTGGAGAAAGGCCTCCAACCTTTATCCTCCCTTATCCAAAAGTTCTGACATAGCTCAGGAGAGACAAATAATCATCTTAAAAGCCCCATTTTGGTCAAGATGCATCTTATTCTTGATCCCTTTCAAAGTTGGCAGTGTTTCAGGTTTAGTTTCCTTTATGTGGTACTGTTAATTAAGCTTAATCAACCAACATGACACTATTTTTTGGTTTACCTTAGTTTTATCCTGTGACCCATCATTGTAGTATCTGAACACCTTCCACGTGAAGTGTCTAATGGAATTCATGGAGTCTCTGGTACTTCTCCCTTTTTGGGGTAGAAATTCTGCTTGGGTAGGGTTTTTGTTTTGATTTGATTTCTCCCTTTTTTGGTTTGGCTGGTAGAAGTGGGTGTCAGTGAGTGCAATTCTTATGGTAGAAAGGCTTTTTCAAAGTGGAAAGCTTTTGCAACATTTCTCTAAAGATGTTCAGGCTCTGGAATCACCTGTTCTTCTCTGGAAGTTTTGTTCATATCTGGATTCCCTTGTCGAGTGCTTTGGACCCCTTTATCTTGCATGCTTCATCCTGCTTTAATCTGTGTTGTCGCAGAGGAGCACCATGCATAATCTATTCTGGAAAGAACATCTTAATAAACTTGGGCTTTTATCTGCGGTGGTTACAGCTCTTAGTTTGTCCACCCGGCTTTTGGTTTCACTTCACACCATAGAGTGGGTCAGACTGACTAACTGCAGTTCTCTTGCTTCTTACTGGGTTTGCACCTTTGGTGTCATGTTAGCTTATCCTTGCATGTTGGCATCAGCAGTAACATTGTTTGTTCCTTCTTTGGGAGGTATGCACTACAGTCATGTAGCATTCTCTACGCTACTGCTTACTCAGCCTTGCATAATCCATCTTAGATTCTAGGTTTGGCCTATTGGAGTTGCAGAACTTGCTCCTGGAATGAGTTCTTGTTCTTTTGCCACCTGAGTGTCTAGTTTTGTTAGGAGGCCCTTTACTAGTGCGATGTATTGTTCAATCCGAAACTGTTTCCACCCTCAAACACCTAATGTCCTATTCCTTTATTACTGCTGTGGTCCAGGCATACTCGCCTCATGATTCTTACTAATTTGAAAACTGCAGGTTGCAATTTCCTTTTAACAACTTATTGCTATTCATTTCTACCTCATGGTGAGAAAAAGAACATTCATTTTCAGAAAGGATGTAACTTATAATAAAACCCACCTTCCCCAGAGATTTGGGAATGTTTTGCTTTCTACCCTTTGCTTGGAGAAAAGGACCTGGTTATTAGAAGCAGTAGCGGGGGCACTGCTATATTATCAGGGCAAAGCAGCATAGTCTTCTGGGGAGATGGTTTAATGGATTTAGATCTTTAGAGCTATGGGAGTTCTTGCCAGTTATTCACTGGAAGCAGGGATAATTGTATGCAGTTTGAGAACAAGTATTCTCAGGTAATTGTCTTTTTTCAGAATGAATGGTTTAAATGATTCTAAGAACGGTGTTTTTGTTTTATGTTAATAGTTATTAGATGATCTCCTCTAAAATATACATTTTATTTTTTGTTTTGCAGGAGCTATTGGTTACATGGGAACAAGTGCCTTTGTTCGTAAAATCTACACTAATGTGAAAATTGACTAAGGAAATAAGAAAACTGAACTATGGATCAGTTACTGTTTTCAATGGGGGATGAACTTGCACAACAAAAAGCGCAAGAAGAGAGTTGGGTTTTAACACTGGGCCTCGCGTGGGTCTCCATTTTGTGGATGGCTTAAAGTAACATCTATTTTCATTGATCCTAGATTCTTACTGACTGCTTTCTCCAACTGTTCACAGCAAATGCTTGGATTATATGCAGTAGGCATTACTACAGTACATGGCTAATCTTCCCAAAAAAACCTAGCTCATTAAAGATGAATAGGCTAGCTCTCTTCAGTGAAGAGGACAAACAGTTTATTTCAAGAATTTGTTCCATTCAGTAAAAAGAGGGAAACTTGGCTGCTAAAACTGCTTGATTAGTAGTCTTCCTGGTACTTAACATTTCTAAATTATCTAAAAATGCTGTTCCAGAAAGATTACTTTTCTGGTTTTCACTGCCATTGTCAGGATAGAAGTATGTTTTGTATTTTGACTCTGGGTGCTTCTTTTGGTTCATTTGCAGTATCAACTATCCCTACACCCATTTGTCTAAAAAATAATTTTAAAAAATATTAAACTCACTTGCATGTAATATATCAGCGATCATTCTAGTTGGACCAACTTCCCATTTATTTATCTTTAAAGTAATATCCAGCTAAATCTTAAAACCATCCAAAGAAGATACAGTCTGAAGACAGTGCAATTTACTGTACAGTTAGAAAGCAAAATGTTAAATGAAGAGGATGCTGTTTGTTTTTATTAAAAGTTTTGAGGTCTAGATTAAAACAAAACCAACATTTTAACTGAATGTCTAAAGTGATTCTCCTTTTTTTTCAAAGTTAGTCTTTTTTTTGGTTTGGGTTTGAATGAAGGCTTTCCTTAAGACATTATAAAGTGGTAATAAGTGTATATAACATTAAATAATGTAACTTAGGTGTAGATCCCAAATGTATTTGGATGTACAGATTTACTACAGAGTACTTTTTTCTGATGATTCGGTGTACAAATGTGTGAATTTGGGTGGCTTTTTACATCTTGCCTGCCATTGCATGAAACGTTGGGGTTTCCTCACAATGTGTGTATGTCCTACTTTCTGGTCTGTTTCCTTTCTGAAGGTCTTACAGGAGTTACGTTTGTAATTTAGAACATTTTAATTTTTGTTTAATCCTATCTGGACACTTGTGTAACATCTAAAGCACAGTTGCTTTAGAGTGTTCAGAAAACTAAAATAAACTTTTCAGACAAAAATGTTCTGATTGTGAAAATAGATGAATTTGCAGTTGAAAATGTCTGTTTAAAAAGGCAAGGCTATTGAATGCCACTTTCTGTATACAGTATTACATTGCTTTTCAAATATCGAAAACCCACGCTTCAAAGTCGGAGAAAGTTTGCCTACATCCAGGCTATACAGTACAGTTCCAAAGATGGCCAGCTGAGAGAGATCCTTCTTGACTGAAATGTTTATGGGGAAATCTGTTGATTCAATTAGTATACTGGGGAGAAGAAATGAGGAGCACTAATATAAACGGGCAAATAAAGGTTAAGATTTTCTAAGACAAATGAGTGTTAATTGTGTAGTATACTTGGCTAGAAGGATTCTTCATTTGTTTCCATGAGAGACTTAAAAGCCAGTCAGCTTGGGATTTTGGCACATGCCGTATAGGGATGGCTTTCATAAAACAGTCTCTTTGGAACATAACATCTGCCCCAGAAAATGCAACTTGTTGAATTAAAAAGAAAAAGGACAGTGACCCCATGCAATGGTGTTTGTATTAATTATCCCTAAATTGTGTATTTATAAAACATACCATTATTGAGCTGAGGGACGAAATACCATTCCACCCTTGAAGAGGGGAGAACAGAACTCATAGGAAGTATTTATTATAAGGTACGTTTCTAGAAAATTGTGCATCCTGTGTATATTTTATGTAAAGTATGTGAGCTTTAAATGACTGGAACAAGATAATTCCACTGAATAGGGAGAATGCAGCCAAATCAGAGATGCGAAAGAAGTTATAGCCTACATATTCTGTTGAAATTTTACCCGTATAGATCCATAAAAATCTCTACACACACACACTGATTTTCTTGGCCAGGGTTAACTGATCTTTGCAGGAACAGAGAAGTGGCATTTAAAGTAAGTGTATAGTTGGTTGTAGCTATATTTTCCTGTTTGACATAAGATAGTTCTAGTTTAAAAGCATATAGACTGACTGAAGGGAGCATAAACTTGGTCAGCAATTATTTTGCCTTAATAAAATGACTGTTTCACAAAATGTAGACTTTAAACAAAAATGTTTTTTGTACTTTTTCCCTCTAGTGACTTTCCTAGCCCTCTTCTGTTGAATGTTCTTCTGAATGTAAAGTGAAAATCAATTATCAAACACAATAAATACATTAAGTGCCCCTCTGAGGTACAAGATTTGGAAAGGGATTGTTAATAATGGGTCTGTATCGCTGTATTTAGGGTACTGGGATATGATTAGTCTATCAGAAATGTCATAAATCATTTTTGAATTTCATTTAATTGGTTGTCTTGTAGTTGGATTTTTTTTAATGCTACAGAATTGCATGCTGCATATTTCCTTTCTCCATCCTCTGGCATTATTAGCTTCAGAAAATCCAGACAGCACACTGTACTTTTTAAAGTGACATTGAAAAGATACAAACCATGATTTCATTTCTGAAGGTATGTTCCTCTGGAGAAATGCTCTACGTTTTAAATAATTGACATTTTTACACTTCTATCCTAGTGCAGGAATAGGTGTTTTCTGCTTTTGAAGGATTGTGAAGTGTGACTCCTTTGTTATTTTGAACTGCTTGTCCTTGTCATGGTTGCTGTTTGAGCAGAGCTTAGTTATTAGCTCAAAGTACTATGGATACCGCTTGAACCATCTCAGGTAATAGGATGCGGAAGCTCTTGGCTTAGGCAACATAGCCCTTCCTCTGTTGTGGATGAAATAAAGATCTTACACCTAATACTTCTCCTACCATGGCCTCTTGTCAGTTTTTGAATAGGCTTTAAAGCCATCTGTTAGGAACTCTTCAGTTTGGCTCTTCCTATTTTGGTACAGATTACTTTTGTTGAATTTACTAAACAGTGATGCATAGCAATAGCCCATCTCAGCCAAATGTGTTGGATAAATTCAACTGTGAATGTTTTGAATTTAGAAAGGAATGTGAATAGAATGCAGCTGTAGTACTTAGTACAGGAAAAAGGAGTTGTTTATTTTGTAGTCATTTTTATTGGACTTTTGACATCTGGTTGCATAGGAGCAGCAGTGTAACTTAAAATGCAGTTATAGTTGCAAAAGTGACTAGATAAAATTGATCATGCCTGCCTGAAAGCTCGCTGTCTCTGTTCAGAGGGATCTACTCATTTAGTGGCAAATTTAGATTTTACTATTGTCAGCACTGCAGAGGCAACAGTAATGAATTGGAATTTATTCTGGTTCTCTCAACAGTAAGTTCCAGTCGCACGACCCATTCAATTACATGTATGCAGTCCTACTGAAGGACGTGGAACTAAGGACAGAATTTGGTCTGCTGAAAGTTAGTGGTAATGATGTATAAACTAAAAAGAACCCAGCCTGACTTTCAGATCTTAGGACTACAGCTGGAGGCAACTCTTGTAAATTGAGTGTGTTTGAGCTAGACTCAAGTCTACACGCTGAAATGTCTTAAATTCTTATAAGCGTTGTCTCTGGTCCAGTGCTAGCACAGGTGGGACCTGTATAATAGTCAAGGATCTGATAGATGGACTCCTTTTTATCATTGTTTTTGCTAAACCTGCTACAGCGGGAGTCCCCCCCTCCATTACTATAATCACTTCAGCTGAATCGGAAAGGGCTCCCAAGTGAATCAGATTTCCCGATTTTTTTTCCCCCAAACGTGGACAAGACTTGAGGCACAAATGTAATGCTGTTTGTCATTCTGTTAGACTAGAACCAGACTTGAGAATGCAAAACTCTGTGCTGATGCATTTCCATCCTTCAGGAGCAGCTCTTCAGTTCTTTCATCTTTCCCAACGTGGGAGTTCCAAAGTGTCTTTTTGGAATAGAAATGATTTCCTTCCAGAGAAAAACGCATGCAGTTAGAAAGCTAGGTAGCTTTTTTCTCTGGGAGATGCATTTAAATCCTAGAATTAATGCTAACGTTTCGTTGTCATACGTTTGGGAGTTACCTAGGGCATGGGTTTTCAACCTGGAGGTGATAACTTGCTCTTTTTTCATGGCTAGGTAGAAGTGATCCTGAAACTTTTCTGTTGCAACCTTGGGGTCATGAGATAGCAAAAGAAAACCAAATGGTCTAGACCAGTGGCTTTCAACTTGTGGTCCACGGACCCTGGGAGTCTGCAGGCCATGTCTAAGATTTCCAGAGCGGTTTGTACCTCCATTCGAAATTTTTTAGGGGTCTGCAAATGAAAAAAGGTCGAAAACCACTGGTCTATACAATTGCAACTTTTGCAGTATCTTGTAAAGTGACATTAGCGAGTTCTAAGGCATGGAGAAAATCTAAATAATTTGGGGGGAGGACCAAAAAAAGGGTGTGCCCATTTGTTTGTTTTGGGAGAGGCTAGTCTGAATTAGCCTATGTTTGAAGACAAACCTGCTGACGGTGAACTCATGTTTAGGCTTTCTAAAGGTCTATTTTCAAGCCTTTTCCTTTTCATTCTCATAAGTATACTGATAAGAGTATAAGAATTGCAAAAGATTCTTACAGAGGAAAGGTTGATACAAAACACAAGGGGAAAATTGTTACTTGCTGGTATATTCATCTTGTAAGCACTTGTCTGTGGAAACAGTAGCTTGCTAACCAGCAGCACTATCAAGGCAAGGCCATGTATTGGGTACTTGCTGAAGTTCTATGCATTGTAACTTAATTTTTTAAAAATAATTAAATTTAACCCCCCAGATACTTTCTTTATATTCTAGACAGAAGATTCATAAGAGTATACAAGAGTTCATGTGTAATTTTCAAAAAGCAACTTCTATCTGAGGCTCCTTTGCATGAGTACACATAACATGTGCTGTGTTTTTATAATAGCAGATTAATACACAAGTAGAATATTGCTTACATTTTCCACCTTTTGTAGTACAGGTTAGAGCGTGTTCCTGTTGTGATGAACTAGTTTGTTCATTACAACATGGTACTATCACGTAAATTGATCATTTTGTTAAAAAGGTAGACATGTCCAAGAACAAGCTGAAGTGCTTTGCTGAATAGGGATGGTTTGCTGAATTGGACCCCAAAAGTAGAAGGGTGAACAAACTTGGAAAATTTTAAATATTTTTACAAAAATTCTTTTTACTAAAAAATGATTAAATGGAAGTTTGATCTGCACTGCAGGAATCTGTCACATTGAGGCCAATAAACTTTTAAAAAAAAATCCTTGTAATGGAGACATTAGAAAGACCCCTTGTATCCTTTTTGACTTCTTTCTGTGTAAGTGAGGAAACTTCACAGGTGAGGAAGTTATTTAAGGCGTACAAGTGAAAAGTTTTATAAATGGAGGCAATATACTTTATGCCACAAGCTAGTTTAGCCAACAGTTGATAAATGGTAGGATACTGAAGACTTACATCCTTTGAATTGGAGAATTTCTCAAATCTTATTTGTATTTCAGCCCATAAACCTAACAAACAAATTTGCTCTGATCAAGTAGGGATGCTTTTTACAGCAGTAGGTCTTGTTGCAAAAAGGCTGGCTAATGAAACAATAGATTTCCTTCTTGGAGAAGGATTTGAAGATGTGCAGTGGCAAAGTTTTGGTAGAGCTTTGTAGAAGGTTGTTCTGAAAGTCCAGAGTGGTAATTGATCTTCTACCTGGTATGCAGAGGTGTCTACATCTAAAGTCACTTATTGCTGAGAATAATTCCAAGCATTAAGATCAGAGAATATCAGGAAATATTTAATTTCCTTAAAGGGAAGTTATTGTTTGCAGTCTATTGTACTTCCATTTTCTCAAGTTTTTTCTTTTATCTGTAAATTTCCAATGCCTGTAATGTACCAAGGCAATAGAATCATAGTCTTAAAAAGGACCGCAAGGTTCAACAATAGATAAAGCATGGCTTCTGTTGGCCTAGTTAGTAGAAGGGAAGACTTACTTTTTGGGTCATCTGATGGTTTTGCTGCTTAGGAATTACAAGCATCTTGGTTTAACTATATCACTTTAATTTGCTAGGAAAGTGGTGTATCGTATCCATTGCTGCAAGCTGCTATCCTAGTGTGTGCTGTAGCAATGTGCCCTCACATGTAGTGCAACAATGGAATGGAAACTCTATTTGTTTCCCTCTTGTGTCTGGCCAGCAGTTGGCAGGTGAACTAATTAGCATTGTTCCTGCTTTATTTGGAGGTCTAATCAAAAGGAGGTTTAATGCTTTTACCAGAGCAGGAACACCTTCAAGCCTAAGAACTGAAGAAAATCCTATGTCAATAACTCTGCTTTCTAATACATTCATTCAGTGTTACAGGGATGCAGTTAGGAACCTTACATTCAGTATTTACGCTCTGTAAAAGCTTTTTAAACCGTTGTAATTAGAACCTTTTTTCATTAGCTGAAAACAGTTTGTAGTTGAGCTTTAGTTTCTCTTTGCCTTGCTCTCAAGAAGTGTTTGCAATTGCAACCCAAAACACAGCAGCATTGTCTGAAAATCTGAAACTGGCCAGTTAAGCTTCCTTGTCTAAACCACACAAAGCGCAATAAATCAAAAACTGTAGCAGTGATCAAAGTAAGACTAAAAATAGGTTTAAAATATTTTAAAGCTAAGAATGTCTTAGTCTTGAAAGTTAGATAAAGGTTTAGCATGTTCTGTGGTCAGTGATATTATAGCAGACTCTGCCACTGCGGTTGAGGTTAGAAGTTTTAGATAATCATGTATACTCAAAAAACTCATGATAAAGCATGGACAAGGAGTGCATTCTGTGTAATTAAGAAGGATCTACTCCTTTGGGTTGCAGCCACTTTCCTTTTGCTAATTCATTAAATCAAAAACACTTTTGTGAATCATCAAATTAGTAACAAATTCAGGTAGTATATGCCACCAGGCTCCTCAGCAATGGACAACTCAGGGTGGATGTTGGAATGCAACTCTTCTTTCCTGATGGTAGAGGTTTAGAGGGGTGCTGTTAATTTCCAGCGTGTCACTTCTCTTCTGTACTTTTTTTATGGCAGTCTTCTTTGGAAAGACCAACGGACACATTCACAGAATTCCAAACACCAGAGGAATCTTGCCAAAGTTGGCCTGTATGGTTTTGCTTAACCCTATTGCAGTTGGCATCATTGGAATCAATAGACTAGCCCAGTGGTTCCCAAACTTTATTGGTTCACAAACCACTTTCTTAAATGGTTGTGAAGTGAATTGATGGTGCATCAAGCTCTCATACCACAATTTGGGGACTTCTGGTTTAGCCCATTTTGCTCTTTCCTTTGTGAGAGAGGTCCTTTGTTTCTACCTGGGGCCCTTATTCTGAGTAAAATACAAGTTTTAAGAAATATTGCAGGAAGTTGCTTTATTTGCCCAAGATTCAAGGACTGATCGATGGAGGGAAGTATTATTTGATGTTTCTTTGGGACGGGGGAAATGGAATGACTTCTAAAATACTTTGCATTTACATAAAATCTTAAATTCAGTGATCTCAAAGCACTCTGCAAACTACGACCTACTTCTCAAAGTGTTGTTGAGGCTGTTTCACTTTTTTGAGTAATAGGGCTAGATCACTCAAATGTTTCCTAAGTTTTAATGTATAAATGGGTCTGGTTGCAAATGGAATAAATTTTTTTTCTGCTACCAAAATCTCAAGTATTGCACTGAAGAACAAATGTATTGGCCCATTTACCGATTTAGTACACAGAAAGAAACGTTGGGATAATAAACCTATAGAAAAGTTCAGATAACTATTAACCACATAAAAATATTATGGCATGCTTAAAATTTGTTATGGAGGTAAAAAGTAGCATCGAGTGAGAGACAACAGGGATCAATAATGGAATTCAATTTAATTTCATTAACAACCTAGAGCTGTAACTTAGAGCATAATCAAATCCTGCTGAAAAGCCCAAACCAAAGAATAGGCAAACACAAAGGAAGTGGGAACCAACCCAAGTAGTGACCAAGAGAGATGAGAACAATAGACTGCAACAATGAATCATAGAATATTAGGGTTGGAAGAGACCTCAGGAAGTCATCTAGTCCAATCCCCTGCTCAAAGCAGGACCAACACCAACCAAATCATCCCAGCCAGGGCTTTGTCAAGCCTGACCTTAAAAACCTCTAAGGATGGAGATTCCACCACCTCCCTAGGTAACCCATTCCAGTGCTTCACCACCCTCCTAGTGAAATAATGTTTCCTAATATTCAAACTAGACCTCCCCCACTGCAACTTGAGACCATTGCTTCTTGTTCTGTCATCTGCCACCACTGAGAACAGCCGAGCTCCATCATCTTTGGAACCCCCCTTCAGGTAGTTGAAGGTAGTTAAAGGCTGCTATCAAATCCCCTTTCACTCTTCTCTTCTGCAGACTAAATAACCCCAAGTCCCTCAGCCTCTCCTCATAAGTCATGTGCCCCAGCCCCCTAATCATTTTCATTGACCTCCACTTGACTCTCTCCAATTTGTCCACGTCCCTTCTATAATGGGGGGACCAAAACTGGCCGCAATACTCCAGGTGTGGCCTCATCAGTGCCGAATAGATGGGAATAATCACTTCCCTCAATCTGCTGGCAGTGCTCCTATTAATACAGCCCAATATGCCGTTGGCCTTGGCAACAAGGGCACACTGTTGACTTATATCCAGCTTCTCGTCCACTGTAATCCCCAGGACCTTTTCTGCAGAACTGCTGCCTAGCCACTCTGTTCCCAGCCTGTAGCAGTGCATGGGAGTACGGTTACTAGTGTAAAAAACAGTTTATTTAATATTATGTACTTGTAGCATGTTAAAGTTTATATGTCTGCAACCCGACTCAATTTCCCTGATAGTAAGGATATTCAGCCTATCTTTGGACCAGAATCAATGTAGGTGGAGGATAGGTGCACAGTCACCCTCCTGAATGGAATCACTAGTGGAAGTTTTCCAGTGATCCTTTGGATTCTTTTGGGACTCGAAAGCTGTTCAATCACCTCCCACTATCTGTGTTAGGATCTTCAGTCACCTTGGCCTGGAGTCAGTTTTTAGACGATGGGGGAAAACACTGTCACTTTCCCAAACAACACTGTCAGTTCCAGAATTAAAAGGACACCCTTACTGGGAGTCCTCGATCTCTCTGAGAAGTGGGATTATTGACAGGTGAGGGGAGAAGCACTGTCAACTCCCCACACCTGTGAGCCAGAATTAACAGTTAAGTTGGAAGCACAGTCAGCCCTATTCTCCCTCTGGCACTGGAATTAAAGGCTAGTGCACTGTCACCAGCCTTGGCAGTCCCAGAAGAAAATTACTTCTCTGTCCAGTCTCTACAGCCTAAGGGTTTGTGTACTCTGCGATTAAAACAGCTCTGGCTGGCCCATGTTAGCTGACTTGGGCTCGGGCCACTGGGTTATAAAATTGCACCGTAGATGTTCGGGCTCTAGCCTGGGATCCCACAAGGGGGGTTTCCAGAGCCCAGGATCCAGCCTGAGCCCAGGCATCTGCACGGCAATTTTTGTAGCCCTGCGAGCCCAAGTCAGCTGACACGGGGCAGCCGTGGGGGTATTGTTGCAATGTAGACAATATGCTATTTAGGGCTGTGGACAGACATGAGGCCCAGGCGTAACTGCTTGGCTGTATCCTGGTAATTCCCGGATGGCTTTGCACCTATGTCTTTGAGCCGGTTCTGGGTTTCTGTAACCTTCAGTACCACCAACAACCAAACCATATACTTAAAAAATCAATTCCCCTGTGTAACACTACCAATGTTTTAACTGCAGTTGCTTAGGAGAGAAAGTACTATGGATTGATAAAAGCAGTACCCAAAACAGTTCCACAGACTGCTCAAAACAGTTTTGCAGCTACAGTATGAAACTTAAGGCTATATCTACACTGCACTTTTGTTGGTAAAACTTTTGTCAGTCAGGGGTGTGGGCGGGGAAAAACCCACCCCCTGACCGACACAAGTTTTACCGACGAAAAGCAACGGTGTGGACAGCGCGTTGTCCATAAAGCTGTGCCGCTGTAAGGTGCACAGTGTAAACAGCCTAAGTGAGAAGGAAAAGTTTTGCTCCCTGAAGCTTTCCTGACTTTTTCACTCCCCAATAACCCCCACAATCCACTCAGTCCTGCATTGCCCAGACCTGGGTTTCAGCACCAATTGTAACCTTTGGTTTGTGTGTTCCCAGACAGTAATTTTAAAAATAATTAATAAAAACAAACTGAATTATTTACAGTTCCTGCCTTCAGGGGGGCTATAGATAATTTAATTTAGTGAGGGGTTGTGAATGACACAATGAGTGATGAAAGTAAAAACTTAATATAAAGTAGTTAGTTAAGCAAACAGGTTACAATATTACACTGGATTTATACTAAATTGTAAGATGAAATGCTACGTTTAGGGGAGATCAGTCCTTAAATGAGGAAAATAGGTATAGCCCTTTCTCTGACAGTACCTTGATGGGAGATAGGCGTGCCTAATCTAAAATGCTAACCTTTTAATTATCAATTAGAATGTCCCTTAATTAACATTAAATCCACCTTTACTATAATTATTTTTTTACTTTCTTATTGACATTTTAACATTAAGCATCCAAAACATTAACATTTTATCTAAAAAACTTGTAAAAGCCAGTTACAACATAACTTATCTTCAACTTGCTTCTGAATTGTCTCACTTCACTTTTACTCATACTTTACCGGCCTTTTCTGACTATGGTCAAGCCAATTTTTGAGAAATACATTTTTGGCCCTACTTATATTTTAACATTACTATATAAACATAAGCATCATCACTATAGGCTACAATACATGGCAAAGCCAGGGTAAAGATTGATGCCCTGCATAATCTAGTGCAGGGTCGGCAACCTTTCAGAAGTGGTGTGCCGAGTCTTCATTTATTCACTCTAATTTAAGGTTTCGCGTGCCGGTAATACATTTTAACGTTTTTAGAAGATCTTTCTATAAGTCTATGATATATAACTAAACTGTTGTTGTATGTAAAGTAAATAAGGTTTTAAAAATGTTTAAGAAGCTTAATTTAAAATTAAATTAAAATGCAGAGCCCCCCGGCCTGGTGGCCAGGACCCAGGCATTGAGTGCCACTGAAAATCAGCTTGCGTGCTGCCTTCGGTACGCGTGCCATAGGTTGCCTACCCCTGATCTAGTGCAAGTGCATCTGGAGTACCATGGAATTCTGCTCCCCATAGTTAGGAAGAAAAGAGAAAAACAAGAATGAGGGAGCTAAGGAATTGAAAATCTGTAGGAGAGCGTGCTTGGGGTTCAGAGGGCATCCATACTCAAAGTCCATGCATACCCTTATAATTTTATAAATGAAGGAGGAAAAATATTCACACATTTGGCAAAGGTAGAAATGAGCAGTAGTGGAGGCCAAGGAAGGAAATCTCACCTTTTACTGTCAGAGTACTTTGGGACTGTGACAGTGGACTAGACTCCTAATGGAAGTGGCTGAGGCATCATCTCTTTGAAGATTCAAATATAGTTACAGGAGTTGAAATGTGATAAGAAGCAGTCCTGGATGAACCAAGTGGTCTGGTTTTGGCCCTGCAATCTTATTTGTACAACATATTCCACTGAGGATAAGGAATTTCTATTTAGTTCACAAATACTAATCTGAAATAGATGGGTGGAAATCTTTACCCACTTTACTTATCCCACATTGGGGTTTCCAAAGTGACTTGTATTCATGTTTTTTCTTGTAGAGAGATTCTGAACTTCCAGAATTTAGAATACTAGTTTTGAGGAAAACAGGTAGTCATAGAATCATAGAACATTAGAGTTGGAAATGACCTCAGGAGGTCATCTAGTCCAACCCCCTGCTCAAAGCAGGACCAACACCAACTAAATCATCCCAGCCAGGGTTTTCTCAAGCCAGGCCTTAAAAACCTGTAAGGATAGAGATTCCACCACCTCCCTAGGTAACCCATTCCAGTGCTTCACCACCCTCCTAGTGAAATAGTGTTTCCTAATATCCAACCTAGACCTCCCCCACTGCAACTTGAGACCATTGCTTCTTGTTCTGTCATCTGCCACCACTGAGAACAGCCTTGCTCCATCATCTTAGAAGCCTTCAACTACCTGAAGAGGGCTTCCAATCAAATCCCCCCCTTACTCTTCTGCAGACTAAACAAGCCCAGTTACCTCAGCCTCTCCTCGTAAGTCATGTGCCCCAGCCCCCTGATTTTCGTTGCCCTCCGCTGGACTCTCCAATTTGTCCACATCCTTTCTGTAGCGGGGGGTGGGGGGGGAGGGGTGTCAAAACTGGACACAATACTCCAGATATGGCCTCACCAGTGCCCAATAGAGGGGAATAATCACTTCCCTTGATCTGCTGGCAATGCTCCTACTAATGCAGCCCAATATGTCGTTAGCCTTCTTGTCAAACATTTGGAAGCAAGATTCTGTCTCTCACCAAATCACATTGTTTATATTTTACATTTCAGGGGCCATTTAGCTTCTTGGATAAAAAAAACCACATTTCACAAGCCTTTTTCTGTTGGGGTTTGATGTGTGTGCATGTGCCTTGCACTGATCCGGGCACTTGGCTGTAAAGATTAAGTCATCTTTTTCAGTGAGGGAAAGAAATGTCACTCCTTGAACATCACTTGGCTGCAAGTTAAAGAATGTTCCCGCTTGGGAGAATGCCAAACGGGCCTTCAAAGAAGGGTTGAGCTCCCTTGGTTTTAGAAGTCTAGAAGTTGTATCCTCACAAAGAGACTTTGCTGCTATGTATGTGTAAATTCACTCATCTGGATAACAGTGATCACCTGGCTAGAACAATTAGCTGGGCTTGCACAAACTAATCCACAGAACTAGGAAACCACAAACATTCATTGACTTATTTATTCAGACCTGAAGCAAGTATTGAGTGCTAATTTCTACAAAGGGACCTTTGTTTTAGCACAGAGTTCCCAGCCTATGGGCTGCCACCCTGAAGATGGTCAGCAGAGGATTTCCATGTGGTCACAAGACAGTTCCCACTCCTTGATGGCACACAGCTGAATCCCACTAATGAGCACTCAGGTAGCTTTGCTGAACCATAGTGCTGATAGCAGGAGAGGCTGCATTCCCAGTGTTGGAGATGTTCAAGTATTTACTCCCCTCACAGGAGAACAGTGCTGCCAGGACCCATCCTGGAGGGAGTGGAGCAGCTACCCCTTCAAGTAGGCAGGAGGGGAGAATGTGCCTAGTCTCATAAAAGCAAAGTGCTAGGGGAATTGGCACATCCTTTGATTTACCACTAGAACCAGTGATAACTTTGGCATGTGGTGCCATAGGAAGTGGGAGATTAACTTCCAGAAGAAGGAATAAGGATGAGAACTCCTTGTATTAGCAGATGCCTTAAAAACAAGGTGGCAGCTCTCCTTAAGGATGATACCTCTATCAAAGATATTCTTCCAAAGGTCAGGAATAAACTCTTAACATTTATTCTGATTAAAGCAATTATTATTCATCCACTTTCCCGTTCCCCTTGAAATGCCACTTTCTGGAAGGTGTAAAATTGTGGAGCTGGAGTTTATTGTGTTTGGGGAAATGGAAGAAAATACTGCATCTGCAACGCTGCAGCTGGGACACCAAAGAGCAGCAGTTAAACCTTTCTGCTCACAGCAGAAGTCAAGATACTGTCAGTATTTTCTTCCATTTCCACAGTGTAATTTCTGTTGCATTATGCATTTCCAGTGTGTACATCATTGCAGTATCTGAGCCATACATGAGTATTATGTCCAAAAAGGACATGCACAAACACTTCCCTGGGCACACAGCATTCTTCAATGGGAATTCTATTTGTTAGCCTGACAAGGTCTACTTTGTAGACCATCTTACTACTTGATGGAGCCTGCCCAAATGGTGGCCAAGCTTGTTCTTTTGTGGTTTGGTAAGGAATTCCACAGTCCAGGGCCTTTCACTGGACCTTCCTAGTCCCTGAGTTTCACAATGAAGATGCTTGATTGCAGAGTCCTTGTTGAGTGCAGCTGTTTAGTAAATTGTGAAGAGAGGCAATATCAAAGCTAGCTACAGCTAGGCCCTAACTCATTGAAGCTTTTAAAGATCAGAACCAGGTCAAGAGTCAGATGTGAAGCCAGTATGGGCAGGGAGTGTGCTTGTGCTTTATGTGCTCTAACCTGACTTTTATCTAGGAGATGGTACTGTGTGCAGAGGGGAAGGAGGGCAGCTCATGGTAAATCCCAGCTAAAGTCAGTAGCAGTAATCTAGCTTCATGACTAAGGCCTGGTCTACACTACAGAGTTAAATCAATGCAAGGCAACCTAACTATGTAAGTGCTTGCACTACAGTAGTGCTCCCGTTGGTGTAAGTCGCCCACTACATCGACCTAACTCCACCTCCGCAAGAGGCGTAGAGCTTAAGGCATTGATCACAGTGGCATTGATTTAGCCACATGGTGTAGACAAGGCCATAGTTTTCATCCTGGAGCTTTAGTTCATCTTCTAGCTACCCTGGGCTCAGCCCTTGACGTGCCTTCAGGATAAGGACTGAGACTTTGAACTTGATGCGATATTCTATGGGAAGCCAGTGTAGGGAGCAAAGGGCAGGTGTGATGTGCAGTAGGTCATGTTGTTGAGCTGTGCTGCAGTGTTCTGTACCAGTCAGAGTTTCTTAAGGGCTCTTTTCTTCATACCCAGGTGTATCACAGTGCTATAGTCCAGAGGAGTGTATAACTGATGCTAGGTTGCTGTTCGCTGGCCAGGATGGGATGAAGTCATCTAGCTGGCTGCAAGATAGTGGAGTGCGCCACTCCTGGAAGCTGCTATTTCAGAGCTTAGTGAAGAATTCAGGAGCACTCCGAAGCTATGGAATGGATTGACAGATGATGGGTGTTTGTCTTCAACCAAAAAAAACTTGCATCATGGCTGCACATTCTTTAAAATGCTTTTGTATCCTGTACCTGCTGTCCTGTACCCACCAGCATAACCTCTCTCTCCAGGTCAGCATCAGCCAGCTCCTGTTTTCCATGAGCTGATCTTCAAGCACTGGGCCAGGTTGGTGGTGCTAGCATCTTTATATATGGTGATTGCTGCCACTTTAGACCATACTGACTGACCATATCATCTAGGCTTCATGCAGATATTGAATAAGATCAGGGAGAGAATGGATCCCTGTGAGACAGCCACCAGACACCTCACATGTGGAAAGGTGGCTGTTCTTATAGTGCATCTCTCCAGCAAGGACTTAAAATAAACAGAGGGGCAGCAACTTCGGTATGGAATATGGCCGTCACAAGCCAGGAAACAAACTGTGCTGCACGGTGCATTGTTGCAGGCACTATTGCTTTTAAAAATGCTTTATGGTCTAGTTGGGGGTTCCCCTGGGAGGGGAGATCCAGACTGCAGAGGACAGAACCCTGAGGGAAGAGGCACCGGGGTCCAGGAGGGACACGGGGGCCTGAGGCAAGCGGGACATCGGCCAGCAGCAGGTGCTCTGGAGCTGGAAAAGAGCTAATTCCCAGGATGACCAGCAGGAGGCGCCGTGCCGGTGAGTCTCACCTCGCTATAGGGAGGTCTAGGGTGGATATTAGGAAACACTATTTCACTAGGAGGGTGGTAAAGCACTGGAATGGGTTACCTAGGGAGGTGGTGGAATCTCCATCCTTAGAGGTTTTTAAGGCCCGGCTTGACAAAGCCCTGGCTGGGATGATTTAGTTGGTGTTGGTCCTGCTTTGAGCAAGAGATTGGACTCGATGACCTGCTGAGGTCTCTTCCAACCTTAATAGTCTATGATTCTAAGGCCAGGTATACGCTACAAAGTTTTGTTGGTATCGCTATGGCATCCATCGCTGGTGAAAAAACACTGGTTCACATAGCTATGTTGGCAAAACCCCGGTGAAGATGCAGCTGTGCTGACAGTGTTTCTGTCGACATAGTTAATGTCGCTCAGGAAGGTGGTGTTTCTACGCTGTCTGAAAAACTCATGTCTGTGCATGCTGCATCTACACTAGGGGCCTGCATGTCTAGTGTAGACAAGAGCCAATGCACAAACGCTGTTCGCTGTAGCCCTTCACAACTGATATTAGATCCAGCAGTATGGTGCATATCGCTTTTTGCTCGTGTCCCACTTACAGCCAGTATAATGAGCAGCCTTCCTGTTTTGCCAGGCTCTGCTCTATTTAAACTATTTCAGGACACAAGTTTCTGTAAAATAGCCTACCTGTTGTAGTTTAAAATGGCCAAACTGCAGTAACCTTGTTTGAGTGGATGGAGGGGATGGACTTTTTTGATGTTTCATTCTTTTGCTAATGGTTTTACAAGTCCAGTTCTCTTCCCAAAGGAAGGAAAGCTATGGGGTTTAGAATTGTAATGTAAAATAATGCTTAACTGGATCCCTGCACGTTACTAACACTTGTATCAAACCATGTATTTCCACTCCTGTCAGAAGGTAACGAGTATATACTAGATATTATAAAAATGCTCTACAGCTAGTGCCTATCTGTAGCTCTCAAAACCTGACTCTGCTGTTCATTTAAACTGCTTCCAGGTTGCTGCAGAAAATCAGTGCTGCCTCTTCTACAGTTAGAGGTACCAGGCACAAAGGATGGGATTTTGCTGCAAGAGGCAAGTCCTGCTGGATGGGATTGTACAGGTGTGGGCAAAGGGATATAGTGCTAATACTGATGCCAGAGGAGTGCCTAGATAGACTAGGAAGGGAGGAGCTCTTACTGCATGTGGCTGGCAGCAGAGGTGACTAGTCAGTCTCCTGTGTTGGTCCATCTGGAGCAGAGCTTGACTTCTGAGGTTAATTTCCTGGAGAAATGCAGGATGGTCAGGGTAGTCTACCTAGGATGGCTGCTTGGCTGACCAGAGGCTGACGAATATCCTGTGGGAGTCCTTGCTGGTCCTCAGGGCTAGGAGGCTCATAGGTTGGCTCACTGCTCTGGATCACAACCCCACTTCCATAAGGACTATCTGAGTGCTGGCTACTTTTTCTCAGTTGTCTTCCTGAGGCTGGTTTGAATAGTTTTAAAGGGGCATTGGGGTAACTACTGAACCTGTTCCGGGCGAACCCTGAGAGTCCTGGGCTGGAGCAAGTGATGGGCTGCTGGGTGAGACTCCAGTGGCTGGTGCAGAGAAGTATGCATTGGGAAGACTGGAGTGTTGTCCTTTGCTTCCTATGTGACCTATGACATGACACTTAACCTCAGTTTCCCTCTCTGTAAGTGATAGGAGACAATGGGGGTGAGGTAATATATTTTATTGGACCAACTTCTATTGATGAGAGAGAAGCTTTTGAGCTCACACACAGCTCTTCTTCAGGTCTGGGGAAGGTACTTCGAGTGTCACAGCTAAACACAAGGTGGCAATGATTCCTTAGAAGTAGTATGAATGGTCATTCAATGGACCATTGGAGGTGAAGTGGACCATTAAGACTGCTCCAGTCATAGTGAGTTGGAGGCAGAGGTTGTTAGTGAGTTATGGATTGTTGTAATAAGCCATAAATCTAGTGTGTCTGTTCAGTCCTGGTTTTTAGTATCTAGCAAGGTTATGAACTGAAGCTCCCAAGTTTGTCTTTGGAAAGTGTTGTGCAGGTTCCCATTGAGGATGAGGACTGAGAGGTCAGATATGCAGTGATCACTTCTTTGTGAGAAGGGCTCACCCATAGGTGATGTGGTGTTTGTCTTATCGTTTTCCTGTGTGAGTTCACTGGAGTGTAGTGATTGTCTGGTTTCACCCACCTTAGCTGCTGTTGGGGCATCTAGCGCACTGATTGAAGTACATCACATGTTGTGATAAGCATGTGAACCCAAGGATCTTGGGGGTGGGGGTGTTGTGGGGGGGGTTGTGTGTGTGGGGGGGGGTGTCTTGATTGGCAGGGAGTTTGCTTCTGGAAATGAGCTTGGAAAGACTTGGGTGGTTGTTTAAAGGTCAGAAGAGGTGGCTCAAGAAAAATGTTTCGGGGGGGGGGGGGATCCCCATCCAGTATGGGTTGTAGCTGTTTGTTACCCTGTATGAGTTTCAGTGTGGGGTAGTAGGTGACAGAAGTGTGTGGTCAGAGGCGGGAGGTATTTCTGAATGGAAGCAGCTTCTCTCAGGGTATTTGGTAGGTAGGGCTGGGAGAATAGGGTACCGGCTGCAGCGCTGCAGGCGAGGTCTGCTCCGGGCGATGGGGAAGCCAGGGATCTCCCATAGCGCTGCGGGCAGGTCTGGGCTCCCAGGCCAGCCCTGGGGGCAGATGCGTAGGTGGGGCTGCGGGCTGGGCTTGGCTGGCTGAGCCCAGGTGCGCTCCTGGGTCCGGTTCTTTGCCTCTTTCCTGCTTCGCAGCAGCAGCTCCGAGGAGGCGAAGGAACCTCCAGCCCGCAGCGCCCCCCTCCCTCCCTCCCGACTCTGCCCCGCCGCCCCCGCGGCTCGCAGGGCTTCCCCTGGAAGGAGGAGCCGGGGCGCGGGTGCTTTCGGATTGGCTTCCTCGTGCCCTGAGTGACGGGGGCCGAGCCCAGCCAGACCGCGGCGGGGGCGGGAGCCCGGCACTGCTCCTGCCCTGCCCCAGCTGCAAGCGCAGCTGCATCGCCCCAGGCAGAGGCAGCCGGCGCGGGGAGCTCCGTGCAGTGCCCGGCGGCCGCTGCAGCCGCCCCTAGCCCGCCCCGGGCTTCGCTCTGCAGCCGCTATGGGCTGGGCTGCCCCTCTCGGGACCCTGCTGCTGCTACTTCTGCGGGTGCCGGCTGCCCGCGGAGCGCCCGGCTCCTGGGGACTGGCGGAGGAGGAGAGCCTGGAGCAGCAGCCGGGGTACCGCGACCCCTGCAAAGCCGGTAGGTGTGAGTGGGGGGGACTCCCGGGCCAAGTTTGCCGGCGCCTGGCTGGGCAGATCCGCCTCCCCACTGCTGCTGCAAGAACTTCCCTGCCTAGCGCTTCCTGCGCCCGTGTCCTGGCCCGGGCTGGAGCTAGCAGCTGCCCCGGGGGGCTTGTCCCGTTCCAGGTGCGGCAAACAGCTGCACAGCGCTGGAGGCTGCGAAGGAGCCAAACTCCGGCTGCGCTCCCCGAGCAGAACGCGTTAGTGTAACGGGGGGTTGAGAAGCCTGTCGAGGTTCTGGGCAGTGCATCGCCCCAGGCTGAGCTGGGGAAGGTGACAGCAGGGAGTGGGACCACCCCAGGCAGGGCTGGTAGGAAATAAAGCGGGGATCTTGCTTCCGGATTGAAGCAGCATCTCCCGGCTCCGAGATTACCCCAATTTGGATGAAAAGTTCCTCGTTTATCTTGTAGCTGAGTGGGGGGGGGGGGGGTAGAAGCAACCAGCTAGGACTGAAGCTTACTGCAGGTCCTAAATCCAGGAGAGCCCATGTTCGCCTCCCCTCATCCTGGGCTGCACACTCCTTCATTCCCGTTAATTAAAGGAGACGGGTGAGTCCAGTAAGCCAGCAAGTGATGGACGGGGATAGGACCCAGGGGCATTTTGAACATCTACGGCTTGGCGTTCTGTAGGCTGCTCACTTGGGTTTGCATCTACAAGTATTCTGGAAGCACTGAAGCATCTGGACGCTGCCGGGGAGTTGTACAGCTCTTATGTGCATTTGTTACATACACCGATTGCAAGAACTCTGCTGATGGGTTTTATGACTAGCTCGCCTGCTTCATTTGTAATTGTGATCAAAATAGGAAATTCAGGTTGATGGGTTGGGGCCGATTCCTTTTAAAAAATATATATATATATTTATATTTGCCAAGTGTGGTATTCTCTTCTGTTCGCTAGGCCAGGCAGTTAGAGATTTGATCTGACTGAAGTGCTTAGCGATGGAATTTAAATTAATTATGGGCTTTCTTGGGTCTGAAATTCCATTCTGGAATCCAATGGTAATGAAGAAATGTTTTCTGAGCTTACTTCTGTCTGTTTCTAACAACAGAACGTGTGCATAAATATACTCGCCTGACCTGATTTCACACCTCCCGCAGAGACAAGTAGCAATGTTAAGGCGACGCCAAAATCATTTCAGTGCACGTTGGCCCGGCTGCCCCTTGTAAACTTCAGAATTGGGGTATGGAAGTTGTCGTGTCTCTGCTTTTAATATGCTTCTGTGTTTTGTGAGCCAGGATTCCCGTCAGGATGCCGACCCTCAACCTTGTTTGGAAGGACTGTCTTTCCTATCAGCCTTCGACTACCAGGTGTCTGAGGCATTTGAAGCGAGTGCCCTCTCTTGGCTGGTGGAACAGGGAAGAGGTTTTCTCTTCTCTTCCCCCCTCCACCCCACACTCCATGCACTAGTCTTTGGGATGGGGCAGTTCACTATCTGCCCCACTGACTCCAGGCTTCTGTGTGAACGGCGGGTGGGGTAGGTCTTGTCACACCTCTCCAGTAGCCATGGTTTGTGGGCGATCCTTTCCCCGTGTGTGATGTCTCTCTGCTCAGAGCTTCCCCCAGCAGCAGCAGCAGAGTGAAACCAATGTAATTCTTGTTAGTTTCACTGCTTCCTTCCCTGCACATGCTGCCTCTGCCCAGGTCTGTGCTACTGCTGGTGCAGGCTCCAGTGTGTTTTTTTTTTTTTTTTTAGTTTTACTGAGGAGTATTGTCAAGACTTGTCCATGTGTCCATTTCTCCATCTATAAATTGGCAGCAGTACTTATCTACCAGACGCGTAACTATCTGTAAAGTGATTAGAGTGTGCAAAATATTTTGTAAAGGTTAACAGTTGTGGGTCCTCTCTGGAAACAGAGGTTTCAAACCATGGGAGTCACCTCACCTTCAACAGGAGGTGCAGGTGCTCAGCATTTCAGAAAATCGGGCCACTTTCAGATGGTGCCTAAATATATATGTCCAGGCTCGAGTCTGTTGGTGTTGAATCGGGCTTATCCACCTGTAGATAAGAGTGCTGTAGTAGAAATGCTATTTAATTAAATCAGTCAGGGCTGTGGGCTTATACCCAGCTGAATTCCATGTATGCTTCTCTGTAGACAAATAAATGGCGGGGGGCAGCTCTGAGTGTAGGAGAGAAGCTATTAGGGAAAGGGTGGGAATTCCTTCCCAAAACTTAATGTTTCAGGGATCAAAGCATCTGGCTGCCTGAAATGCCAGGATATAACCACTGTTATTGCTACTATAAGCACTTGCATTTTGGACTATTACAGTTAATATTTCAGCACTTATCTATCGCACAGGAAGGAGAACACAACAATGTCTTAACAAGAAAGAGAATCCACTGGCTGTCTTGAACAGTCATCTTGCTTGGTTAGAATTGTCAGTGTAATTTACAGAACTGGCTGTGCTTAACAATTCTCATCAGGATCTACACGGGGTCACTAAGGTTTTTAAAGAGAATGTAGCAAATGTTCTCTGCTAGATCTCTGTGCAGTTATGAATGGGAAATGTATAACCTCGAGATCTGCCTTAAACCAATGGTGTTTGTCCTAACTGACTCGGTTAAACTGCCGAAACCTGGGCACAGATCAGAGTGAGGTTATCCATTTAAACAGTTTTGGGAGCGATTGTGGATCGCAAACAGAATAGGCACCCACTTCTGAAATGCTTGGCCTTAAACCATAAGGACTTGTCTGCTCACAAACTGGAATCAAAATAACAAAATAGGCTGTAATTCACCTCTAGTTATTCCGGCACACGTCTCTGTGCACAGGTATTTTGGCTTGTGTGTCCTATTTTGATTTTATGTCTGTAAAGAAAAAAAAATCTACCTGTGTGACGGAGACTCAGGTGTTTACAAGATCGATATTCTTCTAATGGCACAGTACCTGATGTGGTAAGTATGTACCTTTCCTTCCAGCAGGGGGCCTGGGAGACTGGTCCTACCAACAGAGATACTGCAGGTGGGGAGAAGCATTGAGTCATCTAGCCCAGTGTGTTACCTTTGCATCTGCATCCTTGTCACTCGGGGCCACGTGGCAGATGCATTGTGCCCCTCTGCCCATACAGATCTATCTCAGGTCCCACTTCCTCCCACTCCTTTAACTGATGGCAGGTACAGCGATGTTTCTGTCACCATTTTTGCTGCCTGCCCCCGGGTGACAGCTTATCTCCCTGGCTGGTGGCAGATGCACTTTGCCCCACAGGCGTACCAGATTTGTCTCATTCCCCTCCAGCTGTAGCAGGTGTGTCTCATTCCCTGCCCTGGAACTGGAGGCAGGTGTAAGCGTTAACAGACTGCCGGCTGAATGAGGAGTGCTGTACCTTTGTCCCAGTGCCTCGCTCCCATGTGGAATGAGAGGAAATTTCACCTGCCCAATGTTATATGATCAAACAGGGTCTTCAGAAGTCCAGTTGCCTGTGTGTACTCTGAGCTCTTATCCATATGTGTCCAATGTAGGGTAGGGGACATGCCGTATACATGTGCTGACCGAGGCTGAAAGGGGACAGGCTAGGGGCATAAATATGAGCTAATTATTGCCCTGCAAGTAGTAATTAATTTCCTTTCTTTGGGACTCTGTCGTCTGATGGAATTGTAGCGCTTGCTTTCACTCTGTTAGTAATAGCGACGTGGCGATGTCATGTCGTTACAGCGTGGACTTGGGTGCCAGGACTCCTGGGTTCTGATGCTGAGTGACCTTAAGTGGGTCCCTAAGCCTCTCTGCCCCTCATCTCCCTGGTCTGTAGAATGGGAATGCTGCTGTGCCAGGAAGATGTGACTGGAAACTTGGGGAGGGCAGGGTTTGTGGCATAGAGTGGAGGAGAGAGAGTTGGGACAGCAGTTGCACAGGTGGGGCTAAGGAGATAGATGGAGTAAGTGGTGGTGGTGTAGGCTAGGATCCAACAAGGGAGGAGGAGAGCTGTGCTGGAGCAGCGCAGTGCATGAGTGGATGAATCTGCAGTGCAGGAAATTGTGAGCCTTCTGGAATCTTGGAGCTGGCACATACATGTCTGCAGGGCCCTGTTCTCCATGGAGCAATGAGACTAAACTCTGTGTAAATGTTAGCTTGCCTTCTTCCTCCCTCCCGCCCTCCACCTCCAATCACAGGGTTCCCTGGCTCATAGTAGAAAATAATCACTGATGTAACTGTTGGGCTTGGCTCCCGCATTGTTGAAATGGCCCAGTTCCAAACCCTCCCCTGCTCCCCCCTTCCCCCCTATGTGCCAGGGCAGTCCAGAGCTCGTTGCTTGCTTCAGCACTCATCCCTCCCCAGGCCTCAGTTGCACTCCTCCAGGCAACCCCGCTCGCTAGCCTGTGCTTCTGGCTCCTGCCAGGGGCAAGCTAGACTCCAGCTCTCACTCACAGCTGCCTGGAGCAGAGCAGGGAGCTAGCGCTGGGACCCCCGCCCCCCCCTTGTGGGGGTAAAGATGGAGAGTGCAAGGCCGCGGCGGGCAAGTCCCAGCAGGGCAAGGAGACAAGACAATAGCCAGTGCTGCAGCAAAAGGCTGCGTTCTGTCGCATTTTGGGGAAATGTCTGCTTCCGAGGCCACAGGGCCTGAACGGAGGTGAGTGGAACAGTTCACACCTCTGTTTGTTTCAGGCTCCCTGGAGACTCAGGCAGGCATCACTGCAGTGGCTCCTCTCGGCTCACGTTCTCAAGGTTGTTCCTGCAGCCAGGCAGCCTAGAAACTTTCTCTGGAATGGGGGAGAAGGTAGCCTGCTTGTTTCCTGGCACGGAATAGTGGGTATTCCCATGGAGTCATGAGCTGAGTGGGGCCCAAGCAGGATTGTTCCCTCCAGTCTCTTCTTCAGTACTTCATTCTGTCCCATTTTAAATGCCCCAAGTAATGGGGTTAAACCCCTTCCCCATAGAGATGGTGCCACATCTTAATTGATTTCACCCTGAGGGGAGTTTCCCTTTGTTTGATTCCGTCGCCTGGCTCTGCCTCCATCGAGGAGCTGTGCTGTTTGTTCCAAAGGAAATGGGTTTTGATTGGACCAAGCTACAGCCCTCTGACAGTCATGTGCAGAACAGCGCCCATTCCACAGCGACTTGCTAATGCCCTGGAAGCGGTAATGAAATGAAATAAAGGGGTGGGATGTCTGGGTAACTCAAAGTCACAGCCCAGGGCCCAAGTGCAGCAAACATAGCACAGGAAGTCTGGCGCCCTGGCAAGGAACGTACAACATGGTCAGAAGCTAGCCTAGGTCACAGCCCCACCCAGCCTGCTCCACTCACTGCAGTTTTAACAATGGAATTTTTGACATGTGGGATTGGGAAGCACCTTGTTTAATTTGTGGAAATTAGAAGATTTGCAGAAACATTGCGCGGGTTCTAAATTCCTTCATGCAGGTCGATTTTACTGAAGGATTTGACCCAGTAAGAACCCTGTGGAATTAGTAATCAACCAACGCTACTGGGGTTACAGTAGCTGCACGCCTATGAGGTTTATACACTCAACCAGATCTCAAGAAGTTTATAACCTCCACAGAGACCTCAATGAGCTTGCAAAAGGTTTAAGGATTCATGGCAAATAACTCCAAAATTAACCACCCAGCCTCTTTTAGTAAGTCTTATGCCCTAAATCCACCTGTACCTCATTCCTCTCCCACCCCAAACACACGCACCAAATTCTGAAGTCCAGATACAGTCCAGTGTACTAAGTCTTCTATAGGACAAATGTATCAACCATGTTACGGGTAGGTGCTCTTAGACTGAGCTGGTTTTGACCTGCTGTTCCCAGAGAAGTTAGAAGACTCTCCACAAAGTGAAAAACCTCACGCACGTATCTCTAGAGACCTTTGCTCAATTCATTTTAAGCCTGCCCACAAAAGTTCTCCATGCCACGAGATCCCAAATGCTCAATTTCAAACAAGAAGTAGGTAGTTCAGGAATATTTTTTAAACCATAGACATTAGATGGGGAGTGTCCAATAGAGCTTACAGAGAAAACTGCCTTGAAACCCTTTCCATGACTCCAGCTCTGCTGCATTGCATCTCCAACTGCAAACAGCGAGATCACTACTGTCTGTGTACACACTGTCTCCAGCAGCCTTTATCCACCTGTCCTCATTCACCATGACCAGGTCAATGAATAGTCAGTTCATTCCCAGACCACCGTGGGGAGACAGCCAACCAGGCCCTCCTGCAACCTGCCAGGGGAAACAGCAGGGAAGGGGTTAGTCTGTTGCATTTAGCAACTCGAGAGCTTCCCACCCCAACACTGTGGCTTTTTCTGCCTTGCTTGCAGCAATATCTGCATCAGTGCTAGGCTCTGCAGCCTGTATGCGTCTTAGGGTCTCCCCTTGCGATAAAAGTGTGCTTCCCTGATGGGGACAAGGTCTTGGGGCGAGCAGGGACAAAGCAAGGCTGCTCCATTGGTGAAGGCCAGAGGACTGGGAGTCCCGAGACCTGACTTCTACTCCTTGCTCACTGGCTGACCTCTCATTTTCCACCTCTGCCCTGTCTGCGAAGCGGAGATGATGCTAACCTGTGTCATGAGGCCAGGTCAGATGTCTCAAAGCTATCTGGAGCTCCCCGCTTCAGTAAGATGCACCCTATGGCCACCATGGCATCCTTATCTGGTGAGCGTCTGACACACACTGGGCCATGCACCCCTGAGAGGCTGATCTGGAGCTGAGGGTACTCCGCGCCACACAGGGTAATGCCCAGAGTCCTCAGTCCGCAGGTTGAAATGAGTGGAACATAATTATTTGGCTATTTTAGACTTCACTTCCTGTCCTAAACTACTGTGCAGTGCTGCTGTACACTGTTAAATAGCTGTCATGTTCTACCCCAGAAGTGGCCACATTTCATTGATGGCTGAAATGATCTGTGTAAGTTCTGGGAGCCTAGGAACTGCAGCATGATTTTTTTTTAAAAGGTGAGTTAATTAACCATACTGAGGGCTTTTCTCTTGATTGGCTCCTGACTACATCATAAGTGAAATAGGAGCTATTTAACAGGAAGTTCATTAGAAGAAAATCTATAAGTGCAACAAGAATAAAATTGTGTCAAGGGTCTAGGAACTAGAAAAGAAATTAAATTAGGTCATACCAACCTTCTAGCCATGTGTTTAAGAATGGGCCAGGGTTAATCTCACGATCCACAGGTTTCCTACAGGCATCGCAAGCCCCACTACTCAGACTTAATGCTTGAATTGGAATGCAGGCTTAATCTGCATGAACTGGCCGTGTGTGTGTGTGTCTAGATCTAAAAGTATCTCCCTCTATTGCCAGAGCTAAGGGACCCAGGCTGTTAGCTTGCAGGCAGTAGCAGACTCAGAAATGTCTCTACCTGGCCTAATCACTAGAGGGGGACAAAGAGCCATGTGGTCAGTGTGGGTGGCATCCAAGTCTGCATTTGGGTTTATGAATCAAGGACCTTGCTGTGGGCTTGAATGTCTAAATGTGGGATCAGCACAGGTCATTGGAGATGTCAGTGTTGCAAATTCACAAGTCAGCCCCCCCTTGCAGAATATCCCTCCCCCAAGTGGTTTAAAAATTGATTAATTTTTTTAAAGGATTACCTATTGTACTTTGGGCCTTCTGTGCTGTTAGAGAGCGCTGAGGTCAGGTTTCAACCTTTTCTCTAACCATGAAGTCTGGAAACTTTTTTTTTTTTTTTTTAAATGGAAGCAGAGATTCTCCTGTGATCACTTGACTCCAGCAGCTGGGGCTTTAAGAAAAACTGCAAATAGCACCAGAGTTGGCAGTGCTGATGTTTGGACAATTGTCCCACTGCCTGTGTGTAAATCTTTCCTTCTGACCTCTCTCTCCCTTTCTCTCTCTGTGGCAGGTCCATGCTCCCTCTCCCCCAGGCCTATAATCTGGCCCTGGTGTCTTTTCCCCCCCATCATTAATGCCCATGTTCTCACTTACCCAAGCTGTAGAGTTACTTTGTGCCATGGCTTTATTTGCTGTGTCTCATTTAGCTCTTTGGAGCAGGGTACCAGCTGTAATGAATGTGCTCCCTTACTAATCTCCCCTTTCCTCTCCGCAACCCAGCTGGAGAAGATCTGGCCGCCCGAGGAGCAGGGACCCAGATGAGTATCTAGCCAGAAGAGGGTGCTGTGATTCATTATGCCATTCTCCACTGGAGAGTCTGTTCGATTTCTTCCTGGGGGTGCTGTATGATTTCTTATGCGGAGTCCTCCTGCACAGCTTAGTACAGGGTTTCCCTGCAGGTAAGTAGGTTCCTATATCCTTTCCCTGTGGGGACACCAAATAATCTTTCTGCCTTGGATCCTGAGGGTTGCAGGGGTCAGTCTGCAGCCTAGCTGCCTTTGGCTAGGGCTGAAATCTGCCCTCACTGCCCCGTGATGCTGATTAGAGATTGGCTTGATCCCACTGACCAGGATTTTTGGCTTTTGTCATCTTTTCTATCTGAGCCTCCGACTGAGTTAAGGTTACAGAAATGTTTAGCTTCCCTGGCAGAAGAGAGGATACCTTGTTCAGCATTTTAATCCACTCCAGCATTTGCAAGGCTGAAAGATCCCCTGGTAGGGAGTGGCTGACTGGGAGGTTGATTGGTTATTGATTTAGAAATCCTGATGACTTGTTGTTTTTTACTTGGGCATGTTTACTATAGGCAAGCTCGGCACTCCTAGAGTTGTTTAATGGTCTAAAAAAAGCCTCTTCCTGTTTAACTGATATAAATTGCCTTTTATTACTGAGGTCTGCAGCAGCTCAACATCACATTAAGACTCTGCCCCAGAAGTTGTTTTGAATCCTCATAAACTTTGGCCCCCAGGAAAATGCACCTTGTCAAAGTTACTGAATTCAGAATATATAACAAAGTGGGAAATGAACTGTTTGCCGAGAAAACTCTAGAAGAAATGTGAGAGCGAGGAGCAGGACTGCTGAATGTTTTATTTTACTCTATTCCAGTCAAAATCTGCATTGGAATAAGATGTACCGGTGACCCACCAGCTCAGATTTCTCAACTGCCAATTGATTTTTTTTTTTTTTTAATGCAGTGCTGGGAAGAATTCAGAATTACTTTTGCAGAATTCACACATCTTAGAATCGTCTTCCTCAGTTCTCCCCCAGGCCTGGATCTTTCTGCCCTGTCCTGTCTTTTCTCATTCTCCACCCCCAGATTTTTCATGCCAGTCCCAGTCTTCCTCCTCCCCTTTGCCCCGTTAGCTTTCAATCTCCCTACACAGCCAGTCGTCTTCCCTCTAGGCTCCTTGTCCCAATCTACTACCCTCCAGTACCCCTCCCCATAAATCTAGTTCTTGTCCCTTCTGCATTAGTTAGCCAGCTTCCTTCTCACTGCCTGGGTGCCAGCAGGGGAGGCCGTGAGAGTAGTGGCAAGTCTCCTGTCTCTTGGTTCTGGTGACTAGCATCCCACAGCAGCTAGGAGTAACAATTGCAAGGGAAGTCCTGATCAGCCCCAGGCTCCTGGAGCATGTTCGGGGCAGATAGAACCTTGGATAAATAACTCTAACAAGCCTCTACTGAGCATGTGCAAACACAGGCACCTACTTTCTCATTTCTCCAGGGGTGCTTGAGTCCTGCTCTGGCCCTGGCCCTGCCCCTACTCCATCCCTTCCCCCAAGGTCCTGCCCTGTTCTGCCCAGCACCCACCGGCGGGCCACACCAATCAGCTCCTCCCACTCCCCCCCCCAGTGCCTCCCACCCTCACTCTGCTCCCTCCCCTCCAGTGCCTCCTGCCTGCTGCTGAACAGCTGATCCATGGTGAGCGGGAGGTGCTGGGAGGGAGGAGGAGGAGCTGATCAGTGGGGCTCACTGGGGGGCAGTGGGAGGAGCTGATTGGTGGGGCCTCCTGGTGGGTGCTGAGCACCCACTATTTTTTTTCCGTGGGTGCTCCAGCCATGCGTGCCAACTAATTTTGTGAAGATTTGTAACTTGGGCAAATTTTCAGAGGGATGGCAAAAGGCACATCCTTGGCACCAGGGTGATTTCCCCCATGAAATTCCAAGCCCTTGCTCCAAACCATGGGGTCACTGATTTCTCAGCCAAATGTGTGTAAGACTTTTTTAAAACATGTTTTTTCTTTAAGCTCAGTCTCAGAAACAGCTGAAGTGTTTTATCTGAAATGTTCAAAAAAACAAAAAACAAAACAAACCGAAAACAGCCTGAGTCAGAAAATTTCAGCCCAAATGGTTAACGTTTGGCAGTGTTATAAGCAACTAAAACCATTGGGAGTACATAGTAGAGTCTCTGTAACTTGAAGTCTTTAAATCATGATTTGAGGACTTCAGTAACTCATCCAGAGGTTAGGGGTCTATTACAGCAGTGGGTGGGTGAGGTTCTGTGGCCTTCATTGTGCAGGAGGTCAGACTAGATGATCATGAAGGTCCCTTCTGGCCTTAAAGTTTTGAGTCTGTGATCCACCAGTCCAGTGCTCTATTATTGTATTGATTGCTAGATGCAACTGTAATGCAGTGCTCCTCATTCTCATTGAGGGATGTAATTAGGGCGGATGCAAGCATTCCCACCAAGCGATGATGTAGTAGTGCTCAAGTAAAGGTGGTGCTAAGGGTAAATAAATTCTTAAGCTTGGATAGGTTGACATTTCTCAGAAATCTGAAAAATCCACACCCCTAGCAATGGACCTATGCCAACCTAGGCCCAGGCGTAGACACAGCAAGGTCATTGGAAGCATCATTGACCTAGCCGCTGTCGCTTGGGGAGGTGGTTCATACAGTGACAGAAATGCCCTTCCCATCACTGTAGTCTGTGTCTACATGGTTATGCCATTAGCTATGCCCCTATCATCCCAGGAGAGTTGACGTGGCCTTAATTAGAGCTGGTTGAAAAATTTTGGAACAGTTTCCATCAGAAAATGTGGTTTGGTTGAAATGTTTCACGGGAATGTGTCTATTTCAACAATTTGACAAACGTGTCAAAACAAATCATTTTGCCATGTTTCATTTTGATAATGTCAAAGTTTCGTTTTGACTCGGAGGATAATATTTTAATAGGTTTATATGTTTGTACCTTATCAAAATGTTTCAAAGTTTCTGAATCAAAATATGTTGGGATTCCCATTCTGTGAAAAACTTGAATGTTTCAACTTTTTGTTCCAAATTTCCATGTCAACCTTTCCCGCTGGGTGGAAATTCTGTTTTCTGATCAGTTGTAATTCTTCCCTTGTTTTTTGTGTCTTACAGGCAACAGTTCAACCCCCAAATTTAGAGGGTTTTTTAAAAAAGCTGCTTTTTATTTAAATGTTACCTTGGAGCTTGTAACCCCAAAACCGCAGCATTGTGCTAGTGCAGGGAAATCAGACTCTGACATGGCTTGTTTATGAGCCAAGTAAAACTGACCAGTTTCATTGGGCTTGTCTTCACTGCATTGTTAGCTTGAGGTATACCTCAAGTTTTGCCACTCAACTCCTGTCCACATGTGCAAATCTCTAGCTCAAGTTAAGTGGTACTGTAAACTTGAGCTAGATGGCCTGTCTGGGAGGTGTTACTGCTGACACTCCAGCTAAGTAACGCAGTGTGGGAGCAACAACTTGATTTCCAACTCAGCTGCTAATCCAGTCTCTGCTCATCCAATTGCTCTGTGTAGCTCCGGTGTTATTTCGCAGTGTGGCTACTCTCAAGTGAGCTGGGCAATAACTCGAATGTACGAACTCAAGCTAAATGGTGCAGTGAAGACAATCCCATTGTCCAAGCAGAGTGAAATCTGCAAAGGAAGCAAACATACATCAGTGGTGAAAAATACATTGGATTTTAAAAATTCAGTTAGCTTTTAATATTGAAGTAGTTTTTGTGGTGCAGATGAGTACATTTTGCTTTTAACAGGACTTCGTTATTTATTGAAAAAAGAAAAATACAATGTGTAATTCCAATACAAAAGCAAAATGCCAAGATCTCTCTTTTAATAACAGCGGGTCATATTTTTATATCTATAGCCAGGTCCACCAGGAAGAAAATAGTTTTTAACAAGAAATGTTTAGTTTCATAAATGAATGCTAAGCACTATTTTCTTATAGGTCGTGACCGACCATCACTGATCAGTTCTACTGACAACGCTGCAATAATCTTTACATAAGTAAGGGACAGGGACTGTCTTTGAGATGTCTGTACAGTGCTCAGTCCTGAGCAGTCTATGACTGCATCTCTTAGGTGCTACCACGATGATGTTTGTGATTTTTCTGCCCTCAGCCCTACCCAGTCTAGGAGAGCAGAGGCAAATCTCTGGTGAGATCACCACTGGGTGCCTAGTGGGGCGGTCCGTGTAACTGAAGGTAGGCCTTTTATTGCTGTATTGTTAGTGTTAGGAGGAGATTTTGTTCCATGACACTTCGACCTGCAGTTGACCATTCAGACAAGGCACGCATGGTGTTGCGTAGCTGTGAGAACTGAATGCATGTAATGTCTAACCTTTGATCCGATCTGAAAGCATGGACTCTTCGGTTAGCATTTCCCACCCACGCCACCACTGTGACCTGCTGCTTGCTGTCCATTTTTCTGGGCACCTAAATATGACTTAGGAAAGATTAGTAGCCTAGTAAGTAACCTCTTTTAATGGGGGGAAGTGAGTTCTCATCACGCTCAGTTAGATACTATTGATTTTTTTTTTTTGCTGCCTTGTGCACTATATTCCCTTTGTTGTTGTATTTAAGTAACAAGACATTACAGGATGTGCTGGGGTATTGCTGGCTCCTGGTGACTAAGCATCAGAATTTCCTTAAGTCCTGTCTGTCCTTTGAAGGTTCTAACACCGGGACCAGCGCGCACCAATTTTCCATTCTGTACGGTGACATTCAGTTGATGCTGCAGAACTTTTTCCATGTTTATACTCTTAGCTCTTCCAAAAAGCATTCATCTCCGTGGCTGACTTTTTTTCCACCTGGTCAGCGGGACTCTGCTTGCATTCTCTCGAGCTATTCTATATTAGTTCCCCAAATCCAACCCCCAGCCACGCCCTAGACTTTCACATGCCTCTTTCACTCAGCCACATGCCACAGTTCTGGGTTTTTTCCCCCCATTTGTCACTAAAATGAAATGGGGGATGGTCGTCTTTCAACTTCCAGACTGGGAAATTAACCAGAATAGCTATTGTGCCTTCAATTCACAACCTACCTTCCTAAGAGTAGGTCAGCACTAAAACAGGCGATCAAGGGAGGCTGTGGAATCCCCGTCGGTGGAGGTTTTTAAGAAGGTTGGACAAACACCTGCATGCATGGTCTAGGTTTACTTGCTACTGACTCAGCATAGGGGATGGACTAGGTGATCTCTGAAGGTCCCTTCCAGCCCTACATTTCTGTGGCTGTGGGGTAGTCCTAGAACACAATCGGATTAGGAGCTTTCTAGGGCTGTAGGCAGGAGCTAGGGAGGGAGAGCGGTCAGGTTACTGGGGCCAGAAGGCAGCAAAGGAGAATGGAAGTGGCTGGTTGGTCTAGGCTGTCCTGTTGATTTCTCCTTGCGTAGATGTGTTCTGATGACTAAGGGTGACAGTGGCCTGTCCCTGAGATGTCATCGGAGCTTGGGGACTACGATTTGGTTACAGAAGGGGGACTCGTTTGTGAGAGACTTTCAGGCCAAATTGCTCCTTTGTGCCAAGTTAGTAATTAACCCGACCGCACGTAGAAGATGTAATTGTCTCCTGCAGTGCTATTGCAGTGGATTTGGAAAGCAAATTCAGCCATTAGTGTGTGTACAAGGGGTTTCGGTCCTGCTGGAAGTGCATGTTTCAGCACAGCGGTAGTTACAGAGCTGCTGCTGATGCCACTGTGATGTGTGTGTCCTGGGGGGCACCTCAGGGAGGTGTCCCAGTCCGCACTCCAGAAACGGCAGCTTCATTCAGCCTTGATGCTCCAGCGGAGGTCATTTATTGGGGGGGGGCAGGGGCAGAGCTTTCTCACTCCATGGGTGCTCTTTTAGAAAGAGCTTCTGCCAGCAGTGTGGCATTGGACCACTACTAGGGGCTGTTGTGAGCTTCCCTTCTTCCTAAGGGACATGTAGAGACAAGCTTTGCCTGGAGATTCTGCCGTCCAGAAGGGCAGAATGAGGAGCTGTGCTCTCCCGTCCCAGACAGATGGCTGTCTGAGCGCCCAGATGAAATGGTGATGGGCAGTTCAGGAGTGCATGCAGGAATCAGAAAGCTGAAGGAATAAGTTGTTATAATGGAGGGCTGGAGCTGATAGCCGGGTGCGAGAAGGGAGTTTTGAAGGGTGATTTGAATGAGGAAAGAGGCTGTTCTTTTGCACCGAGCACAAGCTGTTCCAGGAAAATATCAGTGCTTGTTGCCTTCTAAGTGCTTTATTGACCTTGACTCATGTTATCATGGTGGGTCTAGGTGAGGAAATGCTATCCTGCACGGCCTGACTTATGTGTATCGCTCTCGTTGTACGGTCTGGGCCTTATTTATTCAGTGCTTGTGATCCAAGCCCTGAGGATTCGAAAGTGATGAACCAGGCCCATGGAAACAGTGTCTCAAATCACAAGATTTTTTTTAAAAAAGTGTTGATTTCTTTTTATTTGCATTTCTGAACCTCTAGGATTCATGTTTTTCATTTTTTTCTTCCCCCAGCTGTGAGGACAGCAAACTACTGCTAAAGAAAACGAAAGCAGAAATTCTCACATAATCACCTGACTCTGGGGGCTTCAGAAAAATGTCAAACATGGCAAGACTCTTGATTCCCTGGGGGCACTGGGCAGTGTTGAGGAAGTGTGTCCTAAGACCCAGTTGAAGCCAGGGCTGGCTGCAGGGTTTCAGCACCTCTTAACATATGTGACTTCTGCAAGGACAGCGGTGAGCACTAGAGTTAGTACTCGGGGGAGATCCTGCCACTAGACCTGTGCTCAGACCACTAGACCATGCCTAATCAATGCACAAGTGGTACAGGCTGGGTGGTAGGCCGAGGGGTTACGCTTAGCTGTTTCTGACCTTCCCTTTGCAGAGGCTTGTGAGGGGGATGCCCCATTCTCTGCTCTGTCGTGAATGCCCGTGGCTGCTTCTCACTTAAAGCCTCCTCTGCTTCCTGCCCAGTGAATGAGTGAAAGGCTGGAATCTACCTGGTTTCTGAGGCGGTGCAGGGGAGGGGAGTTGTGGAACCAGTGCGCTCTCCCAGGCTGCTCTGGGCAGTTGTGATGCAGACATGCAGGAAGCTCTGTGCACCCCAAGGCCCTTATTACTGTTTTTCAAAACCTGCAAGCAGACCTTTGTTACTGTTCCATGACGTGTTCCTTGCTTTGTCTCCGCTCCAGCCCCCTCCCTGGGTTTGCTAACATGCACGAATGCAAAGGCCTGAAATTTAGGTTCATGGTTCCAAAGTTCATGGTACTGAGAATAAACAAAAAACTATTGTAGTGGCAGAGAGCTGGGTACCCCATTAACCCAGAATCATGAATATTTATAGTGCTGGATTACAAAGGAACATAGAGACTATATTGTATTTCCTAGAACTTTCTTTCCATGGAGTCCTTTCTTGGCGGGCCACTTTAATGTAAGCTTTGCTTATTTAGTCGCACACTTTAAGCCGATTAACTTTTTACTAATAAAATGTGTGTTGACTCCCTTTGTCTGAGCTCCTGTTTGTTTGTACCTACACTCCTGTGACAAAGCGTCACAGAAAACTGCTTCAAGCCTTGGCTAAATCCCCCTGCTGGAGGCTTTAAATGAACTCAATGGGTTGGTGTGTGATTTCTGTCTCACTGTTTCTGGGTGTCCCCTCCACCCCATTGCTGCCTCAGGAATGTGCCTTGTAAGGCAAACGTTTTGAACGTTTGTTTTTTCTGTAGCCATTCCCGATGCTTCCACTGAAACAGCTTTGCCAGAAAGGATCCTTTCCATCGGTGTCAGTGCTTGCACTAAGAACGTGGCTGGTAAGAATAAGCTCCGATGATTCCAGGAGCACGCAGTAGATTATTGCTAATGGAGGTAAACCAGGGACATTTTCCAGCTCTAAACTCCAATCCAGGACTCTGCGTGTTCAGTAATTTCCCAGTCAGGGAATGAATTTCCCCTCTTCTGCTATGGATACTCTTGTTGTTTGCACTGACAGGTGCTGTGTGTATTACGATAAGGCATATGGTTAATATGGCTTTCTCGCTCTCTAGGAACTTCCCAAAGGATTGGCTGCACCTGGACAATGGGGATGATAACATGCGTCTTGTGATGGTGCTTGGAGACCCTTTGTTTAAATGAGCTCTGTAGAGCCCAGGATTAGCAGCTGCTTGGCCACTGACGGCTCTTTGGGGTAGATGGTTAAAGGTACCTAGGTGCCTAGAGGTGGATATAGGAACCTAGTGTGATGCCTATCTGCATCTCTAGGCACCTACATACCTTTATAAATCAGGTCCTTCATCGTCATGGGCCAGCGTCACTGGACCCAAATTTGCCCCTTCTCCATGGCATTTTAATGCTGACCTCTGGCATCCCTATTCATTTCTCTGCTCCCCTCTCTCCACTCCAGTGATATAGTGGCAGCAGCAGCCACAACCACTAACCTGCTTTCAAGGCCTGGTCTCTGCCCCTCGGGGATTCAGAGCGGTTCAGCTGTTTGAGTAGGGGGAAAAATCCTTTCCCTGTTGGAAGGAAATTCTTGGGTCCGTCTCCTTAACTGCTCCAGCCCCCCAGTGGCTGGGGGCAGGAAGTGTAACTGGCAGGGAAAAGGGAAAGATGGGCCCTGGGGTGTTTCTGGTGGGTTTGGCCACGTTCTGAGCCTGTGGAAGTCCCGGGCTGTATGTGTGGGGTGGATCTAGGGTGTGGTTTTGGGTGGCTCAGCGTGAGAGTAAGCGTGGCTGAACTGTGTGTGCCCAGCTGATGCCAGTGTAGCAAGGGTGTGCCCCGGGCTGTGCAGAATCCCTTGCCTCCCTGCGTATCCTGAAAGGGGAGAGCTCCTCCGCTGGGTGCAGACGGGGAGGGCAGTGTCCCCCTCCACCCACCCTCACAGGGAAACTCCTGAGAGTCTAACCACTGTGAGGGATGTACGGAGCGGGGTGTACCGCTCCTATGGGCCCCTTCCCACTGTACAGCCCCTTCCCCGGCCAGGGAAGGGTCCAAGCCAGGGAGTGGGAGCCACGTGGCCACAGGGAGCTGCAGAGAAGCTCCAGGAACTGTGGACAGAGCCCCGTTGTGGAACAAGCTGCCAGTTGGACATTACAGCTGGGGGCAGGTCGATGGGGGAGCAGCAGCAGCTGGGCAGGGAGCTAATGCAGAGGGGCCCAAGGAGAGACACTAACGGAGCCTGGCCTGGAAACCTGAAAGCTCCTATTTGTTTGAACAGAGACTGCACTGGAGAGGGTGCGCCAGGCACGAGCTGGACTGCCCCAGGGCCAAACAGCAACCACAAGGCCTCACTGGGATCTGTAACTGTTTAAGCCTCTGTACCTAGGGTATTTGCTCTTTCCCCTTTGCTACTTGCCCTGACCCTATTCCCTTTCCCTGAACTGTGTGTCTGAGTGGTATTGGGCCCCATCAGGGTAGGGTTACCATATTTTGAGCCTCCAAAAGGAGGACACTCCACGGGGCCCCAGCCCCGCCCACGCCCCCGCCCCAACTCCGCCCCTTCCCCAAAGTCTCCGCCCCCTCCCCTGCTTTCCACAAACATTTGATTCGCGGGAAGCCTGAAGCAGGTAAGGGGGGCATGGGGGGGAGGAGGCGCGGCCCAGTCTGGCCCCCCCGGTGTCTCCAGCCTGGGTCGGCTCGGGCCCTGGGGTGCCGGCCCCGGGCCTGGCCCCCAGCCGAGCACCCCCGGCCCGCCCAGCACTGCTGGCCCCAGGCCCCCGGCACCGGCGGCCCCCCCGGCGCTCAGCCTCGCACCGCCGGCCCCCGGCCCAGCACCACCAGCCCCGCATGTCCGGATTTTCCCGGACATGTCTGGCTTTTTGGGATTTTCCCCCGGACGGGGATTTGGAGCCCAAAAAGCCGGACATGTCTGGGAAAATCCAGACGTATGGTAACCCTACACCAGGAGTAGTGCCCACAAGGCCTAGCTGCTGAAGGGCCTGCAGTGCTTGTCTCCAAGATGTGATATGAGCACCAGGGTAATTACACAACACTTTCCTGCTCCTGAGGAGTGGGGAGGGAAGGGGGCGAAGTGCCAGCTGTCTGTAAGGAAGCTATGCGTGCTCTCTGGTCAAGACTCTATCCCTTGATGCCCACAGTCATCTTGGCTATTAACCCATCTGTTTCCCCACCCCCTGCGGAGAGAGGCATTGAGGAGGTTGGGGTGGGACAGAGCGGGCAGAAGCTCACTTTGAATAGGTAGGGTGAGGCATCCTAAGCATGGGCGCTGGGAGAGGAAGTGGGATGGGGGGGGAGTCAGGGTGGGGTGCTGTGCATTAGGAGCAGGGGGTAGTGCAGGTGTCGGAAAGGCAGGGGAGCAGGTGGAGTCGAGCAGCAGGGTTGGTGCTCTGCATGGGGAGCTGCTGAGATTTGGAGGGGTGGGGGGAGAGAGCTGGCTCCCACCTGGGAAAAGGGGGTGCTGGCAGTTCATGACTCTCACTGGGCGTAGCTGCTCCTGATCACCCCAGTTCCTATCTGCTCCCCGATCCCGGGTGCCACTGCGGCTGCTTCAGCTCCTCCGGGTCCCGCTCTCTCTCCTCTCCCAGCAGCCACAGAACCCTGCCTGTTTTGAGCCTGCAAAACAACTCACTTAAGAACAATGCACAGGGGTGAGAACTTAGATCAGCCCCCCCCCCCGCATATTTCCAGCCCCCTGTTCTGCCCCCCACCCCTGGTGGGGCCCTGAGATTTCTCACCCCCAGTCACTCAGGTTTCAGACCCAGGTAGGGCGCAGGTGCTGCCCTGGTCGATCTCATGATGGATGAAGAGCGAGTGTCTGCACTGCCCCTTTCTCAATCCTCCTCCCAGCTGCCTTCTATGTTGTTCAACGGGGGTTGGAGAGCCAGCTAGTCCCTTGCTCCCATCCTGCCACTCCTCTCTTGGAACCCCTCAGCTGGCTCCCCCTGTGTCCCTGGATCAGGTCCAAGCAGCTTGTCCTCCCCTTCGAGAGCTTTCACAGCTCCACCCTGCCCCGTGATCCACTCCTGTCTCTCAGCAGCTCGCCCCTCCCCGGTCCTGCTCGCTGCAACCACTCTCCACCCATTTGTTAGCGTCTCCCACCGCCGCTTTTGCGATTGCTTGCATGTGAATAGAAACCACACGTAGATCTGGAAGGCAGCTCCCCTCTTCTGAATCCATCCTCTGCTGCGACCCCTACAGGAAATTAGCCAGCCAGGGAGGCTGCACAATCCTGGGTCAACAGTGTGCCCTTATTGCCAAGAAGGCTAATGGCATTTTGGGCTGTATGAGTGGGGGCATTGCCAGCAGATCAAGGGATGTGATCATTCCCCTCTATTTGCCATTAGTGAGGCCTCATCTGGAGTACTGTGTCCAGTTTTGGGCCCCACACTACAAGAAAGATGTGGAAAAATTGGAAAGTGCCCAGCGGAGGGCAACAAAAATGATTAGGGGTCTGGAACACATCTCTTATGAGGAGAGGCTGAGGGAACTGGGATTATTTAGTCTGCAGAAGAGAAGAATGAGGGGGGATTTGATAGCTGCTTTCAACTACCTGAAAGGGGGTTCCAAAGAGGATGGATTTAGACTGTTCTCAGTGGTAGCAGATGGCAGAACATGGAGTAATGGTCTCAAGTTGCAGTGGGGGAGGTTTAGGTTGGATATTAGGAAAAACTTTTTCACTAGGAGGGTGGTGAAGCACTGGAATGGGTTACCTAGGGAGGTGGTGGAATCTCCATCCTTAGAGGTTTTTAAGGTCAGGCTTGACAAAGCCCTGGCTGGGATGATTTAGTTGGGGATTGGTCCTGCTTTGAGCAGGGGGTTGGACTAGATGACCTCCTGAGGTCCCTTCCAACCCTGATATTCTATGATCCTATGGAGCCACGTTATTTGACCCTGACCCTAACCCTCTCTCCTCTCTTGGCTCCTTTGGTCACACTGGTTGCGGCTTGTCTCAGATTTAATTGCAAACTCTTTGGGCAGGGATGGGTTCGAACACCGTTCATTGGAAGTCCCATTCTGACTGGGGCATTTATTATGTGTATTGTGATAACCCCTGATCAGCTGTAGACCCTTCCTGGAATGGATGTACTTCAGGGGTGGGCAAACTATGGCCCGCGGGCTGCATCCGGCCCATCAAACTCCCGCCAGGGAGCGGGGTGGGGGCTTGCCATGCTCTGTGCATGCCATGGCTTCATGTGGCTGCCAGAAGCAGTGGCATGTTCCCCCTCCAGCTCCTGCATATAGGGGCAGCCAAGGGGCTCTGCATGCTGCCCCCACACCAAGCGCCACCCCCACAGCTCCCACTTACTGGGAACCACGGCCAATAGGAGCTGCCAGGGCGGTGCCTGCGGACAGGGCAGCGCGCAGAACTGCCTGGCCGTGCCTCCGTGTAGGACCCGGAGTGGGGACATGCCGCTGCTTCCGGGAGCTGATTGAGGTAAGCGCTGCCCGGAGCCTGTACCCCTGACCCCTGCCCCTGCCCTGATCCCCCTCCTGTCCTCCAAACCCTTCGGTCCCAGCCTGGAGCACCCTCCTGCACCCCCAACCCCTCATCCCCAGACCCACCCCAGAGCCCACACTCTCAGCCAGAGCCCTCACCTCCTCCTGCACCCCAACCCCAATTTCATGAGCATTCATAGCTCACCATACAATTTCCATACCCAGATGTGGCCCTTGGGCCAAAAAGTTTGCCCACCCCGATGTAGTTGCTCTTGAGTGGTTATACTCCTCCTTCTGAGAGGCTTTTGAGGGTAGCTTGGGGCAATTTTTCTGTCCCAAATGACACTCGTGTAGGGTGCTGGGAGAGTTCCAGTCTGACACCTTCCTTGTGAGGCCACCGGGGAAGGTTCGTGAGGACTAATATATGTATTGTGCTGATCAGGGATTGCAAACAGCTGGCATGCACCCATGCACTCTGAGGCTACTCCCTTGTTTTCTGAATCTCATTTTGCATGTTAAGACAAGAGTCTCCAGCTGTTATGGTTGCCAAGCAAACCTCAAAACTTCAATGTGAACAGAGAGAGCTTGGAGAGAGCGCTCGGAGGTGTGAACTGCTCCATACATCCCCGATGCCCACAGCCAGTGTTTGAAATGCCAACATTGTTAACTATTTCGTTGGTCGTGGTAGATAGGAGAGGGTGGGTCACAGACCTATGCCCTTGGCTGGGGGCGACATCTCACGTTGGTGTCTGGATGAATTAATTCACTTAATTTCCCACCCGCTGCAGTCGAAAAGGAGCTTGACCTAGCAGACCCCATGGGCATATTCAAGCCCCACGAAGAGGAGCCAGGTTCCAGAAGCCCAGTGAGAGTGTGACTGTATTTTGAACAGCTACCCGATCTACTGTGCACAGTGTCTCATTTTGGTACCCCCCAGGCAGGGCCGGCTTTAGGCCGATTCAGCCGATTCGGCTGAATTGGGCCCCGCGCCAAGAGGGCCCCGCGCTGCAGCTATCCGCCCCGCCCCCAGCTCACTGCCCCCTCCTCCCCTCCCCTGAACGCTCCGCCCCCTCCCCTGCTTCTGAGATGAAGCTGGGGTGGGGGGGTGGGGGCGGGAGAAGGGCTCTGGGGAGGCGCGGCCCGTTCCCGCAGGCCCCAGCGGCTCTGGCCCGGCTTGGCTCCAGCCCGGCCCCCGCGGCCCGGCTCCGGCCCGGCCCGGTCCCCACGGCTCGGGTCCCCCCCCCGGCGCAGCTTCCGCGGTGCGGCTCGGGTCTCCCCCCCCCGTTCCTGTCCCCCCGGCGCGGCGCGGCTCGGGTCCCCCCGGCGCGGCGCAGCTCGGGTGTCCCCGTCCCCCCCGCGGCGCGGCTCGGCTCGGGTGTCCCCGTCCCCGTCCCCCCCGTGGCGCGGCGCGGCTCGGGTCCCCCTTCCCCCCCCCCCCCACGGCGCGGCTCGGGTCCCCCCCCCCCCCCGCGGCGTGGCGTGGCTCGGGTCCTGGGGGCAGGGCTTGCAGCAAGCCCCGCCCCCAGGAATCGGGCCCCGCTCTTGCTAAAGCCGGCCCTGCCCCCAGGGGCGGAGCTTATTGTGTGGGCAGAGTTTGGAAGAATGCCCCCTGAACTCCGCATTTCTGGCCTCATCCCAGAGCCCGCACTCCCAGCCAGAGCCCTCATCCCCTCCCACACCTAACCCTAATTTCATGAGCATTCATGGCCTGCCATACAATTTCCATACCCAGATGTGGCCCTCAGACCAAAAAGTTTGCCCACCCTTGTCGGAACAGATTAAAGGGGAACTGATCACAGAAATAAAAAATTTGGGTTGCTTAGATATAAGTGATTATGACTTTGACCACATTTATAATGTGCAAGTAGAATAAAGTCCAGAGCAGTAATGTATATACTTAGTGCTTTAATAGGGCCAGTTTCACAAAGCTGAAAACAATTCTGAGCCAAATCAGTTGGGAGGAAGAACTAAATAAGAAAAATGTGAATGACAATTGGGAATAATTTAAGAACACCTTACTAGATGCCCAAAAAGCCACATTCTGGTTTAGTGGGGAAGTGAAGGCAGCTATAATATTTATATATATTCTCACCACCTATGGCCACCTTTATCTATTAACTACAGTATTACACAAATGGAAGAAAGGAGAAGTTGATAGTAATGAATATAATCAGAAATTAGGTATTGTAGGAAATTGATAAGAGAGGCAAAGGGATACAAGGAGAAATCTATGACTAGCAGAATTAAGGACAATAAGGGAGGTTTTTTAAATATATTAGGAACAAAGAGAATCCTGACAACAGTTTTCATCCATTACTAGATAGGAATTATCAATGATAGTGCAAAAAGGCAGAAGTTTTCAATAAATATTTCTGTTCTGTGTTTGGGAGGGAAGATGATAGCTCATCATATGGTGATAACTCTTTCCATTCCACTGGTATCTCTGGAGGATGTTAAACAGAAGCAACTAAAGGTAGACATTTTTAAAACAGCAGGTCCAGATAATTTGCATCCAAGAGTTTTAGAAGAGCTGGCACTTGCTTGATCATTATTGTTGATTTTCAATAAATCTTAGAGCACTGTGGAAGTTCCAGAAGACTGGAAGAAAGCTAATGTTGTGCCAATTTTTGAAAAGGGTAAATGGGATGACCTGGATAATTAGAAGCCTGTCAACCTGACATTGGTCCCAAGCAAGATAATGAAGCGGCTAATACAGGATTCTATTAATAAGGACTAAATGAGGGTCATGTAATTAATGCAAGACAACATGGGTTTAACTTTATATCATTTTTTTCCCATGAGATTACAAGTTTGGTTGATAAATGTAATAGTGTTGATGTAATATACATAGACTTCTATAACACATTTGACTTCATACCAACATTTTGTTTAAAAAACTAGAATGATATAAAATTAGCATGGCACACATTCAATGGATTAAAAATTCACACAGATTGTGGGAGTGGTAAATAATGAAGAGGACAGGTCACTTATTCAGACTGATCTGGATTGCTTGGTAAACTGGGCACAAGCAAACTATACATACTACTTATGAAAGGTCACGAGTTCTGAGAAATGCCAGCGTTGTAAGCGTTAGAGCTTGGCTATGCTGTTATGTCTCTCTGCTGGACAGCTCAGAGGCTGTAGAAGTATAACTCGTAGCAGGAGTGAGTTTTATTTGGTTGATGGCAGTGTAAGTACAGCGGCTCTAAATTGCTTATGGTGTAGGCTGCTCATCTGCAAAGTGCAAGTGGCTTGTGCTGTGTTCTGCTTTCTACAGATTTGGATCTGGCAGTGGGCTAATGCTTCCTGGGAGGTCTCAGTGGGGTCAAATTTGGCCCTTATCAGAGATTCTGCTAGGCTGCATGCCAGGGCTTATGCTACTAAATTCCCCTAGCAAAGGAACCACAGAATAGCGATATCCAGCCTATGCTATTTTGATCACTGGTAACAGAATTGCCCTTGAATAGCGCTGGGCAAGGGTTTTTTTGGTGGATAGCAAATTTGCTGAAAAATGCATTTTTCAGGGCACTGAAACCATTCGCAAATTCAGGTTAGTCCAGCAAGTAATTCTGGCTGGAAAAAAATGGGAAAACTCAGAAATGTCAGTGTTTGTTTGCAGTGCTGCTGTTGCCATGTTGGTCCCACGTATTAGAGACAAGGGGGCTGAGATGGAAGTTGGTCCAATAAAAGATATTAACCCCCCCCCTTGTCTGTTTCATGTTGACATTTGTGAGATGAACTGTCTGACACTTTTAGAAAATGTTCGTTTGAATTAACTTTTGAAACATTTCATTCAATCAAAATGAATATTTGTGTGTTTGTGGGGGGGGGTTGAAACAAACTGAATTTTTTCCCTTTGATTTCTTGGTTTGGCCCCTGAACTGAAAAATCAATGATCTGCTCTGTTCTACCCAGGAATGCCCCATGCCCTTCCTTACCCCTGTGTCATTGCCATCCATGCTAGCTATTGCAGCTACTTCACTGGTAAGACCCCCCACATGGTCCCACCAGATCTTTCCTAACAGAGGGAGACATGGAATGCCCTTTGTGTACTGGGCTACAGGCAGGTTATTGGTGTTAGACATACTGGTTGCACCTAAGGCCCTTCACCCACAGAGCCTTCTCAAGGAGTGGAGCTTTGTAAAGAAAAGCCAGCATCCCGGGGAAACAATGGCTCGGTATTACCCCTCCTGCTTTCTGCTTGATCCCTTCTCAATCAAGTGTTTCTACAGAATAATGTAGCCGATGCAACCTTAATTTAGCCCCCTTGTGTGTATGCATTAGGATAGTCTTTAATTACAGGATCACATATTATGTTTTCCCACCGGATGCCCTGCCTCATTTAGTGCAGAGGATGGTCCTGCTCTGGGGATGAACCAGGGTTGTGCAGTGAAGGAGGCTGTTGTTTGTAGGACTATAGTAATTCCCAGCTACATGCGGCAGGAGGCAGTGTTTAGAATGATCAGCAAAATTTAAATGTGCCAAGACCCTAGGAAAACGTAGTCCTGGGAGCAAATGAACCGATATGCTGAGGTCTGCAATGAAACTGTCCTCTGTTTTTCTTCCACAATCTCTGCATTTATGTGCAAGTGGCACTTGGTCCCAGTTTTCTGTCAACATATGGAAGCTGTTTAAATTGGCCATATAAGCCATAAGTGAAACAGATGCATATTCTTAGGCAGCCTTTTGTCATTTATAGTTGACTGAGTGAAGGTTGCAGCTGGCTTGAAAATTGGGGAGCATGTCCTCGCCCGGATGAATGTAAGTGTTTGGAGTGAAACAGAGCTGGAATGCTATAGGATGTCTGTTGATAAAGTCCAACTCTTCATGGGTGATTAATGCATAAATAAGTTGGATCTTTAACTGCATACAATGTCACTTAGCCCTTGAGCTCCCTTACCTATCACCAGCTTTCTACCATGCTACTTTGACTCACAAAGTAGAGATGCAGTAGCTTCCTGAGCTTCAATGTGAAGAGTTGATTGAGGTCTGTAACAAAGCAGCCTTTGGCGGGACATAACAGAGTATCAATTCAGGACAAATTGCTTAGAGTGGGGCAGTCACAGCCCAAGGCTGGGGTTCCTTGGCACACCAAGGCAAACCAAACCAAACCAGCCAAACAGAGAGGACTTCGGTTTTACCCTACTGACTAACCAGAAGTCATACAAGCAATTTCCTCAGACGCTCCAGTTTTCCAGTATCACCACCAGCACCACTTCTTAAGGGGATGAATGGTTATGAAAATCAATACCCCAGTAAAAGAAAAAAGGTTATCCTGATCCCAAAGGACCAAATCCCAGACCCAGGTCAATATACCAGTTAGATCTTACTCACAAATCACGCTGTTGTCAATCCTTTAGAATTTAAAATCTAAAGGTTTTTATTCATAAAAAGAAATCTAGATGAGAGTTAAAATTGGTTAAATAGAATCAAATACATACACCAATTGCAAATTTCTTAGTTCAGGCTTGTTTCAGGCTTGATTGGTTTAAATCAGCAGTAATCCCATCTAATCCCATCTAGTCCCTGAATGGGTCATTCAGTTCTTTGTTTAGAGCTTCAGTTTCAAGCACAGTTCCTTCAGAGGTCAGAAGCAGGATTGAAGACAAAATGGAGGGGGTTCCAGGGCCTTTTATATCCTCTGCCATGTGGAAGGACCATTTTGTTCTTACTGTGGAAAATCACAGCAGCAAGATGGAGTTTGGAGTCACATAGGTAAGTCACATGTCCATGCATGACTCAGTTTGCAGGTGGCAGCCATTGCTCACATGCTACCTTGAACGTTCCCAGGAAGGCTCCTCAGATGTGTATTGGAGTCTTCCAAGGTCCATTGTCAGTTAAGTGTTTCTTGATTGAGCACTTACTCAGAATAGTTTTCTCAAGAAGCTGACTAAATGCTTCACTGTTGCTACTTAGAATTAAACACATTGAGATACAAGTATATAGCCAGTATTCATAACTTCAAATACAAAAATGATACACACATACAGACAGCATAATCATTACCAGCAAATTACAACCTTTTTATAGGCACCTTACTTGACTTCCTTTGTACAAGATTTGGTGCAACTATAGGACCTTGGTTACAACAATGATTTATACGGTTACAGTTCATGTCAATAACGTCACAAGGTCACACAGGGGTCTATTGACTGAATGCTAGATTCTGCTGCTTAGTCACCTTGAATAAGACCTTACGCAACCAGGAGTCTCCACCGATTTCATTACTCAGCATGAATAGGGAGGCGGAATCTGCCCTAAAAATGTTGCCTGTTGATGGACTGTGGCTTAGTAAAAGTTACAGCAGGAAAGTGAGTGGTCCAGATTCCTGGCTCTGCGACTTGGGAGAAGTCACATAATCATTCTGTGCCTCTATTTACTGATTTATAAGAGAGTCTGATCCTCTTTGTGTCTCACAGGAGGTTGTGAGAGGAGATGGACCAAAGATCTTCTAAAGTTGAAATCAGCATGCAAATTTGTGGTTTGGGTTGATCTGTATTTGTAAGGCTTAATGAAGAAATGCCATTAAAACACTTTGCCCTTTGTTGGGGCCTTTCAGCTGTGATTTCAAAGGCTTATAATTTAGAAAGATTAAAAACCCAAATGAACATAATAGTTCCCCCTGCCCACATAGGTACTTTGTTCAGGAAGAGAGATTTGTGTGTGTAGTAGGTGTCAAACAAAAGGAAGTACTTCTTCACACAACGCACAGTCAACCTGTGGAATTTGTTGCCAGGGGATGTTGTGAAGGCCAAAACTGTAACAAGGTTCAAAAAAGAACTAGATAAGTTCCTGGAGGACAGGTCTATCAACAGCTATTAGCCAGGATGGGCAGGGACGCAACCCTATGCTCTGAGTGTCCCTAGCCTCTGCTTGCCAGAAGCTGGGAGTGGATGACAAAGGATGGATCACCTGATGATCGCCTATTCTGTTCATTCCCTCTGAAGCACCTGGCATTGGCCACTGTTGGAAGACAGAATATTGGGCTAGATGGACCATTGCACTGACCCAGAATGGCCGCTCTTATGTGTCCTTGTAATTCATCCCATAATCTCTTGATGGGAGTGCCTCTGTCATCTGCCCAGCAGGGGGCAGCAGGGTCTGGATAGGTCACTTCCTACATACATTGTGTTCTCCTGCCAAGTAATTACTTTAAGCAACATGAGGCTGTGGTTGTTTGGCTGCAGGAGGCTCAAATGAAATGTGAGTAAATGGAACAATGATAAAAGATAGAGCTATGTAGACTCATGTAGCTGATACCCCTGCAATCTTGACAGCACTAACTACAAGACAGTATGAGGTACAAGACACTCTGATACTATAGTGATGAGAGTGGTATGACTGTTCAAGTGGGTTTCTTTAGCCTGTGGCATATAAAGACATTGTTTGGCGAGTAAATTAGAGTTAACTCAAAAAGCCAATAACAAAGAGAGCTACAGAAGCGTGGGGAAGCATGCGGTCATGTGAGATCAGGTAAGCTCTGAGATGATGGAGGGGCAGTGAGGTAGAGAGAGGTTCCTGGTGGCAGAATTGACACATGTGAAAGTTCTAGGGCTAACACTGGTGGGACTGCATGAAAGGGTGGGGAGATTGGTATGAAGAGCTGATGGAAAGAGCTGCCCAAAGGAAGAAGCAGGAGATCTTCTCTATTCTGCACATGCGGGAGAGCTGAGACTAGCAGTGTTTTTCTTGGCTTTCCCTAGAGGGACTGGGGTTACCCATTTTCTTACACAAAAGCATTTAGCTTTGGGTGCAGAGGAGGTAATCTGGCATCTGGGAAGGGTGTTCTATTATCAAAGATGAGTTACTTGGTGAGCACCTGACCTGTGGGTAATAGCCATGGTCCTGATATTCCTACTTGAGATTTTCTAAAGGCATTGAGTTCTATCTTACTGTCAAGGAGCAGATATTGGCCCCAGACTTTCATACATTTATGCATGTAAATAGTCACGTGGAATTGGAATGTGTCAGGTTACTCATGGGTGCTAGTGTTTGCATGGGAATGTAGCTTGTGGCGTAGAGTTGACATTGCATCCCTTCCAACTACACCATTTTGACCACTTTGCATGGGTGTGACTGCTTTCCAAGGCTTTGTCTATGCTGATGAATTCCTTTGCCTCAAGCATTTGGAGATTCCTGCCACTGTGGTACCTGGTCATTCTTCCAAATAGATGCATTCCTTTCGAGAGGCTGTGTGGCCCAGTGGGTAGTGCACTGCACTGGGAGTCAGGAGACCTAGCTCAGACATGGACCTGCTCTGTGACCTTAGGCCAATCACTTCACCTCAGTGACTGTTTTCTCCTCCAACCCTTTGTCTATTTCAGTTTAAGCTCTTCAGGGGAGTGATGGGCTAAGTGCCCAGCACTGAGCACAAGGTGGTGAAATCTCCATCACTGACCATCTTTAAATCAAGTTTGGATGTTTTTCTAAAAGATCTGCTCTGGGAATTATTGTGGGGGCAGTTCTCTGGCCTGTGCTATGCAGGAGGTCAGACTAGATGATCACAGTGGCCCTTCTGGTCTTGGAGGCTATGGGTGGTGGATGGGATCTCTGTGTTATTGCGGCACAAATATTAAACAATTATAACTGGTCATTGCAGCCATGTGTGCTCAGATGAGACTCAGCCTTCTATTGGGGAATGTGGTCTGTGCCTTTGCTGTGGATCAAACGGTCGTGATGGAGGATGGGGGGAGCTTATAATTTTCCTGCAGAGCTGCTGTCAAACCGAATAATTTTAAACGATTCCCAGACCCTGTAGGGGCTTGTCTGGATGGGGTAATTGACTAGAATAGCTATTCCGGAGTAGCTCCCTACTAGTGTGGATGCTATTCCGGAATAAGTCACTTTATTCTGGAATAATTACTATGTTCACAAAATGCACTAATATTCCATAACAAAGTCACTGTTATTCCAGAATAGTGTGTCCACACAGGGAGCTATTCCGGAGTATTTAGCAGTAGCTTTTCCAGGGCATGTCTATACTACAAAATTGTGTCAATCTAATGTACATCGGCATACAGCCACCACAGTTATTAAATCTCGTGTGTGTGTGTGTGTGTGTGTGTGTGTGCGCGCGCACATTTGGCTTCTTGTGTTGGCAGTGCGGGTCCATGCCAGGAGCGCTGGTATCGATTGTATTGTCAGTGTGGGGCATTGTGGGATGGCTCCTAAAAGCCAGTATCAATTGACATAAGCAATCCGTGTCTATGCTAACACTGTATCGACCTCATTACATCGACCATGACTCTATGCTGCTCGGGGAGGTGTTGTTACTAAATCAGCCAAGAGGGGCAGTTACAGCGGCAGGAGCCAAATTTAAGTGAAGACACTTCCACAGCTAGGTAATATAAGGCAGCTGTGTAGACCAGGCCTCAATTGATTTCTCCATGTTGGCTAGACCACAGATACTTTTGTTCTCCAGCCTGGTGCAGAATGCTTTGATATACGAGCAGGTGCTGAATAGCCCAGGGACTGAACGCACACTCAAAAATGGAAGGTGAGGTTTGTTTTTAAACGTACAGCTTTTTAATAGTGCCGCTTTACCTGTGACAGTTCGATATTTTTGCATATGGACAAACATAGAGGATATGTCCCTTTGTTCCAGGAGGGTGGCAAACAGGCTTTGGAATCACATATACAACAAAACACACAGACTTGAGAGGTCAGAGAAAGGCAAAAAGTACCAGAGCTGAGGCCTTCAGGGCAATCTTGGTGTCACATTATCTTAGTAACATTCTGGGGGCGGGGGTAGGGGATGGGGGAGGGGGAATGCTTTGTTTTGAGTGGTAATTCCGCACCTCTAAGAGCCCAGTGGGTGATGGTGTTAGCCCAGAATGGCTGCTGTAGTCTCTTGAATTCCCAGGGCGGGGAGTGATCGCTGCAGTGTCCATGCAGGCGTGTAACCTTGTGGGCACTAAAATGTTCTCGGGTTGATCTCATCCCACAGAGGAGCTTTTGGAAAGTTTGCGGGAAACTCCCTGCGTTTTTTTGGCAGAGAAGTGCACTTCCCATTGTAAACCAACCCGAAAGACTGCGTTAGTGCTGTGTGTTTCAAATGACAAAACCCCAGCAAGTGCATGAGGAAGACTGCAGCAGCAGTGCTGGCTCCATCAGGTCGCACGGATGTACTATTTCCTGTCCGTCTCTTTAAACGGGTGGCTAATACTAGACTGTGTTATGTCATGAAACAAAAACATCAAAATTGTGCTGGGACCTTAAATCTTGCACGTATATGTTGGGGTAGATTGACTCTGTAGTGCATGTGTACACATACACTCTGGTCTTCGTAGCATACCCTGAAATGTTGCTGTGTTTGGTTGGGCCCATATCGTGCCCCCACCTTATGATATGCTCCTGCTGCCACTGCCGGTAATCTCCTTCTGATCTCTTCATTGTTGCAATTTGGGCAGGCAAAATTCTCTGCCCAGCCTGAGAATTTAACTCCAGCACATTTGCATGACTGATTGGATTTGTCTCGCTTCTATGGTGACATTGTTTCTATGGAAAATTAATGGATTCTCACGTTATATTTTTAATGGCCAAAACCCCCTCTTCTTATCCCCGGGCTCTCAGAGGGGAAGTTCGTAAACAGCTCAGATTAGCTATCGTCTGCATACAGCTCTCGTTTGTGTCCTGCGCGTTGCCTGTCAATAAAATCCTCAAGCCAGGCAGAAACATTTTTTTTATGTTTGTTGGATGAGTAATAATGAATAAAATGATCCTGTGTTTGCTCTTAGTGCCTGTCCCTTGAATGCACGTAACTCATCGTGAGCCGCGCTGTTTCATCTGTGTTGAATGGCAAACCCACCGACCTTCCCAAAGTTTGCTTGAAATGGGGCACAAGCTCACGACCTTATAGCAAAGTTTCAGGGCTGAGATTTTCATTTGTTACCTTGCCTGGGATGAGGCAGATTTAATTCAGCAGTGAAAGTTTCCCGCTAACCTGGGGCCAGATCTAAGTGCCAACATTAAGACTAATAGATTCCAAGGCCAGAAGGGGACCATTGTGATCATCTAGTCTGACTTCCTGTGGAACGCAGGCTAGAGACCTGCCTGCCCCACAATAAGTCTTAGACCAGAGCTTTTAGAAACACATCCAGTCTTAAGTCTAAAATTGTCAGTGATGGAGAATCCACCACCACTTGGTAAATTGTTCTCATGGTTAATTACTCTCACCGTTAAAAATTCATGCTTTATTGACCATCTCGATTTGTCTAACTTCAACTTTCAGCCATTGGATCGTCTTAAACCTTTCTTTGCTAGCTTGAAGAGGCCATTATAAAATATTTATTCCCCATATAGATACTTGGGAACTATAACCAAGTCACCCCTTCTCCTCCTCTTTTTGTTAAGCTACATAGATCAAGCTCTTCGAGTCTCTCACTGTAAGGCAGGTTTTCTAATCCTTTCATAATTCTCGTGGCTCTTCTCTGAACCCTCTCCAATAAACTGGAGCTCTGTGGCAAGAAAGTTCTAGGATTTGGCCATAGCTTGTCACAATTTTCCTAAAGAAACCCATGAGCGCAAACAAAAATGACTACCCCTTATCAAGCCATACACTTCAACAAGCAGCCCCAGGAGCCTGACCTCTGGGTAATGAGAAGAGAATTCTAAGCCACCAGCTCCCCCACCTCCATGTTAATTTGCTTATTGTCTTTAAAACTTTCTTCTGCCACGTCTCAGGCCTTTTACCTCACTGAGGAATAAGCCCCGAGCCTGTGTTAAGGCATTTTAGCTAGCTGGGTGGAAACAGTGGCTTGGATTGTTCCCTTCCACAAGATGGGAGCAGAACATCTAGAAAACGTAGCAAGCTTCAGTGCCTTGGCAATTGTCTCCAGATGGAAAGGAGGGGTTCTGGTTCAGTTCTCTGCTCTTCCCACAGGCTTCCCAGGTGACCCTGAGCGAATCGCTTAGTCTCTCTGTGCCTCAGTTCCCCATCTGTACAATGGAGATAATACCCCTGCCCTGCCCCACAGGGGTGTTGTGATATACAGAAGACAGTGGGGTGTGCAGATCTTATGGGAACCATACAAATATCTAAAAAAACTCCTGATGGTTGACCCACAGGTGTATCCTGGGTGTGTCGGGGAGAGGTGTATTGAGCGGCTGGTCCCTCACTCCCCCGTCCTGTCCCTTAAACCTGAGAACAGTACCCAGGATGTATCCGAATAGGGTGTTCCATGGTCTCGGGGAACGATTGAGCAGACTTTTCTCCTCTCTTCTCAAAGAAGCAGCACAGGACATGATCCAGGCCCAACGTCCAACTTAAGAGTCACTGATTCCCCACTGTATCTCTTAAATGGCTCTGGTGAACTTATTGGACCTTTTTAAAGGGAAGGAAATAAATCCCCCGTTAAGGCAGAGACTGATGGTGAGTGATCTCCGGCTCCAAGGCGTGTTTCTGAGGAATTGGAAGTAGGGCTTTAGGCTGGAATGGCTCATTGATCCCTATCTATATGGTGGCTGTGATACCCCTTGCTGGGCAGAGAGACCAGGAAATGTCTACGGTCTGGTCCCATGGGGCCTTGCGGAGGCGACCCTGTCAAATACAGTCCTATGGACCACCTGATAATGCTTTTCAAGAACAGCTACTATGTACGGTACCTTGCCAAGATTTTCAGGCATGACTAGAGATTTTCTGAACACAATGAGAGACACTTAAGTGAGTCTCTTTTTTTTTTTTTTTAGAGGGTGACTGCTCAGCACTTTCTGCAAATGAAGTCCCTTTCCAAGGGCTCTCCACATGCTCACCCCAAATCACTTCTGAAAAGTGTGGCTGTTACATGGATACTCGTTGCAGCGTGTACATGTACAAATTCTGCTCTTTAATGGATTCCCATGGGCAAGACTGAACAGAATTTCGCCCAGTTACTTTGTTCATTCTGTGACTTGTCAGTGGATTACTGTATCATTCTCTTAACAATAAGTCACCTGAGCTTGTTCTATTGCTGTGTGGAAGTGTCGTACCTTCCCCTCTAACACAGGTTTAGCGTGTAGGCTGTATGTACCTGCCCTAAAGAGATTGCTTGGGTAACCTACACCCAGTAAATATGAGCCTTTGTCGCCCTCTAGTGGCTGGGTGAGCCAGCTCCTGCCTTGCTTAACAGAACTGGGTCTCTTTATGGTATGATATGTCTACACAGCAACTAGGCACTTGTAGCTGGCCCATGCCAGCCGACACAGGCTAGTGGGGCTTGGGCTGTCGGGTGGAGGGTCCCAGAGCCCGGGCTCCAGCCTGAGCCCAGAAGTCGACACAGCAATGAAACAGCCCCGCAACTGGAACCTTGCAAGCCCGAGTTGGCTGGCATGGACCAGCTGCGGGTTTTTCTTCACTGTGTAGGTAGACCCTTACTTCACACAGGAGAGGTTTTAGATCTAGAGGTCCTGGGTTCAATCCCTGCTGTTGGCAACTTACCCAGAGCCGTCACATTGCAAATAGTGTGCTTCCGCTGCATTTTATTACTATGTTTAATTAGATGGGCCATGATGCGCGAGGTTGGGCAGGGAGCTACAGGAATAGGATCACTTGGTTACTCGGTTTATGCACATGCATGTACTGTTGGTTTTGTTAGTAGAAGATACTGAAGGTACAGAGGTAAGTCGGGTGACATTAGTGACTTGCTCACTGGAGGGCAATGAGAAGGAGCAAGTGTCTGATCTTCGCCTTAGTCTTTTGTCATCAAAGAAAACTCAGAAAAGCTGTTTGCAGTGTTGTTGTAGCAGTGTTCTCCCAGGTGACAAGGTGGGTGAGATACTATCTTTTATTGGGCCAGCTTTTGTTGGGGAGTGTAAACGTGCGGGACTCACCCCTGCGGCGCCTCCTGCTGGTCTCTCAGGGAATTAGCTCATCCAGCCTCCGGAGCGCCATCTGCAGGCTGGTGATCCGCCTTACCGCTGGTCCCCGTGTCTCTCCCAGGACCCGGTGCCCATTTCTCTGGGGTGCTGCCCCTCTGGCAGTAACCCCTCAGTCTCGGGGTCTCCCCACCCAGGGGAACCCCCCACCCACTATCCCCACTTCGTCTCAGTCTTGGCTACTGCCAGTCATCACTTAGCCCCCGTTTACTGGGGCAGACTGCAGTGTATCAGCCACTCATCACAGGCAAAGGGGTTTGGACCTGCTGCCTCTGCCTACCCGTGGCTGCCCCTTTGCAACCCCAGTACCCAGTTGGCCTTACCCTAGGCCTGTAGCCTGGGTGGTTTCCAGGCCAGGTTTCCCTAGCTCCTCTTGCCTTCCCCCAGCCCTGCTCCATCTTAGGTACCCAGGTACGCTCCCTAGAGTTACAGAGGAAACCTGCACATCATCTACAGAAGACAAGCCTGGGAGGTAAAATTTGTAACTTTGCTAAACGCTAAAAATCATGGACTGAATAAAGCTGCTGGATTTATGGTTTATTACAACAGTTTGTAATCCACTAAGCTCCCCCACCCAATAACTGCAAAGGTGTGTTAATGGGCCACTTCACCTTGAATGGTCTTTTACAATATGTGTTTACTTACGCTGAACAATCTGTTCCACCTTGTGTTTAGCTGTGACACTGAGTACATTTCCCAGACTTGAAGAAGAGCTCTGGGTAAACTTGTCTGTCATCAACAGAAGTTGGTCCAATAAAAGATATTACCTCCCCCACCTTGTTATTCAGAAAAGTCAATCTTAAAGTGGTTGTCACTTAGAGCATTGGATTACATTAGCATGGAACAAATGCCATGTAGTGAAGGGCCACAAATCAGGCAGAGGTGGGGGCGAGAAGGAAGGAAGGCTATAAACCAGGAAATCAATTTAATGTACTGGTGTTTTTGCAGCTGTATCATTCTTCCCTCAAATTGCTAAAGGAAAAATTAATTAAAATTATATTGAGCTGCAGAAGTGATGGAGGGTCCCCGATGGGGCTTGTGGGATGATTGTCCATAATTAATTGACAAATACATCCTTGGCTTTGAATGCCCAGAACATGCTGTCTTCCGGTCTTAAAGGGCAGTCAAAGGGATGCAGTATTTCACGAGTCACCGCATCCTCTCTTCCGGTGAGCAGAGTAGTGAATAAAGAGCTTTGAATGTAAATCTCCAGCTTTCTTGGGGGAAAAGGCATTGTGAAGACTAAGTGGGGAGTTAGGAAGGGTATTGCCTCTTTGTCTAATAACAATCTCTTGAATTTATTTATGGTGCAGCTCATGTAGATGGTTCCCAAAGGCCTTTTATCTTTGATCTTCATCTGGCTTCCGTTCCCATAGTTTTTGAGCATCTCACAGTCTTTAGCATCTCTCTCCTGGGAGGTAGGCGAGTGCTGTTATCCTTATTGTACAGGTGGGGAGCCCAGAATAGAACCCAGAACTTCTAAGTCCCAACCCAGTGCTCTATCCATTGGACTCTCATTTAACTTTCATAATGTCATGTTGTTCCTGAAGAAAGCTCCCTTGGCTTTTTGAGGTAAATCAGAGAATAGCGGTGGGAGGCTGGACTGGGACATAGGAAACTTTCATTTCCAGCTCTGCTGCTGACTTTCTGGGTGACCTTGAGCAAATCCCCTCAGTGTGCCTGTTTCCTTGTCTGTAAAATGGGGAGTATGATGCTGACCTTCATTGCAAAGCACTCTGAGGTCTACTGATGAAAAAGCCCTATGTGGGAGCTAGGTGACCCAGAAGCTTGGTGTGCCTCGTAAGACAGTTTCAAAGGCTGTGACTCACGAGGCATTTCAGAGCTGTGCACGTCCTGCCTGTTGTGGTGTGCGGGGTGTTGTGTAACCTTCTCTATCCACTTGGGGCAGGATTGGAACCTGCCTGGAGTTTCTCTCTGGGATTTAGTTCAAAAGGAAGGGAAACATGTAAATAGAAGTGCAGACCAAACTGCCGGGTTGTGTCCAGTTTCTGTCTCTCTCTTTCCACCCTCCCTACCTTTGGGTTTTGCCCTCAAAGTTCCATCTCGGGTTCTGTGACAGTATGTTTGGCTGGCTTGGAATGGAGACTCACACCCATCTCCTCTAAAAGCAGTTTTTCCCGCCTGCTGATTGGCTATTTATATTTAGACATAAATGCCTCACTATGCAGCTGGGAGTTTATGCCCAGTGTCTGTATAATGGGAAAGTGCTGGCTCCTGCTCAGCAGCCTCTGGGGATGAACCCTGGAGGTTTTGTTTCTCTATTGAAATCAATAAGAAATGAATGAATATGCCTGAGATTGCAGGAACCAGAAGATCTACGGCAGGCTGAGGCTTTAGATTAATTGGCTGCAGCAGCCCTAGCCTGCATTGGTAATACGGGCGCAGTGGCGGTACGTGGCTTTCGTTTGCTGTGCCTTATTATAGTGATGGATGGCAGGGCCTGACTCTGGAATACTGCAGAAAAGAACATTTTAAAGTCCCTTGGTGCTAGGCCAGCACTAAATGTTCCAAAGATCAAGTGTAATTACCTAGGCCAGGAGAGAGACAAAGTAATGTGAGCTTAATGCAAATTCTAGTCTTCACATTTCTTATTCTGGGTAGGTTAGAATAAGCGATGATTTAGATGGTTAAAGTATAATTTGTTTAACCATCACATCCTAAAGGGGGCACATTTTGCCAGAAAGTTGGCTTTGAAGGAGGTTTTCAGGCCTTTCTGGAATCACTGTTGACTTCTGTGTGGCATTTAACTGCATGTAACCAAGACAGCAGGTTAGCCCCATATACAAACAGTGTCCCTGCACCTACAGACTGAGAATGCCAGCTGCAAGACACGTTAACCCATGTAGTACAAGAGGTGAGACCTGTAGTCTGATCAAGGTTGAGTGTTTCAAGGAGGATATTGTCGCCTGTGGACCCATTAAGTCAATGCAATCAAACGCAGCTTCATTTTCTATAATCCTTTCAATGCAAACTGCTTCCCTAAATGCTAAGGGGTAGCACATGGAGAGATGTGTATGTACGGAGGGATGGAGACATTTTCAGTTTGATCCAGGGCCTGGGTTTTACCTTTCATCCATAAGATGCCGAGCTTTCCAAATCAGCGTAAACTGTTGACTTAGGGTATGCATGAAGATGGTGGTAGGGAGGGACCAATTTAAATATACACTTTGGCATGTTGACGGTACCTTCATCCCAAAGTCCTTTAAAACTCCCTGCATGCACTGCTGGCTTGATGGAGGTTGGCAATCACCACACTGTCTGACAGTGAAGGGGAAAGGACGTTTCGGCCAAGGAGGCCAGATCAAAATCCTTGCTCTTATGAAGGACACCAGTGGGCGTTGAATGTTCACCCAGGGCAGAGGAGTCCTTTGTTCTGAAAAGTAAGTAAGGGTACGTCTTCACTGCCCGCCAGATCGGCGGGTAGTAATCGGTCTATCGGGGATCGATTTATCGTGTCTCATCATAAATCGATCCCCGAACGCGCTCCCTGTCGACTCCGGAACTCCACCAGAGTGAGAGGCGGAAGCGGAGTCGATGGGGGAGCTGCGGCCATCGATCCCGTACCGTGAGGACGCGAGATAAGTCGATCTAAGATACATCGACTTCAGCTACGCTATTCTCATAGCTGAAGTTGCGTATCTTAGATCGATCCCCCCCCAGTGTAGACCAGCCCTCAGTTGCATAGACTTGGAAGAATGAAGCAGTGAGTTAACCCAGTTGTGATCTGAGCCTGTGATTATTGGACACTCAGTATTCCAAACCAGATGCTTAAACCATTGAGCCATCCCACTTCACTTAAGGCTTGTCTACACAATCAGACCACTGCAAGCTGGGGTGTGAATCTAGCTTGCAGTAGCCTGTTGCAGATTAGAAGTCCATGTGTACCTGTCTGATGCTCATTGACTGTTCGTTAGAGCACCTTGATCAAGTTCTAGCTCAAGGGGCTTTAACGAACTGTTAGCAGGCACGTGTCAGCATGGTGCTCGTGGACGGTTATAAGACAGCAAGCTAGCGTGGCCTAGATTCACACCCCAGTTTGCTGCTGTCTAATTGTTTAAAGATGATTCCTAAACTTTGAGCTGTTAAGGTGTGGACATACCATAGTCATGTTCTTTCTTACAAAGAAGCCACAGTGCGGGTGTTCAGTCATTGGAGTCCGTAGGAGGAGCTGCTTTCCTGAGTACAATATGGGCTCTCTGCCCTTTCTAAACCTTTCTAGACTTGCTCACCACACCCTGGAGTGGATTATGTAGTTGACCGGACTGGAGTCACGACGATACACAAGAATCCTTCTTCCTTTTCATGTCTGTGAAGATTAAGAGGCAGCAAGCAGCAGGAAAGTTCTGAATATTAAAAAGGCCTGTATCTTCTTTCTGCTAACCTAATGATGGCAGACAATATAATCCATGCCACTGAATAGCGCCGTTCTCAGCTAAAATAACACAGCATTCAGCCAGGGGAGAGCATGTATTGTTCCTTAAAGCGGGTCATTGTATATCCTCAGATGCCTGATCGCAGCATTGGACAAACCCAGGCATGAGAGGCTCGTTCATTAACGCATTGTCATCTTTCACGAAAGTGTTTTATCGAGTGCCAACTGGAATGAATGCTAATTCCGGCCTGATCCTGTGGTGTTAGTATAAATAGCTTCCCAGTAGGGGGCGTTGTAGTAGGATTATGTATAGGAATTTAAAGATCTCCACATTCGGAAGTGCATGATGAGAGAGCACAGTCTATGTGGGGAAGGAATAATGCCTGAATGTAGCATTCTCTTTGCTCCCTCTCTCTATGCTTGAGCACTGAACAGCTGTGCTGTGCCCCTGCCACGTCCAGTCGACTCAGAGGGAGTTAAGGAAGCTCAGGGCCTGGCCTTTTTGGTTCCAAAGTACTCATTTGGTGTTCTCCTTTTCCACCAGGTTTCTTGGGCCCTTTGCTGACTTATTGTTGTGCTTTATTCTTCCTGCCTGCACTGTGATTGCTTTATATTGAAGAGTGCTTTCTGTTTTTTTTAACCAGGGGAATTTTTCAGCCCACTCATCCAAAATCATTATCCTCTTATTCCTGAGTTGGTGGCGTTTGCACAGATCATCAGCAGAAATATCAGCTGGGTGCTTTGGTTCAGTGAGTGACCAACACACTCGTGACACATGGAGGCCCTTGGCAAATGGCTGTCTTAGTTGCTAGTTTATTTTTAAAAATGCAAGAGGATTAGCACTAGTGAAAGATAGAGACAGCCCTGAAAATGTATGTCCTCTGTGTCCATAGTATTAAGAGCTGTATAATGGGGAAGCCAATTGCTGTGCACCGCACTAACTTGATTGTTATAACAATGTTATATTATGTGCCAGTCGATGGCACTCTCTATATTGACCATGAACAGACACCCTTATACGCAGGGACCTCTTTTATATAAACCTTTGTAATGAACACAGCAGGGGTAGTGTAGGCAGTGGCATGGCAATCTTTGCTTGCACTGTTCTGCTCTGGGGCTACCACCTCTAGGAATGTGAGATGAGTTTGAAGTGTGTCTTTGTTTTTTTGCCATGTATTTAAAGTTTGGGGGGGGTTGTGCTGGCGATGCGCATGACTGCCTTTTAATTGACAGGTGCACAATATAAATCTGTATGTATGGGGGGAAATGAATGCTGAAAAATCCACTGCAATTAAATCCTGCTCTCATTATCTCCTTTAGAGAGGAACAACCTGTTTCTGCCAAAGAAATTGCACTGGAGTGTATATCAATAATAACCACCTAGTTCTTACGTCGCTTTTGTCACTAGGTATCAAAGCGCTTATGTATCGTTATCCCCATGTTACAGCTGGGGACACTGATATGCCCAAGGTCACACGGCAGTTCAGTGGCAGAGCCAGGAATAGATTCCAAAGCCACAAGGGGCCATTGTGATCACCTTGTCTGACCTCCTGTGAAACACAGACGGTCTCTTGAGTCCCACTCCAGTGCTCTATTCACTAAGCCACAATGTTTTGAATGAGGAACGTGCTGCAGCCGTGAGATGCTGAAACTCTAGAGAGGCAGCATGCTCTGGTGCACACAGCACTGCCCTGGCACTTGAGACCTGGGTTCTGTTCCTGGCTCTGTCACTGATCTTTGGAACACAGGAATGGGCAATTCCTTCACTTCCCTGTGCCTCTGGGACCCCCTCTAACTCGGTCATGTCTATTGGGATTGTAAGTTCTAGGGGCAGGACCTGTCTCCTACTATGTGTTGGGACAATGCTAGTGCAATAGAGCCCTGATGTCAGCTGAGGTTACAGGCACTTCTGTAATACAAATTAATAAAGCCCCAGTCTCAGTTGGAGCTTCTGTGTGTTACTGAAATACATTAACAAGGCGAGAGCTAGGTGAAATAGTTGTAGTGAATGATTTGCTTGGTGGATTTAGTGCTTTCTTTCGGTTCACGAATTATGTGGGAAAAGACTTTGATCTTCATCAGTTTGTTACTTTGAACCTGTATGAGCTCATGGGGTTGTTCCCAAAGCATGCACTCCACCTGTTGTCTGCCTGTGTGATTTATAGAGTGTGGGACTGGTCGCTTGAGTGACATTTAGTGTGTTTGGTCCCTGATTGAATGACTGAAACTTCTGTAAACTGCAGGAAGGAAATCTGAGGCGACAACTACACTAGAGAGCTTATAGTGGTGCAGCTGCACTGCTGTAAGCTCTCTAGTGTAGCTGCTCTACGCTGACAGGAGAGAGCTCTCCTGTCGGCTTAATTACTCCAGCCCCCCCGAGCGGTGGTAGCTATGTGGGAGGGAGATGCTCTCCTGCCAGCAGAGCGCTGTCCACACTGGTGCTTAAGTTGGCATGAGTTATATCACTTGGAGTGGCTAATTCACACTCCTGAGTGACATAATTTATGTCCACTTAAGTTGTCCTGTAGCCATAGTCTTTAAAGAGATTCCAAGATAGTTGTGCAAATATTTCTACTTTTGCAAAAAAACCCTGTAACTATGAAGCTATATTTATTATGAAGTGTCTGAATCTGACCTGTTTTTCTTTTTTTTCCAATTGTTTTGGTGGTTTTTTTTCCACATTTTTTTGTGTGTGGAAACTTTCAGACTTTATCAGAATGTTTCCTCTACCCAAAACCTGCTTCTAGGTAAATGAACAATTCTGTTAATGGTTTGGAAAAAAATTGAATTTTTTTCAAAAAGAGGCACAGTTCTTCACCAAAAAAAGAAAAAAAATAGCTGTTGAAAATTTGTTGAGGAAAACTCATAAAAATTCCAACCTGCACTATTTAAAAAGCAAACTTTCTCTCTCAAAACAGTTGCAGGAGAAAAGACCAACAGGAAAAACAGAAAGAGCCAGAGAGGTATGTTCTGTTAACCAACAGGTGCTGGTTACTGATCGCAGGGGCAGAGGAAGTGGAATGACAAGCTAGAAAAGCTGCTTGTTCTAATGATGTAGCTTGCGGTTGAAACTGGTGAAGAGCCATGCATGTTACTGTGGGTAAAGTATGGGATGTTAAGGAACTCACGTGCTTTGGCATCACTGCTTGTGAGTGAAATTTATGGGGAAACAGCTCTGCGTTTCCCTGAATAGGAGGATTTATTTTCATCTTCTGTCAGTGCAGCATCTCTGCAGCATATGCCAAGTGTGATACTGCTATTGAGTGCTGCACACAATGAAGATATGAATAAATGTGTAGAACATTTTCAAACCGAGGCCTCTACCAAAAAGGAAACTGTTAGTTAAGCTTTTTCTTCCCAGCTTTTCAATCTCATGTCACCTGGGTTAAATTGGAGTCCACATGAATTGACTGCAGGTTAGAAGTTGTCTTTTTTTTTTTTTTTAACAAAAGCTAGACATTGTTACAATTAATGTAGCCTGTACCTGTGTGTAATTTTGAGCCTGCTCTTGGCAAAAAGTCAGTTTGAGAGATGTGGGTTTATAAGCTTCTTTTAGTCTGCTGTTTAGTCTGAATTTCTTGGGAAATCTTCCTGTTAAAGTTAAAGCAAGAATTTCTGGATGCTTTTGAGATGCTTCATACAACTCGTATGCTGACAGGTTTGGAACTCGTTGTAACCTCTTAGAAAAAAGGACCTGGCCTGCACTCGGGGACAGCTCCCTGCAAATGCCTGAACAAACAGAAGAGCTCTTTGGTGGGTGATAACTGCTGGGTTACACATGGGAATTGAGCATCATTCAGGCTGAATAATGTGAGGAAATAACCACTGACAGCAGAGGAGAAGTTTTCCATTTGGGACCCTCAGTAAGGAAAGCTACTCAGCCCCTGCTGGACTAGGATGGATGGTGGCTTCCCCCACGGCACTCTGGGACTGCTGGCGGCTGGAAATAAAAGTTGGAGCAATTCTGCTTTTGTCACAGGCTATCTTTCAGAATCATGTACGACTTCAGAGCAAAAACAAATTCCTTCAATGGGCAGTGCCACCCAGAGGATTCAGGGGGCTTGGGGTCTTCTGCGGCAGGGGACCCCCACCGCCGAAGACCCGGCACTTCAGCGGCGGGTCCCGGGGCGGAAGGACCCCCCGCTGCCGAACTGCCGCCGAAGACCTGGAGCGGAAGAAGCTCCAGGATCCCAGGCCCCATGAGAGTTTTCTGGGGCCCCCAGAGCGAGTGAAGGACCCCACTCCAGGGGCCCTGAAAAACTCTCGTGGGGGCCTGGGGCAAATTGCCCCACTTGCCCCCCCCCCCCTCTGGGTGGCCCTGTCACTGGGGCTGAAGGAACCTCTGCCTGGGGATATAGAATAACATGGAAAATGCAACAGGGCTGTTATGTAAATCCATGGCCTGGCTTCATCTTGACTCTTGTGATTGGTGCTGATTGCCTCCTCTAAGAGACCAAACAACACACAGCAGAAATAGGAAAGTTCTTGAGAAAGAGACGATGAAAATAACTGGAGCCATTGGGGCCTCCATATGTTTCGTGAAATTGGGGGGGAAGATAGGGTTGTTTGGTTGGAAAAGAGGGTGGAAATAGAGTAGAGGTGAATAAAATTGTGGTTCAGTGGATAGGGATTGGGAGTCAGAGGGCCTAGGTCTGTTCTTAGCACTAATCCTGCTATGTGACTTTGGGCAAGACCTTAGCCTCGGTTTTCCCATCTGTAAAATGGGGATGTTACTTGTGTCCTTTGAGCTGTACAGTATGGATGAAAAGTGCCCATGTAAGGGGGGAGGTATTAAAATAAAGAGTGGCGTGGACTAGGCTTTCCAGGAGCTCCTATAAACAGAGAATGAGGGTGCTTGCTGTAATTGAAAGGCAATTTCAAGTAGATAAAAGAAAATTGTTTGAGGTTTTGAAGTAGAGCAGCAGAGTAAATTGAAACAAACAAATACTAAGAATGGCTAAGGAGAGGAGACATGGAGCACAAGGAATGTCTTTTTTTGTGTGGCATAAGAACTCCCCTGTGGAACACTCTAACGCAGGATGTTGGACTGTTCCAAGTGATTTAGTAACACTCCAAAAAAGATGAACAATTTATACGAATCACAGCTTCTGCCAGTACAGTATATAAGACACACGTTGCAAAGGCTAGACATCTTGTTTTCTTCATTTGTGCTGGGTAGAGACCGCAACTGAGACTGAAGCTGTTTCACTGTGGAAGGCACTATACAAACATAGATCCTGACAGTCCTTATCTGGAGGAGCTTACAGTGTAAACAGGCAAGACAGAATTATTGGCACCATTATGCAGGTGAGGAATTAAGGCACCTGGATTAAAATGATTTGCCAGAGGTCACGCTAGTAGTCTGTGGTAGAGCTGGGAATTGAACCCAAGTCTCCCAAGTTCTTGTCTAGAGCTTTGACTACAAGCCCATCCTTCATCCACTTACTCGTTTGTGGAATAAGATAATTACCAGCTGAGGACAGGAAAGGCCTCAGTTAGGGATTGGGGCCCGTCCCCCAGGGATCTGACCATCTAAGTAGAATAGCTGTATTTTGTAGTTGTTGACTTTCTGTGAAGCATGCATTGTTCTTTATTGCCAGAGAGAGGAGATACCTGATGGGACGGGCCGTTGGTCTGCCCCAGGATGGCAGGACTGGAACAGGATGAATTGCTGAGCTGCATTGGGCAGAACAATCTGGGAGCACTCTGGTGAGCTGTGCCGAAAGCTTGTGTGGCCAGTGCTTTGACGCTGGGCTCCGGCCCTTCATCCTGAGGATGGACATTCACTCTGTTCGTAATGTCTGACTTTGTGGGCTAATCTGTGTTACAAGGAGCAACTTCAAAGTTTTCTGTAAGTTCCAGCTAGCTCTGCTTGTTGGCCTTGCAGCAAAGCTTGCTTGACTGGCTGAGATTTGACACTGTTCTAGTTGGTTACACGTAGGGTGACCAGATGTCCCGATTTTATAGGGACAGTCCTGATTTTAGGGTCTTTTTCTTATATAGAATCCTATTACCCCCCACTCCCTGTCCCGATTTTTCACACTTGCTGTCTGGTCACCCTAGTTACACGTTGCTTATGCTGTGCTAGGCATTGTATTTATTTAGCGTGTTAGCTCTTTGGGACAGGGGTTGTCTTTTCATTCTGTGTTTGTACAGCACCTAGCACCAGGGGGTCGTGGGCCATGACTGGCACTCTTAGGTACCACTGAAACACAAATAATAATGACTAGCAAATGGTGTAGATGAGATTCTGTCGCTTGTGACCCATTTGATTGAGTTTGTGGTATGTAGCTTACAAAGGCAAGGAGCAGAGACGAAAATGGGTTGTTTTTTTTTAAACACTCTCACTGAAATTTTGGTTTCCTTACCTTGATTTCTCAACTAATTACATTGTCATTTTGTTTGGAAACAAAAATTTGTTTTCAGGTTTGGTTTTATTTTGGTTCCTCCCCCGCCTGCCCCACACCTTGGACTCTTCCCCTTTTCTCCATTGGAAAAAGGGCCAGGAGAAGACCAATCCCCTGACAACTTTCATATTGAATCGTTTACTCACAAATGAAAAATCCAGGAAAATTTTTAAATGAAACAAACCAAAAAAAGTGTGAAATCTGTGGAAAATATTTACATCCCCTCTAGTGCTGGCTGGAAAATGTTGTCTTATCACAGTGTTACAGGGCGGGGCAGGGTTGGACCTGGGACACAGGTGAAGGAACTCACACAGCGAATCTATGGCGGAGTCAGGAAATGCTTGACAGCTCCACAGGGCAGAGTCGGAGATGATTTTGGCCAGGGGAAGGGGGCAAACTGGGATGCTGTGTCCGGTGGGTTGTGATAACGGGGAGAGAGAGATCATCTCCCTTTGGGGACAGCTTTTGATCTCCTCAGCTTACAGGGCAGCTGGTGCAGAGGCCAGCAACCACCCATAGTGCAGTTAAATTTCCCTTTGATTAAGAGAGGGGGGTTAGCTTAATGGTCTAATCACCAGCAGCCAACTTCTGCTTGCCTTACAAGTATAGTCCCGCTGACATCAGTGAGAGTGGGAGTTGGCCCTAGGCTCAGTGCAGTCACAGGTTCAAATCTAAACAGGGGACAACACATACAGCATAGAGGGTCGGGATGTCTCATTTGAGACTCTAAAAGCTGCAGTCCTCTCTGCTCTGTGGGACTTTCCTATGAGAAGGGGTTTAGACAGAACGGCTTCTTCTCCCACTGATATGCCCTGAGCAGTTTGGTTGCTGCTCTCCGCCCCCAGTAGTAACCATGTGCAAGTTTAAGGGTTTTGGGATGGGGGGGTGGGGCTGTATAGATGTGAACCGCTACTGTTTGTTAATCAAGTAAAGTCAGTCACACATTTCTGTGTCCCGTTGCATGGTTTCTGTCCTCTTATTCCTTGGCCATTCTGATGGCTCAGGGAATTCCCTTTATTTTCAGCTGTGTGGCTTTTCCCCCTCCACCTTGCATTTTAAAGGGAGATTTAAAATATAAACATATTTAGGGAGAAATCCCTTACCCAAGTTAACAGCTTATATTTAAAAAACTAAATGTTTTTTTGCTGTGTATCTTTTCACTCATTCTAATGTTTGGGTCCTTTTTGCATTTCACATGGTCTTGGCAGCAAAACTGGAGTGGTCAGTTAAGCATGATGTCGTCTGGGCACTAGCACAGTTTGGTTGTTCGTGTTTCCCATGCTGCAGGGAACCTTTTTCAATGATGTAAACACTTGCATTAAATTGACAGCGGAGGTGGGGGGGAATCCAGCATTTTTAGCGACAGTAAGTCAAGTTCATCCCTGGTATAACTTCTTGACTTTAGTTGAATTACAGCTGTGACAAATTTGCCTCATTTTCTTATTTTACCTTTTGTTTTATCATTAACATACACAAACTTCCATGCAAATACTAACAAATCTTATTCAAAACCTGTGTTCTCTTTAAAAAAGCCATTTGTGTTTGGTCAACCTCTTCTCATTATCTGTGTGTTCCTTTCGTTGAAATTCCGAAAACAGTAACTGTACACCACAAAGTCATCTTGGTTCTAATCTGGCTGTCATTTTTTTCCATGGAAAGGATTTCATAGGCTTTATTTCTCCATGTCACAAACGTTGAGGGATCTGTCCTGTTTTATTATTTTTATGGCACCTGTCTTAAACTCCAGGCTTTTAACAAAATTAAAACTCTCTAGAAATTGCAAGCCGGATTCAATTACAAAACTCCCTCTACAGCATCACTTTACAGTATCTGGTGCAAGTTTTTAACACACAGTTCAAATCTAAATCTGAGCTGCAAACTGGCTGACGTTTTCTTTTTTTAGCTGGGGGAAATGCTGGTTAATTGCCCCAGTTGTAGAGTGAGATGTGGATAAAGGGCGAATTGTACCACTTAAGCCCCTGGTTTGGAGCCAGCAATAAAACAAAGGCGGGCATGAGGAATCCTAGCTATTCAGTTCCTTTGACTCCATTCTGGTTATTCAGCAAAAGTGGCTTAATTTAAACATTGTATCTGGCCTCTATTAGTCTGACGGTTCCAGCCCCATTTGAAAAGCTAGTGTCATTTATGACCTTTTCCCAGTCCCTGCCATCTTTCAGTCTGCAGGGTAATTCTGGTTGCAATGTGGATCATATACAGTCCTTTGTAGGACTGACGCTTGCCTTCCAAAACAGAGCTGAACTAACTGTAATTTATTTTGCCTTTGTCTCCAGCTGCCTTCTGGGGAGATATTGCTTTAGACGAAGAGGACTTGAAGCTGTTTCAGATAGACAGAACTATTGATTTAACAAAGCATTTGGATGAGAATACAAGACACACTACAGGTATGTGCAGACAATATGAGAGACAATGCCTTATTTACACTGGCTTTATTGCAAGAGTAGATCTGAAGAAGCAGCCCCTCAATCTCATTTGCTAAGGATTGGCATGATCCCGCAGCTGTTGAAATGCATGGGCAGTTTTGCCACTTATTCCAATCAGAGAAGGATTGGATTCTGCACCATTATGAAAGCTCGGTCAAGACTGAGCTCAGCTTTTGCACTTAAACCGAGATTCAGCTTTGTCATGTATGAAAACTAGAATATCCTCCGCAAATGTACAGCCCTTACTTGTAGAGTGCAGAATGAATGTTCCACAACACTTACAAGTAGATCTGTTAATTAGCTTGAACTCAGTCATTTATAAAAATGGATCGTTTGAGATTTAGCCCTCACAGTCACTTTTTTGTCCTCAACAATCTTAATGGAATAATGTAGCTTCTTCACACTTTCCGTATAATTAAATCATTGTAGTCTTATGTGCAGAGGCTACCCTGGAAGTTTGGTTGTAATTCAGTTCAGTTAACAATTGTTCTTGTTTAACGCCAGTGCTCGCGGGTGGGTTGTCAGCAACGGGGATTGAACCTGGGACCTCTGGATCCTAATAGATGAGCCTCCACTGCCTGAGCTAAAAATCTCTGCTCACTTAGCTAACTTCAGTCTATAAGGTGCCACAGGACTCTTTGTCGCTTTTTACGGATCCAGACTAACACGGTTACCCCTCTGATACTTAGCTAACTTTGTAGCAGCTTGTAACCTTTAGGCAGCCTAGCCAGCACTAAAGGGGGAGAGATTGCCGCACCGAGTGGTCATGGCTTATATTATGATTTATATAAGACAACAGATGGGACCAACTTGAATAGCTTACGTGGGTCAGAATTAGCTCAAACAGTCATCAATTTTGCTCTACAGCCAATGTGTGTGTCACGATACTGCTGGCTGGAATGAGTGAGTGGCACGAGATGGGATTCGTGTCAAGAATTCTCATTGGTAGGTAACTTGACCCCAACTCTCATTGCTCCTTACAGGTTCTGTGGCCGCATGCTGGCTTGGGTGTCTGTGCTCAGAAGGTTCCCCGAGGGGCATGGGGGAGAAATCCTTGAGCTCAGAGACTTGGGGAAAGGGTTCCCCAATTCCTATACCCAAGTCTCCTAAACACAATTCTTCTCCTTATCAGGCCTGTGCACATCCCTGCTTTCCTCACATCCTCTTCTCCTGATGAGGCTGCCCCCTCCACATTTCTTAATGTGCCATTTCTGCAGTGTGCGTGTCTCAATGCGGCAATTCCCCCAGCAAACCCTGCAGGAAGGCTGACGTTGGTACATACAGCTGATGATCAGTTCCAGATCCATCTCTCCCCTTGTGTGACCCTTATCGCTGTAGTCTCCAAGAGCCTGCTCTTCTAAAATGGGGGCACCTCGGCACTCCAGCACGAGCCTGGCTGTTTTCAGTCCTTACTGCTTATGGGGAGCTCCGTGCCATGGCAAGAGAGAGGTCACTCCTGGGGAAATTCTGCACCAAAAAATTAAAAATTCTGCACATAAAATTTGCAGAATTTTAAAATATTATTTGTCAAAATAACCCTATATAATCATGCCAGTTTCAATTATTTTGGTAATTTATTTAAAAATACCTGTCAGCGAGTATGTCTGTAACACACTCACTCACTCACTCTCCCTCTCCCTCCCTCCCCCCCCCCCCCCAGGAGTAGAGAGTTAAAGAAACCCCTACGACAATCCAGGTCCTCCTTCTCTGCCCCCTTCTCCCCCCCCGAGCCTAGCTGGGGCAGGGACAGACACTCACCCTTCTACCCCCCAGAGCCCAAGGGGCAGACACGCCCCTCCCCCCCAGCACCCAGCCATGGGCTCCCCAGCCCAGACACTCACACCCCCTACCCCCCAGAGCCAAGCTGTGCCCCCTACAGCCCACTCACACCTATTTCCCTCCTCTTCCCCCCCCCCCCCCCCCCCGAGCCCAGTTGTACTGAGTGGTGGAGGCAGAACATGCCTCTCCTCCACTCCGCCCCCCCTCCTGCCACCAACATACCTAGTTAGACTGTTAGGCGGGCACTTACTATTCCTGCTAGACTGCAGTACTATCCATCTTGTCAATTTCTCCCAGTCAATGTCCCTATCCTCCTTCTCCTTATTACTCAACATGTTAAGTTGAGGTTACGGATTGGTAGAAGAACATTCCTGCTGTGAGGCATGGCTGGGGGTTTGCTTGCAAAGCAAACCATTGTAAGTGGTGAACCTGGGCAGATGGTAAGTAGATTTTGGAGGAGAAGGTGGAGGCTCTGTTCTCCACAACCCTATTTTTAAGTTGCTTGGGCTAGATGCTGCTAAGGTATTAGAGGAACAAACCACATGTGGCAATTGGCTGTGCTAGTGTCTGGTTGTGGGCTTTTCTATGGATACTGTGCTGTTTGCATTTAATTAAAAAAAAAAGGGGGCGGGGGATGTGACAATAGTCACTGCAGTGAGTGGATGCTGATCCTGGCCAGGTGACAGGGGTGTTGACCTTCTGTAACCCTCGTCTGTCATGTGACAGGAATACTGGTCTGTTGTGACTTTCAACTCATGTCAAGTGACTGGGGCCTGATAATAAAGACCAGTCTTATACCAGTGCTGCTGTGTTCCGTTTGTTTATTACAAGGGGCAGGGCCAATACACGACAGAGCACTCCAGGATTGGCCAATGGGGAGTGTGACATCATTCCATTGGCCCCACCCACCTCAACATTCATTAATCCCTGCATCCCCATTACTGCAGATTAGTAAATCTTGTGAGTTTTCTAGTGGGCTTATTTTGTTTTGCTCTTGTGCTGAGAACGTAGAAGCCTGTCTGTATCTACCCCAGAGTGTTACAAATCTGACATGCTGTGGGTTCTTTACAGTGGGTGAAGAGGCTGATTCTTTGTATTTTGGGCTTACTCCTCCCTTGTGGGAAGTGAAAGAGGGTGGTCCACTTGAGGAGGGTGAATGACAGCAAACCGGTGAGAGGGACTCTATTGGGGGAGAGTCCTGTTCTGGGCTTTTTCTTTCTAGTGGGAAGAATGTGACCTCTGTGCAGAAACAGCCCAAGACATTTTATGAATGGGACCCCTTGAATTATAACATTTCCAACTTTCCTAAAGCTGCTAATCGGATTAGTTGTCTAGAGGAGGAAGTACTTAATACGTATATACAGACACCCAGACTCTTCATATCAGAGAGCTACAGCCCTGAACAAACTACCAGGCCCTGCATTCTGCTTTCCCTGGATTTACCTCTCCCAGAAGATGTTTTTTTGGCTGGGGCGGGGGGGATGTACAATTGGTGATTGTTGGGTATATTTAATTTATCTCTGCCCAGCTGTCAGATGTTTGGTGGGGACTGCAGTTTCCAAGTTCCTATCGATAGCTCTTTAATTAAAATGCAATCAGCTCTCTGATTATAGAGCCTCATAAGTCATGTATTAGCTCTGCCTGATATGGATTGCAAGCCGGCCTGTGTCCACCACTCTTGAAGATTTACCATTCCAACCCCAGCCCTTCAGACTTCAGAACAGAATGCTGCTGCCTGTCTTGTGTGTATCAAGAGTCACAGCCATATCACCCTCCACTGGGAGGGAAGGGTGGCCTAGTGCAGTGGTTCTCAGCCCGTGGGCCGCTTCCAGCCCAATCAGCACACAGCTATGGCCCATGTGACATCCTCAGGGCCATGCAGGTAGTATATCTATTGTGTGGATGCAGCCCATATAACACACAGAGCTGTATAGGCGGCCCACAATGGTTGAGAACCACTGGCCTAGTGCATGTGGCACTAGACTGGCCCCTCAGGCCACCTGGACTCAGCCACAGGCTTCCTGCACAACCATAAGCAAATCACGTAATCTGTCCTGTGCCTGAATTCCCCATTTGCAGCATTGTCAGCCCCACACATTCAGAAGTCATGAGCCACCACTCCAAAAATGACGAGACTGTCTTAAAAAATCATGAGATGTTGTGACAGGGTTGGCTAGACCCCCTCCAGTGCGGGGTGAGTGCGCCCCATCTCCCTTCAGGGGCAGCGAGTTACATGGACTTGTGGTGCCCGGGCTCCAGCAATATTCAGGGCTGGGGGTAGGGTGACCAGATGTTCCGATTTTATAGGGACAGTCCCGATATTTGGGGCTTTTTCTTATATAGGCTCCTATTACCGCCCACCCCCATCCCGATTTTTGACACTTGCCTTCTGGTCACCCTACCCGGGGGCCTGGCCAGCTCCACCAATGTTTGGAGCTGGGTCTCCCCCCGGCCCTGCCTGGAGCGTCCCCTGGCCCCCACCTGCCGCCCCTCTGCGCGCCTCCCCCGGGCCCCGGAGCGTCCCTGCCTGATTGAAAGCGGGTGGTTGCTACAGCACAAGAGCAGGCTGAGGCAGCTGGATGCTGCTGCGTGGGAGGAGAGGAGGAGGTGCACACATGATTGGCAGCCCTCCCCTCCCCCGGCACCCACCGGGAGGAGACGCAGGAAGAGATCTCTGGACCTCACTCACCTGAGCAGCTGCTGGGGCTTCCTTGAGTGTCTGACCCTGTGATCCTGCCCATAGGCACCGACTCCGTGGGTGCTCTGGGGCTGGAGCACCCACGGGGAAAAATTGGTGGCTGCTCAGCACCCACCGGCAGGTCCCTGCCCAGCTCGCCTCCGCTCCGCCTCCTCCCCTGAGTGCACCATGTGCCCACTTCCCCCCCCAGCTCGACTCCCACTCCAGCACCCACCCACCACAGGGGAGGTGGGGGGTTTCCTGGACCTGAGCACTGGGGCTTGGGTGAGTATAGTGACACCCTGCACCCCCCCACCCACAGTCACTGCTTCTGCCCCACGCTGGGCAAGGGACAGCCCCACCTCCCACCCCCAGTGAGGCTATGGTGAGGGGCAGCAGCAGTGGGGGAGAGGGTTGGGGCGAGTCGTCCTCTCTGGTACTAGCCCCGGGGCAGCCTGTCTGCACCCCAAGCTCCTCATCCCTGGCCCTGCCCCACCCCAGAGCCTGTGCTCCCAGCCAGAGCCCTCACCCCCTGCACCCCAACCCTCAGCCCCAGCCCTGAGCCCCTTTCTACCAGGGCCGGCTCCAGGCACCAGCTTAACAAGCAGGTGCTTGGGGCGGCCAAGGGAGTGAAGGACCTACTGCTGAACTGCCGCCGCCGATCGCGGCTTTTTTTTTTGCTTGGGGCAGCAGGAATGCTGGAGCTGGCCCTGCTTTCTACACCCCTGCCCCAGCCCAGACCCCTCACCCAAACTCCCTCCCAGAGCCTGTCCCCTCCACCGCAACTGCCTGCCCCTGCCCAGGTCCCACACCCCAACTCCCTCCCAGAGCCTGTCCCCTGCCCCAGCCTAGAGCCCACACCCTGCACCCAAATGCCCTCCCAGAGCCCAACACCTCCCGCCTCCTACACCCAAACTTCCTCCCAGACCCTTAGGGAGGTGGGGGGAGGGCACAACTTGGACCCATTCTGGGCACCACCAAAAATTATACAAACCTGCTTCCCCGTCTCCCTTAGGGTGTAGGGGTGGGGCATATGTAACCTGCATCTATGCCTCTGTAGCCAGAGTCAATATACTCACCGCTGTTAGTAGGGCAATGAGGCCTAATGGCCAAAGTCAATGGATTTGCCCCAGTAGGCAGAGCAGTAAGGCCGAGTGGCCAAAGTCAACAGATTCACCTCAGTCCACGGGGCAGTAAGGCCTAGTGGCCCAGTCGCCTCAGTTGGGGAAGGGGGCCAGCATGCACAAAAAGGTGGGTGGTGGTGGCCCGGTTACGGGGGCCCAGGCCCTCCTTTTCCACCAGGCCCCAGTCCAGTGCCCTGGTGGTGGTGGTGGGAGTGTGCGCCACTGAGCCAGCAGGGGGTTCTGACTGAAACATGCTTATGGTGTTATTAATTATGTTATTATTTATTAACAATCTGGAGGATGGTGTGGACTGCACTCTCAGCAAGTTTGCAGATGACACTAAACTGGGAGGAGTGGTAGATACGCCTGAGGGTAGGGATCGGATACAGAGGGACCTAGACAAATTAGAGGATTGGGCCAAAAAAAACCTGATGAGGTTCAACAAGGACAAGTGCAGAGTCCTGCACTTAGGACGGAAGAATCCCATGCACTGCTACAGACTAGGGACCGAATGGCTAGGTAGCAGTTCTGCAGTAAAGGACCTAGGGGTCACAGTGGACAAGAAGCTGGATATGAGTCAACAGTGTGCTCTTGTTGCCAAGAAGGCTAACGGCATTTTGGGCTGTATAAGTAGGGGCATTGCCAGCAGATCGAGGAACGTGATCATTCCCCTTTATTCGACATTGGTGAGGCCTCATCTGGAATACTGTATCCAGTTTTGGAAAAATTGGAAAGAGTCCAGCGGAGGGCAACAAAAATGATTAGGGGTCTGGAGCACATGACTTATGAGGAGAGGCTGAGGGAACTGGGATTGTTTAGTCTCCAGAAGAGAAGAATAAGGGGGGATTTGATAGCAGCCTTCAACTATCTGAAGGGGGGTTCCAAAGAGGATGGAGCTCGGCTGTTCTCAGTGGTGGCAGATGACAGAACAAGGAGCAATGGTCTCAAGTTGCAGTGGGGGAGGTCCAGGTTGGATATTAGGAAACACTATTTCACTAGGAGGGTGGTGAAGCACTGGAATGCGTTACCTAGGGAGGTGGTGGAGTCTCCTTCCTTGGAGGTTTTTAAGGCCTGGCTTGACAAAGCCCTGGCTGGGATGATTTAGTTGGGAATTGGTCCTGCTTTGAGCAGGGGGTTGGACTAGATGACCTCTTGAGGTCCCTTCCAACCATGATATTCTATGATTCTATGGTAAAATCCTGAGAGCTGGCAACACTGCATCTGTAAAAGGAGGATAATGGTTCCCGACTTCTCCGGGGTGTTGAGGGTAAAATCCATTAGAGAGAAGGCATTTTTGTACTCCAGTGAATGGCTCAGGATACAGTACCGATCAGTGTTTCCCAACTCTTAGTTTGAACAGCCTCCATGGTCTGTCAATACTGTGTCTCTCTCGTCTTTTTCCTTCTCTATTCATCTAGCATTGGCTTTACACAATCTGGCCACTTTTGGTTCAAGAGCATTCTCTCTGTGATCCAGGAAAACCTGTCGTATGAAAAGAGACTAGAGGAGCTTGGGTTGTTTAGTCTGACAAAGCGAAGGCTGAGGGGGGATATGATTGCTCTCTTTAAATATATTAGAGGGATTAATACAAGGGAGGGAGAAGAATTATTCCAGCTTAGCACTAATGTGGATACGAGAACGAATGGATATAAACTGGCCGTGGGGAAGTTCAGGCTTGAAATTAGACGAAGGTTTCTGACCGTCAGAGGGGTGAAATATTGGAACGGCCTTCCGAGGGAAACGGTGGGGGCGACGGACCTGTCTGGTTTTAAGATTAAGTTAGATAAGTTTATGGAGGGAATGGTTTAATGGTAAAACATAGTAGTCAAGGAAAACCAAGCAATGGTAGGTAAATAGTATAATGGCTAACAGGGGTCAGGCTGGAGACTCTTGCCTATATGCTCGGGGTCTTACTGATCGCCATATTTGGGGTCGGGAAGGAATTTTCCTCCAGGGCAGATTGGCTGAGCCTCTGGAGGTTTTTCGCCTTCCTCCGCAGCATGGGGCAGGGATCACTAGCAGGAGGGTCTCTGCCGATTGAAGTCACTAAAAACAGGATTGGGGACTTCAACAGCAGAGTCCAGGGAAGGGGTAGGGACGGTTTTATGGCCTGCAGCATGCAGGGGGTCAGACCAGATGATCATAATGGTCCCTTCTGACCTTAAAGTCTATGAGTCTATGAGAATCTTCCAACTCTCTCCTCCACTTCTGATTTCCACTTAGAACTTCTCTCTTCTTGTCTGAATTTCTCTGTCATGACTGAACCCTTTAACTTAATCAGTCACACAGTGACTTGGCACAGTCCTGTAATTTATACCATATGCCATCTGCTGCCCTGGATTACTTAAATCCTTTTGGGATATAGGGCCTTATCTGGCAACCTTTACTCACCCAAATAGTCTTGTTTGTTTCAACAGAGCTACCTTTGTAAGGATTACTCACCTGAGTAAAAGTTGTAGGTCTGAGCCCACAGCTTGTGTGAAACTATACAAAGCTAAGTTTTGTGTTCTTTTATTTATTATAGTAAAAGTCAATCTTTCCAAACACCGCTGAGAAGGACAGCAGAGGCAAGGTGCCTGCTTCAAGCTAAACATCTTAGCCATGCGTTTTGTCACTAACATTTTTAGGTGTCTACACGCTGATTTCTATCAGCCCAGGTTAAGTGTGTTAGAACGCAGAGCCTTGAGAATATTTGCCAACAGCAGAGATTAACTCTATATCAAAGTGATGAGATACATTCTTGTAATAGGAATAGCATGATCGGAAGCCACCAATTAATTAGTTGATATTTTATCCAACCCATGGAGACCATTGCAGGCTTCACTCCAACATATGTTCCAAAGTGCTTTGTTAGGTTAATCTTAAATGGCTCCTGTAGTGTGACTTCCTATTCCAGTCTGTTGCATTTCACCATAAGATATTTTTCTTACTATTCAACCTCAGTTCTCTTTTTTCGCACTGTGTGCGTCTATTCTGAAGTGTGACTGTACATTGCTATTTTGGAGTTGTGTGTTTGTTCTGGCTGCGACTGCAAATCAAATCTGATCAATTTACAGATGAAAATATTTTTTTCACCTTACTGTCATCTTTGAAACCTCATGTGGGCTTGCTGGGTACTTATTGTCTTCTACAGCTGCATTATTACTAATGGTCCTGCAGGCCTTAGTGTCACCCGTGCAAGCCCATTGCCTTCAGTGAATTTTCACAGGTGTAGCTGACTGGAACTTAGTAGCGTCTTCTGTTAAGGGTAAGCAAGAAGGATCCAGCTCCTTTAGGGTTGCCAACTTTCTACTCACACAAAACCGAACACTTTTATCCCGCCCCCTACCCTGCCCCTCCTCTGAGGCCCCACCCCCTGCTCACTCCATCACCCTCTCCCTCTGTTGCTCGCTCTCCCCACCCTCACTCACTTGCTCATTTTCACCCGGCTGGCTCAGTGGGTTGGGGTGTGGAAGGGGATGAAGGCTCCGGCTGGGGTTAGGAGCTCCAGGGTGGGGCCAGAAATGAGGAGTTTGAGGTGTGGGAAAGGGCTCCGAGCTGAGGCAATGGGTTGGGATGCAGGAGGGGGTAAGGGCTTTGGCTGGGGTGGGGCCAGGGATGAGGAGTATGGGGTGCAGGAGGGTGCTCTAGGCTGGGGGGTGGAGCTGAGGGGTTCAGAGTATGGGAGGGGGCCCCAGGCGGAGGCAAGGGGTTAGGGTGTGGGAGGGGGTAAGGGCTCTGGACTGGGGGTCTGGGTTCCAGGGTGGGGCTAGAAATGAGGGGTTAGGATGTGTAAGGTGACTCCAGGCAGGGGTTGGGGTATGGGGGGTGTGTGAGGGCTCCAGCCGGGGGTGCAGACTCTGGGGTGTGGCTGGGGCTGAAGGGTTTGTGGTGCAGGAGGGTGCTCTGGGCTGGGATCAAGGGGTTCAGTGGGTGAGAGGGGGATCAGGGCTGGGGCAGGGGGTTGGCACATGGGAAGGGGCTCGGGGTGCAGGCTCCGGTGGGGACTTCCTCAAGCAGCTCCTGGAAGCAATGGCATGTCCCCACTCCAGCTCCTACGCAGAGGCACGGCCAGGCGGTTCTGTGTGCTGCCTCATCTGCAGGTGCTGCCCCTGCAGCTCCCGGCCAATGGGAGCTGCAGAGCTGGTGCTTGGGGCGGGGGCAGGAGACATGCCGGAGGGGAGATATGCCCCTGCTTCTAGGAGCCGCGCGGAGCCACGGCAGGCAGGGAGCCTGCCTTAGCCATGCTGCGCTGCCAACTGGACTTTAAATGGCCTGGTCAGCAGTGCTGACCGGAGCCACCATGATCCCTTTTCGATCGGGAGTTCCGGTCAAAAACTGGACACCTGGCAACCCTAAGCTCCTTCTCCTAAAGTGGAATGGGCTCTGCAGGTGACATAGAAATAAAAAAGCAGTAATTACTAATTCAGTCTAAAGTGGGTGTATCTGACTGTGAAAACACACCGGAAACAGATCTGTTGAGTAGGTCAGTGCCATTTGTACATCCCAGTCCTGCTGCAGTGTGCTAGCTCCTGTTGTAAAACTAAGTAAATAAGAGGAGTTCTGGAAGACCTCGGCTTTAGAAAATTCCTGCAGCTCTTTAATCACAATATATGAACCCCCTGCAATGGTCTCCATGGGTTGGATAAAATATAACTAATTAATTGGTGGCTTCCGATCATGCTATTCCTATTACAAGAATATATCTCATCACTTTGATATAGAGTTAATCTCTGCTGTTGGCAAATATTCTCAAGGCTCTGCGTTCTAACACACTTAACCTGGGCTGATAGAAATCAGCGTGTAGACACCTAAAAATGTTAGTGACAAAACGCATGGCTAAGATGTTTAGCTTGAAGCAGGCACCTTGCCTCTACTGTCCTTCTCAGCGGTGTTTGGAAAGATTGACTTTTACTATAATAAATAAAAGAACACAAAGCTTAGCTTTGTATAGTTTCACACAAGCTGTGGGCTCAGACCTACAACTTTTACTCAGGTGAGTAATCCTTACAAAGGTAGCTCTGTTGAAACAAACAAGACTATTTGGGTGAGTAAAGGTTGCCAGATAAGGCCCTATATCCCAAAAGGATTTAAGTAATCCAGGGCAGCAGATGGCATATGGTATAAATTACAGGACTGTGCCAAGTCACTGTGTGACTGATTAAGTTAAAGGGTTCAGTCATGACAGAGAAATTCAGACAAGAAGAGAGAAGTTCTAAGTGGAAATCAGAAGTGGAGGAGAGAGTTGGAAGATTCTCATAGACTCATAGACTTTAAGGTCAGAAGGGACCATTATGATCATCTGGTCTGACCCCCTGCATGCTGCAGGCCATAAAACCATCCCTACCCCTTCCCTGGACTCTGCTGTTGAAGTCCCCAATCCTGTTTTTAGTGACTTCAATCGGCAGAGACCCTCCTGCTAGTGATCCCTGCCCCATGCTGCGGAGGAAGGCGAAAAACCTCCAGAGGCTCAGCCAATCTGCCCTGGAGGAAAATTCCTTCCCGACCCCAAATATGGCGATCAGTAAGACCCCGAGCATATAGGCAAGAGTCTCCAGCCTGACCCCTGTTAGCCATTATACTATTTACCTACCATTGCTTGGTTTTCCTTGACTACTATGTTTTACCATTAAACCATTCCCTCCATAAACTTATCTAACTTAATCTTAAAACCAGACAGGTCCGTCGCCCCCACCGTTTCCCTCGGAAGGCCGTTCCAATATTTCACCCCTCTGACGGTCAGAAACCTTCGTCTAATTTCAAGCCTGAACTTCCCCACGGCCAGTTTATATCCATTCGTTCTCGTATCCACATTAGTGCTAAGCTGGAATAATTCTTCTCCCTCCCTTGTATTAATCCCTCTAATATATTTAAAGAGAGCAATCATATCCCCCCTCAGCCTTCGCTTTGTCAGACTAAACAACCCAAGCTCCTCTACAAAGGAGGTATATAATGCCTGCATCTGTAGCTTTTACTCTATGCATCCGAAGAAGTGAGGTTTTTACTCGCGAAAGCTTATGCCCAAATAAATCTGTTAGTCTTTAAGGTGCCACCAGACTCTTTGTTGTTTTTGTAGATACAGACTAACACGGCTACCCCCTGATACTTGACAAGCTCCTCTAGTCTCTTTTCATATGACAGGTTTTCCTGGATCACAGAGAGAATGCTCTTGAACCAAAAGTGGCCAGATTGTGTAAAGCCAATGCTAGATGAATAGAGAAGGAAAAAGACGAGAGAGACACAGTATTGACAGACCATGGAGGCTGTTCAAACTAAGAGTTGGGAAACACTGATCGGTACTGTATCCTGAGCCATTCACTGGAGTACAAAAATGCCTTCTCTCTAATGGATTTTACCCTCAACACCCCGGAGAAGTCGGGAACCATTATCCTCCTTTTACAGATGCAGTGTTGCCAGCTCTCAGGATTTTACCATAGAATCATAGAATATCATGGTTGGAAGGGACCTCAAGAGGTCATCTAGTCCAACCCCCTGCTCAAAGCAGGACCAATTCCCAACTAAATCATCCCAGCCAGGGCTTTGTCAAGCCAGGCCTTAAAAACCTCCAAGGAAGGAGACTTCACCACCTCCCTAGGTAACGCATTCCAGTGCTTCACCACCCTCCTAGTGAAATAGTGTTTCCTAATATCCAACCTGGACCTCCCCCACTGCAACTTGAGACCATTGCTCCTTGTTCTGTCATCTGCCACCACTGAGAACAGCCGAGCTCCATCCTCTTTGGAACCCCCCTTCAGGTAGTTGAAGGCTGCTATCAAATCCCCCCTTATTCTTCTCTTCTGGAGACTAAACAATCCCAGTTCCCTCAGCCTCTCCTCATAAGTCATGTGCTCCAGACCCCTAATCATTTTTGTTGCCCTCCGCTGGACTCTTTCCAATTTTTCCAAAACTGGATACAGTATTCCAGATGAGGCCTCACCAATGTCGAATAAAGGGGAATGATCACGTTCCTCGATCTGCTGGCAATGCCCCTACTTATACAGCCCAAAATGCCGTTAGCCTTCTTGGCAACAAGAGCACACTGTTGACTCATATCCAGCTTCTTGTCCACTGTGACCCCTAGGTCCTTTACTGCAGAACTGCTACCTAGCCATTCGGTCCCTAGTCTGTAGCAGTGCATGGGATTCTTCCGTCCTAAGTGCAGGACTCTGCACTTGTCCTTGTTGAACCTCATCAGGTTTTTTTTGGCCCAATCCTCTAATTTGTCTAGGTCCCTCTGTATCCGATCCCTACCCTCAGGCGTATCTACCACTCCTCCCAGTTTAGTGTCATCTGCAAACTTGCTGAGAGTGCAGTCCACACCATCCTCCAGATTGTTAATAAATAATAACATAATTAATAACACCATAAGCATGTTTCAGTCAGAACCCCCTGCTGACTCAGTGGCGCACACTCCCACCACCACCACCAGGGCACTGGGCTGGGGCCTGGTGGAAAAGGAGGGCCTGGGCCCCCGTAACCGGGCCACCACCACCCACCTTTTTGTGCATGCTGGCCCCCTTCCCCAACTGAGGCGACTGGGCCACTAGGCCTTACTGCCCCGTGGACTGAGGTGAATCTGTTGACTTTGGCCACTCGGCCTTACTGCTCTGCCTACTGGGGCAAATCCATTGACTTTGGCCATTAGGCCTCATTGCCCTACTAACAGCGGTGAGTATATTGACTCTGGCTACAGAGGCATAGATGCAGGTTACATATGCCCCACCCCTACACCCTAAGGGAGACGGGGAAGCAGGTTTGTATAATTTTTGGTGGTGCCCAGAATGGGTCCAAGTTGTGCCCTCCCCCCCACCTTCCTAAGGGTCTGGGAGGAAGTTTGGGTGTAGGAGGCGGGAGGTGTTGGGCTCTGGGAGGGCATTTGGGTGCGGGGTGTGGGCTCTAGGCTGGGGCAGGGGACAGGATCTGGGAGGGAGTTGGGGTGTGGGACCTGGGCAGGGGCAGGCAGTTGCGGTGGAGGGGACAGGCTCTGGGAGGGAGTTTGGGTGAGGGGTCTGGGCTGGGGCAGGGGTGTAGAAAGCAGGGCCAGCTCCAGCATTCCTGCTGCCCCAAGCAAAAAAAAAAAAGCCGCGATCGGCGGCGGCAGTTCAGCAGTAGGTCCTTCACTCCCTTGGCCGCCCCAAGCACCTGCTTGTTAAGCTGGTGCCTGGAGCCGGCCCTGGTAGAAAGGGGCTCAGGGCTGGGGCTGAGGGTTGGGGTGCAGGGGGTGAGGGCTCTGGCTGGGAGCACAGGCTCTGGGGTGGGGCAGGGCCAGGGATGAGGAGCTTGGGGTGCAGACAGGCTGCCCCGGGGCTAGTACCAGAGAGGACGACTCCCCCAAACCCTTTCGCCCACTGCTGCTGCCCCTCACATAGCCTTTTTTAGTACAAGGTTCTGGGTGGAGGAAGCGTGTCTCTGATTATTTCATTTTTTGAGGCAGTTACTTCCTGGGAACCAGGGATTGGTGTTGGGATGAGATCTCTGAAGGAGAAGCTTGTCTGATTTTTAAACTAATCTAATGATTTGGGGGGGAGGGGCTGAGTCATAATTTTTGAATGCTTAGGGTTGGTAATTCTCTTAGCTAATATGATTGTTAGCAACAGTGCTAGCAAAAACAATGGCTTATTGTAATGTGGACCAGACCTTTGTGAGTAATTTGCCCAAATTTACGTGGGATCAAATTCTGAAGCCCTGTTTTACGCAGTAAAAACTCCCATCATTCTTTTGAGTTTTGCCTGCATCAGGATCCTCAGGATCTGGCCCCATAATGTTCAATATACACTTATGCAAATCAGAGATCCAGATAATTCTGTCAGGTGGATTTAAATTCAAGCCAAATAGAGGAATCCTACTCTGCTCACTCTTACTAACTTCCATAAAAGTTTTGTCAAAGAACTTCCAATATTTTTTAAAGGTTTTCAAGGATTTTTTTTTAAAAATTCATTAAAACATTTATTTTTATACTAAATTTTTATTTTTAAAGAAAACCTCAGACAAAGTCTTACAGATGCTCCTGTGCTGTTAGAAACCCAAGTACCCAGCATGGTGGTGAAAGGGAACCAGAAAGTCTGTAAACGGGAAGTGAAACTGACTAGGGTCTCTTCTCTGTCCAATCTGAGCGAAGGACAGAAAATAAAACAGCAGAAATGGGGAAATGTAATTTAGATTTGTAAATGCCTTTGTTTGAATCATCTGAGGTGTTAGCCACGCAGGAGAAATGATTTGTTTTTCTTTATCTTTTAATGAATGTGTCTATTTAAATGTCTTATTCATTTTTTGGTTAATTTCCAAAGGCTTCCTTTAAATTCTCTGAAAGAGCTTGGGCAATTGGGGTCTCTTAAATATAGAGGGGCTACTTTTACAAAGATTGGGACATATTTTGTGATTTCTAGGAGAGGATAAAGCTCAGACATTTTCCAGATAGAAAAAAACACTCCCATGATTGAGGGAAAGAGAGAGAGGCTCTCTCCCTCATTCTGGCTGTGGTTCTGAGGGCTCAGAAGACGCAGGAATCTGGTGGTCGTGGCTGAAGCCAGATTTTGTTGGGCTTAATGCAGAGGTGGCAATTCTATGCCCTGCTGAAGCCAAGAATGCTTTTCAAGAGCGTATTAAATGGGGTTTCTCTGATATCGAGGGGGTTTTAGATTCCTGGCCTGTGAACCTTGACAAAGCCTGTAAGACTTGCACAAAGCAATGGGAGTGTCCTAGTGTTAATAAGCAGGCAAATAACGAGTAAGACTAATTTCTGGTGTAACTCTCAGCTGAAGTCAGTGCAGTTGGACTAGGGATGCATTTGCTCCATAGGTTTATCTGCTTTGATTGTTAAGCTCTCTGGGGAAGGGACCTTTTGTTCCTGTCTGTACAGCACCTAGCATAATACAAATAATTAATAATAATATTGAAATAAGAAAAAATTCAAAGTGCAGAACTTAACTTACCAGTCAGGAAGGGGATGTTGCCAACTGCTGAAGGCGGCTGTGACATAAAATTCATTAGACATCTTAAGATCCAATCATCTATAGCACCTATTCAGAATTCGCTAGAGAGATAGGGATCTGTTTTACATATTTATGGTAGGTCCCTGTCAGCCTTATCATACTTTCGTTCTAGTCTACGCTGTGGATAGAACTTTGTTGACTGTAAGCCATGCTTGGATACACTTAATTAGCATCCGAAGAAGTGGGCTGTAGCCCACGAAAGCTTATGCTCTAATAAATTTGTTAGTCTCTAAGGTGCCACAAGTACTCCTGTTCTTTTAACTAGCACAATTACAGCTTTCCCCATTTAGCACATCCACCCATCAGTGGAACAACCATCTTGGCATGTCTGCACCTACGAGACTCCCCAGCCTTGCTCGTGCTTGAGCATGTTGGAAAAACTCAGGCCGCTATCCCACAGCACCCTACTTTTGTATCACTCAAATATATAAAAAATAACTTGTTTTATTAGGAAAATACAATACATTGCATCAGAGAGCTGTATTACAATAATACATTAGTCTGTGTATATGCAAAGCTGCCTGTTGAAGTAAGGCTATGTATTAGTCTAGAAGATGCAAACAATAAACAGGCACGCACGCAAACTCTGAAGTGCGTGTGCATTTGAATGTACTGATGAATCTCACGCCCACCACGTACACATTTCAAGCTGTTAGCATTGTGTTTTGAGTTCTGTTTTAGTTCTGCAACAAACCACATTGAATTGCATTCATGAAAGCATTTATCTACTGAATACTTTTCCCCTTGTCCTTCCATCCACAAAAATAAACCCCAGTATTTACACAGAAAAATTATTAATTGCTTTTGTACCAATTTTCAGTTGTTGTTGTTTGTTGTAGTAGTAGTAGTAATAAACACAGATACATTCCTGGGAAAAATTAAATAAAATAAAAACCGAAAACGAAGGGCCCTGACTATAATTAGAACCTAGTTATAGCCTTGAAGTTAGGTTATAGCTAGGGTAACCACATAGCAAGTGTGAAAAATTGGGACACTTTTTTTTCGGGGGCTGGGGGAATAGTTGCGTATGTAAGACAAAGCCCCTAATATTGGGGTGGTCCTGATAGTATTGGGACGTCTGGTCATCCTAGTTATAGCCCCTCTCACTGGCAGGGTCAAAACACTTAAGGAATCATGGATTGGATATATTGTGTGTAAGGCTGTGAGTCCATCACAGAGGTCACGGATTCCATGATTTTACATGATCTCCGTGACTTTAGCTTTGGGTGGCTGGGCTCTGGGCTTCCATTATTTATTGTCTATTGCCCATGTCCTGTCCCTGACTTTCAATAAAAATACCCATGACAAAATCTTAGTCTTAATTGTGTGCAGACACACATTGTGTATGGTGTCACCAGGGTACAGACTCTGTGTAATTTCTGGTCGACAAATGATGGGTATAGCTGAGTGCATCTCTGAAATGTCTGTCTCTGAAGAGAAAGATATATCCATGACGCTTTCATTACTTGAAAAAGCTTTTCCTTTAAATGTGGTTGGAGCTCCCTGTTAGAGCATGCGCCACTGCTATCCAATTACATTATTATTTCACTTTATGAAAGTTAACCGTTCAATGGTACATTAGCTAGAATAGTAACAGTGTGAATTTTCTTGTAAAGTGTATCAGCAGAGTACAACTTATGCTCAGTAACACATTTATTCTGTAAGGCAACACTTAGTTCATGGTTGGGCTAAAGCAGCAAAATTAATGCAAATTTTCCAGTGTTCTGCCTGTGCTAGCTCAAAGTGTCCCATTCAACAGGGCTTCCACTGCTTCATGTCAGAAGCTGTTGCACATTCAATTAGGTCTCATCTTTAGGCAATACTCCCTGATAGTCTAAAATTCCCTTTGTTCAGTGTCATCCTGGTATTCCTATTGGAGTCCAGAGTTATGCAAAACTTCTGTAACACAAATAAAGGACTTTTGGTTGCTTGAGATGCCAGAAGAAAAGGACTGATTTATGGATTTGGAGACGAGCCTGTGAAACTCAGTGGCGTTGATGGTTTCAAACCAGCCCTAAAACTCAAAGCTCATTTTTCACACCAATCTTGTATGCATCTCTGGCCTTGAGTCTTGGCTGTAGTCATGCTTTGCTCAGGAATAGATGGAGGAGTGCGGAGACAATGGAGGAGGAGGTGGCTTTGTGTCCTCTGGTTTCTGGACTGGCTGAGGACCAATCCGGTCTTCACAATTCAAGCTTACAGGAACGGCAGATGCAAAGTGCACCAATACCTGAGTAGATGGCAATGCTTATTTAGCTACACCAAATGCTTTCCCATGACCAGTCCCAGTTTTTACCTTTTTGTTCTGTTCAGTCAGGGGTTATACCAGAGCAGACAACCATGGAATGAATTTCCCATAGTACAGTAGTTCATTAATGCAAGGAAAACTCCCTGCTCAGTAAATATTGGTAGATGACTAGCAGGCACATGAATCCCCACATCACCCACTTAATTCTACCAAGCATCTTACCGGACCAAGGAATTCCTTTTCTTGCAAACAGATTCCAGTGTCATCTCCACTTGTGTCCTTTCTTCACTCCTCTTAACTAAAAAAGAAAGTCACATTGTGTATTGGATTGTATTCAGGTGCCTTGACTTTTCTAGGCAACCTGGAAAGAGTATCTGGGTTACCATGTTCCAAGGGGGATTTACACTGAATATCATACCGGTATGTCATTGATAGAAAGATCAGTGCTGGTGCCTGGCAGTTGCTACTTAAGGTCCCCCCCTTCTCCCCACTAGAGTTCTTGAAAAGTTAGTAAAGGTGTATGGAGAAATGTATGGTAAGAAAGACCTCTACATGTGTGCATGGAATTTCATCAATCCAGAGCTCTGTATCGAGAGTCTCCCTCCACCTGTGCACAATTGCTTTCTGTTTGCCCCTGGGCGTGGTGCGTGCGCTATTGATTTCTCACTGCAATCCATCCATGTAAAATCAGAGGCTTTATCCCAACAAGAAGTGGTGTCACTGTTAAAATGTATACCGTATTTCCCGTCTGAATCAGTCTAGCTTCAACTTCCAGCCACTGGATCTTGTTAGACCTTTCTCTGCTAGTACCCAAGTAGATACTCATAGACTGTGATCCAGGGCCGCCCAGAGGATTCAGGGAGTCTGGGGTCTTTGGTGGCGGGTCCCGGGGTGGGAGGACCCCCCGCCGCGGGTCTTCAGGGCACTTTGGCGGTGGGTCCTGGAGCGGAAGGACCCCCCGCCACCGAATTGCCGCCGAAGACCCCGAGCAGAAGAAGCTCCGGGGGCCCGGGCCCTACAAGAGTTTTCCGGGGCCCCCTGAGCGAGTGAAGGACCCTGCTCCAGGGGCCCCGAAATACTCTCGTGGGGGCCCCTGCGGGGCCCAGGGCCTGGGGCAAATTGCCCAACTTGTCCCCCCCTGCTGTGTTCAAATCACCTCTTAACCTTCTCTTTGTTAGACTCCAGGAGCTCTATTAGACATGTTTTCCAATTCTTTAATTATTCTTGTGGCTTTTTTTCTGAACCCTCTCCTATTTATCAACATCCTTCTTGAATTGTGGGCACCAGAATTGGACACATCACTGGGCAATTGACATTATCTTGTGGAGTGGGGGAAAAATGAATATTTAATTCTCTTTACTCCTTAACCATAGTCTTGCAGTCTATTTGTTACAGCTTTCATGGACAATTCTAGATTTTCTTCCCACATGAAGATATTGTCCACATAGCATTCGAACCCTGTGGATGCTGGTTTCCTGACACTTTTCATTACAGGATCCTGTTTTCAATTGCTTATAACTTTGGCAGATTTGAACCACTGGGGCTGATATTTTCCATGCTGGTTGTCTTCCTCGGGCTGAATTTATTTATAAAGTTTCAGCTGAAGCAGTTCAGCCATTTCTGAGAATGAGATTTGTGAAAAATGTTGTTTTGCCAACATTAAAAGAAAAATTATTGCAGCCTGTTCATTGGGAAGCTCTTGTGCTTTTTAGCAAGGGCTTGATAATTGGCAGGGGGGTTGCCCTTGTTACTTGCCTTTGGCAGCTCTTATGAAGCACCGCCCAAGTCTAGCAAAGATATAGGTCTGAAAAAAATATTTTTTCACATGCTGAGTAAAGCCTTGTTCAAGTTTGGCAGCTAAATTCTCCTAAGATTCAGTCTGAACTGAACATGCTCAAGCACAAGTTTGCAGGGTACAAGCCTGACTTTCCTAGTAATTACTGCTCCTAGTTGCTAGGGGGCGCTGAAATCGCGAGCATGGAGATGGTCTCTCAGGTTATCTCAATGCCCCCTTGCTCGCACTCAGGCAGCAGGTAGGAGAAGGAAACAATTGGAATGTAGAGGGCTGAAAACTGGAGGGAAGGGGTGTGGGAGCAGCAGGGTCTATAACCACTAGAAAACACTCCCTTCCTCCGAGCCTGGAATGGAACCCAAGTGTTCTGAGTCTCTCAATTCCTCTGCTGTTGGTAGATGATTGTGAAACGCACTCCAAAGTGTGTGTCATCCCGCTCTAGTGCCTAGTCCACACAGATAGCCACCTCCTCCTTCTACCAGTTACTCAGCTCTGGTAGTTGAAGACTGTGCTTTGGTTTAAAGCAGTGGTTCTCAACCTATTTATCATTACAATGTGTTATGCGGTCACATCCAGTACTATGTGTATGGACTTGAGGATGTCACATGGGCTGCAGCTCTGTGTTGATTGGGCTGCAAGCGGCCCGCAGGCCACAGGTTGAGAACCACTTCACCCCTACAGTTGTCCCAAGTATGGGGTCAATATGGTTCTACATGACAGAATTTGTTTTTTTCAGGTTTCTTTTCCCAAATCTTGCCTCAAAAAAACAACATGAAAAGAACATTAAGGTTTCAAGGTCAAGCACTCCAATGTTAGGCAATGCCAGAATTCAGGTTACCTTTGCAACCTTATTTTGGCTCCCATGTGCTTATGCATCATGATGATCTCTATTTACATGATCACACTTTATTTTCCCATGGGATCTGTGTCATTCAGTGAATCATAGAATTACAGAACCATAGGGTTAGAAGGGACCGCAAAGGTCATCTAGTCTAACCCCCTGCCAAGATGCAAGATTTGTTGTGTCTAAGCCATCCAAGACAGATGACTGCCCAGCCTCCTTTTGAAAACCTCCAGTGAAGGAGCTTCCATGTCTTCCCTCGGCAGTCTGTTCCACTGGCCTACTGTTCTTACAGAGAGGAAGTGTTTTCCTGAATGAATGGATGGTTATTGATTGAAATGGGTGAAAATAAATATGAATATGTGTACCCCACACAGCCTGCACTGAATGCAAAATGATTCATTTCCTCCTGGATATTTGTCACTCTCACTAGCGTACGAGTGGTTCACCACATGCTGAGGTAGAGGAATTAAGACCATAATTGTCAGAAGTGTCCATTAAGGTTGGGTGCCCAACTTGACACATCTAGGGCCTGATAGTTTACGTTAGTTGTACTTGTGAGTGCTCAGCACGGCTGCAGTTCGGAGGCCAGATACCTCGTGGTGGGCACCCAGAAAACAAGGAGCTCATAATTAGTGGTCAACGTGAACATTTTGGTTTAAGTGACTTGGTGGCAGAAGCAGGGGTAGAATTCAATTCTCCATGGTGGTATTCAGCTTCTTTAATGATGCAGCTATCCTTCCCCTTCCTGTGATCCCCTGCCTCATTTGCTACATGCCTTCCAACTTGTGCAACAAATGAGGCATGGCTGGTGTGGGGTGGAGGTCGTCCTACAGACATCCTTCACTACATTACCCACCTTCCTCCCAAGAGCCTCCTCTGCACTGAATGAGGCAGGGGTCTTGTGTTACTCTGAAGTAATACTGTCAGCTGGGTTCCTGCTGTTTAGCCTGTGTGAGGTGTAATGTGAGCATTTTCCCTCCTATTTAAAAAAAAAAAAAATACCGAGGAAAGTGATATTGATCTCCATGTAAACAAAGCTTATTTATTGCTTTATGGTCTCCACAAATTCAGACCCACCCTCTGCACAAGAGGTACAGTGCACTTCCTGTTGGGAACAAGAGGAAATAATTCCTGTGTCTTATTGGAGCCTGCTTCCAGTTTGCAGCATCCCTTTGGTCCTGATCCTTCTCCGTAGGAGTCGATAGGACTTTTGCCAGGCTACGCAATCTCCCTACACAGCAAGTGAAGAAGCAGCCTCTGATGACTGTAGATGGCAGCAGGCAGCAGCACCAGGGCTGATTTTCTTTTGAATTGGGCTTTTCTGGCTTTCTGATTTGCACCAAAATGAGTCTGATGGCCACTGATGCCTAGAACCTTCCCTGAGGTTTAGGAATTGGGAGGATGTGGTGTTCCAAAGCCAGCACACTGCAGAACAATGGATTCTGTGGAGGGTTGCTCGGTCCAGGTCCAGCTTGTAGTAAGCTGTCTGGGCACCAGCTCCACAAGCTGCCATAATTGTACTCCATCTGGAAGTGGCCTGAAGTGATGTAGCCCTGGCATTTTCTCTATTTGCCCTTTCCTCTGCTTTCACAACTGCAGCTGGTGAAAGTCAAGTTAAGGCCCACCAGTTTCATAGCCAGTGGTATGCCAGGGAGTGATATGGCAGCCTTTGATTGCCCAAAGCAAGGGATCAGGTCCTGGTAGAGTGGGCTGGCCTTTAAGTGTGAGACCGAGCGAGACTCAAACTCACTATCTTCAGGATTGTAGTTGAGCATCTTAACCGCTCAGCCACTGGTGCAGCTGGTGATATGCACCAATAAAGCTTGTTCTAGAAACACGATGTCGCTGTGAGTTGCTCCCTTGTTTTTGGGTGGCAGTGTCCAGTCTGTCAATATTAGGTTTTTTCCTGGTTGCAGTCAAAAATATGGCGTTATGTTTTTCTTTAGAAGTTTCACAAGCTCTGTAATACTGCTCCAGTTAAGCACGAAAGCTCTTTTCATTAAAACGAAAATCCTTCACTACTCCAAACCCAGCCATTTCAACATTTCTTTGTGGAAATTTACTGGTGTTTCTCTTATGGATCCAATCCACTGATTCTCTTGGGAATAAAATAGGGAAAAAAAATTCAGACTTATTTTTGTCAATGATTCCCAGCTGCATATTACAGATTAGTCTGCTTGGATTTTCTTCATGAGCAGTTATCTTTCTTTAAACACACAAAGAAGATTCCAAAGTGTGTACGGGGCAATACAGCAGTCTAAGCATCATAAAAGCAGAACTCTTTTGTACATCTCCCTGTGCAGAACAGCTGTCTTCAGACTTGAGCACAGATGCAAGCAGGAATAGTGGTTGCAAAAATGCGTCTTCCCAGACTTTTCTTCTACAAACACTTTAAGTCCAAATTCTGCATTCAGTTGCACAGATGAAACTGAGCACAATTTGGTTCCCGGTGTTCTCGTTAACCCATGCACAATACGCCAAGAACTAATTAACACTTTAGGAGTGGTCTATGCACTGCACAGAGCACTTGTCGAACACCTGATTCTTGTCCACTGCTGTCTTGCTGTTGGCCATCCTTAATTAACTTCTTGCTTGTTCTGGTCTGCAGTTTGGGTAGGAAGGGTGTGTCCCTTTTATTGAAGCCAAGAAAGACTGAACACAGTCTGTTGTGCTTGAATGGAGATTGTTAAATAGCTTTATATTAATTAGCTGTTGTGCAGAGAACACATTTCAAATGTACTTAAGGGGATCGGCGTATCCATTAGAAAAGTACATTGGAAGTTAAATCCATTATACTAATTGTAATATTAGACTCTGCTTAGCCAGGAGTTTTGGAATTACCTAAATCCAGCATCAGTTTTGGACCTGGGAAAATGCCTTATTTCTTTGAATACTTGTTCAAATAATAAATCTGAATTTGGCTTGACTGCGTAGGCTGCCCTTTGTGTATTTAGTTTCCGAGGATGTTTTGGCAAAGGAGCTCATAGGCAGTAATGGTCCGGGAACGGAGGAGTTTTCAGCTGAAGAATGCTTTCAGAAAGAAGACTTTGAATCTGTAATGAGATTTGCCCCAGAAACCTGACTTTAAAGCTGTCTTCATCCAATCAGGGATCGGGACCAGAATAGAGTTTAAGGCCAGACGGGAGCACCGGGTCATGTAGTGTGATCTATATATCATAGCCATCATAGTCACCAATGCCACCTGGCCATGTGCCCACGATTGTCCCATCAAAGTTCAATTGAAATAATTGAAGGCTCTCAGCAGACTGCTCCCAAATGAGTTGTAGCTCCAAGAATTAGTCACCAAAATTATTTGAGGAAATAATGCCAAACAACAAATACATTTAGAGAAGGTCGTTAAGCTGTTCGTGGTCAATTGTGAGGAGAAAGGAGTTACATTTGTGGAATAAAGTGTTAGCTTCAAGTTGCTTGTTCAGGCCTAATTTGTAGAGAGGACAGACATTTTTAGCCACAGCAGACAAAAAAGCTGCAGCTCCCCTTTTCAAACCCCAAGGACAAAGTATTTATTCAGCTGTCAAGTAGGGAAAGAAAGCAAATTAGTCTTAGACTTAAATGCAGCGTGGTGTCCCTGCTGTAGTTCTGGCAACTGAAAAGATCTGATCTTTAGGTGTAAATGGCATCTCGTCTAGAGCTGGAGGTTGGATGTCCGCTTGTGCAGTCTGTGATAGGAAAGCAAAAAGAAAATATTTCAGATCAAGCCTCGGGGTGCTTAAGTTATACAGTACTTGTAAACAGTTGAGATTGGCAAAAGCTTTCTAGGGGAGTTAGCCATACAGTTCCCAATGAAATTAATGCTGTGGTTAAATCCCAAAGTCAGCGTTAAAAATCTCCATCTAAAGCTCTATGTGAATCACTTAGTTTTATTCACCATTGTAATGCAACCGTCTCTGCAGGGCCGGCTCCAGGGTTTTGGCCGCCCCAAGCAGCCAAAACAAACAACAACAAAAAAGCTGCGATCGTGATCTGCGGTGGCAATTCGGCGGGAGGTCCTTCGCTCCCAGGCAGAGTGAGGGACCGTCCACCGAATTGCCGCTGAATACCTGAACGTGCCACCCCTCTCCGGAGCCGCCGCCCCAAGCACCTGCTTGAGAAGTTGGTGCCTGGAGCCGTCTCTGGGTTGGAGTGGGGCAGCCTTTTGAACAGCATCGGTAGCATGATAGTTTACTGAAGTGAAGAAAGCTAGTGTAGCCAGTTAAAACCACAAGGGGGCTTACGGGAGGTGAAGAGGTAATAACCCAGTAGGGATTTGGCCAAGACACCAAGAATAACTCCCCTGCTGTTTTTTGAATCGCTTCAAACAATCAGGGTATCTGTTTCATGTAGTAGCTGAAAGCTGACGTTGTTGACAGCACCGGTCATGCTAGCATGCTGGGGCATTGGTTCTGTATGGAATTAAAGAGTGGCCTCTGCTCAATCAGCCAGCAGTACCCTGGCTTTTCACAGGCAGTCTGCCATCCCAGGACTCATGCTGCTGGTTTGGGTGCTGACAAGATCACAGCCCATGCCAGTATGGCTGCAGGCTGGGAGGGAAATCCGTACCTGGATCCACATCCTCCTTGTGAATGCAGCCAATCTGTGTGATGGGGGAAGTCCCTCCCCGACCAGGCTTTGTCTGAGCATGTTAGCTTCTCACTCTGATCTGTCCAACCATCTATTTAAGATAGGCTTGGGAGAGCCAGGAAGAAAACTAACATTGGGGGGCTGGAATGTCAGCCTGTCAGAGCCTTGGTGTCTCTGCTTTCTGCTGACCACTGTGGTGTGTGACCTGGAGGCTAGGTGAGTGACTGCTGCTTGTGCATCAGTGTCTCCAAGGTGTGTGTGTGTGTGTGTGTGTGTGTAAAACAAGGCGTTTGAAATGCTGGCATGAGAGTTACCCCGTGTGCTGAGAATGCTGCCCCCTCTCCTTTGATGGCCTGTATAGAAAGCCTCGCTGAATGACTCTAGCTGAAGCTTTAGCCAGCTGCTCTGGATCCTCTCCAGCTTTCTGAGAAATGGGATTTGGTTGTTACCGGCTCTTCCACTTTCCCTGACTGCTAGGCTGGTGCCTGTCCTGGTTTCAGTTCCCCCCCATCCTCCAGGGCTTTCAGGGCCTCTCTGAATGACCAGAGGGTGGCTGATGGAGTGGCCCTGCTGCACGGCTCCTACAGGTGTGGCGAGTGGCAGCTGTTGCTCTTCGCCAGCTCTGCGTTGGGTCTGGGAGCAGGACTTTGCCCTGAAACAATCCAGGCAGCGTCCACGTTCAGCTCCCATTCCCCAGGTGACTTCAGCTTTCCTCCATAAGTCCCCCGCAGAGAGATGCTTACTCTTGTTAGCTTTTGCCTCGGTTTCCCCATCTGTAACGTGGGGGCTAATATTGTTCTACCGCGCCTGGGGAGGTATGTTCAGTGCATCAAGCACTTTGAGAATGAGACTATAATACTTCATATGCGTCCTCTTTGATTGGTCCTTGGGGATTGGATTGCAGAGCAATAAGCACCAAGGGTCCTTGAAGTGACCAGATGCAGAGCTGGGAGGATAGGCGGGGTACTGGGTCTCTAATTTCCAGACACACCCTAGGATTTGTTTTAACAATCTCCTTGTTTGTAATGTACATTTGAAAGTTGCACACATGCATAGCTCAGATACTCAAATGCTATAATGATGGGTGCCACAGAAAACCCTAAAACAGATGGCAGTTCCTCCCCCCAGGGCAGGACTGAGTGAAAATCTGCCTGGAAACAAAGCCAGAGAGCATGGCTATTGGCTGGGGTCCATAGAGAGAGTTTGTTAATTGCATCCAATAATAATTTAATTTCCAGTGTGTCATTTATACTTGGTTTAATTTTTATCCAGCATAAACAAGTGAGGGAAAACAAGGGGAATAGAAAGTTTGTGGGAGGAGAGGATGTGCATAGGGACTCTGCCTTATTCTAGATCTGGGCTGCCCTACACAGCTCTGCTGCTCTCCACTGCCCTCCCAGAAGCCAGATCTGGACCTATTACGTTTTAAAGGACATCCCGTGTTTTGCATGTGCTAGTTACACTGCTAGTGTCTTTGGTGAGCCTGCACATTAACAATTCAGTGCTGCAGGTGGAAACCTCATGGTAAATCTGGGGCACTAATACAGATGATTTTCGCATTCATTCACATTGTTACATTATTTTTTCCACTTTGCTGAGCTGTAGCAGAAGTCAGGGACTTGCAGGTTGCTTTCCCAATGGAAGAGAAATCCGTGGCACAGAGTCTGAGTATTTTCTTAACATAACTTGTTTTATTTACACTTTCTACACACCAGTCCTGGAACAAAGGTGGCCACAAACAGCACACAGGGCAATCCCCTCCTCCAGAAATCTCTGCCAAAATACCACTTGCAGGTTCCCAGGAAGCAGTACTGACTCTAGTTACATGAGTTAGGGCAGAGAGCAAACTCTCCTATTGCTTGCAATAGCTCTCTCAATAAGAAACATCATTGTAAAACAAAAGCAGTGCAACATTTCCTCAAAGACAGGACCCGTGCTTGCATGTGAAGGAAAAACTTGTGAACTTATGCAACTGTGCCATCTGGTGACTTGTCATATCACCGTCGATACTGAGATAGCACCAAGAGGCCAGTAAGGTCAGGATCTCATTGCACTAGGTCGGGGTCGGCAACCTTTGGGAAGTGTGCCAAGTCTTCATTAATTTAAGGTTTCACGTGCCAGACCGGCAGTGCAGGCAGCAGACGGAACCCTAGACTGGCAGCGGGCTGAGCCACTCTGGCTGTACCCCAGCTCTGCCGGTCTGGGATTCTGTCCCGTGGCCCCTGCCAGCCAGGGTCCCGGCCGCCAGCCCCGCTCAGCCCGCTGCTGGCCTGGGTTCCATCCATCCAGGCTGGCAGTGAGCTATTACTGATCAGTCCTCGAAGTTCAAAGTTATGCCATGATTTTTTTTGCATGATATTTTTGCATTCTGGAAATTCCACCTGCAGGAAATGCCAAATACAAATACAGAGTTGATCACAAATAATGTGCTCAGCTCTCCATGGCATGCCCAAGGTGTACAGAAGCTTTTTGCTGAATAGATATGATAGTGGCTCTGGAAAACATCTTTTCCTGTGCCTGAACCTCATCTTCCCAGCTAGATCTACAGAGGCCTCATGTGACTAAAACCATTGCTTTCTCTGCCGTAGTACAAACTAAAAAAGTGTCTGGCCCCCCCAATATGTTGTTGCCATAGGTGCTGACTCTGTGGGTGCTCCAGGGCCGGAGCACCAATGGAAAAAAATAGTGGGTGCTCAGCACCCCTCGGCAACCCTGCCGATCAACTCCTCCCCCAGCGCCTCCCGCCCGCTGGTGATCGGCTGTTCAGCAGCATGCAAGAGGTGCTGGAGAGGAGGGGGAATGAGGGAGGTCAGGAAGAGGCGGAGCAAGGGCGTGGTGTGCTTAGGGGAGGGGGCGGCGTGGGGGTGGGAAGAGGTGGGGCAGGGCTGGAGCCTTGGGGAAAGGGGTGGAGTGGGGGCAGGGTCTGGGGTACAGCGGGAGTCGAGCCCCCCAGGGGAAATGAGAACGTCGCTGCCTCTGGTTGTTGCCCGTTGTTAATGAGAGAGGTTTAAAAGAAGCAGGGTCATTCTTATTCTCCCTTCACAGCAGCTGCTCTAACAGATGCTGTTGCGATGGATCAGAATGGAATTGCAGCATCCAATGAAGTTGGAAATTCACTTGTTACCTGCTGCTCTTACTCTTTCTAACGCTAGTCATGAAACAAGGGAAGCTTGCGTTGGTGTTTAGGCGGTGGTGGTAGTTCCGTAGCTCAGGTTACATTATGGCTTCCATTATAACCCCGGTCTTTGGGCTCTGTTCTGCAGCATGTGTGGCACGCAACCAGCAGATGCACTGACTGAATTTGAGGTCATTTTGGGCAAAGCTGTTTGAAGATCTGGGACGCAGAGGGAAAATGGTGTTAATCATTTCCCCAAAATTCTTCTAATGCTTTTTTAGGCCCGGCATATCATAGCTCCAGCCTGGCTTGTGCCAGAGACATGCAATGAGATTTATTAGAAAGGCCTGGGTGTGAGTAGGTGCACCAGAACCAATTATAAAGAATAAAAAAGGCATATCTAGCAGATCACTCCCTGTTGAGTTCAGAATGTCAGAATGGCACATCCAAGTCTGGCAGATTCCTGGGGCTCGATTTATCCCTAGGGATTTGAGATGAAGGCTGACAAGCTTTACATGGTTAACCACCTCCCAGAATCTGCTGTGGTGCCCACCAACCGTCACTGAATGGAGTCCTGCTGGAGCAGAGCTCCTGCCCTGCAGTCCTGTGGAAAAGAAGGGGACCTGCTGTGGCCCAAGATGGGAGGAAAAATAAGTTCTAGAACAGCAATGCATAGGTCTAATGTTAGAAAGTGGGACACGCTGCTTTTCATGAGATCCAGGGCACTCCCTTTTAGTTCTGGAAGGACCTGAAATAGCAGGTGTTAAACCTTGACATTTTCCTGTCTAGAAAAGTTATCGTTTGTGGTGGTCTAAGTTGAACTTTACTTTTTCTCTCTCTGGAATCTGGACAGCTGGACTCAGAGTGTCCGACTCAGAAGGAAACTCTGGTTGACTGCAGTTTAGTGTTTGGGCCCGATTTTCAGCTGGGAGACGTCAATAAGAGTAGCAGGTGCCTCTGAAAATCAGGCCGAGGGTAACCCAGGGAAGTCAGAGGAACTTTTCCCCTTGATTTCAGCGATGATTCATGAGGCACCTGGCTTTTCCGGAAGAGGGATACAAGAAATAGTTCCAGCCCTACGTTTCTGTGATTCTAAATTGTTCTAAAATGCAAACATTTGTGAAATAGTTCTAATGCAGTATAGACCATACAGAGAGCCCTGGGGTGACTGCAAAGGTTTTACTGGTGTCCGTGGTTATTCCCAGCTCAGCCACAAGCTGCTTGTATCACCGTGGGCAAGTCACTTGTCTGCTTTGCCTCACTTGCCTCTTGTCTAAGGGCAGGTCTACACTACAGCTGGGATCAATGCTCTGAGATCGATCCACCGGTGGTCGATTTAGCGAGTCTAGTGAAGACCCGCCAAATCGACAGCAGATCGAGCTCCAGTCGACCCCTGTACTCTAACCCTGACGAGAAGAGTAAGGTAAGTCGATGGGAGATTTTTTCCTGTCAACCTCCCGCAGTGTAGACCCCGCGGTAGCTCGACCTAAGGTGCGTTGACTCCAATTACGTTATTCACATAGCTGGAGTTGCGTAGCGTTGGTCGACTTACCACAGTAGTGTAGACATAGCCTTAGACACCACTCATAGGGGCGTTGAGCTGATGTTCACCAGTGTTTATAAAGCACTTTGAGATCTGTGGATGGGAGGCTCCAGAGAAGGGCGAAGTGTTACTTAGTGAGAGGTTCACCCAGCTCCTTCATAGTTCAGACTACTTGGGATAAAAAAAAAAAAAGTAAGTGCCAACATGTTGCAGGATAACTAAACTTGCAAGTCCCATAAATTAACAAGCTGTGTCCCTCTCCCCCACCCTCTTTCCTGTGCCGAAATTGGTTCCACCTCCCACTCATCCCCAGTGCACCCCCCTTGTCAGCTCACAGTAGAGGCACAAAAGAGCTGAAAACAGTACAGTTTTGTTCTGACTCTTTGGCATGCTTTGCGCTCTCCTCTTAATCTGCTACCTTTTGTTGTGGTCCCGGCTGAGCAACTAGATTTTCTTTGAACAAGGTTGGGTTTTGAGTTTCCTCTACTGTAAGAGTCACACGGGACACTTTCTTCCCACTGATTCCAGAGGCTGCCGCTTTCTGCTTCACTGGGCCCTCACACATCACACGAGGCCCTCTGTAGTGTGCGCAGACAATCTCGACACCTGCTGTTCCGTAGGGGCAGGGAGCGCTGTGGGCTTTGCTTGGCTCTCTGGCGCACTGGCGCTGCTGAAAGCTCCTTTAATCAGCAAAGCTCCCCCTGTGGCACTGCAGTGCAGGTCCTCGCGGAGCCGCTTTGGTGTTCTCGGAACAGAAAAGTTGAGTTATTTAACAAGCTTGCGGTAGGTTGAACACACAGAGCTGATCTGACCTTTGTGAAGCTCCTTTTGTATGTTTCTGGGCCTGTGTGTGAGAGCCAAGTTATCCACTGGAGTCTAGTAAAGGCCCCACCGTGGTTAGATTGGGCAGCATTTTGTAGTTAAGTCTTGTCAAATCCAGGGTGTCATGATGTTCATGGCGCTAGGATGCATCTGCTGAGGCCTAGCTCCATTGAGAGCGTTCGGTTACTGAACCAAGCTGAACATCCACCCAGAGTACAGAAATATATATATATATATATATACCCTCTCCTCTTCATTTGGCTCTAGCTGCCTGGTCAACATCCAGATGGTGTTCTCTGAGTTCTCATTTGGGGTGGACTCTCAAATGCAGCCAGCACCATCTCTCTTCCTTTCTGACACACCAGATCCCCCACCCAGCTGATCCGGCAGAGGCTGCTGGGAGGTCGGACTCTCTGTGGCAGGGACATTAGGTGCAATGGAAGGTGGCAGCAGTAGAGAGGAAAGATAAATAGGAGAACAGTGTAAAAACGCTGGCTACTACGCTTGTCTAGACGGCTTGTCTAGTTCATGCCTGGCAGGCTGGGGTGTAATCCTACCTCGCACCGGCCTGCTGTGCACTGGCAGTTCCCTAGTGTGCTTTGACCTACCCGCCTTTGAAACCGGAGTCGTTCAGTGCTCACTATGGAGCTGCTACTGCATGGCAGCATGGTCCATATGTACAGTCAGTGTGCGGCACACTAACGCGAGGTAGATCAACACCCCAGTTTGCCGGGCACAATCTATTTGTCTAGAGCAGTGGATCTCAAACTTTTTTTTAAATACATTTCCAACATTAAAATTGGTTAGTTCTTCACCATGACTGTACCAGGAGAACTGATAGTCCAGCATCCAAGTACTTCCAGTGGCTGGGAATGTTCCTGATTCTCTCCCTGTAAATTGTCAATCAAAATTTAATGTAAAATATCTTCGGAAATTCAGGGCTGATTACCCCTGAGCACATGTTCACACGTCAATATTTATTGTTTTAATTGCATAGGGCCCAAACCCAAAATGAAATATAGGAAAAGTGAGCCTGCACTGAAGCATCTTCAGCTCTCGCACCCAGAGCAATGTTGTGCCAGAGGATGAACAAGCGTAAAACCAAAAGGAGAGACACTGCAGATAAGCTGTTACAGGGCTGCTACTTTATTTGATTGCAAGGGAGGGATGGATGGTTCGAGGTAAAGCTTCATAGGCTAAGTCAACAGGTCAAACTCTAGTCCTAGTCAGTAGTGACTGGAAATAATTAATGTCTGAAGGCCTCTGGTGGCTTCTATGTGAAATTATTTGCTGGTTCTCCATCCAGTTCATGATCTGCACTGCAAACTTGGAGATATTTCTCTAATGGATTGAATCTGAACACCCCAGCCAATGTTGCCAACTCATGATTTTATCATGAATCTCGCAAAATTTGGTGGTTTTTTTTTTTTAATCCTCTGCTCCTGGAGTCAGGGGACTGCATAAGAATCTCAGCTTTGATTTAAAAAAGGAATTTTCTATCCTTCACGGTGATAGAGAAAAGCTTGAAAAGGTAACCCCGGTGCATCCTCCAGGCTCAGAAACCAGACACAAATAAAAACAATCTCCTGATTTAAGCCAATCTTATCAGATTTTGAAACATGACTCATGCTTTTTGGACGCCTGTGGTTGGCAGTACTAAGTTTGGGAAGGTTCCGTTATGCATTTCGAACAGCCAGGTCCCAGGGCTGCTTGGCCCCAGGGTTTTGGTTCTGTCCCATCTTTGGATCCTTGTGGGCTGGTCACAAATGTGCCATTGCTCAATTGGCAGTAGTTGTTGCTACCGTTAGTTGATTCCGCAAAGGCTCAGAGTAGAATTCTATTAAGATAGCAGCTTGTTCACCCCCGGAAGGGATTCAGCTGGAAACAAAAGTTGGAGCACTGTGGTAATCAACAAAAATTCTTCTGTGCGTTTAACCTGCCTCCAGGAATCTCTCTATCTAACCCCATTTAGGTCTGTAAAATCCTGGAGACAGAGAGCTGTCATCTGTTATTTCCCAGGGAGAATTATGCAAACCTTATGGCATATTACATAAGAATAGCTAACAGGGCCACTTTGCCAGCACAGCTTCCCTTTAAGAATGTTAATTACTGTTCACGTACAGCAGTGAGTGATCGGTGTGCACAGGTAGATCTGCAAATCCAGGCAAGCAGCAGCTTGAGCAGCAGGATCTGACTGATCTGATCTGAGGCTGCTGTTGTCCCATCATGCCCCCTGGCACATGGAGCGCTTGGCTCTGCTCCGTTCTCTGGTAGCGAGGGTCTTTTGTCCCACTGGAATTTCATTTGGGTGGCCTTGGCACATAGTGCATGCAAAGCATAGACAACTCCATGAAATGTGTGGCCCTGGCTGCTTCCTACTCATCCCAATCTGATGTGCCTCACCTACTCACCTGGAAAGGTGGGAGGAGAATCTTAGTGGACTGTTTGCATGGGAAAGAGCTAGACACTTAGTTTTCACTTTACAACAAAGCTTTGCTGCCTTAAACTGTTGCAAATCAGTCACTGGGGTTGAAGGTTCATCGGTGTTTTTTCCTGATGAATGAGAGGCAATTCACAGCCACCCAGGGGCTGCTCCTCAGGTCCAGGAAACTGTAGCTATAGTTTCCTAGGTATTGGGTAAAACCAGGTGGCTAGGCTATCCCTGAGGGCACTAGAGTTTTTGCAAGTGGACATTGCTGGAGGCCAAATCCTCTGCTGAGCAGGCAGTGTGGACGCTGCTCACAAGAAGGAGCTGGAAAGTCAGCTTGTTGTAGTGGACTAAGCAAGAGCAAGGGAATGGCTCCCTCTGGCCTTCAGTGTGTGTGTGTGTGTGTGTGTGTAGACGTTGCCTGACTGTGTTTGCCTCCTTGGTTTTCTCCTGCTACAGAGGGCTCCTCTAGATAAAGAACACGCCCAGATTAATTTGGGTTTGTAAGAACTCGCCGAAGTAGGATAAGTGTCAATTTTATTTGACATTGTGCTGTTAGAGTTTATTGGAAACCAATTCAAAGACAGGTTACTGAGAATGGGAGGGGAAGTGGAATCTGCCTTAGGGCCCACTCCTGAGAGTCCAACCCCCAACTCCAGCAGATGTTAACGGGAATTGCAAATGGTCAGCACCACTCGGGATCAATCCCCCCCGACTAGGAACGAGAGACATGAAGATTTAACCAATAAAACATAGATTGTAAGGTCTGTGGGGCAGGGGGTTTTCCTTTTGTTCCGTGTTTATACAGCGTATTGTGCCATGGGGTCCTGGTCCATGATTGGTGCTCCTAGGTGATACTGCCATACAAATAATAATAAGTAAATAAATAAATTAATGGAGATATCCCATCTCCTAGAACTGGAAGGGACCTTGCAAGGTCATTGAGTCCAGCCCCCTGCCTTCACTAGCAGGACCAAGTACTGATTTTGCCCCAGATCCCTAAGTGGCCCCCTCAAGGATTCAACTCACAACCCTGGGTTTAGCAGGCCAATGCTCAAGCCACTGAGCTATCCCTCCCTGTACAAACAAGAACAAGGGACAAGCGAATGGGGGAAAGTGGTGATCAGGGCCGGCTCTAGGATTTTTGCCGCCCCAAGCAAAAACAATTTTGGCCGCCCCCCCACCCCCCGTTTTTTTCTTACTCCACCCCCCGGCCCCGCCTCAACTCCGCCCCTTCCCCAAATCCCCAGCCCTGCCTCCTCCCCCCAGGCTCTCAAGCCTAGGAGGGAGGGAGGGAGAGGGAGAAGCAGTGCGTGCGCCGCGGCCACTCGGGGTCTCTCTCTCCCTCCCAGGCTTTCAAACCCGGGAGGGAGGGGGAGATCCCGAGCGGCCGCGGCACGCAAATCAGCTGTTTCGCACGCCGCAGCTGCTTGGGGTCTCCCCCTCCCTCCCAGGCTCTCAAACCTGGGAGGGAGGGGGGGAGATCCTGAGCGGCCGCGGTGCGCGAAACAGCTGATTCGCGCGACGCTGCTCCCCCTCCCTCACAGGCTCTCAAACCCGGGAGGGAGGGGGAGATCCCGAGCCGCTGCGGCGCGCCAATCAGCTGTTTCGTGTGCTGCGGCCGCTCGGGATCTCCCCCTCCCTCCCGGGTTTGAGAGCCTTGGAGGGAAGGCGAGCGGCGGCGCGCGAGCGGCAGTAGCGGAGGTGAGTTAGGGCGGCCGGGGCACATTTTTAGGGGCGGCATGGCCCGCGCCAGAATGCCGCCCCTAAAAATGTGCCGCCCCAAGCACCAGCTTGTTTTGCTGGTGCCTAGAGCCGGCCCTGGTGGTGATAATTCTGATCTATAAAAAAAGGAAACGAGTGAGTGCAAGAACTGCAGAGGATTCAGCTTACTGTGTGTTCCAGGAAAAGCATTCACCAAGATGTTGCAGTGGAGAGGAAGTGGAGCTTGCAGAGGAACAGGGTGGATTTAGACCATGATGAAATAGACTAGATCAGCGATAAGACAGATATCTGAGAAGTGCACAGAAGGCAACCAAAGCTGCTACAACAACTGAATAGACTTCAAATGGGTTTTTTATAGCATTTGGCAGAAAGGGTTATGGCAAGTGATGAGAATGTATGGCATCCCCAAGAAACTGAACAAGCTGGTAGAAAACATCTACAGCAGGTGGATGGGTGTGGTGAGAGTAGACAAAGAAGCTGATAGAATGGTGCAGGATGACTGTAGGAATGAGACACGGGTGCACGATATCCCCAGATTTGTTCTATTTGGTACTGGAAGCAGTAATAGTTGTAGCACTGAGAGATGAAATAGGAGGAGTCATGTTATGAGGGAGGACAGTGAATAACCTTAGATTCGCAGACGATATTGACCTCCCAGCAGTGACTAAGGAGGATTTACCGAGAATAATTGACAGGATTAATTGGGAAAGCAGAAAATTTGGACTTAAGATCAACATGGAGAAGACACAAACTATTGCAATTGGAAAACAAGGAAGACATAAAGATTGAAGTTGGAGATGCAGAACTGGAACAAATGGAAACATTTATTTCCCTTGGAGGACAGGTATTGGAGAATGGAAATTATGAAGATGACATAAAATGAAAAATTGAACTAGCTGCTACTGCATTTGGAAAATTCTGCAAGATCTAAAGACATTCTGATAACGGAAATTAGCATATATGAGATAGTTGTCGTGCCGATACTGCTGTACAGGTCGGAATGCTGGAGTATGAGGAAAGATGGCAAACTAAAGATATGGACTGCAGAAATGAACTGGGTGAGGGGAATACTGGGAGTTTCAAAACTGCAGAAAATAAAAAAAAACAAAAACAAAAACAGCTAGGGCAAGAAATAAGCTGTTACAGAAGACTGAAGAAAGATGACTGCAGTTATTTAGACACAAGTCAAAAATGGATCCAGAAAAGATACCATACATGGCAGTACATACCAGAGTGCAAGAAACTAGAAATAGGGGAAGACTGAGGATGCGCTGGATTAGACATGGTGAAAAAAGACAGAACAAAAAAGATTTAAAGATGAATGAAGCTGTGAAGCTGGTTTGACTTTGGGAGGCCAGGTGCCAGCTCATACCAAAGTTCCCATGTCTCAGCTGAAACATAGCTGGAGTCTGTCTGGGTCAGTTGTGCATTAGTATTGTTAAAATAGGTACTAGAATTATAAGAATGTGTCTGGTGCTTAGACATTATTGAATGCTTGTGAGTTGCTGCTGGCTTTAATCTGACTTATAATATCTGTCCCCGTATTGTAAGGTAATATTAGAGCAGTTGTATTATGAGCCTCTGTGACTGTGTAAATTACCAGACAGGAGAGAGACATTAACTAGTGTGAAGTGTTGATCTTCAACAGAAGGAGTTATGCCCTTCCCAAAAGGAAAAGTCCATTGATACCAGATGAACTGGTTTTGGATGTTGCATCTGTAATTTCCCTACATACCATCAACAAGAGGACAAAAGACTTTTGTTGTTCTGCTGTCTTTCCTATGAAGATGAGTCATAAGCAGATACCTCCCATCAGCTGAGTTTGCAGCTCCAAGCACATGGCAGGAGGGGGATTAAAAACCCCAAACAGAAGGAACTTGGTATTACTAGCAGCTTGGACTCTAGGGGGCATTCTCTTGTTTCTAGAAGAAGAACAAGAAACTCTTGTTTCTAGGCATAAGCAAGAGACCCAGGCTAAGTGTCTGGGGATTAGCCCTAAAGGATCTATAGCATTGCTTATTATAGAAGCTTTTGTTACCTTTCAAAACTTAAGACTGTAATTCAGGGGCAGGCAATCTTTCAGAAGTGGTGTGACGAGTCTTCATTTATTCACTTTAATTTAAGGTTTCACGTGCCGGTAATACATATTAACGTTTTTTAGAAGGTGTCTCTCTCTAAGTCTATATTATATAACTAAACTATTGTTGTATGTAAAGTAAACAAGGTTTTCAAAATGTTTAAGAAACTTCATTTAAAATTAAATTAAAATGCTGATCTTACACCGCCAGCCTGCTCAGCCTGCTTCCAGCCTGGGGTTCTGTTCACCTAGGCCTGCAGCGGGCTGAGCAGGGCCTGTGGCTGGGATGCCAGCTGGCAAGGGGCCGGCAGGTGGGACCCCAGACCTGGGGGATGGGTTCAGGGGTCAGGGCAGAGGGTGCAGGGCAGAAGGCTGGGTGTGTGTGGGGGGATTCAGAGGTCAGGGCAGAGGGCAATGGGGATGTGGGGGGTTCAGGGCAGAAGGCTGGTGGGTGTGGGGGTGCAGGGCAGAAGGCTGGGTGTTGGGGGGGACTCAGGGTCAGGGCAGAGGGCTGGGAGTGTGTGGTGGGGTGCAGGGCAGAGGGCTGGGAGTGTGTGGTGGGGTGCAGGGCAGAGGGCTGGGGGTGTGTGGTGGGGTGCAGGGCAGAGGGGTGGGGGGGTTTGGGGGTTCAGGGCAGAAGGCTGGGTGTTGGGGGCGACTCAAGGTCAGGGCAGAGGGCTGGGGGTGTGTGGAGGTGCAGGGCAGAAGGCTGGGGTGTGGGAGGGGTTCAGGGCAGAGGGCTGAGGTGTGTAGGGAGGTGCAGGGCAGAAGGCTGGGTGTTGGGGGCGACTCGAGGTCAGGGCAGAGGGCTGGGGTGTGTGTGGAGGTGCAGGGCAGAAGGCTGGGGTGTGTGGGGGGGTTCAGGGCAGAGGGCTGAGGTGTGGGGGGGGGTTCAGGGCAGAGGGCTGAGGTGTGTAGGGAGGTGCAGGGCAGAAGGCTGGGTGTTGGGGGCGACTCGAGGTCAGGGCAGAGGGCTGGGGGTGTGTGGAGGTGCAGGGCAGAAGGCTGGGTGTGGGGAGGTTCAGGGCAGAGGGCTGGGTGTGTGTGGGGGTGCAGGGCAAAAGGCTGGGTGTTGGGTCGAGGTCAGGGCAGAGGGCTGGGGGCGGGGCGTGGGGATGCAGGGCAAAAGGCTGGGTATTGGGGGGAGGTCAGGGCAGAGGGCTGGGGGAGTGTGGGGGTGCAGGGCAAAAGGCAGGGGGTTGGGGGCGACTCGAGGTCAGGGTAGAGGGCTGGGTGTGTGTGTGGAGGTGCAGGGCAGAAGGCTGGGTGTTGGGGGCGACTTGAGGTCAGGGCAGAGGGCTGGGCGGTGTGTGGAGGTGCAGGGCAGAAGGCCGGGGGCGTGGGGAGATTCAGGGGTCAGGGGAGAAGGCTGGTGGGTGTGGGGGTGCAGGACAGAAGGCTGGATGTGGGGGGGGTTCAGGGATAAGGGCAGAGGGCTGCGGGTGTGTGGGGGTACAGGGCAGAAGGCTGGGTGTTGGGGGGGACTTGAGGTCAGGTCAGAGGGCTGGGGGTGTGTGGAGGTGCAGGGCAAAAGGCTGGGTATTGGGGGGAGGTCAGTGCAGAGGGCTGGGGGAGTGTGGGGGTGCAGGGCAAAAGGCTGGGTGTTGGACAGAGGGCTGGGGGGGCATGGGGGTGCAGGGCAAAAGGCTGGGTGTTGGGTCGAGGTCAGGGCAGAGGGCTGGGGGAGCGTGGGGGTGCAGGGCAAAAGGCTGGGTGTTGGGGGGGGAGGTCAGGGCAGAGGGCTGGGGTGCTCAGCTCGTGGGAGAGCCCCCAGCCCCCTGCCCTGAGCGGCTCACGGCAGGGGGCTGGGAGGCATATGCCCTGTTCCACCCCCTTCCCCCAGGCTCTGTCCCTACCTCTCTCTGCCTGCTCTACAGAGCAGCGAGCACGCTGCCGCTCGGCTCAGCTCGGCTCCCCCTCCCCCTCGCAAAGGCCATCGCCGGCAGGGAGAGGGAGAGGGAGGGGGAGGAGGAGGGCCCGGAACGCATCAAGCTGTGGGAAGAAGCGGGAGAGGGGGGAAGCTGGGGGACCCTGGCGGCTCTGCTCAGCACCACTGACTGGGCCATTAAAAGTCAGGTCGGCGGCGCAGTGGGGCTAAGGCAGGCTCCCTGCATGCCCTGGCTCTGCACAGCTCCCTGGAAGCATCTGGCATGGCCGCCCCCTAGGTGCAGAGGCAATCAGGGAAGCAACGTGTGCTGCCCCCACCCCCAGCGCCGGTTCTGCAGCTCCCATTGGCCAGGAACAGTGGCCAATGGGAGCTGCAGGGTCGGTGCCTATGGGGGCAGGCAGTGTGCAGAGCACCCTGGCCCCTCCGCCTAGGGGCTGCAGGGACATGGTGCCGGAGGCTTCCGGGAGCAGCGCGGAGCCAGGGCAGGCAGAGAGCCTGCCTTAGCCCAGCTGCACCACTGACCGGGAGACACCTGAGGTAAGCGCCACCCAGCTGGAGCCTGCACCCCAAACCTTCTGCCCCAGGTCAGAACCCCCTCCTGCACCCTAACTCCCTCCCAGTCCCTGCACCCCCACCCTTACCCCAACCCCTTGCCCCAGGTTGGAACCCCCTCCCTCACCCAAACTCCCTCCTAGAACTCCTACCCCAGCCCTGAGCTCCCACTTGCACCCCAAATGCTTCATCCCTGGCCTCACCCCAGAGCTCACACTCCCAGTCAGAGCCTGCGCTCCCTCCCGCACCTCAACCCCCTGCTCCCTGCCCCAGCCCTGAGCCCACTCCTGCATTCCAAACCTTTTGGCCCCAGCCTGGAGCCCCACTCCTGAACCCCAACACCCCTAGCCCTACCCCAAAGCCCTCACTCCCAGCTGGAGCCCTCACTCCCTCCCGCACCCTAACCTCTTCCCCCGGCCCAGTGAAAGTGAGTGAGGATGGGATAGAGAGAGGGGCCTGGAGTGAGTAGGGGTGGAGTCTCAGAGAAGGGGCGGGGCCTCAGGGAAGGGGTGGAGCAGGGGCGGGGCAAGGGTGTTCAGTTTTATGCAATTAATAAGTTGGCAACCTAAAGGGGTGGCGTAGGGGTGGGGCCTCAGAGGGAAGGGGCAGCACGAAGGTGGGGCCATGGGTGCTTATGCCCCCCCCCCCCACACATTTAGGGTATTTCTGCTGCTACTAGTCAGGTCCTCCCAAGAAAGCAGACAGAACCTTAGATGATGAGTGCTGTCACTCTTTGAAATGCTGAATGGGGGAGATGGGTAGCCATGGCAACTCAGCTAAAGGTGCCTCAGGTGAAATTGGACACGTCTCTGGGAAGTGAAGTGTCTCCTTTCATGTGTGATGCTTGAGATTAATCAATCTAGGAGGTCCCTGTCCTCTAGAACTCTCTGGCATGTTACCCAATACTCTGAACCAGGAAGTCTTGTTGTATTGACTGTGCAGCTGGTGAGGGAGTGATGCTATATGAGTATCACATCTCCCTGATCAATAGAAAGAACAGTCATTGGACGACTTGGCTCCAGTTATGTGCACTTAGGCAGCACTTGGATCAATAAAGGGCATTAAGCTTCATATCTGCTGTAGACAGGATCTACCCAGAATGCCAGCAGTCATGTTGGATGCTGTGAACAGCGAATCCACTCAGAAATGGCTGTGTTGGTACAGTCACAGTCACATCTTTGGGCTGATTTCTCAGCCTAGGAGAGGAGCCAGGGAAGACACGTTTATCTCGTGAAGGCCATGACTGTCCTATTGGAGCAATTTTTGAAGGACCATCAGTGTTCATGTGGGGAAGGAGAAGATGGCAGGTTCTGAGAGGCTACTGCAAAAGGGGTGGGGGGCGTCCCCTTGTCCTCCTACTTCTCCCTCGGATCCTGTATCAGTCACTCAGTTACCTTCTTCGGCTAAGGAGGACTTGATGGGAATTGGCTTAGAGACCATCAGCACAGCTCCTAGCCCTGCTATGGTAGACTGTGCAGGTGCTCCTTTCCAGGCCTCCCACCACTACAGGAGTAATGTCACCATCATGATTTCTGGCTTTGCTCTAACCAGTTCTTTACAGTTCCCCTCTCCCCCCAATTTTTTTAAACTTCCTTTTTCTTCTCCTTTAAAAACAGAAAACTAGAACACAGTGATGGGAACCTGGACTTCTGCTGCCACAGACCCCTCATTTGCAGGTTCCCCAAGGATCAGGTCTCTGTCCAGTTTTTTTTTGACATCTACACTCAACCACTAGGAGAACCAGTGAGATTTTTTGGCCCAAACACCAACCACAGCTGGCACTCAGCTCCAGATATCCTTCACAACACACAAGGATGCCAGAGCCATCTGGCTAACCCAGTGACTGGCTGAGATCAGAACTATGGAATGGACTAGGAAGATCTGCTTAAAGCTGTCTAGCAGAGGACAACACCGAGGGATTGCAGCTGTAGTGCCTTCTGCACATGTTGAAGATGCACACCACAGCTAGTAGAGCCAGGCTGCAATCTAGGAGTTCTCTTGGACTCCTCACCAAAGTTAAGCTCTCACTGCTGGCTAGCAGGCTGCGTCCCATCTTTGTGGATGCTGACCTGGTCTTGATAACACATGCCTTTGTTACATTTCAGTTGGACTACAGCAATGCAATCTATCTAGGTGTGAGAAATCAGCCATGAGACACATACAGCCAATACATAATGCACAGGTTACTGCAAGCATAAACCTTTCCTCCACTTGCTATGCTGGCTTCCAATAGAACGTTGCGCCAGATTCAAGATCTCCATCCTCCTCTTCAGCATTCTTAATTATACTGGGCCGAAATATGTACGTGATCACTTCATACTCTGGAACTATAATTGCCATCAGCAACTCTGCTCCTCTGGCACAATGGGATAGTCAGGGCCGGTGCAACCCATTAGGCGACCTAGGCGGTCGCCTAGGGTGGTACAATTTGGGTTGCAGCGACCTTCCGCCGCCTCTGTGGGGGGACGGCATTTTGGGGCGGGACTTTCCGCCACCTAGGGCGGCAGAAAAGCTTCTGGCGCTCCTGGGGATGGTCCATCACGAAGGTAACGCTCATTTTTACCTTCTCAGTGGGCTGGCAAGAGAGACTGTGGAACTCTCTGTCACAGGAACCAAGAATCACCTTGAACCATTACACTTTCTGTTCCAAAGGAAAGGTGCATTTCTTAGACCTCACCTTCACTAATAAAAAAAACCCCTTAATTTACCTATCTCTCGCTCTCTCTCCAAAATCATGTTTTATCTTCCCCTGGGGAGAAGAACAGAGAAGGGGCATCACATTGCTTAATGAACCTCTGGAAGGTGTTTAGATACCAAGTTGAGGTAAGGCCTAAGAGCCCCAAAAATCTAGAATGTGGTCTTCCAAAGTTGGCATGTGTCAATAAAACCATCCATCTGTTTAGGCAGGAGTGTGGGTGTTCCGTGGCTGTGGTGGCAAGATTAATAATGTTTGAAAATATCTGGTATATCCACCGCAACCATATTTAGCCTTTGTGTAATCATCCCCCTTTTCACTGGCGACAATGAAAGAAAATACGCAAAGAGCTTGTAGATTTCATTAGGCTCAGTAGTTTATTCAAACATCTCTTTTGCACACGAAACCAAGGCTTGCACTGATCTCTGGGAAAGAATGCAATTGCAGCTCTGAAAAGAAGCCTGTTCCAGTGATGGCTGAAACACGGCAGAGGTCAGCAGCCTGGGATGGAGGGGGTGCCGGCTGTAATGCTTGGTGCCATCATTTGCAATTCAATCCCATGCGGCCCCCTTTTAGGGGAACAATTCACTAAATGCAGAGTTGTTCTTTTTTTCTAATTCACCATATAATTCACCTCCCAAATTCAATTAAGAAGCAATCTGTTCATGACTCTGGAAGCAAGCTGCTTTTTATTTATAAATACAAAATTATTTTCCACTCCAGCAAAGATCCCCAGGCCATAAGAACTCTGCGTTAACATCTGAACACTGTCCTTTAAATGTGACTGGTGCTCTGTAATGAATAGTATGATTAGGAGTATGGAGTAGCTTCTGTATAAGGAGAGATTAAAAAGACTGGGACTTTTCAACTTGGAATAGAGATGACTAAGGGGGGGGGTATGATAGAGGTCTATAAAATCATGACTGGTGTGGAGAAAGTAAATAAGGAAGTGTTATTTACTCCTTCTCATAACACAAGAACTAGGGGCCACCCAATTAAATTAATAGGCAGCAGGTTTAAAACAAATAAAAGGAAGTATTTCTTCACCCAACGCACAGTCAACCTGTGGAACTCTTTGCCAGAGGATGTTGTGAAGGCCAAAACTATAACAGGGTTCAAAAAAGAACTAGATAAAGTCATGGAGGATAGGTCCATCAATGGTTATTAGCCAGGATGGGCGTGGAGGGTGTCCCAAGTCTCTGTTTGCCAGAAGCTGGGAATGGGCGACGGGATGGATCATTTGATGATTACCTGTTCTGTTCATTCCCTCTGAGACACCTGGTATTGGATATTCAGAATCTTCACTTCCAAGAAGTGACATCAAGTTGTTTTTCTTTTATACCTCCTTTGTGTACAACAAATAGAAAATTTCCCAGATTTCACCTTGTGAATGCATACCTTTCATCCCTTTTCTTTATTTAGTTCCATGCCTGTTGTTCAGAGTACAAAGATAATCTGCACCCAGTATTTCTAGCATCTTATCTAATTAAAGACACTGATACCAATTATCTCAAAGATAACCAGCCATACCTAGCACACTGTTTATATTTATATCTTCTAACAGATTCTGCACATTCAAACAGCAGAGGGTACGTACAGTCCACCTGCTAATAAGTTTTCATAGTAAAGCTTTACATCCATGCAAGGCATGCTGGGAGTATGGTTCATAGTTATACAACTTAGCAAAATCCAAAGCCATCTAAAAATGTGTAACTAACAGGCTGATTGCTCCAACCCTTCCTTCTCACTTCACCTGCCCTCTGTGCTCCCCTTCCTCTTCTCCCCTGCCCATGTCTTTCAGCATCCCCCACTGCTCCTGCAGTGTGCCCCCTTCCTCCCTTTGTCTGTCTAATCCCCTCCTATCAATTCTAATAAAATTTAGCTCCTCCTGCAAAAAAAGAAAGAAAAAAAAAAGAAAGAAAGAAATGGTGCCACATATGGCATTTGCAAACCATTGCTCTGCTTGAATGTTACATCCTGTTCCCCACTCTTTGTTGTGTTTATTTAGATTGTGAGTTGACTGGGTAAGGAGTTGTTTCATTATGTTTGCACAGGGAGCCCTAGGAGCTACTGTAATACAAATAATTTTGGGTTATTAATGTGGTAGGGTCCTGAATTCTAAGAAATAAAATTGTATTATGCTGCAATCTTCGAGCAAGAGTATTTTATATTCTTATCTAACTTTTCTGTTTTGTATGACATGAACGTAAGATTCCTCCCCTCTCTTGGTCTTTACACTCTTCAGATCATTTGTTTCTCTCCTCTGAACTCCCATGTGTTTGTCAATATCCTTCTGGTAATGAGGTGCCCAGAACTGGACACAATGCCAAAGCCACCTATGGGGGAGCTCAGTGTCTCTCTGGAGCCCAAAAATCACACAAGCCTTTTTTTTTGCTGTCATACCACATTGCAGACTGCTGCATGCTGGGTCAGCCACACTCACCCCTGGTCTATTCAGCACTTCTGGTCTCCAGGTGCCTTTAGGGTTACCATATTTTGTGCCTCCAAATGGAGGACACTCCCCAGGGCCCTGGCCCAGCCCCCAGCCCCGCCCACGCCCCAACTCCGCCCCCTCCCAAAGTCTCCGCCCCCTCCCCTGCTTCCCGCGAACATTTAATTCGCGGGAAGCCTGAAGCAGGTAAGGGGGGCGGGGGGGGAGGAGGCGCGGCCCAGGCTGGCCCCCCGGTGGCTCCAGCCTGGGTTGGCTCGGGGCCTGGGGTGCCGGCCCCGACCGACCACCCCCCGCAGGCCCGGCGCACCCCCCAGCTCCCAGCCCCGCGGGTCCGGCGCACCGACCCCGGCCCGGCTCCCAGCCCCGCGGGTCCGGCGCACCGACCCCGGCCCGGCGGGCCCGGACCGGCGCACCGACCCGGCCCCCCGGGCCCGGCTCCCGGTTCCCGGCCCCGCGGGCCCGGACCGGCACCGCGCCCCCGGCCCCGCGCCCAGCCCGGCCCGGCACCATGCCCCCGGCCCCGGACAAAGAGGCCCCAGCCGAGCCTCCCGATTTTCCCGGACATGCCCGGCTTTTGGGGATTTCCCCCCGGACGGGGATTTGAGCCCCCAAAAGCCGGACATGTCCGGGAAAATCCGGACGTATGGTAACCCTAGGTGCCTTCTTCCCACTGAACTCAAAACATCTTTCCCAAGATGCACTGGGCTGAGGCTTTCCCAAATTGAATCAGTGTGTGGTTTACTGCCCATGTTTCTAAGCGCTGTCTTTTCCTCTGTGCCCCCTTCCCAATTCTGGTCCCCTGCCCCTCTACCCTGGCCCCCAGCAACCCCCGCACCCAACCCAGCCTGTCCCCCCCGTGCCTTTCCAGATGAGTTCCTTGCTGTTGAAGCGTAGGCCTCGGTGCAATCCAGGGTGGTGGCTGGGGCCTGCGTGGGGAGCAGAAAACCTGGCGGAGCTGCTAGGAGTAGGCCTGAGCTGTGACTGCAATTTTACCCGTGCCAGGGACAGGGAGCAGCTGGGGAGGGACCGCTTCCCCAGCAACCCAGCTGGGGGCCCTTCCTGCTCCTTGGCTGGTGGCCACTCCCTCTCCCAGCAGCCTCATCCCCCACTGCTGCCCATGGAGGGACTGGGGAGAGGTCCCAAAATCTGCCACCCCTCAAAAATTTGCCACCCTATGTAGCTGCCTAGTCTGCCTATAGGTAGAGCGGCCTCTGCTGGTTGGGCCCTCATAACCTCATGGGTCCTGGTGCGACTACACCATTGTAGCTATGTCACTGCCTGTTCTCCATGCTTCTTTCCTTCCCCGCAGTTCTCCCATCCCTCTTTCATAGAAGATTACGGTTGGAAGAGACCTCACGAGTCATATAGTCCACCCCTCTGCTCAAAGCAGGACCAATCCCAACTAAATCACCCCAGCCAGGGCTTTCTCAAGCTGGGCCTTAAAAGCCTCTAAGGATGGAGATTTCACCACCTCCCTAGGTAACCCCTTTCAGTGTTTCCCCATCCTCCTAGTGAAATAGTTTTTCCTAATATCCAACCTATACCTCCCCCCTGCAACTTGAAACCATTGCTCCTTTTTCTGTCATCTGCCACCACTGAGAACAGCCGAGCTCCATCCTCTTTGGAACCCCACCTTCAGGTAGTTGAAGGCTGCTATCAAATTCCCCCTCACTTTTCTCTTCTGCAGACTAAACAAGCCCAGTTCCCTCAGCCTCTCCTCGTAAGTCATGTGCCCCAGCCCCCTAATAATTTTCGTTGCTCTCCGCTGGACTCTCTCCAATTTGTCCACATCCTTTCTGTAGTGGGGGGACCAAAACTGGCCGCAATACTCCAGATGTGGCCTCACCAGTGCTGAATAGAGGGGAATAACCACTTCCCTCAGTCTGCTGGCAATGCTCCTACTAATGCAGCCCAATATACCGTTAGCCTTCTTGGCAACAAGGGCACACTGTTGACTCATATCCAGCTTCTTGTCCACTGTAATCCCCTGGTCCTTTTCTGCCGAACTGCCGCTTAGCCAGTCGGTCCCCAGCCTGTAGCGGTGGATGGGATTCTTCCGTCCTAAGTGCAGGACTCTGCACTTGTCCTTGTTGAACCTCATCAGATTTCTTCTGGCCCAATCCTCCAATTTGTCTAGGTCACTCTGGACCCTATCTCTACCATCCAGCGTATCTACCTCTCCTCCCAGCTTAGTGTCATCTGCGAACTTGCTGAGGGTGCAATCCAGATCATTAAAGAAGATGTTAAACAAAACCGGCCCCAGGACAGACCCCTGGGGCACTCCACTTGATACCAGCTGCCAACTAGACATTGAGCCATTGATCACTACCGGTTGAGCCCAACGATCTAGCCAGCTTTCTATCCACCTTATAGTCCATTCATCCAATCCATACTGCTTTAACTTGCTGGCAAGAATACTGTGGGAGACCCCATATCAAAAGCTTTGCTAAAGTCAAGGTATATCATGTCCACCGCTTTCCCCATATCCACAGAACCAGTTATCTCATCATAGAAGGCAATCTGGTTGGTCAGGCATGACTTTCCCTTGGTGAATCCATGTTGACTGTTCCTGATCACCTTCCTCTCCTCCAAGTGCTTCAAAATAGATTATTTGCTCCATGATTTTTCCAGGGATTGAGGGGAGGGATTGTAGTTCCCTGGATTCACCTTCTTCCCTTTTTTAAAGTTGGGCACTATGTTTGCCTTTTTTTAATTGTCTGGCTCCTCCCCCGATCACCACGAGTTTTCAAAGATAGTGGCCAATGGCTCTGCAATGACATCAGCAAACTCCCTCAGCACCCTCGGATGCGTTGAATCCGGCCCCATGGACTTGTGCATGTCCAACTTTTCTAAATAGTCCTTAACCTATTCTTTTGCCACTGAGGACTGTTCATCTCCTCCCCATATTGTGCTGCCTAGTGCAGCAGTCTGGGAGCTGACCTTGTTTGTGAAGGCTGAGGCAAAAAAAGCATAGAGTATTTCAGCTTTTTCCACATCATCTGTCACTAGGTTGCCTCCCCCATTCAGTAAGGGTCCCACACTTTCCCTGACCTCCTTCTTGTTGCTAACGTACATGTAGAAACCCTTCTTGTTACCCTTCACACCCCTTGCTAGCTGCAACTCCAATTGTGATTTGGCCTTCCTGATTACACCCCCTGCATGCTTGAGCAATATTTTTATACTCCTCCCATGTCATCTGTCCAAGTTTCCACTTCTTGTAAGCTTCCTTTTTGTGTTTAAGCTCACTGAAGATTTCTCTGTTAAGCCAAGCTGGTTGCCTGCCATATTTGCTATTCTTTCTGCACATCGGGATGGTTTGTTCCTGCGCCCTCAATAATGCTTCTTTTAAAATACAACCTGCTTGCCTGGACTCCTTGCCCCCTCATATTAGCCTCCCAGGGGATCCTGCCCATCAGTTTCCTGCAGGAGTCAGTTTGTCTTTCTGAAGTCCAGGGTCCATGTTCTGCTGCTCTCCTCTTGGATTTCCTTTTGGAGTCTTCTCCCACCCTGTGAGCATTCTTGCTCTGTTCCCGCAAGCTCCCCGAGCTGCTGGTACTACCCAGTAGTCAAGCTTATACCACCCAGTAGTCACGCTTATACCGAGGGATAGACAGGATACTGGGAATATCCCTCAGTCTTTAGATGTCACAGGAGCTTTCACTGCTCTATGGTACAGCCAGAGGGAGAAGGATGGATTTGGCATCTCTGATCTGTAGATTGGAACCTCTGTAACACTGGGAGGCTGGGGTGTGTGCTATATAAATGGAGCCAGCATTATTATTATTTTATATCTGTATTCCTGTATTGTGGGTAATGGACCTCAGTCCCGGCCCAGGACCCCGTTGTGCTAGGCACTGTACAGACACAAAACAAAAGACAGCCCCTGCCCCAAAAGCTCTGACAATCTAAGTAGCACTGTCCTCCATGACAAAAAGGCCTATTTTCAAATGTGAAGGGTCTTACTAGGATGTCCTGGTCCCACATTCCGAAACTTGGATCAACACTTAGGCCAAAATTTCTCAAGAGTACATAATGATTTTTGGGGTACTCAACTTGAGACAACCCACCCTCTGACACCCACCCTCTGAAAAATCAGGCCCCTTTAATGGGTCTCACGTTGGGCACCAAAGATCATTAAGCACTCAACGTTTTTGGGTCTGTTTTAAGAAGCTAAAAAAGATCAAAACACATTGAGCGAATTCCTCTACTTCTAACCCGTTTTGACATTTCCGTCATTTGCCTTATTTAGTTCTGGTTTTGTTGGTTTTGCTGACTTGTAATTATCTATCATGCTTTGCCTGAAATAAGCCCAGAAGTGGCCTCTTAAAGAGAGGCGGACTAATAGCTTTGGCCTCCCGGTCAGATGGGGAAGAGAGGCGAGTTAGGAAGTGTACTGTGACTAGAAAAGTTTACTTATGAAATAGGACACAATTTGGGGGCTATACAGGGACAGTTCGGAAAATTGCTTATATAAAAATAGCACCTCTTTACAACAGAGCACCTGCCTGTATGTATTCAGAACAATACTTTGGTGACACGTTTTTACTGTGTTTTACCTTTTAGCCCTGTAGAACCAGCACAGGCAGGAGAAAGCAGGAGCTGGATTCTGTTCCTTCTCATGATTATCAGCCGAATTGTTTACTAAGTTCTAATCCAGTTACACCTAGCATCACTGTGAACCTAGTCAGAGGGCACTGGGGTTGCACAGGTGTCACCGTGGACACAACCTGAAAACTTAATTACTGGCAATATCGCATGAGTGGGGAAGATCTCAGCTTGGCTCTCAGAGCACCAGCTGAGTTTGCAGGGCTGGCTTTAGCTTGTAAACTGAGCAGTTTCATTCTGGAGTCCTTTGAGACAGAAGCATGCAATCCCACGATGCAAGTTTTTTGTGTCATTTTCTAGCATAGAAGGGCACTTCAGACATTCCCCTGCAGCATTCTGAGGCCAGTAGCACCAATGCTAATCTAGTGCGGGAAAGCCAGGCAGTGATGCTGAGCTAATGGGAAAAAACACAGTGAAACTGACCAGTGTAGTTTCAGTGTCTGAGCTAAGGGACAACCTTTCCTCTGGTCAGGGCCGGTGCAACCCATTAGGCAACCTAGGCGGTCGCTTAGGGCACTACAATTTGGGGGGCGGCGACCGCGACAGTATTTCGGCGGCGGGAGCTTCTGCTGCCTCTGTGGGGGGCAGCATTTCAGGGTGGGACCTTCTGCCACCTAGGGCAGCAGAAAAGCTGGCAGTGCTCCTGCCTCTGGTTGTGAGACCTTGTGGGATTTGCAAGTATTGGAAGTAGACAGGGAATTTGGCTCTGACTGAACTGCAAGAAATAAAGTGGAATTGTGCAGTTCTTTATATTCAGTATTGTAATAACACCTAGAAGGGTTGTTGTTTTCAAGTGGGGACAGATCCATCTTAGGTAGAAATCAATCAATTGAGTGACCAGGGATGATAAGTGGCTTATTTCTTTATCATACCAGTGCCTTTTATTGTATTTAATAGCCACCGTAATGAATGTCTGGCTCTGAAATAGCGCTTTCCATTCACACATCACATTACAAAGATGGTAAGTCTCCCCATTACAAACTGGGGTGCAGAGAGGTGATGTCACTTGCCCATGATCACAGAGCAGGCTAATGGCAGAGCTCCAGTCCTGTGCGCTACCCACCAGGTCCCACACCTGTAAGGAGAGCGATCACTTTCCATCCCCATGGCAGGTCCCCTTCCAGAGATCGCACTGAGAAATCGATGTGCGTTGTCATCCTTTTGGTGCGTCTGCTCTCCCTGCCTGCTCACAATGGGCTCTCTCTCTCTCTCTCCTCTCTTTACAGGTGGCCTAGGGGAGCAGTCTGCCGGGGCCAGCCAGAACACCACGGCAACCAGTCGTAGTAGCAAAAAAGTTAAAAAGGGTAATGTGGTGCCCCGCCCAGACCTTTGGGTATCTTTTATTTCCTTTTTTATCCACTGTAAAAGAATGTTTTGTCCTGTATATGTGTGCTTGCACTGATCAGACCAGCTTTATCCCTGATGCACCTTCTCGTACCTGGGTGAAGGTTCAGCAGGGGTGGGTTTGGTCCAGTATAGCTCAATGAGGGTACACTGGTTGGGTGGGTGCTTGTGAGACTCTTTGCCCCTCTCCAAAAGCTAAGCTAACTGGGGACATGCACCATGTTGTGAAGCAGGGATATGAGCCTTCTTGCTTGCAGGAGCTGTGTCAGTGACTGGTTCCCTCCCTAGGTCAGAGTTCAAACACTAATGAGAGCAAAAAGAGGGAGCTACCACTGCCTAGACTGTACCTGATTTGTGGATAAATACAGGACATCAGTCTCTGGGGCTGGTGTAATTCCTACAGGTGCTACATGCTTTGCATTTACAAATCATTCTTCCCACTTTACAGGTGGAGAAACTGAGGCAGAGAGCTCAAGCAACATCCGGGGCCACATACCAAGTCCATGGATTAGAACTCAGGAGCACCTGGTTTCTAGTCCAGTGCTTGGTCCCCTGGACCATGTAGCTTCAGAATAGCTCCTGCTGACCTACCCAGTGTTTGCCATCTGGCCTCAGGATTAAATTCACTAACTCAAGGAAGAGCAGTTAATGGATATTGTGTAGGGCCTTGTTATCCAGAAGGCTGCATAGTGTTACTGGTCTTTCCACCCACTTCCCATTTGAGACACACCGGTGCAGATACTCATGTTTAAAACAGAGCTCAACCTTTCTGACAAACTGTCCATATCTAGACACCTGAGGCTAGAACATACAGTGTGTGTACACAAGCAGCAGGGACCATTTAACAGCTCCTCTTATCCCAAAGCACTTCATGAGCTACAGTCAGCATACGAGGAATCTCTTCACATCACCACTGAAATGCTGCCACTTCTGGGGTGGCTGTGGCAGCTAACAGCTCACAGAGACATTTACTCGTTTCAAGACAGAAAGTAAAGAAGGAAGCTATACTCAGTTGAGACTGCAGGAGGAACTTTAGAGAGGTGGACTCCTATAACTGTCCAGACTAGAATTTGCAGTGTTGTCATAGCCATGTTGGTCCCAGGGTATTAGAGAGACAAAGTGGATGAGATACTGTCTTTTATCGGACCAATTTCTGTTGGTGAGAGAGACAAGCTTTCAAAGCCACACAGAGTTTTCCTTTCTGGGGCCAGCAACTCTTTGAATAAGAACAGCCACTGCCGTTAGGCAAAAGATAGGGCCTCTCTCATTTTTAGCCTCTGTCTTAATTCTTTGTGGCATATGGGAGGTCTAGGTTGGATATTAGGAAACACTATTTCATCAGGAGGGTGGTGAAGCACTGGAATGGGATACCTAGGGAGGTGGTGGAATCTACATCCTTAGAGGTTTTTAAGGCCCGGCTTGACAAAGCCCTGGCTGGGATGATTTAGTTGCTGTTGGTCCTGCTTTGAGCAGGGGATTGGACTAGATGACCTCCTGAGGTCTCTTCCAGCCCTAATATTCTATGTACTGGGCTCAGAAAGAACTTCCCTTCACATTGATGGCTAGATATGAGGACCATTGCTTAAAGCCATGAACTCTATAGTCCTTGCTGGTCGCACAATGCTGCCTCACTTGCTACCGCTTCCACAAGCAGCCCCAGCTCTCTGCTGGAAGAGTTGGGACATTGTCGAGACAGTTGTTGATAAGGAAGGGCAGCCTCCTCTAGGGCCTTGCCACAAATAGAAGAGGATGGGGCAGAATCTCGGAGCTGCCAGCAGGGAAAGGACCAGGAGCTGCCAATGGGGTCTGAGCTTGGGGTTGCCCCAGCAAGGTGCATTGGGATCTCTAGGAAGGGGAAAGCACCTACGGCTGCTCTCCCTGTGGTCTCCCAGCTGACACAGGAGCACAGCTACAGAATCTGTCCCGTGGAACTCCTCATGTGCCACAAACGGCAGGCTTGGGCTGGAGAGTGGGGAAAAAGGCAACTAGCTTGGCTTGAATGGTGGTAATTGTCCATGTGCATATTCACTAAGCCTTATGGTAGGCCAAGGATGGTGCAAAATGGTGGCTGGGAGAAGGTGTCCAGGGGGCCCTCTCTCCCCTTTCCACACCAGGCAGCCATCTGAATGCTGCAAGCTGCTGCCCGTGGACTTCACCCAGAGAGTGTCACTGCACCCTGTTAAAGGTCCTACCTCGATGGCAGCTGGTGCAGAGAGGATGAGCCATGACCCGGCCCTTGTCCTGCTTCTTCCCTATAGGGCTCCTAGACCCACTGTCTGCTGCAGAGTCCCCCAGTCCTTGCATGGTGAGATGTGCCTAGTTCTGAGGGCCCGAGTGCTAGTCTCCTTCCATCTCCCTCACCCTCTTTGCACCCGCAGAGGGCTCCCCCAGTCTAGCCCATAATGCTGTAGAGCACAAGTACATGTGTCGGGGGTGGGTGAGAAGGCAAGTGGAGAAAGTGGATCCTCCTTCATCTGAAGCACCCGGCATTGACCCCTATAGTAACCAGAGTGTCTGACTAGCTGGCCCATGGGCTGGTTCTGGGATAGGCCGTTCCTATGCTTCTAAAATGCCTGATGCTCCTGCTCCCCTCTGCAGCCACATGAGACCCCTTCAGACAAATGAAAACGAACAAAAGGCAAATTCCAGGCATTGTGTCCTCGCTCAACCTGCAGCTTCAGGGAAGGCATTTGACAAGCAAGCATGGGCCCTGCAGGAGGTGGGCAGGGAGTTTGAAAGTTCATCCTTCCATCCCTCTGCTCTGCCTTAATTTCCTTCTCATTGTGCAGCACTGCTCAGCCTTGACAGCGCTGATTTGCTGCTTCACGTCTCCGCCAGGAGGATGAATGGGAGTGGGGCTCAGTCTGCAGCCCCTGCTAATCACGGTGGGCCATGGGGACCCCTCTTGCATGGAGAGTAAGGCTCAGCAGGCTCTGAGTATTTTTATAATGAGGCTTTTAAAAAAAAACCCAAACCCTGTGTGTGTAACTGATTCAAGAAGTGAGGCTGGTAACTGGCTCCACAACAGCAGTGATGCTGACAACAGCGCAAAGGCACCTCTGCCTGGAGCTTCAGCAAAACTTAAGCGATCCATGAGCCCAGATTGTGCCCCCCGGTGCACAAGCAGAAGGGTATGTATCTGGACCCGGGGTGCTCCTTCTTCATGACTCACCCCTCCAGCCAGTTCACCATAGTCCTCCCTTTCCAGGGTGTCAGAGTCCCATTGGATTAGCAACCCACTTGCCGGCCCAGTCAGCCTTCCGGGCCAAGGCCAGATCCAGTGCCGCTTTTCCAGCAGCTGGTAGAAGAACCCAGGCTGGCCCACTACTCCAGGTTCCAGTCCAGGGACCTTACACCTGGCAACCAGCTCCCAGGCCCTGGGGCTACTTTCCTAGATGCCTTCCTATTTCCCTTTTTATCTTCTGGACCGCCTCTGAGTTCATGGGCCCAAATGTCCTCTTCTCAGGGACTAACTGCGGACTACTACTTCTTTCCTCTGTAGCCCCAAACTCACCTCCCTTCTCTCTGGGAGCGGCTGCAGACTACGTCCCCAGCCATCCCCTTCTTTTCTTAGCCTGCTGGCTGTATACAAGCTCAGACTGTCCCTGCTGAGCTGGGCTTCACCATCAATTGGTATTTCAGTCTCTGGCTCTCCCCCAGGTTGTTAATTGTCCTAACAACCTACTCTGCCTAGGTGGGATGGACACCCCATCCCAGGGTGAAAATGGAGTTGTCAGTGGCCCATTCATTCAGCCCTCAGCCTCAGCGCTGATGCTGTCAGCCGGGGTATCGGTTAGCTTGAGTCATGTCACTGACTTGTCTTTGTGATGGGTCTACTTGTCCCCTGGGTACTGGACTGAGGGTCTGTCCAGGCTTCAGCTGGGGTATGTGACTGCAGGAGGTGTGGACTTACCTGCACAAGCCTTAATGTAGCCAGCTCAGGTTCCAATAGCAGGGCAGCACAGGCTTCAGCACGGATTGTACAAGCCCCACTGGAACCCTGGGTAATCACTGGGCAGCTAGCCCCCACTGAAGTCCATGCTGCTGCAGCTTCACTGCTATCAGTACCTGAGCTAGCTAGATTAAACCTAGCTCAGGTGTGTCTACACCTGCTGCAATTCCATGCTTTCATAGCAACGTAGACCTATCGTGAGACTCACCAGTTGGAAATTTGTGTGGGCCTTACAGCCTGTGTGTAAGTGTTCTTTAAAACAAGGCAGAGGAATAAAACAGACAGCAGGGAAGCTGTCTGGGGTGCAGTAAATGGCACATTTCTAGGTGCTCTGAGGGTCATTAATGAAAGAGGATCTGCAGGGACTGTCCCTCAGAGTTAATAAATCACTGTGAGAACTGGAGCAAGTGTGTTTGCAGCAGCACCAAGGCAGATGGAAATTAACGTTGTTGCCCATTTAGCAAGTAAGGGGGAGACATTTTCTCATTTCGCTTGTTAACTTTTTGTTCTTTTTGTACCAAAACAAGAGATTGAATGTGCACAGATTTGTAACTGATGCTGAGGATCTAATTTCTCCATTTTCCATGCTGAAAATCTGCAACCTCCTGGCAGAAACTGCCCAATTCACAGACCCTCCCAAGTGCCTGAAAAATTACATGTGAAAACTATTCAGCTTAGAATTTAGGAGGTTGCTCCTTCAGTTTGGGAGAGCAGATTCCACTTCTAAGTAGAAGTAGATTTGGATGTTTTTACCATTATAAAAATGTAGATGTTGTGGAATAGACTTCAGTCTCTAAACATGTTAGAATGAAGATGAGTCGATTAATTGAGAGTACACGCCAAATCAATAACTGCTTTCACAGTGGAATAAAGTCACAGGCAAAAGGACAAGGATATAGTTATGAGTTTATATGAAGGACCCTAGAGTTGTGATTACACTGGAAGGCCTAATGATTGTAATTGTTCAGCCTCCCTGTGCTTTGACTGACTGAGATGCAATGCAATGGAATTTACATTCATCTAATATGCCAGGAGCCCAAGCTGCCAATTTGGGGTCTAGAGGCAAACTCTCTGGTGGTGTTCGGATCTGGGATTTTGGTTTGGTCCCATCTCTACTCAAACTTCTAACTCAATGTCCCTGTCAGTGAGATTGCTGAATCTTAATGTGAAGAAACAGCAGAATGGCGATTCCCCTTCTGCTTTAGCATTGAGGATGAAGATGGGGAAGGTTAAATGATAAGACCATCTGCTACAAATTAGCTCTATGATAGCTCTGAACAAAACAAGGGCAGACCTAGATATGGCTTCTGGTTCATATTAACAGTTTGGCTTGTTCTGTTTTGTGTGCACCGAGGCCAGGGTATTGCCTTGGGGCTGCCCTGGGAAGCAAGAGGATTTAAACAGTGTTGCAACTTTTGTCTTGCAGATGGCAGGAGGAACGCCATGCTCTCAAGGAGGCCGACGGAGGAGGAGGGTAAAGACCTGCCTCTCTCAGCCGCTGGCTCCTCTCTCAGAATCCGCAGGGCAACCACATCCAGGGCAGAGAGAATCTGGCCCGGAGGGGTCATACCCTACGTCATTGGAGGAAATTTCACTGGTCAGTAGCAAAACCTAATGCTTAGCTGTTTGTGGCTTGGGGAACCCCTTCTTAGGAGATCTTCTCCACTCCTGACTCAAGAGTGCCTGATCTTTGGGAGCCCTTCCCTGGAGAGGGCTGGCTGCATGGCGAAGCGGCTGGACAAATAGCCAACCCCCACCCCTGAAGTTCCTGGAGAAAGGCCTCGGCAGTCAGTCCAGCCTACCTCTTTGCAGCTGGACACAGCTTAAAACTCCTATTCTGTGGTGGGTCAGAATCTGAAACCTGAGCTTGCTTCCTTGCTGTCTGGGTCTCCAGGATGGGAGTGCTGAAAAGGCAGGGCACTCTGACGCACAGGCATGGGGAAGAAAGTGCATTGGGCTGTTCTCTTGTGATCCCTCTGGTCAGCTGACCCCCGAGACCACTGGGCCTTGTGATTCTCCTCTGCACAGTTGGTCAGTGTGATGCCGAGCCACAAAGCAGCTGCGTGGGGAGGAGGAACAGGGAGCTCTGAGCTGGATCCCTGGATGGAATGGGGGATCTCTTAGTACAGCTCAGAGACCCTTGGTTGCGCAGTGTCCAAATGAGCATCACTTCCAAGAGTAGCTGCCTGGAGTGGGGCAGGTGTCCTGCCTACTGTGTTGCAATATCCATTGAGAGGATGTCTTTGCCTCTCTAGTGCAGCCCTGCCAGGCCATGCTTCCTTGTGTCTTTTGCTGTTTTGTTACCAGCCATGTGCATCTTAAAACATTCATTTGGATCCTGCCATTTCCCAGTGCTTTGTGCTTTGTTGGGGGAAGCCACAGGAGAGGTGCCCGGTTGCCATCCTCAGTCAGAGCAGCCTGGGAAAGGGTTTAAAGACTGGGGAGTCACAGCTTCCACAGAACCCTAGATGTGGGAAAGAGACCATCCCCCCCTTTCCTGCACAGGCCAGTGCAAGATCCTTCCTTACAATAAATCCCCCAGTGGTCTGTCCACCCTCGCTTTAAATAACTTCAGTGATGAGACTTCTACCACTTCCTTTGGGAGACTGTTCCAGTCTAATCTCTCACTGTGACAATATTTCTCCTAATATTCAACCCAATTTCACCCTAGTACTCTGCACTATACTCCTTGTGGCCCCTTGTGGCCTCTTTTAGGGTATGTCTACACTACCCGCCGGATCGGCGGGCAGCGATTGATCCAGCGGAGATCGATTTATTGCGTCTAGACTAGACGCGATATATCGATCCCCGAGCGCTCTCCCGTCGACTCCTGTACTCCAAGCACCGCGAGAGGCACAGGCAGAGTCGACCGGGGAGCAGCCGCAGTCGACTCACCACAGTGAAGACACCACGGTAAGTTGATCTAAGTATGTCAACTTCAGCTACGTTATTCACGTAGCTGAAGTTGCTTAACTTAGATCGATCCCGCCCCCCCCAATGTAGACCAGAGCTTAGTGTGCTTTCTACTTGAGATTTACTCCCTTCAAATATTTCTCCATGGTTCTATCTCCTTCTCCTAACCAAGCTACCCAGGGAGGGTTCAATTATTGCACTGCAGCAGAGCTCACAGGAGGGGGCGGTGCAGAGGCGCTGTCCTAGCAGGAGCTCCTGGAGGAATTGTGCCACTCAGGTGGGCATAACTGCTCCAGCAATCCCTGGGTGCTACAGGTGCAGTGCCACCCTTCAGCATGGCAGCATTCATAGACTCATAGACTTTAAGGCCAGAAGGGACCATCATGATCATCTAGTCTGACCTTCTGCCCATTGCAAGCCAAAAAACCTCACCCACTCCTGTAATAGACCCCTAACCTCTGGCTGAGTTACTGACATCTTCAAATCATGATTAAAGACTTCAGGTTACAGAGAATCTTCCATTTACACTAGTTTAAACTTGCAGGTGACCCATGCCCCGTGCTGCAGAGGAAGGTGAAAAAAAAAACAGGGTCTCTGCCAATCTGACCTGGAGGGAAATTCCTTCCTGATCTCAAATACGGCGATCAGTTAGACCCTGAACATGTGGGCCAGACCCACAAGCCAGACACTTTGGAAAGAATTCACTGTGGTAACTCAGAGCCCTCCCCATCCAGTGTCCCCTCACCGGCCCGTGGAGATATTTGCTGCTAGCAGTCACAAATCGGCTACATTATAGGCAGTCTTGTCATACCATCTCCTCAATAAACTTCTCTCTAGCTGGCAGTGCAGAACTCTCTCACCTGTCCCTTTGGGTGTAGGTGTAAGCCTGGAGCCGTCCTTGTGCACCGGGCAAAAGGACAGCAATTACTCCTGGCTCCTGTGTAAGGGCTCAGCGTGCATTCCGTGTCGCGCACTCAGCCAGGGCCAGACCATCTGTCCGTGTATGTACCTTTCAATCTCGCCTCAGAAATCTCTCCCTCCGGCTTTTTTTCCTCATTATCTTTTGCTCCTACTTTGAGGACATTTTTTTTTTTTGGCAGCAATTTTGCTTTATTCACTTGAATCTGAGGGAATGTACACCTAATACAGACCTGTAATTACCTGAGCTTTACATCTTTTGCTTTCCTGCCCTATGCTAGCATGGGAATGAATGCTGCGAGACTGTAGTCACATACAGAACAAAGCACCATGCCGTTTTGGCCATTTGGCCTCTCCCTTTTGCACGTGTGCCTCTTGATGGCAGAAGCAGAGAATCTGTACTTTACTGGTTTATGTATGCATGAAATATACTGTTAATGCTTAATCATGTTCATTAGTCATTTTAATACAGTAACTCATCATAGAACTGGAAGGGACCTCGAGAAGTCATCTAGTCCAGTCCCCTGCACTCAAGGCAGGATTAAGTATTATCTAGACCGGGGTGGGCAAACTACGGCCTGCAGGCCGGATCCAGCCCACCAGCTGTTTTAAGCTGGCCCTTGAGTTCCAGCTGGGGAGCGGGGTCAGGGGTTGCTCCATGCGGCTCCCGGAAGCTGTGGCATGGCCCCCCCTCCGCTCCTACGTGTAGGGGCAGCCAGGGGGCTTGGCTTTGCACGTTGCCCCCACCCCATGTGCTGCCCCCGGAGCTCCCATTGGCCGGGAACTGTGGCCAATGGGAGCTGCAGGAGCCTGTTGACTGGGCCGCATGCAGCAGAGCCACTTGGCCACGGCTCTGTGTAGGAGCTGAAGAAGGGACATGCCACTGCTTCTGGAAGCTGCTTGAGTAAGTGCTGCCCGGAGCTTGCACCCCTGAGCCTCTCCCCACACCCCAACCCCCTGCCCCAGCCCTGATCCCCCTCCCGCCCTCCAAATCCCTCGATCTCAGCCCAGAGTAAGTACCCTCCTACACACCAAATGCCCCAACCAGAGCCTGCACCCCTTCCTGCACCCCAACCCCCTGCCCTAGCCCTGATCCCCCTCCCACCCTCCAAACCCCTCGATCCCAGCCCGGAGCATACACCCCAAATTCCTCATCTCCAGCCCCACCCCAGAGCCCCCTCCCACACCCTGAACTCCTCATTTCTGCCCCGCCCCCGGAGCCTTCACCACAACCAGAGCCTTCACCCCCTCCCACACCCAACCCCAATTTTCTGAGCATTCATGGACTGCCATACAATTTCTATTCCCAGATGTGGTCCTCAGGCCAAAAAGTTTACCCACCCCGATCTAGACCATCCCCGACAGGTATTTGTCCAACCTGCTTTTAAAAATCCCCAATGATGGAGATTCCACAACCTCCCTAGGCAGTTTATTCCAGTGCTTGACCACTCTGACAGTTAGGATGTTTTTCCTAATGTCCAACCTAAACCTCCCTTACACATCGAGTGTAATGAGGAAGGACAAGCCTGGGTTACTATACTAAGCACTAAAGGTTCAGCTTTCAGAGGTGCTGAGCTTCTGCAGCTGCAGTTGGAGTCCATGGTGTGACGGGTTCGGTCACAGAGACCCCCTTGGGACTGTCCCCTAATGTGCTGAAATTACCTCTGAGCCTGTTTTCCCTGCCAGCCTGGGGCTTCCAGAACCCTGTCTTGTTGAGCCAGACACGGTAGCCTGCTGCAACACAGACTCAAGGGCTGAACCACGCCCCCAAAGCTGCAGGTTTTAACTGAAAACCACTCAGCAGGTTACCTATCTCCAGCTCCCAGACACCCAGTTCCCAATGGAATCCAAACCCCGAATAAACCCGTTTTACTCTGCATAAAGCGTATACAGGTTAAACTCATGAAATGTCCGCCCTCTATAACACTGATAGAGAGATACGCACAGCTGTTTGCTACTCCAGGTATTAATCACTTACTCTGGGTTTATCAATAAACAAAAGTGATTTTATTAAGCATATTCCAGTTACATCATATTCACACTCATAAACATATTTCCATAAAACATATGGAGTGCAACATCACACATGGGGACAGTGGAAAAATGGGGCCCTAAATGTTTGTTCTGCTCTGATTTCTTTTTCAGGCAGCCAAAGAGCTATTTTTAAACAGGCCATGAGGCACTGGGAGAAGCACACCTGCGTGACTTTTGTGGAGAGGACTGACGAGGAGAGCTTCATTGTGTTCACGTACAGAACCTGTGGGTAAGCGACATGCACCGGAGCACGTAATAGTGTCCAGTTACATGGCCTGCTGGCATCTTGCCAGATCCCGTACCAGCAAAATCAGTGATTGATTGCCAGGGTGCAAGATCAGACCTTCGCTTCCCTGATAAAACACATGTTGAAAGTGTCCTACACCCATTTTTTGTATTTCACAGATCAGACACTATAAAACACATTGTAAGCCCTTTGGGGCTATGTCTTGCCATCTAAGTGCCCCCAAAGGAGGTTCTGTCCCCATTTTACAAATGGCAGAATGAATCTTAGAGAAGTTGAGCTCCCAGTCCTGTAAGGAGCTCCATGTAGGTGACTTGGCCCAGATCACACAGGTAGGCTGTGGCAGGCCTGGGAATAGAATGTCAGAGCTCCTGAATTCTGTGCCACGTTATTAACGAGCCCTTGTGTAGTTCAAATGGATAGATTCTTGAAGGCTCCACTTTCCTTTTCAGTATTTATGCTGTTGGTTTCCTATCTGCGCTTTTGTTCTGACAATGAAAGTATCCGTTATTAATTAACGTAGCGCCTGGGAACCCCAGCCATGGACCAAGGCCCCATTGTGCTAGGCGCTGTACGAACACATAGCAAAAAAGACAATCCTGTCCCCAAAGCACTTATAGTCGAAGTAAATGGGACAGTGTCTCTCTGTTTATGGTTAATTTCTGACTCTTTTCACTCTCTGGCTTCATTCAGTAGCCTATAGGTCGTTTGGGGAGGTAAATGCTGCAGGAGAATGTCAGAATTCCCCACCACTTGCCCCCGTAATACCTGTTTATTTAAAAAAAAAAAAAAAAAGTCATGCACATATTTTAGAATTTTGTCAGATTTTCGGGGAAGGGAGGAAAAACAAAATCTAAATGTTGGGCCTATTAGTTCTTTAAACCAGGGCTTTCCTTAAGTGATAAAAGTGTTATATGCCAAGGTGTGTCAAAGCACTGTTGGAAGGTGGGTAGGTAGGGAGATGGCATTGTCAGGGGCGGGGGTGGTGGTGCGTGCCTGCCCTCTGCTGGATGGAATGTCAGACTCAGGCACCTGACTCAGGCACTTTTGTAAATGCCACTAGGTTCCCACGTGCATCTTTAGGCACCTAAATACCTTCATAACTCTGGCCCATGGTTTTCTGCCTAGGAAATCTATTGCTGGTGAATGTGCTTGGTCCCCTCTAATCATTCCCCCTCTGTCATTCAGGATACATCTACCCTTGGAGCGAGGGTGGTGATTCCCTGCTCACATAGACATACTCACGCTAGGACTCATCAAACCAGTGCGCTAAAAATAGTAATGTAGTCACAGTAGCACAAGTGGTAGTGAGTGGCAGCAGGGTCATGGGATCCAGGTGAGTTTGTGCTCAGGGCAGCTAGACCTGCTTGCCACTGTCCATGCTACCATGGGTCTGCTACTATTTTTAGCTTGCTAGCTCAACGTATGTCTACACAAGCTGGGAATCACACCCTGAGCTCCAAGTGGAGACATAGCCTCAGTTTCAGGAACCCAGCATAAGTTAGTGACCTCTCTGGATAGGGGGTCTTGCCATCTTGGATGCTCTTGCTGAGATGGGCCTGAGCGTTTGGGGGAGTTCCAAATTCATATCTGATTCCAGCTTCATGCCTCCTCATCACAGAGGGGCTGCCCCTGAACATCTCCAAACCTGGTGGAGTCCAGATCTAATCCAAACTCCCCAGGCCTATCTCTCAATAGAGAGCGATACCATGGTCTTCAGCAAAAAAACCCAACACCAAACAAAACAAAAAACTCTAGCATGCAGTGTAGGGAGACCCGAGGCTGTTCTGCTCCAAAAACCTACCCCCGATAAAAAGGCTAAAAGGGATGTGAGTGTGAGAGAGAGAGAGACAGCATGCATGATCTCTCAATAAGATTAGACCTGTCTTCTCTGGAGCACCTTGAGCCAATAAAACATAAGAACAGCCATACTGGTCAGACCAAAGGTCCACCTAGCCCAGTGTCCTGTCTTCTGATAGTGGCTAATGCCAGGTGCCCCAGAGGGAATGAACAGAACAGGCAGTCATCAAGTGATGCATCCCATGTCGCCCATTCCTAGCTTCTGGCATACAGAGACTCCATCTCTGCCATCCTGGCTACGTAATTCTAAATTCTTTAGTTGATCTGACTCCATCCAGCAGGGCAGTGGTGCATACTCTGCCAGTTGATAGACACATGCTACTCCAGCCATACCAGCATGGTTTCACCCATTAAAGTCATTCATTCAGTTGTTTGTTTTTCAGTTGCTGCTCATATGTGGGTCGCCGAGGGGGTGGTCCCCAGGCCATATCCATCGGCAAGAACTGTGATAAGTTTGGCATCGTGGCCCACGAGCTGGGCCACGTGGTTGGGTTTTGGCATGAGCATACGCGGCCCGACCGGGACCAGCATGTCACGATCATCAGAGAAAACATACAGCAAGGTAAAGAAGAAGCTCTCATACCAATTTCAGATGCTGTGTGGTGGAAACCTCAGACCTCCCTGGGCTTGTGCACAACTCCTCTTCAGCTTAGAGTTACAGCGGATAGCCTCAGTTATTGCAAAAAGAAACCAAACTACAATGCCAGGCATTGCAGAGAAAGAGGGCCAAAATATTCAAGTGACTAGCGATTTTAATACACTGGGAGGGGAATTTTCAGAGGGTAAGATCCAGTCCCCTTTAATGTCTCTAGTTGCTTCTGGAATCCTCAGCCATAGATATTTACTAAACAGAAATATATTAAAGGAATTTACAAGATAGCTGAGAAGCCCCATCATTATTTTGCTGGCTTCAGAAATGTAAATGGTACTGGTGCTTCCCTTGATGCCAGACATTGCTTTACCTGTCTGGTTATGTACATTAGGACGAGAGCTGTGTAAGCTAGTGGTAATTGTGAGCTCTCTTTAACTGTTCCAGTATGAAAACAAGCACTACAGGACACGCGCTAGACTGTGACTGACTTTTCCAGAGCATTTCTTGTGGTAAAGTTATATGGGTGAAATAGGATAAAATGCATTTTGAAACCGATATGGAAAGGGGGTTGGGTCCAACAGAGACTTGTTCTTCATTTTAGGCCTTTTGTACGTCTCAGTGGGTATAATACGTTTTATGTAGACCACCCAGAAATGCCCCTTTTGAGTAGAGCTGGGTGAAACTTTTCTGACAATGCATTTTTTCACTGAACTATATAGATTTGTTAGTCTCTAAGGTGCCACAAGTACTCCTGTTCTTTTTGCGGATACAGACTAACACAGCTGCTACACTGAAACCTATATAGATTTAGGTCACCTGAAGCATGCTGTGAATTTGTGTCAAATTTACCAAATTGTTTGAGCAAAAAAAAAAGTCAATGTTTTTCTTGTGACATTTTCAAAACGGAATGTTTTGTTTTTATTCAAAATTTGGTTCAAATTTACTCTTGATTTTATTTTTAAACAGGTTAAAAAAACACGAAATGTTTCATTCCACCCAAACCAATTTTATTTTCAACTTTTTCATTTTGCCTAAAAATTTGAGATAGCAGGTGGGTGAGATAATATCTCTTATTGAACCAACTTCTATCAGTGAAAAAGACAAGCGTTTCGAGCTTACCCAGAGCTCTTCTTCTGAGTAAGTTCAAAAGCTTGTCTTGGTCACCAAGAGAAGTTGGTCCGATAAAAGATATTACCTCCCCGACTTTCTCTCTAATATCCTGCGACCAACATGGCTACAACACTGCAGACAAAACATTTGAAACATTTATTTCGGGTTGACCCAAAATGAAAATATTTTCTAATTTTTATTTTGGTGATTTGGCCACCAAACCAAAAATTATTTATTTGCACAGCTCAGCTTATGAGTGCTCTTTTGAGCCAGGCTCTCAGATTTCCAAGAAACATTTTTCCTTTTAATGGAGCCTTGTGTCGCAGGTCAGGAGTACAACTTCTTAAAGATGGAAGCCGGGGAAGTGAATTCTCTGGGAGAGACCTATGACTTTGACAGCATCATGCACTACGCCCGGAACACCTTCTCAAGGTCGGAATCCAAGGTTATTTCTCTTTACTACTTTATATAGTGCCTGGCTACCCAGGCTGTGTAGCGGCTAGAAGGAAAGCTGTGAGTTGATTGCAGATAAGCATGGCATATGCAATGATTTCAGTTGAGGGATATATCAAGCTGCAGGAATTTGCTCTGCAAGCTTCATAAAGCAGAAGAATAAAAATGACTCAGTGGAAACATGGGGAAATCCTGTTCTCTTCCCCACTACTCTGACCTCCACCTTGCACAAATACCCATAAGACCTGACCTCCAAATATACTATAGCGAAACCAGGTACTTCCTGCCTGCTGTCGGCATTCTCTCCTTCCTCCCCTATTGAAGTGACTCTGAGGGTTCCTGGCCTGCTCCTCCCACCGCATGGATAGCGAAGGTCAAAATGTGAATGTCAGTGGGAATTGGGCCCACATATCTGGGCCCAATTCTGCCCCCACTGGTCTTGTCTAGACGTTAGGACCTGCAACTCACCACTGGTGCAGGCTAGAATGGATGCCTGTCACTGGTGGAGCAGTCCATAGTGGGTCCTTATGTAGCTGAAGCTTGTGGGATCAAGTTGATTAATTGCAGCTCTGTCCTTGAAGCAGAATTCCCATCCATGTTACAGGACAATACAAAGAAAGATGCTGCTGACAAGAGACAACCATTTTTAGGAGCTGGAATCCTGGCTTATCCTTCTGTCGTGATTAGCAAACTAAAAAATAGAACTTGTTGGGAGGTTCACGATGCTGATGACTGAAATTTACCTACTTGTGCTCTGAGCAGGGTGGGATGAGAGCCGTGTATGGGGGGTATCTCTGGGGAACTTTCAGCTCAGTTAATCAAGACAGCGCCAAGCGTCCCTGCCCAAGAAGAGCCATTTACATGTATGCAAACAAGCGGTGATCTGATGTAATTGTCCTGCTCACACAGCTCTGAGCAGTGTCATTGATTCTACAAAAGCAGTGCCACACCACTCCCTTGGCAAGGAAACTTAGATTAGTAATGTAAACCTTGACATTCACAGTAAAGGGATCAGGGGACTGCGTACACTCAAAATCTCTTCTGCCTGAAAAGGGACTTATTCCAAAAACCCCTCCTGTCACTGTAAGTGGAAGATGGTAGGAAAATTCTTTTTTAGAAAGTATTGAGCTGAGTATTTGCGGGTCAGATGCTGAGATGAGTATGTAGATAAGCGTGTGATGCCAGCTCTCACAATCCAACCAACTCCTTTATTGTACAGGGGACTTCAGTGTTACACAGCATGGTTGTTTGTGAGGATAATTCTGAACTTAGCTTTGAGCTTCCTGGTTTTCAGACTTGTGCTTTTAAATTGCAGCAATGCATTAAGCTTTATTTCCTTTACACTCCCAGACAAACAACTCTGCTAAGATAGAAGTTAAGTTGTAAATACCAATCAATAACTTCAGTTATTTTATTATTGCGGTATGTGACCAAGTTACCCTGTGCTATTCACTACAGACTTATGACCGTGGACTGTAGAATTATAAAAGGAGAGGGGAAGTTGCTAACTCCTTTCCCCTTTCAATGGTTAGTTGGAAAGAGGTGAATATAAGCATCTTTGGCCTACATTTCCAACTTGGGTGCTTAAAGTTAGGCTAAAAGTTTTCCTCAGGTGTTGAACACCCATAGCTTCCACCAAAGCTGTAGGTCCTCTGCACCACTGAAAATCAGATCACTGTTGTTTAGTTGCACTAGGTGTGCATGGCATTTTACAGACAGGTCAGGTTGCAGGTCCTAGCCTGAGCAGCTTCCCTTCTAAAGGTCCTGTTCTGTAAACACTTTCTACTGTGTGTTGTGCCTGTTGCTGTGAATACTCAGTCCCATTGATTTGAATAGGGACATCTCGTGGTAGTACGTACTATATTCAATAGTGTTTTCAGAATCACGTTCTCTGTCTGTGCTGCCCAAAGAGGTCACATCCCAAGCACACTTTCAGGAGCTATTCTTACCGCTTAAATTTCCAGAGCCATATGTTTAGGGCAGCAGAGATGATCTACTCATCCTTTGATTGAACCTGGGGGAGACTTAAATTCAGATTGTCTTGCCAGAACGCTTGATTGCACAGTGCACAATATGCAAAGATGACTGACTTTTTAACCACCCTATTGTCATGGAGTTAGACCTGAACTGGTGTAAGGTTCTCTCAGAAGCAGTTGAAGGGCTTGGAAGCAAGGGTTTGATGAGATTGGGGATGGGATGCAGAGCCTTTGAATCCAGCCCATATGAACAGTGACCCAAAATGATGGTGGTCAGTGGCTTTTGTGAATGAGCTGAGGATTTCTGTCTGAGTTCCTGCTCCAGCTAATTATCATATAAGGCTGCAAAGAAGGGGGTCCATCTTTGCATGGGCCTTACATACCCAGCTCCCACCTCACCCCTATAGGTGGTCTTTTCAGTCAGAGTTGAGGGCAATGCTGGAAAAGTTGTGTTCCTGCTGCCCATTCCATGAATGCAGGATTTTATTCATTGGGCTGTTGATCTGGAATCTTTAGCCAGTGTTAAAAATTACTCACAAATTCAGCTCTGCAACTGACTTGTGAAGTGCCTGACCTACTGGAAAGCTCTCCCCTAACTCCCAGTTCTGCACAGCTGGTGTGCCTGGAACTCCCATTTACTCCAGTGCACCAGAGTTTGCAAGAGGGAATCCATTTCTTTCAAGCACATCCACACTGCAGACCTTTTTATTGCATTACTATTATTGCATATTATTAATTAATTATTGAATTAATTAATTGCATCATTTCACTTGGAAAGAGGACCCTTTTCATGTGTGCTCTTCATTGCTAAAATTGAACACAAATATTTTTGTTAACCTCTCTAGTCTTATGGACGTGCCACACCTATTATTTTGCTCTCTTGTTGATGCAGGATTAAAATCCACTGTGGTCAGCAGGTAGAGTGACCAGATGTCCCGATTTTATAGGGTCAGTCCTGATATTTGGGGCTTTTTCTTATATAGGCTCCTATTACCCCCATCCCCATCCCGATTTTTCACACTTGCTATCTGGTCACCCTATTGGCAGGAAGAATTATGAAATATGCTGTAGTGTCGCCCACTCTGGGGATGGGTGTGGGGAAGGTGCTTACTGCATTCAGAGATGTCTTTGTATCAGATAACCTGGAGCAGGCAGTTTTTCTTCCCTTGGGGCATCTGCTAAACCCTACCAGAGTTCAGTGGAGTTCAAATGGTAAGAATTGTCTCTCACAAAAGCAGGATTAAGATATTACCTCCGTTTATACTGTAGATGCCTTAGTCTGCATCCCTTGAAATCCAGAACTCCTCAGACTATTGAAGGGCCAAAAATGGCAATAATACTTCTGAATATAATTGTGTGTTTTACGTCTGTTCTCTAAACCTTTTGTCTCCCTGACCCATTGTCCCCCCAGCAATGGTCTTTTTGCAATAATTCAAGTGAGCACTAATCGCTTCTGTGGGCATTAGTTTTGTATCCACAGTAAGCAGGCAGCGCTGGCATGCAAGTTTTACATATCCTGTGTGTGTTTTTAATGCAATAAAAAGGTACAGGCAAATTGTGGCCCACATTCTCTGCTGATGCATGAAGCTGTGCAGAGGGGACCTGTGTTTTGTGGCTGAGAGTTGGAAAATGGAATCCTTGCTTTCCCATCCCAGACTGGAGCCAGGGTATGAAATAGCCATACAGCAGCGGCTACTGCAGCCCTGGGCCTGTGGGAACTGCTATGACTCGCCACATGACACCTACTTAATGCTGCAAGCACCTTCTTTTAGACCGGACAACATTGAGATCCTGCTCACACTGCTGTTTTTTCAAGAGTAGTGTGTTCACCCTAGTGCCCTGAGCAAATTTCAGGGTGGATGGCTGCATTCTGCTTTGCTGAACTTCCCCTGCAGTTTAATTGGGATTTTTCTCCTCTGGTCCTAAACTACTGCCTGGTGCTGCTGTGCACTGCTGGAAAATTGCCCTGTTCCCCACCAGTGGTGGCTTCACTTCAGTGGGGAGTGAAACGATCTCTGCTCCGTTCTCTGAAATGGTTCTAATATTCATGTTCTGAAGATTGACTTTGTTTCCTGGGATTTTAAAGTGACTTTTCTACACAATCTGTATTGTCATAGTTTAGTTAGCAGTTTGTCATCCAGCCTTCCTGGTGTAGTTTAGAGGATGCTGCTAATTTAGTTGCACAGCCAGTGTCACACATCCTTCCTTAGGCACAAGGCAAGCAATGAGGGAGTTAGCGCAGTAATTTAGCTCTGAATTTAAGTGCATATATATGAGAGGCATTTTTCCCTGTTACTTTGTCATACCTAATCCGTAGGATGCTCTGTAAGTACAATGTACTGGGTACTTGTCATTAATGATTGTCATGACTCCATTTATCTGGAATTTGATTTCTTCACTTCCAAGTACTTAGTGTTGTTGTGGTTTTTTTTTTAATGGGATATTTATTAATAATGTAGCAGGAACTCTGTATTCACATGGCTACATTCTCTGGGGACCAGGGACAACTTGTATTTCCATACACCTCTGTCACAACCTGGCCAAGGCCTCCTCTCTGCATGGACACCATGCTGCTGAGGGGACCCAACACTGTATCCTACAGTCCTTTGCGCCTGTTGTGTCTAGGTGGTGATTGGCCACTGTTGCCGGCTCTGAATCTCTGAGGCACACTCCCAGGTGCAGACCCAGTGTCTGACACCCTTTCTTAGGATGTGGGCTCCCCTGCCCAGCCACCTTGAACCCACAAACCTGTGCCCGAACCCTCCAGAGCCTCCAGTTGCTTATATGTGCTCCCTCAGAGTTCCACCTCTCTGTGGGTGCTCCAAGCTTCTCAGGTAACCCCCTCAGGGACAACATGGCAGGCAAGCAAGGGACGCAGACTCCGCTAAGGAACTTCTTAACCACAGGCACCTTTACCGATCTTTGCAAAATAATGGGCGGTCCTGAGACGCACCGCCCCACCTCCGCCTGGTCTCACCACTCTAGTGAGGCCAAGATCTGGTCAGCATTTCAGGCTTGGCCTGGTCTCTCTCTCTCTCTCCTTAGCCCAGTCTTCTGGCATGTGACGGTGGCCACTGCCACTTTGCTCAGAGAAACCCCTTGTTAAATACGTTTAGCCCCTTTTTGCCCATGTGTGCTGGCTGGGAACTGCCAGACCCTTCTCCCAGTCAAGCTCCTGTGTTGAGTCCATTTTCCTATGGCAATGAGACATTAGGTGAGAGACATTCGAAGCTGATAGCCCTAGATTGCTCTATGATGCTTCTCTGTCATAGTCATTCAACTAGGTTCTAAACCCTAATCCAAACTGCATATTCTCACCCCAAATGGAGGTCACACTATGACAGTAAAGTTACAGTCCAAGATGGAGGTTGTGGGAGTTCACAGTCTGATATGGGCATATCCCGCTCTGTCAGAGCCACTGTGAAAGGAAGCATGGGACCAAGCCCGCCAATGGGTGGGGGGAGCGCAAAGGGGGCAATTGTCCAGGGTGATTTAAAAGGGCCTGGGGGCCCTGTCCACTGCCATGGTAGCAGCAGTGGCTGCCAGGAGCCCAGGGCCCTTTTAAATTGCCCAGGCAGGCCACAGAGCTGCTAGGCATGTGCTTGGTGGTACTGGCGGTGGCAAAGGCAGCTGGGCAGACATATAGAAGCCCTGGCCATGCCAGAAGAATGTGCCCAGCAGTGCAGCTGGCAGTTCACTGAGCACCAGCCAGCGCAGGCGCAGCACTGCCCAAATGTTAGGCGGACCTGTTTGGCCCTGGGCAGAGCCATCCCTAAGGTACAGCGAATTGGGGTGACCGCTCTGGGCCACGTGCTTTGGGGAGGGGGGGATTGGGCTGGCGCGATTGGCCAGTGTGGTCGGTCCTGGAAGTGACGGATTTGTCATTTCCACTCCAGGTCCGGGACTACCCTAGGGACAGCCCTGGCCCTAGGGATGGGAATTGCTGTCAGTGGGCCTGCATGGGACAGTGCCAGACAGTAGGAATCTGTGTCACCCTGTAACAGCTGCCATTAGTGGGTGTCACTGGGGATTGAACCCCGGAACTCCAGCACTACAATCAATAGCTGCTGTCAGTTGAACTAATGGGGTAATTCCTCTGGCTGGTGACACACGATCCTCTGTGGATCAGCAACCGGACGGGCTTGCATAGCACAACACAGAGTGTTTTATACCCACATTGCTACCACCCCTCTTTATTTAAAAAAAGAAAAAGCACTTTTCATCTTCCCCTTAACCTAGCTCTGTCACTCTGGGTGTGAGCGAAGGGAGGAAGGGCATATGACTGGCTCTTCAGAGAGTTCAGTAACCCTAGACAGAAACTCCTGGGACAGGAGGCTAGAAGTAATGTCTTTGATACCTTCACAGCATAAAGCTGGAAACACATTGATTTCCATAGAGTTAGGAGCCTAAATATCATTGAGGATCTGGTCCTAGCTCCCAATGAGAACCTGCTGGCCATTTGGGCCTTTGAAAAGCTCCCCAAGTCAGCAAGTGCCATTTATACACCACCTGGTTGTTGCCTCATCTCCATCCCCAGTTATAATTAGCATAGGTGGGCAATGGAATTTGACTGCAGGCATAAGAGCCCCAATGAGGGCAAAGGGTACTTTACAACAATGGACACTAGTTATTGTGCATGAGGAAATGTCGTGCAAGATATGCAATGTGGCTCCAGATTTGTACTTTCTAGTATGCAGGCTGATGCACACACGGGAATGTGTTAAGCCAATTATTCAGGAAGACAGGATTAGAAAGCAATGCTGTCTTCCCCCACCAAGACCCACAAGTAGTGAGCCAACAAAGATATCTTCCTGTATTCCAGACAAAAACTTAACATTAAAGTTGCACAGTCAAAAATTAGAATTAAGGTCTCCCATTCCACCTTCATTAAGCCCCCTTGCATTACAGTGCAGCCTTTAATTACGTTCTCGGACTATTTCCCGCGAGACTCCCGCCTCAGTCAGTACATAGGTGGGGCAGTGCCCAGCTGTTCAATATTTGTTTTCTTTTTTCAGTGTGTGGCTTCTTGTGGTGTTTTGTGCGCGCCATTCACACCCAGTCCTGAACATAAAGTACTGCATATCCTTTTGGACTTGACCCAAGGAGGTAGGGATGTATTGTCTCCATTTTACGCTTGGGAAATCAGATGCAGATTTAGGCCACAACTTGCAGAAGTGTTTAATAATTCCGGGTACCCAGCTTAATATTAAAGAACTGACTTTTCCAGAGGTCCTGAAAACCCACAGCTCCACTGACCTCAACTGGGGTTGTGAATGCTCCTCATTTCTTAAGCGTAGTTAATAACTTTGTAGGGTTTATATAGCATTGTATTGTGCCAAGTACCATACTCACATTAACCCTAAGAGTATCACCACTTGAACTAAAGCAGTAAATAATTAGCTGATAGCAGCAGTGGGCGCCAGCGATTGGAGGGTTATTGGATATTTGCTCTAGCCAGTCAAGGGTTACAGCACTCTTTGCCATCGGGTTATACAACATTTGCTAGACAGCAGGCAAATGTGTGAGAGGGGAAGGAGGGGATCAGGATTCCTGGGTTCAGTTCCAAGCTCTGGGAGGGGAGTGTGGTCTAGTGGTTCAAGAAGGGGATTAGGAGTTAGGACTCCTGAGTTGCTATGCTTTGCATTTACATAGTGCTTATTAATCTGTGTGCCAGAGCACTTTGAGGGTGGGTAGTCCCATTTGAACACCGTAGCCAAGCACATAGATGTAGCATGTTCATTCTGAAAGTCGGTGTGGTTAAGTGGATGAGACTTGGGTCTGTGATATAAAACTCCTAGGATCTACTCTGAGCTCTGCCAGAAGCGATGTCATACATCCTCATTTGTAAAGTGGGAGAAATCTATACTAGATTATCTCCTAAAGTAGGACCTTGCTCAGTAAGGGTTGTGAATGGCACAGAATTAAGTTGGAGGAAAAAGCAGGACTAGAAGGTATGGTCTTTTGGATCCCAGCCCAGTACACCTTCCTCTAGGCCAAAGGTTGTTTTGATGGTGGACAATGACCCTGAAAGGAGATGGTTCCATTCTGCCAGTGACTTTGCTGGTGTTTGTGTGTTATGATGTTGGAGGAACCTGGGAGCATGGGCATTGCAGGTGGAACATGCCAAACAATTAAGAGCAAGCATATAATGACTCCTACTGACCATGTGCATAGGACAATTTCACTTATAACTTTAAAATCCTTCCAGATTTGACCATCAGGACAGAAAAAGGCATTTCTCTGACCCCAGAAATATCCCCTTACCAAATATCAGATTCTTTTACAAACCCCTGAGGTGGCCAAAAAAGATTTTTCTATTGGCAAAACTACCTTCTTTTCCCAGTAACCTTATTCCTGGAAATGGAGGAACTGTTTCTGCTCAAGCTTCTTACCCAAATTCAGCGCAAAGTAGACACCGGGGCATGGAAAATTTCAGCCTGAACCGTTAAAGTTGGTCAAAGTTAGCAGCTGACAAATGTGTCATGATAGACAGTGGCACCCTTCACTTAGAAATGTCACCGAAGTAGCGTTGTTTGTGAATTCTAAATGTGAAAATTGTTGTTTTCTACAAAAACCTCAACATTTACACATGAGATTTTTCACAAAAACTTGTTTCACCGAAAGACGTTTTCTGTTGAAAAAACATTGATGGAATTTTTGACCGACTCTAATCACTACTACTCTGCCTGTCTTTATTAAATTAAAACAAAGAAAACCTCCACACTCTCCAACATTCCCAGTCCAACAAAGTACTTACACCCATGCATAGTCCCATTGACATCAGTGGCATGACTCATATGCTTGAAGTTAAGCACCTACCTTAACACTTTGTTGGACCTGGGCCTACCTGCATTGCAATAATCTTATTGCTCTCAGCCCTGCCTTTCCTCGGGCTCCCCTTAGGACTGTGGTCATTTTCCTTAGGAAGACAAGCCATATCCCAAGGAACTGACAATCTCTGTTCAAACATGTCACTACAATCTGCACTGCGAGACTCATTTGGGGTGATGTAAAATAATGCCCATGGGTAGCACGGCTGAGTTAACTTAGTTTTAAGACCCTAAACTTCCATTTTCTGACTTTCCCCCCACATTTTACTTCTTCCACAGGACTGTTCATCTAGAGATCTCAAAGCACTTTACAAAGGAGCTCAGTATCATTATCCTCCTTTTGCCAATGGGGAAAGTGAAGCACTGGGCAGTGAAGTGACTTGCCCAAGGTCAACCAGCAGGCTGGGGGCTGAGCTGGGAATAGAACCCAGGTCTCCTTAGGCCCTATCCAGCACTCTATCCACTAGGCTCCACTGCCTCCCTGTAACATTACATTGAAGTAGCTTTTGCATTTAAAAACCCTTGCACCATAGGTACGTTGAGTTCAGTGGAGCTGCTTGCGTGCTGGAAGTCAAGCATGTGCTTAAATCCTGTGTTGAATCAAGGTCTCAGACATGGGGAGGGGGTGCTGCGAATAAGGGACAACGTAGAAGCAGGCACAAAGAAGAGAATGGGGGAAAGATACAAAGAGAGTCATTGGCTCGGAGGCTTGGTCAGCTCAAAAGGACCAAGAGTGGGGATGAGTTAGACATGAGCAGAGGAGCCTCTTGGTTTTAACATCCTAGGGTACGTCTACACTACAGGATTACTCCGAATTTACAGAATTCGATTTTGGGCAACCGATTGTATAAAGTCGCGTGCATGCGGTCACACTAAGCACATTAATTCGGTGGTGTGCGTCCATGTACCGAGGCTAGCGTCGACTTCCGGAGCGTTGCACTGTGGGTAGCTATCCCATAGTTCCCGCATTCTCCCCCACCCACTGGAATTCTGGGTTGAGATCCTAATGCCTGATAGGGCCAAAAACATTGTCGCTGGTGGTTCTGGGTACAGCCTTACCTCTCCCTCCATGAAAGCAAAGGCAGACAACTGTTTTGCGCCGTTTTTCCTGGGTGAACAGTGCAGACGCCATACCACGGCAAGCATAGAGCCCGCTCAGCTCAAGACAGCAGTCGTGAACTTTGTAAACACCTCGCACATTATCGTGCAGTTTATGCTGAACCAGAACCTGAAAAACCAGGCGAGGAGGAGGCTGCGACGAGAGTGATGAGGACATGGATGTGGACACAGAATTCTCTCAAACCGTGGGCCCCGGCGCTTTGGAGATCATGATGTTAATGGGGCAGGTTATAGCCATGGAACGCCAATTCTGGGCTCGGGAAACAAGCACAGACTGGTGACACCGCATAGTATTGCAGATGTGGGACGATTCCCAGTGGCTGCGAAACTTTCGCATGCATAAGGGCACTTTCATGGAACTTTGTGACTTGCATTCTCCTGCCCTGAAGCGCCAGAATACCAAGATGAGAGCAGCCCTCACAGTTGAGAAGCGACTGGCGATAGCCCTGTGGAAGCTTGCAATGCCAGACAGCTACCGGTCAGTCGGGAATCAATTTGGAGTGGGCAAATCTACTGTGATGCAAGTAGCCAAAGCAATCACTGAGCTGCTGCTACCAAAGGTAGTGACTCTGGGAAATGTGCAGGTCATAGGGATGGCTTTGCTGCAATGGGATTCCCTAACTGTGGTGGGGCGATAGGTGGAACCCATATCCCTATCTTGGCACCGGAGCACCAGGGCAGCCAGTACATAAACCGCAAGGGGTACTTTTCAATGGTGCTGCAAGCACTGGTGGATCACAAGGGACATTTCACCAACATCAACGTGGGATGGCCGGGAAGGGTCCATGACGCTTGCGTCTTCAGGAACACTACTCTGTTTAAACGGCTGCAGCAAGAGATTTACTTCCCAGACCAGAAAATAATCGTTGGGGATGTTGAAATGCCTATAGTTATCCTTGGGGACCCAGCCTACCCCTTAATGCCATGGCTTATGAAGCCGTACACAGGCAGCCTGGACAGTAGTCAGGAGCTGTTCAACTGCAGGCTGAGCAAGTGCAGAATGGTGGTAGAATGTGCATTTGGACGTTTAAAAGGTCTCTGGCACACATTACTGACTCGCTCAGATCTCAGCCAAACCAATATTCCCATCGTTATTGCTGCTTGCTGTGTGCTCTACAATCTCCATGAGAGTAAGAGGGAGACCTTTATGGCGGGGTGGGAGGCTGAGGCAAATCGCCTGGCCGCTGATTATGCGCAGCCAGACACCAGGGCGATTAGAAGAGCACACCAGGAAGCGCTGCGCATCAGAGAAGCTTTGAAAACCAGTTTCATGACTGGCCAGGCTACGGTGTGAAAGTTCTGTTTTTCTCCTTCATGAAAACCCACCCCCTTGATTGACTCATTCCCTGTAAGCACCCCCCCTCCCCTTCGATCACAGCTTGTTTTCAAAGGAAATAGTCACTATCATTTAAAAATCATGTATTCTTTATTAATTGATTATAAAAAGAGGGAGAGAACTGACAAGGTAGCCCGGATCGGGTTTGGGAGGAGAATAGGAGGGAAGGAAAAGGCCACTTCAAAAGTTCAAAATAATGACAGCCTTTTGCTTGGGCTGTCCACTGGGGTGGAGTAGGCAGGTGCAAGGAGCCTCTGCCTCCTCCTCCCCGCATTCTTACACATCTGGGTGAGGGAGGCTATGGAACATGGTGAGGGGGAAAGGCGGTTATATAGGGGCTGCTGCGGCACTCTGTGATCCTGCTGCCGTTCCTGAAGCTCCACCAGACACCAGAGCATGTCAGTTTGATCATGCAGCAGCCCCAGCGTTGCATCCTGCCACCTCTCATCTTGAGTGTCTCTCCTCTCCTCACATTCGTCCCTCATGGCCTCACATTCACTGGCAGCTTTCCTGTACTGGGATAGGGTGTCCTTCCACTCATTCAGATGAGCTCTTTCATTGTGGGTCGATCGCATGATTTCCGAGAACATTTAGTCTCGCGTGCGTTTTTTTCACCACCTTATCTGAGATAGCCTTCGGGATGGAGGAGGAAGGCTTGAAAAATTTGCAGCTGCGGGAGGGAAAAAAGGGAGAGAAATATTTAAAAAGATAGATTTTACAGAACAATGCTTATGCTCTTTCACGGTGAAAAACACTATTCACATTACACAGCACATGTGATTTTGGTACAAGGTCGCATTTTGCATCTTAATATTGAGTGCCTGCGGCTTTGGTGTTAGAAATCACAGATGCAGGTCCGGGCAACAGAATTCGGCTTGCATGCGGCCATGGTAAGCCATTGTCTTTCGGCTTCTGCAACCTTCCTAAAAGCAGCACCCTCCTTTCCCACATACCAAGCGAAGTGCTGTGGTTTTCCTGTTAACATGCAGCAGCAGAAACCAAACTAACCGCCCCCCGCATCCAATTCTCTGGGATGATCGCTTTATCCCTCCCCCCACCGCGTGGCCGGTATCAGGGAAGATCCCTGCTAGCCAAACACGAAAAGCTCAGCGCCAATGGCCGCCCCCTCCCCCGCTTGGCTAACTGCAGGGAAGGATTTCTTTTCAGCCACAGGCAAACAGCCCAGTAGGAACAGCCACCTCTGTCCTCTTAATTTAAATTCCCGTATTTCAACCGGGTTACCATGAATGATATCACTCTCCTGAGGATAACACAGCGAGATAAAGAACGGATGTTGCTTGAATGCCAGCAAACACCGGGACCATACGCTGCCAGGTTTTGTCATGCAATGGTACCAGATTACTTGCTGCAAGCATGGCGTGGTCAAGTGTCCTACCATGGAGGACGGAATAAGGCTGCACTGCCCAGAAACCTTCTGCAAAGGCTTTTGGAGTACCTCCAGGAGAGCTTCATGGAGATGTCCCTGGAGGATTTCCGCTCCATCCCCAGACACGTTAACAGACTTTTCCAGTAGCTGTACTGGCCGCGAATGCATCCCAAGTCCTCAGGGCAAATTAATAATTAAAAAACGCTTGCTTTTAAACCATGTTTTATATTTACAAAGGTACTCACTAGAGGTTCCTTCCATGGCTTCATGGTCTGGGATAACGTCTTGGAAGGGTTGGGAGGGTACTTCAGTCAGGCTGAGAAAAAAATCCTGGCTGTTGGGGAGAATGGAGTGCTGTGTGCTCTCCGCAAGCTCGTCCTCCTCCTCCTCATCTTCCCTGTCCGCAGAATCCTCAGGCATGGCTGAGATTACCCCCTCCTCGGAATCCACGGTCAGAGGTGGGGTAGTGGTGGCGGCCCCCCCTAGAATTGCATGCAGTTCAGCGTAGAAGCGGCATGTCTGTGGCTCTGCCCCGGACCTTCCGTTTGCTTCTTTGGTTTTCTGGTAGGCTTGTCTGAGCTCCTTAACTTTCACGCGGCACTGATGAGAGTCCCTATTGTGGCCTCTCCATCATGCCCTTGGAGATTTTTTCAAATGTTTTGGCATTTCATCTTTTGGAACGTAGTTCTGCTAGCACGGAATCGTCTCCCCATATAGCGATCAGATCCAGTACCTCCCGTACGGTCCATGCTGGTGCTCTTTTTCGATTCTCGGCCTGCATGGTTACCTGTGCTGATGAGCTCTGCGTGGTCACCTGTGCTCTCCATGCTGGGCAAACAGGAAATGAAATTCAAAAGTTTGCAGGGCTTTTCCTGTCTACCTGGCCAGTGCATCTGAGTTCAGATTGCTGTCCAGAGCTGTCACAATGGTGCACTGTGGGATAGCTCCCGGAGGCCAGTACCGTCGAATTGCGACCACTCTAACCCTAATCCGAAATGGCAATGTCGATTTCGGTGCTACTCCCCTCGTCAGGGAGGAGTGCAGAAATAGATTTTAAGAGCCCTTTATGTCGAAGTAAATGGCTTCGTTGTGTGGACAGGTGCAGGGTTAATTCAGTTTAACGCTGCTAAATTCGACCTAAACTTGTAGTGTAGACCAGGCCTAAGAATGGCAAGTCTATAGTAGTCTCAGTCCACAATGATCACTATGAGCACAATCCCAAGCGGCTCCCATGGCCATGCTGTCCAATCTGTGCTATTGTTGATCCAGTGGGCGTATGTTGATGTTAACCTTGTAAAAGGATATTTTATTGTTTTCGCTGATTTATGGTAAGTAAAGTGTTTGTGCTGAAATAGAAGCAGCCACAGCCTCTGTTAGTCCCAGAGAGGAATTTACTAAATTGGCAGAGATGACTGCACATTTGGAAGCTATCAGGTGTTGGGAGAACATGTATATCAAAGCACAAATTTCTCATCAAATACATTGCCCAGTCAGATTCTATTCCCCCTTCCTGCTAGCACAGGGTATGTGGTCATGGGATTCTCCTGCTGAACCGTGATTGCCCTCAGCACATCATGCCATTTTCACTGCTGTCTCTCTCACTCCAGAGGGGTCTTCCTGGACACCATCCTTCCCCGTCGAGATGACAATGGGGTTCGGCCAACTATCGGTCAGCGCATTCGGCTGAGTCAGGGAGACATTGCTCAGGCAAGGAAGTTGTACAAGTGCCCAGGTAAATATGGCCAGTGCAGATGGCTCCAACTCTGTCCCATACACGTGCTTTATCTGGAAGGCCCCGGAGTCCAATAGCATGTTAATGATCCCTTTGATGAAAGAGCTCTGAGAAGGTGAACCATCTAAGTGCTTCAGGCTGGGGGAACTGAACTTTTATTAGTGCTTTGTCAGTAGTCCTGATTCTTTTAGGGTTTAGGACTCTTTACTGTCTTCCCCAGCAGTGACTGGGAGGTGATAGCGCCTGCATTTGATAGGTCCCTAGACTCCTCCCCTTTCCAGCATGCTTTGCTGAAAAGGAAGCTAAAGTCAAGCTGTCCTCCCCCACCATTTTTCAGTAGAGAAAATGCATTGCTGCACCATGTTCAGAGTCTATTATCCAGGTAGGGGTCAATTTTCCATGGCTTGTTTCCTTCGGGCCAGGCTGTCCTAGTCTACTAATCCGGTGAAGAGAAGGGGAGCTCTGACTCCTTGTTCTTGGGGTCTAAGTGAATGGGAGAGTAAGCTCAGTCAGTTTAAAAGCATGGTCTTTTCTCACGCCCCCGGCACTTTCCAAATTCCCACTGCTAAGGGAGCAGCCACTTTTCCTGTCTGAAGTAGCCATGTTGGTGGTTTAGAAGGGAGGGGGCAATTCTTGAGTCTTCCGGGGTCACAGTCTGAGAGGAGGTAGAACTATTCCATGTGTACCATCCCTGGAAACACATCCCTTCAAGCTGAAAAACAAACTGCTGGGTAACGTGCTACATACCCCAAATCGCAGGGGATAAAAGGGAAAAATGTCAAACTTGCCTACCTTGTTGCCCTGCCATGCTAAAATCCCTTATTTGGCTCTTGCTGCTAGGATATTGAACTACCACCTCTGCACGGCATTCACTCCTATTTTAAGCATTTGCTGGTCACTTGTAAAGGGAAAGTAAATTCAACATACACCCCCCCACACACACACAAATAGACCAACACCTGCCTCCCACACCAACACACGCCCTTTTGTGACTAATAAGCAAATATAATTTCTGGGAATATTTACCTTATAGGAAGTAACTCCCAACTCGCCTTTACTGATACTGTAACAGAATAGTGTTCGCTGGTAAGTACCAGGTATCTGCACAGTAATTACATGATCCTGCAGATTACTGGGTAATTGCACTTAGCGAGCCCTAAACTAATTCCCCTGCAAGCTACACTGTGGTTTAGCTGAGAGCAATCATCCTCTCTATCCTGTGTAATTAGGGCAATATGATATGTGTGCCCTGTAATTATCTCTCCAGGGAGACAACTTGTGTTCTTTTTTCCCCCACTCAGAAAAGCTGTGTTGATTTGTCAGCCACATAGTGGGTAGGCCCAACAACCTGGGACATGCCCCCAAATGGTCAGATATTCCTCGAGCCAACCTTCCAGCAATCAATGATGATTCAAGATGACGGGCTCCAGAGTGACTTGCTGTTCTCATAACAAAAAATAGCGGGTCTCAGTCAGTCTCCTTGAGGGTGATCTGCAAGGTGGATGCTTCATCACTGGCCCCTTTTTGGGCTGTGTGGCCGGGAATGCCATAAACCACGCAGACTGAACAGCCCCAAGAGAAGGTACCGCTAGGAAAGCTCAGATGTTTGGAGAATGAGGGTTGGGCTTTACCTGCTCCACAAGTGAAAGCCTTCAGGCTTTGGCACTAGGAGACCAGCACCTTCCCCCCCATGTGAATTTTTTTAAACCCAGTCCAGTGAGCACTTCCATGTCTGGCCCAGGGAGCTGGCAGTCCTTTCGGACATGTAGCATTTGTGGGTGTGTGGACTAGCAGTGCAGATACAGTACTGTGAATCAGCCCCTTGTGAGCTGTAATCCCAGCTGGGAGATTAGCTCCTTGTGTGGTTCTGAGGCTTTCATTTTCTCTGGGTACCTTGCTCCGCCTGTCTGTGGAATGGAGTGATAATTTTGCCAGACACACGGGCAGGGCCTGGGGGGAGAAGTTGATTTCCATTATAGAGCACTTGGAAGCTAAAAAGGGCGGTGTATGGCCCTTTGTGGTTGCATCAGGGCTCCTGTTTTCTCAGCGCTGATAGCTATTTCCGCTAGGAATGGAGAGCAGGCTGGAGATTTTAGAATCTGATTTTCTAATACATCCCTAGGAGGGGCACGTCTTTCCCCCTTAAATGATGACTGACTGGGGCATGACACTCCACTTTTCAAAGCGCCTATTTCACCCACAGAGTTCAAAAGCTGCATGCTGCTCTCTAGCAGTTTTACAAGAAGTTTGGCTTCCCCTCTGAGGCCCCTGCATCTAGCATGTACAAACGTACTACCTGCATTGTTTGCGGTCTTGTTGTAGCCATGTTGGTCCCAGGATATTAGAGAGACAAGTTGAGTGAGGTCATATCTTTTATTAGACCAGCTTCTCTTGTCTTTAAGCTTGTCTCTTTCACCAGCAGAAGCCAGTCTAATAAAAGAGATGACCTCGCCCACCTTGTATCTCTACTTGGAATCTGTGACTTTTCCATCTTGGTGTCCTCACCTTTAAACTTCCTTATGAGCCATTCAATAGGAGAAAGACATCTGTACGTCCCATCCCCACGGCTGCTGCCTGCAAGTCATCTTTTCTGTTTGTCCCATTAAGTTGTGGGTCAAAGTACTGTAGGGTAATTAGGATTTCTGGCCTGGGTGATGACATTTTTTCATATATTAAGTCCTGAATGGGGCTGGTCTCTCTTCACCTCCAGGTTCCAACCCACCCCTCTAATTGTGATCAAGGCTGAAAAATTAGTGAGCAACTCGCAGCGTCAGGCGGTGTCAGGGGTGCCAGGCCGAGTAGCGTTCATGGCATTTGCATGAGAAACGGAGGCAGATGTTCCATCTTGTCAAATCTTTCAAAGCGCTCCTGCTTATTGAAGGATTCTTGGGGGCTGCCTCACAGTTGCTGGGGAAACCAAGCAAGGGTCAGACCCTACTTTAGAACGGGAGTGGGCACAAGATTTTTGAAATCCAAAGCAATCCAGAGCAGTCGAGCAGCAGTCTGATATCTGCTCCACGTTGTGTGTATTCACATGCAGCTTTTGAACCCTGCGGGTGAAATAGATGCTTTGAAATGTGGGGTCTTCTGCCCCAGTCAGTCGTCATCTGCTCTGCACGTGTATATGTCATTCCACATTCCAGCCCCTTCCTTCCTGGCTCAGTGAATAGGAACTAGTCATAGCTGATTTCACAGATGATGGAAGCCTGTTGCCTAAAGAACGGTGTTTAAAAACTTTCTCTCCCGTTGCAACATGCAACAAACAGCTTGCGGTGGAGAGCGGGGCAAAGCTTCGACATTAAAATCTTACGCCACGTCTTGCTACAATGCACAGTTGACTCCGTGAACTGAGGGTGCTTTGGGGCTCAGCTAGCTTTTGTCACAGTGTTTTAACCCGAAAAAGAGTATTAACAATGGTAACTAGGGAGAACTTTATTGAGCAGATTGTAATGAAGGGAAAATAGCTTTTCTAGTGACTGGCTTTGGTTTTAATAATTTTGCATTTGGTGGAAAAGGAAGAAAAGATCTACCACAATTCAGATAATTAAAAAATATATTAAAGTGTGTGGTGCAGAGGGAGGGGAGAGAGGTTACCCTTTGTAATGATCTATTTTCTCAGCATCCCCATCTGGATAAATCTTTCTTATCCCACGGATGCGGATGAACTTCACCGAGGCCACCAGACAGACAGATGGCAATGACCACTGATCACTACCGAATGAGGCTGGATTTGAGTCAGTGATCTAGAGGTGCAAGGCTGTCTAGCTTGCTACCAGTACCCACAATAGAAGATCAAAAACAGCTTGATAAACTCTGACCAACATCTTTCCGATTGTAACTCTTTGCTGCTGTCTTTCAATTACATAGCTTGTGGGGAGACCTTGCAGGACACGACGGGGAATTTCTCTGCTCCTGGTTTTCCAAATGGCTATCCTTCCTATTCCCATTGTGTGTGGAGAATATCTGTGACTCCTGGGGAGAAGGTAGGTTAAACTGCAAATTGTTTCTGCAATTTACAGGCATGTGGTTTTGCCTGAGGGTTGCATTTGCAACTTGCTCGGATGCCCTAGGCCACACCTGTTTTCATCCTGAATGCAGAGGCTGTGCACCATCTTGATCTAAGTGGAGGCTCGTCTGGTGGAGTCTTGCACAGGTAAGTGGAGGTGGAGCCAATGATCACGGAGTACCAGCTTCCATGGATAGGTATTTGCTGTGGGAGTTCAGGTCTCTACATACAATATTCTGCACTGATCTTCTCTCCTTTCAGAATAGAGCCCTGCATATGGGGACCAGTGTTATTTGCTGCATATCTGTGGGGCCCCCCAATAGATTCTGGGGAGCATTTGGACAATGTGGGTTGTGCTGTGCTTCTCTTCACTATTGTTCTAGTATGAGGAGATAGTGGGCAATCTGTGTGGGGTTTTTTCCAGCCTCTTCGTTCTCATGGAAAGTTTGTCCCCCTTCACTCCTCTCCATTGAGGCACATGCAGCAACTGCGTGCCCCCAGGAAGGCGCTCTGTGCTCCGCCCAGCTGAGCAACTGACAATGAAAGCTCCAGAGGCTCTTTAGCTACTCTCCCAAGAAAGCAGAATTCAGTGCAGAGCCTTCGGGGAGCTCAAAGGGTGTTGTCAGGCAACAACTCTGAGCTGCTGCCAGCAAACTATTAAAATGGGTGGCACGATCAGAGCAGGGGGGGACTGTCCTCCTCTATCCAACTCTGGTGTGAGCGTAGCGGCAGTATTGCCCATGGTTCTGGGCACCATGTTTCCAGGAAGGCATTTGCCAATTGGATGGAGTTGAGAAGAGCAGCAAAAGGAAGGGTTGTTTTAAAAAGAGAAAATAAGAGCTAAACCCAGGTATGTGATGGCTACGGGGAAACATGATAGCCCTCTGTAATTATAGACAAGGTTTACACCAAGGATGGAGAGGGTTTATTAAAGATGATCCACGGGATATAATTACTGCTACCAGGGAGGGGAAAAGTGAAAGAGAGTCATATCAACACTTACAAGCTTACAGCGGCACAGCTGTAGCCACGTTACGCCAACGGCAGAGAGCTCTCCCGTTGACATAATAAAACCAGCTCAACAAGCGGCAGTAGCTTTGTCACTGGGAGAGCATCTCCCGCCGACATAGCGTGGTGCACATGAGCACGTATGCTGGCAAAACTTATGTTGCTCAGGATTTTTCCCCCCACACACACCCGTGAGCGACAAAAGTTTTGCCAACATAAGTGCTAGTGTAGACAGGGCCTGAGTATTTGGAGAAACTTCCTGGCAGCGAGGTGTAGTAAGCTGTTGGACAGTCACCTAACGGGAGTGGTGAAAGGAACTCATTTAATGCTACAGACTGGACAAAGCACTAGGCAATGTGGGGAACAACCCTGCATTGGTCCCTGGGGGAATGGACTTCACTAAACAATCTAAGAAGTCATTTCCTTCTCGAATGTGTCTGCTGTGTTGAAAATCCCCCAGATCTGTTTTTAGGGATCAGTGAGATTTCTAAACCAGCATTTTCAATCTTGCAGCCTTTTGCTGTTTGGGGAATTTGCTAGGTAATGGCTTTTGTCCCTAGAACAATAGGGGACCTCTGCAGCCTTGAGAAATCATCAGTGCAACATAATAATGGGTCCTTCCACTTGGGGTGGGGGAAGAAGTAGGACTAATACTAAATGTGTGTGGAAAGCCAGAATCCAGGGTATAGTGTCTCTTCTAGGTGACTGCTGGCCTTCCCTTGTAGTCCGTAGCTGCCTGTTAGCCATCCAACAGCCTGCTAACTCTGGCTGTGCTGAGACCTCAGATGCGCACCTCTCTAAGCTTCCTTCCTACCACTGTGACTAGCTCCGTAACGTTGTGAGCAAAATTGCCATTGGTTCCTGAAGGGGGGCCGAGAATCCAGGACATCACATGCACAGGGAAATGCTGCTGTCAGCTGGAACGCCGCCCACCCGTCTTCAGATGTCTTCAGATTGCAAGATCTGCTGAGCCTCAATCAGTTGCTTCCTCTGTTTGCTTTTCAGTTTCCTTTGTTTTTATGGATCTTCCAGTGGAAATGAAATCTTTCCTTAATCTATTAACACCACTGCACTCAACCCCTTTGCATCATGTCAGGCTGCAACAGGTGTGCAGCCCTGCATGGGAGCTCCTCTGCACAGCAACTAATCAGTAAACCCTGTAGAGAAGCATTTCAGATGCACCCTGAAAACAAAACAGTGCAGAAAGAAACCATAGATCTCACTTCAGCAAACATTTGCTTACAGCTGCCTTTCTGCCGAGCTACCTTATTCAGGGCCTGAAGCCCAGACCCTCAAAGGGATTTAGGTGCCTAACTCCCAGAGTGAGCTGCCTTTCTACCTTTGAGGGATCTGATCCTGAGCTCTGGCATCACTGGGTTCCATTGCCTCTGGGTCCAGTCCTGAGATGTGCAAGTACCTTGCAAGATCAGGCCCAAACAGAAACCTTCTGATATTAGAAAAATTTCTAAGAACAGTGCAGGCTCTTAAACGATATTTGATGGTTTTAAAATGATTCAAGCTTTTATATGCTCTTTATGTGTCTCTCTGCCTGAGTTACAAGGTTTCAGAGTAGCAGTCGTGTTAGTCTGTATCTGCAAAAAGAACAGGAGTACTTGTGGCACTTTAGAGACTAACGAATTTATTTGAGCATAAGCTTTCGTGGGCTACAGCCTACTTCATCGGATGCATAGAATGGAACATACAGAAAGAAGATATTTATACATACAGAGAACATGAAAAGGTGGGAGTAGCCATACCAACTGTAAGAGACCAATCAATTGAGATGAACTATCATCAGCAGGAGAGAGAAAAAAACCTTTACATATTCTATGGGTCATCTCGATTATCACTTCAAAGATTTTTTTTCTCTCTCCTGCTGATGATAGCTCATCTCAATTGATTGGCCTCTTACAGTTGGTATGGCTACTCCCACCTTTTCATGTTTTCTGTATGTATAAATATCTTCTTTCTGTGTGTTCCATTCTATGCATCCGATGAAGTAGGCTGTAGCCCATGAAAGCTTATGCTCAAATTCGTTAGTCTTTAAGGTGCCACAAGTACTCCTGTTCTTTTTTCAGTTACAAGGGTTAGGTTAGATGTGACCCAAAATTTAAGTTCTGTGAAAAATAAATGTTTATAAAATCGAAGTCCCATTTAAAGGAAAAAATAATCCAGCATTTTAAAATACATAAAATAGACCTTCCCCCGGTGCAGCCAAGACATTGCTGTGTTGAACTAGTGTCAAGTATCAGAGGGGTAGCCATGTTAGTCTGAATCTGTAAAAAGCAACAGAGGGTCCTGTGGCATCTTTAAGACTAACAGAAGTTTTGGGAGCACTCTACATGGGAGGTCCACTTCCTAGACACCACAGTACAAATAAGCGATGGCCACGTTAACACCACCCTATACCAAAAACCCACCAACTGCTACGCCTACCTTCATGCCTCCAGCTTCCACCCCGGACACACCACATGATCCATCGTCTACAGCCAAGCGCTGAGGTACAACCGCATCTGCTCCAAACCCTCAGACAGAGACCAACACCTACAAGATCTTCCCCAAGAATTCTCAAAACTACGATACCCACACAAGGAAATAGAGAAACAAATCAACAGAGCCAGACGTGTACCCAGAAGCCTCCTGCTACAAGACAGGCCCAAAAAAGAAACCAACAGAACTGCACTGGCCATCACCTACAGTCCTCAGCTTAAACCTCTCCAACGCATCATCAGTGATCTACAATCCATCCTGGACAATGATCCCTCACTTTCACAGACCTTGGGAGGCAGGCCAGTCCTCGCCCACAGACAACCTGCCAACCTTAAGCATATTCTCACCAGCAACCACGCACCGCACCATAACAACTCTAACTCAGGAACCAACCCATGCAACAAACCTCGATGCCAACTCTGCCCACATATCTACACCAGCAACACCATCACAGGACCTAACCAGATCAGCTACAACATCACCGTCTCATTCACCTGCACGTCCACCAATGTTATATATGCCATCATGTGCCAGCAATGCCCCTCTGCTATGTACATTGGCCAAACTGGACAGTCACTACGCAAGAGGATAAATGGACACAAGTCAGATATCAGGAATGGCAATATATGTAGGAGAACACTTCAATCTCCCTGGCCACACAATAGCAGATGTAAAGGTAGCCATCTTACAGCAAAAAAACTTCAGGACCAGACTCCAAAGAGAAACTGCTGAGCTCCAGTTCATTTGCAAATTTGACACCATCAGATCAGGATTAAACAAAGACTGTGAATGGCTATCCAACTACAGAAGCAGTTTCTCCTCCCTTGGTGTTCACACCTCAACTGCTAGCAGAGCACCTCACCCTCCCTGATTAAACTAACCTCGTTATCTCCATACTGATTTATACCTGCCTCAGGAAATTTCCATTACTTGCATCTGAAGAAGTGCGGTTCTTACCCACGAAAGCTCCCAATACTTCTGTTAGTCTTTAAGGTGCCCTTGAACTAGTGTGTGAGCCCAGATGCTGTCTGTAAACTGAACTGAAACTGACTAGTCTGTTTTCATTGTTCAAGTTCAGAGAACTGCAGAAAGTGATAAAGGGTAAATCATGAAAAGTAAACCGCATTTTAAAAATCTTTCCAGTTTTAATAATCTCGTTTATTAGGTCAGAATATAGAATAGAAACCTGGTTTTAGCGTGGCCGTATTCCTTTGGAAGATATTAGATGTAAATTAATCTCTGGGCCAAATCTTGCAAACATTTACTACCATGAATAGGTCCATTGGGTTCGGTGGGACTCTGATGCAAATGGGAGGGTCCCTTTTCAGGAATAAGCCCTCTAGCTCTAATATACATACTCCCTCAGCTAGTGGCCTTACAACTGAATACTTTAAAGGGACACTGTCATGATAAAAATCATGGGACAAATTATACTCTTCTATCAGAGCCAGCCCCACTAGGTCAGCATGATTGCACTGGTGTAACTGAGCCGAGAGTTTTAAAAAAATGGTCTTGTTACCTTCCATCACTTGTGCTGTGTGTTTCTCTTTTGCACGGCCCTTAGTTTGGACCATGAAGAGAACTGCACCATTGCTGGAAAATGTTTTTGTTTCTTGTGTAGCTGCAGCATGCATGACTTAGTTTCCCCTCAATAAAATGGATAATAGCTACCAGACAGCACTGTTGTGTGAAGCTTAATTCATGCCTTGTCAAGCACTCAAGAACATATATGATCAAATGAAAACAATCTTACTTTCAGAGCTGATCAAAAATCAAAATTTCCATTTCATGGGGAAATCCAATATTTCAACATTTTTCTTGTGCCGATTTTGGACAAAAAGTTGAAATGTTGAAATTTTTTGTAGCGTGAGATGCTCTGAAATATTTCAGTATGGAAAAATAGAAACATTTGCAAGCAAAAAGAAAATGTTGAGACATTCCTGAATGGAAACGTTTCATTTTTGGTTTGTTGAACCAAATTGAAACACTTTGTTGTAGCTTTGTGTTACCTGTGTTTGCCTCAGCCCTCATGATAACTCGTGAGCATTGTAGTCTGGGTACTCCCTGCTTCTGTTCTCCCCTATGGGCTGGGCTTCCTGGCTGGATTACATCTCCCATGATGCATCACAGTGGCTCACCCAGAGGGGAGACAGTGGTCTATTGTGAAGGACGTAGTCTGGCCAAAGAGACCTGCCCAAAAGGGATAGAGGCATGAGTTACCCAAACTACAACTCCCATGATGCACCACAGCAATTGGAGCAGACTCAGATTAAGTTGAATTGACTGGAAATGGAACATATAAATTGGTTTGACAATCCCGAATGTTTTGATTTGGGTTAACTCAACCAGAAAAAAAAAATTCATTTTAATTTTCCTGACAGAAAACTGAAAAAATTTCCTGGAGAAAATGTTAATTTTGTATTTTCCCCCTTATTCATATTAGGTGAACCTATGGTCCCATTTTTTGTTTTGCTACAAAACCTAAATTGGTCCTAATTACGTAAGAGTAGCCTTTTTTATTCCCCGTGCAGTCAGTTTGCTTCATCTTTTCCATAATTCCCCCAGTTACTTGTGCTGGCTGCTGTCTTGTACTCTATAGCTCTGAAAAACCCATCAGGTGAAAGATTTTTTTTTTTTAATGAAAGATGCTACAAAAAAATAAAGTTGGTCCATCCTGTCCTATCTAAACCTCATCGGCAGAATAACGGCACTGATGGAACTGAATCTGTAGTGTGAAATAGCTCCTTGGGCAAAGATAACAGTGCACCATCTGTTCACAGATCATTTTAAATTTCACGTCGATGGACTTGTTTAAAAGTCGCCTGTGCTGGTATGATTATGTGGAGGTGCGTGATGGCTACTGGAGGAAGGCTTCCTTGTTAGGTGAGTGGCTATTTCATTTTTTTAAAGAGGCGCAGTGTGGAAAGTATGCAAATAGGCCCTTGCAGCTGCTGGGAGCAAAGGTGCCTGTGCTAATGCCTTTCTTCCAAGGATCCCAAAGTGCTTCATGGACAATAATTAAGGCTGGATCCTTAAAGGTATTTAGGAGCCTAACTCCCATTGAAATCAGTGGTGGTTAGGTGCCTAAATCCTTTTGAAGGCCTGGAGCTGTTCAGCCTCCCAACTGCCTTGTGAGGTAGGGAAGTGATATTCCTTCATTGTGCGACTGGAGAGCTGAGGTAGAGAACGGGAAGTGATTTGCTCAAGGTCCCACAGTGAGTCAGTGGGCAGAGCTGGAAATAGAAGCCTGAATCCCAGTCCCCTGCTCCCACCACTAGATTGCATTCTCTGGTGAAGAGTGCGCCACGCTGACCAGCCAATGTGGCTCAGCCCTAGGTCAGCCTTCATTCTCCATTCGGTCCTTGGTGTTGTCCTCAGAGTGCTGGCTGTTGTGGGGATAGTTTTGTCACATGGAACTAGGGCTGGGCACACCCAAGTCATTTCATACAGGCCACTGAACAGCCATCAAGTGATAGCAGCTTTTGGTTGCTAAAAGCTTGAGTTGGATTTGAACTTGCTACCTTGCAGGACATGATTTTAGAGTGCATTTCCCCTCCCTCAAGCATCTGGGCCATCCAACCCCTCCCTCCTCTCATAATACTTAGAAACCAATTAAATTATTGAAAGTGGACTTCAGCACCAATTAGGCGTTCTCCAGAGTGGGAGGAGAAGGCAAGCAGGCCATGTCCAAAGCTGTTGAGAGAAACATCCCAAAGGCCTTCAGAAGGAAAAACCAGGCAGCTATATTACTTCTGGTCAGCACGTCACTCATGGCTTGTGGGCCTTCACAATGCATTTAGAACATGGATCAGTCTTGCAGCATAGATAGGAGCAAACTGGGTTGTAACTATGTTCCCAGCCCACCCCGCAGGCCTTCTAGCTTCATGTTTCCAAGGTTGACTAGTGATTTGGAAAGTCTTAGTTATTGGGTGCTCAACAAGGCACAGTTAAGGGAGGACCCGATTTTCAGCAAGCACTGAGTTACCCGCTTTCTGACAATCAGGCCCCTTTAAGGTGTTTTACCTAAACTCATAGCTCCTTTTTGAAACCATTTAAACATGGGTCACACAGCAAGACTGGACCTAGCAGGGAGAACCCAGATCCCTGCAACTGTTGCTTTGGCAACAGAGCTGGGACCTGGGAGAACGTTATCTGCTTTTGGACTGGTATGTGTCATGGGTTGGAAGGACTCTTTGCAGACTCTGCTTGTACATATCCCTGGCAGATCCCATGTAATCGTCTCCAGGTTCCCTCTGGAACAACATAAATTAGCGCTGATGTGACAGTGCGCTGCGTGTACGTCTGGACTGAGTCACTGTGAGAAAACGCTAGTGTTTCAAGTTCCTTGTGGTTCATTTATTTCCTGCAGCCTGTGCCATTCCCTCAAGTCCCTCTTGAGGTAGCACAGGTGTCTGGAAGAGCCTTTGGGTGTTTTAGAGGAGAGAGCAGTCTGCTGCTCCCACCAGGGTGTCAGGACTCCAGGGTTCTATTCAGAGTTCTGCCACTAACTCCCTTTCATCTTGGACAAGTTTCTTACCCTCAGCATCCCCATCCATCAAATGGTGCAGATCCCCGCTGTAGCACACAAGGGGAGACAATTAATGCCAAATTCTTTCCAGCTCTAAGCCTGTGACATGTCCCTGAGGTTAACAGCATGGTGCTGCCTGACCCAATGAGGAATTGGGCTGTTGGCTGGTGCTTTCAGTGAACTCCTAGTTAGGCCTCTTTGCCATTTCCAGACTCAGTGCCCGGTGTACTGGGCTGTGAGGCTTCATGTTGGCAAGGTACTTTGAGTGAGCAGGGGAAAGTATGAAGGCTTGTGTCTGCAGAGGGCAAAGTTGTGTAGTAGGGTGTGCAAGTGAGGCTACGCAAGGACAGCCATTGGGCATAGCCTCGCTGGCTTCCTTCCACTCAGAAGCACGAGGTTAAAAGAGGGAGGATGGCGGGTGTGTCTGTAGAGACAGGTTCATAACCCTCAGTAGGTATGAAAGGCACCTCCCTCCTGCTTCTAGGCATCTGACCATGCGTCATCAATGCCGGGTTGGGTTCCCATGTGTTTCCTGCCTGCTAAGCATCTGGGCAGGGCAGGATTGGGCCACGGGACTGCTTTGGTAAAGGCTGTATAGGTAGGAGAGTGCTCTGCTGTAGCGTGGGTACCTGGCACTGGCGGAGGGAGCAAGGCTGTGGTCTCCCTGCAGTTTTTTTGGGGCTGTCTCGAGGAGGAGAGCTGTGGGGTTGGTGGTGTCAGTGCCCGTGTACCGTGGTCACTATTTGCTGTGGGTGAGCACACGCCTCAGGAATCGTCCTTCCAGCAGCCTTGCCTTACGTCACTTCAGTTTTTTTGCCAAATATTTGAAGCGCTTCAAAAAAATCTCCTTAATACAGTGGGATTTGCAAACTGTTCCATTCAGAACAAGTGGCTTGTGTGAACTGCCATGGCCCCTGAGAGGGGCTCGGGCCATGAAATTAGTTAGGAAGAGGCAGGCTGGTGGCGGTCCGGCAGGGGGGTGGGCAAGAGGATTAGCGTGAATTGTTAAAGCATGTATTTTGCCTGGAAAAAAATGTGCACTGCATATTTTCCCAGGGAAGTGTGTGAAAATCCAGCCTTAAATGGTGCATAACTTTTTATGAATGGGCCCTTTATCGTACTCCACGGAGCTCACTTATTCTGGCTTCCTCATCTGCATTTCCTCTCCTTGACATCCTTGTTGAACTCCAATTCGAAATCCAAGAGGCAGTTGCTCAGTGACCCTAGAACTAAATAACTTTGCAGCCTCGACACTTAGCAGCATCTCCTTCCCGTACCTTTGGAAACTTCAGCAAGCTGTCTCCCGGTCTTTGTCATACCACAATGACTCCTGACCCACCTGGACTAGCCTTGTGTTTGCAGCTGTGCACCTTTGGGGTGTGATTTTTCTCAGATTTCATAAGTTAAGCAGAGTCGGGTCAGAGTTAGCATTGGGATGGGAGGTGCACAAGGAAAAGACGGAGTTGTGGTTCAGCAGATGTTATTCCGCCACAGCGCTTGCCTTCACTAGGTTTGTAACACACCTTTAAACCCTAGGGCAGCCTAGTGTTAACATCAACGAGCTAACATGTTAAAACTACAACTGCTTTCTCTACACTAGGATTTTAATGCGTGTTGGTTAACATGTGTTAGCTAATTCATGTTAAAACATGCAACTTTTCCCTAGTCTTGACATGGCCTGAGTAGATAGAGAACCAATCATGCAGCATGTTGGTTGGTACTAAGATGCTGACTTTCCAGTGAGGCACAAAACCAATCTCAATCATTGGACATTATTACATATCCCCTGGATGTACCTTTTTTTTTCTTCTCATGAGTCCAGCAATCATAACCCTGTTGTGCTGGCTGAATTCCAATTTAGGTAATTACATTCAGCCTCTGCCAAATTCCCCGGCAGATTCAATTGGATAAGCTGGGATTTAGTAACTCCTTTAAAGGGGGAACAAACCCCAACCCTATTGCATACAGCAGATAGTGTCGCTGGTGTCCAGCGAAGAAAAGAACCATATTGTGTTAGTTAATCCCAACACTTATTTATTGTTTGTACCATGCTCTGAGGAGCCGTCTGGCCAAAACAGGCTGTAGAACCATCAGGAATTATCATTATTATTATTAATCCGATTGCTCTGCTGGATTGCAGTTTGCGATGGTACAGTTCAGGAACTGACATTTACCAATGAGCATCAAGCTGTGTGAAGCACCCAGTGAAGGAGCTTGTGCTGGGGAAAGGCTCTTAGTGTAAACAAGGGCCATAGGACTATGCAGGGTTGAGCAGGAAGAGATGCTCAACTAAGATGATTCTGTGTCATGTGCAAGAGGTGGAAATGATCATGAGAGCTGGCGTGATGGAGAGGTTTTCCTTCATGCTACATCCACAGGAGGAATGGATCTGTCTTTCCTTCTGGGCCAATGAGGCGGAGATTTTCAAAACTGTCTAGGAGCTCTCTTTACCGCACTGCTATCCATATTAACCCAGCCTCCCACCCTTTGTCTGTCTGGTCTAGTGAGACTGGAAGCGCCTGGGGGCAGGACTGCTCCTTGCCATGCGCAGGAACAGTGCTTAGTACCGTGGCTCCTTGTCCTGGGTTGGGCGCAGCTGTAATACAATTAACATTAACAAGGACCATCTTTATTCTGTGTCTGTGCAGTGCCTAGTCCAATGGGTTCCAGCACATGACTAGGTCATGCAGTCCTGGTCATACAAATCAATAAGAACGATGGAAGGTAAAGTGTCAGGACTTCTGGGTATTGGCTGTCACTCCTAGCACTTTGTCTCTCACAATAAGTGGAGACTAAAATCCCTACTGCCTTCACCTACATGCTTTTTAAGATGGCCCAGCCTTTGTATGGGTAAAATGAGAGCCAGGCGAATGGTGGCGGCATGTGGGAATGAGCCATGCTGGATTTTGTTCCTGGATGATATTTGAACCCTGTTCCGGGCAAATACAAATAAAATGGCCCCTTCTTAAAATCTAAGTCGGAGTTGGAGTGAAAAGCCCTTTAAATGGCTCTGTTTACTTTTACCATTGACTCTCTCCTGAACTGCAGGCGCCTTGTATGTCTCCCCGTCTACTCCCATTGCGATCACAAACCACTTTCACCAGTCAGTGGAGAGATCTTGATTGTCTGTTTCCTGCCTTCTAGGTAGATTTTGTGGTGACAAAGTCCCCGAGCCTCTTATCTCCACAGACAGCAGGCTGTGGATCGAGTTCCGGAGCAGCAGCAATATCCTGGGCAAAGGCTTCTTTGTGGTTTATGAAGGTATGACCCTTAGCTAGGAGGCCTACGTCACGCCGCACAGTGATCCCAACACCAGGCATCAAAAGTGGGAACGTAACAAATGGGCCCAGAGCAGAGACCTGTTTGACCATAAATGAAGGCTCTCAACCCATTCCATGTTTCCAAAGGCTAGCAGGGGTTGCAGAATTCGGAGACCCCCTTCAGTATGCAAGGCCCAGATCAACCAGCCTGGTCCACAAATCCGTTTCCAGGACATGGTATACTGCAGTGAGGAGACCACATCTGAGCATGGGGCTCAGATCAGCTCTTCTGCTTACCCCTACCCTATCAACCACCAATTGTAGCTATGATCCATCTAGCAGAGGTTCAATCAGTGTTTATCACTGGGGTGTTGGCGCTTCCTTGCAGGCTAATTGGCCAGCCAGGTCTCCGCTCAGAGATTACAGAGCGGTCTAAGCATCTGGCACCGAAATTTCTACCCTTCCTGAAACCAAAGGATGGACTCAGCCCTTTGTCCTTCAGGTAGATCAGGTGAGTTTCTTGAAGCTTCTTGGATGAATTCCTGAGTCCACTTCTGTGCTGCCTAACATTTCTTATGAGAGTAGGGACTTGCTTTGATGTCCTGGCCCCTCCTGTGGGCATATGATACACTGGTGATACACTATTGATTCAACTTTTTTATGGGCCTTAGCCCCTTTACAGCTGTGGAGAAGAAGCTATCCATGTATGTCAGAGAGCACTGGTTTGCATTGCCCCTGCTGTGGCTGCATGGGCTCATGGGCGTGCGATGAAGTTGGATCACATTTTTGAACCAAAAGTGTCTTTTTGTTGAAAAATGTCCTATGTTTAAAAAGAGAGGCATTTTTTCGCACACAATTCTCCATGTCGTTTTGCATGAACAATCTTCCAAAACTTGTATTGAAAATGTTATTGAAAGTGTTTGAAAAATGTCCATAGCTGCTTTTGGGAGGGAAAAAAAATTGAAGAAAAGTCCACTGGTTATTTATACAAGTAATAGGAAAAAAGGGTCCATTTTGGTCACTTGGGAATGAAAAAAAATACAGAATTTTTTCACAAAAGTAGGTTTTTATTTTGCGGCCTCTCCCTAGTTTGCAAACAAGACAGATTTCCTTGCCAACACCACCCAGTGGACTGTGGCATTTACTGCAACCCAGAGGCTGCAGTAACTGCAGGGTAACTCCAGGATCAGCAGCTCAGAGGGGGCTGGCCAGGCTGGGGAAAGGGGCAAATAGAGCATTACGAGCATTTGGGCACCACTGGGCTTTATGTGAATGACGGCTTTGCTGGGTGGGTTGTTAAACAGAAGTTTTGGAGGCCTGTACTTGGTAACATGGGTCTGTGCATCTGAGAGGTGGTAGAGCAATGTCGCTAAGAGCTAAAGTTCAAGTATGAGTCTGAGCCTTTTCCTAGCAATTAGCAGAGCTTTCATCCCTTTCTTTTTATTAAATATTTGGAGAGCTTTTTACCCTCATAATTGTTTTTCTTTCAAAATTGATTTTGCTGCTTAAATTTTTGTTGTCGCTTCCCCGTCTGCCAGACTAATTACCGGGGACCAAAAACAGCGAGATCGGAAAGATAAGTAATTCTCAGAACTGGTGACACAAATGGATCTTCGTTTGTATCACTTAGCTTTTTGGCTGGATTTTTGGCCCTGGCAGTTACTGCCTGTCTGAAGCACCACTTGTCTCGTCTCTCTCTCTCTGTTGAAAATACCTAGAGAGCAGGTTCATGCTGTTGTCCAGCTCGATCCATTTTGCTTGCAATTACAGCAGGTTATTACTAGCAAGAACCTTTTGGAAAGAATGGAATAGATTTTAAATGTCGAAAAGTATGAAATCCACCAAAAAAAGAACCCCGCATTGGAAGGCCTCAAACAACCCTGAGCAAGACTAAGAACTTTGGGCCCAACTCTTGATTCAGGCCAAACCTTCACTGAAGCTATAGGCCAATGCTTTAAAACTAAAGTGCCTGAAATCTGACACCTACAGAAAAGTGGCCTGGTTTTCAGAGGGAATGAGCACCCACTGGTCCAACGGAAACCCAGGTCTCTCAGCTGCTCTGAAAATCAAGGCACTTCTATTTCAGCACTTAACTTTTATGCTGCTCCTTTGCAGGGACTGGTCATGCCAAAGTCAATGGCAAAACTGTTCTGGTGCAGGATCAAATCCATGCAATCCTTCACTTTCGTAGATCGTGGAGCTTTCAAGTTTGACAGTTTTGGACATACTGTTCCCTCGGTTTGCTGTGATCACAAACAGCCCCCTGCTGATCTCAATTACTGCTGGCCCAGTGGAGTTATTCTGGATTTAGAACAGATCAGATTTTGGTTTCAGGTTCTTTCCTGAATAGTCGGTGCTATGAAAAGTACCTTCACATGGGCTGGATGGCTATCCTCTTCCACGCGACCAAGTGCATGGTGGGCTCGGCCACTGGCCTGCCTCAGTTTCCCGATCTGTAAAATTGGGCTAATGATACTGACCTCCTGTGGGAAGTGGTTTGAGAGCTACTGCTGAAAAGCGCTAGATAAGACCTAGGTGGTGGTGTTTTGAAAAGAGGCAGAACATAATACACACACATTTTCATGGCACCTTTCCAAAGCACTTGACAGGCTACAAGGTACAAACCAAACTTAGATAAAGAAGTGAGGTGGGAAGCGTGCTTCAGCTGGGTCTGGCTAGTGCCCAGCAAACTGTACGCTCTTAGCAAAAAATAAATGCACTTTCAAACAAATATTAGCGAATCCGGACCTGAGCAAATCTGGTATCCAGCCAGTTCTCCGCAGCCACGTCATAGTTCCTCACTCCTTGGCATTGACTGACCTGAAGTTTGCCCCTTTGTTTTGTTCTGCAGTGGAAGTATGTTGGGTGTATGTTGTTCGCTTGTTTAAATGGGTGATAAAGATTCCATAAGGAATGCAGCCTCAGGGAGCAGTCGTAAGTAACGACTGTTAGTTCCTACACAGTGTGATGATAGGGGAGCAGAAGAATATTTTTGCAGAATAGAATTGGCATGATTGATCTGCTTGGGGTTAGTTGGTGGTGCTGGAGGGTTACACAAGTTTGTATGTTTAACGACACTCGCGTTTTGTTTTGCAGTTCCCTGGACTCTTGGTAGGGCTAAGTATTATCTAGACCATTCCTGACAGGTGTTTGTCCAACCTGCTCTTAAAAATTCCCAATGATAAAGATTCCACAACCTCCCTAGGCAATTTATTCTAGTGCTTAACACATTTTTCCTAATGTCCAACCTAAACCTCCCTTGCTGCAATTTAAGCCCATTGCTGCTGCTTCTATCCTCAGAGGTTAAGCAGAACTATTTTTCACCCTCCTCCTTGTAACAACCTTTTATGTACTTGAAAACTGTTACCATATCCCACCTCAGTCTTCTCTTCTTCAGACTAAACAAAACCATTTTTTTTCAACCTTCCCTCAGAGGTCATGTTTTCTAGATCTTTCATCATTTTTTGAGCAGGAGATTGGATTAGATGACCTCCTGAGGTCCCTTCCAACCCTGATATTCTATGATTCTATTTTTGTTGCTCTTCTCTGGACTTTGCCCAATTTGTCCACATCTTTCCTGAAATGTGGTGCCCAGAACTGGACACATACTGAGCCTTGTCCCATACCCGCCCCCCATTTATGCCTCTGACCATTCCCTGAGCCCCCATTCATCAACCCCACTCCTTCTCCACCAGACTGCTGCTCCCCTCTATCCATCCCCACCTCCTGCTCCTGAGTCTCCCAAATTCTGACATCAGGGATCACAGCTCCATGCCATCCTGCCACCTCCAGTCTTTCCCTTTCAGTCACCTCTCCCTCAGTTCCCTTGGTGCCCTATAAGACTCCTGTCCCCCTGCAGTCCTCTCCAATCATGTATCACCACTCCTTAACATCTGGCTCAGACCAGCAACTGGTACAACACAGCCTGGAGTCAGACAGGTCTGTTCATAATTTCAGTATTGTTTTGTGTACCTGTCAAAGGAACTTGCGGCCTCGCTCCTCAGTAAATCCAAGCAAATTAGGAGTTTATAGGCATGGTCATTGTGCAGCCAAACACAGTTTAGGAAAAGTTTGAAAAAAAATGAGTGCAGCCATTTTAAAGATACTGTAACTTCAGAACCCTTTTAGCTAACTTTACCAAACTTCCCAGACTAAATCTACACAGGGATGAGACCATGTGTGTAAAATTTATGAGGGTTGGGACGTTGGGAAGGGAGGGAAGCATTTCAAAAACTGGGCTTATAATAAACTAGCTTCAGCTTTAACTATAGAGTGGCTATGGCTGCTCCACATGATTTAGGAAACACTAACCCACTGCTGAAATGCAGCTGCTACGAGGGAGGGTGGGGTAGAAATGCAGCAGCCATTCTGCACTAGCACCACTACAACAGGATGATTTTTAGGAGTGGGCCTGACTAATAGTTCTCCAACTGAGACTGAGGTGGGTGGGGCTGTTAAGAGGAAGACCTAAGTTGCAATGAGTAGCCAAGCTACTAGAGTTGGCTAACACAGAAATGCTATGGAATCTCCAAGGTAGCCAGGGTCTTGGTTTTATGACTCATCTGGAGGCAAGTCTCCCCAGTAGCTCCACCGTTCATTGTCACCCTGGTTTCTGAGAAGCAGCTCCATAGAGCTGCTTGGATTCAGTGCTGGAAATCTAATGTGCATATTGTTATTTAATGTTTGCTATGGTAGTGCTCAGTTTCAGGATTAATAATATATGGTGATATACCTATCTCATAGAACTGGAAGAGATCCTGAAAGGTCATTGAATCCAGCCCCCTGCCTTCACTAGCAGGACCAAGTACTGATTTTGCCCCAGATCCTTAAGTGGCCCTCTCAAGGATTAAACTCACAACCCTGGGTTTAACAGGCCAAAGCTCAAACCATTGAGCTATCCCTCCCCTATTGTGCAAGGTGCTGTATAAACCCACCCACAGAGCCCATGCAGAGGTCATGCTGGGCTCTGAAATTGTATCTTCATTTTTTTAGGCTGACTTTTAAAAATAAATCCAAGCTTTGAGGGGGGTTTAAAAAAGAAACACACATTCTCTGCGCAGCTCTTGGTGCTGATATCATAAACTGCTGATACCTATTCCTATGTCGAGCTTTGACTTTCCTTGATTTGATCCTCTTACCAATATGAAAAGTTTTATTTAGAAAATAGCTCCAACATTGTCTACTGCAACTTCCTTCTCTGTGGCCTTTTTTCCAAGTCCCAACTCTACACTTGCAATGCGCAGTCCCACCTCTGTGTTGCCCAACTTCTTGCCTGCACAGAGAAATGTCTGTGCCTGGATTCTAAGTCTACAGAGCATCTGGGGATGCATATCCATGAGACCATATGCAATCAAGCTGTTTTAGATTGGCCGGTATCTTTAGGCACATCTTCCCATGAACTCAAATTATGTTTGCAATCAGTGCCATCTAGTGGCAGGATTTCACTTTGCTTTTTTTGTGGGCTTTAATTGTCCATTTCATGTATGATTACTATTATTAATTTGATAATTAAATTAAGTGGTGTACCAGACACAACTACCCAAACAATTCCTGCCCCACAGAGCTGATATCCTTGGGGGCAGACACAGCAAGACAAGAGGCACTAAGCAGAATCGTGTTAGGCTTTTAATACCTTTCATGGTTTGGGGGGCCATGTAGAATGAGTGTAGTTAAAATAGGGTTACCATATTTTCATTTTAAAAAAGGAGGACACTCCACGGGGCCCCGCCCCAACTCCGCCCCGGCCCCGCCCCAACTCTGCCCCCTCCCCTGAACGCTCTGCCCCCTGCTCCTGCTCCTCCCCCTCCCCTGCTTCCCGCGAATCAAATGTTCGCGGGAAGCCTGAAACAGGGAGGCAGCAGGTAAGCTGGGGCTGGGGCAGGGCGCGGCTGAGCGGCCCAGGCCAAGAGGCTCTGGCCCCGGCGTCTCCCGCCTGGCTCAGCTCGGGCCCTGGGACGCCAGCCCCCGGTCCAACACCCCCAGCCGAGCACCCCCGGCCCCCGGCTGAGCACCCCCGGCCCCGGGCCAGCCCCCGGCCCAACACCCCCGGCCGAGCACCACTGGCCCCCGGCCGAGCACCACCGGGTCCCTATTTTCCCGGACATGTCCGGCTTTTTGGGATTTCCCCCCGGACGGGGATTTGAGGCCCCAAAAGCCGGACATGTCCGGGAAAATCCGGACGTATGGTAACCCTAAGTTAAAATGGCTTTGTAAGGGGAGAGGGTGTGCTGGGAGCAGGCATTCAGTGAGGACACAATGTGTAATCCCATCCATGTGCTGTTTGTTTTTCTGAAGCAATTTGTGGTGGAGAAATTCACAAGGATGCTGGCCAGATTCAGTCTCCCAATTACCCAGATGACTACCGACCTTCCAAAGAGTGCGTCTGGAGGATCACGGTTTCCGAGGGGTTTCATGTAGGACTCACATTCCAAGCATTTGAGGTGAGAGGTTTGAGGTGTGTGCTCTTAAACCAAACTAACATGGCAGCCAATGAGACTGTAAAAAGGAAGTATGATAGAGAACGTACAATCTGTAGAAACTGGGGAATTTCCCTTCTAAATGTTTGTTTTAGAAAATTATTTCCACCCAATCCTGATTCCACTATCATCAATGAAAAGTGTGTATTGCGCATGCCTCCTTTGCTGCTGCTTCAGATAATCTACCCATAACGCTTTTATCTGAGGACCGCAAACTGCTTGACAGCGTGTTAGTGGTTATATGTATCATGGTAGCATTCAGAGGTTCCAGTGCTAGGTTCTGTCTGTGCATATAAGGAAGACAGGTCCTGCCTCAAAGACCTCGCAATCAAAGTATAAAATGAGAACTGAAGGATTCAGCAAACAAACAATGAGGAGTTGAAGGTAACAATGAAGCAAATTACTTAGGCTCACGCAGTGGCAGAGCCAGGATACAACCCAGAAGTCCTGGCACCCAATCCCCTGCACTACCCATCAGGACACTCTGCATGCGGGGAATGTTGAGAGAGGATTCCTGCATCAGACTGCAGAATGCACAGGACATCGATTCCCTAGCCAACTCTGCATAGATCTATTGAGACCGCACCACCCATGAACACATCCATATCTTCCTCTCCCCCCCCCCCCTCGTAAATCTTATAGTAGCCATAAAGACCTCGGGACAGACCATTCCCTGCATCACCAGCCAGGTTTCCATAGAAAAGTAGAAATTAGAGAGAGCAACTTGAAGGTTGCTGAGAGGTTGAGGATTACATTTGATGAGTTTGCAGCAACTAGGATTATTTAGCTTTGAAAGGAGAAATTAGACTGGATTTACAATAACCGAGCTATGTAAGAATATTAAAGAGGGGCTTAGAACTGACGAGCCCCACTGTACTACCCTGTCATGTAACATCAGATCCCAGGGTTATTTAATTAATTTAATGGTCGGTAAATTTTGAATAAACAAAAGGAAGATACCTCTTCACCCCATGTGACTAGGCAGTGCCTGGAGATTAGCAAATCATATTGTGTCTAGGGGCCCGATCCTGCTCCCATTGAAGTCAAGAGCAAAACTTCCCTTGTTTTCAATGGAGCAGGACTGGAGCCTAGATCAGTTTAGGGCCAGCAGTGGCATTTGTGAATGTCTAATAAAGTTTCATGTTTCAGGACAGCAGCCAGCCTCTGCAGAGGTCAGGAAGGATTTTCACCCAGTGTTTGCAGTATACATTGCGCTACTGGCTGGGTGCATTCTGATTTGATTGATTTTTTTGCTAACTCTTTGAAGTAGCAGGGCTGGAGATAGGCTGGGCCGGAACCTGATCTGGGGTGGCATGCCATGTCTTCCTGACATGCATTTTAGCTCCCATCGGTTCCTTTTGTAAAGGCCAGCACAGGATTGTTCTCTCCAGTTTCTGCTTATTTTGTCCAGACAAGGGCCATCAACTCCAATGGGTTGGCTATGAAACCCCAGGGCATTCCCCAAGCTGCCTAGTTTGTTGTTGCTCATCTCCCTCCTTTGCTGTCACTCATGGAGTTTGGCCACAGTGCAGAGACTTTGGTATCCTGCTGGGAAAGCAAAGGAGCCCTAGTTCTTGAGCTATTTGCCTGTTGGTGTTTTCAATGCTGTTTGGCGTGCAGGGATGTTCTTCCCCTGCTCGGAGATCGTCCCCTGGATTTGCCCGTCCTTGCTGCTGAGCCTGAGGAAGGCAACTCTTTTAGATGGTCAGGAGCCAGAGTCTCATTGGAAAGTGGCATGTGAAGGCGACAGAACTACTCTGACGCTGCATCTCAAGGGCAGGGCCGCCCAGAGGGGGGGCAAATGGGGCAATTTGCCCCGGGCCCCGCAGGGGCCCCCACAAGAATATAATATTCTATAGTATTGCAACTTTTTTTAAATGGAAGGGGCCCCCGAAATTGCTTTGCCCCAGGCCCCCTGAATCCTCTGGGTGGCCCTGCTCAAGGGGCTGCAAGGGATTCGATGGCAGCCCCGTGATGCAGGCAAGAGGCTTCAAGGCTACTAGCAGGAGATCCAGTGGGCCACAATACCCTTGTGAGGAGGCAGCATGATACGGTGGGTGCTTTGGGCCCATGATCAGAGCAGATATTGAACCTCAGGAGTGTGTAAAAACAAACGTAAAGATCCAAGAACTGAAGAGAAAATGGAGGGGCAGGAAAGTAGGGTCTGAGCCAGTCCTTCAGGCCCTCTTCATTGAAATAAGGGACGATGTGGCTCCACAGCTCAGGGGCTAAAGTGGTGGTCTCAGAATCTAGGGGTCACAGGTTCAACGCTCACTGGGGCCTGGATTGCAATCTCTGCCTCATACTCTCCTCACTGGTTCTTCCTCAGTTGCTTGTTACTCTTCAGCCTTAGCCAACCTCCTTCCTGTGCAGAGGGGGCCTAGCTCCCTAGCATAGCAGATGAATATTCCACTGTAGTCTGATGTGTAAAAGTTATTCTTAGAGACACTATCCATGGCTGCAGGGCAGTAATTCTGAGGATAAAAACAACCCTTTTCAGGGGGAGGGATAGCTCAGTGGTTTGAGCATTGGCCTACTAAACCCAGGGTTGTAAATTCAATCCTTGAGGGGGCCATTTAGGGATCTGGGGCAAAAATCTGGCTGGGGAATTGGTCCTCTTTGAGCAGGGGGTTGAACTAGATGACCTCCTGAGGTCCCTTCAAACCCTGATATTCTATGATTCTGTGACTAGGCAAACTTCTGCCATGCTGCCCTGCCCGTACACCTCAGCCCTGCCTGGATGAACAGCAAGGGGCCAGTTATGATGGGGATTTTCTTGTGATGTCACCTGGGAGCTGAGCTGAGACCGATCTTTAGCTACGTCAGTAATCACAAATTACACATTCAATTAAGCTGACATTTTAAACCATACAACCAATAACGTGCTCTGCAGATTGGCAAACTGATGGTAACATTGAGGTCCAAATTCTGTTCCACTTGTTTATTTGTTATACTTTTGATTGAGAGGAATGTTACTTAGGACCACTTATCCCCATGCTCCAGGCACCGTTAACGTAACTTCAATTGCTGAACTTGGGTGTATTTCATTTTTAAACTGATCCACCACAAATCTACCCACCCCCCCCCCCCGTTCCCCTCTTAACAATTCCCCACCTCCCCAGTTTCAAAAGCCTGGGGGAAAAGAGGAGCCCTGCTTCAGCTAAGCCAGAGAACTTTGCCCTGACTGTATTGACTCAATTTGTGCTTTTTGATCCTTTAAAGCTAAACGGAATCTGATGGGGCTGAGTGAAGTGGGTGACTTCTGTTGGCGTGTTCCCTTTTCCTCTGCAGATTGAGAGGCACGACAGTTGTGCTTATGACTACCTGGAAATCCGTGACGGCCCCACTGAGGACAGCCCTTTGATTGGACACTTTTGCGGCTACGAGAAGCCAGAAGATATCAAATCCAGCTCAAATAAAGTGTGGATGAAGTTTGCATCTGATGGGTCCATCAATAAAGCAGGGTTTGCAGCAAATTTCTTTAAAGGTATGGATTACACATCAGACCCTAAGGTGGTTTCATTAAGATGAAACCTCTCTATCAGAGACACTTGAGACCCTTCTCCAAGGATGGCCTGGGGGCCAAATGCAGGCCATAGAGTTCAGTAATGTGGCCCACAGGCAAAAATCAACATAAGGCCTCTGTCTAAACTGAAGACCACAAGCTGCCTGGACTACATAGCTCCTTATTAAAGAGGAAATGGCTGCTTTCCCCTCTCCATTTTAAGCAGACCAGATGGGGCCCATAGCTTCTTGGCAACTTGCCATTGTAGTCCTCAGCTAGTCAACTCTGGGTGCACCCGTTATCTTAATGAATTTTGTAATGACCAGGAATTTAATAAGCAACAGAGGGTCCTGTGGCACCTTTGAGACTAACAGAAGTATTGGGAGCATAAGCTTTCATGGGTAAGAACCTCACTTCTTCAGATGCAAGTCTTCAGATGCAAGTCTTGCATCTGAAGAAGTGAGGTTCTTACCCACGAAAGCTTATGCTCCCAATACTTCTGTTAGTCTCAAAGGTGCCACAGGACCCTCTGTTGCTTTTTACAGATTCAGACTAACATGGCTACCCCTCTGATACAGGAATTTAATGTGTGTCTTGCATTGTTTGGAACGAACATGAAACATACAAAGCAGACGACAGCTTAAAAAACTTGAGTAGAAGTGTGGGTTGAAATCTGTGCTTTATGAGAACATGGGACACCAACTTTTAAATGCTGAGAATAAACCAGCCATGAACCTATACAGGATCAATCCTTAAGGGCTAAGCCTTCTACTCAGGTCCAACAGTTAGGGGATGAGGCCCCAAAAATGAGGGATTATCTTGTCTTCAAGCCAGAAATGTGACCATTGGGGTTATTCTAGTTTTTGCTACTCCATGCTATTCTTATGGAGAAGCTAGAGTAGTCCTCAGTTATGCAGACAATCTCTGAAGTGCATATAATATTAATAATGATGTGGCTGTTTTAGGTTTATATAGTACCTTTTACCTGGAAACATCCCAAAGCATTATACACTCACCTGTACTGAAATGCAGCCATCTCTGGAGTGGGACATTGCTGCTCCTAAACAGTGCAAAGCTGGGTAGGTCAGGAACTGAAGATAAATAGTTCTCCAATTAAAACCACCAGGGTAAATTCTTAGTGAAGTATAACGACCAGGACCCCGAGCTCACATCCCCACCTTGTAGACACAACAAATCCTGTATTTTGGCAGGGGTTAGACTAGATGACCCTTGCGGTTCCTTCTAACCCTGTGGTTCTATGAGTCTATGAAAATAGCTGCAGGACCTCCAGTGACCATGACCTAAGTTTTGTCTCATGCAAATGAATTAACCCCACTTCCCTTCCAATTTTAATGTGGAGCAGGAAGTCTGGCATTGTGTCTTAGCCTACATGGGCATTCTGTCTTAGCCTGGCGGTGAAGAAGCAGGTTTCTAGAGGCTGACGCAGACACTGTGGCCCAGTGTTAATCAGTAGGGGTTTTTCAAACACTTTCATTGTGGGCCACCTTTTACTAGAATGTCTCATGGTGCCTACCCTTCCCAATTCCAATACATCTCCGCAGCAACCGCTGCTGTCGCTGAGATGGAGTAGAAAAGGTGACTTGTTTAGCTGTCTTTTACTGCAGTTTAATAGCTAGGACAGGAGCTAGCATCCTATGACCAGCCACAGAGCACCGTCCGTTCATGGACAACAGTTTGGGAACAGCTGACCTACCGAATGGGAGGAGTTTTCTCAGCAGTGAGCCTGTAAACAGGAGCAGGGAAACTGTCTCTTCTCAATGTGGGGTTATCGCCTCTGGTGTTTTCCCAACTCGGTGGTGAGGCTTCCAAAGAGATCAAGTTGGCAAGGCTTGTCCCACCAAAGTACAAGCGCCACAGCTCCCCCGCTTTTCCTCAGGCCCCCGAATCCTCTGGGCGGCCCTGAAGCAATCAGATACATACATAAGACTTCAGAGTCCATATATCAGGTTCTTAGCAGCATTGGTGAGTTTGCTGGCTTGTAGTAGTCCCTCTGGAGCACAACCAAAGTGTGGATAGGTCTGTCAGTCCTTTGTTCAAAGCTTCAGTTTGTAGAGAAATTACTGCAGAAGTGGGAAGCAGGATTGAAGACAAAATGGAGAAGATGCGGCTGCCTTTATATCCTTTGCCATGTGGCTTGTACATCCTTTGTCCCAAACACAAGCTCACAGCACATGGGCATGGAAAAGCTCTCGGAGTCCCCTGTCCACAGGCATGTCCCTACGTGTCCTGCTGACTCATAAGCATACCCCTTGACTTCTCTCAATGGGTTCATTGTACAGCTGATTGCATTTGATGGGCCATTACAAATTGAATTTTTGCCTTTTCCTCCCCACAGAGGTGGATGAATGTTCTCGGCCAGACAACGGTGGGTGTGAGCAGCGCTGCGTGAACACACTGGGCAGCTACAAGTGCGCCTGTGAACCTGGCTACGAGCTGACGGCTGATAAAAAGAGCTGTGAGGGTCAGTAGCCTGCAGAGTGGGGAGCGTGGCTGGTGGAGGGGGGTGTGTGTGGCACCACAGTTAAGAATAGTTAAGTGGACCTGGTTAGAAAATGGTTACCTGCCCCCTGTGGAAATTTTTGACAAAACCAAAAAATTAGGTTTCATCAGAATTTTCATGGAAAGGGTCGAATTTTCAGTGACAAATTGAAATCTGAAATGTTCTGTCCGAAAACTGAAATATTTTTATTTCTCTGCTGCCATGGTGCTTCGTTATCCCATTTTTCTCTATAGGTTGGGCTCCCTGATTGGACTGCATCTCCCGTGATACACCACAGGTTCATCTGTGGGTGAGGGGAGATGGGGCAACATGGCCACCGCCTAGCAGCAGTGCCTGGTGGGAGATGAGGTCCAGCTGGGGGTGCCCAGGCCACAGAAAAGAACTTCGGGGCACTGTGACAGAATTCAGAATCAACGTGTTTCAGTTAGAAGCTGAAACCAAAAAGGTTTTGGTTTCTGGGTGGCCATTTTTGTCCTGAAAATTTACATTTCCTGTGGAAAGCTGACACTTCTGATGAAAAATTTCCCTCAACTGTTTTTCAGCAGAAAATTGGGGTTTAGGTTGAATGACATTTTTCAATCAGCTCTATACATAAATGGTTGAGCTCTTTAAATAAGTGTTAGCCTGTGAAGCTCAGCTTTATTGAGAGACTCCTCTCCCCGCTCCTCTCCCTTGTTTCCTCACCTTATTTGAGAACCGTTTTGGAAATGGTGAACAGAATGAGCGAGATCTTCAAAATCCCTTGGGGTCTCCTTTAATTCTGCTCCCATTAAAGCAGCTGGCAGGCCTGCCATTGATTGCAATGGCAGCAGAGATATGCAAGTGCCGAGGGCTTTTAAAAGTCACTCTGTATTTTAGATAGCCCCTGTGCATAATTTGACAGGCACTTCTAAAAACATTCTAGAAATATTCTACCCTCTCAATTCACTTACCGTACAGGAAATAGGGATGGTAGCCTCTGAAACACTAATGGCATATGTAAGAGCAATTGCTTTTGCTTTTTCAGGCATTGCTGTGAGACACGTTGTGCACTGAGCGACAGTGCAGAGAAGAGAACATAGGCAGAACCTGAATCTAGAAAGAATAAAACAGTCCTGCTTTCACGACCCACAGCAGAACCCTGCTCAAAATTTCTATCCTATATTAACAGACTTTAAATCAGGGTCTTGATCCCTTAGCAGAGTTGGGGGTCCATGTTCAGACTTTCCTAGAGACAAGTGTTTAAACTGACTGCCAGATGCCAGTGTGGCTTCCTTTCTCAGCCTAGAGTAGGCCTAAGTTAATGAGCAGGTGGTAGAGGATGTGAATTCTGCCAGCCATATCAGTCCCTGACCTTCAGAGAAAGATAATCACCAACAGTAGGGTGGGGATTGTCGATGAGCTACTAAAAATAGTGAAGTCCTCAGGGTAATAAGCAGAGCTGGTTGGAACATTTGGATGGAAATCAGAATATTTCATAAGATGTTTTGTTTTCCAGATGGCTCTAGAAGTAACATATTCAGTGCCTTGTTACACTTTGAACTCTAATAAAGCCATAAAACACTGAAGTACTAACAGGGAAATATGAAACTATGCTGCAGAAAAGGTGTCTGTTTTATGTCAAGACAGCTGTCTCGTGTTAGCTCGCTCTATGTAAAACCTTAGTGGAGACAAGACACAGGCAGTTTTTGCCATGATAGAGTTAGCTGGGGTCAACACCAGGTGGTGGCAGGTGTGTGTGTGTGTGTGTGTGTGTGTGTGTGTGTGTGTAAGGTTGACCGTGACTAGTTACATGAAGGTAAAAGCTACTTTTGCCTTGTCCCCACTAACGTTTTACATCTAGAGAACTGACCCGAGTTAGCTGTCTTGATGTAAAATTACACCTCCTTTGCAGGTAAGACGAAGCCAAAAGCTAGTGAAGTTCTAAAGAAAATGGGCCACTAATGAGAGAGTGCAAGTCCCAAAAGACACTCTGGCTTTATCCTCACTAGGAAAAAGGTGTGTGTTAACCTTTCCCTGGCGTAGACGTGGCCTGTAAATTATAAACCTGTAAATGGTTTGTCTTTACTAGACTTTTTCTACCTCTAGTCAATTGATGGCCACTTCTGTGGAGTACATGCAGAGGCTAGCATGGGCACACCCTACACGCTTGATGAAGGCTATGAATGTTTGTTCTAGGCAGCTCTCTACGATAAAGAGCAACTATTTGTAGCCTAGAACAAATGTTTAAGGAATCTCCAGGTTGACCTGCACAATCATGTTAATTACCCCAAGTTAATTGGTTGTCACTGAACTTGAGGTGCAAAGTCCAGTAGAGACTAATCCTGAAAGGCTACGGTGGTACTAAGGACCAGATCCTCAGCTGGAGTAGATCGGCAAAGGTCTTGCTGCTTCGGTGGAGCTCTGCTTGTTTTTTACTAGCCGAGGATGTGGCCCGAAAGCGATTTTCCATTTTCTCCCCCAGTCCTGGCTATTTTAAAATCCATTCTGAAGGCTGGGATTGGAAACATGTGCCCTTGCCTTGCTACTGCCCCAAGTTAGTGCTGACTTGTTTCCTAGCGAACAACATGGCACAATCTTTTCTCTGTCTGGACAGAAGCAAGTAAACTTTGTGTTTGTTTGTCATCTCTACAGCTGCCTGTGGGGGCTTCATCACCAAGCTCAATGGGACCATCACGAGCCCTGGGTGGCCCAAGGAATATCCCACTAACAAAAACTGCATCTGGCAGGTGGTCGCTCCAGCCCAGTACCGGATCTCTCTGCAGTTTGAAGTCTTTGAGCTGGAAGGCAATGATGTATGTTGCTGTTCCATGTATTTAGTAGGTGCGATTGTTGACTGGCCCAGAGCCTGATAAGATCCTGGGGGACTGAGAGGAGACCCGCTGTTATGTCTTGGTTTGGGGGCTTCCCATTGTTTCTCAGCCCTTGATTTAATGAGCAACTGGCAGTAGTTAGCAAGACTTTCTTTAAAGAACAGAATCTGTTTTCTTTGGTATGTATTTGTAGGGAGTGGAGAAGTACTGAGCTATTTCTGTTACAAATGAGCTTGTTCCTATAGCAGTAGGTATCCTGGGTATTTTCCATTTGTAACTGTTAGTTCCTCTTTCCTAGAGAGTGCTTCTCTAGGAGCGTTACTGGGGATTGACAGGAAAATGTAAAATTGGGATAATAGCACTTCCCTACTTCACAGAGGTGTGGTGAGGAGAAAAATAAATTGAAGATTGTGAGGTGCTCAGGTGGTAACGGGGGCCAGATAAATGCTGTACAGAGATACATGAAATGTAACTAAAACCATTCTGATACTACAAGATGGGGCAGGAAGTGAAGGAGCTGATGACATTAAGTGACTCAGGTCGGGGGGAGTGTTACTGCTGGTGGGCAAGTCTGTGTATGGTGTCACTTGCCATGTCACTCAGGAAATGGACTCTTGCTGTTTGATATCCTACATCTGCAATGCAGTGTGTCCAAGTCCCCCATGCTATGAAATCTGACTGTCCCTTGGCAGGTCTGTAAATACGACTACGTGGAGGTTCGCAGCGGGCTTGCTTCCGATTCCAAGCTCCATGGCAAATTCTGCGGCTTAGAGAAGCCGGAAGTGATCACATCCTATAGCAACAACCTGAGACTGGAGTTCAAATCGGACAATGCAGTATCCAAAAAGGGATTCAAAGTGCACTTCTTTTCTGGTACGTGGCTGTGTCCCTCGGGGAGGAAAGCTCTCTGCACTGGCTGTCCTTCCTGGGTGTACGGGAGCATCGCGTGCTTCGTGTGAATGTGGATCTCCGTGCTGTTAAGTCTGGCCATCCATGGCATCAGTGGTTATATTCTGCCTTCTACTGTATGAAGTCATGATTGCGGTGTACCGTCTCTCCCTCTTCCTTTGTCTCCCAACAGTGGGAAGGGGCGGTGAATTCTGCACAATCCATTTCCATGGCACAAAGGCTGTTGCGCGTTACCCTAGCAATGCAGGAATTGCCATATGGGATTGCAGATCCTTAGATTTTAAGGCCAGACCTGCTTAACGCAGGCCAGAAAACCTCTCCCAGTAATGTCTGCATCAAGCCCAGAACTTGTGTTTTGAGCTAGAGCATGCTTTTTAGAAAGACATCCAGTCCTGAAGACTCATCAGAGCAGCAGATCACCCGGTGTCCTGTCTCAGACACTAGCCAGCACCAGACCCTTCAGAGCACAGCAGGCAGGACTTGAGGTAACCTGCCTCTTGGGAAGGCTTCATCCTGGCCCTCAGTAATTAGAGGTTGGCTTTTGCCCTGAACCAGGAGGGTTTAGATCCCTTCAATCCTTACCATCATAACTTTGGATGTCATAATATAAATGTTCAGTCCTCTGCTGAATCATGCTGGGATCTTGGTCTCAATGACACCTTGTGGCAGAGAGTTCCAGAGGTTAATTATGCTGTCATAGTTTAGGGCAAGTGCACGTGTATTCTCCTGCCATACTCCACCAAGGCCACCCACTCTAGGCTCCTGGCTTTTCAGCCATCACCCTTCTTGGGCAGAGACCCACGTATTTATCTCCCTCTTGACTGGGGTTTTTCCAGGCTGCACAGTTCCCTGCCTACACTATGATATTCCCAGCAAGCCAGACTGCCTATGCAGGCCAGCATCTGCACTTTGTTTGTTCTTCGAAGGTATGAAAGAAAAAATATGAAAAACAATAAAAGAACCTACATGCATGCTAAAAAGCATCCCAGAGGTCACCCCTCAGCTCCAACGTCGGGCTCTGGTAGGTGTCAATCCTTCATCCCTCACAACCGGCTTTCCCCGTGGTTACAAATTCATAACTGTCTCAGATTCAGAACCAGAACAACCAGGAAAAGCTCAGTCTTTCCTTTATACAGCTTGGACCTTTGATCTTGGCCTCATGTAACAGGTGATCAGCCGACAGAGGCCCTCTCCTCAGGGTGTGCCATCAAAAGTCTGGGGTTTTGCATAACCAGAAGTGAGGAATTTGCATTCACCTCCCCATAGGTATTCCCCTGGAAAGCCACTTAACACTTTTTGTTCCAAAAGTCCACACTGTCCAGTACTGTCCTTTGAACCCCCAGGTCTCGCATCTAGGCAGTTCCACACACAATAATACATCCACCATTCATTTACTACAATGGACCCCAAAGATACTTAAATTTAACTCAGTAAGGTCTCCCAAGGATATGGCGGGAAATTGCCAGATCTGTCACACATGCGCTATGTGGAAGTATTTCCTTTCATCGGTTTTAAATGTTACTTTTCAGTTTTGTCACACACCCCGATGTGCTTGTATTATGGGAAAGGCTGAATAGATGGGTCTGATCTACCTTCTCTATTTATACCTCGATCTTTACTTTCTTCCAATGTCTCCTGTGTGCAGCATACCACATGGCCCCGTAAAACTGCCCCTTCCTGCTGACCGGGCAGCCACGCACCTATCTGCCCATCTTTTCTGCTCTCGTGGCTCGTGCAAGTCATGGGAGCATGGGTGAAGGCATCTGCTTGCCTCTTTGCCCAATCTCTCACTCTCTGCCCCTGCTGTGGCACATTGCAGTCACGGGGGGCAGCTTACCCGGCAGCAACTCTCTGCCTGCCTGCATCCTCTTTCTCTGCACCAGCCACAGACCTCCTAGGCAGCAGACATCTCTTTCCACTCGACACTTGGTGAGTGGAGGAACCGAGGAGGTGCTGGCAATGAGCAGAGGGAAGCTGCTTAAAGGAGCATCAGCACAGAGCTGAGCATGAAGCAGGGTTGCCAGTATAAAGATGGGCCAGTGGATTTTTGCCAGGACTGGTACATTTGCCTGTTTGTTTTCCTGAGTGCTATACTCATCTAGTCAAGCTTTGTTACTTTTGTGTTTAATTACAAATTGGAGGAAACATTTAAAATGTACTTTATGTGCTAGGCCAGAGTGGAAGCCCCTGGGCCACATCTGGCCTGTGGGACCGTCCTGCCCGGCCCTTGAGTTCCCTGCTGGGGACTAGCCCCTGGCCCCTCCCATGCTGGCCCCCCTACCCCGCAGCCTCAGTTCACCACGCCGCCAGCTCTCTGGGCGGTGGGGCTGCAAGCTCCTGCTGCTCTGAGCAGTATGGTAAGGGGGGCAGGAAGTGCGGGGGGGGGGGGTTGGATAAGGGGCAGTGAGTTCTGGGGGGCAGTCAGGACAGGAGCAGGGGGCGGTTGGATGGGACAGAGGTTCTGGGGGGGCTATCAGGGGATGGGGAACGGGGGGGGTTGGATAGGCGTGGGAGTCCCGGGGGGCCTGTCAGGGGGCGGGGGTATGGATAGGGGTTGGGGCAGACAGGGAGCGGGGGGGTTGGATGGGGGTGGGGTCCCCAGGGGGCAGTTAGGGGCGGGGGGTCCCAGGAGGGGGTGGTCAGGGGACAAGGAGCAGGGGGGGTTGGATGGGTCGGGGATTCTGACGGGGGCAGTTAGGGGCAGGAAGTGGGAGGAGGCGGATGGGGGCAGCGGTCAGGCTGTCTGGGGAGGCACAGTTTTCCCTACCCGGTCCTCCATACAGTTTTGCAACTCCGATGTGGCCCTCGGGCCAAAAAGTTTGCCCACCCCTGTGCTAGACCCATGTAGTTTGTTGTATTGTGAGGAAGGACAGCGAACTGGGGAAAGAACAAAGTGGCTGGACTTGATCCAGCGACTGAGATTTAGGGTAGTTCTCTACCCTAGCAGAGAGAGCTCCCAGCTGGCATCGGATTTGGTTCTCTCTCGACACGGAATTAAGTGTCATTCGTTTGCCCCTCCCCAGATAAAGACGAATGCTCCAAAGACAACGGCGGATGTCAGCACGAATGTGTCAACACGTTTGGGAGCTACGTCTGCCAGTGCAGGAATGGGTTCATGCTGCATGAAAACGGCCACGATTGCAAAGAAGGTGAGCACCGCTAACTGCAGCAAGGAAGCATCGATTTATTTCCAAACCCGCTGTTTAATTTTCCCTAAACAATGTAAATAATGCAGCAAGCAAAGGATAATTCATGGGTAAGGACAGGTGAACAAAAGCCTCTTTACAGAGCATAATGCAGATGCACCAATGACAACCTCTCAGCCTAAGGCCTGGTCTCCACTAAGCCCCCACTTCGAACTAAGGTACGCAAATTCAGCTACGTTAATAACGTAGCTGAATTCGAACTACCTTAGTCCGAACTTACCGCGGGTCCAGATGCAGCAGGCAGGCTCCCCCGTCGATGCCGCGTACTCCTCTCGCCGAGCTGGAGTACCGGCGTCGACGGCGAGCACTTCCGGGATCGATTTATCACGTCTTAACCAGACGCGATAAATCGATCCCAGAACATCGATTGCCTGCTGCCGGACCCTCCGGTAAGTGAAGACGTACCCTTAGTTGTTAAAGGAGCCCCAGGGAGGTAGGGGTGCAACTCCCATTGAATTTCAGGACTGATTTAGGTTGCTCTACACAGAGCTTCCCAGCCCCGGTCGAGGGAGTTGAGGTGGCCGGGCACACACCAGCGCTGTAAAAATGGCTGTGTAGAAACACTTCTAAGTTGCAGTTTGGGCTAAGGAGCACCCCCCTCCCAAGGCTTCAGAGTCTGAGCTGCAGGGTCTACACAGCTGTTTTTAGTGTGGTAGCGTGAGCCCAGGTCCGTTGAGCCAGGCCAAGTGGCTTGCTGCCATGGGCTCTGTAGACAGACCCCTGAGTCTCCTTTGAAACTCTGAACCTTCCGGTGAAAGTGATCGGACTCCAGAAAACCTCTGCAAATATAGAGGAGAGTGGCTCCAAAACTAGAACACGAGGGAGTGGGAGATAAGGAATGACGGAGTGAAGAAACTGAGTTCCATTGAAGCCTATGGATGTGTGTGTATTGGTGCTGGTAGTTAATTAGGCCCAAGGAGAGTAGCTATTTCCTGTGTCCATATGACACTCACTCTTCTTCCAGAAGTTGGCTGGAGAGGGGTAATTTTTGCATTTAATGCTATTGTGGAGTTTTGCTTCAGCCAGTCTTCGTAAGTAGGCGGCACCTCAGACTTGCATCTCCTCAGCAATCTCCCCAATCCATAGTGTTGTCTGGCAAGAGTAACTGATCCAGTGTCCCCACTGTGCCCATGCAAAAGGGTCAGCGGTGAATGCCAGTGGTTCTTAGTGGAGTCAGAGTGCTGAACAGGCTTGGTCCAATAACTCTCACAGCAGGAATAAACCATCTTTAAAGAGCAAATCTTGGGCTGGTAAAAGACTGAGCTGCGGAGACTGGAGTCTTCTGTTTAGCCACATAAAGGTAAAGCACAGACAGGGCAGTACAAGCTGCCTGCAATTAGAGCACATCGCTGCTTGGTGTGTCTGCTGAGATTGGCAACAGAGTGTGGCTGTGGGTTTTGTGAACAGAGGGCAACATCAGTGGATGGAGACCACTCGCTCCGTTCACGCAGGCCCCTGTGCATCCATCAGATGGAAATGAAAATCCATTGGTGCCTGTGGAAACCCAGCTCCAGCAAATACAAGGCAAACAGCAGACAAAGCCCAAGGGACTGGAAATGTACTTGGCCAAACTCTCCGAACGCTTGTGAGCGGCACGAACACTTGTGGTCTGAGCCCTCCAAATCACAGTGCTCACCCAATGCCGCCTTGTGTTCCAGCACTACTAGGGCAAGCAGGCGCCTGAGGGAGTGTGGCCGAGGTGGGGAGAGAGGGAGATGAGAATTCTGCCCAGGGTGGGAGCAGAAGGCACAGAGGTTCTGTGGGGAAGCTCAGCATGAGAGACAAGGAAGTGCACTTGCCTACCGCTCCCCGCTCACGGTATAGGAGATAGAACTGTAACCCCTGCCCAGGCAGGGTGGGGCTCTGTCCTTCTCTGAGCTACAGAGACACATGAGCCTGCTGCAGCTGTGGCTAAGATGGGTGTTGTAGCTGTGGCAGTAGAGAGTCATGCTTTAAGATCCACAGGTCCCAGGTTGCCCCGTCCTAGCAGCTAACAGCCCTCCCATGGGCACAGTGTACACAGCAATTATAAAAGAGTGTCTCTTCCATGATTAAATCCTTCTCCTGTTTTGCCACATCTTGGCCTGGGAGCTGCCTCTAGCGCACTACAGCTACAGAGACTTGACTAGGTGACTGGGTTTTCTCTCTCCCAAGCTGGCTGTGAGCACAAAGTGAGCAGTGCAGAAGGAACAATGGCGAGTCCAAACTGGCCTGATAAGTACCCCAGCCGGAAGGAATGCACCTGGAACATTTCCGCGACTCCCGGCCACCGGGTGAAAATCGTGAGTAACCCTGGGAGGAGAGGGGCCAGGGGATTAACTCTGATTTTCTTTTTATGGACACTGTCCATCTGCTGTGTGCTGGGGGTGAGTGAACGCTGCGCTTTACCCGGGACCTTGGTGACCTGGAGGGTGGAGTGGCTCAGATGGAGCTGGGCAGACTGTGTGGCCCCCTCTGTGCTCGTAAGGGGCAGGAGGTGGAAGAGACAGTGACCTTGCGGGTGCTCATCCTGCTAAAGAGGTGTTGGGAGAGGAGGTCAGGGGCGCACCCCCTTGAGTACAGGTATAGCAAGTGCACACTGTCCTGTGCTCGTCCTCCCATTGCAAGTAGGATCCATCTGCCCAGGTACTTATGGCTACGTCTGCGCTGAGGGGAAAAAACCCAAACCTGCTGGAGCTCTGAGACCCACCCTAAGCCCGGGCTTCAGAGCCCAGGCTCTGGCCTGTGCAGGAATCTCTGCACTGCCCTTTTTAGCCTGTGGCATGAGCCCAAGTTAGTTGAACTGGGGCTTTGACACAGAGTTCATTTTTGCAGTGTAAACAGACCCTTAGCATCCCTCCTCACTGTACTATCTGAGCACCTCCCATCGTGAATGGGACTTTATTCTTGTATCATCCCTGTGTGTGAAATGGCACCCCATTTTACAGATGAGGTTCCGAGGTACAGGGTAGATTAAAGGATTTGCCCAAATCTACACAGAAGTTAGTGGTAGAACTGGGATTTGAACTCAGATCTCCCAAATGCTAGGTCAGTGACTTAACCACTGGACCAACTTTCCTCTCACAAAGGATTCTTCAAATAATGGGGCTATCTTTCTCATTGTTGGCAAAGCCCACCCCACCTTTGGCAGCAATATGTACCCTACTTAACCTTTCCACACGTCTCTGGTACAATGGGTGAGAGTGCTTTAAAGTTAATAGTATAACAAACCCAGGGCATTCATGGTGGATGTGACAGGAAACTGCAGCTAAAGAGACCGTAGCTGATTGCTTGATAGGGTGACCAGATTACCAGTATAAAATATCAGGATGGGGGCGGAGCCAAAAAAAAGGGGGGGCGGAGCAAAAAAAAAGTTTTAAGGGGCCTGGGGCATTAGCAGGCCCCACACGCTGCCCTCCCCGCAGAGCCTCCCGCCCCCTAGCCCGCCACGGGCATATGCGGGGTGCGCTGGAGGGAGAGGCGCGGGGCTCCCCAGCAGCAGTGGGGATTCGGCCCACGCCCCTGCCCCACCCACCCAGCCCCTGCCCGCTCCGCGCTGCCCCCAACCAGACCCACCGCGCTGCCCCGCGGGCTGCACTCCCGGCCCCGGGTGCAGCAGCCCGGGCAGAAGCCCTCTGGCGTGGCGGGGGGACTCTCAGCTGAGCCCCCCAGTCTCCCTCCCTTGCCAGCCCCCCTTTTCCCGCCCGGTGCCCGGGTGCTGGAGCTGACTCACCAGCTCCAGGATCCAGGCACCGCCGCCATCCCCTCCCTCCAGGCTTGCGCCGCCATGCTGCAAGCCTGGGAGGGAGGAGGAATGCTGGGGAAGAGGCGGGGCCAGGGCGGGGATTTGGGGAGGGAGCCAATAGGGGAAGGAGAGGGCGGAGGCGGGGCGAGGGGGGCCAGAGCGGAAGGGAAAATTTCTTCTTTGTCCAGTGTCCCGACCAAACATTGGTCGGGACGCGGGACAAAGAAGCAAATATCGGGACAGTCCCGATAAAATCGGGACGTCTGGTCACCCTATTGCTTGAAGGTAGATAGATGCTTTTATTTGCCTCATCAGTCAGGATTTCCAGTTTGCCATTTATCTCAAGCCACACAGTGGTACGATGAGAGTCAACATTTGCAAGCAGTTGCTAGTGTACACAGGGCTTCTGAGGAGAGGCAGTTATTTCCTGTTCCCCATGTAGGGCTGATCTTGGTTGCTAATGGCTCCCACCACACATTGTAAATGGGAACCCCTGAGTATGGCTGTGTGTGTAGGCGATGAGCTATCCCTGACCTGGAGTAACTTAAAATAAATAAATAAAACCTCTCAGCAGCTTTCAGAGCCCTGGGGGCAGAGCTTTCAGCCCATGAGAACAGGGAGGCACTGTGGCTCATGCTACCCAGAGAGGGGATCCCTCTGTGATACAAAGGAGGTCAGATTGGATGATCTAGACTCTGGTCCCTTCTGGCCTTGAACTCGGATTCTCCCTGAGACAGGGATGGAGAGTATAATTTTCAGACATGCCTTGGGAGCCTCAGTCTCATTGAAAGTCAATGGGGGGCACGCTCCTGAGTGGCTAAGTCACTTCTGAAAATGGGACTTAGGAGCGTTTGAAAATCCAACGTGGCGATAGCTATCTGTCTCTCTCCTCCTGCTGGGATTCTTTGGAAGAGATTGGCCTAGTTTACAAGAGGTCCCATGTGTGGCAGGGGATATCGAATACCGGGGGCACCGATTCTTGATTGACATTTTGGTGCATAACACAGGCACTGGTACAGGCCTGCAGAGCACACAGGTCTAGGCTTAATGTCCTGTAGACACTGGAATGGCTCCAGAGGTGATGAGAGCACACCAGAGGATGGAGGATCTTGTCACTACAGCACAGCCCTGAATATCAAGTGACTTGGGTTCTATTCTTGAGTCTGCAGGAGATGGTCTGCAGGGGTTTAGTGCACAGGGAGGGAACCCAGCTGTTCCCTTCTTTGGCATGGAGATAATATTGACTTCCCTCGCGGGAGAGATGTGGGGCTGATTAATTGTGACACTCGTTAATTCATAGAGCTTAAGGGCAGAGGGGACCATTAGATCATCTTGTGTGACTGTGGGGATCTGCAGGTCCTGATCCCTGGGCCCATGGGCTGCTACCACCTGACAGCTCTGCTAGCAACTGGAGAATTGGGAGCCATAAGGCCTTACGCTCCACTGAAGGTACCGCCCACAGGCACCTGATTGGAAGAGCCCCAGAACCCCTGATTGGGCCGAATACACTATTTAAGCCAGAAGGAGACACAGGAAGTTGTCTGTGCAATAAGGTGGATCCTGGCTTGCGGCTGCTACAGACCCTGCTGTCTGCCACCTGGCTCCAAGCCTAGTCCCCGATTCCTGACTTTGGCCCTGCCCTATCCCCGGCTCCTGAACCTTCTTGCCCCAGCTCCAACCCTTGGCTCTGACTCCTGGGATTCTGTCTTAGCGCTGGCCTTTGACTCTGGCTCCTGTTTCCTGTCTGACCCTTGGCTTGACTCCTGACTCTGACCCCAGTTCTGTTCCCTGCCTTGACTCCCTACTCCGACTCCTGCCCTGACCACAAGGTCTGAGCACCCACTGACCTCCTGTATGTCACAGGCTGGTAATGAACCCAATAACTTGTGTCTGGATAAAGCATCTCTTCCAGAAAGTCATCCAGTCTTGATTTGAAGACAGAGAATCCACCTTGGTTCCAATGGTTAATCACCTTCACTTTAAAAATAATAATAATTGGGCCTTAATTTTAAGTTGAATTTGTCTGGCTTTAGCTTCCAGCCATTGGTTATTGTTCTGCCTTCCTCTGCTAGATTAATGGGCCCTTTAGTACCGGCAGGGCCGGCTCCAGGGTTTTTGCCGTCCCAAGTGGCCACCCCCCCCCTCGCAAAACAAAAAACAAACAAACAAAAAAGCCGCGATCACGATCTGCGGCACTTCGGCAGGAGGTCCTTCGCTCCGAGCTGGAGTGAGGGACCCACTGCCGAATTGCCGCCGAAGAGCCGGACGTGCCGCCCCTCTCTGGTATGGCCGCCCCACGCACCTGCTTGGTAAGTTGGTGCCTGGAGCCGGCTCTGAGTACTGGGCATTTTCTCCTTGAGAAGGTACCGTAGAAACACCATAATCGAGCCACCTCTCAATCTTCTTTTGGAACAGATTGAGCTCTTTAAGCCTGTCACCATGAGGCATTTTTCTCCAGCCTTCAAATTGGTTTTATGACTCTTTTCTGCATCCTCTCCAATTTTTTAACATCCTTCTTATAATGTGGATACCAGAACTGTATGCAGTATTCTGGTATTGGTCTCCCTAGTGCCATAGACAGAGGTAAAATCACCTCCCTTCTCTTGTTCACTATTCTCCTGTTGATACATCCAAATGCGAAAAGCTCAGAGCCAATTTCCACCCTCCCCTCCCCCCGCTTGGCTAACTGCAGGGAAGGATTTCTTTTCAGCCACAGGCAAACAGTCCACCTATGAATGTCCCCTTAATTAAATTCCCATATTTCAATCAAGTTACCATTGGCGATATCACTCCCCTGAGGATAACATAGCGAGATAAAGAACAGATGTTGCTTGAATGCCAGCAAACACCGGGACCATACGCTGCCAGGCTTTGTCATTCAATGATACCAGATTACTTGCTATTAGCATGGTGTGGTCGAGTGTCCTACCATGGAGGATGGAATAAGGCTACACTGCCCAGAAATCTTCTGGAAAGGCTTTGGGAGTACCTCCAAGAGAGCTTCATGGAGATGTCCCTGGAGGATTTCTGCTCCATCCCCAGACATGTTAACAGATTTTTCCAGTAGCTGTACTGGCTGCGAATGCATCCCAAGTCTTCAGGGCAAATTAATCATTAAAAATGCTTACTTTTAAACCATGTTTTATATTTACAAAGGTACACTCACCAGAGGTCCCTTCCATGGCCTCATTGTCTGGGGGTTGGGAGGGTACTTCAGTCAGGCTGGGAAAAAGATCCTGGCTGTTGGGGAGAACGGAGTGCTGTGTGCTCTCCGCAAGCTCATCGTCATCCTCCTCCTCATCTTCCCCGTCCGCAGAATCCTCAGGCATGGCTGAGATTACCCCCGCCTCGGAATCCACGGTCAGAGGTGGGGTAGTGGTGGCGGCCCCCCCTAGAATTGCATGCAATGTAGAAGTGGCATGTCTGCGGCTCTGACCCAGAGCGACCGTTTGCGTCCTTTGTTTTTTGATAGGCTTGTCTGAGCTCCTTAACTTTCACGCGGCACTGATCTGAGTCCCTATTGTGGCCTCTCTCCATCATGCCCTTGGAGATTTTTTTCAAATGTTTTGGCATTTCGTCTTTTGGAACGTACTTTTGCTAGCACTGAATCCTCTCCCCATATAGTGATCATATGCAGTACCTCCCGTACGGTCCATGCTGGTGCTCTTTTTTGATTCTTGGACTGCATGGTTACCTGTGTTGATGAGCTCTCTGTGGTCACCTGTGCTCTCCACGCTGGGCAAACAGGAAATGAAATTCAAAAGTTCGTGGGGCTTTTCCTGTCTACCTGGCCAGTGCATCTGAGTTCAGATTGCTGTCCAGAGCGGTCACAATGGTGCACTGTGGGAAAGCTCCCAGAGGCCAATACCATCGAATTGCGGCCACACTAACCCTAATTCGAAATGGCAATATCGATTTTGGCGCTACTCCCCTAGTCGGGGAGGAGTACAGAATCGATTTAAAAAGCCCTTTATTTCGAAATAAATGGCTTCGTTGTGTGGACAGGTGCAGGGTTAATTTGATTTAATGCTGCTAAATTCGAATTAAACTCGTAGTTTAGACTAGGCCTTGTATATGTCTGACTGGGTGCTACAAGGGGAGAGAAACACCATACAGTCTTGGCATCATTTCTCCTGGTATATCCTGCTTTGCCCTACATCCTGTGTTAAATACTGTCAGAGGAGTGTCAGTTTCTTTCACGTCTTATGGAGAGGTCTAATTCTCGCTGTTGATGCTTGCGTTGTAGACGTTCAATGAGTTTGAGATTGAGCAGCACCAGGAGTGCGCCTACGACCACTTGGAAATGTACGACGGCCCCAACAGCAAGTCGCCCATCCTTGGCCGCTTCTGTGGCAGCAAGAAACCGGATCCGGTGGTGGCGTCTACTAACAAGATGTTCCTCAGGTTTTACTCTGATGCATCTGTGCAAAGAAAAGGCTTCCAGGCGAAGCATAGCACAGGTAAGCTGGGTTTTCTGCTACTACTCCAATGATACTGGGAAGGCTACAACTTACTGTGTATATTGCCAGGGCAAGCGAGACCCCCCAAAATCAGACAGTGCCCATTCACATAAGACTAGACAGGTCACAACAAAGTTGTTCCCAAAGAAATGACCCAATCGGAGTGTTAACCAGCAAATACAGACTACACCAACAAGCAACTGGAGCATCCATTGCATTGTACCATTCATGCCAACCATCCCCTACCTGTATGGGACTTGCCTGTTCTAACCTCTAGCCTTCTAGGTGCTGTCTACATGGGGAGAATTACCAGCCTCGCTATAGCCAGTAATAATCTACATATGGATATTCTTATCCTGGAATAAGAGTGTTTTTTCCCTGATTTAGCTTATACTACTTTCAAAGCAACATAAACTAAACCAGGAAAAAGCGGTCTTATTTCAGGGTAAGTGTCCCCATGGGGAGTTTTACCAGCATAGCTATGCCAATATAACCCATACAGTTGTGGTGGTAATTTTCCCCGTGTAGCCAAGTCCCCGGGTTTTAAGGCCAAAAGGGCTCCTCATGATGATCTGGTTTGACCTGCACAGACCGTAGATCTTCACCTACTGATCTCTTTATTGAGCCAAACGTGGTTGATCTAGAGTACAATAATCTCTTAGACATCCAATCTTGTTTCAGAGGCTCCAGATGACTGGAGATTTTACCACATCCCTTGGCAATCGGTTCCCCTCACTGTTAAATGTGCCCCTTTGACAGGCGCTCCCCAACTCTCCCCGCTGAGCGATGCTGGGAGGAGATGTCTAGGCCGTGTTGAGCAGTGGGGATATTCAGGAAGACTATACAACATGCTGTCTCTTTGCTCCAGAGTGCGGCGGGCGCCTGAAGGCTGACGTACGAACTAAAGAGCTGTATTCCCATGCCCAGTTTGGGGATAACAATTACCCAGGCCAGTCCAACTGCGACTGGGTTATCGTGGCAGAAGATGGCTACGGAGTCGAATTAATATTTCAGACGTTTGAACTAGAGGAGGAGGCCGACTGCGGCTACGACTACATGGAGATCTACGACGGCTATGACAGCACTGCACCCCGCCTGGGACGCTTCTGTGGCTCAGGGGTAAGCCGTGGAGAGGTTAATTTCTTAGATGTAGTTGTATCCAGGGGAAGGGGATGCACTGCGGGCAAGATCCACCCTCTTTTGAGTCAGACAGACAACAGTCGTTACCAGCTGCCCTGAACTGGCAACGAGCATCCCTTGTGTTCTGTTTCACCCACCCGCCTGCAGATGTCACCAGCCTCCAGCAGAGGTACCTGCAGCTTAATCTATACATTGTGCTGGATTGGTGATGCTGGGGGTGTGGGCTGCCCAGCCAGTGTGCCTGAGCCCTAACCTGGAGGGAGAGTGCTGTCTAGGGGAGAGAAGCTCAGCATCCAGTGACCCATTTAATCCTTGGCCTCTTTGTAGCAGAATAAGGTGCCAAAGTACGTTGAGGTCACACAATGAAAAGAGGGGAAGAGGATGGAATCCGCTTGCATAAGTAACCCGCACCCACTCAGGATGGGGCTCTGTCCCCCTCGAGGGTGGCTGGACAATATCTGGAGATGGAAGAGCCAGCTACAGGTAGAAGAGGATTGTGGGGTTTGATCCAGAGGTCCCAGGTTCAATTTCCCCTGCTGTTGATCCATTCAGAGGCTCAGCCCTATGAACGCTCTTGAAGTCTCATCTGTCTGGAATAGACTCATGATGGAATTGCATTGACTGTTAGCTAATGTTTTTATGCCATGCTATCCCAGCACCTAGGCTGGGCCCCATTTAAAATGCACCGTTGGGAGGATTTCACATACCTATTTTAATGAAGCTATTAAAATATAATTGGTCAAATCTTCCCAATGGTGCATTTTAAATGGGTCCCAGCCTAGGAGCTGGGATAGCATGGCATAAAACATTAGATAGTGAACAAGGCACACAGCCTGACAATGAAGGATAGCATCTGGGGGAGAAGAGAGGCATGTGGACAGCCAGGTAAAGAGACAACTTTTACTTGGAAATAACTGGCAGGGAAGCTGCAGGCTGGAGGCAGGGCTGCAGAGGGTCTGTAGAACTGCACATGCAGTGACTTTGTGCCTTTGATAAATAAAGGCTTTCGGCCACGGTGCCTTGCATGTTGGGCAACTACATTGAGTTTAATGGGATTGCATGGACTAAAAGCAGAGAATTCACCTCTGAAATGTCTATCAAGGGAATGTTGGAATTCACTATAGTTCCCAAGGCATGGGGCATCCGTGTCACAGTACCCCCTATGAGCCCCCTTCCTGCCAACCTTAGCAGTAATGCCAAGGGCTGCGTAGGTCATGGTGGCTGAAATACCCTCTGCCTCTGGAGATCCTCTTTGCAGAGAGGAGCTGAGTCACATGGACAGCAGCAGTGCAAGTCTAATCCCCATCCAGAGGCCCCATGTTGAGCCATCGCTTGTACCACCATGCCCCAGGGAGGACTGTCAGCAGCAGGGACTGAACCTGGCACCACTTAACATAAGAACGGCCATATTGGGTCAGACCAAAGGTCCATCTAGCCCAGTATCCTGTCTTCCGACAGTGGCCAATGCCAGGTGCCCCAGAGGGAATGAACAGAACAGGTAATCATCAAGTGATCCATCCCCTATCACCCATTCCCAGCTTCTGGCAAACAGAGGCTAGGGACACTATCCCTGCTCATCCTGGCTAATCGCCACTGATGGACCTATCCTCCATGAACTTATCTAGTTCTTTTTGAACTCTGTTATAGTCTTGGCCTTCACAACATCCTCTGGCAAGAAGTTCCACAGGTTAACTGTGTGTTGTGTGAAGAAATACATCCTTTTGTTTGTTTTAAACCTGCTGCCCATTAATTTCATTTGGTGACCTCTAGTTCTTGTGTTATGATCTAAGAGCATGAGTCTCTGCTGCCTGAACTGAAAGACGCTGGTTCATTAGCTTCAACTGGCTCATCAACGTCTGTGGCCCAGCAGCCACTAGAGGGGGATAGAGCCCACATTGAGGGGGCGTGCATTGTGCAACCCTCCCTAAAACACTCGGTCAATGCTGTATATCAGTACAAGCCATCAGGCTCTCGAGTAATGAAAGCTGGCACCTGCACTTAGAATCACAGAAGATTAGGGTGGAAGAGACCTCAGGAGGTCATCTAGTCCATCCTCCTGCTCAAAGCAGGACCAATACCAACTAAATCATCCCACCCAGGGCTTTCTCAAGCTGGGCCTTAAAAACCTCTAAGGATGGAGATTTCACCACCTCCCTAGGTAACCCATTCCAGTGCTTCACCACCCTCCTAGTGAAATATTGTTTCCTAATATCCAACCTAGACCTCCCCCACTGCAACTTGAGACCATTGCTTCTTGTTCTGTCATCTGCCACCACTGAGAACAGTCGAGCTATATCCTCTTTGGAACCCCCCTTCAGGTAATTGAAGGTTGCTATCAAATCCCCCCTCATTCTTCTCTTCTGCAGACTAAACAAGCCCAGTTCTCTCAGATTCTCCTCGTAAGTCATGTGCCTCAGCCCCCTAATCATTTTTGTTGCCCTCCGATGGGCTCTCTCCAATTTGTCCACATCCTTTCTGTAGTGGGGGTCCCCCAAAACTTGACGCAATACTCCAGATGTGGCCTCACCAGTGCCGAATAGATGGGAATAATCACTTCCCTCAATCTGCTGGCAATGCTCATATTAATGCAGCCCAATATGCCGTTAGCCTTCTTGGCAACAAGGGCACACTGCTGACTCATATCCAGCTTCTCATCCACTGTAATCCCCAGGTCCTTTTCTGCAGAACTGCTGCTTAGCCTGTCGGTCTCCAGCCTGTAGCGGTGCATGGGATTCTTCCTTCTAGCCGTCAAATAAGATGTCTCCTCGCATTTTATAAAGTGCCTGGGAAATGCGAGCAGGACAGAAGGGAATGAAACATTCTGCATTTGGGTCTAACACTTGCCCATCAGACCTGCTGTGTAAGCACAAGGGCTTTGACCTCAGACCCTCTGGTCCTGGTGAGAACAGTTACTTGTCATGTAGACTGACCAGTGTTTTGTTTTCTCTCCTGCAGCCCCTGGAAGAAATCTACTCTGCAGGGGATTCCATCATGATCCGATTCCATACGGATGACACCATCAATAAGAAAGGCTTTCATGCCCGATACACGAGTACCAAATTTCAGGACGCGCTGCACATGAGAAAGTAGCTCGGATGTTCCTCATAGACATTTCCAGGTGGAGGATTGAGACATCTACCTGGGATTGTTTTTAAACTCCTGGGCGCCTGACCTAAAGCAATGCACAGTATTTTTCTGTAACTAAAACTGAATGCAGTCCTGAAGGCTTGCCTTTGAAATTACTAGCATGACCCTCTCTCGCTAACATACCCAGGACCCAGTATTTTCTCCTAATTGTGACTACCAGGGCATCAACTTTGTATTTTTGTGCACCTGGCCACTGGGCTGAATGAAGAAAGAGTTTGAACTGGAAGAAGCCTTAGTCTATTGTATCCTCCCGTTGGGGTGGCTCTTACTAAGTAGCATACACAATAGCTGTCTTAACACATCGTACTGTGAAACAGACGACGTGGATAGCCACCAAATGGGATGGCCTTAAAGGAGTGGGGCTGCCTACCTACCCCTTCCTCACCAGCTCGAACTGCTCTGTGCAATAAGTGGAAACCACACAGTTGTGACTCCAGATAGCCAGATTCATTTTTATTTATTGTTTTGGTTATTCTGCCGGTGTATAAAGATGACACGGGGTCACTGTAAGACTGCTAGCTAATTGCACCATGTTCAACAGGAAGTCCACAGCGCCACAAGTGCAGAAACCCCACAGGGTATGTGTCATAACAGAAGCACTCTGCAGTGATGGCTAAGGACTAAGGTTGTGACTAATAGCAACTGCTGTGGAATTAGCTAGAATAAAAATTTGGAAGGATATCAACCCGGACCTTCCTTGCACCAGCTGCTCGCTAGCCAGAGTCAGGAAGCGATCTTCCCCCCCCAGGATTCCAGACTAGGTGGCTCCCTGTCCTGGCCTGTCTACCAATCCCTATGTTCTTAAATAAGAACACATCTCCCCATCCCGTATTTGCTTGCAAAACGCCTGGTTACGCAGGATGGTTTTATTGCACAGATTCCTTCCCTCCTTCCTCCGCTAAATTATTGCTTCTTTATAATACCACCTCTGCCTTTGAGTTCTCTATTTCTCTTTCCACCTGTGGTGCTTTCCAAGGACTCCCCTCGCTGACTCATCGTTTTGTGTGATTAACTTGTCAGCTTCCAGCCAGTTTTCTTGATTCTCTTGAAACACAAGGTAGGAGAATTCAAGAACTACTCAACACCTGCCCTGCTGGTGACCCAACTGATCCAAGGCAGAGAACTTGTAGTACAAAGCAACACTCAACTCCACACAACTCTGGCAACACGTCAAGTGCATGGACGCTCTAGTGGACAGACTGAGCATGTTGGCTGGGAAGTCGGCGGTCAACTGGCTTCTGTTTCCACCTGAGTCGCTGTATGACATTAAGCAGGTCACTTAACCTTGCTGTGCCTCTGTTACTGATGCTGCTTTAATTTTCGTTAAAGCACATTGAGATCTAGATCTGACCACTGTAAAAATAACTATGTACATGGCAGCCACTGGGTTAACCAGCGATCAAGCCATGGGTTTGGAGAATTAACTAACAGTTTGGCATTTCTTTCAGAGAGAAACTGAGCCTTTTAACAAATCATTGTAAAGCATCGTGCTGTAGACTAGTAAAGAGTTGATCCTGAACAGCAATTCCTTAAGAGATACACGTGGGCATTACAGCTAAAAGCTGTGGTATGTTAGCTTTAATGAAGTATTTATAATCGAATGATTAATATGTTTACATAACCAATGTACTGTTAGGCTACAGAGAGACGCCTTTTCACTAGGTGTGAACTGTAGTAAGCGCAGCGTGGTGTCAAATGCCAGGCACAAAAGTGTTCTTGGGGGACAGGTTTGTTTCCAAATGTGTTATAAACAAAATGCCACCCCTGCAAAGGGTCTTAAATGAAATAGGTGTCCAAGTATTGTGAATACGGAGGTGAAGCAAATGCATGAAAATATTTTCTTGCTGAAAACAGGAAAAGCAAAGTAATATATATACAATATATATATAAAAATAAATGCATGTAAAAGACCAGTAGTCTAAGCCTTACACAGTGTAGTGTGAACGATACTGTATCATTGACCATAGCTTTTCTACAGGCCATTTGAAACCATATTACTTACTGCTTGGTTTTTTTGGATCTGCTTTGTTTCTCTTTGAAGTTTATTTGTGGCCTTCTCTTGAAAGCTTAAGACAAGGTATGTGATCTCTCACTGTGGTACACTGGAGCCTGTTGCATGAATAAGGAACTCAGGGCCAGGAATATAATCTCTGCTTCTAGCAAAATAGAATCAAAGTCGTGAATTGCATTGCAGGCTGAAATTCATACTTTAGCACCTCTCTGGTTGGAGTGAAGTCTGTCTGGAGAGGGAAAAGTTACTTTAGAAGCTTCCTTTGAAATTAAGTATTTTTGCTCCACCTTTTAGCATCATTTCTGATTCTTCTTGGACATTGAATTGTATATTCTGATTCATTGCAAAAGTTTGCAATGTGGTTTGACCAATTTGCTACATTTGTTAGCATTCAAATAGGTGTTTTGTGTTACAATTTATTAGCAACTGGTTTACTCTGTGCTTTCACCAAGGATGCGTGCAAAAATTTCTCTTCCTTCTGTCTTGACTGGGCTTACAGTCAATAATTCTATATGCCTAAAAGGTACCTTTTTTTAAAAAAAAGTCCAACTCTTTAAAGTGTATACATATTTTGGTCTTTGTGTAGTTTTAAATTTATTGAAATAAAGTCAGTTTTTAAAAAGTCAGAGGGGAAGAATAATCTGAAATGTGTTTGTGCCCAGAATGATCTCTCGAAATTCATTAAAGAATGTGGATTCAATTACACATTGTGTGCATGCCTGGGCATATGCCCCTTTCTGGCCTGGGGTAAGTTCTCTAATACAACGGTCACTCTGTCAACAATTATTTCAGTTCCAGTGGTCACACCTGGGTATTGGGTCACACCACGTTGGGATATACCTTCTTCAGTTTCTGAAACAAAGCTGAATTTGAATGTTAAAAGTATTACTAAATTTTCTGAATTAATGAGGGCAGTTGAAAGGCTGCAGGGCTCAAAGAAGAAGTTAGGCAGCTGGTCCAAAACACAGCTGCTCCCTCTCCTAAGCATTGCAAATAGAGAGAACACACCAGTGTGCCTCTTGCACATTCAGTATTGCATCCAGACAAGGTTTTAGTCCGTGAGCGGCTTTGAAGAGGTGGGGAAAGAGGCCTGATCACCCAAAGCGTCACTGCCAGAATACAACCATTGACACCCAGTACCCAGGATGGAGATAACTGAACTAAGCTATTCTTGGGCCAGGGCATTTGCCTGCAGAGCTCATGGGAGAGCAAGATGAAGGCAAGGCAAGTCTCTTTTATACACACAGCCCTTTAAGGTGGCAGCACAAAGTGAAAAGAACCCAGGCATAGTGCTAAGCAAGGTTGCCATGAAACTTTTTACCCCTGTATTTAGCGCCTTGAGATGATTCTTCTCCAACCTAACAGCCCACTCCACAAACAGGCAAAACAGGTTCCTCTCCTAGGGCAGCACGGTGTTCAGTAGCCAGTCAGCGCTTATAATCAAAAATAGTTTTCCTCCTATATCTGCTACACAGCTGCCTTCTGTCCCCCTCCATTTCCTAAGGAACATGCCAGACAAAGCTCCTCCTTGTATAAATGCCTACACCTCTGCTCATCTACAACCATTAAGACTAAATGCTGTGTCATGTCCACTCAACACTTCACAGGACTTGGGAATTTGCCTTGACTCTTCTTCAGCCACTTTCAAATATAAGAACATAAGAACGGCCATACTGGGTCAGACCAATGGTCGATCTAGCCCGGTATCCTGTCTCTTGACAGTGGCCAGTGCCAGAGGTTTCATAGGGAATGAACAGAAAAGGGCAATTATTGAGTGATCCATCTCCTGTTGTACACTCCCAGCATCTGGCAGTCAGAGACTTAGGGACACCGAGAGCATGGGGTTGCATCCCTGACCACCTTGGCTAATAGCCATTGACCCTTGCTAAGTTGTTCCAATGGATAATTACCCTCACTGTTAAAAATGTACATCTTATTTCCAGTTTGAATTTGTCTAGCTTCAGCTTCCAGCCATTGGATCATATTATACCTTTCTCTGCTAGCTTGAAGAGCAATCCAATATTTTTTCAAATATTTTCAAATATTTGTTCCCTATGTAGGCAGCTATAAACTGTGATCAAGTCATCCCTTAACTTTCTCTTTGCTAAGCTAAAAATATTCAGCTCCTTCAGTCTATCACTATAAGGCATGTTTTCTACTCATTTAATCATTCTCATGGCTCTTCTCTGAACCATCTGTAATTCATCAACATCCTTCTTTAATTGTGGACACCAGAACTGGACACAGTGTTACACCGGCGGTCACACCAGTGTCAAATAGAGGTAAAATAACCTCTCTACTCCTACATTCCCCAGTTTGTACGTCCAGGGATAGCATTAGCTCTTTTGGCTACTGGGAGCTAACGTTGAGCTGATTATCCACCACAACTCCCAAATCTTTTTCAGAGTCATTGCTTCCCAGGATAGAGTCCCCCAGCCTGTAAATGTGGCCTACATTATTTGTTCCTAGATGTATACATTTACATTTAACCATATTGAAACATATATTGTTTGCTTGGGCCTAATTTACCAAGCAATCCAGATTGCTCTGTATCAGTGACCTGTCCTCTTCATTATTTACCTCTCCTCCAAACTTCATCAGTGATAAGTATAAGTTTTCTTCCAGGTCATTAATAACAATGTTAAATAGCATAGGGCCAACAACCGATACCTGCGGGACCCCACTAAAAACACACCCACTGATCATTGTCCATTTACAGTTATATTTTGAGATCCATCACTTGGCCAGTTATTAATCCACTTAATATAGGATAAGTTACATATATATAAAAATATGTTGGTTTTTTAATCAAAATGTCATGCGATACCAAGTCAAATGCTTAGATCAACACTATTATCTTTATCAAACAAAGCTGTAATCTCAGTAAAATAAAATCAAGTTAGTTTGAGAAGATCTCTTTTCCATAAAATAATGTTGATTGGGATTAATTACATTAACCTTCTTTAGATTTTTATTAATCGAGTCCTGGTATTAACCATCCCATTATCTTGCCTGGGATTGATGTTAGACTGACAGGTCTATAGTCACCTCGATCATCATATTTACCCTTTTTAAAAATTGACACAACATTAGCTTTCTTCCAGTTTTCTAGAACTTCCCCAATTTTCCAAGACTTATTCAAAATCAATATTTGAAAGCAGCTGAAAAAAAGTCAAGGCAAATTCCCAAGTCCAGTGAACTCCTCAGACAGCTCTTTGAAAACTCTTGGATGCAAGTTATCTGGACGAGCTGATTTTAAAATGTGTAACATTAGCAGTTGCTGTTTAACATCCTCCTGAGATACTAGTGGAATGGGAAAAGGTGTTATCATATGATATGACTACATCATCATCTATTTTTTTCCCCAGAACAGAAATATTTATTGAACACTTTTTCATTTTCTGCATTATCATTACCATTACCATTTTCGTCTAGTAATGGACAAATATTTTGTCAGGATTCTCTTTGTTCTTAATATGGTTAAAAACTCTTCCTTATTGTCCTTAACTCTGCTGACCATAGATTTCTCCTTGTGTCCCTTGGCTTCTCTTATCAATTTTCTACAATTCCTAGCTTCTGATTTACATTCATTACTATCAACTTCCCCTTTATTTCATTTGTTATATATATATATATATATATAAACTGCCTTTACTTCCCATTCTAAACCAGATTGTTTTTCTTAACTGGCATGACCTTCTTCCTCAATTGTGGGATTGTAGTTTTTTGGGAATCTATAAAGATTTTTCTTAAATGATTTCACATTTTTCTGATTAAATTCCCCCCCCCCCCCCCTTACTGGTTTGGCTCATAATTGTTTTCAGCTTTGTAAAATTGGCCCTTTTAAAGCATCAGCTATATATATGACTGGCCTGAACTTTATTCTGCTTGCACATTCTAAATGTGATCAAGTCATGATCACTTGCACCTAAGCTACCATTAATTTTTAGTTCTGTGATCAGTTCCTCTTTATCTGTCAAGATGAGAGTCTAATATAGAAAATTCCTCCATGTTGGATGCAAAATTTTTTGAGTTAGGAAATTGTCATCTGTATCATTAAGAAATTCTGAGGATGTTTTAGTACTGGCAGCATAAATTGAACAAACTGAAGTCCCCATGTTGATGCTACTTTTTTTCTTACACATTACAGATAGGAGTGTAAGGAGCTGGTCATCCTGTTCCCTAGTGTGATTTGATGGCCTGTAGCAGACACCAATTAATACCCCATCCTTTCTCTGTTAAGACACTAATCTGTAAGCATTCAAGATGATTTTCTTCTGAGTTGTCAGTGACTTGGAAACAAGTAATGCCATTTTTGATATACCATGCCACTCCTCTTCCCCCTTTGCCCACTCAGTCCTTCCTAAATAGGTTATAACCAGTGATTTCTGCATTCCAGTCATGAAAACCATTCCACCAGGTTTCAGTAAAACCAACTAGATTGAATTTCTGCTCATAAATGAGCAATTCCTATTCCTCTTGACTGTTACCCATGCACCTAGCATCAGGTGTATAAGCAATTCAAGAATTTCTTCTCTGTGTCCTTTGGTTCTTTGATGAATTTTGTTCTCAAAATATAGATTTTGTGCTAAATAAGTGCTCACATCTTTCCTCTTTTTATCCTCCCCTTTGTTGTATGTTTAACACCCTCCTGACTACTCTAGCCAGCCAGTACCTGAGAAGCTTGGTCTCCCTTCTGCTGAGGTGGAGGCCATCCAAACTACACAGCTTCTTCTCCCTATAGAAGGTGGACCAATGTTCCACAAAACCCAAACCCTCTACCCTCCTCCACTTACCCAGCCAGCGCTTCACTTCCAGAATCTTTGGCCTTGTATCTTCATTTGCTCTCAAAACAGGGAGCATCTCGAAGGCAATTGTTTGGACACTTCTTCATTAGCACACTTCTGAATTCCCTGAAGTCCTGTACCACCTATAGCAGGTAGAAGGTAAGCTGGAAATTAAGAGGGAATGTGAAGAGAAAATAGCCAAAGCTTTAAAAAAAAAATCCAAATCAAACAAGCACATGCATAAGCATTGGCAGGATCAGAGCCCAAGTGAAACGGGCTGTGCTTGCAGGGGTGTGACATTCCCCAGGGTACAATCTGGACTTGTAAGCAGTTGTGTTCCCTTAGTACTCCAACCTGGGGTGCCTTTTATACTGCGTTGCTGTGAGAGCAACCACTCCTGGTGTGAGTTTCCCAAACACTTCAATCCAAGCACACTGATTTAGATAAAACAATAAAACAAGTTTATTAACTACAGAAAGATTGATTTAAAGTGATTACAAGTAATGAGGCATAAAAGTCAGAATTGGTTACAAGAAAATAAAAGTAAACGCAACTGATGTCTAACTTAAAAAGCTAAGTGAATACAAAGCAAAGGTCTGTCTCACCACATGCTTCATCAGCCTTACTGTCTGGATTCCTTTCTGCCAGGATCCCTCCCTCAGTCTAAATCTGTTTCTTTGTTCCTCAGGTGTTGTGGCTGCCATGAATATAGAGAAAGGAAGGAATCACTTCAGGAGTGTTTTCCTTCTTCTTTGAGAATCATCTCCAGCTGGGGTTCGGGAAACAGAAAGTCTATGGGGACAGGAACCACCACCTGTTCTTTGCCAAGATGGAAATTTCTCATTCACACCCTTTTTCCTGCCAAAGAATGGCCACTTAACCAGGTATTAGTCCATTTGATTTCGTTGACACCTGGCCGAGGTGTCAATTTGCCTTTTGTCTCTGAGGAACTGGTTTGTGGCTGCTTTTCTGAACTTGGAACATGTCTCAGTAATGTCACACAGTAGAATTTCATAATTTTATATACACGATTGCCACCCATATTTTACCAGGACAATAATGATCAGCACATTGAGTTTTCAAATGATACCTCACAAGGCAGACTTTGTACAAAATATATTATAGTCTTGTAAAAGAGGTGAATATAGGGGTACATACTGCCTCAAGGGGTCTGTAACTATTCCTGTCCTTTGGAAAGTTTAAAGTGGGGCTGTTTTCTGATACACTCTGAGGTCCCAGGAAGGATTTCCGTTGGGACAAACACAGGCGCCGGCTTCCTCCTTTCCCCGGGGGTGCTCAACCTCCGCTCTGCCCCCACTCCACCCCTTCCCCCAAGTCCCACCCCGCCCTGCCTCTTCCCGCCCCTGCTCCACCCAGGCCCCGCCCCCATTCCACTCCTTCCCCCAAACCCCCACCCCCGCTCCGCCTCTTCCCACCCCGCTCTGCCCCTGCCCTACCTCTTTCCACCCAGTTCCACCCCCTCCCCCTGCCTCCAGCACACCACGGAACAGCTGATCGCGGTGGGTGGAAGGCGCTTGGGGGGTTGTTTGGCAGGGTTGACAGAGGGTGGGAGGTGCTGGCGGGGGCGGAGCTGGCTGCCAGTAGGGTGCTAAGCACCCATTAATTTTTGTTCAGCTCTAGTGCACCCATGAAGTCAGCGCCTATGGGGACAATCTTTGATCTGACATTCTCTCCACTTGCCAATACACCCAATATTTTGTTGTGAAAATGTCTTTGTAAATTTAAAGGGCTAGATTGTGGCACTAAAGCACAGCCCTGCCTTGGGGGGGAGCTATGGAAGTGGGCAGCAGGGAACCTGTCCCACTCCCATTGCTGGAGCCTTTCACTGCTGCATGTAGCTACACACCGTCATGTGGACCATGTGGACGCAGCCTGCTCTTCACTGTGGTGTGTAGCTACACATACCGTACACGCCACTGCCAGTGTATGCCATGTAGGTATAGAGAAAGTGTGTGGAACTTGCATCTGCAAAGAGGTCTAGCAGGAGGCTAGATGCCACTAGCCTTGTAGACTTCGCCTGCTGTCCAGGCCCTGTTCTCCCACTCAAGGGGAAAAGTCAATGGGAGTTGCTCTCTCATGTCCAGGGGCCCCCTTTGTCACAGGGGTACCACAGGGGAGAGACTGCCTGTGTCCTCAACTTCCACCACCCCACCTTGCGCACCCAGCACAGGCACTAACTGGACCTGTGTCCACGTGTTTCCTCTGTCAATCATTGAAATTGCGTTTAGTTTCCAGAGAAGTGTGAACTTAGGAGCAACCCCACAATAATAAGTAGTGAGGTGTGCTGAAGGTAAGGCTCGTTGGTCCACAAGCCCAAAGATGGCCTTTGGGTAAAGGAGTTGCCTTCAGTGTTGGATCATGTGTTCTTGTTAGCAGTGCGTACACACTAAACATCATAAAAGTTGGGCAACCCACACGAGCAGATACAAAGTAAGTAAATAAATAAAAATTGTTCCCCATAAAAGTACAAGGGCAGGGGATGGAACAGGTGTTTTTTTTGTTTTGTTTTGTTTTGTTTTTTTAGAGGCAGAATTTATGAAGGGCCTGGTGCTAATAAATTCATATACATGGCCAGGAGGAGCATGGCCAGACACCAGCAAGATAGGAAGGAAGCAAATTCCCAGCATCCCAGAGACCCAGGCTTTCAGGTGCTCTGCCCCGTCAGTCAGTTTAAGGAACTGCTGTGATCAGCTACTTCGGGATTCAGCCAGGTTGTCCCTGGCTTAGGTTAATGCCATCGATTGTTCTCTTCCTGGACCTGCAACTTGCTTTGTGACAGAGCAATAAGCTCCACACAAGAAGAGTGCTAACTTCAGACTCGGCCAGTCAGCGTGAATATGAGCCAGGCTTTCTCAGGTAACAGTCTGACATGGTGAGTGAGAATAATTCTGTTTCTCTCTGGGGAGGGGTTGCACTGCAGACTGATCGGACAGGCACAGAAAATGAAAGAGGATTTAATAGACAGGCAAGCCCTGCTGTTTGTGCAGAAATTCCTCACCAGTGTTTGCCCGCTTGCTCCTAGCTTTGATACCGACTGACAATTGAATTCTCTCACACAGGTCCTCCTTTCATTCTTTTTTTAAAAAGAGATTTCCCAGACTGTGATATTATAAAGATCTGGTAAAACATCTGCATTGTCAGGCAGCTTTCACCTCGGTCATTTTAGTTCTCCAAAAGAATGACAGAGAATTTTTCTTCCTGTAAGCGCAATAGCTGAGCAAACAGAGCAAGGTAGCTGCACTTTTCATCCTGTTATGTCTTTTTTCTTCCTTAAGTTGTTTGTTTGTTTCAATACTGGGCATATGAGTGTTTTGAGCTCCTCTCCAGAGTTTAGTGCCTGTGCCCTATGCCCCTATATGATGATCTCACTGGAGTTATAGCAGGGACGAATATTGGGCCCCTGGGGTTGTACAGTTCCACCTGCCCTGAGAGGATTTCCCACCCTGCAGCATGAATGCCATTGAATCACATGAGGCTCCTGTTTAAAAATGTAAGGGAGAGGAGGAAAAGGAACCTTTCCCTGCATGATGGGGAACGTCAACCCAGGGCTGAGCAAATCGCAGAACAAATCATTTTTAATACATCGTTCTGTGAATTTCATCTGGATTCACCAAATAGTTTTCACCAGCTATAGAGCAGGGCGAGTACAACAAAATATGTGTCAAATGCCTGTGAAACTGAACTTAATAGAGTCATGGATTCGATTTGACCAGCTCTGTTAGCTGCTTCTCCCTGGATTTATTTTACCTTCTTTCAGTTCTTTCCCCTCCCCACAAAACCAGAATCTCTCTGTAATGCAGCACATCTCTACCTTATTCAGTCCACCTTACTCTATTATTATTATTATTATTATTATTATTGTAGTATCCAGAGGCTCCATCTAAGATCAGAATCCCATTATGCTGGACACCATACAGACATGGAGTGTACAGTTTAAACAGATGATATAGACAAAGGACAGGAGGAAGGGAATAACATTTTACTACTGGGAAACTGAGGCACAAAGCAATTAAGCGACTTGCCCAAGAAGTCTGTGGCAGAGCTAGGAACTGAATCATGTCTCCTGAGTCCCAGTCTAATTCCTTAACCACAAGACCATCTTTCTGCTATCTCATTCAGTCGCATGCGTAAGTCAGACATGCACATATGAATGTGCGTCAATTGCATGCACCTTATTCTGACCCTGTACCTCACCTATGCATCCAGTTCCTGGAAACATTTGCAAAGCCCATAAAGTGTAGAGTGATTCATCAAGAAAGAGGAAGTGAAAGAAATTAATTGAGCCTCAGAGAAAAGAGAGAGATAAAAATAAGGAACCCAGTGTACCCTGGTCAGCCGTCCAGAGGATTGTGATTCATAAGGCAGCTCAGGGGCCGTGCAATGGGGGTTAGAGAGAGAGAACACACATTTCTGTGCATATGTTTCACTAATTATTGCTAGCAACTGTCTGGAGCCCCAACTACACCAGCTCTCCCAATATTAGCTGCACTAGTATTAGCAGGAGAAAAGGCTAATGTACACACAGCCAAAGCTCCCTGGTGCCCCCTTAGACTGTGAGCACTGGAGTCAGGGACTGGGTGTCACTTACTTGTACAGTGCCTAGAACAATGGGGCCCTGATCCCTGACTGGCGTCCACAAGCTCCATCACAACAGAAATTATAATGATGATTACAGAAAAGCCTGGGAATAGCTAACGGTTTTCAGTGCCCCTTCTCTGGCTGGCTCACTGCAACCCTGGCTGAGCACAGATGCCCCACTACTCTTTAGTCAGCAGCAGCTACAGCTAGCACACTAGGCAGCCAGCAGCTCCTTTGGGTACCTCTCCCTCCAGGCCTGGAAACAATTCAGTCATTAAGGGGTTAAGTGTTTTAATCTATTGCAGTGACAGAGAAATCCGTCAGGTTATTAAACTTGCTAGTTTAGGGCTCAGAACCCAGGTTCAACTCCTTGCTCCACCACAGGCTTCACCTCAGTGACCTCGGGCAAGTCAGTTTCTCTCTGTGCCTCAGTTTCTCCATCTGTACAGTGGCAATTAGAGCCCTGACCCACCTTCCAGGGATGTTGTGAGGAAAAATGCATTAAAGAGGGTGACATGATTGGACGCTAGATGGGGATGGCTCTGAGAATTCTTTCCCAGGTGTCTGGCTGGTGGGTCTGGCCCACATGTTCAGGATCTAACTGATCACCATAAATGAGGTCTGGAAGGAATTTTCCCCTAGGGTGGTGGGGTTTGCCTTCCTCTGTAGCTTGGGCCATGGGTCACTTCCAGGTTTAAACTAGTGTAAATGGTGGGTTCTCTGTAATTTGTAGTTTTTAGCCCATGATTTGAGGATGTCAGTAACTCAGCCAGAGGTTAGGGGTCTATTGCAGGAGTGTGTGCGTGAGGTTCTGTGGCCTGCGATGCACAGGTGGTCAGACTAGATGATCATGATGGTTCCTTTTGGCCTTAAAATCCAGGAGTCTAGGTGCTCAGATACTATGGGGATGAGGACAGTATAAAAGTTAGCCCTGGTCTACACTATAAACTCACATCGGCATAACTATGTCGCTTAGCAGTGTGGGAAATCCATGCCCCGAGCCACGCAGTTACACCAACCTAACCCCCGGTGTAGACGGCGCTGTGTCCAGGAGAGCTCTTCTGTTGGTGTAGGGAGCGACCTCACTAAGCGCTCCAGCTGCACCGCTGCAGCACTCTAAGTTTAGACAAGCCTTTATACAGATTAATTCTTGTTCCCAGAGCTTAAATGCCAGGGCTACCTCTCCTGCCAGTGGCACACTTGTATGCAAGGCATGACCTGCCACATATGGTGTGTGCGAGGTCATGTTCTGTGGAGGACCCCATTTTGTTCTAGGAATGCTATTATCGTTATTGCTTGAGCCCCGGCACCTCTTTCTTTACAAATTAAGCACAGCTTGTTCTTATGTATTTTTCTCTAAATAATTTGAGGGCCTATTTTTTGCTGTCTTCGGCTGGAGCACTCACTGAAGATTATCCATCAGTCACAAGTGGGCATTTCCCACCCAGTCCATTTTCTGTGATTGCAGGGTAGAGAGAAGCAAATGGCCAGGGACATCTGTCTTTCTGCGAGTCCTTAATACCGAGCTCCTTTGTATTCAATGTTTTTCCTTACAGAATTCTACGAAATTCACGACTTTCCCTGAAAACACAACTGTAAGTATGTTGGGTATGGGTGAAAGGAAGGTGATTTATCAACTCTCGGGTTATTTGAGAAGGTTGAGAATCTGCTTCCTGAAATGATGAAGGTGAAGAGGAATTCTGGAGAGGCTGGCAGAGTTCCGGTCTGAATGACAGTTTTATTGCTGCTGAGGTTACCTTGTAATATTAGTTACATGTGAGGGTGCCTAGAATCTTGCATTTGCATCATTGCATTTGCATCTCAGTGAGAAACAAGGTGAGGAGTGAGCTTATCCATTAGAACAGGGATCAGCGGCAGGGAGTTACACAAACCTCGAGTTAAATGCACACTCGGACTGACGATAATACAGAAAACACACATTTCCTCTTCTTTGAATCTCCCCTCTCTTTACCTCCCCCCCCTCTGTTTTTTCAAAATCACATGCATGCTGGCCTAATAGACCTCCCACCCTTAGTTGCCATTATATGAAAGATGGCCTGACACCGTGGCCTCTCTTTCTCCTAGGCTTAGCGGTTGCAGTTTTCCCCGCCAGCCAGCAGCCACAGTTAGCTGCTGATTTACAGGTGCTAGGTACAATCCAGTCTGAAGCCTCAGCTTTCCAAAATGGAATAGGCAGGTGGGGAGGGGCAATATTTTGGTCTACTGAATTACAGAGAAGTAGCTACAGCCGCAAGGAGAGGTGCTACTGCTGCTTGTGCACAGCACGGCCTGGGAGGGTTTATCAGCCACATACTGTCATTATTCACAGTGCAGTTTGCCTTGCCATGGCTGAGCATGGCAGCTCATAACCACAAAGGCCAGAGAAGTTAAAGGGTTTTGTTGTGACCTCTGTCTCTGGCAGTGGATTGGGGAAGCAAACACGCTCAGCTGGATGTACTAGCGTTGCATCTGAGAGCTGACGCAGGAGATGTAGGATTTCTGAGTCTGTGGGCAAGGAATCCTTTTACAGGACCCAGTTACAATGAGAACTGATAGCAGGTTTATCTACTATGAGGACGTGTGTCTTTTGCTGAGTATTCTTACCAACAGGAGTATTGATTGTCCCTTCATGCTAGTTTCCCTCCACGCATCTTGTCTTAGACACAATTCCAGGCCCCCATTTGGGAATGAGTCAATTTAAGGAATATACCTTGTCTGTGCCTCCTTTTAACAAGTAGCAGTTGGAGTTGGCCAGGCCATTTGGATTTTACACACTTCCAGCAAAGGGGTCATCTGTCTAGATGAGCTGTGAATTTCAAACGCTCCCGATCCAATCAGCTAGTGGTATCTTTTGAGTCAAGCCTCCGTCAGTCTATGCTCAGTGCAGGAATTGGCCTGCTGGACCAGGCCATTGTTTCCTGCCTCAAACATGGCCACACCCGGATGCTTCAGAGCAAGGTGAAGCTCCTTCCATCCCAACTGCGCTGAGCCGTGCAGTGCACTGGGGCTGAGTGGAAAAGATGTTCCTGTCCGGCTCCCCGCTCTGGATATTATTAAGCTACATGCTGCTTTCTCACTGGAGTCTGGTTTGTTCTTTAAGACTCAATCATTTCATTTTCTGTCTTGTTCAGGAGTCCGTCTTGGTCACCTCTACTTCCACCATCACAGTAAGTGTCCCAGATACATGGGGATAAGGCCGGAAGGAATGGTTACTGACATCTAGTCTGACTTCCTGCATAACACCGACCCAGTGGCTCCTGCATCCAGCCCGTCTTGGCTCTAGCTGCCTATCTGCCATTTCAGGCTGAAAAATCTCCCCCAAAAGCCACTAGTGTGTCTGGCAATGCCACATGACCATTATGGGTCATGGCTCCCATGCCCGCTCGCTAGCTCTGCAGTGGGTAGAGGGGGAGAGGGGTACCCTGCATGTTCCTTGAGCCGATATAAGGAGCTCTATACAGAATGCTTCCCTGAGTGCTACCCAGAGACTTTGCCAGCATCTCTCCATCACAAGGAAAGTGGTCCTGCATCCACACTGCAGCTCAAAGGCCACAGATTCTCCCTTCACAAACCTGTGAGTGAACAGGGCAGCTCAGAGAAGTTAGCCATTGTGGAAGGATATTGAGCCTATCTCCCTCAGAGAATCAGCTTCAGTCTGGCCCCAGGAGGTAGTGACCATAGATCACTGCGATCTCCCGAGGCCTGTATTGAGTGAGTGGGTGGGGCTCAGCCCAGGCCCTAGCATATTGTTGTCCACACCATGAAAATCACGTACAAAACTGGTGATAACTGATCCCCCTGGAGGGCAGTCACAGCTGAGAGAGAAAGGACAATGGATCCTGGAGATTGGACGCCCCTGCTGCTGGGGGAAAGTTCACACGGCTGCTGCCAGGGCTGTAGCTGTCTGGCCGGGAATGCACCTCAGTCTCCTGGACCCAGTAATATTGTTTTTAAATAGGCAGATTATAGGAAAATGTTATTTTCCCATCAATTATGTAAGTATGTCTCTCTAAGTCTGCACCCCAGAAACTTCCAGGCCTCATCCATTGTCAGCAAATTAACACTCCATTAACCAGTCTATCCATAGCTACCTCTATGGCCTCAATTACCCTAATATTTTGGTGCCTCACAATCTTTAATGAATTTATCCTTACAACACCCCTGTGATATACATGGGAAACTGAGGCCAGAGAGGCTAAGTGACGTGCCAAAAGTTTGTGGCAGATCAGGGAAGTGAACCTGGGTTTCCCAAGTCCCCGGCTAGCACCCTAGCCACTAAACCCTAGCCACTAAACTTCCTCTCTTGCCTTTGTGGAGATTTCACTTTGGGGAAGATTTCACTTTTGGGGAAATAAGTATTTAACCCTGGAAACACAAGAGGCTCTGAGAGCTGGAGGATCACACATTTTCACCAAGCAAGGCGACCTCTAAGAAATCCCTGTGGAAAACTGTAAAGAGGGGAAATGATCATGCTGTGACAGAAGAGGAAAGAGAGTGTAGATATGGGCCTGAAGTGGCATGTTCGGATCTGAATCCTTATTTTCCAAAAATATTTATGGTGTTTAGATCCGGGCTTCATCTGTAGAAAAGAGCAAGGGATCAAAGACAAGTTTGGAGCTGGCCTAAAGTTTTCAGACACGATATTTATTCCCTCTTAGATTTGTTGCAAAAATGATGCGAACAGCACTAAAATTCTGATGCCAGCTCTGTCCTCAGTGGAGGAAGATAATTTTTACAGCTCATAGACAGAATGTGGCCATGTTTCAGACAATACCCAGTGCTGCATGTGACCTTGTCATGGCTCGTACAACCTCTGCCCTTGTTCAATTTTTACAAAACATTGTAACTGTTCTAAACTCTTTCTTGTTTTTAGCCTCCTGCAAGTAGTAGCACAAATGTTCAATCAGGTCTTTCTGCTACGGTAAGATTTGGTTCGCTGTTGAACTTGATTCATTACATTCTCCCATTTCCCTAATAGTACATTCCCCCTGTAGAATCAGTCCTCCATTTCCCCTGTAAATACTGTTGTTTAGTGCTGATGCAGCTGTTAAGTATTTGCCGTGTTCCACCCCAGAGGTGGCTGTATTTCTATCCCTGATGAAGTGCATATACAATTATTTTTATAAGCCTTTTGGGATCCCTCAGAATGAATGGCAACATTTTTTTATTCATATCTTTGTATTGTAACAGGATTAGCAGTTAAGTTACTATTAAGAGCGATTAATATCTTGTATTGGCTTTTGAAAAATATAGTTGCTATTTGTCATGTATAGGATTAAAAAGGCAAACACATGCACTATTTACTTGCAGGCTTTTAAGGAAATAGTTTCCTTAACAATTCTAGTAGCTGTGTCTAGATGATGCAGGAAGCCCTATGCTAATGGTATAAAATTTTTTATTAAGATGATATTAAAAAAAAGTGAATAGCGTTTGAGCATAGAAGTTTCTGGTTATCAGGGAATAACGTACAGATTATCTAGGGTGCAAAGTGTGGTTTAAGATCAAGTGGCATAAGGAATACATAATCTGCAATATCCCCAATTGGGGGTAAAAGGTTGATGGATCAAAGTACAGCATTGAGATATGAGGGTATGAAGTTCATAGAGTGGCTATGTTCGGGTGTGGGGTATGATGAGGATGGATTGACCCTCATTTGGTGAGTTTTAATGCTCAGGGAGTTTATGGTTCCAGTTCATATGATCCAACGGAGAAGGTCACTTGGTCCCTTTCTCGTAGTGGGAGAACGACGTCACTCTGGCTCACGACTCCTGGTACTGTCGGTGGCCGGTGATGTGCTCGATGTAGATGTCCCTGGACCATCGGATGGTGTCTGAGACCATGAGGCGTCGCATGAGCCGTGCATAGCGTCGACTGATCCCGCAGGTCCGCAGCACGCGCTCGTTGCAGGGGTCCCAGGTGCCCAGGGCTCTGACAATCAGGGCGTCCATCTGCACCTCGTAGCCCTTTGCTCTCAGGGTGTCAGCCAGGGGGGTGTATTTTTCCAGCTTACGAGCTCGGGCTTCGCGAAATGCCGGGGTCCTGTTCTCAAAGGAGACCATGAAGTCGACGAGGATGATCTTTTTCTGGGCCTCATTGGTGACGACCATGTCAGGTCATAGCTGGTATTACACTCACAATAGACACACAGGGTTTGTCTGCACAGCAATTAGACACCCAGAGCTGGCCCATGCCAGCTGACTTGGCTTGCAGGGCTTGGGCTAAGGGACTGTTTAATTGCAGTGTAGAAATTCAGAATTTGGCCTTGCAACCAAGTCTAAGAAATGTTAGGAAACTGCAGTTCTATACCAAATGAAATGTCTCTCTACCGCATGTTTTGTGCAACAATTGCTTTTCAGGCCACTAAAAGGCAGTTTGATTCCCTGGTTGCAAACACATGCTTCAGTTTATACCCACAGCCATTTACTCAGGCTAGGAAACATTCATCCAGTTAAATCAAGCCAGAATTTGTAGAGTTCACTTCTATGCTAAAAGGCAAATGCTGTGCTCAATCAGTGTAAACTCAGAACTCCACTGATTTCTCCAGTGCAAATCCAATATTACTGAGAACAGAATGTGGCCTTTAATATTTAAGCTTTGTAATATCTTTATACATTAGAATAACAATGGCATTTGAGCAGAGTCGTCAGTTTACAGTACCTGCAAAAATCTAGGAGTAGCAGCTCCATGCAGGAACAGCTCTGACCTTCCTGCTCCCCAGAGCTAAACTGATCAAACCCCACCTGGGCACAGAGTTCCAGATTTAAAGAGACAGTGCAGTAAAAACACCCAGAGTTTCAGTCTTTTGCTCACTGTGGCGTAGTTTCAGCCGAAAGGAATATGCCGCGTTTACTTGTAGCTAGTGGTGAATGCCCCCTGGGCTATGCTGGTCCCAATGCTGCAGTGGGGTCAGCCCCCAAGAATCTCAACGCAGGGGGCAGGGGCACTGGTGTCAGTTACCCCATACAGAGTGATGATGATATCGATTTCCTTTATAAAGTGTTTAGCGAGCAAAAGATGAAAAGTGCTATATAAGAGCAAGGTGGTGATATTCTTTGTCAGCTGTTCTATAAACAGGGCCAGGGCCCGAGCTCTGGGAACCCAGCAGCCAGACTTAGGCATGCGTGCATACTAATAACTTGCCCTCAATAATTCATAGATTTAAGGCGAGATGGGAAGGCTAGATCATCTACTCTGATCTCCTGTATAACACAGGTAGGCAAGTCATTCATCTGGTTTTAAGCCGGCCAGTCCTGTTGTTGTATGGTTTGTCCCCTATCCAGTACAGATATTAAAACTGGACATGGTTTAGTCCAATATCACGCATGGAGGGTGCCATTTGGCAAAGCGCACTGCTCTGGCCCTCCCCCCCTGGAGTGACCTTGCACACGCTGTGTGTGTGAGGTCATGCTGGCAGTGCAGCATGCTCTGCAAAATAGCATCCTCCATGTGACATGGTCACGCCAGCAGGCGTGGGGACAGCTAAGGGGATGTTGTCCTGTGTTCTGGGGATGTCAGTGGCCACCCTAATCACAGGCCATTAAATTTCACAATTACTCCTGGATTGAGCCCAATAACTTGTGTAGCTAACACATCTTCCAGGAAAGCATCCAGTCTGGCTCTGAAGACACTTAGGCTTGGTCTACACTACCCCCCCTAATTCGAACTAAGGTACGCAACTTCAGCTACGTGAATAACGTAGCTGAAGTTCGAAGTACCTTATTTCGAATTAGTTCAAACTTACCTTGGTCCACACTCGGCAGGCAGGCTCCCCCGTCGACTCCGCGGTACTCCTCTCGGCGAGCTGGAGTACCGCAGTCGACGGCGAGCACTTCCGGGTTCGACTTATCGCGTCCAGACTAGACGCGATAAGTCGAACCCAGAAGTTCGATTTCCAGCCGTCGAACTTGCCGGTAAGTGTAGCCAAGGCCTAAGACACAGAGAATCCACCACTTCCCTGATAGAAGGAGAGGATGCCACTGTGTGTGTGTGTTTGACCTTGCACTCTTTCTTCATGAGCTAGGTAAATCCCTTGGTGTTAGGACTAGCAGCAGGGATACCCAGCATTGTGGCCCTGGTCCTCGGAATCATACTGGCTGTGACCTGCATTCGACAAAGGACACGCTGCAGCTGTAATAAGGTGACTGTATGACATTGCTATTGGCTTTGTAACATTTCAAATGGTGATGGGCTCACATTGGAATCCTGGTTCAAAACTCCATTGAGCTTTGGGGAAAGTTGGATTCAGATCCAGATCCAAGTGTCACTGCTGGCCATATGCTCCCACCCTAGAAGGAGCCCCAGATCCAAACACTCCATAACTCATGGAAAAGTTGGAGCTCAGATTCATGGCTTGGGGCCACTTCACATTTAAAGGATGTGTTGATGGTGAAAATCCAGGAGGAAAAGGCTTGAAATGAGGGAGAGGATGAGATATTAACTAGGATGGGTCACAATTTTCAGTGGAAAATGGAGTTTTTTGTTAAATTATTATTTTTTTTGCAGAAAGTATCTGCTTTGAAAAGAAAAATATGCCCCAAATTTGAAATATTTTGAGTTAGGAATGCTGCTGTGGTGCCTCATGGGAATTGTGGTTTGGTTTCCTCATTTTCCATTCTCCCCCATGGACCAGGCTCCCCAGCTGGATTACATTTCCCATGATGCACCATAATCAGGGACTGCCATGATGGATCACGTCCTTTTTCCAAGAGGGGAGACCCTGGTGCTTCATGGGAGAGGTAGTACAACCAGGGAGCCCAACCCCTAGAGGAAAATGCAGTCATGAGACACCCAAACTACAACTCCCATGAGATACTATGGCAGCACTTTTAGAATTAAAATATTTTGGGTTTTGAATTTTTGCTGCAAAATTGAAATTTTCCACAAAACCCCCCCAAAACTCCATTTTCCAACCACATCTAATATCAACACAAACCTTGATTTCCTGCTGCCTTAGAGAGGGCACCTACAATCTTACCAAGAGACATACTTTCTGATGGCTGTTGCTAGTTTAGATTTAGGGCTGTCAAGTGATTAAAAAAATTAATCGCGATTAATCACACTGTTAAACAATAATAGAATACCATTTATTTAAATATTTTTGATGTTTTCTGCATTGTCAAATATATTGATTTCAATTACAACACAGAATACAAAGTGTACAGTGCTCATTTTATATTTATTTTTGACTACAAGTATTTGCGCTGTAAAAAAACAAAAGAAATCATATTTTTCAATTCATCTAATACAAGTACTGTAGTGCAATATCTTTATCATGAAAGCTGAACTTACAAATGTACAAAAAAACTGCATTCAAAAATAAAACAATGTAAAATTTTAGAGGCTGTAAGTCCACTCAGTCCTACTTCTTGTTCAGAAAATTGCTCAGACAAACAAGTTTGTTTACATTTTCAGGAGATAATGCTGCCCGCTTCTTGTTTACAATGTCAACTGAAAGTGAGATCAGGTGTTCTCATGGCACTGTTGTAACTGGTGTCGCAAGATATTCACGTGCCAGATGCGCTAAAGATTCATATGTCCCTTCATGCTTCAACCAGCATTCCAGGGGATATGCATCCATGCAGTGCAGATTGACGCATGTTCATTTTCATCATCTGAGTCAGATACCACCAGCAGAAGGTTGATTTTCTTTTTGGGTGGTTTGGGTTCTGTAGTTTCTGCATCAGAGTGTTGCTCTTTTAAGACTTCTGAAAGCATGCTCCACACCTCGTCCCTCTCAGATTTTGGAAGGCACTTAAGATTCTTAAACCTTGGGTCGAGTGCTGTAGCTTTCTTTAGAAATCTCACATTGGTACCTTCTTTGCGTTTTATCAAATCTGCAGTGAAAGTGTTCTTAAAATGAACATGTGCTGGGTCATCATCCGAGTCTGCTATAATATTAAATATGTGGCAGAATGCGGGTAAAACAGAGCAGGGGACATACAATTCTCCCCAAGGAGTTCAGTCACAAATTTAATAAACACATTATTTTTTTATCGAGCATCATCAGCATGGAAGCATGTCCTCTGGAATGGTGGCCGAAGCATGAAGAGGCATACGAATGTTTAGCATATCTGGCACATAAATACCTTGCAATGCCGGCTACAAAAATGCCATGCAAATACCTGTTCTCACTTTCTGATGACATTGTAAATAAGAAGAGGGCAGCATTATCTCCTATAAATGTAAACAAATTTGTGTGCCTTAGCGATTGGCTAAACAAGAAGTCGGTACTTGTATGAGGTGAATTGAAAAATACTATTTCTTTTGTTTGTTGTTTTTACAGCGCAAATATTTGTAATAAAAACAATATACACTTTGATTTCAATTACAACACAGAATACAATATTTATGAAAACGTAGAAAAACATCCAAATATTTAATAGATTTCAATTGGTATTCTATTGTTTGACAGTGCGATTAAAACTACGGTTAATCATGATTTTTTTAAATTAATCTCATGAGTTAACTGCGATTAATTGACAGCCCTAATTTTAACATGAGATTTAATTGTCAATGTAAATGTGCAAATTTGGCGTTTCCCTTTTGTATTACGTTCAGATTTTCATTTTAAACAGATTTATTTTTTTAAAGGAAAACTTCTTATAATTTGAATAACAAAATAAAGAAAAATCTGATTATTTTGATTTAAAAAACATAGATTTGTATCCACCTGGTTTCTGGCTCACGTATCACCACTAACAAAAGATTCTGTAAACTACAGTCTGCCCTCAGGTTCATTTGTGCAAGCTCAGCATGAAGGCTTGTTTTCTGATTGTAAGAGTGGGGGCCTGGGAACCAGAACTCTTGGGTTCCTAGCTTTCACTAGCTCCCAGTGTGATCTTGGGCATCTTCTTGGACCTCCTGTTTGTAAAGGACTTTGAAATTCTTGGATGAGAGATGCTAGAGAAGTGCGCAGTATCATTATTTACTATAGTGACATAGCCCAGGTGTGTCCGGAGTTCTGAAGTTTTTTTCCACAACAAATCATATTAGAATTCCCCATCGCTCCTTTCGCGGAGGTAGGTAAATTGTTATGGGTGTGATCTGTCTGTGACATTTTGTTTGTTCATTCATTCAGGCCAAGCAGAATCAAGAGGTGCCTGAAGAATGCAAATATGAACAGACCTTTCCAAGGCTTCCGAAAGTAAGAATTCTTATTAGCACTTTCTAATATGCTGCAAATGGGCCAGTCCTCAACATAGTGCACACACCCTGAGTTAGTGATTATGCACAGTCCTCCCTGGTGGTTGGCTAAAGGGTAACTCACAGCCAATAACATACAGCTCACTCTAAGCGCTCTCCCCAAGTGTGCCTTTTCCAAGGTTCCCCTCTATATTATTATTTATATCCACCTATTGCTGGGGCCTTTCCAAAGAGAAAAACTGGGATGTCTCACATGTTGCGCCCTGCAGAGCCTGGGTACTTTGTGGCAGATGACTATTATTGTGATGTTTTGCTCCTAGGTCTCCTGTGTGTCCATGATGAAGGAGCCAACAAATGCTTATGAAAACGAGGATCAAAAACCACCCCGCAGGCTACCAGCGCCCATCCCCAGAAAATCCAACTGGGCGAGGAATATAAAGCAGGACGCTGGTCGTACAGGACGGAAATCCTCGCAAGTAAGTCTGGAGGCAGTCTACGAAACTTGCGTACCTTCCCCCATAATCGAGAAAAGGGAAAAGCGTATGGGTTGGAACTGAAATCAACTGGCCATATGCTCTGCTTGGACGCACCCACCAATGCAGCTCCACTGCTGTTTAAAAGAGGGTAATTGGGCCTTTTGTGTTTGTGAATATTTGGACTGACACAGAACAAAGAGAAAGCAGATGAAGGAGGACTATGTCTGGATTGATGCTTTCAGGACGCCGAAGCAAAGTGCCCCCAGCCATCCACAAGCGATAACTTTGCTTATCTGTCAAATTTTAATGGCATTTGAGTTGATTCACTCTAATCAAGAGCAGCTTACCCTTTGTAGTGACACTGTGGATAGAAAAGCTCTGCCACATGCACTATATTCTATTCTTCCCCGTTTCTCCAAAGGATCTGGTAAATACACTAATAGTCTTAGCCCGTGTGCTATAAAATCATCTCTCATGTGACATGTTGTTTATTGCTTAGAGCAGGAACAGTGTCAGGACGAATGAACTAATACTCTGTCTCAGCAACCCAGCCCTTTCCAATTAAGACCTCGCTTGTCCCCACTCTCCCCCACTCCCTCAGAGTTTGTAAGGCGTATGGAGTTTCAGGGATTCCTCTCACAAACTCTTTCCAGACTCTCCTAAATGAATGCAATAAATGTTTACACAAGCACATTGCATAAAGTCCTCAGTACAAATCAATGCATAACTCGTCCCCCTTCTGTATTCAAACCAGACACCCAAGTAGAAGGCACTTTGACATGGAGGAATTTCCAAATTCTTATTGAAATCCAATCCTCTTTATTTCCAAACTTTCTGGAAACTGTGAGCCATATCTCAGCTGGTGTAAATCAGCATTGCTCCATTGAACTCAGAGCAACTCCAGTTTATGCCAGCTGAGGATCTGGCCTTGCAATTGCAAGTAACTAATTGATCTTGGATTTCCAAACAGTTGGTGGCTCAAGAAGGCAAAACTCTATTTAACTCAAAGGGTTCTCAGCCTGGATCTCATGAACAGGTGTCGGGAGGCTATGACAGCAGGCTCTTCTCATGGGGCTAAATGGGAGGAGGATCCAAGCTAAATCCCAGGGAGAGATTCTCAGTTCGCAGGGGTGGGTACTGATATGGAAAAGGAATCATGCTGTAGCAAAGGTTGAGAACCTGCTGCTTTAACTCATTGATTAAAAAAATCATGTATGTTAATATGCCTTATTAAAGGTGGTTATCAACATAACATATATCTGTGTTTTTAATTTCTTACTCGCAGGAAAAAAATCTTTAATTCATTCACTGTAAATATCTCCTTTTTAATTCCATCCTCAAAATATATACACAAAAATACATTTCATTGTGTGTGTGTTTTTGATATACATGCACAAAATCATTTAGATACTGTGGCAGCAGAGCAAAGTTCATTCCTAATCTAATAATATTATGGAAACCAAGCTAGTTAATAGTTAACCTTTATTTAGGGTTACCATACGTCCGGATTTTCCCGGACACGTCCGGATTTTTGGGCCTCAAATCCCCATCCGGGGGGAAATCCCCAAAAGCCGAACATGTCCGGGAAAATAGGGAGGGGCCGGCGGTGCTGGGCTGGGGGCCGGCGGTGCTGGGCTGGGGGTGCTGGGCCGGGGGCTGGCGGTGCGGGGCCGGCGGTGCTGGGCCGGGGGCCAGGGCCGGGGCCGAGCCGGGCCCGGCGGTGCGGGGCCGGCGGTGCTGGGCCAGGGCCAGGCTGGGGCCGGCGGTGCTGGGCCGGGGGTGCTGGCCGGGGGCCGGCGGTGCTGGCCTGGGGGTGCTCGGCTGGGGGCTGGCCCGGGGCTGGCACCCCAGGGCCCGAGCCGAGCCAGGCTGGAGACGCTGGGGCTGGGGCCGGCCGCCGGAGGGAGCCGCTCGGTTGGGGGAGGGGGGCAGACTGGGCCGCACCTCCTGCCCCCACGCCCCCCCAGCTTACCTGCTGCCTGCTTCAGGCTTCCCGCGAATCAAATGTTCGCGGGAAGCAGGGAAGGGGGCGGAATTGGGGTGGGGACTTTGGGGAAGGGGTGGAGTTGGGGCGTGGGCGGGGCTGGGGGCAGGGCCGGGGCCCTGTGGAGTGTCCTTTTTTTGGACACTCAAAATATGGTAATCCTACCTTTATTTACACAGAGTAACTAAGAGCTGCTACTGGCTAAGTTGCTGTCAGTTGCCATTGCACCAAGCAGTATATCAACTCCAGATTCTGACATACCAATTAACTCTAACTAGAACCCAGAATAATTGCTACATTCTGCAATGGAACCTCCAGGAGCAAGTCTATTTCCTGGTGACTTGTATCTCTTGCCTTCTTTTCTTTACAGCATGGAGGAAGTTGTCCAGAAATGGGAAGCTGCCACCAGGGCCTATTCTTCTCATCATCATAGGGAATGCCCTGCAGCTGAAAACCAAGGCCTTGTCCAGAACCCTCCATGAAGTAGGGGCACCTCTGAGCGGTTTTGTTGAAGGGGCAGAAAGCTGCAGAAACCTATATATAAGCTGCAGAAACCTATATACCTATATAAAACTCATTCAAGGTATTAAACTCTACATGCAAATACAAGTGAATAGCTTTAATTTTCAAGATAGTTATCCTACTCAAGTTATGAGCATTACATCATCAGAACAAGCTCTCATTGGTTGATCAAACCCAGTCGGCGGGACATGCGCCTAATTGTGGAAGCAGGTGCTCAGCACAAATTAAACCATTTCAAGGTCATGGCATAGGCCGCTAAGAAAGCAAAAAGATAACTAGCTTATAGAAGAAAGCTGGTCACACCTGAGCTTCTCTGTGCACACTCCAAGCTAACCATACAAGGCTTTGAAAGCCAGCTCTATATGATACGTCCTTAGATTGTTCTTTTCTTCACTTACTAGTTATTTGCTTGTTACTTGAAAAGCAAGGCACTTTGTCAGTGGGTTTCATGGCAATGAGCTTAGTAAGGGTGGGACATTTCTGGCATTGCGAGTCCAGCACCCACACCAATGCCTAAGTGCAGCGGCGTATTATCATATGATTATTCCTGTCTGTCTCCCTAGCCTGCTAGGCAATCGTGGGCAAGTCACTTCACCTCTCTGACTCAGTTTTCCCATCAATAAATTAGGGATAATGATACTGACCTCCTTTATCAGCTGCTTTGAGATTTGCTGGGGGAAAGCGCCAGGCATTATTAAGACTAAGTCTTGTTTCTCAGTGTTTGAATGTGTTAGAAGCAACTGGAAAGTGTCTTTAAACCTTCTCAGCAAGACTACTAGGAAAGCGATCATCTTCAGAATCAAACTGTTATTGGAAAGACTCAGGTGTGGGGTACAAGTGTCTTTGCTTTTAAGAAGAGGTCAGAGGCCCTTTCCTGCAGTGATGAATATGATCAGTCAAATTCCACACAATGTTTTTCCATCACTATGGGAGCGTCACACATCAGACCCCAGCTATTGCACAGGTTTCTGCAGCTTTCTGCCCCTTCAACAAAACCGCTCAGAGGTGCCCCTACTTCATGGAGGGTTCTGGACAAGGCCTTGGTTTTCAGCTGCAGGGCATTCCCTATAATGATGAGAAGAACAGGCCCTGGTGGCAGCTTCCCATTTCTAGACAACTTTCTCCATGCTGTAAAGAAAAGAAGACAAGAGATACAAGCCACCAGGAAATAGACTTGCTCTTGGAGGTTCCATTGCAGAATGTAGCAATTATTCTGGGTTCTAGTTGGAGTTAATTGGTATGTCAGAATCTGGACTTGATATACTGCTTGGTGCAATGGCAACTGACAGCAATTTAGCCAGTAGCAGCTCTTAGTTACTCTGTGTAAATAAAGGTTAACTATTAACTAGCTTGGTTTGCATAATATTATCAGATTAGGAATGAACTTCTCTGAACCCTTATTTATGCATCAGCTTGCATCTCCAGTTCCCTCCCACATCATATATATGCTCCCCAAAGATAATGGTGGTTACACAACTAATCCTGCAGCATGGTGTCAAGATTTGCATGACAGTATTTGCTCTATAAACCCAACACTGTTGCAATATCCTTCACCTCCCGGGTGCTAGCTGGAGCCTGACCATGCCACCTCTCATTCACGGGAACTGGGATTCCTCCTTTGTAAAGCTCTGTTGAAGTCACTGAGATGGGAAATGGGGGGGGGGATTCACTTCCCCCACAAATGCTAGTTGTGCTTATGCCTGAAGCTGGCTATAAGAGGTCACTAAACTAAACCCAGATGAAAAGGGTTCATGTGGATCTTCACAAGTCCTGTACCCTCTCTTGAGTACAGTTACAGTAACCATCTACACAATCAGAACCCAAACAAATTCCAACTAAACCATCTAACCGCAGGATGTGGAACTATGGGTAAGCAACATTATAATTCTTGTAAATGAGGGTGGATGCTGCTGCCTTTTTTCACCTAATAGAGGAAGCCTCTAAACCTTCATCTTCTGGTGCGTACTTGCCTATAGGAGGTCTGTCATACTAGGCGCATGCAAAGTGATTCTGATTAAAATCCTAGCATTATACAAAATCAATATGGAACCTGGTAAATGTTTTACGAGCTGAATAACTGAGATCTCCAAACTGAGCTGTTAATGGGGATGTATCAACTGGTTCTGTTGGGGGAACTAGTTTTCAGCCCAATGTTAGTATTTTTATCACTGATTTGGAAGAAAACATGAAACCTTTGCTGATAAAGTTTGCAGATGAGACAAAGATTAGAGGGTTAGTTGACAACACCAAGGACAGATCATGGATACAGAGCAATCTGGACCACTTGGTGAGTTGGGTGCAATCAAACAATGTCTGTTTTAATGCAGCCACCTGCTAGGAACAAAGAATGTAGGACATGCTTATCTGGGGCTCTGACAAGGATTTTATCCTAGAAATCAGTGACTCTGACAAGGCCTTAGCAGTCTTGGTGGATAACCATCGCTCAGTGCGATACTGTGCCAAAAGGGCTAACATGGTGCATGGATGTATAAATAGGGGAGTATCATGTAGGAGTAGGGCAGGTACGACCCTATCAATGTTGACTTCATGACGAGCAAACTCTTCCCTTCAGTGCTCTGGGCTCTCCCGGTCACATGGACCCTGACGCTCTCTAGGTCATAGTTCGCTTCCCAAAGTCACTGACTGTAAAGGGCCACTGTGTCCTGCTGTTCTACACCCCAAACACACCAGTGCAGGGACCTGCCCCCTCTTTGACATGTCCTCCGGAATCTCCACCTCTCTGGGAATTTCAGGCAGTGTTTCCTCTTGACCTCCTGGGGCCCCCAACTCCCTTCCCCTGCTGCCAGCTCCCAGATGCTCTCCTGCTGAGGGGTGTACCTCTTTGGGGCCCAGAACAGTCCCCAAACTTCTCCACCATAGCATCCAGAGCAGCCATACACCTGCCATGAGACCTCTGGTCTTCAGAACCCAGTGGCTTGCTCCACAGAAGCCTGAACACTCAGTAATGACTTTGGCTCATTACTGGACACTTTCCCTCCATCCCAACTTAGCTGGAGCGAAAGGATCCCGCCAGTGGAGGGCTCCATAATGCCTAAAGTATCCTGGGGGACCCTCAGTGATGCCCAAGGGGGCCAGGCTCAGAGGGAGCATGAGAACCGGAGCAGCAGCCTGGAAGCTGGTGGCAGAGAAAGGCTAGACTGGGACAGGAAGGCTGAGAGCCAGGCAGAGTGACGCATGGTGCCAGCAGTAGCTATAACAGGAAGGATATGGGCAGTGGCTGGCAAAGGGTTTACAAAGAAAAACTGTTACCATTAGGAACTGGTGGGGGTCATCTTACATGCACCATGATTCGGGTATTTGCACTTTCTGGCAGCCAGCATTGTCCATGTGACTGGGCGACCCCCAGCGCACTGAATGGATGAGTTTCCCAGCAAGTCACGGCTGAATTTTCTCTTTCCCAGCTAACAAGAGGACTGCGAGTGCATGTGAGGAGGAAGGGCATGTGCAGGGAGCAGCTGAGGGCTTGGGGTATTAGCAGAAAGTGCAAGCCGGGAACAATGCCCAATGCTCTGAGCTGGAAGGGGCATCTAAGAGCCAGCATAACAGTACTCCTGGGGGAATTCTGTGCCAAAAAATGAAAAATTCTGTGCACAATATTTTAAAATTCTGCATATTTTAGTTGTCAAAATAACACAGTATAATTATGCCAGTTTCAATTATTTTGGTAATTTATTTCAAAATACCCATCAGCAAGTATGTCTGTAAACATACAACAAAGAAGCTTCAGGAAATGTTTTTTGACAAATAGATTCCTTACTGGGAATATTAATACACAGGGCCGGCTCCAGGGTTTTTGCTGCCCCAAGCGGCCATCCCCCCTTCCCCCCCCCCCCAAAACCCAAACAAACAAAAAAGCCGCGATCGCGATCTGCGGCACTTCGGCAGGAGGTCCTTCGCTGGAGTGAGGGACCCACTGCCGAATTGCTGCTGAAGAGCCGGACGTGCCGCCCCTCTCTGGTGTGGCCATCCCAAGCACCTGCTTGGTAAGCTGGTGCCTAGAGCCAGCCCTGTTAATACAGAACTCTGAGTTATAAGTCATTTAAACTACAATACTGAAATGTATTTCCCACACCCCTCAGAAGCAGTGCAAAGGCTTGGGGGAGTCAGGGGTAATGAAGGAGCTGAGGGAGAGGGAAGAAGTAGTGTGGAGTGAACCTGGAGGGTTGTTGGGTGTGGGTAGGCGAAGTATGGAAGAGTTTCGTTGCGGGGGGGGGGAGGAGTGGGAAGGCTTGTTGGGGAGCTTCCCCCATGCAGATCCTGGCTGACCCCCCTGCCCCAGCCTCTCCCATTCAGTCAGGCACATCTGCCCCTGTACCCATGTATCAGCCACCCTCCCTCCCTCCCCTTCTCCCCGTGTCCCTGTACCACCACCCCCCATCTGTGTCCCTGCATCCCTACTCACATTCAGCCCTGGCTCAATACTATCACCCATTAGCTCCAGTGCACCTGTCCCAATCTGCCCCCCCACTAGCCCTTCTGAACCCCAGTCTGTGACCCCCTCCGCAAAGCTGCACTCTGTCTGTCCTCTCATATTCTGTGCTGCCTCACCTGGTAGGCTGCTGTGAGGAAGGCAGCCTTTCCTCCTCCCTCTGTGTGGCTGGTTGCCCTCTTATCTGGTGCTACAGCAGCCTCTGGTGGTGAAATGCATAATTGCAGTCCCTCCCTGGTAGAATGTATTTTCTGTGGGGGGGCAGGGAGCGGGGGTGGGGGGTAGGTCTGCAGGGGACATGAATTCTCTGTATGCGCAGTGGTACAGAATTCCCTCTGGAGTATAACAGAGAGAGGGCAGCAATGGGCTGAAGTGTGGGAAATGTTTCAGGCACAGTGTATCCCCCTAGTGCCCATCATAGAATCCACACAAAAGCAATGAGCTATCAATGTCCTGGCTGTGGGAAGGCCACGCCAGCCCTGCCCTTCCTGGGCATCACAGACACTCCAGGGAAAAGAGGCTGCAGCTGTGGGAAACGTTTCCTGCATGGCCTGGCACTTCTCCAATACAGCAGATGAGTCGCAGGGAACACTGGGCGGCTAGTGATATAGGCATGTTACCTCCACCAACTTGCCCCAAAGCAACAGGTTCTTTACTAGTTTAATGCAGCTGTTTCATTTGTGAAATTGGAATCTTCCCCTGCCCTCCCCACTTAAAATCCACTGTCTAGCTCGCTCCTCAACCTCTTTTCTCCTTCCACCGCTTCTTTTGTCCAGGTGTTTGTACCCATCACTGTAGTATCTGACCATTGGCCCATTGTTAACCAGCATGTTCTCACCAGCCCTTCAGAAGGAGGGGAGCATCATCATTAAACACCTGTATGATGAGGCCAGAGAGCTTCAGCTGTGGTCACATAGAGAGCCCATGGGAGAGCTGGGAACTCACTCCTGTCTCCTAGTCCAGTGCCTTAGCCACAGGCCCATCATTGCCTCCTCCCTCCTTCAGCGCCTCTGAGCATAAAAGAGCAGTAAGCCAAGCTGATGTTAGCAGGATCTAACCTGGGCAGAGCCCTCGGCCTCCCACCAGCCTGTGACTGAGCAATGGATGGTCACTGGGCAGCAGGCTCTGAGGGGGGCGCTGTTGTTGCGGGACTTTTCAGAGACGGTGGTGCATTTCAGTGCTGCAGAACAGGCTCTCTGGAGGAGATGCAGAGGGCACTGCCCAAAGAAGTCATGCTGGAGAACTACGGGAACGTTGCATCACTTAGTAAGTTAGTAAGGTTTTGCTTTCCTATTTATGAGGAACCGGGAGGCCTCTGAGTCCCATGCCTAGGACAGCTTCAGGTCACCTTAGATTCCCTGGGGGTCAGCCCCTGCAATGGCTGTGAGAGCCACGGCTGCCCCGAGTCCTCACAGAGTCATAGCAGTGATGCCGCCACAGGAGCTCTGTTGTGTTAGCATTCCCCGTTCCTCTTCCCCAGGGCCTGGTGCAGGACTGGTCTCAACAGGGTAGATACAATCATAGATGTGTATGGCTGGAAGTCCCCAAGTCCAAACTCCTGACAGAGACTCCTCTGTCTGCTCTACTGTACAGCTCCTCCAGTGACTGAGTTCCCCCACGGCCCTTAGGAGATTGTTTCCCACAGCGTTAGCTTGCACTGCTGGAAGTTTCTCCTGATAGTCAGCCTAAACTTGCCTTTCCCGTAGTCCGCCTCCAGCGCCGACAACCCTTCTTACTGCCCTGACTGCTCCCTTGTGCGGCTGGGGGTTACACCCATTAAATATTTGCAGCCTGTTTCCATGGCCCTACTTGCAGGGCCGGATTAAAGAATTTTGGGGCTGTGCATTATGAAATCCCCCCCCTTCCTTTAACTCAACAGAGAATGTGATTTACAAATATGAGAAGATCTCCATTTATTTGTTTAACTAGATCATATGGACTCAGCTGGGTATTGTGCCAGCACTCTAGAGATTATATTACATATAGGGATTATTATTTTCATGTGTACATAGTGCGTAGGAGCTGGACAGACATCTGAACACTCCCACCCACCCACCCACCCACCTTCTCTCCCTCCCACTGCCCCCCCCTCTCCCCGTGCCAGCCAACCCCAACCACAGGATTTAGCGTGGTGTTTTTTTCACTTATCGGGATATCAGAAATAGTAACTTCTTCGCCTTTCACTGGGAGCAGAGCTGTCCACCAGGACCTTCCCAAAATAGCCAAATGAGAGATTATTCAAAATGGGCAGAGCAAGATCGCAGAAGACTTAAAAAAAACTTCTAAAATGAAATACGTTAATATTAATAGAGCTAGAATATTTACTGTAAATATGTACAGCAATTTAATTTTTAAACTTGTACTAACCACTCTGCTCTTCTTCGTGCTCTGAGAACCATTTGCTGAGCTGGCTAACTGCTTGGATGGGTTTATGAACTGTGGCTTAGAAATGGAGTGGCCAGTTCCCCGCTAGCTCCCCACTTCTAGGGGAACGTGTTCCTCATGAAACCAGAATTTGGCAGAGGCCCTCTACATCCGAAAAGAGCACATAGTGCAGGAAACAGCTGAGACAGAGCTGCTTTGTCGCCTTTTGGAAAAACAGGCAAAGCAAAAAGAGGAACTTTACCAGCTTCTCAGGAAAAGGGGCTCCGAGTCTCAGCTGGCTCGGGACACAAGTGTGAGCTGAACCAATACAAATCAGGGCTGCCTGAGACACTGGGGTTCGGCAGCCAGGCAAGCAAGAAAGCTGGGGCTTTTCACTCAGGAACGGAGGGTGAAGTTGGGTGCCGGCACACTGAAAACTTGCCAGTTCAAAAGAGCTGGAATAAGCACGGTACACCTAGCTTCCCCTCCCCACACCCAACCCAACCCCGGATCACCATTCACAACTAATGGTGCTGCCTCTCTCAGCCCCACTCAGTGTTTCCTGGGGAGGGGGGGGGAACAAGCAGCCCCAGTTGACTCAATGCAGGGGAACTTTGGAGGAACAGGGGGTCCGGGAAATGGAGATAAACAGAGGATGGGGGTGGGGAAGGGTAAGTACTGTCACCCTTTCTATAGAGCAGGATTTCGGGGCTGCCACTGTCTCCCCCAGATAGAGTTTGGGGTTCCTGGCCTTAGCCCCATATGCTAGACTATACCACTGTATTCACATCCTACACAGTACTGTAATAATTGTTGTCCAAAGAATGCCTGATGAGGGTTTTTTTTTTCCTTGAAAAGATGATTTGCAGGTCAGGCGTGGCCTGGTAAAATATCTGTGGCAACATTGTATGGGAAGTTATAAGATTCCTGAGTATGGTGCCCAAAGAGCCAAAGGAACGCGTGCACCTGCTTAATTTGCGTTTAAGCAGTAACCAGCATCATGAAGCAGGAAAGGGGGGGAAAAAGAAGTTCAAACAGGTAGAAAACCAAGCAGGGAACAGTGTTCTACGTAGACTCCTAGTGCTAGCTCTCAGCTGGAAATGTTTTTCAAGAGGGGAACTAAAACTATAAAAAAGAGGAACAAACACCCCCCTCTGGCTCTCCCTGACCACTGCAGTCACTGCCCCTGAAGAGATAAAGGAAGCAGCCATTGGACTTGGGGGCAGGGAGGCTTGACTTAAAGAGTTTAGTTAGAAAGGCTGCTGAAAGCATCTGGTGAGAAAACTTTCCTTTGAATCGAAGTTAGGCACCAGTAAGCATTATGTCTTTCATTTTCTTGTACCCGTTTATGCCTCATTACTTGTACTCACAGAAAATATCTCTCTGTAGTTAATAAACTTGTTTTAGTATTTTATCTAATTCAGTGTATTCACGTTAAAGTGGCTGGCTAATTCCATTGGGGGAAGTGACAAGTTGTGTGCATATTGTGCTCTTAAAAGTGTAACGGAGTCAACATATTTGGACGGGCCAGGAGAGGGCTGGGCAGTACAGGACATACATTTCTGGGGGAAGAGCCAGGACTGGAGCTGTGCTGGGATCACCTTGCAGCATAACCCAAGTTGGCAGGAGCCAAGGCCTGGCTGGCCGGCTGAAGCACACCCAGGCATAGCTCGGTGTGACTTACATGCTGGAGATGTTTGTGAGCAGTCCAGGTTCAAGGCTACAGCAGCAAGGCATTGTAGAGGGCACCCCACTTACAGGGCTGGGGTGACACAGTTAGTCTGGATTGGACCCCAGTACGTCATACTCCCTCCCCAGTTCATGGCCCAGCAAGTCACCCTCTACTCCAAAGTGGGGGAATAAAAAAAAATTTGTTTGATTGGTAACAAAATGCAAACAGCAACAGACCACAAAAATTGCCCCCTCCAGCCTCCCGAACCCGCTGGTCCCTCCCGCCCCCCCGCATTCTGCCAGGACTCACCCCCTCCCCTTCTTCCCCCCGTTGAGGTTAGGGTTGCGAGGCTTCTGGTTTTTGACCAGAACACCTAGTTGAAGAGGGACCCTGGCAGCTCCGGTCAGCACAGCTCTGCAGCACCCAGTGGATGGGAACTGCGGCCAATGGGAGCTGTGGGAGCAGCGCCTGTGGGTGGGGACATGCCATCGCTTCATGGGAGCTGTGCAGACTTCTTCCATCCCCAGGAAATGCCGGGTCTGCCTGAGGTCTGCACTGCCTGGAACCTGTGCTCCAACACCCTTCCCTCCCACACCCAAAATCCCTCCTGGAGCCCGCACCCTGCACCCCCTCCTCCACCCCAACCCCCTGCCCTGAGCCCCATCCTGCACTCCAAACCCCTTGGCCCCAGCCCAGAGCCTCCTCCCACACTCCAAACCCCTTGGCCCCACCCCAGAGTTCACACCCTCCCTCCCGCACCCCAACCCACTGCCCCAGCCCAGAGCCCTCTCCCACACTCCAAACCCCTCAGCCCCAGCCCAGAGACCCCTCCTGAACCTCAAGCCCCCGGGCCCACCCCTGAGCCCGCACACCTTCAGCCAGAAGTCTCACTCCCCTCCTGTACTCCAACCCCCCGTCCCAGCCCATAGCCCCTTCCCACACCCTGAGCCCCTCATCCCCATCCCAGAGTCCGCACCCCCAGCTGGAGTCCTCCCCCTCTCCCGCTCAGCCCAGTGAAAATGAATGATTGAGCAAGGGTGGGGGAGAGTGAGCAATGGAGGGCATGGAGTGAGCAGGGGGTGGGGCCTCAGAGAAGGGGCAGAGCCTCAAGGCAGAAGCGGGGCAAGGGGGTTTGATTTTCTGCAATTAGAAAGTTGCCAACCCTACTTGGGGCTGGGTGCTGTGGGGCCAGTGCTGGGGGTTGCTGGGGCCTGATGAGCCGGGCAGACTAGTGACACTCCCCAGCTGACTCCCTTCTCCAAAGATCTGTCCTCCCTGGTGCAGGAAAGATCTCTGGATCCTCTCTATGCCCCTGCCAGCAAGGGGCTCTCCACTGAGAACAGCGCAGGAGAGAGACCAGCCCCCATGCTGTCTCCCTCAGCTAGGAGAATCTCCCAGCCCTCTGCTGAGCCATGGAACCATGTCAGGAGCATGCAAGTAGCATTGGAGCCATCTCACAAGTTAGAAACCAGCTGCTGCCTTTGGGCCCATGGGGCAGCATCCTCAGCCCAGCTGAAAAGTGACTAAGACCCCTGGGCTTGTGGCTAAGAATGGATGCGCATCTCCCTGTCACAGGGTGACACCAGCCCGGGCTCTTAGCCATACATGCCAATTGGACCAATTAACTGGGCTTAAATGAAGGCACCTGGAGCCTAGGGAGTGAGAAGCCCTGGTGAGGCAGGCTGGCAGTTTAAGCTAGACAAATTCAAACTGGAAAGCTGGAGTACCTTTTTACCAGTTAGGGTAATTAACCCTGGTATAATTTACCAAAGGTTGTGGTGGATTCTCCATCATTGGCAATTTACTAAATCAAGACTGGATGTTTTTCTAAAAGATTTGCAATAGGAATTAGTTCGAGGCAGTTCTCTGGCCGGGCTAGTACTGCATGATCATAGTGGTCCCTTCTGGCTTTGGAATCTATGAAGCTCCACCAGTTGCAGAGCTGAGCATTCTATCTTGGTGTGAGAGCCCCCCGTCCCTTGGTTCTCTGTTCGCAGCGGCTCCCAGCACCTGGTGCTGACCCATCTCCCTGTGAAGTCAGTTGAAAGGCACACAGACTTCAGTGGGACCTGGATCAGGTTGGTGAGCAGGAATTCATTAACCATCTTTGTAGGTCATTTGGTTGTCAGTGCATGAAGATAAAATGTAGGGCATTCACTTGCAAGTCAGTTTGCACCTGTGATATTCTCTCTGGCCCCAAGAGGGAGGATTGGGGGGAAAGGTCAGGTTCTAGGTGTTTCGCCAGCGTGGACACACATCACACTTGTTGTTTAAAAGGCTAGGGAGAAAGTCTCCTCTGAACAGCATGGCTTGTGCACTTTTACCTCACTGGTCCGAAACAAATGAGGCAGGAGACTTCCAGTTCTCCTTCACGTAGCCCCAACCAGTTCCAAACCACTGGATACAGGTGGAGGCCCATAAGCCTTTGGCTGAGAGAGAGAAGCTGCATCTGGGACTGACTGATCAGAACAGCTCTGCGCCAGTGGGTGAGGATAATTCCTCCGGTGCACTGACTGGAGGCAAAAGTAGGCTGAACACTTGGAGCACGGTTGTCCATAGCAGCACAGAGACTCTTATATTGACTCACTTTCCAGCCAGTGTGGAAGGAAGGGTCTCTCATCCATATGTGCTCCAGCATCTACCGGCTCACTGGACTCTGGAATGGGAGGCCCATCAGGCAACTTTGGTTCTCCTGGGATTGGATCAACTGGCCGTTATCAATTCAGTGCCAGTGCTCTAGGTATACCTAGCAACTCTACTTTTATCCCACCATCGTGTGCCAGTGACAGGGAACAAGAGTTGCAAATGAGCGACTGTCTCTTCTCAGTTTGTTTTTAATTTTTGTAATTAAAGAAATAGAATTTTTGACAGTGCAAATTAGTTTCATAATCAGAAAGCGTGCACCAAATATACCAGAGACCACAGCATCTGCAGCATTTTCTAGTGTAACTTTGTTTTGTGCCACTTGCACACAAAGACATCGGATCCCCTGGTAAATACCCTGCGATTGCTAAACAAATACATAGCTTTACTCCTGCAGTCAGCACTTTTTAGGTACTGTGGTCAAAGAAAGGCACATCAACTTCAAATATATTATCGCCCAGCAGGAAGTGGTTTTACCTTCCGCATTTGCTGTTACTATTCGGTGTGGGGGGAAAAACAGTTTGAAGTGTAAGATGTATGGAATCTATTTGGCTTTCCCTTTCCACAAACCAAGGTGGGGAATATGCAACATAGGGGGATATAAAACATACATGTTTTAATGGCACCATTTTCTAAAATTTATATTAATAGTGAAAATGACCATATTTCTTTAACTGCAGAAGTGTGACCATCTCTAAATTGTGAACACTAATTCATAAAATGCCTCTGCATCTGTTGGCTTTCGGTATAATGGAGCCTCTGTAATAGTTGATCATGGTTGATATTGAGAAATAAAATATTCAGACCTATTGTCTTGTTCAGTTTTATTCCATTAGCAAAACAGACTTTTATCTATGGAGAATACATTCTGTAAGGGCACAAGGGTATATTTCAGGCAACAAAATATGGGAGAAATAACAAAGAATGTTATTAACAAAAGCACAAACCTTCCCTTTACGTTTCCCTAATCTCATTTCTATATACATTATTACTGTGTTTAGAAAAGAGTGGACCAACTTCATTTATGGTGTAAAACCAATGAGATTACACCACAAATGAATTTAGCCTTTTGTACTGAGTTTCTTTATAACCAACGGTAATCTCTATTTTCCAAGAAGTAATTTGCAAAAATGCAGAGTGGCAGCCAGGTCACGTATTAGTCAAGCCTAGTGACTTCAATGCAGTGCCAAGAGGAAATGTCGAACTGTTAGATGACACCAAATAGCCCTGACTCAAACCGGTCCAGGGGCTTTTCACACACTAATCCCACTCCAAGCTCTCGGATAGAAGCTGTTCTATTTATTGATTAGATACTGTGAAGATCAAGATCAAGGTTTGGGGTTTTCAGCTAAAAGGCCATGGAAGCAAAACAGAGATTGTTCCATGTCCCTGATCCTTCTAACACGTAGGTATCCTTATAAGTGCATGATGGGGGGGGGGGGGGGCGTTTCTGCAGTTTATATACATGCACAGTGAAGCTGGTCTTAACTACTCAATGGTACTGACAAAAAATAGTTACTTAATGAAAGAGGCCTTCTGATAAAGATGGTGAACTGTGCTGAATGGGGCAGACATTGAGAAGCTGATTTCAGAGGCGCTGGGGCCTTTCTATTCCCATACCAGCCCTCTTGATCTACAACCTCAGATTTTCATTTCTAAACACTGAGCCATATTGTACCTAAACTAAACAAACAAACAAAAAAAGGCGAACCAAACCCTGAAAACCACCCACCTCAGCCAGGAAACAAACTGAGTAAAAGCACTTCTCAGTCTGCATTTATTGCGGAGCTAGCAAAAAGTCTGTCCATACGCAACAATACAAAACATCTGTTGAAAGACACTGAGAAGAGAACTTTTAAAATTTCATGTAGAAAGATAACACCCTGATTCAAAAAAATTACTGAAGCCTCCTTCCACATGAGACCACACCACTTCATATGAACGCACAGTGATATTTTCTGGCTTCTATTTCTGGTTCCAAATCAGGAAGTTTATGACTAAGATAAAAAAAATACATTAAAAATTGGATTTAAAAGCCCAGTTTTAAAAAGTAAATTTGCTTTGTTGTGTTCCTGATATCACTGCCATTTATTAAAACAGAATTAAAATCTAATTTACTTGCTGCTCCTGATGATGTGTATTTTTGCTGACCAAGCTGAGTGAAACGCGAGATGTGAATAGACCAGTCAGTTTCTGTTTTCAGTCAGTTTCTAGTCATCCAAACTTTCCTGATCTCACGCACAATTTGGCTTGCAAACACTGCTGGGTCTGAAGATTTGTAAAAGCTTTTAAGACGAACTTCTGAACACATTTGAACTGATATTTCCTGATAATAATTAACATGTAAAATGATTAAAGTAATAACCAAACTTATTTTGTAATTCAAAAACCACTCAGGGTCCACTTTGAGTGAGGTCTGAGTTGCTTCTTGTTTTGCTGATGGGCCTGCTCATGAGTGGCGCATGACATGGAGCTTTCCAAACCTTCAGCCTCTCATGGAGCTCTGCTCAGACAGCGACGCTGTTGGGGATCCGGTTTGGGGAAAGGTAATAGTAGGGTAGTTTTTTGTTCTTGTTCCGTTCAGTGATGACGCTGACGATCTCATCGAGATCCTTGCGGAATTTCATCATGGCCTGCTTCACTGGCTTCTCTACGAAGTGCTCATCTGGGTACATGCCCAGGAACAGCTAATCGTAGAAGACACAAAGAGATCACTCTTGGGGTAGGTTGGAAATAAACCCTGGAGCCCCAGCTGTTCTGTCTAAATGTCCCATCCTGCAGCAATGCAACCCCCTCTCCTGGGACACATCAGCGCTGCTGCTGGAGACTTTGGTCTGTTTGGATTCTAAAGAAAAGCCGCATGACGTACCCTTTTGCCATCATGCAGCTCCTTGCTTTGGGCAACTACTCCAGAGTGTCCCTAGGAGGCATCCATTGTTTCACCCTTTAAGTTGAGGCTCACCTCTTCTTACAGAGAGTTATCACTGTATGTACCCTCACTCAACCTCCATCCCTTCAAAATGTGTTCCACAAACCTGCATGAATTTGGCCACACAGCCCCTTTGCAAGGTAGGAGAGTATCATTATCCCATTTACAGAGGAAGAAACAGGCAGTGGGAGACAAAGTGACTTGCAAAGAGCCAGGAACAGAACCCAGATCTCCTGGCTCCCAGTTTATGTGGTTTTGCCATAACCCTCCTTCTGCCCTCTCCTATAACTCTAGGTCACAGTATCCTCTTGGTTGGAGCCATGGTAAAGATACAGTAATTGCCAGTGCACAGCCCACTTGCCAGCAGGACTGGCAGCCACGATATCACCGCCCAAGTCCTTTGAAGGATTGAGGTCACGAAGCAACCAGTTTTGTGGTTCTACAAGTATTCAAGTGAAAAATGTTAACCCCTTCCTTGCCTTGTGAGATGAGTGAACCCCGAGCAGTCAGACTCCTGAGAGAGAATAGACAAGGTCTTGAACTTACTTCATTCTCCTGGAACTGGCTCAAGGCCCAGACAGCTCCAAGATGCCAACAAGAGCGACCCCTGTCTGGCAAGCTCTCCACAATCTGCTCAATTGTGACTGTCCCCTTTTCTGTAGGGGGAGGCTGCCGCATGGTCGGAGGGGAGTTGGGAATCCAGGAACACCAGTCATACTGAGAGAGGCAAGACAAAGCAAGAGATTGCCGTGAAAATCACAACCATCGGCATTTAGGAAAGTAACTAATACAGCGTTATTGTAGCCATGTCGATCCCAGGATATCAGAGAGACAAGGTGGGTGAGGTAATATCTTTTATTGGACCAACTTCTGTTGGCGAGAGAGACAAGCTCTCTTACACAGAGTTCTTCCTCAGATCAGCTGAAGAAGAAGAGTTCTGGGTAAGCTCGAATGCTTGTCTCTCTGGCCAACAGAACTTGATCTAAGAAAAGATATTACCTCATCTGTCTTGTCTCTCTGATATCCTGGGATCAACATGGCTACAACAACACTGTATATAACAAAATGTTTGCACATAGTCAAAACCAAGGAAGATTTTGCTTCTGACTGTGGAATCTTTCCAGTCCCTCCAGAGCAGAGGTGTATTGGCCTGGGATGTTTGGGATTCTGAAAGCAACTTACTTTATATAGTAAATTGATGCTATTTTTCCTGGCTGGGCAGAATTTTTAATTAGGTTCTCCCAGGCCAAAATGAGTCTGCCTATATGAAGAAAACAGGTTATGTGTGTGTGAGGGGTAGCAGTGGGGCTGGGGTTTAGAGTCAGGTGACTTGAAACACCCCTGTCACCTAGATGCAGTTTACCACGTTTAAAATCATGTTAGCCTTGGCTGTAGCCTTGACTATCCCTCAAAGTTATAAAAGGACAAGCTAACAGGAGTTTAAAAGGCTTAAACTGTGCCTACACTAGGTATTAAGGGACACTTTCAGTCATGTTGGTTAACTTGAGTCAACTAACTGAGTTTAGGAAAGCACTTTTTTTGTAGTCCAGACCTACTGGAAGACTATTCAAGTCTGGTGAGACACTTAATTTGTTCCATGTAGGAGATAAGGGGAGATTATTATACATTTTATTTTCCAGAGCTGTTCAATATTGGAGAAAAAACAGGATTCTAAAGGTAGGCTGTTTTGTGGTGGGTATACTGCCAGCACAGGGCATGTTGGGATACCCCTGTTATCATGTAAGAATATAAGAACATAGGAACGGCCATACTGGGTCAGACCAAAGGTCCATCTAGCCCAGTATCATGTCTTTCCACAGTGGACAATGCCAGGTACCCCAGAGGGAATGAACAGAACAGGTAATCATCAAGTGATCCACCCGCTGTTGCCCATTCCCAGCTTCTGGCAAACAGAGGCTAGGGACACCATCCCTGCCCATCCTGGCTAACAGCCATTGATGGACCTATCCTCCATGAATTTATCTAGTTATTTTTTGAACCCTGTTATAGTCTTGGTCTTCACAACATCCTCTGGCAAGGAGTTCCACAGGTTGACTGCACTGTGTGAAGAAATACTTCCTTTTGTTTGTTTTAAACCTGCTGCCTATTACTTTCATTTGGTGACCCCTAGTTCGTGTGTTATGTGAAAGAGTAAATAACACTTCCTTATTTACTTTCTCCACACCAATCATGATTTTATAGACCTCTATCATATCCCCCTTTAGTTGTCTCTTTTCCAAGCTGAAAAGTCACAGTCTTATTAATCTCTCCTCATATGGAAGCTGTTCCATACCCCTAATCATTTTTGTTGCCCTTTTCTGTACCTTTCCCAATTCCAATATATCTTTTTTGAGGTGGGGGGACCACATCTGCATGCAGTATTCAAGCTGTGGGCATACCATGGATTTATATAGAGGCAATGTGATATTTTCTGTCTTATTATCTATCCCTTTCACAATGATTCCCAACATTCTGTTCGCAATGTAGCATGATGAGTCCCATCGTGGGACTTTAAAACCAGCAAGTGTCTCAGTAAACTTTAAAATGGCCTGAGATCCACTTCCTCATTGGTTGGGGTTATTGAACTTTTGAAAATTTTACCCAACGTGACCTAAGAGTCTAAGTCCCATTGACTTTCCATGAAAGTTAGCTTTCTAAGATCCTTCTGAAAACGGGACTTAGGCATGTTTGAAAATGTTACCCATAATCTGAACACTGAAGCCAAAATGTTCAAATCGTGACTCAAATTAGGCACCAAAATCCATATTTAGGCACTGAAATAAGTGGCCTTTCAAAAGGCACAGTTCCCATGGACTTTGATGGTGTTTGCAGGAGGTTAGGCGGGTATTTTAGCACAGAAGGGCAATTGAGTGTGTAACCATACATTTAAAAAAAGTTCCCAGTCCAAGCCACTGCAGCTGCACATCCCAACTGATATGAGCGCTATTCTTCTGGAAAATAAGAATGTGTAAACCCCACACAGGAAATAAAGGGGTTAATGAGGGCCTGAGAGTCCAATTAACCCACCTGGCTGCATCTGGAGAGTGAGTTAGGCTTAATTAAAGGTTAATCTCAGCTGGGGAGGAGCTGCTGGTTGCTTTAAAGACTGGCAGGCTGGAGCAGAAGAAACTCTGCAGTCACTCTCTGGGACTAGAGAGTGGAGACAACGGGAGGATCAAAGAGACAGTGTGGGAGAGAATTGGCCTTGGGATCCTCTCCTGAGTAGAGAAGTCTGGCTAGAGGCCCGCAGAGACACGGAGCAGCTGCTGGGGAGTGGAGCAGGCTCCGATGGGGAGCCCTCATACTGGACTGGCCTTGCAGGCGTTGGATTGAGGAATGAAAGATCAAGTCTGAGGAGGGCAGAAGTTGGTTTGGGATTATCTTGGAGGAGTCCAAGGGGGAGCCCAGCAAGTCCTGGTCCTGCAAGAAGGGTGAACCTAGGTATGCAGGGGGGAGAAGGCCTGGGAAAAGACCACAGCAGGAAGAAGCCCAGGGAGGAAGCTGGGGGTGGGTCTGAATAAACAGACCTTGCCTGCTCACCAGAGGGTCCCTGGGCCAGGGCCGGCTCCAGGCACCAGCCCACCAAGCATGTGCTTGGGGCGGCACCTGGAGGGGGGTGGCGCGGCGGGGCGCTCCTGCCACCGGGGGCTCTCCGCCCTCCCCTCGGCGGGCTCCCCACCCTGCTCCCGGCGCTCTGGCCGCTGGGGAGAGCGGGGAGCCCCGGTCGGGCTCCCCGCCCTGCTCCCGGCGCTCTGGCCGCCGGGGAGAGCGGAGAGCCCCAGTCGGGCTCCCCGCCCTGCTCCCGGCGCTCTGGCCGCCGGGGAGAGCGGAGAGCCGGTGGGGGATTGCTCGGCGCCCTCCCCTGCCACGCTGGCGGGGGGGCGGGGCGGCGGGTGGCTTTTTTGCATAGGGCGGCAAAAAAGCCAGAGCCGGCCCTGCCCTGGGCTGGAACCCTCAGGAGAGGAGGAGCCTGGGGTCTCCTACCAGCCACTGGTGAAGGAGGCATGAAGCCCCCAGATATAAGGGGATAGGGACACTGGAAAGCCCCGAGACAAAGGTGTGAAAAGACTACAGGGCCCAGCATCGGGGTCAAAGACCGGACATAAGGAGATTGGACATTTATTTGTTAGACTCTCTGGCAGGGTGGGGACTAAACATGACTGGCCAGGGGCTGAGTCATGAGAAGAGGCGGGCTACAGTGGGACCGGCACGATGGTCAACAGGAGGCACCTGATGAGAATATAGCTGCTGCTCCACACCCAGCCATGAGTCCAACTCTTCTACACCCATACCTGACCAAAATTCACAGCCGCGTGCTGGGCTGACGCTGTGAATATCGCCACAGTTAGATATTCCGATAGCTTCTCGCGGGTCTTGATTGTCTTCGGAAATCCTAAAAGGGGGAAGAGAAGAAAGCTGGAAATAAGGTTTGGATCAGTTATGGCACACCTGAGTTATTGGCCTGCGGTAGGTCAAACAGCGCATGGCTTTCTGTTCCTGGCTTCTGCTACTGATCTGCCAGGTGGCCTTGGCACCTCTCTGATCCTCAGCAACCCATCTGTAAAATGGTGGATTCACTGACCCACCTCACAGGGGAATTTTAAGACTTCATTGATGTTTGTAAGGCCCTGTGAGATCCTCAGGTGAAAGGTTCTATATGAAGGCAAAGGGGTGTTTTTATATTTTAAAACAATTCCATTCTATTTCTTCCGACCAGGTTCCCAGCAGCTAAGGACATGAATGAGAGCTGAGCACTCTCAGCCATTCTCCTTTCACCTCAGTTCACAATTCAAGCACGGCAACATTGTACAAGAGTAAACATTGCTGCGCTATGTCTAAAAAGTCTGGCGAGTAAATGACCCAGGAGGCAGAGGGACAATGACGTACGATTAGCCTGAAGGCAGCATTTAAGGGATGGTGGGAGGTGGGAAAATGGCAATTCTAAACCTGTTCAGGGGAACAAGGGGAGGAGGAACAGAAATATTCACATCAGACACCCTTAAGACTAGGTAAAACCAAGTGGAGCTCCGAAGAGGTGATTGCAGAGAAAGCCACGCTTTTGTTAACCTATGGGAGACAGCTGGGGAGAGAAAAGGGATTGGGGGTCTCCTGTGCATAATGCTCTTCCCACCAACAGAGATTTCCCCACCCTTCTTTGAGGCCAGACTGTGTGGGGAGGGGGTGGGGGGATGCGTATATAGGGTGGTGAGACCAGAATCACATAATCTATGGGAAGGTCCAATTCCAGCCAGCTACTTCCAAGAACGGGGAAGCAGAGAGATGAGAAAGCGAAGGTGAATCCAACTTTGAAAGCGTTGTGAGAGTGGCATCTCTACAAGTGTGGAATACCTTAATAGCAAGGCAGTGATGGCACAACACTGGGTGAATCTGAAGGGCAGGAAGATACGGATATAGCCAGTGCCCTCCCTGCTTATGGGAGGGCTTGGACTAGATGAATCAAAGATGCTTTTCTATTTATTATTTGTATTGTCCTGAGGCCCTGACCAAAATAAAGGCCCCATTGTGCTGGTGGCAGCACATGCACAAAACTGCCCCTGTCCCAAGATGCTTACAAACCAAACAGACAAGATGAAGCGCAGTTATCCCCAATGTACAGACAGTGAGCTGAAGGACACAGACATTAGAACCAAGATCCCCTGAGTTCCAGCCCAGTGCCTTAACCACAAAACCAGGAGGGAGAGACTCCAAGGCGTTGGGGTGTGTGGCTTTGAGTTGTGGCTGGCACCATGGAAGACTCAGCCCAGACCAGGCTGCCACATCTCACCTGAAGACTTGTTGCCCTTCATTCCATAGACATAGACGTCCTTGACGAAGGCCTGGAGCTCCAGGTCCTCACACACGACCTCATCACTTTCGTAGTAGATGTCAATCACGTCTGTCATGAAGCTTCAGCCACAGCAAGGGAACAAAGAGCAGAAGGGAAGCCCTGTCATTTCCTGGAGACCCTTTGCCGTGGTGTCTCAGATAGCACATCAAACATTGCACTGGCAGGCAGGCACGGCCACAACCTTCCGAATTTGCTCCCAGGACAGGAGGCAGTGGAGGGTGGAGGACTCCATGATCTCAGAGGGCCTCATTGATGGCAACATGGCTTGGGTGGGGAGTCCCTCTAGCAGCTCCGAGTCATCTGCAACTATGGCATTATCTCTGGCCTTTGCACAGCTCCTTCAGCCTGCTCAGAACGATGTCATTCCCTGATCCCCCCCACCCCTGTTCTTTGACTCCCTCCATTTATTCTCTCTGGCCTCCTCAATTAAGTCTGCATTTCTTGCCTTCCCCTTTGAGGCTCTGCCTAGATCTCTGGTGACATTTCTTCACATTCCCTTCTGCCCAAACCTCCCTTTCTCTCCTCCTCCATCTTTACACTCTTTGGCTGCAGCTCCTTCCTAATCCAGTGCACTAAGTGATCATCCTCTCTCTATTCTGACACTTCCATTGAACTCCCTCCCTCTGCAAGGGCTGCTGACGCGAAGTGCTCTTAAACAAAATCTTGCAGCAGCCGGAGATAAAGCTCTCCACATTCTCCACTGTCTTCCCCCTGGGGTAAAAAAATGCTCCCAGTTCTCCACTAACCCCACTGGCAGCATTTTAGATCCACCTCGTCCAGATGAAGAGGACTATACCAGGTGCAGGGCAGTGCAAAATCGACCCCTGTGTGTCAGAATTGACTTCCTTTCACTGCATTGCATTTAGCCTACAACTGGAAGAGTAATTTGCCATGTGACCAGTGACCAGTATCTGCACCCCACATCTGAGCCACTTAAGAACAGAGCAAACAATATTAACAGTGGCACTTACTGTGTTGGAGGACCCTAGCTGAGGTGTACTCTAGTGCTTAGGAGAGTCACCGTGACTAGGCCCCTGCATAACAACACGTTCACAGGTCAGTGTGTCACAGACACTCTAACATGTACAATCTGAGAGTTCAGAAACTGAACAACTCGTTAATGAAGGATGTTTCACTGAGGACCAGATTCTGACACCCTCCCACCATGCTGTCTAGCACCTGCAAGCACTCCCATTGGCTGCCATGGGGCTATTGATGGAGTAAAGTACTATTCAGTATTTGTAAAGGCATATAACCAAGATTAATCAGTAAAGGGGAGAAAAACACCACCAAGTGCATCAAGAAAATAACCACATGAAAGATGGGATTTCTTTGCCTTTCATCTGGGATCTAACAGTGTTGGGAGATACTCAAGATAAACAGCTGCCAAACCAAGAGCTGAGCATGCGGGAGAAGAATGTGAACCAGAGTTTCCAAATATGCTGACTATTAATAACATGCACTAATGCTTTCAGTTCAAGAAGGCTTTAACTCAGTTTAGCTGAAGTCTAATTGGCTTAAGCCAGAGAAAGTCACTCTCGAGCCAAAATAATGGCCTGTCCACATGTGAAATCACAACTCTCTGGTGTGAATGAGGCCTATTGACCCTGCAGAGCTAACAACTCTGGGACAGGAAGATAGATTCTATTCTGGCTCGTCCATCACTGATAGTACAGTTGATTATGTTCCATCTTGTGGCCAAATTCAACCCTTGTTTAACCCCATGCAATCCTACTGAAAAACATGGGCTGCACAGGTGTCTCTGGGGCAGAATTTGGCCAGCAGAATCTCTGTTGCTGGTCAAGACACACAAGAAGGAAAGTACCCAGCATGGCTCCCAGAGCCCAGGTTCAATTTGCAGGGCTGGCAACTCCCGCCCCCCCCCGCCACATTTTTACTTGCAAGAACAGGCAGGCAGGTTTGATCCAAAGTGACAGAGACACACAGTGTCTCCTACCTCTTTATTGCCTCCCAGACTTTGATGCCATCATCCCGATAGTAGTAATATGGGATATCTTCCTTGCTGTCCATCCCTTTGGCTTTGATTTCCTCTGGGAAGCAGAGGGAACTGTAGGTAAGTTCTTTTGTTGCTCGCTGGACCATTTGCACATGTCCACCTCCGCCAGTGGCATTCGCCTTCAGTGTAAAAAACGAGACTCAAGAGCATTAGAAGAACGTGGTTGCCCTTGCTGAGGTCTCACACGCTGTCCTGTCCACCTCCCAGCAGCTGGTATGGGAGCAGGCCCATGCACATGTTTCTGCAGGAGAAACTCAAACCTCCACGTGAATTACTATAGTGAGACTGCACATTTGGGTTTGAATCTTTCACACTCATTTAGCGGATCATCATTCACATTCAGGGTTTTTCCAGACTGGTTTTCTCCCACTTATAGCATCTCCTAATAATACCTTCCATTTATTGCCAAAGGATCCCAAAACACTTTACTACACATACATGCGCACACGCACCCCAGAATCACTGTCACTAGAATGCAGTCACATCTGGGGTGGAACATGCCAGCAGCTTAACTGTGCACCATAATTTTACACGACAGTTTATGACAGGAGGCAAAGACGGATACAGCATCCAATTTGAGGGGTAGTAAGGGTGGCAGTATGTAATTACTCAAACTGGAATTTAGCCAAAACAACTGGATCGCATCTTATGAAATGTGCAATGGGACCAAATCAGAAGTGGCCAAGGCTTCAGTTTACATCTCATGCGGAAGTAGGGCATGCCTGTAACAAGCTGCATCATAACAGCATCAGATTAAATATTTTAAAAAATGTTCTTCCCTCTAAGTTTCTCTCTTTCTAACATATGGCCCCACTACCTTCCTATCACTCATCTTATATTTATTGAATTCTAGTTGCTTCTTAACCTAATCATCTGCATCTGACCCCAAATGGAAACTGCTCTCAGTGGAGGCTCATTTACTGAAAGACAGCAAAATCATTATCTGCGAGCATCCCAAGCTGCAATTCTTCACACGACACTTATCTCATTTTCATTAGTTACCAGCTGGCCTCCTGCCTGACTGATTCTCTGCCAATATATGGCAGGGTTTTTCCTTCAGTGAGCAGTTACCTGTGAACTTCTGCATGGAGTTGTCTGCAATGCATACATGATGCTGTAGCACAGACAGGGTGCTGGAATAAATTGCCTAGGGAGGTTGTGGAATCGCCATCTCTGGAGATATTTAAGAGTAGGTTAGATAAACGTCTATCAGGGATGGTCTAGACAGTATTTGGTCCTGCCATGCGGGCAGGGGACTGGATTCAATGACCTCTCGAGGTTCCTTCCAGTCCTAGAATCTATGAACCTATGATCCAGTCATGCTTAGCTAGTGAAATCTGAGACAACTGCAGCCCAAAGTGGAATGGCTGCAAGTTGATAGCAGCAGCAGTTCCAAAATTCATCATCACAAAGCCATGATTCTGCTGTTTTTTGCAATTCAAGGAAATGGTGGTCAGGATTGACGCAGGGGACTGGTGGTCCATAGAAACCTATCTTGATTTCAGCATCTTCTAGCAGGGCGTTTAGTGAGACCTGGTTTATCTCCTTGTCTTATCAGACCCTTACACTATTTTTAGTACACAACCCAGTTCCCATGCAAATAAACACTTCAAAAATGAAGTCTAAGAACTACACTTAAATAAAGTTAACTTTTGGGCACAAACAACACAACAATGACATCTAGTATTCAACACACAAACACCATGGGTAAACATTTTCACAAGCACCTAAAGTCCCATTTTCACTTCTGAAAATGGGCCATAGCCTCCTAAATCACTCAGGTGCTTTTGAAAATTGTACCCTACAGCCCTATAATGTACAAACATACCATGTGTTAGCTTCTATATCTATAAAATTATACACGTCTGCATATAATTGTGTTTGTCTGTATACGCCCACATGCACTTGTATATTATATAAGCTCAGTTCACACAATCCAAACAGCCATTAGTGCCTATGATACTTGATTACTACAGACCCCATTCAGTTTTGAATTGGTCAATTAAAGGTGAAAGGTAGTATCTTCATGTTGTCTCGTGCAACTTTTTGAACATCTAGCACAAGAAACAAAACACAGCGCAACAGATAAGGAAGTAAGCCTTACAGTCAGAGGAAGGGTTGCAAGGTAGTTGATGGGGGGAAGGAAAGCAGAAGCATGATTGTCTCACCTTGTCAAAGAGGCCACATTCACAGATGAGCTGCTCTCGGGCTTTGGTGTTGATGGCTATTGTGAAGCGCACATGGGGTACCAGGAGCTGTGCAGGAAAAGAGAAATGAGAAAGGAGCACAGTTTGATTCACCCTTTATGATTTCATCTCATAGCAAATGTCTGACAAGTTTAAAGACCTGAAATTTCAGACTTTGTTGTGATGTCACCTTGGAGTGCAACCAACTAAACTATCTCTACAAATAATACAACTTTGTTTTCTCCTGGTTCTTCAAAATATTCAGCCCACAGAAAGGAGAAAAGTGCCCTGAAAGCTGCAAACCTTTGTAAGTTTTGAGCCATTGCTTCTCAGTCAGTCCTTGTTGAAACAGGGTGATAATCTCTCCGGCACACGCTCTTGCTGGAATCTATTATTCTTCCTTGAAAGTAATGACCTACCTTGAAAAGGGGGTGCACAGCAGGCAGCTGCCGGAACATGGCTATACCAAACACTTCTGAAATTAAGTGTGTCCGCAGAAGATGGGTCACAGTCTGATGCATGTGGAAATCCGAAGAGCGAACCCAAATTTTCGCCAATAACCAGTCGTATTTGTCATCTGACGGGAGGAAAATGGGATTGTCTGGTCCGGGGATTTGACTGATCTGAAAGGGTTAAAAATCATTTTTTAAAACACTGCCCATAACAATGCACAGTGCCCCATTAATGGCTCAGACAACAAACATACCTGGATAGCAATGGGAACTATCTTATTCTCCATGTTCTTATACAGTAAGCAGATGGGTGCAGCCAAGTACTGTAATGTGCATGGGTCTGTTTTATTGGCATCAATACCATCCAGCAGTTCATAGTCCACTAGGAAAATGTTCCCTTGCTGCAGAAAGAGAAAAGGGGGCAACACATTTAAGCAGAGAGGGAAGGGGGCACAGGAACCGACTCACCAGACGAGAGCATTCTGCCTCTGATAGTCTCAGATGCTTTGGACAAGGTGCAAGATACCCCATAGTGAACTATTACAGAATAATTTGCCCATGTGGGAAGATTCTTCTAACCCACATCAGTCAGAGGTTGGTTTATGTCCTGTAATTGTATTCCGGCAGTTGGACCAGGCTAACCCAAGCTGTGCTTTGTTTAACTTACCATTTAAAGATCTAACTTTTTTCTAGGAGGCTGTTTGCTTTAGTGACATGCATCTTGCTGGGGCTCAACAGCTTTTTATCCAGCTTGGCTTTTCTTATGCGTGAGATATGATGATCATTTGCAGAACACATTAGCCACATCTCTGTGGTACTTTACTGGGGTCAACTGGTTTGAGTCTGCACAGTCCAACATTCCGAGTTTGCTTTAGCTTGCTAAACTTTCTAAAGGAGTTATGCTCTTTTTAGACGTTTGCATTGTGGTCACTTGACACATGCCATCACATCACACTGCCAGCCCAGGACAGACTATATGCCAAGAGCGATGGCTTATCCCCACCCCCATGTTTCTTTGCCATTGCGACTCCACTCTGCATAATGTAGGAGAGCAAACCACCGCTAGGAGTGAGCCAGGAATTCAGTCCATTCCATCCTAGCCTTTTGCTGAAACTGTCAGTAAGGGAAACAAGATGGATCAGGTGATCTTTTATTGGATCAACTTCTGTTGGTGAGAGACACAAGCTTTTAAGCCACACTCAGAAGCTTGTTTCTGTCACCAAATAAAAGATATTACCTTACCCACCTTGTCTCTCTGCTATCATGGGAATGTCATGGCTACAACTACAGTGTAAGGGGGACACTTAGTGCCAACTGCAGCACTATTTTTTTGTGATAGGGATATTTCTCTAATGGGAACTGGAGTAAAACTTGCCTACTCAAACTGCAGGCGTTCTCCTCGGAAGTGAAAAAAGTGAGCAGAATTCCTCTAATCTAAAAAGTTGGCTTTGCCATTACAAACCACATGAAAGGAGATAACTGAAACCATGCCAGGATAGCACAGTGATTGGAGTGTTGTTATAAATATGGAGAGACAAAGTGAAAGAACAAGTCAATGCTCATTCAATGCTGTACCTTTATTTCCTCTTCCAGAGTCAGGTTCCTTTCCAGGCTGCATTCTACCATATCTGTGGTAACTGGAAGCTTTTTGGGTAGCTCTCTGCATCTTTTGATCATTACAGGATTGCATCCATTCAGGAACTGGTATCCAAACATAAAATCTTCCTGCCAGTGCTGCATCACGTATTCTGAAGGAGACACAAACATGCAGCACTCATATCACTACCTGCTGATGGTTTTTGCATTATACTGTGCACAGAACTTCACTAAGTAAATGAGATATCCAGAAAAGGATTTTTTTTTTCAATATATTTGTGTCCTACATGTAATAGAGGTTTATAACAGTCACTCAAATTAAACTGCCCTTGAAGTCGCAAAAGGATAATAAAATATCTTCACTGTTCACTTTCTGTTCTAAGCTATTGCACATTGTATCATTAAACGACCACTCTGTTCCCACCCACTTGTGGCTACATTTCAGTAGGGAGTGAAGCAATTCTTGAATACAGAAAGTTTGCAAAGCATTTTGGAAACCTTTTGGTCCTGTAGAGATCTAAGATCATTAGGTATGGGAATGAATTATAATCATACAGGGAGATTCTGCATCCACTTGTACTAGATTAGGCAACATTACACTAACAAAATGCAAAATTCATTCAGCCTTTTTTTTGTTGCTTGTTTGTTTTTGTTCTATTTTTTGCCATGCTATTACTTTTGTGTTGCATTGGGTGTTTTCCACCATTATCTTGTGTTGTAGATTTCATAACGTCATGCTGCCGTTCCAGCCAATGACACATGAGACAGGAACACACAGTATTCACATTTCAACATCAGGTTACAGCAAAAAAAAGTTCAGTTGATGTCTCATGGGGGGCAGGGAGAGATTTCCAGTATTTCTTCTTTTCTGCCTGACCAGACATTTTTATGAAAGCTCCTTCTTGTCTACTCTAGCTTAAAGCAAGAAGACCACAGACATATGGAAATATAAAGATGAATGGATCTGAAAAGTAATATATTTGAAGACAGCAATTGCTTTCTACCAGAAGTAAAATATTATGGATTGCTTCAAGCTTATATTTCCATCATGCTTGCAAATTGCACAGTGATTTTGTATCTGTACTGGAAGTTGGGATGAGGTGGCAACATTTCTCATGTTTGGGACAGAAAGCATGGGATTGCAAAGAACAGTAAATTGAACTCATCCTCATACTCATCCCGGTTCTGCAAACACTTACACATATGCTTAGCTTTAAGCAGGGGAATGGTCATATTAAGCATTAATCCTAATTAAATCAAAGTCAAGCACATACACAAATGTTTGCGGCACTGGAGAGCCTTATTAGGACAGAAAAGTTATTAGTTAATTTATATGGCTTTCATCTATAATAAAGTACTTTAGGAAACCATCTTATTACATGTAACAAAATATTGTAATCAGGTTTTAACAGCTCTGCATGCCCTATGTGGCATTGTTTCTTGTATTCAAGAGATCATAAGCATTACCCATATTTTTGTTAATTCCCATTTTGCTTGACTAAGCAGTTAATAGCTTCAGGGAATCTATGTATAAAATTCTTAACCAGCACCTAAGGAAGTTTAAAGGGACACCATCAACTTAAAAAAACCTAAACATTCTTCTGTCTGAAAATATTTTACCTACTATTGTTTCAAGTAACAGCGGAGATGACTACAATTAACTGAAAGGGATCAGAGACAAATGTGTTTTATTTTGGTACCTGACAGCACTTGGTATAGAGTCAGTTTCACTGTTTCCCTTTCATAGTCAGGGAGGGCAGTTTCTCCTGTTTGTGTGGGTCTTTCACATAGCAACATAGAGAGAAAAACATAAATAAATTTGATTGTAAAGCCCCAAACATTGGCAGGAGAACTTGGGAGCAGGTGTAATCATAGAAATGTCAGACTTGGAGAGGCCTCGAGAGGTCCTAAAGTCCATCCCCCACACACTAAGGCAGGACCAACACATGAAACTACTTTTGATTCATTTTTGGATTAGCATTTTCAAAAGTGCATTTAGGTTTCTATACCCTACTAATTTTCAGTAAGAACTAGGAGCCTAAATCACTTTTGAAAATGGGGCTTTGGGTTTGGTTCTCTGGTCTGGGCCAGGCAGGATTTCCACAACAGTCCCTTCTAGCCTTAAATTCGATGAATTTGAAGTGTAAAGTTTTCAGAAGTGCCCAAGGGATAGATTTAAAAGGTATCTAGGCATCTAAAGATGCAGACAGGTGCCTGATGGGATTTTCAAAAGCACTTGAACAGATTAAGTGCCTAACTCTCCTTGAAATCAATGGGATTTGGGCACCTGACCTGCTTAAGTGCTTTGAAAAATCCCATTGGGTGCCAATGTGCATCTTCAGGTGCCTAAATACCTTTGAAAGTCTGTCCCTAAGTGACTTGGGGACTTTGACAGTGTTCATAGATTTCCTAAAAGCTAGAAGGGACCACCTAGTCTGGCCTCCTGTCTAGTACAGAGCAGAAAACCTCCCCCAGGGAATTCTGCCTCCAGCCCAGCTATTTGTGTTTGAAGTAGCACTTGGTTTTCGAGTTGAGTGGTGTCCTTTTGGCCCCATAAACTAGAGTTCTAACTGCTCATCTAAACTGTGCTTTTCAGACAGCATGTGGCTGAGGCAGATCAGAACAGACCAGACGCTCAGGCGTGAGCCACTTCCGTTCCAGTTAGTACTAAGAAAGGGGAACAATTAGTCACTCTCTAAAGCAAATACTGACAAGTGAAGACAAACCCACCAGAGATTGTATTGCTGATTCGGACAAAGATCTTCTCGAAATCTGCAAAGTCACTCCAGGAGGACTGGAACATGTGCATGAAGCGGTTGACATAGAGATTCTCCATCCTATGGAAAAGACGACAACACTAAAAAGCCATTTGCAGCCTCCTCACCAGCCCTTCTTATAATTCTCCCCTTACCACACACCCATAGTAAATTTCATGGTGGTGAACTGTGTGACATTATCCTCTCTAAAGGGCTCTGGGCTGCATCTACACCCATCTATAGAACTACGTTCAAATATTTAGGCTCAAAATTCCCCCCCCACACACTCTCCCTCGTGGGAGAAAGAAAAAGACAGAACCAAACGTGACCGATGCTAGCCATGTCACTTCATGCATGGGAGGGGGCTCGGGTGCTGGGTTCAGAGAACCTGAATGGAACAGACTGGGCTGGGGGTGCTTAGGAATTCCCTCATTGGTACGTTGGCAGCTCAAATCCACGCCACATTGTTTAACCCGATCAACAGCAGGTCTAGATGGCCTTGTAGTAAAAATGCTATCGGAGCGAAGTATTATTAAAAACACTTGCCACTGGTAGCATTGGGGAGAGGCATTGGTGTTAGACCAACACTGGGAGAGTTGTTAAAAACATTCCCTGTAGATGAGACACTATTTATCTAGCTATGCTAAGTACATCTATGGTCCCCCATCACTGTGGAATTTTAGCACCCAACAACCCTTAATGGATTTATCCTCACAACTCCCCTTTGGGGCAGGGCAGTGCCTTCATCCCCATTAAATACAGGGGGAAGTGAGGCTCAAGCGACTAAGCCATAGCTCCTCAAAGGGACTTAGGTGCCTAATGCACATTGATTTAAATGGGACTTAGGCAACTAAGCATCTTTGAAGATTCGGCCCTAAGTGACTTGCCCAAGGTCACAACACAGGAAGCCTGTGGCAGAGAACACGCTTGAAGCCAGGTCTTCCAAGTCCTAGGTGATCCCCAACCACCTTGCCTGGAATTTCACTCAACCTGGTCTCCAGAATACAAGCAGCACCAGCAGTCGCAGAGCAAGTTTCTTCACAGTGCCCCATCAATAAGCCTCAGCCTTAGAGCCGGAGGGGAGGGAGTTCAGCTCCTGTGCAAATCCAAGAGTCACCCTGGGGTGTTTTCGCCTTCCTCTGCAGCATGGGGCACGGGTCACTTGCAGGTTTAAACTAGTGTAAATGGTGGAGTCTCTGTACGATCTTAAACCACGGACTTCAGTAATCCAGCCAGACGTTAGGGGGCTATTGCAGGAGTGGATGGGTGCGGTTCTGTGGCCTGCGATGTGCAGGAGGTCAGACTAGATGATCACGATGGTCCCTTCTGGCCTGAAAATCTCTCAGCCTATGAGTTTAAGGACAGAAAGCTCCACCAGATCGTCTGGCCTGATCTGTATCCCACCAGCCGCTAGCACCACCCAGCACCCGCACACGAAACCTAGCAAGTGACATTAGTGCTAATTGTAGGGGCAGCGTATGATGTGGCCAGCTGTCTTCTGGGGAGTGGACTAAGGGTGGAGTTTTCAAACACGCCTACGTGATTTAGGCACCTAACTCCCTTTGAAAATCCTACTTGTTCTACGTAGGTCTCAGCATCAAAATCTCATGCTTCTGGACGCAAGGTTATTATTGCAGGAGCTATGGAGGATTTTCCCCTTGTGCCTATTACTGCAAAACCAGGATGTGTTTGTTTTATTGTTACCTTCCTCCACTCCCCCCCCGCCACATTCCTCTCTTCCATTGCATTCTGACTGACTTGTAGACAGTCAGCTCTCTGTCCCTTGTCTTTACAAGGGTGTTACTGCAGCAGAAATATGTTCATTTGTTTTGCCTTCATCTGTAACAGGTATGTGCCATGGACAGAGGCAGGATACTGCACTCAGTGGACCAACAGTCCAAACAAGAGCCACATCCAAAACCTACACCAGGAAAATCTAATCTCGGAGTGGTAGAAGAGGGAATGATGTCAATGGGTGTAATCTAGTAGGGTTTTAGCGAACTAGCCAATAATACATCATGTGGGAAGCCAGGCCAGTAGATACCATTTCTCAGTCTGGCGCTGACATTAATAACTGGCTAACAGAGAGGCCGAAGAAGTTATAATAAACGGCAACATGAATTCATAAAACAGTAAGGGTGGGATGCTTTGAGAACTCTCTATGTTATTCAGTCAGTGGGATAATGTGATGCTCTATTTAATTAAATGAAAATCTCAAGAACCAAATAATCTGATTTAAGAAATAGTCTGAACACTGGCCTGGAAGTCAGACACTCCCCAGTTCTAATCCCAGCTCAGACACAGGCTTCCTCTATAGCTTTGGTCAAGTCACTTCACCGCTCGGTACCTCAGTTTTCCCACCTATAAATAGAGATAATCAGATTGATTTACCCCATGGGCTTAAAGTTAGTGAAGTGCTATGCACATGCAAAGCTTTAGTATTATTAAAAAGAAATCACTTCTTTCAACTGAAAGGTGAGGAGTGGGCTGGACCGGAGGAGGGCTTTGTCCTGACACTGGGGCTGGAATGGAGGAGTGGCTTTGTGCTGACACTGACAATTTGTTGAGTAGAAACTGACCAGCAACACTAAGGTGAACCAGGCAATGAGCAAGGGATGTCTGCGGAGACTACCTGAGGATCTGAAGTAACAGCTTGTGGGAAAGTGGCCAGAAGAGTGAATTCATTGTCAGTCAAGGCAGATTTATGCCCCTTGACTAGGACAGCACTAGACACAGCCAGGGAGGGCAAAAGGCTGGAGTGGCAGGAAGAAATAGTTTGCAAAATGACCCCCAGAAAGTGATGGCAGCAAATGAGGGAAAAAAATAAAAGGTGTTTGGCTGCACTGAGAAGGGAATTTATCCATGAATCCAGGGAGATAAGATGCTAAACAGGGTCAGGTGTGAAATCATCCATTTGTTTCTGGGTACCAAGATTATAACAGAAGAAGTAACAAGAGGTACCTGAGTGGTGCACTAAGAGGGAAAGTTGGTGGATCTGTGTAGCCGGAAAAGAAGGTGATTTACAGGACATCTGATCCTAGTTTATAGGGATCAGAAAGGATCATACAAGGACCAAGAGAAGGCCCTTCTCTGAGCATCAAGAAGGGAGACTAAAGCATGGACATGATTTTAGGCTAAGGCGAGATAACAGGAAGGGCTGCTTCCCCCAGAGGGTCATTGGCTGTTGGATGAGTCTCAGGAAGAAGCAAGAAGTGAGCAGAATTATAAGTGAATTTACAGACCCTACTTGGGAGCTGCTTGTCCAGTTTAAATTTCCTGTCCAGCCAGACCCAGCAGGTTCTAAAGCCCTAACTAGCAAGTTAACAAAGCACTTACCTTTACAAAGCTAAATATGCAGAAAATCATTTCAAACCCTACCTGCGTTGCCAGTTTTGGCTGGACATATTCCTGGAGGTGTCATTACACGACACAATCTTTAATTAAAGATTAATCTTTAATTCCTGGAGACTCCAGGACAATCCTAGAGGGTTGGCAACCCTAATCAAACTGCAGCTGCCTCTGGGACAGTGGAACACTGTTGCTTTTTAACAGTGCACAGCAACCACACACGACACAATAGTTTAGTTTAAGATAGGAAGTGCAGAATATCATACTGCTTGAAACCGTAGAAGGAGAAGAGGGAGTGAGAATGTAAATCCCCACATGGAAACATGACACCAGGATTAACTCCCATATACTTGCAAGATGTGCCGTGGGATCTTTAGATTCCATAGATGCTTTTGTATGAGACATAAAATAGAAGGCAAAAGACAGCACCTCTAGCAGCAGTGTCTCCTTCTGGAGCATCAGACCAGTACAGATGCTGAAGGAACTGTACCACCTCCAGAATTAATACCTCCCTTCATAATTTTTTTCTGGCATTGTAGGCCTCCAACCCAGGTACTGACCTGTCTTGATCCTGCTTAGATTGGGAGAGGCCAACATGGAGGTGGCACGGCTGTTGGGGAGCTAAATAAACCAGCCCCATAGAGACATTAAAGCACATTTTTTTCAGAAGTGGCCATTGATTTTGGGTACCCAGCTTGAGATCCTTGGGCTGGATTTTTCCGAAGGGCTGAGCACCCATGTCTCCAGTTGAAGCCAGTGGGAGCTACAGGTGTTCAAAATGTCTGAGACTCAAGTCCAAAGCACCTTAGGTTAGACATTCACAAAGGGGGGCACCCAAAATTCAAGGCCACTTTGGAACCCTGGTTGCATGCGACCCCAATATACTGACTGGACAAACCCACGTCGGAATCTAAGAATGAAGCTGGGGTTCTCTCCATCACTGTAAAGTCTTCTTCTCACACCTGGGTTCTTACGAAGTTATACACGTCACTCCTAATGATGCCAACGGGAGTAACAAACTCGAATCCTGAGGCAGCAGGAGGAGAGTATATAATTCAGAGAATTGAAAAGGAAATGATTGGTCTCTGCAGATTCAAAACTAACATGAGAATCCCAACTGCAGAAACAGTTATTTCCAGCTGCCTACTTACACTGATGCAACTTGCAATCATTGTGTAATAGACGGCAACCTCCTCCTCTGCAATTCCTGGCTTTAGTCTAGAGCATGAGATTACATGCCCCTTTGCTCTGCTACAGGGAGAGACACGCATGCAACCATGCCCAGCTGTTTAAAAGCCAGTTCACTAGAAAGGAAACCACAATGCTTCCTCTTTTTGAATAACTTCCCCCCCAGGAACTCAGAACAAAACTCTTCTCTCCATTGGCAATCGGGGCACTGCATAGGAGTGAGGTAGATGTGGCTGGGAATTGTTTGCAATATGGTATCTTCACATGCAGGTTGCTGGCCCAGCACAGCCATACACTCTGGGACTCTGGCACAGAGTTCAGGGTGAGCTTTGGGGTTTGCTGGACATCCACACCTTCTAGATTAGTCACCCTGTGCTCCGAACGCTGGCTTACACGTGACTTTCCTCAGTAACCTCCTGAGATTGAGTTCAGTTTTAAATGTTCCACGTGATGGCGCTTACACCATTCCGCCTGGGAGACTATTCCATAGTTAGCACATTTTCCCTTGGCTCATGTTCACCCCATTCCTCCCAGTTATATTCTGTGCTTACAAACACCCTTCACTGCCTTTCTCTACAACACAGACCCTCACCTGAATGCTAACCCTGCCATGGGTTTTCCAGTTCTGGGTCCCAGCCACTTCCAGAGACAGGCATCCTAGCCCCACAGCACTGATTTTATTTCTTCCATAATAAAACTGCTTCCCAATTTCCTTTCCTTGCATGTGTCTGACGTATTACATCGCTTCTGGAGAACAGCTGCCTTAAAGATTTAGGTTCCTAAGAAGTGGGGGTAACCCATTGGAGATGCTAACTTTCCCCACTCTTCTAAATGCTCTGTGTAATTCTTTTCACTATTATCAAGATATCTGGTAACATGCTGCAAATACCACAGCTGGCTTTCACATGTGGCTGCTCTTACTATGTCACCAAAGGGCCCTGCAATGTAGTCCCTTGAGGTTGGGGAGCAGGCATCTTGCACTAGCATATCGGTAGCATCTCCTTGAGAATATGTGCTTTAAAAGCTTGTAAATTACACTGCTCTACAGCCAAAATGCTTCTGAAATAAATGTAGTCAAACTTTACTAATTCTGGGTCATTGAGAACGAAAATGATGCTTAAAATTGTTGATTGGCTCTAGTTTTCAAGATATGCTATTGGGTCACTAGATACAACCCTTGACTTGGGATCCCTGATGGCGGAGGATAAGTGAGTTATAAAGAAGAACAGGAGTACTTGTGGCACCTTAGAGACTAACAAATTTATTAGAGCATAAGCTTTCGTGGACTACAGCCCACTTCTTCGGATGCTGTAGTCCACGAAAGCTTATGCTCTAATAAATTTGTTAGTCTCTAAGGTGCCACAAGTACTCCTGTTCTTCTTTTTGCGGATACAGACTAACACGGCTGCTACTCTGAAACCTGAGTTATAAAGGGAAGGGATCTCAATTTAAACCATAAATGACTAAAATACATCTTTGACTGGATCTATGAATAAATCTATGACTGGGTTTGGACAGTACTTGCTTTTTAGGCAAAACAATGCATGATGCAATCTGAAGCTGGTATTGCGTCATACATGATATGAATTGCATCATGTTATTCCTAGAAGTCATGGATGATGCAATCATAACGAAGCTTACATCACTCTGCTGAACAAATTGCCCTAGATCAGCTTTAGAAATCATACAGTGTCGTGTTCTCTTATTTGTCAGTGTTTGATTTTGCAAAGGGACACATTTCTGTTTAGCCAAAGTGAGCAGAGATGCCTCGTACTTGTGTGAACAGTGCAGATAACTTCTGCTATGTTTGTGGTGAAGTGACTTTTGCATCACAAAAGCACAGTATATCCACTATGGTTAAGAAAGCCTATCATCTTTATTTTGGCTGCAAAATTGGAGATCAGGACAAGAGGTGGGCCCCACACATATGCTGCAACACTTGTGCAACAAATCTTCGCCAGTGGTTGAACAGGAAAAGGAAATCTATGCCTTTTGCAGTGCCAATGATTTGGAGAGAGCCAACAGATCATACCAGCAATTGTTACTTCTGCATGGTGCCTCCAGTTGGGAAAGGTGTGTCAAAGAAGAAAAAGTGGACTGTGCATTATCCAAACATTCCATCAGCTATACGCCCAGTACCCCACGGAGAAGGACTGCCGGTTCCTGATGCACCAGAATCATTCTCACTTGAGTCAGACGAGGAAGAGGAAGAGGATGAAACTTCTGGTCCTGAACCATCAATGTCACAGGACCCACATTTTCTCCCATCCTCCTCCTCTGAACCACACCTCATAACACAAGGTGAACTGAATGACCTTGTCAGGGATTTGGAACTACCCAAGAGTAAGGCAGAGCTGTTGGGCTCCAGACTACAGCAGTGGAATCTCCTGGCAGGTGATGTTAGGTTTTCCATGTTCCGTGACCGTCAAAAGGATCTTGTCCCATTCTTCTTCATGGAAGGTGATCTTGTAGCCTGCAACAACATCGATGGTGTGATGGCAGCCCTCAACATCGTTCATGATCCAGATGAGTGGAGACTGTTCATTGATTCATCGAAGACAAGTCTTAAAGCTGTTTTATTGCATAATGGCAATGTTTTGCCATCAATTCCAGTTGGTCATGCAGTCCATATGAAGGAAACCTATGACAATATGAAACAACTTTTGAGGTGCATAAATTATGACCAACATCAGTGGCAGCTTTGTGGTGATTTGAAGGTTGTTGCTCTCTTGCTTGGTCTGCAGACTGGATACACAAAGTACTGCTGTTTTCTCTGCGAATGGGATAGTCGTGCAAGAGATTCCCACTACATCAAAAAAGATTGGCCACTCCGACAGTCATTGGAGCCTGGGAGGAAAAGTGTTCAGCATCCACCACTTTGTTGAATCAAGGAAGATTTTGTTACCACCCTTACAAATCAAGCTGGGTCTGATGAAGAACTTTGTCAAGGCCATTGACAAAACACAAGCAGCTTTCAAGTACCTCCGTGGAAAATTTCCAAGGTTAAGTGAAGCTAAGATAAAGGAAGGTGTCTTTGTTGGTCCTCAGATTCATGAACTTCTTCGAGATGATGCATTTGACCATGCACTGCGTGGCAAGGAAAAGACGGCATGGAAAGCCTTCCAGTTAGTGGCAATAAATTTTCTCGGAAACAACAAGGCAGACAACTACAGGTTGTTGGTGGAAAACCTCTTCAAGGCATACAAAAGCCTTGGTTGCAACATGTCACTAAAGATACATTTTTTGCACTCTCATTTAGATTTTTTTCCACCGAACTGCGGAGCAGTGAGCGACGAGCACGGCGAGCGATTTCACCAGGACATTGCAACAATGGAGAAACGCTATCAGGGCAAATGGAGCCCATCAATGCTTGCAGACTATTGCTGGACAGTGACAAGAGATGCTCCATTTAATGAATACGAGAGACAAGCCAAGAAGCGCCGAGTAGACACTGAATAGGATTAAACTATGTACATAATAGTTTTTTGCCTTTTGTTTCATAATAAATTTTATTTATATAACCCTTTTGCTGATTTTTAAAATGTTACATAAACAGGACAGGTGAAATATTATCATGTAAAGCAACCATAAACACATGAAAAGACCTAGGTTTACAATTTATGATTAAAACTCTACTATCTACACAATATACATAGACATAAAATGTAAAAACTTAAATATCTTAGAAACAGTAGCCAGTTGTTTTAATTGTCATATTTGAATTCAGCACATCAAAATACATAATAAATAGCACATTTTATCTCTGAAGCAGACGACTTCTCAAAAATTGTAGACCAGTGTAACTTGTGCAACAGTTAAGGGAATTGGCACAGATCTAATAATAATAGAATAAGGAACATGTTCCTGGATGAGGGCTGGCTCTGTAATGCCTCTTTAGGGGATCCTCCTAAATGCCTTCGTGAGCATGCACAGCCAGTGTCTGGACTGAGGGAGTAGCCTCAGGAGCTTTCGCCAGTTTCTCTTGCATGGATCTCTTTCTGTGGGGTTGCCCCCACTTTGTTCTAAGCCCATGTTGTGACTGTATAACACTGAGTTGCCTGTTCTATGCCAGGCACTGCTCCCTGAAGAGCAAGCGAACGTCACAATACCATCCTTCCTGCATGCTTCTCGGAGCGCCATAGTTACAAATATGCATGGAGCCTCCTCCCTGGCTTCCCATTGGACTGGGAAGGTGAGCCACAGAGCTGACCTGGGCAAAATGTTTGCAAGTAACCCTGAAACCAGAAGAGGCTTGCGTGGTTTCATCACAAACGCTGAACTCAGCCCTGGTTTGCTTGTAGCTTTGCTAGAGATCGTTCAAAGAGCTTCCGAACCAGCCTCAGGCTGCAAAATGTGTCACTTCCCTTGGCTCCAATGCAAAACCAGGGGCAGGGAACTGTTTTCACTAAGCGTCATGAGCTAAACCCAGGCGGTATGAATCTGACACCACCAACAGTCTGCACAGACTGGAACAGTCAACTTTCACACGGTCTGGTAAAGCATCAATGATTTGCACATTTCAGCCACCAGATCCAATGATCTGATGAATCCCATACCCCACCCTATAAAATCCTGGCCTTGGAACCCTGGTTTTACAGTCCCCAAAGCTCTACCACCTGAGCTAAAAGAGAACTCCCCTAGCTGTCAGCAGTAACAGGTCCCTTCCCCTAACTTTGGACCGGGCACTAGAGCAGAGTATTGCATACTGCTACTCATGTTACTAAGGACACAGAGAAAGCCAGTGGCAGATCTGAGCACAGAGTTTCTGGGGTGAATTCCTGATACCACTGAAGATCCCCACCCCCTTTCCTCTAACTACAGAACACAGTCCCGCTCAAGAAAAGAATCCAGGAGTCCTGACACCCAGTATTCTGCTCTAACCACCAGAGAGTGTCTCTTAAGCAAAATATTCAGTGCTTAAGTGACTTCACTAAGTGAAAGCCCCTGGAACTTGGGCTCCTAGGGACTGCACTTACAAGGATATTTAGGTGCCTGAACATGCTGCTTTGCACCTAGTGGGATTTATGTAAGCACCTAAATGGGTTAGGCACCTAAGTCCAATTGATTTCAAAGGGAGTTAGGCACTTCTAAAAATCCCACTAGGCTTAGGCTTTAAAAAAACACCTCCAGGATTCTCCAGTAGTACTGATCTACAGTACTTTAGAATATTTTGGACACTATCACTGCTTATTTTACATCTTTACCCCCTATGTCCTGGCAGTTTCAAATTGTATTTCTCTTCCCTTCTTGTCCTAACGAGTTGAGCCATTTTGTTGTGCACTGCTCAGCTACTGCTGCATTCTATCCCAGAGGCAGCTGCATTTCAGTGGTGGGTGAAATGATTCTTGTATCTAGTTTGTAAACTGCTTTTTGAGATCCTGCAGGCTGGTTGGTGCTATATAAATGTAAGATGATATTGTAAAGAGGCCATTTCCCCTCCTGCATGATGAAATAGTGGCATTTGAAGTTTGATAGAGCAGTTACTGATTCCACATCAGGCCCGCCTATGGGACCAAATGAGGAACTCAGAAAGGGATACATTGCACAACACCTTAAGACCTGAAGAAGGGCTGTGGGTGGGTTTGAAAGCTTGTTGCTCTCCCCAACAGAAGTTGGTCCACTAACAGACATTACCTCACCCACCCTGTCTCTCTAAACACCTCATGTCACTGACAATAAATTAAAGGATTGTTCTTTAGAAACCCAATAAATATATAGAGAGAAATAATGCAACTAACAACTTGACAACTGCTTGCAGAGTTATGCTCGACACAAACAGATCCATGTCTCTGGAAGTCAAATTCATTGACAAATCTGGCCTTTATGGAGAAATGAAACTCAATAATCTGTTCAGCATTTACAGTCTGTTGGCAACAACTGCAGACTTCAGTTACACTTCTGCTTTTAGAAAGACAAAGCCTATCAAAGCGAAGGTTAAGAGGCGATTTGATCACAGCCTCTAAGTACCTACATGGGAAATATTTGCGGTAAGAGGACTCTTTAATCTAGCAGGCAAAGGCATAGTCAGAAGTTACAGGCTCAAGACAAGAGCAGGAATTCTCTGGCCTGTATTATACAGGAGGTCAGACTATGATCTCTAGGGTCCCCCTTCTGGCCTTACCAATCAAGGAATCTATGAAACAGTTAGCGCTCCTGGTATCTATAAATCATAAAACTTCCTTTGCTTAACTTTCCTTCCCTTTTTCCCTTACCAAGGAGTTGCGCCCCTTCCCCCACCCCCTTTGTCATTAATAAGAATATGGGGGCACTGGATTAAGAATAAAGGAAATGCTATCTCAAAAAAACCCCTCTCTCGTGTTGAGGGATTTTCAAAGCGGACTAAGGGAGTCAGGCACCCAAATCTGGGCACCTAATTCCCTTAAGCATCTTTGAAAATCCCTAACGTATTCCTTGTAAGGATCCACAGGGCCTGGGCCCAGGCCTGCAGGCCGCTGCTGCATCTACAACCCCCCCCTCCCCCGCACCCCAATGGCTCAACTAATTGGAGAACTGGTAGACCTAAGGCCTTAAGCACCACTAAAGGTACCACCCACAGGGACCTGATTGGGCCGGATACACTGTTTAAGCCAGAAGAGACATAAGGAGTTGTCTGCACAACAGCGTGGATCCCAGCTTGCTGCTGCTACAAACCCTGCCATATGCTATTCTATGCTACCTGACCTGACCTGCTCCTGGTTTCTGTCTTATTCCTGTTCCCTGCGCCTGGTCTCCAACTCTGGCTCCAATCCTTGGCTTGACTCTCTGACTCCGACTCTAGCTTTGACCCTTGGTTTGACTCCTGCTCCATCCAGTCAGGTTGACCATCCAATTCCCAGTTGTGACATTCCTCAAATAGTCTCACTGAAACTAATGGGACTATGTGACTAGTAGGGTACTATGCACAGTGAGTAGAGGTATCAGAATCTGGCCCTTAAGCAGAATAGGTATTTACTAACTGTGAGCATCAGTCAAAGGGGAAACATTGGACTATGATCTGTAACATCAACTTAATCACGTGCTGTAACACCCAGATGTCTCTCCTGCTGTCATGACCAAGCCATAAGAGGGGGTGCATTAGTCAGCTATTCGTTCATGCCTTGAGTACACTGGGTAGCATAAGATGGAAGGCTAAGTGCCTGCAGCTGCTGGAGAAGGGTCCCAATAGGGAGCTCATTGCTATATAGAGTCCGGCTCCTTCTCTTCAAGGGCTATATTTGCATTTCAAAAAAAGTTTTAAAACATTCAGTGTCCATCCACTATGAAAAATCCTTCCTAGCAGAAGGAAAAGTAGCAGGGAGAAGAAAAAGAGAAATGCCACTGTGGGACCAGGTGTGGCTGAGGGGGATGGATGCTCTCTCGCACTCCCACCCACCAATTTAACAATAGTAGAATTCTATGTAACGCGATGTGCGAAGGCATTTTCCTCTTGTTTTGGTGGTGAAGGCCAAACACGCATTGCTGTAAGTTGGGGCATGGCTGTGACATCATAAAGAAGGCCCAATGAGATCATGGCTTGGGACAATCCAGGTGCTCAGCTGGACTCTGGGAAATAATAGTCCTTAGTTTGGATCAAGTCATGTTGGCTGACATTAATGATGTCTGGTTCCTCTAATGAGCAACAGCACAGCTTTTAAAACAGCATTTTAAAACATTAAGATACCTAGTCCAGCCCCTGGTGGATAGGACAGGCTTATTCTCAGTGAGGGCTGTACATCAGCTGGTGACTGTCTCATCCCCCCTGTACTAAGAGTTTCATGGGATCTTTAATGCTGATGAATGGTCATGACCATGTTTCATGAGTGATGTGAGAGATGCAGACGTTGGTGGGTTGGCTGGAGATTTCACTAACCCACAGACAAGTTATGTTTAACTGTGGGTTATCCCATCAAAAGGTATTGTACACTGCATGCCCAGTCTTTGCTCAGCAGACATTCCCTGTACCTTGGTTTGTCACCAATGTCTCTTTTGCTCCCCTGTGATCCCCAAAGCACGATTTAGTGTCATGCCTGAAACTTTTCCAGCTCAAAGCTCCAAATGTTTCAAATTTTGAAATAAAAAAAAAAAAGACAAATTTGGGGGGAAGGTGTGCAGTATCTTCCCCATTTATTGACCAACCATAAAACCACTTCCAAATTTTCAAACTTCAATATCCCAGTGAAATTTCTAGTTTTTAAATTTAAAAGAAGGGAAACATCTTGAACAAAATACAATTTCACGCACGTCCCCCACTCCCAGCTTTTCTGATCAGAAATTCTACAGAAACACATACGCTTTCGAGTAGTTCAGAACGAAATCGACTCCCTTCTCACTGTCAAACTGGATGTCGCGAGGCAAGTCACTGTGACAATTCGCATCGATGCTTAAAGGAAAGCCGGGATGCCATTCCTTCCATCTGAGAAAGGGAAGAGAGAAAAAAGGAAAGGGAGTGGTGTCAACCACGTAAGCAGCACAGCATAGTATCTTTAATGTCATGTTATTAATTATTTGTATTACCATAAGGATAAAAGAGCTACTATGCTAGGTCGGATGATGGTCCATCTTGCCCAGTATCCTGTCTTCAACACTGGCCAGCACCAGCACTTTAGGGGAATTGCACAGAACAGGGCAATCATGGAGTGATCCATCTCTGTCTTCTCCTCCCAGCTTCTGGTATTCAGGGGTTTATGGTCACCCAGAGCATGGGGTTGACTAATAGTCATTGATAGACTTATTCTCCATGAACTAATCCAGTTCTTTTTTGAACCCACTTACACTTTTGGCCACCACAACTTCATATTACCTCCATGTTGCTGCACATAACAAAATTCATGGGGGTGAGGCTGAAGGGTTTGGAGTGTGGGAGGGTGGGGCCAGCGATGGGGGGCTCAGGGCTGGGACAGAGGGTTGGGGTGTGTGGGGGTGATGAGGGCTCCGGCTGGGGGTGTGGGCTCTGGGGTGGGGCCGGAGATGAGGAGTTTGGGGGTGAAGGCTGCCCTGGGGCTACAGCAGGGAGAGAGGACTCTCCCATCTCTCTCTCCCCACAGCAGCACCGGGGCTGGGGGAGGGGGAAGCGCCTCTCCCCGCTGCGGCAGCTCTGGGGCTAGGGCTAATGGATAATCACCTATCCCCTGGCTGTGACAAGTCTAGGGCTGGAGGAGAGCATCTCTCCCTGCCTCTCCCTGATGCGGCAGCTCCGGGGTTGGGGCCACAGGATAGGCACCTCTTCCCTGGCTGTGGCAGGTCCGGGCTGGGGTGCCTCTCCTCCAGCCGCAGTAGGTCCGGGGCTGGGCTGGATCCGCGGGATAGGTGCTTTTCCCAAGGCCACGGCAGGGCTGGGCTGGGGCTGAGGGAGGGGCGCCTCTCCCCCAACTGCAATAGGTCCGGGACTGGGCTGGGGTTGGCGGAAAGAGGTACCTCTCCCTGCTGTGGCAGTTCCGGGGCTGGGGGAGAGGCATCTCTCCCTGCCGCAGCCCTGAGCAACTGTGCGGTACTTAATAGGCTGCTGTGCAGCTTAGAGGGAACTTAGGGTCAGACCTAATTTATACCCCATCATTGTATATGTATAGTTGGAATGATTTTTTCCACTGTGCATTACTTTGCACTTATCACCATTGAATTTCATCTGCCCTTTTGTTACCCAGTCACCCAGTTTGGTGAGATCCCCTCTGATTCCCTCCGAGTCTGCTTTGGACTTAACTATTTCGAATAATTTTGTGTCATCTGCCAACTTTACTACTTCATTGCTCATCCCCTTTTCCCTTAATGAATATGTTGAACAACACAGGTCCTTATACAGTTCTGTGGGGGACCCTGCTACTTACCTCTCTCCGTTCTGAAAACTGACCATTTATTCCTACCATTTCTTTCCTGTCTTTTAATCAGTTAATAATCCCTGAGAGGACCTCCCATCTTGTCCTATGATTACTTACTTTCCTTAAGAGTCTTTGGTGAGGGACCTTGTCAAAGGCTTTCTGAAAATCTAAGTACACTATATCCACTGGATCACCCTTGTCCACATGCTTGTTCACTCCCTCAAAGAATTCTAATAGATTGGTGAGGGATGATTTCCCTTTGCAAAAGGCATGTTGACTCTTCCCCAACCTATTGTGTTCATCTATGTGTCTAATCATTCTATTCTTTACTATAGTTTCAACCAGTTTGCCTGGTACTGAAGTCAGGTTTACTGGCCTGTAATTGCCAGGATCACCTCTGGAGCCTTTTTAAAAAATTGGCATCACATTAGCTATCCTCCAGTTATCTGGTACAGAAGCTGATTTGAATGATAGGTTACATACCAGTTAGTAGTTCTGCAATTTCATATTTGAGTTCCTTCAGAACTCTTGGGGGAATACCATCTGGTCCTGGTCACTGATTACTGTTTAGTTTATTAATGTGTTCCAAAACCTCTTCTATTGACATATCAATTTGGGACAGTTACTCAGATCTGTCACTCCAAAAGAATAGCTCTGATGTGGTTATTTCCCCCACATCCTCTGCAGTGAAGACCGATGCAAAGAATTCATTTAGCTCCTCTGCAATGGCCTTGTCTTCCTGAGAGCTCCTTTAACCATTTTGTTGTCTAGTGGCCCTGCTGACTGTTTGGGAGGCTTCTGGCTTCAATTTTACTCTGAGGTTATACATCTTTAGCAAGTTGCTTCTCAAATTCTTTCTTGGCCTGCCTTTTATACTTGTACATTTTACTTGACAGAGTTTGTGCTCCTTCCTATTTTCCCCATTAGGATTTGAGTTGCAAATTTTAAAGGATGCCTTTTTGCCTCCATTACTCTTCTGCTTAGCCATGATGGCATTCTTTCAGTCCTCCTATGGTGTTTTTTTAAATTTGGGGTATATATGTAGTCTGAGACTTTATTATGGTGTTTTTAAGTAGTCTCCAGGCTGCTTGTAGGTATTTTACCCTTGTCACTGAGCTTTTTAATCTTTAGCTAATCAGCATCCTCATTTTTGTGTAGCTCCCCTTTGTGAAGTTAACTGTTACTGTGGTGAGTGTTTTTGGTATTTCTTCCCCCTCCCTGCCCCCCCGAGGAAGTTACATTTAATTACATTATGGTCGCTATTACCAACAGGTTCAGCTATATTCACATCTTGGAAGAGATCCAGTATGCCATTTAAGACTAAATCAAGAATTGCCTCTCCCCTTGTGGGTTCCAGGACTAGCAGCTCCAAGAAGCAGTCATTAATGGTGATCTGATTCTCCACAGCTTTGCACCTTGTGTAGTCATTGACCTCTGTGTGCAGTGGGTGTCAAAGGCTATGAAATGAGTAGTGTGTTTACACCACTTTGCACAGGTGTAAATGGCCATGCCTGGCAATGGGGAATCAGATCTTCAGTGTGTGTGTGTAAATAAAGCACGTTTGGTTCCTTCAGAATGAAAGGCATTGTTATAAATATGTCATTACCAGTATCCCTGATAAGTCTGCTAGAAATATCATTCACGGCACTGAGGCATATGGTTCACAGCAGTGAGCAATGCAACTAGAGAGAACATTGTCGGCTGTTTTGGGCAGGACCTATCTTTTTGTTCTGTGTTTGTACAGCGCCTAGCACAATGGGATCCTGGTCCTTGATTAGAGCTTCTAGGCGCTATGGTCTAAATGCATGGATGAGACGATGGCGTAGGGAGGAGGGATTTAGGTTGATTAGGAACTGTGGAAAATTTTGGGGTGGGAGTAGCTTATGCAGGAGGAATGGGCTCCACCTTAACCAAAACGGAACCAGACTGCTGGCATGTAGAACAAAAAGGTTGTGGAAATTTTTTAAAGAAGGGTTGGATGAAAGCCAACAGGTATGGAAGACCCCCTCCCCTTTCCAGTGGTTAAAGACAGAGCTGATTAGACTCAGCTGAGATCCTTGTTTCTGTTCAGTGATTATTAGAACTGAAATCACTGATGAGCATGTTTCGGAGCTAAGAATCAGGCCCATAATGTATATATAGGGCCACAAACCAGAAGGCACCGAAATGCTCTTTGACTTCACTAGGAGCTGCAGTTGCGTAGCACCTCTTAAGATTTGGTTCATAAGATATGGGTATGCATTTATAACATATAGGACTCACTCACCCCACCCTCTCATACAGCCAGCACTGTGATGGAACAGGCCAGCACACAGCAATACAACACCATTTTATTAATAATAGAAACACACATTACAGATAAGGAAACACATGGAAAGGTGACATGCCTCAGAACTAGGATAAGTTCTCAGAAGTCCCTGCTGTCTCGTCCCATGCTCAGCCCATTAGACCACATTCCGCCTCTAGGCTGGAAATAAATAGTACTGTATCCAGCTAAAACTGCAGAAATCATTTAGTGGGATGTACATTTGGCTGGCATGCCTCACTCTTATGCAGAAAAAGGGTCATAAAGTTTCTAACAGCTTAAAGTGCTCAGGCTAAGTTTGTTCTCTTCCAAAAGGCAACACTACAGAGACGCAGAACCCCCTTAACAGCTTAGAAGAAAACTAACGCTACCTAAAGGAGGCACAATGCTGTGGTACTTTCTACTATACTAATGTTCTTACACTGTGCCCATTGTGTTGGAATCTGAGTGGGAAATTTTTATTTCAAACCAAAGGAAGGTGGTTTGCGAAGAAGGAAGAACATTAGAAAGCCTGTCAGATTGCCAGTCAGATGCAGATTGCGCTGTTTGTTTTCTGTCCTGATAGAGCTGCCATTTCTACCTCTGAACCTTAAACAGCCATTACCCTTGAATTCCAAATGGCTTTATTTGCATTCCCTTTTGTGCATGTAAAGCTGGTCTTGTCCAGAACTTTTCCTCAGGAATTGTCCCGGTAGCTGCTCTTTCTATTCTGTTTCCCATCATTTCGAAGGAAGTCTCTGTCTCATTACAGACCAGTCAGCTTAACTTCTGTATCCGGAAAGATAACAGAGCAATGGGGAGGGATAGCTCAGTGGTTTGAGCACTGGCCTGTTGAACCTAGGGATGTGAGTTCAATCCTTGAGGGGGCCACTTAGGGATCTAGGAGCAAAAATCAGTACTTGGTCCTGCCTAGTGAAGGTAGGGGGCTGGACTTGATGACCTTTCAAGGTCTCTTCCAGTTCTAGGGGATAGGATATCTACACTAATTTAAAAAAATAATTAAGCAATCAATTTGCAAACATTTAGAAAATAATAAGGTGATAAATAACAGTCAGCATGGATTTGTCAAGAACAAATCACATCAAACCAACCTGAGAGCTTTCTTTGACAGGGTAACAACCTTTGTGGATAAGAGGGAAGCGGTAGATGTGGTATATCTTGACTTTAATAAAGCTTTTGATATTGTCTTGCATGACCTTCTCATAAACAAACTAGGGAAATAAAACCTAGATGGGGCTACTATAAGGTGGGTGCATAACTGGTTGGAAAACCCTTCCCAGAGAGTATCAGTGGTTCACAGTCATGCTGGAAGGGTATAATGAGTGGGGTCCCGCAGGGATCAGTTCTGGGTTTGGTTCTGTTCAATATCTTCATCAATGATTTAGATAATGGCATAGAGAGTACACTTATAAAGTTTGCAGAGGATACCAAGTTGGGAGGGGTTGCAAGTGCTTTGGAGGATAGGATTAAAATTCAAACTGATCTGGACAAACTGGAGAAATGGTCTGAAGTAAATAGAATGAAATTCAATAAGGACAAATGCAAAGTACTCCACTTAGGAAGGAAAAATCAGTTGCACACATACAAAATGGGAAATGACTGCCTAGGAAGGAGTACAGACACTCCCCAACTTACGCAAGTGTTCTGTTCCGGAATGCCTTGCGTAACTCGAATTTTGCGTAAATCGGGAACGTATCTCCGACAATTACACAACCCCCCCACCCAAAAAAAACCCCCAAAACAAAAAAAAGTTTCTAGCTTATGGAACTTACGGAACTTTTTCGTAAGTGCGGATTTGTGTAAGTCGGGTTTATGTAACTGGGGAGTGTCTGTACTGCAGAAAGGAATCTGGAGGTCGTAGTGGACCACAAGCTAAATATGAGTCAACAGTGTAACACTGTTGCAAAACAAGCGAACATCATTCTGGGATGTATTAGCAGGAGTGTTGTAAGCAAGACATGAGAAGTAATTCTTCCGCTCTACTCCACACTGATTAGGCCTCAACTGGAGTACTGTGTCCAGTTCTGGGTGCCACATTTCAGGAAAGATGTGGACAAATTGGAGAAAATCCAGAGAAGAGCAACAAAAATGACTAAAGGACTAGAAAGCATGATCTATGAGGGAAGATTGAAAAAACTGGATTTGTTTAGTCTAAAAAAGAGAAGACTGAGAGGGGACATGATAACAGTTTCAAGTACATAAAAGGTTGTTACAAGGAGGAGGGAGAAAAATTGTTCTTCTTAACCTCTGAGGATAGAACAAGCTTAAATTGCAGCAAGGGAGGTTTAGGTTGGACATTAGGAAAAACTGCCTAACTGTCAGTGGTTAAGCACTGGAATGAATTGCCTCAATGAATTCAGTCTGGGTAAAATGTGTCATCTAGACAATATGGGCGAGTGAAGGGTTTTGTCTGCTCACAGAACTGGTATGGTATTTGCAGCATCTGGTCCAGCCTGACTGCACCGTCCTTCCAGCCTGCTTTAACTCTGACCTGAAGAGACCTGCTCCGGGAGCCAGAGGGACGTTCTGTCTCCATCCAGTGCTCAGCCACTCTGTGGAAGCTGCCAGCTTGTAACCCTTCTCCCCAGAGGAGTCGGGAGCAACAAGGGCCAGGTTCAATAGCTAGGGATTCCTCTCAATAATGCAAAACAGAACTGGCTTGAGCCCCCACCCTGTAATCCATGAAAACAACACACCATCCCTGGGCGCTGCTAAGAAGCAACACTTCCCCACTCACAAGCACGGAGCCTGTGTATAGCAAAAGAAAACTTCTATTAAAAGAGGAATTGGAACCAGTGTTAATCTGGGAAAACACCACAACCACCATTCAAAAGCACATTACCATAAGCAAACATCCACCCTACAGTACGTTGGGCAGCATCCTTTGCCTCAGTTTCCCACTTTGCATTGTGGAAGTCCAACAAACAAATGTCCCTTTAACATGCCACTCCCCCTTCCATCTGCTGCTCCCCACTCTCAGCTGATTGGCTTTGGTCAGTGACAATCCAGAGTTCAGAGATGCATTCACATGGATTCACCTCCCACCCCTGGAAGGAGGGGGGCATTGAGCAATGCCTCCACTGCTGCTGCTATCTGTGCCACTGCTCACCACTGCTGCTATTATCTCTGCTACCGCTGGCCACTTGCTGCAACTGTCCTCTCTGTCACTCATACCACTGCTGCTGTTCACTGCTCACCACCACTTCTGCAATGCCATGTTCTGAGGTTTCCCACTTTAGCTCAGCTCTTAGTGATTTCACTGCCTAGAGGGGAACCTTGCTGTGGCTGCCTCTTCATTGTCTTTCACTGCAACACTGTCCCAATACCAGTTCTACAGCTTAGCCCCAAAACATGCTCATCAGTGATTTCAGTTCTAATAATCACTGAACAGAAACAAAGATCTCAGCTGAGTCCAGTCAGCTCTGCCTTTAATCAGTGGAAAGAGGAGTGGAGTCAAATGTCTAGGACTCTTTTAGGTAAAGTCCACACCAAGGGAAAAGCTTTCAACTAGCAACAATCATCCCTCAGCTTGACCTCATTAGCTATAATGCTACACAAAGCACCTGCCATCCTCCCCACTTTGGCTCTCATTGGGATTTGGCATCCCCACCTCCCATTTAGGTTTGTGTTAGGGTGACCCCCTCAATCAGGACAGGCTAAATAGAGTTCTGCTGCCATTTACTCATACAATAAGGTAACAACATTTCATTACCCTAGACCAGCCACAACTGATCACTTGGGCAAAGAAACTCTGTGTGCTGAACACCTATGCAGAGTAGGCATGTCCATGCAAATGCAGTCTGCTCCTGAAGTCTTTCCCCCCAGTTCACCACTAGCTCATTCAGACCCTGTTTACAAACAGGTGCCAGTCACCATGGTGATTTTGTGCCACGCACACTCACCTGCTAGGAATAGAACTAGGCCTCCCTGGGCAGCTGACATCACAAACCAGGACTGTTAAAGGAAACTCACCGATACATTTTTTGCCGTTCTTCAAGTTCTTTGCGTCTGTGCTGCTTGAGGATCTGAGTCTTGTCATCCCGGTGCAGCTTTGCTGTGAACAAATGAAGAAACAGTGCTATGAGGTTTCTTTACCCTTCACTGTCTAATTCTCCAGTTGGGTAATGGGACATAAGTGTCTGTCATTATCTGGGTTCTCCTGCTATGTGCTGTAGCAAATCAGCTGCAGTTCTCTCTTGTACTCAACTATAGCAGACAGTTTGCCCCCTGCCCAGTGAAATACAATGGGTCTGAACAGCAAAAGGGTTATTTTCATTTTCAGAATTGCTACCCTGCAGAGTGTCTCTAAGAATAACTTCTACACATCAGAATATTCATCTGCTGTGCTAGGCCCCTCTGCACAGGAAGGAGGTTGGTTAAGGCTGAAGAGTGACAAGCAACTGAGGAAGAACCAGTGAGGAGAGTATGAGGCAGAGATTGCAATCCAGGCCCCAGTGAGAGTTGAACCTGTGACCCCTGGATTCTGAGACCACCACTTTAACCCCTAAGCTATGGAGCCAGGGCATAAGTCCCCTCAGTACAGGGTGGAGGTTGGTTAAGGTTGAGGAGCGACAAATGATCAAGGAAGATACAGCCTTGCTAAATCTTCTCTGCTGAAGAATGCTGATGCTAGAAAATGTCTTGACATCCCTCTCCTAGGTTCATACTCTCTGTTCTTACACTGCAAGAACAAGTGTTTCTTCCACGCCAAGTTCCATGCCGGTAGCTTCAGGATCAGAAGAAAGAGAGAGGCTTTCCAAAACTGATGGCTTGATGCTCTGAACACGTGGCCCTAAGAGACTTTCTTAGAAAGGATGGGGAACAGAAGAGAAAGAGCAGCTAACAGGACAACCCACAAGGAAAAGTGATGGACAAGACCTGACCCGCTTTACATACACAAAAGAGAATGCAAATAAAGCCATTAGGGATTTTCAGGAAATGTTTGTTTAAGGTTCAGAGGTAGAAATGGCAGATGGAACAGGGCTGATAGTAGACAATGCAGTCTGGTTAAGCTACTGGCAGGATCTTGCTAATGTTCTTTACTTCTTCACAAACTGAAATCCACACACCACCTTCCTCTCTTGAAAGCAAGGGTTGAAATAAAGCCACGGCAAGTTACGGAGAATCCCTCTCCTACCCCTCCGAATACCCCACAGGTGGAGAGATCAATGAGGGAGCCAGAAGCTGAGAAAAAAAGTTGGCACCTGACTATTAAGGGCCTTAACCACTGAAAAGCAAACTCCTTAGGGCTGCATGTCTAATTTTGCAGCCAATGACCTGAATGCAGCAAAACTGGTTAAACCCTTGGTTCCCAACCCATATCTACTGGCACTAGATCAGCATTTTTAATGGTGCACACTATAGCATATTGCAGTAGTCAGACTTAATTGCCACAAAGGCACAGTTGTGAGCAACTGGATTATGTAGCCAATGAAGTGCCTGTCTTTGGCCACGGTACTGTATTGGCAGTGGGTAACCAGAGCCAGTTAAAATGCAGGGGTAGCACACAAGGGCTAGGGCACTTTTCTCAGCACAGCATCAACAGCTATCTCCGACACATTTCACACCATCAGCCTGTTTCTGGCTCTTGCAGGATGAAACACCTTAGTTGAATTCTACTTCCCAGCCAGCCCTAATGCTCTCTGAACTGGAATTTCATTCCAAGCTGCTCTTTCCTGGGTTTTAGAAAACTGGACAGTTTCCAGGTGGATAATACTTGGAAAACTGCTATATTTTAGAGTCTCAAGGTTAGGCAGCCAGGGGATGCTGGGCCAAGGACTAGAGAGGCTTTCCAGCAATGGATCAGCCGGAAACTGAGCATTGAGGCCAGCCTGCAATTTAGGAACAGTGTACTGACCATCTCCACTGCTGGAAAAAAAATCTCCTTAGCACGTGTCCTCAAAGTAACCCAACTCGTTTCCCTGTGCAAGACCCAGTGGACAGTTCATAAACCAGCACTGAGGTCACCGTCAGCCAGGAGAATATATCCCACAAGGGGTGTGGTAGGTTTGCAGGTGGGAGAGAAGGAACTGGAGTTGGAGAGAGGGTTTGGGTGCCTCTGGAAGGAGAGGGAAAGATAGGGGGAGTCCTCATTGCTCTAGGGTCAGGGGCGAGCACAAGGAGGAGGAGCAGGGGCACGGGTCCCCCCAGTAATCAGCGGGGGCATAGATCTCCTCTGCCCCAGGGCTGGATAGATCCTCCAGCTCTGGGGCCACAACAAGGGCATAGAACATGCCCCCCAAAAGCAGTGAAATTTAAATTCCTGAGCTAGGGGTTAGTAGTTCTCTCATGACGCTCACCTCTTCCATCTCGGAGGACAATCTCTTTATCTTCTGTAATCCATCTGTAACATGGGAATTCCAGATGGTCACCTACTGGCGTTTTCACAGTGATGTACCTGAGGTACCAGTCATCATGAACCCAGTACTTTCGCTTCTCAATTTTTAGCAGCTGGATTTCTCCCAGGTCTTCTGCCACAGTCACATCGTAGGAGTCGATCTGTGGAGAAGAAAAATGGTCTGTGACCGGCTGAACACACAGAAAGCACCCCAGCTCCAAATGGAACCTCTTGTTTGCAAAGGGGAAAAAATGAAGGGTTATTTTCAGACAGCAAATTAACAAATGGATGGGTAGGAGAATATCTAAGAACAAGCCATGCACAGATATCCTAGAAATATGGAAAGAGTGAAATTTCTGTGTTGGGGACTTGATAATGCTTTGATTCATTTGTGATTTCTGAACAAATCTACTGCTAGTAAAAATATTTATAACTACTCCAACAGCATCCCAGAAAAGAATGGTCGGGAACCCAAAGTGGGTCACAACCCATTTTAAATGGGGTCACCAAGGCTGCCTTAGACTTGCTGGGATCCGGGGCCAAAGCCTGAGTCCGAGGGCTTCAGCCCTGGATGACAGGGCTCAGGTGACAGCCCTCCCACCCTGGGCTGAAGCCCCTATGCCCAAGTGGTGGGATTTGGGCGGGCTCAGGCTTTGGTCCCCCATCCTGGGGTTGTGAAGTAATTGTCAGAAGGGAGTCATGGTGCAATGAAGTTTGAGAACACCTGAGGTAGACTGATGAGATATATATCCCATCCTGGCTTTATAAGTGTTAAAGTGGGCTTGAGAGGCCAATTAACCCACCTGGCTGCACCGGGAGGGTGGGCCAGGCTAATTTAAAGATGAGTCCCAGCTGGGAGAGGAGGAGCTGGGTGGTTACTATAAAGGACGGAAGTCTAGAGCAGATGGGGGCTGTCGGGAGAAACTCTGCAGTCACTCTCTGGGATGAGAGAATAGAGAACTCAGGAGAAAGCCCAGGGGGAGAATTGGACCTGAGATCCTTTCCTAGGTAGAGCTGTCTGGCAGGAGGCCAGGAGAGACATGGCGCAGCCACATGGGTGGAGGGAGCAGCTCCAGTGAGAGGAACCCTGATAAAAGTGCAGGATCTGGACTTCCAGAGAATGTGCCCAAGAGGCGTCCAGTTGAGGAATGCGGCTGAGGAGATGTGAGGGATGACCGGTCAAGCTTGAGGAGGGCAGAAGCTGGTCTAAATTGGTATTTTTGGTTTGGGATTTTGTTGCGAGATTCCAGGGAAGAGCCCTGCAAGTCCCAGCCCTGAAAGAAAGGTCAGCCTACAGAGGAAGGCTCTTTCAGGCAAGGAGAAAGCCCAGGGAGAGGCTTGGTTGGTAGGAAGATGCCCAGGGAGGTGGCAGCAAGGAGACTGGCAGAGTGATCCCTGACTGCCTGTCCTGGGCTGAACCTAGGGTAGAGGGAAGGCCTGAGTTCCCCTATCAGGAACTGGTAAGGGGTGTGAAGTCCCTCAGAAGGGGATACAGACTCCTGGAAGCCCTAAGAAAGGGTGTACGGACCACTGGGCCCAGAATCAAAGTAGCAGACCAAACAGAGGGATTGGACACTTGTATTTGTTGGACTTTCTGTTACCCGGGGAGGGGTAGGAGTGTTTGTGATGAGCTGTCAGGCTGAGTCACGAGACGAGGCAACTGCCACAGAGCCGCAGCAGCCATCGGCAGGGGGCACTAGAAAGCAGACAGTGGCCATGCCCGGCCACACAGGGGTGCTCCAGCAGCGAGTCCACCCTTCTGCACCTAGTCATGCAAACCGAGAGAACGGTTGTTTTGGGGATTAAGGCACTGGCCTGGAAATCAGATCTGGGTTCATTGTCCAGCTCTACTATAGAGCTAGTGCAGGTCCTTGGGCAAGTCACTTAATGTCTGTGTGCCTCAGTTCTCCAGGTGTTAAATGGGGATAACACTCCTTCCTTTCTCCCACACCTTGTCTGCCTCATCTGTTTAGAAGGTAAGGTCTTTAGGGTGAGGACTGTGTCTTATTCTATGTACGTGCTGCACCTAGCACGTTGGGGCTCTGATCTCAGAGTCTCTAGGCACTACTGGAATACCAGTCATTAGAAATGCCTCTGTTTGCTTTTATAGCTCAGCTGAGATAAAAAGTGATGCTTTTGTGTTTGGCAAGTCAGAATGGCAGCATCTGACACTACCTTTGCACTAGTGTAAACGGCTGCACAAGGTGCAGGACAACAGGCCCCTTGCCATGGCTAAGCTGAACTGGCTAGGACTATCATGGGACTAGAAGCAAGAGCCCAATCTGTTCCTATAACCCCCCCCCCCCCGAAGAAGTTGTGTTCTTGTTAAGACAGAGCATTACCAGAAAGACAAGCCTGGGTGAGAAATTGTTAGGCAGTTTTGGAATCACACTCTTTTTATTTAAATTTGTTGCTTGATGTGGCTGCAAAATGAAACTTCCCTGGTTTGTGGTTTGGAACATTTTCGGTATTCTTAGAAACCAACATGAACTCTACCTCTTCCTTCACTGAGTTTAGTACCATCTGAAATGATGCTGCATGTATATGTCCTGTCATTCTGCCCTCCCCCTCCTATCCCCCCCCCCCCCCGCTAAAAACCACACTATGGTTGTTCTTTTCAGGTACATTTTTTATTATCACTTCCTGTCAATATGAGGTCATTTCACTCAAGCCCTCCCATTATTTTATAGGTTAAGGCTAAGTCACAAAAATCAAGTCAGAAAAGTGAAGAAAATGCAGACAAACATGTTATGGACACCAGTTGCGATAGCAGTTTTGTAATGAGGACGTTTGTCCACAAGGAACTGGGCTGAGAGCCCCAACTTTCTCTACAATCCACTCCATGCAGCCACCAGATAGTAATGGGGCACAGGGCAGCGCAAGGTTATTGTAGGAAGGTTGCAATACTACTACCCTTACTTCTGTGCTGCTGCTGGCAGTGGCACTGCCTTCAGAGCTGGGTAGCCGGAGAGCAGCAGCTGCTGGGCAGGAGCCCAGCTCTGAAAGCAGTGCCGCCACCAGCAGCAGTAAGGATGGCATAGTATGGTATTGCCACTATTACTTCTGCGCTGCTGCTTTCAGAGCTGGGTCCTCGGCCAGCAGCTGCCACTCTCCAGCTGCGAGCTCTGAAGGTGGCAGTGCAGAAGTAAGGGTGGCAATACTGCGATGTCCCCTAAAATAACCTTGTGACCCCGCCCGTGGCTGCCTTTTGGGTCAGGACCCCCAGTTTGAGAGATGCTGGTCTCCCCTATGAAATCTGTATAGTTTATGGTAAAAGCACACAAAAGACCAGATTTCATGGGGGAGAACCACCTTTCACCGTCTGTGACGCATTTTTCATGGCCATGAATTTGGTAAGGCCCTAGTTATAAGGGACTCAGAAGTTAGAGATGAGAGAGAATGTTTTAAGCCCTCTAGTCCATCCCTCAACCAATGCAAAATAGTTCCCTCCAGTGCATGCACAAATGTTTTGCCCAATCAAGTTTTAATTGGTTATCAGACTCCCAACCCTTCTCTTTGGAGATTATTTTGCAGGGTGAAAAATCTTCTCTGAAAATGTCCACGCAGTGTGCAGAGGCGGTCAAAAAAGCAAACAGGATGTTAGGAATCATTAAAAAGGGGATAGAGAATAAGACTGAGAATATATTATTGCCCTTATATAAATCAATGGTACGCCCTCATCTCGAATACTGCGTACAGATGTGGTCTCCTCATCTCAAAAAAAGATATACTGGCACTAGAAAAGGTTCAGAAAAGGGCAACTAAAATGATTAAGGGTTTGGAACGGGTCCCATATGAGGAGAGATTAAAGAGGCTAGGACTCTTCAGCTTGGAAAAGAGGAGACTAAGGTGGGATATGATAGAGGTATATAAAATCATGAGTGATGTGGAGAAAGTGGATAAGGAAAAGTTATTTACTTATTCCCATAATACAAGAACTAGGGGTCATCAAATGAAATTAATAGGCAGCAGGTTTAAAACAAATAAAAGGAAGTTCTTCTTCACGCAGCGCACAGTCAACTTGTGGAACTCCTTACCTGAGGAGGTTGTGAAGGCTAGGACTATAACAGAGTTTAAAAGAGAACTGGATAAATTCATGGTGGTTAAGTCCATTAATGGCTATTAGCCAGGACGGGTAAGGAATGGTGTCCCTAGCCTCTGTCTGTCAGAGGATGGAGATGGATGGCAGGAGAGAGATCACTTGATCATTGCCTGTTAGGTTCACTCCCTCTGGGGCACCTGGCATTGGCCACTGTCGGTAGACAGGATACTGGGCTAGATGGACCTTTGGTCTGACCCAGTACAGCCTTTCTTATGTTCTTATCAACTGGAAATGCCTCCTGATATTCAGCTTAACTTTTCCTTTCCTTAATTGCATTCCACTGTTGCTAGTTATCCTCCTGCTCCCATCCCAGCAGTTCCACTCTCGACATGAAGACCATAAAATAGTTGGTTATCACCTCCCCTCCCTATCCTCCTGCTCTACAGCGCCATCCTAATTTAATCAAGCTATATATCTTGAGTTATTTCACCTTCCCTCCTGCCAATCTCCCTCGCAACTAAAAACTCCTTTAAGCCAGCCCATTAGAAGGCAGTAACACTGTCTTGGCTTTCAAGCTCTTCCCTGAAGTGGTTCTTAGAAGACCTGTTGGAACAGGTTTCGGAGATAGGTCTGACTATTCCTTCACTCCGGAGGTGCTAGAGGGCAAGTCCTGGCTCTGACAGCAGCCAGAGCCAGATGAGTTTAGAAAGTGCTGCTGCTTCTGAGAACATGGATTATCTTCACCAATGAGAAAACAGAGCTAATTTAAATTAGGCGTTCAAGCTAGGAAAAGATGACAGCGGCATTGAGGCTGTCCAGGCTGGGGCTGGAGGTGTCTGCCTGCATGTGAGGCACATGGTAGAGAAACTGCAAGCACTGATCATGAGTATTTCAGCACCAGTGACATGCCTGGCCTGGTGTAAGATGAACATACAGACTGTCCCTGCCCCTCAAAGAGGTCACAGTCCAAAAGATACAGGAATAGCTTGTGCATGTTCAGTATGTAGGCCATGAGAGCACCCAACAGGAGATGGCCCACAGGTAGAGTCACCTCCACCTAGCGCTGTCTCCCATAGGGCACAGAAAGACATTGGTTTGGAGAGAATGAGTCAGTATGCTCCCCAATATGTCAGCCAACAGCCATCCTGCTTAGATAAACACAACAGGCAATGCACTGCAAGTTACAAAAAAGAAAAAAAACGAAATGTGAACTACAGCTAGGCCCGAACCAAACCCAGCTCTCCCAATCTGTGGGGAAGTTTGGATCCAGATCTGCAGCCATAGCTTGCAGCACCTCTAAATCCAACAGCTGCTAGATAGTGAGGTTTTCAAAACTGGACACGGATACTGGATGCCTTGATTTCTGAGATACCAGGGCCCTGGTTTACAGCTAGCACCAAGCCCTCACCGCTCCAGCCAAGGCAACAGAAGGTGCAGTGCACGGCAGGTCCAAAAATCAGGCCCAAGGTTTTCTCTGCTTAAGCCAATGGTCACATCAGGAGGAGACTGAAACCCACGTGTATTTACAGGCAGCGGGCGCAATCCTGCTCACATTGAAGTCAATGGGAGTTTTGCCACAGAGCTCAGTGGGGCCAAGATCTGTAAATTGTGCCTGTTATTCCCCCCCATGAGCGACAGCATCTCCTCAGCAGAGCAGAAATGGCCCTTGCAGCCATATCACCAAGTGCATTCCTATATCACTGTCTCATCTGATAGAATGTCTAACTACATATTCCCCACCCTATCGCCTCCTGCTGTAAGTACTGACGTGCAGATTGAAACGCGTTTTAAGACTCCTCCAAGCTCTACAAGAATCCCCCTAAAACAGCCAATATTTGTGCCCAGCTGTGGCAGTAGCAGACTGCAGGACACCCCTCCACTGTATTCCTAGCCAGGCTATGTCCCACCCTCCCAGAGCAGCTGCCTTCCAGTGCCCTCCTGATCTTTGCTTATCTCCCACCCAACCTTCTGACTTTTCAGTTCAAAAACAGTTACATCCCTGCATTTTCCAATGCCAACACAAGGCCTCTCTTCTTTATTGGTCAATCTGTGCCAAGGATTCTGGGTCTTGGAACTGAAGGTACCAGGATGCAAAATGTTTCTCCTCTGCATTTTTCAATTTTTCTGTCAGAAATGACAATGCTTGACTCGTTTCTACTTCATACTCCTCTTTCTGTGGCTCCCAGTTTTCTCCATAGGCAATCATGAAAGTACATCTGCTAGAAGAAGCTCCTGACTGGGCCTGTATTTCACATCTAGTGGGTACTTTTGCAATATCATGATAATTTTCTGCAGTCCAGATGATGCTACACACAATGGTTTCTATAATATGGCTTCCAATGCTTGGCAGCCTGTTTCCAGCTTGACCCATTCATGTCTATAAACAGCTCCATGGAATTGCTCAAACACATATTTTTCTTCCTCCATCTCAGCATGGTTCTGTGGTGTTTGGAAGAATGTGGCCGAGGGCAATGAACATTCAACAGGACAATCTCCAACCCACGTGAACTTACCAGTTTGCACCAGCACCAGTTTGGTTACTGCTACACATATGTCATGAAAGGGAATTCAAAAACACTAATGCTTTCCTGATATTACCATGTAACATAATAAACATAACTAATAAACATAAGCAGTTCTACCTAGAAGAACCCAACTCAGCCAACTGGTATGTCCTACATGAATGGACCTGTCACGTTCTTGGCACACTCAGTGGTGTGTACTAATTAGCATGTTCTGCAGGCATGTTCTCCTTAAATGGACTTGGCAAGGGGTATCTGGAGGTACATGGCACATTCATCAGCCCCAGACCTACCTGGCATGTTCAAGCAACACAGCAACTAATAGAAGGGTTTCAGTTTATAAATCCAAGTAGGATTTTGCTAATAAGAATTCCACCTTTCCTTTCCCACATCAGTGCCCTGCTTGGAAATAAAGAAATCCCTCTCCACCCCCCAGCACCATTCAGTACATAAGAATGGCCATACTGGGTTAGACCAAAGGTCCATCTAGCCCAGTATCCTGTCTTCCGACAGTGGCCAATGCCAGGTGCCCCAGAGGGAATGAACAGAACAGGTAATCATCAAGTGATCCATCCCATCGCCCATTCCCAGCTTCTGGCAAAAGTAAGGGTGAGAGTACAAGCGAGGGGTTTTTATTATGATGATTATTACTGCTGATATTTAACATTACTGCTGGTGTTACACAGCCACCAAGAGGTCCCGGTTGCGATCAAGGCCCCATTGTATGGGGCACTCTACAAAGACAATAAGGTACGTACACATTTCAAGCTGAAGGTATAAATTTCACCTCGAGGAGACTTACCTGAGTCAGCGCTGATCAAACTAGTGTGCTAAAAATAGTGTAGCTGTGGCATTGCGAGTAGGGCTGGCCACCCTGAGGATATGCCTGCCATCTCAGATGGGTACATACGCAGGGCAGTTAGCCCCTTGTGCCACCATGGCTGCACTCTAATTTTAGCCCACTAACTCCATCAGAGTCAACATGGGCACGTCTCCTTAAGTTGGAGCTACCCTTCCAGCTCAAAGGGCAAACATACCCATGCAGGCAACTTGCAGTCTAAATGGACAAGAAAGACAAAGCATGGGCAGCAAAGAGCATTATTATCCCCATTTTAAGGATTGTGGGGAACTGAGGCACACAGAGACTACATGGCATTTCCAGACGCTAACAGGAAGACTGTGACAAAGCCAGGAATTGATCTACTTTCATTATCAACATGAAACAGAGAATAAATGGATCATAGATTTAAAATATTATAGAACAATGTCAATTAGACCTAACAAACAGTTACAATCAAAATAACACAACCACGAGTGATTCATTGGCACAAACTCATTCAGCTGATGGAAAACCTAGAGCTCTAAAATACATTTATATTTCACAAGTCCAAGTAATAGAAAAAGGCTGCCCAGTTAGCCTAAACAGATCTCAATTTTTTTCATCTTTTCATGTACGTTTTGAAAATGTATCTCAGGGTGAATTGATTTAAATTGGGATTTAAATCACCAACTGGAAAACCTTGGTTTAAATCAGCAATTATCACCAACTTTACCATTTGTACTTAAGTTATTTTCTAAAGAAAGGTGAATTCTCATTGGTTGATAGAATCATTAATATGTTGATTTACAACTAAATAGATCCTTTACCCTAGATTTGGTACATCTTTTTACAACCTAAGAAGGTACACTATAACTATATACATTTATTTAAGCAATTATATAGCTTAAAATTTTCAGATTCTTATTAATTAATTAAATGTTTTTGTATGTTAGAAAATGGTGAATGATATATTGCTTATTTACTAGATAATTAACTTTTTGCTCAAGATTTGCATCAAGCAGCATTAGAGTGGTAACTGGTATTTAATTAAACACCCAAAACATCATATAACATTTATTTTTATTAAACAAAACAAGCCCTTAATACAGTACGTGACCTATTTTGCCGTATTTATAAAGCTTGAAACCCCCCCCAATAGCTAGATATTTTCCCCCTGATTACTAACAACAAATCATGCCAAACCAGCTTGATTTCCTTCTTTGACAAGGTAACTGGTTTGCTGCATAGGGGGAATGCGGTGGACATATTATACCTGGACTTTAGCAAGGCTTTTGACTCAGTCCCACATGACATTCTGATAAGTAAGCTGGAGAAATGTGGGCTCGGCAGAACTACCGTTAAGTGGACATATAATTGGTAAAACAACTGCAAACGAAGAGTAACTATTAATGGAATGATATCAGATTGGAAGGTGTCAAGTGGGGTTCTACAGGGTTCTGTTATGGGTCCGGTGTTGTTTGACCTAGATGTAGGTATAGAGCTTACTGATCACGTTTGCAGATGACACAAAGCTAGACTGGGGTTGCCAACACTTTGGAGGATAGAGCTAAGATTCAGAGGGATCTTGATAAATTGGAGAACTGGGCTATAGACACCAAAATGAAATTCAAGAAAACAAATGTAAGGTGCTTCACTTAGGAAAGAAAAATCAAATGCACAAACACAGAATGGGAGATAACTGGCTTGGCAGCAGCACTGCTGAGAGGGATCTGGGAGTCGTGGTGGATCAGAACCTCAACATGAGCTAACAATGTGATGCTGTTGCAAAAAAAAGCAAATGCAATTTTGGGTTGCATTAACAGAGGAATAGCATGCAAGTCATGGGAAATGATAGTACCGCTCTACTCGACACTGGTTAGGCCTCAGCTGGAGTATTGTGTCCAGTTTTGGTCACTGCTGTATAGAAAGGATGAAGAGAAACTGGAAACGATACAGAGGCGAGAGACAAGGATGATCAAAAGGATGGAATACAAGCCATGTGAATAAACTGCCTAGGGAGGCTGTGGAAGCTCCTTCACTGGAGGTTTTCAAAAGGAGGCTGGGCTAGGGTTACCATTCGTCCGGATTTACCCGGACATGTCCTCCTTTTGTGTGCTAAAAATAGCGTCCGGGGGGAATTTGTAAAGCACTCACAATGTCCGGGATTAGCAGAGCGAGTGGCTGGGAGGGCTGCAGGGAAGTCCCGGGCTGGACTCAGGAGCAGCTGTAGAGGAGCCGGATCCGCCCTGCATTCTGAGCCAGCAGCTCCCTTGCAGCCCAGTCCAGCAGCACTGTGCAGGGCCAGACCGGGTTTTGTTGTGCAGGGCCAGGGACCAGGTTTTGTTGTGCTGGGGAGCTCAGCCACGTGTCCGGCTCGGCTGCACAGAGCCCAACACTCTGTTCTGAGCAGCAGGGTAAGGAGGTCAGGGGGCAGGAAGGTTCTGGAAGTGGAGGTCAAGAAACGGGGGGGGCTTTTTGGGGGGAGTGGAGAAAGTTTTGGGCAGTCAGGGTACAGGTAGGGGGTAGGGTCCTGGGGGGCAGTTGGGGGGGGTCTTAGGAGGGGGCAGTTAGGGGACAAGGAACAGGGAGTCTTAGGTAGGGGGTGAGGTTCTGGAGGGCAGTTAGGAGCAGGGGTCCCAGGAGGGGGCAGTCAGGGGACAAGGAGCAGGGGGGGAGTGTTTGGGAGTTCTGGGGGGGGCTGTCAGGTGGCAGGGGTGGGGAGATGGATCGGAGCAGTCAGGGGACAGGGAGCAGAGGGGTTTAGATGGGTTGGGAGTTCTGGGGGGGTCTGTCAGGGGGTGGGGAGTGGTTGGATGGGGCGTGGGAGTCCCAGGGGTCTGTCTGGGGGTGGGGGTGTGGATAAGGGTTGGGGCAGTCAGGGGACAAGAGGCAGGGAGGCTTAGATAGGGAGTGGAGTCCTGGGGGGCAGTTAGGGGCAGGGGTCCCAGGAGGGGGCAGTCAGGGGACAAGGAACGGGGGGAGGGTTGGGGGTTCTGGGGGGGCGGGAAGTGGGAGGGGCAGGGGCGGGGCTAGGGCGGGGCTCCTCCCGTCCTCTTTTTTTCTTGCTGAAATATGGTAACCCTAGGCTGGGCAGCCATCTATCTTGGATAGTTTAGACATAACAACTCCTGCATCCTGGCAGGAGGGTAGACTAGATGACCCTTGTGGTCCCTTCTAACCCTATGATTCAATGATTCTTTCTTTATACAGAAAGCAGCCTTTAACTCAAAGGTTTTGTTAGAGGCTCATGGATTCAGCATATTTTTTTTAAATGGTTTAAGTGATTATAAATGTAGGCCTTAACATATTTTGTATTAAATTCAGATTTCATTTTAAATAATTTATTTTTAAAAAGAAAAACTTAGTATAATTTAAACAAAATAAAAAGATCGATTTAAATAAAAAATCCAATTTAAATTAAAAATGATTTATTTTATTTTAAATCATCACTTTTTATCCACCCTGATGTATCTACAATAGTTTTCTACAGGTACACGGTTAGCTTTTTAATATATTTGGAAGAGCAAGTATTTCAGCAATATATTTCAAGTATGTCAAATCAGAGCAAATATTTACCTTTCAAGATTACTTTTTATTGTAGGCCCACCACATCTCACATACAAGTAAGTTTTGATTTGGGACCCAATTCTGCAAGATGTGTGCTTAACTTTAAGCACATGGAGTAATTCCATTGCCTCCCCAGAAGCCATGTGCTTAATGTTGAATAGGTGCATGTTTGCCCACAGGGCCGGCTCCAGGGTTTTGGCCGCCCCAAGCAGCCAAAACAACAACAACAACAAAAAGCCGCGATCGCAATCTAAAAAAAGCTGCGATCGCGATCTGCGGCGGCAATTCGGCAGGAGGTCCTTCACTCCCAGGTGGAGTGAGGGACCGTCCGCCGAATTGCCGCCGAATACCTGGACCTGCTGCCCCTCTCCGGAGCAGCCGCCCCAAGCACCTGCTTGAGAAGCTGGTGCCTGGAGCCGACCCTGTTTGCCCAATTCTGCCATCTGCTTCTTTCTCTTCTCGCTTCCTATCATTCTCCCTCTCAGTCATTTCTTCTTCATGTCTCTTATTCTTCCTCCTTCAGCCTTCATTCATACACCCTGGCCAAATGTTAACTGTACTGTTGGCCTACATCCCAGTAAGGTGGTGGTCTCATTTTTTAATGTTTGGGGCTAAAAAATGACAAGCACTTTGAACTTTCAAAGTTTCTCTCCACATTGTTACTTTTGCATATACCCAGTGAACTCTTTGTATGCACTTTGGATAAACTTTACAGATGGGGAAATTATCACATTGCAATCACAAGCACTACACTTTACCAAGGAACCTTTTAAAAAATCTGATTTGTCCAGCTAGAGGGCAATAAGTTAGGTGCATAAAACTGGGATGCAAAAGCTAACAATATTTTCAGGTGTACCTGGCACGTTAACTGCACATCTGGACATCGTCTGCAAGACTTTAGAATTGTTTTGCAGCCCTTCCTCCTGTACTCTTTGAAAATTACCCTCCTGTGCGTTTAATATTTGGGCTTTAGGAGGTGGCAGAGATGGCCAGAAATGTGATACAGCAATTACTCCTCTTGTGCAGGCTGGGGCTGTCATTCTCAGCCAGTTTGTACTGGTGACAGTGTTGTGAGCCAGGGAACTGGAAGTCTTTATGCACAAAGACTCAGAATTAAAGTACAGAACTAATGTTTTATTAGATCTATCAGACATGGCTGAAAATAAACTTGAAACTAAGCACCCAAAGTATCCTGTCCAAGCAACTAGTTCTCCTGCAAAACCTGGAATGAGTTGTTGAGGTGCAGTCTATAGTCGGCTGTTCCAATTCTCTGCTCTGGATTAAGGAGGGGATCTTTCCAGGGCATTAAGAAGGACACAGATAAATCCTCCCCAAATAAAAGTTTGAGATTGAAAAGATGGGTTTCTTCGCTGGAAGTACTTGCAAGATAGGTTTCTTTTAATGACAGCAAACAGACAGACAGGGCTTAAATGGGAAATCGGAAGAAAATGGGGAACTGTGAAGTGCTATGCAACACTCACTGTGACATCTCTCTGCACCAACAGGAACTTACTCAAAAACAACTTGATAAAAACCAGCTTCTAAATAGTTTGTGTCCAATACTCAGAGTAAGTCCCATGAATATCAGAATCAGGGCTTTCATTGTACAAGTCTCTTTGCGCTTTCCATATCCCCTCCCTCATGGAACATTTGACATGCAAATCTCTTACACAGAACTTGTCCAAGACTTTGTTTATTATACCCAACAATAACCATGATTTGAATGAATTCAGAGGAAGCAAGTATCAGGATAATGGAAACAATCGACCTGGCCTACCTATGGAAAAGGGACTGTAAAAGTAGGTAAGGCCTTCTGCATTAACGAACTATATTCTGCAAGTTTTGTTCTGAGAACTGAATGGGTTCTCTTTTGCAGCCTGGGTTCAAGACTTCATTGTTTTGTGGTGAAAAATTACTTTGGGGAGTCCAATGAGGAAAACAAAACAAAACACTGGGACAGGATTGGTGTCACCAGTTGCACTGAAAAACATAACGTACAGAGAGACTTTGTGTCAATTCAGTTTTGTTTATTTTTGTTCTGTCTTTTTTTTTTAATTTCCACTACAAGTAACAAGTCTAATAAGTGTTACAGCCTTTGTGACAGTGTTTCTCACGCTTAACAGCACGTGTCTAGACATATATACAGTATTCTGCATTAAAATGTTGACTTTAACCAAAAAACCTGAGCACATCGTATTCATAGATCTGACAATATAGTTGCCTATAGGAACATAGGTTTATATTTACTCTAATATAGCACGTAGTAAATGCATGCTGTAAAAATGGCAGCATACAGAGAGTGTCACATGAACCATTAAAAACTGTTTGAGATAGTAAATACGTATGGAAAGTAAGTTGTTTCAGTAGTACCCAGAAGCCTACAACAGGGAGCCACTGTGCTGGGTGCTAGACAGACGTGATAAAGAGGCAGCCTCTGCCCCAGAAAACTTACGACCAATCGAAAGGAGAATGTGATATAAAATATAGGACAAAAGTACAATTTTCTGAAGTGCCTAAGTTTCATTTTAAAAAGGGGCCTAGGCGGCATTTAGGAGTCTAGGTCTCATTGACTTTCTATGAGATCTGAGCTGCTACGTACGCATGTCACTGTTGAAAATGTGACTTAGGCTCCTAAATCACATGGAGTACTATTTTCAAAAGTGCCTAATGCCAGGTCTACACTAAAAATTGTGGTCAACCCTGCTACATCACTCAGGGGTGTGAAATTTCCACCCCCCTGGGCGATACAGTTAAGCCAGTGGTCGGCAACCTTTCAGAAGAGGTGTGCCGAGTCTTCACTTATTCACTCTAATTTAAGGTTTCACATGCCAGTAATACATTTTAATGTTTTTAGAAGGTCTCTTTCTATAAGTCTATAATATATAATGAAACTATTGTTGTATGTAAAGTAAATAAGGTTTTTAAAATGTTTAAGAAGCTTCATTTAAAATTAAATTAAAATGTAGAGCCCCCCGGACCGGTGGCCAAGACCTAGGCAGTGTGAGTACCACTGAAAATCAGCTCGCGTGCCGCAGGTTGCCTACCCCTGAGTTAAGCCAACCTAACCACCTGTGTAGACAGTGGTAGGTTGATGGAAGAATTCCTCCCCTGTGCTCAGGGAGGTGGATTAACTACACCAATGGGAGACCCCCATTGTGTCTACACGGCAGCTGCACAGCTGTAGCATTTCAAGTTTAGACATGTCCTAAGTCTAGTATTTCCGCACTACAGGATGCAGAATAGATACTGAAGCTTACTATTATAAAACACAATATGGACTTTTAAAATAAATAAATAAAGCAACAGCATGGATGCTGGGATGTGACCAGTCAGATGAGGGTAAGGACAGAATAGGACTCTCAAAGAATTGTAGAAATAGGGATACAAAGTACATCAGTCCAGTTCTTCAGTCCCCCATTTTCCTAGCATCTAGTGTGTGTGATATCCCTGTACTGTTCTCCTAGTTCCATTTAAGGCGTCTCAAACATCTCTCTTGGCAGGCAGTTCCCTTGTCTTGGCCTAGAGCAGCGGTTCTCAAACTGTGGGTCGGGACCTCAAAATGGGTCACAACCCCCTTTGAATGGGGTCGCCAGGGCTGGATGAAGCCCGAGCCTCATTGCCCAGGGCCGAAGCCAAAACCTGAGAGCTTCAGCCCTTGGTGGCGGGGCTCAGGTTGCAGGCCCCCTCCCTGGTGCTGAAGCCCTTGAGCTTCAGCTTTGACCCTCATGTCCAGAGCGGTGGGGCTCAGGCTTTGTCCCGTCCCCCGCATCCTGGGCAGTGGGGCTTGGGCGGGCTCAGGCTTTGGCCCCTCCTCTGGGAGTCATGAAGTAATTTTTGTTGTCAGAATGAGGTCGTGGTGCAATGAAGTTTGAGAACCTAGAGGTTTGATAGTTATCTATAGTGGCTCTTCTCTCTGAACTCTTCTCAAGAGAGGTACCAGAGCTGTATCTTGAACAGCCAGCATAATTCCAACATCTATCAACAGATTATTTAATTGGATGAACATAAACAAACTGTCTAATTTCATATTTACATGGGCCAAATATGAAATTAGACAGTTTGTGTATTGTTCATCCAATTAAATAATCTGTTGATAGATGTATTTACTGTTGGAATTATGCTGGCTGTTCAAGACACAGCTCTGGTACCTCTCTTAAGTAAATAATACACATCTAGAAAACATTTTATTTTTTTCTGAAGAACCACTTAAAATATGTTCAATTAATGCTAAAGTCATAGCACAAAACCTACCAAGTGCATTATCTCACTGTGCTTTTCTTGTATTCCAAATGGTAAGGTAATATTTTAACCTTCCGTGAAGGCTCTCAAAGCACTTTGCAAATCTTAACAAATCAATCACTACAACACTCCAGTGAGGCATTATGACACCTTTTACAGACTGGGGAAACTGAGGCAAAAGTGACTCGCTAATCATCACGCCTCGCGCCAATGGCAGAGGAGGGAATAGGATGCAGGAGTCCTGACTTTCAATCCCCTCCGCTAAGCCCTGGCATAGGCAAAGGGGAACACGTTAGATTCTTGGGTTTGCTGGTTCAGGAGACATTATTAGAAGCAGTTCCCATGGGGCAATAAAGCATGTCCATTGTTCAACTTGAGAATCTTGTCCAGAAGGGCTAGGAAACATCATCATGCCCCTTCATCTGCTTTAGTGACCTAGGAGAAGGTCTTCCCCTGCATTGCAGCACCAGGTACACCAAGAACTAACCCGTGTTGCCCTTCTCTCCAAATCCCATCCCAAAGACTTCCTGACTCAGTCAGATCCCAGCCCTGCTGAGTGGGTAGTAGGTAGGATGCCGGTACCTTCCCTGCTATAGATCAAGGGGTGGGAAGGATGAATGGGATTAGGGAGGGATGGAGTGTCAGGGTAGGGGCATAGCACCCCCACCTCACCCCCAGTGCCCCAGTCCCCTTCCTGCTGAGAGCACCAAGACAAGGAGAGATAAATAAATAAGGGAGATATCCCATCTCCTAGAACTGGAAGGGACCTTGAAAGGTCATCGAGTCCAGCCCCCTGCCTTCACTAGCAGGACCAAGTACTGATTTTGCCCCAGATCCCCAAGTGGCCCCCTCAAGGATTAAACTCACAACCCTGGGTTTAGGAGGCCAATGCTCAAACCACTGAGCTATCCCTCCCCGGATGCAGGGGTCCGCCTGATTCTGACCCTACCAAGGGGGCAGCAATGGGGAAGGATAAAAGAGTGATGGGGTGTGGGTGCCCAAATCCCCTTCCCCAGGGAAGTAGTGGGATAGGGAGAAGCGGTGGCAGTGGAGGGTTCCTAAGCCCACTTTACAGCTGCTCCAAGAGATGGGAAAAAGGGAATAAATGGGTAAAATGCCCTCCACTGTCCGGAGAGCCGGAGCATCCACAGGGCGCTATCCCATTGGCAGGGGACAGGGCTGGGGATGCAGTCCTAAGAGGTGGGCGTCTCAGAACTGGGGAGGCCGCAGTCCCAGGGCAGGGGGCACAGGGCTGGACTTTGGGAAGTGGGTATGGAAAAGGGGGTGCACGGCTGGCCAGGGAAAGGAGGTGCAGGACTAGGGCTGTGTTCAGGGGGACCAGTCACATGGAGGGGATGGCCCAAGGGAAAGGGGACACCGGGCTGTGCACAGTGGCGGGGGGCTGGGCTTGGCTGGCTGGAAGGTGAAGGGGGCGAGGCGCTGGGCCAGGGACTGGAAAGGGGCGCGGGGAGGGGGGCGCACCGTTGGGCTGGCCGGAGGCAGGGGGCACGGGACTGGCCGGGGAAGGGGGCGTGGCGCTTGGCTGGCCGGGGCATAGGAGCGCGGGGCTGGGGCCGGGCTGCCCATGGGCAGGGACACCGCGCAGGCTGGCTGGGGAACGGGGCGCAGGGCCAGCCGGACGCGCACTCACCGCGCCCCGCTCGAAGTCGTTATAGAAGGGCTTGTCCAGCAGGTGCCTCTCGCTGCAGCCCGCGGTGCCCTCCAGGATCAGGTAGATGTAGTCGTCGGTGCCCGCGAACCACTGGGTGCCGGTGGCCACGGTGACGGTGTAGGACGGCATGGCCCGGCCGGAGCGCGCAGCCACTAGGAGCGGAGCTGCTTCCCTGAGCCCGCTGCGGAATGAGCGTCGGGCCCCGCTGCTGCAGCAGCACCGCCCCCTCGAACACAGCCCCTCCCTGCCCCCGGCTACACCCCTCCCGGTGAACAGCCCCTAGCTACCCCTCCCTGCCCCCGGCTACACCCCACCCTGTACACAGCCCCCGGTCACCTCTCTCTGCCCCAGCTACCCCTCCCTGCCCCCGGCTACACCCCACCCTGTACACAGCCCCCGGTCACCTCTCTCTGCCCCCAGCTACTCCTCCCTGCCCCCGGCTACACCCCTGCTCCTGCACAGCCCCCAGCTACCCCTCCCTGCCCCCGGCTACACCCCTCCCGGTGAACAGCCCCTAGCAGCCCCTCCCTGCCCCCGGCTACACCCCACCCTGTACACAGCCCCCGGTCACCTCTCTCTGCCCCAGCTACTCCTCCCTGCCCCCGGCTACACCCCTGCTCCTGCACAGCCCCCAGCTACCCCTCCCTGCCCCCGGCTACACCCCTCCCGGTGAACAGCCCCTAGCAGCCCCTCCCTGCCCCCGGCTACACCCCACCCTGTACACAGCCCCCGGTCACCTCTCTCTGCCCCAGCTACTCCTCCCTGCCCCCGGCTACACCCCTGCTCCTGCACAGCCCCCAGCTACCCCTCCCTGCCCCCGGCTACACCCCTCCCGGTGAACAGCCCCTAGCAGCCCCTCCCTGCCCCCGGCTACACCCCACCCTGTACACAGCCCCCGGTCACCTCTCTCTGCCCCAGCTACTCCTCCCTGCCCCCGGCTACACCCCTCCCGGTGAACAGCCCCTAGCTACCCCTCCCTGCCCCCGGCTACACCCCACCCTGTACACAGCCCCCGGTCACCTCTCTCTGCCCCAGCTACTCCTCCCTGCCCCCGGTTACACTCCTGCTCCTGCACAGCCCCCAGCTACCCCTCCCTGCCCCCGGCTACACCCCTCCCGGTGAACAGCCCCTAGCAGCCCCTCCCTGCCCCCGGCTACACCCCACCCTGTACACAGCCCCCGGTCACCTCTCTCTGCCCCAGCTACTCCTCCCTGCCAACGGCTACACCCCTGCTCCTGCACAGCCCCCAGCTACCCCTCCCTGCCCCCGGCTACACCCCTCCCGGTGAACAGCCCCTAGCAGCCCCTCCCTGCCCCCGGCTACACCCCACCCTGTACACAGCCCCCGGTCACCTCTCTCTGCCCCAGCTACTCCTCCCTGCCCCCGGCTACACCCCTCCCGGTGAACAGCCCCTAGCTACCCCTCCCTGCCCCCGGCTACACCCCACCCTGTACACAGCCCCCGGTCACCTCTCTCTGCCCCAGCTACTCCTCCCTGCCCCCGGTTACACTCCTGCTCCTGCACAGCCCCCAGCTACCCCTCCCTGCCCCCGGCTACACCCCTCCCGGTGAACAGCCCCTAGCAGCCCCTCCCTGCCCCCGGCTACACCCCACCCTGTACACAGCCCCCGGTCACCTCTCTCTGCCCCAGCTACCCCTCCCTGCCCCCGGCTACACCCCTCCCGGTGAACAGCCCCTAGCAGCCCCTCCCTGCCCCCGGCTACACCCCACCCTGTACACAGCCCCCGGTCACCTCTCTCTGCCCCAGCTACTCCTCCCTGCCCCCGGCTACACTCCTGCTCCTGCACAGCCCCCAGCTACCCCTCCCTGCCCCCGGCTACACCCCTCCCGGTGAACAGCCCCTAGCAGCCCCTCCCTGCCCCCGGCTACACCCCACCCTGTACACAGCCCCCGGTCACCTCTCTCTGCCCCAGCTACCCCTCCCTGCCCCCGGCTACACCCCTCCCGGTGAACAGCCCCTAGCAGCCCCTCCCTGCCCCCGGCTACACCCCACCCTGTACACAGCCCCCGGTCACCTCTCTCTGCCCCCAGCTACTCCTCCCTGCCCCTGGCTACACCCCTGCTCCTGCACAGCCCCCAGCTACCCCTCCCTGCCCCCGGCTACACCCCTCCCGGTCCACAGCCCCTTCCCCCGGCTACATCCCTCCCGGTCCTACCTACCCCTCCCTGCTCCCGGCTACACTCACCCGGTGAACAGCCCCCGGTCACCCCTCTCTGCCCCCAGCTACTCCTCCCTGCCCCCGGCTACACCCCTTCTCCTGCACAGCCCCTAGCTACCCCTCCCTGCCCCCAGCTACACCCCTCCCGGTACACAGCCCCCAGCTACCGCTCCCTGCCCCCGGCTACACCCCTCCCAGTCCACAGCCTCTACCTACCCCTCCTTGCCCCCAGTTACACCCCTCCTGGTCCACAGCCCCTACCTACCCCACCCTGTTCCCGGCTACACTCCTCCCAGTGAACAGCCCCTAGCTACCCCTCCCTGCCCCCGGCTACACCCCTCCCGGTACACAGCCCCCGGTCACCCCTCCCTTCCCCTGGCTACACCCCTCCCGGTCCACAGCCCTTACCTACCCCTCCCTGCTCCCAGCTACACTTCTCCCGGTGAACAGCCCCCGGTCATCGCTCCCTGCCCCCAGCTACTCCTCCCTGCCCCCGGCTACATCCCTCCTCCTGCACAACCCCTACCAACTCCTCCCTGCCCCCGTCTACACCCCTCCTGGTACACAGCCCCCAGCTACCCCTCCCTGCCCCCGGCTACACCCCTCCCAGTGCACAGCCCCCAGTTACTCCTCCCTGCCCCCACCCCTCCTGATACACAGCCCCTAGCTACCCCTCCTTGCCCCCAGCTACACCCCTCCCGGTCCACAGCCCCTACCTACCCCTCCCTGTTCCCGGCTACACTCCTCCCAGTGAACAGCCCCTACCTACTCATGCCTGCCCCCGGCTACACCCCTCCCGGTACACAGCCCCCAGCTACCCCTCCCTGCCCCTGGCTACACCCCTCCCAGTGCACAGCCCCCAGTTACTCCTCCCTGCCCCCACCCATCCTGATACACAGCCCCTAGCTACCCCTTCCTGCCCCCGGCTCCACCCCTCCCGGTGCACAGCCCCTACCTACCCCTCCCTGCCCCCGGCTACGCCCCTCCGGGTACACAGCCCCTGGTCACCCCTCCCTGCCCCCAGCTACACCCCTCCCGGTTCAGTCCCCAGCTACTCCTCCCTGCAACCACCCCTCCCGGTACACAGCCCCTACCTACCCCTCCCTGCCCCCGGCTACATCCCCCCCCGGTACACAGCTCCCGGTCATCCCTCCCTTCCCCGGCTACACCCCTCCCGGTCCACAGCCCCTACCTACCCCTCCCTGCCCCCAGCTACACCCCTCCCGGTCCACAGCCCCTACCTACCCCTCCCTGCTTCCGGCTACATCCCTCCGGGTACACAGCCCCCGGTTACCCCTCCCTGCCCCCGGCTACACCCCTCCCGGTACGCAGCCTCTGGCTATCCCTCCTGGCACCCAGTTACACCCCTCCCATGCACAGCCCCTGGCTACCCCTCCCTGCACCCCGGCTACACCCCTCCCGTGCACAGCCCCTCCCTGCATCCCTCCTCTGCACAGCCCCTAGCTACTTCTCCCTGCACTAGGCTACACCCCTCCCGGAGCACAGCCCCTAGCTATCCCTCTTCTCCCTGTACCCTGTCTACACCCCTCCTGTGCACAGCCCCTAGCTACCCCTCCCAGCACCTGGGCTACACCTCCTATGCACAGCCCCTAATTATCCCTCCCCTCCCACAGCCCCTCCCTGCACCCAGCTACACCCTTCCCAGTGCACAGCCCCAATTACCCCTCTCTGCATCCCAGCTACACCCCTCCTGGTGCACAGCCCCTAATTACCCCTCCCCTCCCACAGCCCCTCCCTGCACCTGGCTCCACCCCTCCCTGTGCACAACCTTTAGCTACCCCGCCCTACACCCTTCCTGGTGCACAGCTCTTAGCTACCCCTCCCTGCACCCCAGCTACACACCTCCCCTCCCACAGCCGTTCCCTGAACCCCAGCTATATCCCTCCCTGTGAACAACCCCTAGCTACCCGTCCCTTCCCACAGCCCTTCCCTGCACCCTTAGCTACAAACTCCTCCTGCACACAGCCCCTAGCTACACCACTGAGCTATACCTCTCCCAGTGCACAGTCCCTAGCTACACCCCTGAGCTACATCCTTCCTGGTGCACAGCCCTTGCCTGCACCCAGGGGCGGCTCTATGTATTTTGCCGCCCCAAGCACGGCAGTCAGGCAGCCTTCGGCAGCGCCTGCAGAAGGTCCGCTGTCCTACGCCTTCGGCGTATCCGCCGCCGAATTGCTGCCAGAGCCGCGGGACCGGCGGCCCTCCCGCAGGCATGCCGTGGAAAGCAGCCTGACTGCTGCCCTCAGGGCAACCAGCAGGCCGCCCCCCGGGGCTTGCCGCCCCAGCCACACACTTGGTGCACTGGTGCCTGGAGCCACCCCTGCCTGCACCCCTAGTTTCACTCCTCCTGCACACAGCCCCTTAATGCACATCCCTGCCTTCACCCCACTCCCTTCCCTCCCCCTCATCTATACCCAAAATCTGCACTCAGCCCTTCCCTGCACACCCACCTGCCTATACCCCAACTACTGCACTCGGTACTAACCAACCACTATCTATAGCTCACACCACTTGTACACAGACCTGCATGCCCCTAACCACCACCTGCACACAGAGCTCTGTATACCCCCATATATCCCTACACGCCCTATGACTCCTGTCCTGCTCTAGTCCACCCCACAGCCCTACATACCAAAATAACCTCCTCCCATATCTATACCTCACACTCCCTTCACTCATAGTCCTACACACCCGTAACCACCCCAACCCCAACAGACACACCAGCCAGACACACCCACCACAACAACCACCTCTGCCTCTACATACACACCCCAACCACCACCTACACATATACACCTATACCTCCACTGTCTATATCCAACACCGCTACAGATCATAGAATCATAGAATATCAGGGTTGGAAGGGACCTCAGGAGGTCATCTAGTCCAACCCCCTGCTCAAAGCAGGACCAATTCCCAACTAAATCATCCCAGCCAGGGCTTTGTCAAGCCTGACCTTAAAAACCTTTAAGGAAGGAGATTCCACCACCTCCCTAGGTAACCCATTCCAGTGCTTCACCACCCTCCTAGTGAAAAAGTTTTTCCTAATATTCAACTTAAACCTCCCCCGCTGCAACTTGAGACCATTACTCCTTATTCTGTCATCAGGTACCACTGAGAACAGTCTAGATCCATCCTCTTTGGAACCCCCTTTCAGGTAGTTGAAAGCAGCTATCAAATCCCCCCTCATTCTTCTCTTCTGCAGACTAAACAATCCCAGTTTCCTCAGCTTCTCCTCATAAGTCATGTGCTCCAGCCCCCTAATCATTTTTGTTGCCCTCCGCTGGACTCTTTCCAATTTTCCCACATCCTTCTTGTAGTGTGGGGCCCAAAACTGGACACAGTACTCCAGATGAGGCCTCACCAATGTCGAATAGAGGGTAACGATCACGTCCCTCGATCTGCTAGCAATGCCCCTACTTATACAGCCCAAAATGCCGTTAGCCTTCTTGGCAACAAGAGCACACTGTTGACTCATATCCAGCTTTTCGTCCACTGTAACCCCTAGGTCCTTTTCTGCAGAACTGCTGCCTAGCCATTCGATCCCTAGTCTGTAACAGTGAATGGGATTCTTCCGTCCTAAGTGCAGGACTCTGCACTTGTCCTTGTTGAACCTCATCAGGTTTCTTTTGGCCCAATCCTCTAATTTGTCTAGGTCCGTCTGTATCCTATCCCTACCCTCCAGCGTATCTACCACTCCTCCCAGTTTAGTGTCATCTGCAAACTTGCTGAGAGTGCAGTCCACACCATCCTCCAGATCATTAATGAAGATATTGAACAAAACCGGCCCCAGGACCGACCCTTGGGGCACTCCACTTGAAACCAGCTGCCAACTAGACATGGAGCCGTTGATCATTACCCGTTGAGCCCGACGATCTAGCCAGCTTTCTATCCACCTTATAGGCCATTCATCCAGCCCATACTTCTTTAACTTGCTGGTGAGAATACTGTGGGAGACTGTATCAAAAGCTTTGCTAAAGTCAAGGAATAACACATCCACTGCTTTCCCCTCATCCACAGAGCCAGTTATTTCCTCATAGAAGGCAATTAGGTTAGTCAGGCATGACGTGCCCTTGGTGAATCCATGCTGACTGTTCCTGATCACTTTCCTCTCCTCTAAGTGCTTCAGAATTGATTCCTTGAGGACCTGCTCTATGATTTTTCCAGGGACTGAGGTGAGGCTGACTGGCCTGTAGTTCCCCGGATCCTCCTCCTTCCATTTTTTAAAGGTGGGCACTACATTAGCCTTTTTCCAGTCATCCGGGACCTCCCCCGATCGCCATGAGTTTTCAAAGATAATGGCCAATGGCTCTGCAATCACATCCGCCAACTCCTTTAGCACCCTCGGATGCAGCGCATCCGGCCCCATAGACTTGTGCTCGTCCAGTTTTTCTAAATTGTCCTGAACCACTTCTTTCTCCACAGAGGGCTGGTCACCTTCTCCCCATACTGTGCTGCCCAGTGCAGCAGTCTGGGAGCTGACCTTTTTCATGAAGACAGAGGCAAAAAAATCATTGAGTACATTTGCTTTTTCCACATCCTCTATCACTAGGTTGCCTCCCTCATTCAGTAAGGGGCCCACACTTTCCTTAACTTTCTTCTTGTTGCTAACATACCTGAAGAAACCCTTCTTGTTACTCTTAACATCTCTTGCTAGCTGCAATTCCAAGTGTGATTTGGCCTTCCTGATTTCACTCCTGCATGCCTGAGCAATACTTTTATACTCCTCCCTGGTCATCTGTTCAATCTTCCACTTCTTGTAAGCTTCTTTTATGTATACCCCATAGCCCTACGTACCCCTACCCACACAGCCCTGCACACCTCTATATATTTCCCACACACCCAAACAATCCCCACCCCATCCACACAGCCCCCTACACACACCCTATTTATACCCTAGAGCCCTACAATCCCTAACTACTATCACCTGTACACACCCCAACCACCACCTGCATACAGCCTTACACCCCATATGTACCCCACACTGCACAGCCCAAAACATCTCCACCCCAACGCACAGCTCTACGTACCCCTAACTACCATGTTCACACACAGCCCTAAACAAACCAATGTATACCTCACACCCCTGCACACACAGCTATACACACCGTACCCCTTCATGCACAGCTCTGCACATACAGCTGTACACATTACACCCCTTCACACACAGCCGTACACACTGCACCCCTTCACACATAGCCCTACACACCCTAACCAACCACCACTCCTCCAACCCCTGTAGTTCTATACACCCTTATATACACACCCCACATCCCTTATATACCGTAACTCCCCTATACACCCCGCTTAGCACACCCTTAACTACCACCTACCCACACCGTCCTACATATTCCACAGTGATACACACCCCGTACACATCTTACCCACACCCACCCTCTCCACAAACCTTAACCACTTCTGCCCACTCTACACATAGCCCTTCATACCCTAACCACCCTGAACAGACACAGAACTACACACCCAAACCACCCCTCCTCCCTGCACACCTCTCATCATCTCCACCCACTCTAGACACAACCCCACACACCCCAGCCACCTTCATAGTGCATTCACACACAAATTCCCCATAACATCCACCCTATAGAAACCCCTATAAATACATATCCTTACGCACATTCCATTGAGCTCTATACATTCCCAGCACACCACTACAAACACCCAGTAGCTACTCCCTACAAATACACCCCAGTGGACACATGCTCTCTCTCTCTCTCTCTCTCTCACACACACACAATATTCCTTTTAAATGTGCACCCATACATCTCCCTACACATATACTTAGGCCCTCTCTAAAAGTACCCACAATCCCCCCCCCCCCACACACACACACTGACAATGAACAGCACAGCTTGATTTTGGTGCATATTAATTTGCGTGGAAGGAGCCCAGATACTACAGTGATGGGCAATGGTATAAAACCCTAAGATAGTAATTATATGTTACATTTCCATAGCACTTTTTATAAGAATGGCCATAGTGGGTCAGACCAATTGTCCATCTAGCCAGTAACCTGTCTTGTGACAGTGGCCAATTCCAGGTGCTTCAGAGGGAATGAACAGAACAGGTAATCATTGAATGATCCATCCCCTGTTGCCCATTCCCAGGTTCTGGCAAACAGCTTTCTGTCTGAGGATCTCAGAACAAAAATTAATTGATCTTCACACACCCACAGGAAGCATTATTACCCCACTTTACAGATGAGGAAGCTTAAGGACAGAGAGATTAAAGCCAAATGAAAGAGGCAGGTTCAGGCATGAAGTGGACCGGGAATAACATGCTTTGCAACAAAACCAGTTTGCAGCATTCTGGGGTTTTGAGTACATAAGCCATGGCCTTTCCACTTTGTCACCATCGGGGATTTCACACCAGTAATGTGCTGGATGGAAGCTTCTATTTTCATTGTCTTTGGGGAACATGAAGTTTTTCACTTGCTGTGGCCCATGCAGTACAAGGAAGTCCCTCAGGCTACTGCTCAAGTGAGTCCACAGTCTTGGATCATCTAGACTTAAGGAACTAAACTCAGCAGCAGCTGCTTCTTGCGCCTCCACCACATTCTTCTCTGATCTACACTTTTCTTCAGGAATGTGCATGTTACATCCATTTGAGATGGAGATATGGATGCTGCAGTAGCTGCCAGGTCACCTGCACTCTGACTAATTGGAAGATCAGGCATTTTCTCACCACTCAGATCCTCACTGGGACCGGAAGGCTCACTGTGAACATTTGTGTCTATGTATCTCAGGAGAACTCCTTCCTGCTTGGATAGAAAAGCTTCCTTTGCTTTCTTTCTTTTTCTGAATGCTGCCCCAGAGGGGCGTTTTCTTCTTTCACTCATGATTGCTGTTCTGTGCCAGCTATAGTGGCTCTCAACACTCAGTTGAAGGGGACAAATAAGCAGGCTGGTAGCAGTAGGGTTACCATTCGTCCGGATTTACCCGGACATGTCCTCCTTTTTGTGCTAAAAATAGCGTCCGGGGGGAATTTGTAAAGCACTCACAATGTCCGGGATTTCCCCCCGGCAGAGCAGAGCGAGCGGCTGGGAGGGCTGCAGGGAAGTCCCGGGCTGGACTCAGGAGCAGCTGTAGAGGAGCCGGATCCGCCCTGCATTCTGAGCCGGCAGCTCCCTTGCAGCCCAGTCCGGCAGTACTGTGCAGGGCCAGGGACCGGGTTTTGTTGTGCAGGGCCAGGGACCGGGTTTTGTTGTGCTGGGGAGCTCAGCCACGTGTCCGGCTTGGCTGCACAGAGCCCAACACTCTGTTCTGAGCAGCAGGGTAAGGGGGCCAGGGGGCAGGAAGGTTCTGGAGGTGGCAGTCAAGAAACGGGGGGGGGGCTTTTTGGGGGGAGTGGAGAAAGTTTTGGGCAGTCAGGGTACAGGTAGGGGGTAGGGTCCTGGGGGGCAGTTGGGGGGGGTCTTAGGAGGGGGCAGTTAGGGGACAAGGAACAGGGAGTCTTAGGTAGGGGGTGGGGTTCTGGAGGGCAGTTAGGAGCAGGGGTCCCAGGAGGGGGCAGTCAGGGGACAAGGAGCAGGGGGGGAGTGTTTGGGAGTTCTGGGGGGGGCTGTCAGGTGGCAGGGGTGGGGAGATGGATCGGAGCAGTCAGGGGACAGGGAGCAGAGGGGTTTAGATGGGTTGGGAGTTCTGGGGGGGGCTGTCAGGGGGTGGGGAGTGGTTGGATGGGGCGTGGGAGTCCCAGGGGTCTGTCTGGGGGTGGGGGTGTGGATAAGGGTTGGGGCAGTCAGGGGACAAGAGGCAGGGAGGCTTAGATAGGGAGTGGAGTCCTGGGGGGCAGTTAGGGGCAGGGGTCCCAGGAGGGGGCAGTCAGGGGACAAGGAATGGGGGGAGGGTTGGGGGTTCTGGGGGGGCGGGAAGTGGGAGGGGCAGGGGCGGGGCTAGGGCGGGGCTCCTCCCGTCCTCTTTTTTTCTTGCTGAAATATGGTAACCCTAGGTAGCAGGGCCTGAGTGAGGGAAGATATCAGCGTCTTAAGGGCCTAACTGGCTCCTTCTACTTCAGTTGACTGCCTGTTCTCCTCAAGTGGGTTCAGGGAAGCAGCAGGAAACAGGAAGCTCCCTGAGAAGCTGGTGTTAATCAGTCCAGGCTCCTGGGGGTGCTAAAGAGGTACATAAGAGGCTCCTCCTCTCTCTCCCTGCAGCTCCTGCTGCTTTCTGTTATTCCCTCCCTTTTTCTCCTGCCTGCCTGTTATGTCTCTTGTGCCCTCCTTCCTCCAGCACAGCACTCCACCATCTCTGTGCATCTAGAGCAGAGAGAATACATATGCACCAGCAGCAGACACAATTTTCTACACTCTGGGTCCTAGTGCCCCCCACAGTCTGACACCTGAGGCAGCCGCCTCGGTTCGCCTCATGGTATGGCCAGACCTGAATAAGCCAAAAAACAGTGTCTCTGTTTAGACTATGATTTTTAGTGTCTAGCAGAGTTATGCATTTAATTTCCCAGGCTCATCTTTTGAAGGTGTTGTGCAGGTTTCCTTTGAGAACAAGGATTGATAGGTCAGATCTGGAGCGATCACTTTGTGAAAAGTATTCGCCCGGGGCGGATACTGTTAGGGTGTTTTTTTCTTTTATCATTTTTCTGGGTGAGTTTATTCAAGAGCATGGTGATTGTCTGGTTTCACCTGCATAGTTATTGTTGGGGCATTTGACAACTTTTGCAAATATTAAATATGTGGTCACTTAGGAAGTTAATGCATGTGTCTAGAAGGTAGCACAGACTTTTTTTTTTTGTATTTTATTCACATCATAACTAGAATTCAATTGGCAAGTTGGAGAATAATGATTCATGGATTTTAAGGCCAGAAGGAACCATTGTAACCATCTAGCCTTGTACGGAAGATTTGGCCACCGGAAGGCTGCCGCGGTGCCACTCGAGAGTCACACTCAGCTTCAGTAATTATCGTGTGTTGGGGGTGTTTTACTAACCTGTTGCGGACGTGTGTAAGTGCTTGAGACAAAGTAAAGTTTAGCTTTAAGTGAAATCACTCTTGTGTTGCCTTGTTTCTGCCAGCCACCTATCGGTCAGATGGCCGTGCCTGCGCCCCCGGCCGGACCACTTCCCCTCCTGGGCTCCGGCGGCGCAGGGTCCGGAGGCATGGGGGGCTGCCCAAAGCCCGTAGCGCTCGGCTCTTAAAAAGAGCCAAAGAGTCAGGGGAGGAGCAGAGCCCGCGGCGGCCGGAGGCTCTGCTCCTCCCCTGACTCTTCGGCTCTGTTTAAGAGCCGAGCTGCCCGAGCGCTACCCGGCTACGGGCAGCCCCCCATGCCTCCGGACCCCAGCCGCCGGCCGGGCACTTCCCCTCCCAGGCTCCGGCGGCGCAGGGTCCGGAGGCATGGGGGCTGCCCGAATCCGGTAGCGCTCGGGCAGCTCGGCTCTTAAACAGAGCCGAAGAGTCAGGGGAGGAGCAGAGCCTCCGGCCGCCGCGGCTCTGCTCCTCCCCTGACTCTTTGGCTCTTTTTAAGAGCCGAGCGCTACAGGCTTTGGGCAGCCCCCATGCCTCCGGACCCTGCGCCGCCGGAGCCCAGGAGGGGAAGTGTCCGGCCGGGGGCGCAGGGTCTGGAGGCATAGGGGGGCTGCCCGAAGCCCAAGCGCTACCGGCTTCACAGTTTGCCGGGCAGCCTCCAGACCCTGCGCCCCCGGCTGGGCGCTTCCCCTCCCGGGCTCCAGCTGCACTGGGGAAGCGCCGGCCGGGGGCTCAGGGTCTGGGGGCTGCCCGGCAAACCATGAAGCCGGTAGCGCTCGGGCAGCCCTTTTCGCCTGGCTGGGAGTGGGAGGGAGGAGGGGGCGGAGTTAGGGCTGGGTTGGGGCGGGGAAGGGACAGAGTTGGGGCGGGGCTGGGGGTGGGAAATGGGCGGGGCCAGGGCCCGTGGAGGGTCCTCTTTTTTTATTTGTTAAATATGGTAACCCTAATCACTATCAGGTGCATTTTCTAATCCTTTAATCATCTCGTGGCTCTCATCTGAACCCTCTCCAATTTATCACCCAAGCTTGAATTGTGGGCACCAGAACTGGACACAGGATTCCAGCAACAGTCGCACCAGTGCCAAATATAGAGTTAAAATAACCTCTCTGCTCCTACTCAAGATTCCCCAGTTTATGCATCTGAGGATCACATTAGCAGTTTTGGCCATAGTGTTGCACTGGTAGCTCAGGTTCAGCTGATTATCCACCAGTACCCCCAAATCTTTTTCAGAGTCACTTGCTGGATGGCCTTGAGCAAATCACTGAACATTTTTTGTGCCTCATTTTATCCATCCACACAATAATAACTGTACTTAGCTACCATACAGCAGTGTTGAGTGGTCTAATTAATTAGTGTTTGTAAAGTACATTGGAATTACATTCTTTGTTGCTAGATGCATGTATGGCCTTACATTTGGCTGTTTTGAAACATATTCTTTGCTTGAGCCCAGTTTACCAAGCAATCCAGATTGCTCTGTATCAGTGACTTGCTCTTTTCATTATTTAACTCTCCCCCAATCTTTGTGTCTTCTGCAAACTTTACCAGTAATTATTTTATGTTTCCTTCCAGGTCATCCATAAAAATGTTAAATAGTGTAGGGCCAAAAATCTATCCCCGTGGGACCTGACTAGAAACACACCTGCTCAGTGATAATTGCCAATTACATTTTTAGACCTATCAGGCAGTTTTTAATCCATTTAATGTGTCATGTTAACTTTGTATCATTATAGTTTGTTAGTCAAAATGTCATGCGATACCAAGTCTGACCCTCGCCTTGCATCCCACGACATTAGCATATCTCACTGATAGGCCATCTGTTATCAGCGATCCCATGTCCTGCCAGTTATAAAATTCAAATTGGGCTCCCACAGTCCACCTGCTTGGCAGGCCCTTCCTACATGGACAGGCAGTGAGAGCCAAATTTGAATGTGTCTAGCTGACACACACAAGGGAGCTAAGATACTAATGCAGTGTGTATGATAATGGAGAAGACATGTGAATGGGGATCTGTCTACCTCAGCATCCAGCATATAGGGAATGCGTGAGAAATGGAAGAGGCAGGTTCAGGCATGAGGTGGAATGGGAATAACATGCTTTGATTTCTGCTTCCACGTCACTGTTGATTTATCTTCTAACTTAGCATCAAATACACCAAAGGAACTCTCCCTAAATAACAGCCTAGTACAGCAACACTACACAATGGTTAGGAAGGAAGTGAAGAAGAATGCTGTATACAATTGCAAATACAGGGGAAATTTAAGATAAGCAGAGCATCATTTGCCAAATGAGAAGTGGGTCAGAATGCTGTGTTTAAAACCCCTTTATAAAACCATGTAGTGTGACCTTTAATGACTGCAAGACATCAGCATCTTTTATTACTGCTTGTCCAAAAGTGGGCCTCCTCCAGCAGAACAGTGCCCCTAACCACCATTCTGGGACACTTGTTACTGGCTCAGAGGAAAAAGTGCTGCATACTGAATCACCCCCAAACCCTTTTGCCAGCTAATAGTTGTTCTGTGTAAGTTTCCCAGCTGAATACTGGCCCGGCCTGAGTTAGCTTAATTTGTGAAATCTTTGGAATCTTGTTATACCAAGAAAATAAAAACGAGCAGGATCTTATTAAAAGGGATACGGCAATATGCCGCGTTTATTGTGAATACAAAAAGAGTCAGAGTAAGCTGTCAGTTATAACTATAACATTCCATTCACTTACACATTTATACACACACGCACACAAGTTCTGCAAGGTTGTTATAGTTACCAGCCTAGGAGTTGCTCGTGCCAAGTCACTGGCCAGGTGGCCTGGACACGAGGATGGAGCAAGGTTTTGTCAGATGCGCATCCGATGCTCCTGGAAGTTGGTTGCAGAATCAGAACCAAAGTTCTCAGTCTTCAGGGCCTGTTTTTATAAGAATTTATCCTCATACAAGTCTATAGGGTTTGATTTGTCATGCTGTTCTCATGTTTGAAGTGATAATTAATCACTGTTTTTACATTTGAAGTGTTAGTCAATCACGCTGATTGCACAGCAATGACGGCTTGTTGTTATTTTGTTCTTTGGCTCTTCGTCTCCCATCCTTGGGGCGGTTGTGGGTGGGTTCCGGTGTGCCCTCGGGCTTTTCGGACTATCTCACCCAGCGCATTCTTCAGCCAAATGGTCCTGGGTAGTTGTTTTTTTTATTTGAAGGCACTTCAGCCCTTTATTATTCATTAAACATCCATCCGCAATAATTCTCTATTTTCCTTAACACATTTTTTATTACATCTACATTTTATTACCTATTTATTTTTTAATATAGCCATTCTAAAATCATTGGGGCATGACAGACTTCAATAAATCCATTCATACTATTTGTCACATATAGGAAGAAAACAAGCAAGATAAGAGTAAGAGAGTGGGGGATTAACAAATCTTCTTCCTGTGTTCTGGAGAACAAAGTTGTGATAGCAGTTGTCATAATGTTATCTTATCACTTTAGAGCAGACGCTTTGTCTCAGGATGTTTTCCTGCAATTAACACAGACCTTGCAAATTGACAGTCCTGCTTCAATTAGCACAAACTCAGCAGGCTGAAAGAACAGGTTGAGGGGGTCTGTAAATCCCTGGGCGATACTTTCCCCTCATTTTCCCAGTAACAGCATAAAATATATTAATCATTATTTTCATTCAACAATCTTACACATTTGGAAAGCCAAACAATGTTAATGATCCGCAATCCCCCGTGTGCCATGGCCAAAATTTTTAAACCCTGGTGCTTAAAGTTCCCCTAACTCTATGTTTAGGCACCTAAGTAAAAGTGGCCTGATTTTCAGAACTGCTGAGCACCAGCAAACGCCTGAAGTTCTCGAACTGCAAGTGCTTTGACGAACCAGCCCACTTTTATTTGGGTCCCTAAATATGAATTCAAGTGCCCAGGTTTGAAAATGTTGGCCTGTTCACAGGGCCGGCTCCAGGCACCAGCTCACCAAGCATGTGCTTGGGGCGGCACCTGGAGGGGGGCGGCGTGGCGCGGTGCTCCGGCCCGAGAGCGGGGCCATGACTGGGCTCACCGCCCTCCCCGTGGCACTCTGGCCGCTGGGGAGAGCGGAGCCCCGGCCGGGCTCTCCGCTCTCCTCCCGGCGCTCTGGCCGCCAGGGAGAGCGGAGCCCCGGCTGGGCTCTCCGCCCTCCTCCCGGCGCTCTGGCCGCCGGGGAGAGCAGAGCCGCGGCGGGCTCGCCGCCCTCCCCCCGGTGCTCTGACTGCCGGGGAGAGCGGAGCCCCGGCCGGGCTCTCTGCCCTCCTCCCGGCACTCCAGCCGGTCAGGGAGAGTGGGGCCCCAGCCGGGCTCTCCGCCCTCCTCCCGGCGCTCCGGCCACCAGCGGAGCCGTGGCGGGCTCGCCGCCCTCCCCCCAGCGCTCCAGCCGGTCGGGGAGAGCAGGCCCACGGCCGGGCTCGGCACCCTCCCCTGCCGCGCTCCCCTGGGGCGGCAAAAAAGCCAGAGCCGGCCCTGCCTGTTCATATTACTGGTAGTACTCATAGTTTGCACTTTCATACCAAATTTCATCCAAGGATTCCAATGCTAATAAGCGATGGTCACATAAACACCACCCTATACCAGAAATCTACTGACTGCTATACTTACTCACATGCCTCCAGCTTTCATCCAGACCACATCACACAATCCATTGTCTACAGCCAAGCTCTAAGATACAACCGCATTTGCTCCGGTCCCTCAGACAGAGAAAACACCTACAGGATCTCTATCAAGCGTCTTACAACTACAATACCCACCTGGTGAAGTGAAGAAACAGATTGACAGAGCCAAAAGGCTACCCAGAAGTCACCTACTGAAAGACAGGCCCAACAAAGACAGTAATGGAACACCACTAGCCATCACCTACAGCCCCCAGCTAAAACCTTTCCAGCGCATCATCAAGGATCTACAATCTATCCTGAAGGACGATCCCTCACTCTTACAGACCTTGGGAGACAGGCCAGTCCTCGCTTACAGACAACCCCACAACCTGAAGCAAATACTCACCAGCAACTACACATCACACAACAAAAACACCAACCCAGGAACCAAACCCTGGAACAAACCCCGGTGCCAACTCTGTTCACATATCTATTCAAGGGACACCATCACATCGGCCATACCATTAGGGGCTCATTCACTTTCACATCTACCAATGTGATATATGCCATCATGTGCCAGCAATGCCCCTTTGCCATGTACATTGGCCAAACCGGACAGTCTATACGCAAAAGAATAAATGGACACAAATCTGACATCAGGAATCATATCATTCAAAAACCAGTAGGAGAACACTTCAATCTCCCTGGTCACTCAATAACAGACCTAAAAGTGTCAATTCTTCAACAACAACAAAATTCAAAAACAGACTCCAACGTGAAACTGCAGAACTGGAATTAATTTGCAAACTGGACACCATCAGATTAGGCCTGAATAAAGACTGGGAGTGGTTGGGTCATTACAAAACCTAAACCTAATTTCCCCTATACTAATTTTCCCCTACTGTTACTCACACCTTCTTGTCAACTGTTTGAAATGGGCCACTCTCATTACCACTACATAAGTTATTTTTCCTCCCTTGGTATCCTGCTGTTAATTGAATTGTCTCATTAGACTGACCTCACACTTGGTAAGGTGTTTTTCATGTCTTTTCATGTATTTATATCTGCTCCTGTATTTTCCACTCCATACATCTGATGAAATGGGTTCTAGCCCACGAAAACTTATGCACAAATAAATTTGTTAGTCTCTAAGGTGCCACAAGGACTTCTTGTTGTTTTTGCTGATACAGACTAACACGGCTATCCCTCTGAAAGTTATTATTGTGTGAATGGATAAATTGAGACACAAAAACATTCAGTGATTTGCTCAAGGCCGTCCAGCAAGTGACTCTGAAAAAGATTTGGGGGTACTGGTGGATAATCAGCTGAACCTGAGCTGCCAGTGCAACACTATGGCCAAAACTGCTAATGTGATCCTCAGATGCATAAACTGGGGAATCTTGAGTAGGAGCAGAGAGGTCATTTTAACTCTATATTTGGCACTGGTGCGACTGTTGCTGGAATCCTGTGTCCAGTTGTGGTGCTCACAATTCAAAAAGGATATTGATAAATCAGAGAGTTCAGAGAAAAGCCACGAGAATGATTAAAGGATTGGAAAACCTATTTTATAGTGACAGACTCAAGGAGCTCAATCTACTCAGCTAACAAAGAGAAGGTTAAGGGATGACTTGATTACAGTCGATAAGTATCTACATGGGGAACAGATGTTTACTACTGGGCTCTTCAATCTAGCAGAGAAAGATCTAACACGAGACAATGGCTGGAAGTTGAAGCTAGACATTCAGAGAGGAAATTAACAGTGAGACCAATTAGCCATTAGCACAATTTACCCAGGGTGGTGGTAGCGTCTCCATCACTAGCAACTTTTAAATGAAGATTGAATGTATTTCTAAAAGATCTGCTCTAGGAATCCCTGTGGGCAGTTCTATGGTTTGTGCTGTACAGGAGGTCAGGCTAGATGATCATAGTGGTTCCTTCTGGCCTTAGAATCTATGAATCTAAGTCAGTGGCAGAACCTGGGAAACTAGATGTCAGTTATATGTTCTGGCCAAGAGATTCCCTTCCATTCTGGTGTTGGAATTGTTTTCAATAATATTAGAACACATTTGTCATTCGTGACAGTGGGGAGACAGTCTATCTACCATATAAAAGAACTAAACTCCTGCCTTAATGTGATTTGGAGAGCTTTGGGGGTGATAAAAGTAACTGCCCCTCTGCAGCAGCAGTAGGGATGAGGATGCTGAAGGAACAGGGAATTGTGGTCGCTATTTCTGCCACGTGTCTGCCAGAGGTGATCTGATTTTAAAGCATGCTCTAAAAAGTTGGATTAAGATGCAATGAATTGTTCAGAAAAAAATCTGATGCATCTATCATTTCAGCTTGGTCTATCTTGGGAAACTCACAGCAGAAATTTGATACTGCTTTCAGAAATAACAATAAGAAGTAACCGAGGTCAGTATTTATTTTGCTTAGCAGAGATTAGCACAGATTATTTTGAATATAATTTATTTTAGCTAGAGTGAGGAGACTGAGAGCTTCTCTTTCTTTATAGGACAGTTTCAGTCCAGGTGGATTCTTCCCAGTGCACCTCAATCCGGGACTTGAAGTTATTATTAGAATGAGAAAAGAACTCAGAATTGAAGGACTATTCAACGCTTACCCTTTCGGAGGAGCTTGCCAGCCAAGGGGTCAGTCTGAGTGCCTGTTGTGATGGTGGTCTTTATGCTGCAGACCATTGTCAGAAATGGCATGCTGGGCACTTACTTAGTATGCAAGGCATGGAAGTGTCACTGCGAAAGTTACAGAGCAAGGGATCCGGGCCTCCCGAGTTTTGCCATACTCTTCTCACCTGAATTGCTCTCCTAGTACTTAGACCGGAACACCCGGTTGAAAAGGGAGCTGTAGTAAGTGCTGCTGGGACCCCTCCCACATCCAAACTCTCCCTCCTGGAGCCTGCACCCCCACCGCAACTCCTCAACCCCGTGCCTCAGTCCTAAGCCCCCTCCTGTACCCCAAACCCTTCCTCTGCAGCCCCACCCAAGAGTTCGCACCCCCAGCCGGAGCCCTCACCGACTCCCACACTCCGAACCCCAGAGTCCACACCCCCAGCCAGAGCTGACATCCTCCCCTGAATGCCGAACCTCTCAGTCCCAGCCTGGAGCCTCTTTCTGCACCCCAACCCCTCATCCCGGCCCCACTCCAGAGCCTGTTCCTCCAGCCAGAGTCCTCACCCTGCCTTGCACCCCGAGCCCTCTTCCGCACCCTGGACCCCTGATTTCTGGCCCCACCCAGAGCCTGCACCCCCAGCTCAGAACCCATACCCCCCTGCACCCCAACCCTCTGCCCCAGTCCGGAGCCCTTTCCTGCACCCCAAACTCCTCATCCCTGGCTCCACTCCAGAGCTCGCACTCCCACCCGGAGCCCTCACCCCCCTCCAGCACCCTAACCCCCTGCCACAGCCCGGTGAAAGTGAGTGAGGGTGGAGGACAGCGAGTGATGGAGGGAGGCGGGATTGAGCAAGCGGGGGTGGGGCCTTGGAGAAGGGGCAGGGCGGGGCCTCGGGGAAAGGGCGGGGCAGGAGTGTTCAGTTTTGTGCTATTAGAAAGTTGGCAACCCTACTAGTACTCTGGTCTCTCCTGAAAGCAGCAATGTTTTAGTGCTGGGCAAGAAGGTCCTTCCTGGAGTATATGTGTCCCTTAGACTGTGCTGTATATTTCAGTTATGCAGACAGGGACATCAGTGGCCTTTCTTTAAAGGTCCTTTCCATTTGAACCATGCCAATGAGAACCCCATAGAGAGGAGCTGGGTTTTGCTTTTTGCAAATCCTCATTGTAACTGGCCAGCTCTTAGCCCGGGCTTGGTCTTCGTCTCTTTAAGTCACTTGCCCCTGGGTCCCCTCCTAAACCTGCACTCCCGGGGGCCTTTCTGAGTTTAAATACCTGCGACTCAGGTCCAGCTACAGGCACTGACAGAAACGGGGATTAAATTCAGCTGGAGCAGTGCTCCGGTAAATATTTTCAAATGTTGACTCCAGCCTGATGCTGTTGCAGTTCTCAGCTGGGGGTCCACAGCCCTCGGGTGGGGGGGAGGGCTGTGAGCCAATTTCAGGGGGCCCACTGGTCTGAAGACCTAAGCCACTTTGCGCCCCATGGAGAATTGGGGGTCGTGGTAGTGTAGTGGGCTCCAGGAAATTATGAGAATTTAAATCCTGCGGAGAGCAGACATCCAGGTCCCCTCTCAGGGCTGCAGAGTCTGTATGCCCTAAACAAGGTGGGGGGAGGCTAGTCACTGCCTTGGGCTGGGCTCCCAGCAGCCTCTCTTCTTGGGCAAACTTGTCCCCGGTCTGAGGCCAGCCTCACCTGTTTAAGCTCCCCTTCTCCAAGCAGCGCATGCCCTACAAGTGTGCCTAATTGGCTCTACCTGGGTGCAGGACACTGGTTAGGCTTGCTAGCAGTGGGATGGAGCCATGTCCCATCATGCTCATCCCAAAGAGAATCTTCTTCTTTTTTTTTTATTTACTCTTTCTGGGGAAGCTCCAGAGCAGGGATTGTAGCCTCTGGAAGAAGAGCAGCATCCCGATTTGGAAAGCCCTAGAATAAAGCCCAGGACTTAAACAATCACATCAGGTTGGCTCCTGTGTTCAGCAGGAGCTTGGGGTTTGTCCATAATGTAGGCTCGGGCCAAAACAATAAGCTTGTGTTTTAAATGACAGAGAAAAGTAAATTTAGGTTTGTCTATTTATTACTAATTAACTGCTCTGCGCTGCCCCGCAGATCTGAGAGCCCCGTAGTATGTTCCATAGGGCCCACACTTAAATGAGAGTTGGGCCCAGGCTGGAGAGTTAATATCAGATCTGAAGAGACCCTGAATTTCCAATGTCTAATTTTGTGGTTAACTTTGGGAACATTTTTGCTAGGAAAAAAACGCCTTCCCAAGCCAAATCATTTGAGGACATCCATCCTTCATTGGCTCCCTTGAATAGTGTGCTAAAATACTATGTGCACAAGCTCCTCTCTCGTGGAAAAAGAGTCAGGGCCAGGAGCTGACACCGTTTTTCATCCTCTCCTTGAAAGTGCAGGTTGTTTGGACCACAGGTGGGACTAGGCCTGACTCAGCCACCTCTCTAGTTGCTGTAATTAGCAGGTGGGGAGAGGAGGGATTATGGGGCAGGACTATTGAATCTGGTAAGGAGAAGGGCTAAGAGGAGAGCTAGCAGAGCCATAGCAAATAAGAGCTGGTATGAAGGAGGCCGGTCTCATACTCCTACATACCCTGCCTTCGTCATTGAGAAAGAAGGGGCGAGACAATGACTTTACATGGCAATAGGCCTGTCATGGATTGGACCCACTCTAGAGCACCCCCTCATGCTCTCCAGGCACAGCCACAGGTGCTGGAGCTAGGAGTGCTGCTGCACTTCCTGGCTTGAAGTAGTAAAACAACCCAAATACTGGTTTCCACCTTCAGCACCCCCACTATAAAAATGGTTCCAGCATCAATGGGCCCACCCCATACAGCCATGACCCTCCAGCCAGGTTTTCTCTAACATCTGGCTCATTTCAGGTTAGGGTGTGTAGTGGGGTGGTCACCCGCTCCTGCTCTGAATGGTTTAAAGACAGCCCTTGGAAAGGGCTGGGGTTGAGAGAGAAAACCCTAGGCTGATTGGGGAAACAGCCGCAGCTGGGCCACGCCCCAATCAGGCCCCAGCTGGCCTGTATAAAGAGGCTGGGAGCCAGGAGCTCAGCAGTCTCTCTCTGTATTCAGAGAGAGAAGGGCCTGGCTGCAGGGGGCTAGAGACAGAGTACCTGAGTGGAGTAGGGCTGGGGAAAGGCAGAGGAGCTGGGAAGCTCCAGCCTGGAAAGCCCCAGGCTGCAGCCTAGCATAAGGCCAACAGGTACTGGGGTTTGCAGAGGGCAACCCAGGGGTAGGCAAAGGCAGCATGTCCAAACCCCCCTTGCCAGTGATGAGTGGCTGATACACTGCAGTCGGTCCCAGGGAACGGGGGCTAGTTGGTGACTGGCACTAGCCTTACACTGAGGCAAGGTGGGGATAGGGGGTGAGGGTTCCCCTGGGTGGGGAAATCCTGAGGCTGAGGGGTTACTGCCAAAGGGGCAGCACCCCAGAGAAAGGGGCACCAGAGTCTGGGAGAGACACGGGCCAGTGGTAAGGTGGATCACTGGCCTGCAGAGGGTGTTCTTGGGTCAATGAAATAATTCCCAGAAGAGACCAGCAGGAGGCGCTACAGGGGTGAGTACGCACCCTTACAGGTGGTTTTAAAAGCTTTCACCTCACCAGCCCAGCAATATCCCATGGGCCAGTCCATCGGTGACTGGGCATCTCGGGCCTCACCTCTCCGCCCTGCTGGCTTCCTCTTAGTCCTGACTCTTCCTCCAGGACCCCGGTTTCCTTTAGTCCTGCCCTTCTTTCAGGATCCACTGTCTTTCCCCTACAGCCTGGCTCTCCCTGGCTCACTATCATTTCCCTCTTCTAACTCCAGCACTTCCTCTTCCCAATACCACTCACCTCCTGAACCACAACACCTTCCCCCAGAGCTTTAGGCTCTCTCATATGTTCTGGGCCCAGCACCTTAAAGATAAGGGCTGAGATCTTGAACTTAATTTGATGTCCTATGAGAGGCCAGTGTAAGGAGCAGAGGAATGGTGTGATGTGCTCATGATAGCCTGTGCGTCTAAGAGATGTGCTGCAGCATCCTAGACTAGTTCTCAGCTGAAGGCTTCACGCCCAGGTCTATCACACTGCTGTGTTACCCTTCCGCCAGGTGGAGTCAGCAGCAACAAGGGCCTGGTTCAATATCAAGGGGTTCCTCTTAACACTACAAAACAGAACTGGCTCAAGCCCCCACCCAGTAATCTGGGAAAAACTAACCACCACCCCGGGCACCTATCACAGGCAGTACTTCCCCATTTGCAAGCACTGAGTCTGTGCATAACAAAAGAAACCTTTTCTTAAAAAGGAAAGGGAACACAGCATTAATTTGGAAAAACACAACCACACGCAAAAACATGTGACCGTAAGCAAACCTGACCCCACAGTACATTGGGCAGCAGCCTTTGCCTCAGTTTCCCATCTTGTGGTGGGAAAAGTCTGACAAACAAAACTCCCTCCCCTGTACCACACTCAGAGTTGGTGGTCCATGGCTAGTGAAGATCCAGAGTTCAGATGTGCATTCACAGGGTTCACCTCCCACCCTTGGGTGGAGGGCAATCAAACAATACCTCTGCAAGTGGTTCACAGCAGCCGCTGTTTCTCTGCTACTGCTCTTCTGACACCACCAGCCACTGCTGCTCTGCTGCCACTAACCACCACTGCTTGCTGCTCCCCCAGCATCGCATTCTGAGGTCGCCTCACTTAACCCAGCTCTTAGTGATTTCAGCAGGGAGTGGGGGACCTCACTACCAGTGCAATCTCTGTGTTTTCTTTCACAAGGTCTAAGGCTTAGCTCCTAGACCTGCTCAGCACTAATGTCAACTCTACGAATCACCAACCAGAAACAAGGACTCTCAATTTAATCATCTCTGCCATTAAATGCTGGAGAGGAGCAGCACAAATGAGCTCTATGACTTTTTGGGCAAAGTCCACACTACCCAAGACAGCTACCCACTCCACCCACTCATCTTTGCTAGGATTTGGCATCCCCACCCCATGCTTAGCAAGTGAGGTTCAAGTTAGGGTCACCCCTCAGTCAGGGCAAGCTAAGCACAGTTCTGCTGCCCTTTACTCATAAAATAAAGATAACCACATTTCATTACTCCTGCATTCGAATACTAGAGTGATTTGGATCATTTTGGCAAAGCAACTCCATCCTGCTGTGCACCTAGGCAGGGTCGGCATGTCTATGCAGACATGGTCTGCTCCCGAAATCTTTTCCCCTAGTGCATCACATGCTGTCAGGGCAGAGCTCATTCAGACCCTGCTTACAGCTGTAGTTCTCACAACTGAGCCAGGGCCAACGGAGGAGGGGCAGGCAAAAAAAGTGCTTCAAAGATACCCTCAAAGCCAAAAGGAAGAAGTGCAATATTGACAAACTCATGGGAATCCCAAGCCCACAACCGACCAAAATGGAAAAGGATCTTGTGGTGAGGATCCCAGTATTCTGAGATCCAAAGCAGACACTGGGAAACAGGGAAAGAATGCGCCGCAACCCGACTGAACAATCCAGATTCGCCCCTCCCACCGGGAATGTCTGCCCCAACTGTGACAAGATCCGTGGATCCTGGATCAGTCTCATTAACCACCCATGGATCTACCAGCGATAACTGGCTAATAAATTTGTTAGTCTCTAAGGTGCCACAAGTACTCCTGTTCTTTTTGCGGATACAAACTAACACGGCTGCTACTCTGAAACCGACCATTTTATGGAAGACAATCGTCCTTGAATTCCGAGGGATCGCCGCTGCTGCCATCAGTAGTGTGGCTGAGAGGTGATGAAGGCAGACATAATCGAGGCCAGAGCATCATGTATCAACATAGAACGCAGCCTCCTACCCAACCAGAGATGAGAGAGAGCTTTGTGTCAGAGAAGAAGCAAACAGTACAGAAGTCTGTATACAAGTTCCTGTGTTACTAACCAGGTAACTTTGTTTTTCATTCCTGTTGCTGTTTTCCTGTTCCAACCTTTGTGAATGCCACCCGGGATTATTAGCAGGAAGATTAACATAAGAATTACAATTCAGGTAAGCATTCTTACCAGGGCTGGGCTTGAACCAAATGCCCCACTACTAACCCCTGAACTTTGGGTGTATCTGAAATCTGGATCCAGATCCAAATAGGCCTGTCTAGTGAGCAGAACCAAAACTATGCATCCAACCCCCCCCACCTCCGCCATCATTTTGATGTGTTTAAAATCCAGATCAGAGTCTGAATTTGGTGGTTAGGGCCCACCTCTAATTCAGTTACTGAGCTTCCAACTCGTAAATACCAAAAGGTCATATGAAAACATCAATACCATCTATACTTAATGGGCCAAATCCATATTTGGAGTAACTCCACTGAAGTCAATGACGCTAAACCAGAGAGGAATCTGGCCCACTATGATTTGTTTGCCAGCTCAAAGAAGGGATATGTTAAGAGATCACAAATTCTTGACAGTAGAGTACAAAGTTCATAGCCCCATCCTTGCCCATCACTGAGTGGGCTTCTTTGCAGAAAGGTGCTGATTTGTTGACTGTTCACAAACAGTTTCAGTTTCATATGCACTGGTTCAGGAGCCCAGCACTGGCTCTTTAGCGAAACACCATCAGTCATTTTGACAAAATGTCATTTTGCCTCAAAAAAATCAAACTTTCAAGTTAAACAGTATCAAAAGTTTTAATATAGGTGAATGTAAATGTGTATACACCTAGTGACAAAGAACGTGGGGCCAAACTTACAGGATGGGAGACTCTCCTGGGAAGCAGCGACTCTGAAAAAGATTTCAGGGTTATAGTGAATAATCAGCTGAACATGAGCTCCCAGTGCAATGCGGTGACAAAAGAGCTAATGCAATCCTGGGATGAATAAACAGGAGAAACTTGAGTAGGAGTAGAGACGATATTTTATCTCTGAATTTGGCACTGGTGTGGCTGGAATCCTGTGTCTAACTCTGGTGCCCACAATTCAAGAAGGATTTTAACTAACTGGCATTCAGAGAAGAGCCACAAAAATATTTAAAGGCTTAGGCTTGGTCTACACTACCCCCCCTAATTCGAACTAAGGTACGCAACTTCAGCTACGTGAATAACGTAGCTGAAGTTCGAAGTACCTTATTTCGAATTAGTTCAAACTTACCTTGGTCCACACTCGGCAGGCAGGCTCCCCCGTCGACTCCGCGGTACTCCTCTCGGCGAGCTGGAGTACCGCAGTCGACGGCGAGCACTTCCGGGTTCGACTTATCGCGTCCAGACTAGACGCGATAAGTCGAACCCAGAAGTTCGATTTCCAGCCGTCGAACTTGCCGGTAAGTGTAGCCAAGGCCTTAGAAAACCTGCCTAATAGTGATAGACTCAAGGAGCTCCATCTAGGCTTAACAAAGAGACGGTGACTCAATCACAATCTTTATGTACTTGCATAAGGAACATAAAGTTGCAGCTAGACTTGAAATTCAGACTAGAAATAATGTGCAAACTTTTATCTGTGAGGGTTATTAATCATTGGAATCACTTACCAAGGGCTGTGGTGCATTCTCCGTCACTGGAAATATTTGATTGTAAGATTGTATTGAAACTGAGACTCTTTGTGAACAGTGTAGGGGGTTGACGGGAACATCTGACCTGAAGAAATTTGGTAAAAATGCTTGGAGATTATTGAAGGTCTCATTTTGATACTGTTTAACTTGAAAGTGTGAATTTTGAGTCAAAAATGAAATGAAATGTTTGACTCCCACTTGAGGTTTTTTTAGAGTTTTGGTTTGTGACATTTTTAGACTTTTTGTCCCAGTTTGGGAAGGGGGATTTTTTTTTTAATGTCAAAAATTCTTGACTGAGAGATGAGGCAATAGGGTGTCTGAAGTCAGACTGGGTGAGCACTGCTACAACAATGAAGTAATACCATTTGTCCTATGTTACATGTTGTGATGCATTTCCATAAACAAAAGAAACCCAGACTTCAGATGTAAGTAGGAAGAATGGCTCAGAGCATCCTTTCCAGTGCAAATACCAGCAAGGCAAGAAAACTCTCTGAGGATATCCTAGCAGAGTTTCCCCAAAATCATTCTAAGGAGTGGGGTGTTCCCCCTGCCCATTGAGTAGGGCCCTACCAAATTCACAGTCCATTCTGGTCAATTTCACGGCCATAGGATTTGAAAATTGGTGAATTTCATGTTTTCAGATGTTTAAATCTGAAATTTCATGGTGGTGTAAAAGTGGGGGTCCTGACCCAAAAGGGATTTGTTGGGAGGGGGTTGCAAACCTGTCGTAGAGGGGTTATGGGGTTGCCACCCTCATTGCCTTCAGAGCTTCCTGTAGCTGCAGAAGGTTCACGGAGGTGGAGGTAGGTCTGATCTCCCCGGTGCTGCTGGGAGCGCCCCAGCCAGGGACTCCTAACTGCTAGTCCTCTCTGGGCTGGGGAGGGTCAGGACTTGCTTTTCCCCTGCATAGCTGATCTTGTGGGGGTGAGGGAAGATCAGACCAACCTCCGTGTACCTCCCCCTGTTGCAGGAAGCTCTGGGGCTGATTCCCCCACCTCCCAGAGCAGCCATGCAGGGGAAGGACAGGACTTGTCCTTCCCCAGCCCAGCTGGGACTCAGAGCTGGGAGCCCCTGGCTGGGGTGCAACCCAGCAGCACAGGGGAGATAAGATTTCATGTGGAAGGGCTTTTTTCACGGTCCGTGACATGTTTTTCACAGCTGTGAAATTGGTAGGGCCCTAAGAATGAGGTACTATGGAATCCTGGGAGATCTGCAGGATATGCCAGCACCGTCCATGTGGAAGCTCTATGCCTTTGCACTGGTTCTGGGACCCTGCTCCTGGCTCTCTAGAAATACGCCTTCACAGTGAAAACACAGGGCCTCACCTGGGTCCATCTGCCCCAGGACTTAAAGAGGAACTCTATGGAAAGGGTAATAGTCTGCAACTGGCAGGAATCTCCCCTGATCTTCTGTGCTGGTGAGCTTTCTGCCACTGGAGTCTGAAATTTCACAGGCTATTCTCATGAGACTTCTACATGGCCAACCCCTGAACTCACTGTCTAACTCTTTCCCTCAACCTGTCTTTGTTCCCTTTTGAAACCTAGCTAGGTCCAGCCATTGAACTCTAAACCCCCAGTCTCACTGTAATCCGGATCCACACTGGAACACCGACGCCTCTGCAAGAACAGGGAGAGAACAAGGGTGGGGGAGGGAAAACACGCTCATGCTGCAGTCACGTACGTTTGCAGTGGAACCATACAAGCAGACAGGGAAGGCTGGGTGAGGCCAGCGAGCTGGAGGCCTGCAGCCAGGATGTGGAAAGGAAGTGTGGTAAGGGACTCTCCAAACCACTCTGTACTGTGATGCTGCGTGGGGAGGGGTGGACTGCCCCAGGCAACAGGAAACCAAGCCCTCAGCATAATTATCAAGATTTGCTGCATTCCTTAGTCCCCCTAGGCAAAGTACTGATATTTCCCACCAGGCTCAGTCCCGCGAGCCTGGTGTAGCTCAGAGAGAGGTGGGGGAAGGGGACAGTTCTGGCAAGCATTGTACCTTGCCTGAGAAGAGGAAAGCAGTAGAGACCTTCAGACCAGCAATGGATGGGTCCGAGCCTCATAGCCTGGAGAGGTAAATTTTCAAAAGCACCTAAGTCCTATTTTCAAAAAGAACTTAGGAGCTGAAAGTCAATGGGAGGTAGGCTCCTAAATCACTTCAGCACCTTTGAAAACTTTACCTTGAATCCAGATTTGAGCCCTTTAAAAGTTTGAGGTGTTCAGATCCAGGGCTTTGGGCTCCTCTTTACATCAAAAGCTCACAGCTCAGGTTTGACAGCGAATGCAGCATTCAGTGTGCCCTGGGCCTGATCCAAAACCCACTAGAGTCAGTGGGAGTCTTTCCATTTACCCTTCTGAGCAACTCCGTGACGCTCAGCGTCACCAGAACCCTCCCCCCTCATTTTGGCTCAGTTTGATGAGACCTTTGAGCCTATGCGATCTTTTAAAAAGTATGGGAACAAAGGAGAACACTTACGTTTACAAATCTTAACTTTTGTTCCAAAAGGTGTCCCTCTGATTGAACTAAAGCATAGTACAGTATGAAGTAATAATGCAAGAACTGCAAGCAATATTCACAGAATATAATCCATAATTTTGTTTGTTAATATATTTATTTTCTTTTCATTCATGCATTAAAATCTCAGGATTTCACTCCTATTTAACACCTGTTTAAACACACTTAACCTCTTGGCACTGCCCAAATTCATCTCTATTAAGCAGAACCGATGCTATTTATGTAGCGGTATTTGTCATTTTCTTTTATGTTAAATTGATTCCCTTCTGGGAGCTGTCCCTATAGAACTGGTGGTCCCAATTAAGCTGAGCATACTGTATGTATATTATTAACTTCATATCATTTCAGGTGACAACATTTTTCATAAGCTCTACTGCTATGCCCTCTCCAGCCCATCATCCACTCCACCATAAAAAAAGAAGCAGCTTGAGATAGACAACTTTATTCACAAAAAAGATTGTGGAAATCCTTGAGAAGGATGGCTACCTTTGTTACTGTGGTTGCAGGAATTTCACTGGTGGGGATACTGTCATACAAGCCATATGCAAACCAATGAAGATTATCCCGGTTACTCTTGTACCAATCTACAAAGACCAAGTTTTCTTAAACTTTTAGATATGCTCATAACTCCAGATCAGTTGAAAAGAATTGTGCTGCATTTGTTTGATGCTACCCATGTCAAGCCAGTTCTGTTGCAATGTTGGTTTCTCAGTGGAAGTGAATGACCCACAACATTTACTCAAAATAATCAAAAACATAGATCAGCATAGGAAGCCATTACAGTGAACAGAAGGAAACAGATAGTTTTGGAGGAATCTGACACAGGTGAGGTCATAGAACTTGGAATGTTTGACCGATCTGATTAGGTGATTTAATTTACTATATTTAATTTTGTGCTGGTGAGATGTGCCCAAAGACAGCCATGGAGACTGAGGTCCTCCAGTTACAGAATGAGGGACACAGTTTGGGCATTACAAACATTGAATCTATCTCCCCTTGTAAGTATTCTCACACTTCTTATCAAACTGTCTGTACTGGGCTATCTTGATTATCACTTCAAAAGTTTTTTTTCTCTTACTTAATTGGCCTCTCAGAGTTGGTAAGACAACTCCCACCTGTTTATGCTCTCTGTATGTGTGTATATATATATCCTCAATATTTATTCCACTTTATATGCATCCGAAGAAGTGGGCTGTAGTCCACGAAAGCTTATGCTCTAATAAATTTGTTAGTCCCTAAGGTGCCACAAGTACTCCTGTTCAGTTTGGGCAGTGTCCATGCAAATTTCCTCTTTGCACTAGCATGCCTTAGCCTGGATATGGACGTAGGAAGGCAGTTCAGCCTCCATGCCCAGTCAATCCATACATCTTCTGGTGCGTCTTCTATGAAGGATGCCAGTGGGGATGGTGGGTTTTGTAATGTGGATACCTGACTTCTGGCAGCTGGATTGAGACTCACTGGTTCATTTCACATAGGTCTCTGGGTTCCTCTTTCACTTCCCTTACATAGAAAGTATTTTAGAAATGTCGGAGAGTCCTGCAAAAATAGTCCCAGTGCATCTTTTTTAATTCTTCTGTCTGCGACGCCTGGAGCCAGCTAGTGAGCTTGGACTATTTACAGCGGCTAAGGATCTGTCCCCTGGAGTCCTACAGTCCAAACCTCTGATGGACAGAGAAAACATATATCACTACAACTTAAACCCCCCTCTAAAAATTACCTAAAGAAGCTTCTTTAGCTGTCACACACGTATCATGACTATAGAAGTCACCATTGTCCCCTCCTTTTCTCTGGCCTTGTCAATTGCAGTCTTGCCTCACGTGTATCCATTCAGAATGTTGCTGCAAAGACCATTCTCCTAGCCTGTCACTTTAACCATGTCACCCCCTCATTGCATCCCTCCACTGGCTCCCCCTTCTCTATTACATCAACCATAAACCGTGGTGGTTGTCTTCACTTTCGAGGCCCTTCACAGCCTCTGCCCTCCCTCTCTATCCTCTCTCCTTTGCTATTGAACTGTCAATGCTCACCTCCAATGGGCCCACGATGGCAGGCTCCATTGCCCACTTGTTAAATTTCCAGACAAGTACCTTTGTCCTTTCCTCAGGCTTGGGAAGTGCCCTCCCCTAGGAACAGCCACAAAGCTACATTATCTTCCTTGTTCCTTTAGATCTCTCCTTAAAGCTCTCCTTTGCTGTGACGCCTGCAAAAACACTTTAACAGGTCAGCTGCTTGTGCGCTGCGACCACAGCCTATCATGCTGGTCAATATTGTTGCGTTGTTCCCTGGTGGTTGGTCTGTATCCATCTATTGTCTGTCGTTTTATACTAAATTGTAAGCCCCATGGGGCAGGGACCATATTTTTGTTGTGTTTGTACAGCACATAGTATGGTGGAGTCCTGTGCTAGGCTCTACGTAATACAAACAATACATAAGCCCAGGAGAATTCTGAGAAACTTTCACAGCTGCCCAGAAGGACCTGCAAAGCTTGTTTTACGCTGAATCTCTCATTGCCAATGGTATAAATCTCTCATTTGTATTCCTGATCATCCAAGAGGATATTACCTGTCACGGGTGCAGGAGTGATCATGCAATTATGTGCTAAGTCACCTCTTGGAAAATGCTAAGAGTTTGGGGACATTAGAATAAATGTTGGGAATTAATAGTATTTTACAGCACCCGGAAGTGTACTAGCCACCTTACAGAATGGACAAAGACCCAGTCCCTGCCCCCCAAAGAGCTTGCAAACTAAAGCTGAGATCCTGCAACTGTACCCATGTGGCTGCAGCTTGATGCACATGCAGTGCCACGCAGACTTCAGTACACACTCACCATTGGTAGATCCCAAATATGCAGAGTACATGATACTAAAAACACTTCTTATTGTTCATTCCACAGCACGTTATCTTAGATCCCACGAAGGAGGGCTTCCTTTGATTTATTGTCAGATGTATGCAGGTGAAGAGTTCACTAATCTTGACTATCTGTTTTCTCTTTGCAGTCCACTTTATCCTCTGTTTTCAATACAGACAGTCTGTAAGTTCTTCTGATGTACTATATGGGTCCATCACGATATATACCCAGCACTTCAGAGTCTAGAGATGAGCTTAGTGTCTCAAATAATATGTCTGTATATCACATTTGTTTTACAGCCCCTATCAGGAGCTCAGATAGATTGAGGACAGGAGGAAAGTGCCACAGTATCCTTCTCTCTAGCAGGAATGTACTTTGGAAACTAAAGTACACAGATGGGGGGCTCAAACCAGACTTTGGTGTCGTGTCCAGATTTCACAGGTTTGAAACACAAAACACACCAAGATCCGTGCTACAGTGTGACTATCATTTAGCAAAGGGTACCATTTTTCCAGAGTCCTTTCTCACTGAATATGTCTGAGTTCTCGATATCGTCACACCCTACGTCTGCACTCCTGTTAGTTCTGCAGAGCCAATACAGCTACGGGAGCAGGAGCTGGACTGACTTATAGCTCAGCATTAGAATAGTTCACTAATATCAAACAGCCAGGTCTTTACGCGGTGATACAGCAAGAGGCAGAAGTAAACCAGTTGGGTTTTCAGGTCCCATGGTGAGTTGGCTGCGCTCTCTTGTGACCTGTGCAATGAACCAACTGGATCTAGACATTACTGAGGTCCTGATCCAGTGAAGCATTTATGCCCATACATAACTGCAAGCCACTATGAAGATGGCAGTGACCAGGTCAGACAGCCTGTCAGTTGGGGGCTGACCATGACCATCAAGAAGAACATTCTGACTTCCCCAGGCTGCCTTTGGGCTTGGAAGGCTTTGAGCAGAGAGTGAGAATTCTCATTCAAAATAACAAGTTCACATCTAACCTGGAGCAACTCTATTGTTGGATCCTGATGGCAACTTTCATTCATGTCTCCAGAACGAATGACATGAGGCTGAAGGCTCAGCTGAGGGGCCTGGACTTTACAAAGCACAAGGTCCTCTCGGAGGACAGAACTTATGAGCATCTGTACTTCCAGGCCTACCAGCCAATCACAACCTCAGTCTGCATTGCTGCCAAGAAACCCCAAACCTGGCCAGATTTCATGGAGACAGATCTGAAGCATCTGGAAAGGTTCCTTAGGACACTGGAGCAGAGAGAGTCCTGCAGTTTCATCCGATCCAGAAGCAGCTACTCAGAATACGCCGGGTGATCAGGAATATCTTTATTCTGGTTATTACTGAGAAGATGGGTAGCAAACCAACTAGCCAGTGACTGGTTTACTCTAGAGGTTCCATCTCCTCTGGGTTTGACACTATGGGGTTGTCTACGCTAACGTTAAGGCTACGACTACACTTGGAGCTAGGGGTGTGATTCACAGCTCATGTAGACACTCATGGTAGCGCTCATCGAGCTAGCATGCTAAAAATGGTGTAGCTGCACTAACATGAGCAGCAGTGAGTGGTGGCACCGGTTAGGCACCCCAATTACGTACCCACTGGGTACGGGTAGGTTTGTGCACAGGCTTGCCACCCTGAGCAATGATCAGTCATGGCCATTAATGCTGCCATGGCCTTTTTCTGCAAGGATATGGCTGTTAGTTCTGAAGACTTGGCCAGCAGCATATCTGGATAGCTACATTCAGCCTGTTTAAACACTGCTGCAGTTTCAATGGGATACCATCATCTAGGTTTACTTGTGCAGCGGGCTGGACTTGTGAACTGCCCCTGCACTGTTGAGGAGCATGAAAGGCCCAGGGAAGCAGAGCAGTCAACGGGAGCAGAGGGAAACCTTCCCATAGTTGGGACCCTCCTTCCAGACGGTGCTGGTGTTGCCTCTCGCACTGAGGTTACCTCTCCGGGGGAGGGAACTCCAGTTGTTAGGAAAAGGCAGGTATTAGTATTGGGAGATTCGATCATTAGAAACGTAGATAGCTGGGTTTGTGATGACCGGGAGAACCGTACGGTGACTTGCCTGCCTGGTGCAAATGTTGCGGATCTCTCGAGGCATCTAGACAGACTTATGTGTAGTGCTGGGGAGGAGCCGGTGGTCGTGGTATATGTAGGTACCAATGACATAGGGAAGGGTAGGAGAGATGTCCTGGAGGCCAAATTTAGGCTGCTAGGGAAGAGACTGAAATCCAGGACCTCTATGGTGGCATTCTCAGAAATGCTCCTGGTTCCACGCGCAGGGCCAGGTAGGCAGGCTGAGCTTCAGAGTCTCAATGCGTGGATGAGATGATGGTGTAGAGAGGAGGGGTTTATATTCATTAGGAACTGGGGAAACTTCTGGAATGGGGGGGAGCCTATACAGGAAGGATGGGCTCCACCTAAACCAAAGTGGAACCAGACTGCTGGCACTAAACATTAAAAAGGTTGTAGAGCAGTTTTTAAACTAGGAGATGGGGGAAAGCCGACTGCTGCAGAGGAGCATGTGGCTCGGACAGAGACTTCTCTTAGGGGAGAGTCTAATGATAGAGAATCTCCAGGTTATAGTCAGGAGCAGAGGATGGAAGAGGATAAAGTAGGGGCCAGATCAGATGATAAACATTCACATAAAAAAGAATCTGATACATCAGAAAAGGGCAGACAAATAAACAGTGACAAGTTTTTAAAGTGCTTGTACACAAATGCTAGAAGTCTAAATAATAAGAGGGGTGAACTAGAGTGCCTTGTGATAAAGGATGATATTGATATAATAGGCATCACAGAAACCTGGTGGACTGAGAGCAATCAATGGGACACAATCATTCCGGGTTACAAAATATATCGGAAGGACAGAACAGGTCGTGCAGTGGGGGGAGTGGCACTATATGTGAAAGAAAATGTTCAATCAAATGAAGTAAAAATCCTAAGCAAATCTGCATGTTCCATAGAATCTCTATGGATAGAAATTTCATGCTCTAATAAGAATATAACATTAGGGATCTATTATCGACTACCTGACCAGGACGGTGATAGTGATGATGAAATGCTAAGGGAAATTAGAGAGGCTATCAAAATTAAGAACTCAATAATAGTGGGGGATTTCAATTATCCCCATATTGACTGGGAGCATTTCACTTCAGGACGAAATGCAGAGATAAAATTTCTCGATACTTTAAATGACTGCTTTATGGAGCAGCTGGTACGGGAACCCACAAGGGGAGAGGCAACTCTAGATTTAGTCCTGAGTGGAGCGCAGGAGCTGGTCCAAGAGGTAACTATAGTAGGACCGCTTGGAAATAGTGACCATAATACAATAGCGTTCAGCATCCCTGTGGTGGGAAGACCATCTCAACAGCCCAACACCGTGGCATCTAATTTCAAAAGGGGGAACTATGCAAAAATGAGGGGGTTAGTTAAACAGAAGTTAAAAGGTACAGTGACTAAAGTGAAATCCCTGCAAGCTGCATGGGTGCTTTTTAAAGACACCATAATAGAGGCCCAACTTCAATGTATACCCCAAATTAAGAAACACAGTAAAAGAACTAAAAGAGAGCCACCGTGGCTTAACAACCATGTAAAAGAAGCAGTGAGAGATAAAAAAGACTTCCTTTAAAAAGTCAAATCCTAGTGAGACAAATAGAAAGGAGCATAAACGCTGCCAAATTAAGTGCAAGAATGTAATAAGAAAAGCCAAAGAGGAGTTTGAAGAACGGCTAGCCAAAAACTCCAAAGGTAATAACAAAATGTTTTTTAAGTACATCAGAAGCAGGAAGCCTGCTAAACAACCAGTGGGGCCCCTTGATGATCGAGATACAAAAGGAGCGCTTAAAGACGATAAAGTCATTGCGGAGAAACTAAATGGATTTTTTGCTTCAGGCTTCACGGTTGAGGATGTTAGGGAGATTTCCAAACCTGAGCTGGCTTTTGAAGGTGACAAATCTGAGGAACTGTCACGGATTGAAGTGTCACGAGAGGAGGTTTTGGAATTAATTGATAAACTTAACATTAACAAGTCACCGGGACCAGATGGCATTCACCCAAGAGTTCTGAAAGAACTCAAATGTGAGTTGCGGAACTGTTAACTAAGGTTTGTAACCTGTCCTTCAAATCGGCTTCTGTACCCAATGACTGGAAGTTAGCTAATGTAACGCCAATATTTAAAAAGGGCTCTAAAGGTGATCCCGGCAATTACAGACCGGTAAGTCTAACGTCTGTACCAGGCAAATTAGTCGAAACAATAGTTAAGAATAAAATTGTCTGACACATAGAAAAACATAAACTGTTGAGCAATAGTCAACATGGTTTCTGTTAAGGGAAATCGTGTCTTACTAAACTATTAGAATTCTTTGAAGGGGTCAACAAACATGTGGACAAGGGGGATCCAGTGGACATAGTGTACTTAGATTTCCAGAAAGCCTTTGACAAGGTCCCTCACGAAAGGCTCTTATGTAAATTAAGCTGCCATGGGATAAAAGGGAAGGTCCTTTCATGGATTGAGAACTGGTTAAAAGAGAGGGAACAAAGGGTAGGAATTAATGGTAAATTCTCAGAATGGAGAGGGGTAACTAGTGGTGTTCCACAAGGGTCAGTCCTCGGACTGATCCTATTCAACTTATTCATAAATGATCTGGAGAAAGAGGTAAACAGTGAGGTGGCAAAGTTTGCAGATGATACTAAACTGCTAAAGATAGTTAAGTCCAAAGCGGACTGTGAAGAACTTCAAAAAGATCTCACAAAACTAAGTGATAGGGCAACAAAATGGCAAATGAAATTTAATGTGGATAAATGTAAAGTAATGCACATTGGAAAAAATAACCCCAACTATACATACAATGTGATGGGGACTAATTTAGCCACAACACGTCAGGAAAAAGATCTTGGAGTCATCGTGGATAGTTCTCTGAAAATGTCCACACAGTGTGCAGAGGCGGTCAAAAAAGCAAACAGGATGTTAGGAATCATTAAAAAGGGGATAGAGAATAAGACTGAGAATATATTATTGCCCTTATATAAATCAATGGTACGCCCTCATCTCAAATACTGTGTACAGATGTGGTCTCCTCATCTCAAAAAAGATATACTGGCACTAGAAAAGGTTCAGAAAAGGGCAACTAAAATGATTAAGGGTTTGGAACGGGTCCCATATGAGGAGAGATTAAAGAGGCTAGGACTCTTCAGCTTGGAAAAGAGGAGACTAAGGGGAGATATGATAGAGGTATATAAAATCATGAGTGATGTGGAGAAAGCGGTTAAGGAAAAGTTATTTACTTATTCCCATAATACAAGAACTAGGAGTCATCAAATGAAATTAATAGGCAGCAGGTTTAAAACAAATAAAAGGAAGTTCTTCTTCACGCAGCGCACAGTCAACTTGTGGAACTCCTTACCTGAGAAGGTTGTGAAGGCTAGGACTATAACAGAGTTTAAAAGAGAACTGGATAAATTCATGGTGGTGAAGTCCATTAATGGCTATTAGCCAGGACGGGTAAGGAATGGTGTCCCTAGCCTCTATCTGTCAGAGGATGGAGATGGATGGCTGGAGAGAGATCACTTGATCATTGCCTGTTAGGTTCACTCCCTCTGGGTCACCTGGCATTGGCCACTGTCGGTAGACAGGATACTGGGCTAGATGGACCTTTGGTCTGACCCGGTACGGCCTTTCTTATGTTCTTATGTTGACTTCTTGAGGTCCCTTCCAGATTCTGTGATTCTTCTCTGGAGTCTCAAATCATTGTATAACATTGCTGTGCTCTGTTAAACAGTCACCGTGCCCTGACGTGGTGTCCAAAGTGATTCCTGCAGTTTGTGAAATGCACTGGGATCCTTTGGGATGAAAGGAGCTATGTGAACATCAGAGCATTCTAGCTAAGAGGCAGCATGTCTGGGGCTTCCCCCAAGCCCAGGGAATGGTGTGCAAGCACTGGCACAAAAAGAAAGGAGCGTTTGGTGATGACCATCCTACATCAGTTCTTCCAAAAGCTGATCTACCACCTGCTAAGTGACGCTATGAGTCGCATGACACCTCTACTTTTCAGCACCCATGGCACATGTATAGGTGTTATCCAGCTGGGAAACAAGTTTGGTCCTGGCTCATCCAGACTCATGGAGGCAGTTAAAGGTCACCTCCCCAGATCTAACCATTAAGACGCATCTGCAGGCAAACTCCAAGAGCATGATCATCTGGGGAAATGGCTCCTTCTGGTGACTTGCTGATCTGCAAACCCGGACCGACATCCTGTAGGCTCAAAAAGAACAGGAGTACTTGTGGCACCTGTAGGCTAGCTCTGCCAATAGGGACTGCAATAGCTTTCAAGAGGTAACCAGAACAGTGGAGCTGCGTGAGCCTGCAGAAGTCCCACTGCTGTACAGGTCTCCCTTTTGCATGCTGGTAAATGGGAAACTGCTCTTGACCTTCCTGCAGGAGAAGAGGAATCAGCTCATGCTGTCCAATATGGTAGGAATCTTGAAAGGCATCACTAGCACTGTCAGGTCCTGCCACCACAAGAGGGTCTTGCTTTGTAATATCAGTCCAGCCGGCTTCACCATATTCACAGAAGTGGGAGGCGAGAACAGAACACTCCAAATCCGGACAAAGCTGTCAAATTTCCACAGTGCTGGTTCCCCCAAAAGAGGATAGAGATTACAGAGCCAGTGACTGTCCACATGAAAATATCAAGTAATTACACCTCCCGGGTGCAGGCACCTAAGGTCAATATGTCCATGGTATAGTTGAGTTGGCAAGGGGATGGGAACCAGGAGACTTGAGTTTTACTCTTACCTCTGTCACCGTGTGACCCTTTTTCAAGTCACTTCGTCTCTTTGTGCCTCAGTTTCCTCACTTTACTTTCTGCAAAGTGCTTAGAAATCCATGGAAAAGTGCCATATAAGTGTGAATTACTATTATTGTGGCATAAACAATTAACCAGACCATTAGGCTAATTTATGATGATGATAAATCCCCCAGAATATCTGCCATAGTGATGATTTATAGGTGAACTCATATTAATTCATTAGAAATCTATCCAGTTCTTTGTCTCTGGTTGTTAATTTCTGTCTCAATCTTGCTGCACTTCTCACTACTGCTCCTTTACTCTGTATGTGGCTGGCTTCAGGTGTGGTTAATTATTGCTCAGTGCCAGCAAGCAAAGAAAACAGCTGCAGCCAGTGCAAACCAAGAACTTCTTAAAAGGAAGTGGTTTCTGCAAAAATAGTCACTTGGCGAAGACACAAAAATGCAGCAATACCTCTAGTGCCCATCTCTGGGTTTATTGTATGGTGAATTATCTTCACAGTGCAGTTTGATAAGTGACTCATCAGAAATGACTGATAAACTGGCCATCACGTACAGCACCAAGCTGAAACCTCTCCAGCGCATCATCAACGATCTACAACCTATTCTGGAAAACGACCGCCCCACTCTCACGGGCCTTGGGAGGCAGGCCAATCCTCGCTTACAGACAGCCCCCCATCCTGAAGCAAATACTCACCAGCAACTACACACCACAGCACAGAAACACTAACCCAGGAACCAATCCCTGTAACAAACCCTGTTGCCTTCTCTGTCCCCACATCTACTCCCGTGACACCATAATAGGACCCAGCCACACCATCAGAGGCTCATTCACCTGCACATCTACCAATGTGATATATGCCATCATGTGCCAGCAATGCCCCTCTGCCATGTACATTGGCCAAATAGGACAGTCTCTACGTAAAAGGATAAATGGACACAAATCAGACATTGGGAATGGTAACATACAAAAGCCAGTAGGAGAACATTTCAATCTCCCTGGACATTCAATAATAGATTTAAAAGTAGCCATTCTTCAATAAAAAAAAAACTTCAAAAACAGACTTCAAAGAGAAACTGCAGAGCTACAATTCATTTGCAAACTTAACACCATCAATTTGGGCTTGAATAGGGACTGGGAGTGGCTGACTCACTACAAAAGTCATTTTCCTCTCTTGGTATTGACACCTCCTCATTAATTATTGGGAGTGGACCACATCCATCCTGACTGAATTGGCCTTCAACATTGGTTCTCCACTTGTAAAGTAAAGCTCTTCTGTTCATGTGTCAATATATATTTATGCCTGTATCTGTAATTTTCACTCCATGCATCTGAAGAAGTGGGTTTTTTAGCCACGAAAGCTTATGCCCAAATAAATCTGTTCGTCTTTCTGGTGCCACTGGACCCCTCATTGTTTTTGTGTATACACACTAACGTGGAACCCCGCTGAACTTTGTTTCTTGATTTCACTGGGAATCTAGGCCGTGATTTTTGAAAATAGGAGTCTAAAATTAGACACCTAATTAGCTAGCCTGATTTTTCAAAAGGATGGAATCTCATTGCAGATTCTGTTGAAGTCATGAATGTTTATGTGCCTAGAAATGGGCTGAAAAACTTGAATTTAGGTTCCCGGTTTTTAAGCTCTTGTCTAAGCCTCTGTGACACTCACTCCCTTATGCTCAAGGACACAGGATAAAAAATAGGTGTGATCTTCCCACAGTTATTGAGGGTTTCTACAAGCAGTGCTTTGCATCTCTGGACTGAGCAGGATCAAGTTCTTATTGGTCATCTCCAAACGCTGCGGGCAAAGTTAGCAGTGGTGACAACAGTGCAGATGTATCAGTGGTTGTGGGAGGATGATTAATACCCTTGTTCTTCATTAATTTCTCTCTCAACGTAGGGGATAGCGAGGGGCCTGTCAGCGTATTTCAGTACTCCTGAATCCCTGACACATCACGTCTTCTCCAGGTTCTCTGGTGCATGGATGGTAGCTGCTATGTTTTAATGGGTTCTCCTAGATGATGCACAGACATGCTTTGAGCTCAGCCACCTGGCCATCTCCAGGTTCACAGGAGAGGCAAATGGCTTTAGAAGGATCAGAACACACAGTGCATCCTCCACCTAATGAAGAGAGAGTTCTTATAGCCAGTGGGGGGCTTTAGGGGAACTCTGAACAGCTGTATGTAAGGTCAGGCCTCTAAGAGCCTGAAAAGCTTAAGCCTTGATTGAAATGTAGATCTTCACACATGGGCACCTTAATAGAACATCCAGATCTGCTCCAACAGTGTTTTGCCTCCTAAGTGGCCATCTGTCCTTCACTGCCTGTTTGAACATCCCAACACAGGGGCTGGATGCACTAGGTTAGTAAAATGCGGCCAACGCTTGGAGAAGCTAAGGCTCCAGGGATGCTCAAGTAGGCATACGTACCCAGAGATGAGTGAGTCTCAGGGCAGGAGAGTTCTGATGGGAACTAAGCAGCAAAAGGCAAATGAGGACAATAGTCAAGCAGTGATTGAAATTCTCTGTCTGGGGAGCTAGTGGCAGAATCTGTGTTACTGGGGCACAAAGGAAAAGATTAGCCAATAACCTGACTATCACTATCTCAGTGGGAATAATGTCAGAGACCCCTGTACTATCGAGCAGAATATCAGTGCTGTACTGGAAACATGTGAACAGCAAGGTGAGGTATAAAGGGAGTTTAAGTACAAGTAACAGGATTCAACTGAACATTTCAGATTGCTAGGAAATATTCTGTGAAGTCATCAGGTGAAAATGTTACCCTTTGAGTAAATCACAGTAACACATTCTAAGGGTACGTCTACACTACGGAATTAATTCAAACTTATTTTATTCGAATTTTTGGAAGCGTTTTTATACATTCGGTGTTGTGTCCCCACTAAAGCGCGTGAATTCGGCGGAGTGGGTCCACAGTACCGAGGCTAGCATCGAATGTCGGAGCAGTGCACTGTGGGAAGCTATCCCAGAGTTCCGGCAGTCTCTGCCACCCATTGGAATTGTGGGTTAAGCTCCCAGTGCATGATGGGGCAAAAACATTCTCACGGGTGTTTCTGGGTGTGTGCCATCACTTGCTTCTCCCTCCATGAAAGCTACAGCAGACGCCATACTGCCAGAAGACGGTGCAGCACGGTGCACTGCCTGTCTCCTGGTACTATGAATCCACCTCGCATGTCCTCTCGTCTTTCTATCTACTCTTTCATCTAACAATTTCCTGCCTTTTTTCGGCTACCATGAACTGAGCCGCACAGCTTCTGCCGCTTTTTCCATGTTGTCGGTCCTGGACTCCCGTGGAAGCTACAGACAGCAACAATTCCCCGCCATTTTTTGGCCATCGTGAACAGAGCTGCACAGCTTCCGCTGCAAACTCTGTTCACGTTTCCGCCACAAACTCTGCTCTCCCGCTCTTGCAGCTCTAACGAGCTTCCCGACTCCGTGAAAGCTACAGAAGACAACCCATTTACCGCCTTTTATCGGCCATCTTGAACCGAACAGCTCGTTTCGCGCCCTTTTTCCAGGATTACCCATGCAGGCGCCATAGCGCAGCAAGCATGGAGCCCGCTCAGATCTCCGCTGCAGTCTTGACCATTGTAAATACCTCGCGCATTATCCAGCAGTATGTGCAGTACCGGCAAAACCAGGCGAGGAAGCGATAACAATGCGATTACTAGGACCGGCTCCAGGCACCAGCCGACCAAGCACGTAAGGGGCGGCCAATCTTTGGGTGGCAGGGGGCGCTCGGGTTTTTTGTTTTTGGTTTGCCGGTACAGCACTTGGGGGGGTGGGTTGTTTTTGTTTCGGCAGCATGGAGCGGCGCTCGGGGGTGTGTGTTTCGGTGGCGCTGGGGGGGGGGTTGTTTCGGTGGCGCTGGGGGGGGTATTTCGGCGGTGCGGCACTCTGGGGGGGGGTATTTCAGCGGGGCGGCGCGGCGTGGCGCTCGGGGGCTGTTTCAGTGGCGCAGTGCTCGGGGGCGTGTTTCAGCGGCGTGGCACTGGGGGCGGTGTTTCGGCGGGGCTTGTCCAGAAACCAAATAAAAAGTTCACCTATGCCAGCTTTCTGCTACTTAGGCGATCCTCTGGGGTTGAGTGTGTGGGTCCCCGTAGCCTCCCCCCTTGTGTTCTTGGGCATCTGGGTGAGGAGGCTATGGAACTTGGGGAGGAGGGAGGGCGGTTATACAGGGGCTGCAACGGCAGTCTGTGGTCTTGCTGCCTTTCCCGCATTAGATCCACCATACAGCGGAGCATGTCAGTTTGCTCCCCCATGAGTTTGACCATAGCGTCCTGCCTGCTCTCATCGCGCTTTACGGGACTCCACAATTGTTTGCCTCCACGTATTCAGCTGGGCCCTATCAATGCAGGAGGACTGCATGAGCTTGGCGAACATGTCTTCCCGAGTTTGTTTTTTCTGCCTTCTAATCTGGACCCGCCTCTGGGATGGAGTAGATAGGGGCCGCGTTGAAACATTTGCAGGCGGAGAAAATGGAAGGGTAGTATTTTAAAATATACATTTCAGAGAACAAAGGGGACACTTTGGTATGAGTAAGCCATCACACACAGCCGGGCAACAGAATTCAGCTTGCAGGCAGACCCTAGGGACACGCGGGGTTCTGCTTCTTCTACATTCATTTCAATATTTTCAAACTGCTGGGCCCCCTTTCCCATAGCAAGCAATGCCTGGTGGGTTTGCCATAAAGGAGGGCCTGCGGGCTCTCTGGGATGATCACTTCACATAACACCCCTCCCCCCCGCACCCACTGCGTGACTCCGATGAGGCTCTGAGCAGGGATGAGCCCTTTAAAATATACATGAACAGCCCAGTACGGCTGGGTTTCCCCCCTCTCCCGCCCCCCACCACGTGACTCCGATCAGGCTCTCACTCACCAGAAGTACCTTCTCCAGGGTCATGGTCCGGGAGCCCGCCTTGGGAGTGGGGGGAAGCTATTGGCTCCAGCGTTAAGCATAGTTCCTGGCTAGGGAGGAAAACGGATTCCCCACTTGCCACCTGTGCACTGTCCTCCTCCTCCTCTTCGTCCTCCAATGACTCTTCCTCCTCGCTCCATGCAACTCCCCCCTTGCAGGTGTCCACGAACAGTGGTGGGGTAGTGGTGGCGTCACCCCCCATAATTGCATGGAGCTCATGGTAGAAGCGGAATGTATGGGGCTGTGACCCAGAGTGCCCGTTCGCCTCTCTGGCTTTTTGGTATGCTTGCCTGAGCTCCATGATTTTTGTATGACACTGCTCTGTGTCCCTGGAGTAGCCTCTTTCCGTCATGGCCCTGGAGACTTTAGCATATGTAGTTGCGTTCCTTTTTTTGGAATGTAGTTCTGCCATAAAAGACTCGTCTCCCCAACATGCGATGAGATCCAGTACCTCCCGTTCGGACCATGCTGGAGCGCGTCTGCGAATCCGGGACTGCGTGATCTCTTGTGATGGTGGACTCTGCATGGTCGCCTGTGATGGTGGACTGTGCTGACGGTCACCTGTGCTGATGGTGACCAAACAGGAAATGAAATTCAAAAGTTCCTGGGGCTTTTCCTGCCCACCTGACTAGTGCATCGGAGTTGAGAGTGTTGTCCAGAGCAATCAGAAGGGAGCATTCTGGGATAGCTCCCGGAGGCCAATAACGTCGAATTGCGTCCACAATACCTTTAACCCAGGATTGCGATCTCGATTTAAGCACTACTCCACTTGCTGAGGTGGAGTACAGAAATCGGATTCAAGAGCCATTTAAATCGAAAAAGCCGGTTTGGTCATGTGGACGGAATCATTTTTTTCCCAATTAACTCGGCTAATTCCGAAATAACAGACTAATGTAGACCAGGCCTTAGAGTCCTTTACATTTCTGCAGCTTTTTACCTCAGAGGATGCTAAAAGCACATCACATTGCAATGTTTTTGTGCATATCTAGGAATCTCTCCCACCACCAGTTAGAAGTGGCAGCTGTTTAATCACACCCAGAGATGCTGAGGAATGGTGTAGGGTAGAGAGAGCAGTGAAGAATAACATATCCACTTCCAGCTGCAACAGAAATTGAGGCAGGGTCATATGCTGCTCTGTTACTCTAGTGCACAGCTGCAGTAATGCTACTGAAGTGGATGGTTACTCGAGCATTAAACCAATATAAATGAAAGCAGAATTAACCCACTGTAACTATAGGAGTTTAGCCAGCACCTCTTCCCTTTAATCATGTGAAATCAGCATTCGGACCTCCTTGTAAAACCCATGACTGTGATAAGGAGGTGAACATCATAGGGGTGGGGCTTTTAATTTATAAGACCAGGTTCAGTTGAAGTCATAAATGGTACATCCTTTTTAGGGCTGCAGTGGGCGCAAAGAGCAGACTCAATACCATTAAAGTTATGGAAAATAACAGCTGCTAACTCAGAGCATCATGACCTAGAGTGCGTGACTATGGACATGCTGCTGGAGCACTTGGAAAACTACAAGCGCACATTGGGTACATAAAACAGCTAAATCAGTTAATCTTTGTGCTGTGCCAAGATGCTAGTGTGATGGATGCTTGTCATGGACCCACAGGATCTATGCTCTGCCCTGGCTTTTAAACAGTCCTTGGGAGATATCACTTCAGTGTATCAGACCCCTAAGGGGTCTCACTCTTCTGCAAGGGTAGGCAACCTGGCCTCAATGCCTCCAAGACTGAGGTGCCTCCTGTCACCCCCCCCATTGCCTTCCTCCCGAGTTCACGTGTGCTCCACCCAGCCAACCTTGGAGCCTCCCATTGACAAGTGGCTGTTGTTCAAACATTGGGGTTTCCATTGTCTCTGGACAGCAACAAGACCTTGCTTAATCACTACATCTGAGATCTTTACAGATTAGGGGTTCTCGGTGTTGGTTGTTCACTGTTAGCTCTCTTCATATAGGTCAAGTTTGCAAAATGCAATCTCTGAATCTAAAATCCTACCTCTCAGTGCAGTTTTTATCTAATGCTCTGGAACAAACCATTAATATTCAGCTCATGGTATCGATGGGTCCAAACCAAACTCCCAATTCTGAATAGCCACTGATCCAGATTCAGCTCTGAACCTTGAAGCTCATACCCATCAATCATGGACCGATTAATGTATTCCACAGCCAAAAGGGACCAGTGTGTAAGCAGAGTCTGAATGAGCTCTCCCATGACATGTGGAAAAAAGACTTCAGGAGCTGATCTCGTTTGCATGGACACACCCACCCCGCCTAGGTGCTCAGCATGATGGGATTGCTTGCCCAAATGATCACTTGTGGCTGGTGTTGGATCCTCAGTCTCCTTGTTAATGTGGCAGGAGTAATAAAGGGTTGTTATCCTTGTTGTGTGAACCGAGGGCAGAAGAACTAGCAGATATACCACCCTCAAAAGAACAGCACTTGCTAGGCAGGGGACATGGGTTCAAAGCCCAATATGTTGAGAGAGGGTGGGGGAGAGATATTTGTATTGGGGGGTTACCTTGTTTAAGGGTTCTAGAGACTGATATTTTCTTTCTCTCTCTGTTTTTCTGGTATAATAAAAGAGCTGCTTTGAACTCAATTGAGAGTCTTGTTACATGGTGTAGAGAAATCACTGAGATCTAAGTATTAGACCTTCTTTGGGACAGTGTCTCTATTGCAAGAGACTGCTCAGTGTGCACCAGCAGTGAGGTTCTCCCACTAACAGCTGAAATCATTGAAAGCTGTGTTAAGTGGGGGCTCTGAAGACATCTTGGCAAGGGGGCAGCTGGTGGAGAGGCACAGCAAGTGGCCAGCAGGGTGGCTGGTGGGAAGGTGTGGCTGGCAGAGAAGGCCAGAGCAGAGCCCTGCAGAGAGGTGCCGCAATCAGCCCTTGGGGCGACGAGCGAGTGCCTGAGAAGCAGAGTGTGTAAGGTACCTCCTTACCCCCTCTTCCACACAGGGTGGGAGGTGAACTCTGTGGATGAACCTCTGAACTCTGGGGCTGCACTAGCCAAGAACAGCAACTGTGAGTGGGGTGCAGAGAAGGAACAGGCACATGAAAGGGACTTTTGCGTTGCTGAACTTAAGAACCGGAGGGGGAAAGGACACTGCGCAACTTACTTGGGGGTGGGTCTTTTGCTCATGGTTTATGTTTATGAACTCTAGTTATGGTGTTTTCCCAAGTTAATGCCGGGTTACTTCCCTTCTTTTATTAAAAGTTTTTGCTACACTCAGACTCTGTGCTTGCGAGAGGGGAAGTATTGCCTCTTAGAGGTGCCCAGGTGTGGTGTGCAATTGTCCCAGGTCACTGAGTGGGGGCTCAAGCTGGTTTTGTGTGGTATTGTTGAAAAGGAACCCCTAGATATGAACCTGGCCCTTGTTGCTGCTGGCTCCACCTGGCAGAAGGGTTACAATTGTGATAATCTAGTCTGACCTCCTATTGAGCACAGGCCAGAGAACTTTCCCCAGAATAATTCCTGTTTGAACTAGAGCAAATCTTGAGGAAAAACTTCCAATCTTGAGAGGGTTTTTATTTACCTAGATCTCTCTTGGTCTTGGTGATAGAATGAAACTTCTAGATACAGCCCACTCCCCACTGATAACCACCCATGGCTCCAGTAGCACATGTGACAGAGCATTGGACATTACCAGTACAAAACCACCGAGCCATTCTGTTTTGCAGTGATTTCCTTTATGGGCGGCTGGTGAACCAGCTGTTGTGGGAGGCTAGCCCCTGTCCCCTCCCCTTCTGACCGAGACCCTGCCCTTCCCTCTTCCCTTCCTTTCCCCCTGCTCCACAGGAGCCCATAGCACCCCCCCCACACTATGGCCACCAGCCCCCCCACCCCAGCCCTGGGCTGCCCGAGCTCCCCCGGCCCAGGAGGGTCAAGCAGCCGGGCAGCGTGGTCGCAGAGCCCCCAGCCCTTGGCAGCGCAGTCCCAGCCCCTCCCTGCCCCGGAGTGCCAGGTGGGTGATGTGGCCCCAGCCCCAGTCCCAGCCCAGCCAGCCTGGGCCACGGAAGAGCAGGAACTGCAGGAGGAGGTCTAGGGGTAGAGTGGGGGTGGTGCCACGCCAGGCTATTTGGGGAGGCTGAGCCTTCCCTGGCCTATGATACCCACTGCCCATAGCAACAGAGGGTCCTGTGGCACCCACTGCCCATAATTTCCTTTCCTTGGCATGATGCAGCATCATTCCTTGAAGGAGTGATTCCTCCCCCCTGCCTCCCATCTCTCACCAGTAACAGAGATTATAAAGACAGGTTTCAGAAGAAGTGGGCTGTAGTCCACGAAAGCTTATGCTCTAATAAATTTGTTAGTCTCTAAGGTGCCACAAGTACTCCTGTTCTTTTTTTTAGAGATTATAAAGTCTACAAGATTAAACAAACTGCCCCTAGTGTTTCTTGCAGTTCAAAGCACTCTGCACAAGAAGGTGCATTTCTTTCTCAGCCATGGGACAAACTAGCACAGGGAGCTGTGGAAGAGCCATTCCAGGGATTGGGTCAGGCTAGCCAAAAGCTGTGTCTACACTTACAGCAACGTGTAGAGCACAGGCACTACACATGCATGTAGCTACACACTGCAGTGAAAAGCAGGCCGTGACCACACTGGTCACTGCGGCGTGTAGCTACATGCAGAAGTGAGAGAATCTGGTAGAGGGGAAGCAGTGGGACACTAGACTGCTTAAAATATTAGTGTACATGTGAGAGGTACTGCTTGGGTCTGTAGAGAGCAGTGCTAAAAACCATGGATGGAGGGTTTGGGGGATCTGGAGACGGTTTACCCCAGATATGTGGGAAGTGTTCTTCCTTGCACATTTCACCCAACATGTGTTAAGATTGGATGATCAAAACAGAACATGCTCTGGAAACCACTTTAGTAAATCTCTGCATCTTTAACTGAAAACTGGATAAGGTGCCATGCACAGAGACTATCCCAAAAAAATGCAGCTTCTTTCTTGCTAACAACATGCTCTGATTGCACCTGGTGCAAAAAATGCTATACAAGCTGCTTCTGATGATACTTTTTTCTGCTTTACATTATCTTAAATCATTACTTCCCCAGTTGTCATTGCACACAGTACTTGAACGGGAAAATATCTTCCTCTTCCTGAGCCCAGTCCTGCTCTCATTGACATCAGTCAGAAATCTGCCACTGACTTCAATGGGACCAGGAATTAGCCTTGCTATGTTCATGGTGGTCAGTGTTAGTTTTTGAGCGACACACATGGAAATACAGTGTGTCCTGCTGGCCGTCAGACCCACCTGTAATGACTCTTCCTTCCCGCCCCCCCCATTCATATATGTGGAGAAAGGTGTTGGTAAGTTTGTCCAGAGGCAGCAGCAGTAATGGGATTTGCTTGTCTGTCTGTCTTTGCTCCAAAGGGTGCATGGAATGTTGGAACAGTGACTTGTCTACAGCAGAACACCCACTTAGGGACCATTACAGACTGCCCTATAATAGATATTCTAGAGATCTTGGAGTGGGCTCTTTGGTGGGCATAGGTTCATATTACAGTGGGCCACAGCAACATTCATAGTACCCATTGATGGGATATAGACCGGTTGCCATAAAAAGACAACATTTAACACAGTGGCATCAGAGAGACCCACTTATTTCCAGTTCCATGTATAGAGAAATAGCATGCTGTTACCACAGCACTCTACAGAAACAGTTGCTAAATGTTGACTTATTTATGGAAACCACTCTCGGGGGTGTGTGTGTGTGTTCCAAAAATGTACATACATCTGTAATTCAGTATATCCCCTTAACTAAAGCATATCAACACAATTTCCTTCAGAACCACAGAAACAGGGCAATAATAAATGGTTTATCTGTATGTCCGCTGTCTTTCTCCATAGGGATGAAGAATGCACCTCTTCCTTCTGTTTCAAACACAGATGTGTCTAAATCAGTGTACTTCAGCAGCAAAACACAAGAGATGGATGCACACAGCCATATTTACAACAGTCTTAGAGCCCAATCCTGACCCAACTAAAGTCAATGGCAGTGCTCCGATTTATGACCTCATATTCGGGATCAAACCTTTAGAAAGGAACAACTAATTTCATTTCTCCAAGAAAGAAGACGGGAGAGGTAATTTATGAATTTGAGACAGGAAGAGGAATAGGTAAGAGCCCAGCCTCTTGTTAGAACACCAAGGAAGCCAACACATAAATTGATACTACTGTAAGCAGAGTCAGAACGAGCCCTACCCTGACATCTGGTGGTGAGCTGTGGAAAAGGACTTCAGGGGCTTATCTCGTTTGCCTGGGCAAATCCACCCTGCCTAGCATGATGGGACTGCTTGCCCAAATGATCACTTTGGCTGCTGTGGGATCCCCAGTCTCTTTGTTGTTGGGGCAGGAGTAATAAAGGGTTGTTATCCTGGGTATGCGAATCAAGGATAGTAGAACTGTACTTGGCATTTTATGAAGGCATTTTATGATGGAGGGACCCTTCTGCCCATCAGAGTTGGCAGCAACAAGGAGTTGAAGTTCAAAGACTTGAAATCACTGATACCTAGGTCTAAGCATTAGACCTACTTTGGGCTAGTGGCTCTGAGTGCACCAGCACTAAGGCTCCCCTACTAACAGTTGAAATAACTGAGAACTGAAATCTCTGAGAGCTGAAGTTACTAAGAGCTGAAATCACTGAGAGCTGTGTTAAGTGGGGAGGAAGGGGCTGAAGACATATTGTTGAGCGGCCAGCAGGGCGGCTGGCGGAGAGGTGCAGCCAGCAGGACAGCTGGCAGAGAGGCACGGCTGGTGGTGAAGACTGCAGCAGAACCGCACGGACAGGCATGGCAATCGGCCATCAACCCGAGCAGCAGAACATGTAAGGTGCTCCCCCCTTCCACCCAGGCTGGGAGGTGGACTCTGCAGTTGAACTTCTAAACTCTGGGGGGCTGTGCTGACCAAGGACAGAAACTGTGGGAGGGGAGACTGTTGGGTTGCTGGGCTCAAGAACCACTCTGGGGCTGTACTGACCAAAGACAGAAACTGTGGGTGGGGTGACTGTTGGGTTGCTGGATTTAAGACCCTGAGGGGAAAAGGACACTGCCAAACTTACTTGGGGGTGGGTCTTTTGTTCATGGACTGTGTTATGAATCCTGTTTCTGGTGTTTCCCCAACATAATGCCGCATTATTTCCCTCCTTTATTAAAAGGACGCTCAGACTCTGTGCTTGCGAGAGGGGAAGTATTGCATCTTAGAGGTGCCCAGGAGGGTGGTAAATAATTGTCCCAGGTCACTGGGTGGGGGCTTGAGGTGGTGTTGTATTGTGTTATTGAAAAGGAACCCCTAGATACTGAACCCGGCCCTTGTTGCTGCCAACTCTGATGGGCAGAAGGGTTACACTAGTCTTAACTGGCATAAAAAAAGAGGAAGAGTAGGATGCAGGACTGGCTCCAGGCACCAGCGAAGGAAGCAGGCTGGGGCGGCCAATAGAAAGGGGCGGCAGTCCGTCTGTTGTTGGGGCGGAACGTCCGGGTTGGCGGCGGCAATTCGGCGGCAGGTCCTCCACTCCCTCTCTTCCTCTTCGACGGCACTTTGGTGGTAGCTCAACCGTGTTTTTTTTTTTCCTCTGCTTGGGGCGGCAAAAAAGCTGGAGCCGGCCCTGGTAGGATGTTATAATTCTATACTGCATTGTTGGCTTCTGGTTGCAAGAAGCCCTAGCACTGGCAGGACTAGGCAGCAGGGGGCACCGTGTTTAATATGTTTGTGGCTTATGAATGTTCACTAGCCAGACCAAGCAATAGAGGGCACCATCTATCCAGAACATTTTTAAATACACTTGTGTCCCAGCAAACATTATTCACTAGCAGGGAATAGCATCAGAGGGTGCCAACCACCCATAACATTTAATATACTAGTCTCCCATCAAATAATAGTCACTAGCTGGACCAAGCATCACCCTCTCATAATTTAATATAGCTGGGTGTCAAACTTTGTTCATGTATGAGCTTCTAAATCTCCAAGGTCTCAAATTCCTTTCATTTGACCTTGTCCACTAAGCTGTTGGAAGGGACAATATGCCATAAAATGAAAACAAGCCAAAGAAGTTTTTAAAAGACACCTTCTTTAGACCTTTCAAAGGATTATTTAACACCAGCATTATTTTAAAACCTGTAAGAGGCTGGGAATTCATCGGTTGTGTACAATAACCCAGAAATCTCCAAAACACATCATTGGCCGGGAGTAATGTAGGGATGCTCCTCCGTTGGCCTATTGTAAATGAATCAACCAAAGACCTCTACTGCTGAATGTTAAGGGTTTATTTATGACACACCATTTATGATTAGAGCTGGGTGACATTTTTAAACTGAAGTTATTATGGGTAAAATGGCCTTTCAAAATCCAGTTTAGGGATAAAACCAGAAAGACAAAAACTAACATTTTTGTTTCTTATTTTTCCTCCCCCATATCAATGGCAAAAAAGAAAGTGGGTGAAAAGATGAGGAAAGGAAACAAGATTAAAAAATTTTAAAATAAAAAAAAATTGATAAAAATGTTTGCAAAACATTTCATATACAAGAAAACATGTGCTCTTGGAAACCTCTGAAATGAGCATGACTCTGAAATTTAAAAAAGTGTTCAGGATGTTTCTTCATTTATTTGCCACCTCTACTAAAGATTAAATAAACAGGGCAAAGTTTCAAATGTGGGTGCCTCAAGCTGAGCACCTAAATAAAAGTGAGCCATTTTTTCCCCAGAGTTACTAGGCACTGACAAGTCTGGTCTGGCTGATGTCAGTGGAAACTAGCTGTTCAGTCCCTCTGAAGCATCTGGCGGTGGGCACTATCAGAGACAGGCTACTGAGCTAGCTGGACCACTGGATTTGACCCAGTATGGCCGTTCTTATGATGCTTGCTGCACTAGAGGACCATTGTCAGCATAGATTAAGACCAAAATCAAGAAGCCTAAGAGCAGACACGGCTGAGGGGGAGAGCTGCAAAGGAGCAATTGTTTTTCCTTTGATGATGGGGCCAGCTGGGGCTGATTTCCATCCTGGTGTAGTTTACAGCAGCTTCAAGGCTTCTTTAAGCTACGCCTGGTTGGCTATGATCAACAAGAGACCATCCAGTAGCTGGGAGTTGCTAGAACATGGTGAGCTCCATCCAGACTTCTGGATGACCCCTGAGGAGGAGGCAATGAAATGATTGATCTTTTAAAAGCAGTGGTGCAAGTAGGGCGGTCCGGTCCGGTAAGCCATACCAGTAAACTATTTATAGCCGGTACAGCATAACAGTAAGCTATTTATAGCCAGTATGCCATACCGGAAAGACACAGTAGGAGCAGAACTTAGGGCCTCTGGGTGGCCCCTCACCAGCAGCTCCTCCTGCACGGCTGTACCACTCCCAGCCTTTCCATGCAGCTGCGTGCCTGCGTCTCCTGTCCGGGGTCTGTGCAGCAGCCCTACCAGAGGACGGGGCTGGGGGCGATACAGCCACGCCGGAGGAGCAGCCAGTGGCCCCATGTTCTGCTCCTTTCGTTAATGTGGTTCCTGGGAGAGCCCTGAACTGCACGGCTCTCCCGGGAACCGCAGCAGCGAAAGGAGCAGAACATGCAGCTCCTTTGGCGTGGCTGTACTGCCCCCAGCCCTTCCACGCAGCTGCGTGTCTGTGTCCCCTGTCCGGGATCTGTACAGCAGCACCTCCGGAGGACAGGGCTAGGGGTGGGGCTGCCACCCCGGAGGAGCTGCTGGTGTGAAGCTGCCTGGCGGTCCCATGTTCTGCTCCTTTTGCTGTTGCGATTCCCAGGAGAGCCCAGCAGTTCAGGGTTCTCCTGGGAACCACAACACGAAAGGAGCAGAACCCTACACCGGCAGCTCCTCTGGCGCGGATGTACCGGCCCTATCCTCGGCCCCCCCCCAGCCCTGTCCTCCGGCAGGGCTGTTGTACAGACCGTGGACAGGACTCAGGAGATGCAGCTGCATGGAAGGGCTGGGGCGGTAGAGCAGCACCAGAGGATCTGCTGGCGTGGGGCTCGGTTGCCAGCGTGTCTGAAAAAAATATTCTCTGCTGTCAGAGGGAGCTGGTTTGAAGCTCTTCTGCTGGCAATTCCCAAACAGGTGTGAATGTGAACTGGCCATTGTTCCAGAGAGCAAGCCCCCCTCTTCTCTTAGCAGCCCACACAGAAGCTGTGTCGTGTCCACCCGCTGGGAGCGCTCCCCCACCCCATGTAACATGGGAGGGATCATGGAGAGGGGAGGGGGAGAGAGTGGGGTCCCAGGGTGTGGGCAGGGTCATGTGGTGGGGTCCTGTGCCTCCCCTTTAGCTTGTGCAGCGTACCGGTAAGAAATGAATTCTACTTGCACCACTGTTTAAAAAATAAACAAATACTCCAAGTGGGAGGGATGAGACCCGGAAGGGGAGATTTTCAGTGGAGAGAATCAACAAGGGGTGGAAGAGGGGAGGAGAAACAGAAGGGCAGAAACATTAATTAGAAGAGAAACAAGCACAGACACACAGAGATAGAAGAGAAGAAAAAACGTGGACAACTAATAAAGTGCAGAATTAAAGACAAAAAGAACAGGAGTACTTGTGGCACCTTAGGCCTGGTGTACACTACGGGTTTAGGTTGACTTTAGCAGCGTTAAACCGAATTAAGCCTGGACACGTCCACACAACGAAGCCCTTTCTTTCGACTTAAAGGGTCCTTTAAACTGGTTTCTTTACACCACCTCCGACGAGGGGATTAGCGATAAAACCGGCCTTTGCGGGTCGGAATTGGGGTAGTGTAGACGGAATTCGACGTTATTGGCCTCCGGGAGCTATCCCACAGTGCTTCATTGTGACCGCTCTGGACAGCACTCTCAACTCAGATGCACTGACCAGGTAGACAGGAAAAGACCCGCGAATGTTTGAATTTCATTTCCTGTTTGCTCAGCGTGGAGAGCACAGGTGACCACACAGAGCTCATCAGCACAGGTAACCGTGATGGAGTCCCAGGATCGCAAAAGAGCTCCAGCATGGACCGAACGGGAGGTACGAGATCTGCTCGCCATATGGGGAGATGAAGCAGTGATAGCTGAACTCCGTAGCAGTAAAAGAAATGGAAAAGTATTAGAAAAGATCTCCAAGGCCATGAAGGACCGAGGCCATAACAGGGACACACAGCAGTGCTGCGTGAAAATTAAGGAGCTACGGCAAGCTTACCACAAAGCCAGAGAAGCAAACGGAAGGTCCGGGGCAGAGCCGCAAACTTGCCGCTACTACGCGGAGCTGCATGCGATCCTAGGGGGTGCAGCCACCACTACCCCAACCGTGTGCTATGACTCTCTCACTGGAGAAACACACAGGGAAGACGGTTCGGGGAACGAGGAAGATGAGGATGGAGGTACTGTAGGTAGCTCACAGCAGCAAGGAAGCGGAGAAACCGGTTTCCCCAACAGCCATGATATGTTTGTGACCCTGGACCTGGAACCAGTAACCCCCGAACTCACCCAAGACCCTCAGGGCACACAGGAGACCTCTGGTGAGCATCCGAAGAAGTGGGCTGTAGTCCACGAAAGCTTATGCTCTAATAAATTTGTTAGTCTCTAAGGTGCCACAAGTCCTCCTGTTCTTCTTTTTGTAAATATTTGTAAACATTACAAAAAAAAAAGCAAGCGTGTTTAATGATTAATTTGCCCTGGCAATCGCGGCCAGTACATCTACTGGAAAAGTCTGTTAACGTGTATGGGGATGGAGCGGAAATCCTCCAGGGACATCTCCAGAAAGCTCTCCTGGTTGAAAAGGGGTGATTTTATTAAGGGGACATTCAGAGGCGCCTGTTCCTGCTCTTCTGAACAGAAATGTTCCCCGCTGTTAACCACGCGGTGGAGGGGAGGGGTGAAGTGATCATCCCAGAGAATCGTGTGTGTGTGTGGGGGGGGTGGTTTACTTGTGTTTGTGCCGCATGTTAACCGGGAAACCGCAGCCCCTCCTTTTACATTGAAAACCCATTTTAAATGGACAACCCAATTCATCCTTGATATGGGAAATGCGCTGCTGTTTGCAACCTTTCCCGCATGTTAAGAAGGTTAAAAAAGCCAAAACACTGTGGCCTACCATGGCTGCCTGCAAGCCGAAATATGCGACCTTGTAATGAAAGAGTGTACCCATTGTTCTCTAAAATGTGTCTTTTTTAACCACCTCTCCCTTCTCCTCCACCAGCTGCAAATGTTTCTCCTTCGCAGAGGCTCGTGAACATTAGAAAGAGAAAACGTAGGACGAGGGACGATATGTTCACGGAGCTGCAGATGTCTTCCCATGCTGATTGAGCACAGCAGAATGCGTGGAGGCAGTCAATGTCAGACATGAGAAAAGCACAATATGAACGAGAGGAGAGGTGGCGGGATGAATGGCGGGATGAAAAGAGCAAGTGGCGGGCTGAAGACGATAGGTGGCGTCAGCTTGCAGACAGACGGCAAGAGTCAATGCTCCATCTGCTGGAGCATCAAACTGATATGCTCCAGCGTATGGTTGAGCTGCAGGAAAGTCAGCAGGAGCAGAGACCGCCGCTACAGCCCCTGTGTAACCAACAGCCCTCCTCCCCAAGTTCCATAGCCTCCTCACCAAGACGCCCAAGAACACGGTGGGGGGGCCTCCGTCCACCCAGTCACTCCACCCCAGATGATCACCCAAGCATCAGAAGGCTGGCCTTCAATAAGAGTTAAAGTTTTAAAATGCAGTGTGTCCTTTTCCATCCCTCCTCCCCCACCCATCCCAGGCTACCTTGGCAATTATCCCCCTACTTCTGTGAGGAACTAATAAAGAATGCATGAATGTGAAAAAACAATGACTTTATTGCCTTTGCAAGCGGTGCTCGAATTGGGGTGGGGTGGTTGGTTTACAGGGAAGTAGAGTGAACCGGGTCGGGGGGGGGGGGGTTGGAGGGTTCATCAAGGAGAAACAAACAGAAGTTTCACACAGTAGCCTGGCCAGTCACAAAACTCGTTTTCAAAGCTTCTCTGATGCGCACCGCGCCCTGCTGTGCTCCTCTAACCGCCCTGGTGTCTGGCTGCGCGTAATCAGCGGCCAGGCGAGTTGCCTCAACCTCCCACCCCGCCATAAAGGTCTCCCCCTTACTCTCACAGATATTGTGGAGCGCACAGCAAGCAGCAATAACAATGGGGATATTCTTTTCGCTGAGGTCTGAGCGAGTCAGTAAGCTGCGCCAGCGCGCTTTTAAACGTCCAAATGCACATTCCACCACCATTCGGCACTTGCTCAGCCTGTAGTTGAACAGGTCCTGACTCCTGTCCAGGCTGCCTGTGTACGGCTTCATGAGCCATGGCATTAAGGGGTAGGCTGGGTCCCCAAGGATCACGATAGGCATTTCAACATCCCCAACGGTCACTTTCTGGTCCGGGAAGAAAGTCCCTTCCTCCAGCTTTCGAAACAGAGCAGAGTTCCTGAAGACGCGAGCATCATGTACCTTCCCGGCCATCCCACGTTGATGTTGGTGAAACGTTCCTTGTGATCCACCAGGGCTTGCAGCAGCATTGAAAAGTACCCCTTGCGGTTTACGTAGTCGGTGGCTTGGTGCTCCGGTGACAAGATAGGGATATGGGTTCCGTCTATGGCCCCGCCACAGTTTGGGAATCCCATTTCAGCAAAACCATCCACTATTGACTGCACGTTGCCCAGAGTCACTACCCTTGCTATCACCAGGTCTTTCATTGCCCTGGCAAATTGGATCACAGCAGCCCCCACAGTAGATTTGCCCACTCCAAATTGATTCCCGACTGACCGGTAGCTGTCTGGCGTTGCAAGCTTCCACAGGGCTATCGCCACTCGCTTCTCAACTGTGAGGGCTGCTCTCATCTTGGTATCCTGGCGTTTCAGGGCAGGGGAAAGCAAGTCACAAAGTTCCATGAAAGTGCCCTTACGCATGCGAAAGTTTCGCAGCCACTGGGAATCGTCCCACACCTGCAGCACGATGCGGTCCCACCAGTCTGTGCTTGTTTCCCGGGCCCAGAATCGGCGTTCCACGGCATGAACCTGTCCCAGTGACACCATGATTTCCACATTGCTGGTGCCTGTGCCTTGTGAGAGGTCTATGTCCATGTCAATTTCCTCATCACTCTCGTTGCCGCGCTGCAATCGCCTCCTCGGGTGGTCCGGGTTTCGCCTTGGCATGTCCTGGCTCTGCATATACTCCAGGACAATGCGCGTGGTGTTCATAGTGCTCATAATTGCCGCGGTGATCTGAGCTGGCTCCATGATCCCAGTGCTAGCTATGGCGCCTGGTCAGAAAAAAGGCGCAAAAGTAGTATCTGATGGACCAGGAGAAGGAGGAAGGGCGGGAGGGAGGGAGGGCCGAGTGACGACATGGCGTACAGGTACAGGAACAGGGAGAAACACAAACAACTGTCACACAGAATGGTCCCCCCAAAGATTAAACTGAAAACCCTGGGCTTAGCAGGCCATTGATTTCACGGAGGAAGGGGAAGCAAATGAATACAGAACAAATCTATCTTTTACATCTTAAGCTGGCAGCCGACGGTGCAGCATGACTGATAGCCTCTCCGGTACGATGATGATGGATACCAATCATAATATACCATCGTCTGCCAAAAGGCAAGGGGCTGTTGCTGTGTAGCAATGCAGCCCCACGTCTGCCAGCCCCACGTCCGCCAGCACCCAGCATCGCCCTCGGCCTCTTCTGGGTGCTTAGCAGACAATACTGGGCAATTGGCAGAAAATAGTATATTACGATTGGTAGCCATCATCATCGAAACATGTCTGCCCAGGTGGCCATGATTGACAGCCACTCCAGTATGACGACGATGGGTACCAGTCATAATATACCATCGCCTACCAAAGGGCAAGGGGCTGGTGCAATGCAGCCCTACGGCTGCCAGCCCCACAGCTATCACTCATGCTACACCGTCTACCGCCAAAAGGCAGTTAGCAGCTGCTGCTGTGTAGCAATGCAGTCCCACGTCTGCCGGCACCCAGAGGACATATGGTGACGGTGAGCTCAGCTGAGCTGAGCGGGCTCCATGCTTGCCGTGGTATGTTGTCTGCACAGGTAACCCAGGTAAAAAGGCACGAATCTATTGTCTGCCGTTGCTGTGACGAGGGGGGAGGGGCCTGACGACATGTACCCAGAACCGCCTGCGACACTGTTTTGCATCATCCGGGCATTGGGATCTCAACCCAGAATTCAAAGAAAAGGCGCGAAAGTAGTATCTGACGGACTAGGGGAAGGAGGGAGGGCGGGCCGAGTGACGACATGGCGTACAGGCACAGGGAATTAAAATCAAGAACGGTGGCTGTGCATCAGGGAGAAACACAAACAACTGTCACACAGAATGGTCCCCCCCAAAGATTAAACTGAAAACCCTGGGTTTAGCAGGCCGTTGATTTGATGGAGGGAGGGGGAAGCAAATGAATACAGAGCAAATCTATTTTTTACATCTTAAGACGACGGTGCAGCATGACTGATAGCCCTCGACATCTTTCTGGGTGCTTGGCAGCAAATACGGGGCGCTTGGCAGTTAGTGTATGACGATGGTCTTCAGGCCTATTGCACGATCGGCTGCTCGGGGAAGACTCTGCTAATGTGCGATGACCCGACTTGTAATAGGACGGTTAACAGTCGTAATACACCATCTACTGCCAAAAGGCAAGCCCCACGGCTGCCAGCACCCAGATCGCTGATGAAGGCTACCAGTCTACTGCACCGTCTACCGCCAAAAGGCAGTTAGCAGCTGCTGCTGTGTAGCAATGCAGTCCCACGTCTGCCGGCACCCAGAGGACATATGGTGACGGTGAGCTCAGCTGAGCTGAGCGGGCTCCATGTTGTCTGCACAGGTAACCCAGGTAAAAAGGCGCGAATCTATTGTCTGCCGTTGCTGTGACGGGGGAGGGAGGGGCCTGACGACATGTACCCAGAACCGCCCGCGACACTGTTTTGCATCATCCTGGCATTGGGATCTCAACCCAGAATTCCAAGGGGCGGCGGAGACTGCGGGAACTGTGGGATAGCTGTCGGATAGCTACCCATAGTGCAATGCTCCGGAAGTCGACGCTAGCCTCGTACTGTGGACGCGGTCCGCCGACTAGAGCACCTAGAGCATTTTATGTGTGGACACACACAATCGGCTGTATACAACCGATTTCAATAAAACCGGCTTCTATAAATTCGAACTAATTTTGTAGTGTAGACATACCCTTAGAGACTAACAAATTTATTAGAGCATAAGCTTTCGTGGACTACAGCCCACTTCTTCGGATGCATATAGAGTGGAATAAATATTGAGGAGATATATATACACGCATACAGAGAGCATAAACAGGTGGGAATTGTCTTACCAACTCTGAGAGGCCAATTAAGTAAGAGAAAAAAACTTTTGAAGTGATAATCAAGATAGCCCAGTACAGACAGTTTGATAAGAAGTGTGAGAATACTGACAAGGGGAGATAGATTCAATGTTTGTAATGGCTCAGCCATTCCCAGTCCTTATTCAATCCTGAGTTGATTGTGTCTAGTTTGCATATCAATTCCAGCTCAGCAGTCTCTCGTTGGAGTCTGTTTTTGAAGTTTTCCTGTTGTAATATAGCCACCCGCAGGTCTGTCATTGAATGACCAGACAGGTTAAAGTGTTCTCCCACTGTTTTTTGAGTATTATGATTCCTGATGTCAGATTTGTGTCCATTAATTCTTTTGCGTAGAGACTGTCCGGTTTGGCCAATGTACATGGTAGAGGGGCATTGCTGGCACATGATGGCATATATCACATTGGTAGATGTGCAGGTGAACGAGCCCCTGATGGTATGGCTGATGTGATTAGGTCCTATGATGATGTCACTTGAATAGATATGTGGACAGAGTTGACATCGGGCTTTGTTACAAGGATAGGTTCCTGGGTCAGTGGTTTTGTTCAGTGATGTGTGGTTGCTGGTGAGTATTTGCTTTAGGTTGGGGGGTTGTCTGTAAGCGAGGACAGGTCTGTCTCCCAAGATCTGTGGGAGTAAAGGATCATCTTTCAGGATAGGTTGTAGATCTCTGATGATGCGCTGGAGAGGTTTTAGTTGGGGGCTGAAGGTGACAGCTAGTGGTGTTCTGTTATTTTCTTTGTTGGGCCTGTCTTGTAGGAGGTGACTTCTGGGTACTCGTCTGGCTCTGTCAATCTGTTTTTTCACTTCAGCAGGTGGGTATTGTAGTTTTAAGAATGCTTGATAGAGATCTTGTAGGTGTTTGTCTCTATCTGAGGGATTGGAGCAAATGCGGTTATATCTTAGAGCTTGGCTGTAGACAATGGATCGTGTGGTGTGTCCTGGATGGAAGCTGGAGGTATGTAGGTAAGTGTAGCGGTCAGTAGGTTTCCGGTATAGGGTGGTATTTATGTGATCATCGCTTATTAGCACAGTAGTGTCCAGGAAATGGACCGCTTGTGTGGATTGATCTAGGCTGAGGTTGATGGTGGGATGGAAATTATTGAAATCATAGTGAAATTCCTCAAGGGCTTCTTTTCCATGGGTCCAGATGATGAATATGTCATCAATGTATACCTTCAAGTCAGCGACACTACTATGGGTACCCGCATGGCCCCACAATATGCCAACATTTTTATGGCTGACTTAGAACAACGCTTCCTTAGCTCTCGTCCCCTAACGCCCCTACTCTACTTGCGCTACATTGATGACATCTTCATCATCTGGACCCAGCTGGAATTGATATGCAAACTAGACACAATCAACTCGGGATTGAATAAGGACTGGGAATGGCTGAGCCATTACAAACATTGAATCTATCTCCCCTTGTCAGTATTCTCAGACTTCTTATCAAACTGTCTGTACTGGGCTATCTTGATTATCACTTCAAAAGTTTTTTTTCTCTTACTTAATTGGCCTCTCAGAGTTGCTAAGACAACTCCCACCTGTTTATGCTCTCTGTATGTGTGTATATATATCTCCTCAATATTTATTCCACTCTATATGCATCCGAAGAAGTGGGCTGTAGTCCACGAAAGCTTATGCTCTAATAAATTTGTTAGTCTTTAAGGTGCCACAAGTACTCCTGTTCTTTTTGCAGATACTGACTAACACGGCTGCTACTCTGAAACCTAGAATTAAAGACAGTACATTACAATTTATAACATATAAAAACTATGTTTAAAATATTATATAGGTTGCAGAGTCAAGCACACACAAACTGATTACATAGAAGACAGCTACATTAAATGAACATTATCTGGAAATGCCAGATTTAGTTGCCTGTGCAACCTTAATTCAGCCCCCTAGTGCATATGCATTATGATAATCTTTATTTACATGATAACATACTATTTCTTCCACCAGACGCTTGGCTCCATCAGCACAAGGGATGGACTCACAAGGAGGCCAAATTAAATTGCATGGGCAGCTGTAAATTAGCATTTCCTAACTTTAGAGGCTTGACTTTCCCCAACCTAAATGGTCTTTTAGTGAAGCTTTTTTGTATGGAACCATTTGTGTGTCACTCCTTTGAGCTCATGTTACACATGGTGCCCCATGGCTGGACATTGGCAGACTGAGGGTATGTCTACACAGCTAGAAACCCGCAGCTGGCCTGTGCCAGCCGACTCAGGCGATCGGGGCTCGTGCTGCAGGGCTGTTTCATTGCTGTTTAGACTTTCGGGCTCGGGATGGAGCCCAGGCTCTTGGACCCTCCCACCTCACAGTGTCCTAGAGCCAGGGCTGCAGCCCAAGCCTAGACATCTACACAGCAATGAAACAGCCCCACAGCCCGCGCACTGGCCAGCCATGGGTTTTTCTTTGTTGTGCAGACATAACCTGAGAGGTAAGTGTGAGTATGCGGAGTGCCCTGAGCTTCCAGTGCACTTAGCAATTTAACAGAACAAAATTTGGCCCAGTGGCAAGTAGTTCAGATACAGACACACACTGGGATGGCATATTTGACTTATATATTTTTTCAAAAGACTTAATTTTCTAAAATGCAGGAAATTTGAAGTATCTTTTCCAAAATTTCCCAAAAGAAGTCCCTTAAAGCCAAACACTTTTTATATTTTTGGCCTCCCCACAGTTTCCTCCAGCCTCCCCTGGTTTAGCTGTCTGACTGTGGGCTGGGAAGATAGACTACTAAGCAGCTACGGTGGCTGACTAGGAACACAAGGCAAGAGGGCAGGGGTGAAAGTAAGTTAAAGGACTTACCGGTACGCCGGAGTTCTGAGCAGGGGCGTAGTCTCAAGTGGAAGAGGCTTGGCCTCAAGTGGAAGAGGCGGGGCCTTTAAATCAAGATTTAAAGGCCCCGGGGCTGTGGCTGCTGCAGGGAGCCCAGGGCCCTTTAAATTGCCAGCCTTGGGTAGCTGGTCCAGTCCGGTACACTGTACCGTACCGTACCGGCTTACTTTCACCTCTGCAAGAGGGTGGCTGGCAAGCTGTGGGAGGTAGCAGTGGGCCCTCCTAGGGCAGCTAGAGCTGGGGAGACCACAGGTGAGGATGACCAGGATCTGCACTAGAAGGCTTGAATCATATTCAGTTCCATGCAAGGGAAGAGGCAAAGAACTGTGATGGGCACTGATTTGCAGTTCAGGGGCCAGATTCCCCATTCCTCCGGAGCTGTGTTTGTTGCAGAAAAGGGTGTGGGGGGGTGAAGGGTTGTCCTAGGCCAACTCTCACAGCTACCAGGCCCATGGGGTACGGGACATAAGCAAGCGCACTGCACTCTGGCCATTCTCAGCTAGTGGCTAGTCCATAGGGGGCTGTTGCAGCTGAGTGTAAGTTAGAGCAACCCTGAGGCTGCTCTCCCTTATACCTGAGGTGGTGTAGAGCTGTGTTGCTGCTCTACATTCCTCCCCCCACCCCCCAGGAAACACACTTATGCAGGAAGAGTTCCTGAGAGGCCATTTCTGCTGGGGGTAGAGCACTTTTAGGTGACTGCAGCTGTGTAAAGGTACCTCGATGGATCAGAGACTCTGGCCACAGTGGGGCAGAATGAGTGCAGCCAAAGCCCTCTGGGGATAACCATCGGTGTAGCGGGGGGAAAGCCAGCAGCTGAGCCTGGTATAAAATCTTCATAAGACAGGAAGATTTAGCACAAAGAGCTGAGAGCATGAAGGCATTTGTTAACCTCTGTATATTACTGGCAGTGGCTGACTGTCACATCTGCCCTGTAAACTCTGTGTTAATCGGCCTGAGTCCAAGTCCACATAAGATTCATGATTAGTGATTAGTAATTCATGATTTCCTCATCATTGAGAGCAAGTAGATGATACCTGGGGGAAAGAACCCTCCTGGGGCCTACATTTCATACTGCCAATAAAGCTTTGATCTGGTCATTGTCCATTGCTGGGTCATTGTCCACTATTGCGGCCAGAAACTTTGTGCAGTTCACTTCCCTCATTCCACCCCAGCAATTGCCTCTTTAATCATTAAACTCAAACACTTCGGGCAAAGTCGTGGGTGTGACAGGTTGGATCACAGAAAACCGCTTGGGAGCTGCCATCCAATGTGCCCAGACTACTTCTACCCCTGCTTTCCCTGCCAGCTCAGGACTCCAACACCCTGTCTTGCTGAGCCAGACACACCCGTCTGCTCCAACAAAGACCCAGGGTCTGAATTACTTGCCCCAAAGCTACAGGTTTACCTGAAAGCAGCAAACAGAAATGTGCTTGTCTTTAACGCTCAGATGCCCAACTCCCAATGGGGTCTCCACCCAAATAAATCCGGTTTACCCTGTATAAAGCTTATACAGGGTAAACTCATAAATTGTTCGCCCTCTATAATGCTGATAGAGAGATATGCACAGTTGTTTGCTCCCCCAGGTATTAATACATACTCTGAGTTAATTAATAAGTAAAAAGTGATTTTATTCACTACAGAAAGTAGGACTTAAGTGGTTCCAAGTAGTAACAGACTAAACAAAGTAAGTCACCAAGCAAAATAAAATAAAATGCGCAAATCTATGTCTAATCAAACTGAATACAGATAAGATCCTCACCAGTTCCAGAATGCTCCCTTTTATAGACTAATCTCCTTTTAGCCTGGGTCCAGCAATCACTCACACCCCTTGCAGTCACTGTCCTTTGTTCCAATTTCTTTCAGGTATCCGGAGGGGGGGGGAGGGGGGAGGAGAGGCGCTCTCTTTAGCCAGCTGAAGACAAAATGGAGGGGTCTCCCAGGGGTTTAAATAGACTTTCTCTTATGGGGGAGACCCCCCTCCTCACTCCTATACAAAGTCCAGCTCCAAGATGGAGTTTTGGAGTCACCTGGGCAAGTCACATGTCCATGCATGACTCACAGTTTTTACAGGTAGCATCCATTGTTTATATGATACCTTAAAGTCCTCAAGTAGACTTCTAATGTAGATTGGAGCATTCCAAGATCAATTGTCCTTTAAGTGTTTCTTGATTAGGTATTTGATTTCAACATTCCTTTCCCCAGGAACTGACCAAATGTTCTACTAAGGTTATTTAGAAATCAAGCCAGTACACAGCCAACATTCATAACATTCATAACTTCGAATACAAAAATGATACATGCATACAAATAGGATTAATACATTCAGTAGATCATAACCTTTATGGAGATATGTTACATGGCATATGTAGCATAAAACACATTCTAAGCATATTTCCATAAAGCCTTATGGGAGATACCGTCACAGCGGATTACTATCTGAATTGGGTTTTGTTTTTTAAACTTTTTGTTCTTAGTCACAGTCGTGCAAACAGAGGAATCTAAGCCACAGGAAATAAAGATAAAGAAAACGTTTGGAAAGAAGCATTGGTGTTATCCCTCTCAAGTGACAGAAAATAAAATGGAATCCTTCCAAGCCTAATTATAACCTAACTTGGGTGCTTGAAACGTTTAAAAAATGGATCCCTGTCCCCTAAGGCTAGTTTAAAGGTCATTGTCCACCGAGATGCCTACAAAACACTTGACAGTCGTTAGGCAACGAGTGCGCTGAAACTGCTGCCTATCACGCTGACCAGTGTTGCCTCATTGTTGCCTTGTGCTCACTTGGTTGTCTTCTGTCTTATACTGAGACTGTAACCTCTTTGGGGCAGGGACTGTCTTTTTGTTCTGTGTTTGTACAATGCCTAGGGTAATGGAGTTCTGGTCCATGACTGGGGCTCCTAAGTGCTACCATAATACAAAGTAATAGATAATTTAAGCTTTCTGGTCCAAGGGGCCTATATTGCCTGTTTGCTTTGGGAGCCATCACCGCAGAGGTGTCAGAGCCATTGATCCATCCTTCCTCCATTAAACCTCTTGTGTTTGTGTCCTGCGCAAGTGGCCTGGGTCCTGGGACAAAGGATGAAAGACCTCAGCCACCTGCCAGTCCTTGGGAAGGGGAAAGAATATTTGAGACAGAAGAAAACATGGTAGCTTCGGTGTCACAGTGTCTGGAGTGGCTCACAACTGAGCGTGCCAATCTCAGGTCAGACTATCAGAAAACAGGGCACACACCCCAGACTGGTGGTATGTTCTCGTGTTAGATTTCACCAAGCCAGTAACAAATGTGTGCTTCTGGACTACTGTATTAGTCTCACCATGGAGCCACAGACAGTCACCTTAGGCACCCCAGCCAAGCTCACCACCCAGGCAAACTGGACTTAATAATATTGGTCACAGAAACCAAATATCACATTGTACCAGCCAGTCACTTATCCCAGTCAAGGTATATTTCAGATCTCACCAAAAACTACGCTTCAGTCAATCCTTTAGTAAACTAAACTAAAGATTTATTAGATAAGAAAAGAACTGAGAGTTATTAAAGCACGTAAAATACATTACAGATGAATCAGAGTTTGTAAATCCAATATAATGGCAAAGATGTAGTAATCTATTTGTTTTCCATAAGTCTCTCAGGGCTTCCCAAAATGGCACTGGGGACCTCTGTCTTGTGTTTGGTATGCCCCCTGACCACATCCAGATAGATCAGAGATGCAGAACTTCTTCCAAGGTTCCTTCTTATAGTTGAAAACAGTCTGGCAAGTGTTTTTGGCACAGCATGGCTCCGTAGACTTCGCAATGTTGATCACTTGATGACCTTTGCTTTGAAGTTAACATTCTGCTTCCTATGCATATACAAGTAATTCAGTTACAGTGATTTACATAATGCAATTGCCAGCCATTCAGACGATTGTATGTATTAAACAAATTGTCATCCAAATGCTAGCACCGCTTTTGATCTAGGGTTATCTAATCACAGGGCTTCTCCTACAGACTCTTACCAGTTTTCTTCTCCCATTTCTTACCTGACATGGCAGGTCTGCTTCAGATGAGGGGAGACAGTGGGACTCCTATCTCCCCCCGGCACTGGGGATGTGGAAGGTCTGTTGTCCCCATCTGCTGATTCCAGCTTGCTGATAGCCAGACACACTCTTTGCCCTCTTCTGACAACTATTCCACTCTGGGGACAATGCCTGCAGGTGACTTGGCACCTACCGAAAGCCTCTTCTGCAAGAGCCCCCTGCTCTGCTTCCTTCATACTTAACAGGCAACTGCTCCTCCGGACTGAGGACACCACCATGAACTCCTTGCTCCCCATTCATACCACCACCTTGTCTTGCACAGACCTGATCCTACGTGAGCAGTGGGGCCCAGAAATTTGGCAGCATTGGTAGCTGTGGCAAGTGCCCCCAATCCTTGTCCTAGAGGTGGTTGAAATATGGGGTGTAGGCTTTGGGCAGGAGTGGGAATTTCATGCAAACTGTTTTTTTTTCTCATTTTTGAGAGAAAGTTTGAAATTTTGATAAATTTTCATTAAAAAAAAAGAATCAAGATTTGAAAAATGTCATCCAGTTCTACCTTGGCTGCAAAGACTCTGCCACCAAAAGCCTCACGGGTATTCAGCACCGTCCTTCAGGAGGGACCCTACACTCATATATAGGAAGACAACAATGAACAAACCCTTTCCCCAGCTTCCAGCAATGCTCAGGTGCAAGGTAATGCAGTTCAACAGAAGTTTCAGCATTCAATACTTCAGATAACACTATCGTCAGCAAGAAACAGAGAGGCTTAGTGACAGGACGCTAATACAAACACATTGCAAGGCCAACAGATTGGCAAGATAGAAACTCCATTTGCCAGTGCCAGTGACTTGGTGGAATTTAACTAAATGGATATAGATGACCCAGAAAACAACTTGGATGACCCAGAATAGGGGCTGCAAAAAAAACAAACAAAAAAACCCACACAACCTTTACTCATCGTGCATTAGCAAGATCTATAAATCGTGAACTTCCATGACCTCCAAATGGGGGAGTGGAGCAGTAAATACCAGGATCCCCCTATATGAAGTACATTGGGAATCTATGGAATAAAAAGCATTATAATTGTAAGATAATCATTTGTACTGCAGTAGGCCCTAAAGGCCCCAATTGAGACATGCTAGGCACTGTACATACATAGGGTTACCATATTTCAACAATCAAAAAAGAGGACGGGAGGAGCCCCGCCCTAGCCCCACCCCTGTCCTAGCCCCGCCCCCGTCCCGTCCTAGCCCCGCCCCTGCCCCTTCCACTCCCTCCCACTTCCTGCCCCCTCAGAACCCCCAACCCTCCCCCCCACTCCTTGTCCCCTGACTGCCCCCCAGGACTCCACCCCCTCCCTAAGCCTCCCTGCCTCTTGTCCCCTGACTGCCCCCTCCTGAGACCTTCCCCACATCCTAACTGGCCCCCTAGGACCCTACCCCCTACCTGTCCCCTGACTGCCCCAACCCTTATCCACACCCCCACCCCCTGACAGCCTACCCCCTGCTCCCTGTCTCTTGACTGCCCCCCCCCCAGAACCTCCCTGCCGCTTCTCTGGCCCCCGGCCCCCTTACTGTGCTGCAGAGCATCGCGCTCGACAGCGGGGGAGGGGAGCAGGCTCGGAGCTCCAGACGAACGGCCGGCGATCTGTGAATGCAGGGAGGGAGGGGGAGGGAGAGAGAGGAGGGGAGTGGTGTCAAGTTTCAGGAGAGAGGAGGGTAGGGTTACCATATTTTGTGCCTCCAAATGGAGGACACTCCACGGCCCCGCCCCCAGCCCCGCCCAACCCCGCCCCCTCCCCAAAGTCTCCGCCCCCTCCCCTGCTTCCCGCGAATATTTGATTCGCGGGAAGCCTGAAGCAGGTAAGGGGGGGTGTGGGGGGAGGAGGCGCGGCCCAGGCTGGCCCCCCGGCGTTTCCAGCCTGGGTCAGCTCGGGCCCTGGGGTGCCGGCCCCGGCCGACCACCCCCGGCCCGCCCAGCACTGCCGGCCCCCGGCGGCCCGGCGCACCCCCCCGGCTCCCGGCCCCCCGCGGGCCCGGCTCCCCGCCGGCCCAGCTGACCGGCTCCCCGCGGGCCCGGCTGACCCGGCTCCCCGCGGGCCTGGTGGACCCGGCTCCCCGCCGGCCCGGCTCCCCGCGGGCCCGGCCGACCCGGCTCCCCGCGGGCCCGGCCGACCCAGCTCCCCGCGGGCCCGGCCGACCCGGCTCCCCGCCGGCCCGGCTCCCCACGGGCCCGGCCGACCCGGCTCCCCGCCGGCCCGGCTGACCCGGCTCCCCGCCGGCCCGGCTCCCCGCCGGCCCGGCCGACCCAGCTCCCCGCCGGCCCGGCCGGCCCGGCTCCCCGCCGGCCCGGCTGACCGGCTCCCCGCGGGCCGGCTGACCTCCCGATTTTCCCGGACATGCCCGGCTTTTGGGGATTTCCCCCCGGACGGGGATTTGAGCCCCCAAAAGCCGGACATGTCCGGGAAAATCCGGACGTATGGTAACCCTACGGGTGGGGGTGTGGGGTCTGGGAGGGATTAGGGTACAGGAGGGGATTCCGACCTGGGGCAGGGGGTTGGGGTGCCGGGTGTGAGGTCTGGGAGGGAATTTGGGTGTGGGAGGGGGTTCCAACCTGGGGCAGGGTTTCTGGGTGCGAGCTCCAGCCAGGCGGCACTTACCTCAGCCAGCTCCTGATCAATGGCACACGGGTGCTAATGCAGGCTCCTGACCCCTGGTCTCCCTCCGCTGGCAGGCTCTGAGCAAGGCCTGCGCCGAGAACATGGATGACGAGCTCTCGATCCTGCTGACAGCACCCCCCAGCACAGACAAACTCCAGCACATCTTGGAGGTGAGCAGAATGGGGAGGGGCAGCAGGGGTTTTACCTTAGCCCTGGGGACTCCTAGAAAGAAGAGACTGGAAAATCCATGTTTCTATTGGATCCTTCCGAGTATGCATTCGTGATATAAACTCACTGGGTGACCTTGGGGTAACTCACTTCCCCCTTACGGCATCAGTCTTCTCCACTATCAAATCTACACTGGGGAAGAAGGACAGAAGCCCCGACAATCACCTTCACCTCTGGGTGTCTGGTCCTGGGAGCCGAAACCAACTGGACTATCTGCCCCATCTCCTAAACTGCCCTGTCTTTCCCTCCTAGGGCCTGGTCCTTAGTGCTCAACCTGGCCCCTTCCCAGCTTGTCCCTGACCTTTAAAGGACTCTCCAAGCCCCTCCCATGCCTGCTTCCCTTGGGGTCTCTCTCCTGGCTGAGCACAGGCTGCCCTTCTATCTCTCAGCAGGCCTGGGTCCTAATCACAGGCTGCGTCTTGTCACGTGACCCCCACACTTATTCCCTTCACCCTAGGGAGCTGCATCACCTGGGCCAGGTGCAGTTGAGCTCCAACCCCTTTCCTGGCCATCTCACCCTGGGACAGGTTGAAACTGGAAACCTGTGGGTAACAGTAACTGGTTGCTCGCAAAGGTGCTGAAGACACAATGGAAGAGGAAATCCTTTGGCCTGGATTGAAATTATTCCGACTGAAAGTGAATGAGAGAAAATAGGCCCAGAGTTCTCTTCCTAGCAGCAGAAAATGTAGCGATTGATAGAGGTTCAGGTCAGAAAGGACCATTATGTGCATCTAGTCGCCCCTCCTGTATAACTCAGGGCCTAGAATGTGACCAAGTGGTTCCTTCAGCCAACCATAGCATGGGACTGAGCCAGAGCATGTCTTTTGGAACGACATCCACATGCAGGAGAGCCAGCTGGCTACCAGAAAATCTCTCTTCTGCAGTGACGTGGGGTTAAGGGACACGGGGGAAAAGACATGGAGGCTGTGACTAAACTTAGAGCAGCAAGGCCAGGAAAACCAGGGTTAGGTCCCAGGCCTGGCTATCAGATCTACTGTTTTCTATTCCTGGCTTTGGGACCATGAGCGAGTCTCTGCACCGCTGGGTGCCTCGGTTTCCCCAGCTATCAAATGGAGCTAATCAAGGTTTTGTTTGTTCTCCCCATTTTACAGGGTGGGAAACCGAGACACAGTTGGGACCTGTCTACACTACAGGTCTGTCGTGCGTTTGTAATCTGCTGACCCCCACATGTTGTTCAGAGCCTATGGACAACACAGCTCCTAAAGGTACGTTTGTTCTGTGCTTATCCCCTATGTACCAGCAGGGCTGGACAGCATTTCTCACTGTGATGTGGGGAGCAGGTCCTGGGTACTAAGGGTCTGAAGAAGCTCTCAAGGACTAATTTTTTAAAATAATTGTTATCAATGAATTGGGAGAAAACATACAATCACTGCGGATAAGATTGGGGGGTGACAAAATACAGGCAGAGTGGTAATTCCTGATGGGGAGAGGGCAGTGATACAGAGCGATCTGGCTCATTCGGCCAGCTGGACCCATTCAAAGAAAACAAGTTTGAGCAGAGCCCAATGCAAGGTCCTATGCGTGGCAACAAGGCACGCCGGCCACACCTCCAGAATGGGGACGTGTATCCAGGAAAGCAGTGACTCTGAAAAGGATTTAGGGGCCAGAGTGGAGAAGCCACTCAACATGAGCTCCCAGTGTGATGCTGTGGTGAACAGGGCTAAAGCCATCATTAGACGAAGGAGCAGAGCCGTGAGTAGGATAGGGAGGTGACACAGCAGCAGTGAGACTGCTATTGGAATACTGCCTCCAGTGTTGGTGTCCTCCTTTGAAAAAGATGGTCCTAGAAATTGGAGCTGGGGCAGCAAAGAGCCACCAAATGTTCTGAGGGCTGGAGAAAAATGCCTTCTAGTGAGCTATTGAAAGAGCTCAACCTGTTTAGCTTATCAAAAGAAGATTGAAGGGGACTTCATTGAAGTGTTGATGTGCCTTAATGGAGAGAAAATACTGGGGATTAAAGGGCTCTCTAGTCTAGCAGAGAAAGGCAGAACAAGACCCAATGGCTGGAAGGTGAAAAGAGACAAATTCCTATGACAAATAAGGCACAAATATTCAACAGCGAGGATGATTGAACACAGGAAGAAGCTACCAAGGAAAGTGGTGGATTCTCCATCTCCTGATGTCATTAATAAAGACTAGATGCCTTTCCGGAATGTGTTTGCCCCAAAAGTAGCTATTGTGATAGACAGGAGGCCTGTGATATGCAGGGGGTCAGATTAGATGCTCTAACTGTCTCTTCTGGCCATAAAGTCTACTCATTTCTGAGAAACCGAGTGTAGCATTGGGAGCAGCTTGTGATGTTTTACTGTCTAGCCGGCTTGCTTCCTAGAATGAACACTCATTGAGCGGGGTGATCCCCAGAGAGTAGCTCAAACCTCCAAAGTGTCTGCCCTGTGGCAGGACATTAACACTGCAGGGGAGGGGTGGGTGTGGCAGTGACATCACAAAGCCCTTTTGCAGGACCTCGGCCTATTGGCCAAAGGTGCAGGGGAGGTGGTGACCTCACAGAGGGATGCTGACATCAGCCAGGCAGGACAGGGGCGCAGGGCCAAGGAAACCTCAGAGACCCCTGTGGCTTTGCTTCAGCAAGTCTCCTCTCGAGATCTCTCTTTGAGGTCTGAGAGAGTATTTGGGTTCGTGTATGTGAGCACCAGGAGGAACCTCTTTTGAGTTTTCTCCTTTCTTTTTCCTGATTTCATTAGAAATCTGACGTCCCTGTTTAGAAGGTAAGAGCCTCCGAGAGGTTTGGAACCTGTTCAGTCTGCTGCATCTGGCTCCAGCTGAATTTTAGGCATGGAAAACACTAGCTTAAGGTGGCCAAATTTTATTCCCCACCTGGGATTTTGTCCCTTAGAATCTCTGGGGACATTAAGGTTTGTCCTTTTTCTTTTACCTTTTCCTCTATCCCTCCCTCCTTTCTTTTCATCTCTTACTTCTTTTGTCCTTTCCCTGTTCCCCTCCCACCACCAGGAGGGGTGTGTGTGTGTCATGGGGGTTGCTCTACAACTCCCATTGTCGGAGGTCCACCGAAAAATGTGGGGCTGAAATAGTGCTCAGACAGTGATCCCCAGCGGTGACCTGGGCCATCCTTTGGGCTCTCTGGTGAGAACCCTCATCCTCCCGCCCCTCGGTCTCTACCCTGATTGGCTGAGCAGGGGGTTATTGACAGGGAGGAGACTCAGGTCCCTGTTGTTTTCTTTTAAGACCAAGTAAATAGTCATAACCAGTCATATGTTCGACAAATTTTGCTGCGTCTCTGCAGTTCATTATTTTCTCTAACATTCCAGTTCTCCTAAAATACTTGCTGAATAATTACTATGAACTCTTGCTGGTCTGGAACTCACTTGAGAGCACTTTATTCAGGTCATTCAATGTCTGAAATTCAAGATCCGATGGTTAGTTTGAAAATCAGGGCTCTTGGGTCCTATTCCCAACTCTGCCACGGACTGGCTGTGTGACCTAAGACAAGTCAATTCTCCTTTCTCAGCCTCAGCTTCTCCCTCTTTCAAGTAGGGATAACAATCCGCCCTATTTACCTCCCGGCAGGTGGAGAATGGGGATCTATTGGAGAGTGTCACTAGGAGCAGTGCATAAGATGAGGTGTCCTATCCTGTTTACTCAGATCAGATTAGGACATAATAGAATGGCTGAAATAGTCTATTTTATTTGTATTTTATTATGTTGCAATTGTTAAAAGCAGCACCTACTTAGCTCAGACTGAAACATCTTATCTAATTTTTGAGATCTAAGTATCTCCTCTTTGTGTAGCTCAAACCTCCAAAGTGTCTGCCCTGTGGCAGGACATTAACACTGCAGGGGAGGAGTGGGTGTGGCAGTGACATCACAAAGGCCTTTTGCAGGACCTCAGCCTATTGGTCAAAGGTGCTGGGGAGGTGGTGATCTCACAGAGAGATGCTGACATCAGCCAGGCAGGACAGGGGCGCAGGGCCAGGGAAACCTCAGAGTCCCCTGTAGCTTTGCTTCAGCAAGTCTCCTTCTCGAGGTCTCTCTTTGAGGACTGAGAGAGTATTTAGGTTCATGTACATGAGCGCCAGGAGGAACCTCTTTTGAGTTTTCTCTTTTCTTTTTCCTGATTTTACTAGAAAACAGACGTCCCTGTTTAGAAGGTAAGAGCCTCCGAGAGGTTTGGAACCTGTTCAGTCTGATGCATCTGGCGCCAGCTGAATTCTAGGCATGGAAAACACTAGCTTAAGGTGGTCGAATTTTATTCCTCACCTGGGATTTTGTCCCTTAGAATCACTGGGGACATTAGGGTTTGTTCTTTTTGTTTTACCTTTTCCTCCATCCCTTCCTTCTTTCTCTTCATCTCTTAAGTCTTCTGTCCTTTCCTCTGTTCCCCTCCCACCACCAGGAGGACTCTGTGTGTGTGTCGTGGGGGGTGCTCTGCAGTGGGAACAGGGACAATTCTCCAACTTTGGGCAGTCGAGAGCCTGGGTGAGATAAGGGGCGTTAAAGCCCTTTGTGAAGGAGAAAGGGGAGTTTCACGGTGTTGAGCACCAAGGAATTCTAAACTTTGCTAAAACATCTAGTCTGCAGAAACCAGAAATGGTTGGGGCCACATTGTAACCATTGTCTTTTTTAAGCCCATTGAGGGATGTGAGTCCCACCCTTTTAGGTATCTGGGGTGCTGGGAGAAGAGAAGAGGTGCCTGTCTCCATTTTATGGCCTCAACAAACTAAGTGCTGTGCCCCAGTTCTCGTCAGAGATCCCTGAAAAAGAACGTCTTCCCATCCATTAACATACCTGGAAAGATACTGGAACCCCTTATTAAACAATCAGTTTGTCAGCACCTACAGGACAATTTGGTTCTTAGGACTAGTGAGCATGGACTTGTCAAGAACAAATCATTCCAAACCAATCCTAGCTCCTTCTTTGGCAGGGTTACGGGCCTAGTGAAGTAAACAGTAGATGTGATCCATCTTGGTGTTAATAAGGACATTCTCACAAACAAACTAGGGAGATGTGGTCTAGATGCAATTAGTATAATATGTGTGCACAGATGGTTGCAAGCCCGTACTCCAACAGCCCAGAACCAAACACTCCTTCTCCTGGGCAGTGCGCTCCGACCTCTAATGGTCAGATGCTGCTTAGCACTGTCAGAGCAGCTTTTGCTGGGGGATTCTCCCAGCACTTTCCAATAGTGGGAAAGTATGAAATCCCCATTTGACTGCTGGGGACAGAGCCTAGAGCGGGGAGCAACTTACCCAAAGTCCCACAGGTCAATAGGAAACTCAGGCGCAGGGCTGGGAGTCACTGCCCCTCCCACTCCCAGGTCACCGCCCAAGGGTGGCTCCTCTGGCAGAGGTGCGGGGAAGGGTCACTCTCTCCTGGCTGGGCTGTTCTTTTCACTCCAGTAACATTGCAACGGCTTTGGGGAGAGGCTCACTCCCAGGATCAGATACAGGAGGGGCAGCAGGGTCCAGGGAACAGGGGCTATTCCTGCCCTGCCACTGTCTGTCTGAGAAACCTTGGCCTTGTCATTCCCTGGCTCGGTGCCTCAGTTTCCATTCTCGCCAGCCTGTGCCTATTTCCCTGCAGTTTCACCTGCGTGTTGGTGCCAGTCCCATCCCCGCACTGCACAGTCTAATACCGGCTCCTCTCTCTTGCCAGCACTATGACACCTGCCGTGGAGCCAGAGCTGGAGACCCACCTCCTCCGAGCTGCCCTGCACGCCGTCTTCACCCTGGGCATGGAGAAGGACACCACCCAAGTGCAGGTAGATCATGCTAAAGTCATGGATTGAAGAGCCAGCTGTCATCCTGCCATGAGTCCTTGCTAATTGCCTGCAGTGGGATGTGAATGAGAGAGGCCAGGATATGTGTTTGGGGGTCTCACCAGTGTTTCCCAGAGACCCCACTTCCCATCCTGTGGCAGGTGTAGCCCCACTTTCCCTAACTCTGACCCATGGCTCTCCCTTGCTTTCAGGATCTGCCTAGGGTCTTGCCAGACCTCCTGGATGCCATGCTGGGGAACCTGCTGGCAGAGTCCCCAGACACCGACAGGCTCCAGTACATCTTGGAGGTGAGCCCGATGAGAGAGGTGGGGACAATTTTACCTTCACTCTTAGATCCATTTTCCAGTCTGTCCTCCTAGCCGGGCCCCAAGTGGGCATCCTTGGTCAGGGCAGTCAGTGCAATGCCTCCTTTCCCCACAGCACATTAACTACTAGATCGTGTCCACGGTGCCGCGAGAGAGAGCCAGGGCCGTTAAGAGCAGCACTGCCCTGCTCAGATTCACCATCACCCTCCCTGAGTTTGACGTAAGTGACCTCTGACCCCAGCTTCCTGACTCCAGGCGTAGGTGATCTGGCTCCGACGGGCTGTAGGATCTGCTGCTGCAGGGGCTGTGGGTTAGGAGTGTTCCTCTTGGGGAGGCAGAGTCAGAGCAGAGAGTGAGCCTGGCTTGAGTCAAGTTCTTCTTGTCCTAGTTAAGTGGTGACTCTGGGCTTTTAAGGGGACTGTGCTCCAGGTTCATGCCTCCCTGTCATCCTGGAGCAGCTGGGGAAGCAAGTCCTCATGGAGGGCCCTGCAGAGGGGCTGAGGGGAAGGAGAGTCCTGGCCCGGGGGGGACTGGGAGCTGACAGGAAAATGCTGATGGAGTCCCCTCTCCCTCTCCCGTCCATTAGAACTCAGCGGAATTCCCCAGGATGGGTCACCACATGGCACAGCTAGCTCTGTCCGTCAGTGACCCAGCCAAGGACATCAGCCGGCAGGCCAGGGAGGGGGTTTACCGGCTCTACCAGCTGCTGCTGCACCAGAGGAGTAAGGAACCCAGCTGGGAAATGGCACCCGCTAGAAGAGTGAGACTGGGACCCCAGCCAATTTCTCTCAGATTGACCCCGGCTGGAGGATGAGTCTCTCTATCTCTTTCTGTGTTCCACACCACGCCCTGCAATTCTGTTGGGCCGGGCACGCAGCGAGGACTCTGCCCACTGTGCAGCCACCAATGGGATTGGAAGGACACAAGCCCTGCAACCAGAAGGACAAATGTGTGTGTGTGTGTGTCTCTCTCCCTGTCACCTACTCCCTCCTGGGGGAAACCCAGCAGCTGATGGGGGACAAGGTGAGCAGCTGCATTAGACTCAGGAGATTGGGGCGCGGCCCAGGCCTCATTCCCATCCTGTGGCCATTCGCTGGCCTGGCACAAGAAGCCTGGTGGGGAATGAAAGGGAGAGCAGGTGCTCCTGGGAAGGGAGATGAATTCACCTCCATGAGCAGGAGCGAGCCAGCTTGTCCCCGGAGCAGCTCCAGCCAGCTCTTTAGCCAGGCTAATTAATGACAAGCTTTGCCTCATCCCAGACTTATGTTCTTAGGACAGGGTGCTATCGCTCTTGGGAAGGGCAGGAGAGTCCCCCAAGTGCCCTCTGCGAGACTCTCCTGTCCCACAGGGCCGCACCCAATTCCTAGTGGTCTGGTGTCTGTGTCACCCGAGCCACCACCCAGAGTTGCTCCCATCACTGGCAGCCTGGGAGGCCAAGGACTGACGGGTGATGGCGTCTGACCAGGCAGGGCTGAGGCACATGGGCAGGGGACGCTTGCCCTGCTGCTGGCAAGGCTGGACCCGTTCTGGAGAGAACAGGAGGATTCAGTCAGCAGTAGGGTTACCATGTCTAATAAATAAAAAAAGAGGACCCTCCACGGGCCCTGGCCCCGCCCATTTTCCCACCCCTAGCCCCGCCCCAACTCCGCTCCTTCCCCGCCCTAACTCCGCCCCCTCCTCCCTCCCACTCCCAGCCATGGGGAGAGGGCTGCCACAGCGCTACCGGCTTCACGGTTTGCCGTGCAGCCCCCAGACCCTGCGCCCCCGGCCGGCACTTCCCCAGCGCAGCTGGAGCACGGGAGGGGAAGCGCCCACCCGGTAGCGCTGGCTCGTGCAGCTCGGCTCTTAAAGTCTGAGAGGGGAGGAGCGGAGCAGCTCAGCTGGAGCCCGGGAAGGGAAGTGCCTGGCCGGCGGCTCGGGGTCTGGAGGAAGGGGGGGTGCTGCCCGAAGCAAGTAGCGCTGGCTCGGGCAGCTCGGCTCTTAAAGTCTGAGAGGGGAGGAGCGGAGCAGAGCAGCCGCGGGAGAGGAAGTACCCGGCCAGCATTTTCCCGGACATGTTTGGCTTTTCGGCAATTCCCCCCGGACGGGGGTTTGATTGCCGAAAAGCAGGACATGTCCGGGAAAAAACGGACGTATGGTAACCCTAGTCAGCAGGGGCTGCCGATCCGTCCCATTCACCAGGGCTGCCATCCTGCGGCTTCAGCATTACTGGCTGGGGTGACTTGGGGAAAGGTCTCAACCTCCCCACATCCCACTTCACTGCTGCCAGAATCCCTCCTGCCCCCCCCCCCCCGCTACAGTCCCCTCCCTACCCAACCTGCATGGGGCTGGAGGAGAGGGGTCTGAGAACTTGAGCTGTGGATTGGAGGTGGAACAGCTGTCAGGGGCACTGAGGGGGAAGTGGCAGGAGCTCCCCCTACAAGGAAGGGGGTTGCCACTGGAGGTCACTAGGAAGAACAACAAGACTCCATCCTGGGGGTCAGGAGGGGAAATCCATCCCTCAGAGGTGGGCAGAGGCTGGGTGGAAATGCTGCTGGTTCCAGGGGCCGTTAATCCCCCCTGATTCCTCCGAGGCGTCTGAGTCTCAGACAGGTTCTCGTTCCCTTGCAGCAGGAGGACGTCACGGCCAATGTGATGCGCCAGCTCCGTATCATGCGGCACTTGCGCCAGGTGCCCGAAGAGCTGCAGGGCCTGTGCCTCCCAGGACACCAGCAACTCCCGCTCTCTGCTGCAGGTACTGCTCTGGCTCTCTGTAAATGGGGAGCTAGTGGAAGGGGAAATGGAGCCCCCTGGCACTCACAGAAACCCTCTCCCCTCTCTGTGGAGCAGGGTCCTTTCCTCTGCCCCCAAATTCCTTCATCTGGGACAGGAGCTCTTTCCCTCACACCCATTCCCCTCCCCTCTTTCCTTGATCTACCCCCATCCCATTCCCCCTGCGCCCAGGCAGAGCTCTGCCTGCCCCATATGGTGCAGAAAGGCCTGTGATATGTAGGGGATCAGATTAGGTGCTCTAACTGTCTCTTCTGCCCATAAATTCTACTCATTTCTGAGAAACCGAGTGTAGCATTGGGAGCAGCCTCTGCTGTTTTACTGTCTAGCCGGCTTGCTTCCTAGAATGAACACTCATTGAGTGGGGTGATCCACAGAGAGTAGCTCAAACCTCCAAAGGGTCTGGCCTGTGGCAGGACATTAGCACTGCAGGGGATGGGTGGGTGTGACAGTGACATCACAAAGGCCTTTTGCAGGACCTCCGCCTATTGGTCAAAGGTGGTGACCTCACAGAGAGATGCTGACATCAGCCAGGCAGGACAGGGGCTCAGGACCAGGGAAACCTCTGAGTCCCCTGTAGCTTTCCTTCAGCAAGTCTCCTTCTCGAGGTCTCTCTTTGAGGACTGAGAGAGTATTAGGGGTCACGTACGTGAGCGCCAGGAGGAACCTCTTTTGAGTTTTCTCCTTTCTTTTTCCTGATTTTACTAGAAAACTGACGTCCCTGTTTAGAAGGTAAGAGCCTCCGAGAGGTTTGGAACTTGTTCAGTCTGATCCATCTGTTCCACAAGTCCTTCAGTCCAATCCACTTCCCTAACTAATTTCCTTAATTTTTTAAAGTTAGCCCTTTTGAAAAAAAAAACCCTAGTCACAGATCTATTTTTGTTTACCCTTCCATTTAGTTTAAACTGAATTAGCTCACGATCGCTCAAATGAAGGCTGTCCCCTACAACCATTTCTTCTAAGAGATCCTCACTACTCACCAAAACCAAATCTAAAATGGCATCCCCTCTTGTTGGTTCAGCAACTACTTGGTGAAGGAATCCATCAGCTATCACATCTAGGAAAATCTGAGCCCTATTATATTACTAGCACTTGTCCTCCAGTCTATATCTGGGAAGTTAAAATCTCCCATGATCACACAATTCCCATTAGTATTTACTTCATTAAAAACATTGAAGAGGTCTCGATCCCTATCCAAATCAGACTCCAGTTCTAACAGACAGCAACCCCCCCCCCCCCGAAAGGCAGAGATAGAGCCCAGGAATCGAGATGGTGGGGAAATTTCATTGAAACCGTTTCTGACCGAAAATCCTATTCAAACTAAACCAGTTTGTTTCTTGAAATCATAACAAGTGGCAATGAAAATTCTTTGTCACAATGTGTTAAATTGTCTCGTCGCACTCAAAGAGGAGACACTTAGATCTCAAAAATTAGATAAGATGCTTCAGTCTGAGCTAAGTAGATGCTGATCTTAACAATTGCAAAATAATACAATACAAATAAAATAAACTATTTCAGCCATTCTATTATGTCCTAATCTGATCTGAGTAAACATGATAGGACACCTCATCTTATGCACTGCTCCTAGTGACACTCTCCAATAGACCCAGCAGTCCTTATTTCCAGGCCCCTTAACTAACCACTGCTGCACACTCCCTCCCACAGCTGGCAATTACAACCAATCATGTCCGGTCCCCCTGCTTTGAGAGGGAGTGTGCTCCGCTGGAGAGACTTCCCTCACGGATCACAGGGGGAACTCAATCCTGCCAACGATGCCAATCATAAATTAATCTACTCATCGTTAGGTGCCCCCCGGCAGCCAGGCATGGCATCACAGCCCTCTCGCTGGGCTAGCGTCCCCCATCCATGGTCGCTCCAGCACCACGGCAGTTTCTCTGCCTGGTAACTCCGGCCAGGTCACCACCTTTAGTCCACCCTTCTGGAGCCCAGCTTGCCTCACACTAAAAGTCCAAAGAGGTCTTTCCACAGACAGAAGTCCTTCTGCCATCGCTGGGGCATTTGCTCTGCCTGTAGCCCCCTTGCTGGGCTTGGGAACCCTCTCCAGGTGCGTGTACGCCGCCTCCTCTGGGGCCGGTAGGGGAACCCAGTCCCACCCTGACATTGATAGCAGCTCAGGGCCCTGGACCCAACAGCTAGGTCTGCACCTTTCTCTTTGCTGCACTTTTCCAACCTCTCTTCTCAAGTTCCCCTCCAGGCTTTCCTTGCTGCTCTGAACTTCCTACCTCGTTCTTAATCCTGTTGCTACCCCAGCTGGGCTGTATCACCACTGAAGTCTGGCTCTTTACGGGGGCGGATATGGTGCCTCTCAGTTCGGGCTCATTCTATAATCAGCTTTCTGTGAGTGCCGGGGGGCTCCATTTCCCCTTCCACTAGCTCCCCATTTACAGAGAGCCAGAGCAGTACCTGCAGCAGGGAGCGGGAGTTGCTGGTGGCCGCAGAGGCACAGGCCCTGCAGTGCCTCGGGCACCTGGCACAAGTGCCGCATGATACGGAGCTGGCGCATCACATTGGCCGTGACGTCCTCCTGCTGCAAGGGAACGAGAACCTGTCTGAGACTCAGACGCCTCGGAGGAATCAGGGGGGATTAACGGCCCCTGGAACCAGCAGCATTTCCACCCAGCCCCTGCCCACCTCTGAGGGATGGATTCCCCCTCCTGATCCCCAGGATGGAGTCTTGTCCTTCCTAGTGACCTCCACTGGCAACCCCCCTCCTTGTACGGGGAGCTCCTGCCACCTCCCCCTCAGTGCCCCTGACAGCTGTTCCACCTTCAATCCACAGCTCAAGTTCTCAGACCCCTCTTCTCCAGCCCCACCCAGGTTGGGTAGGGAGGGGACTGTAGCGGGGGGGGGGGGGGAAGGAGGGATTCTGGCAGCAGTGAAGTGGGATGTGGGGAGGTTGAGACCTTTCCCCAAGTCACCCCAGCCACTAATGCTGAAGCCGCAGGATGGCAGCCCTGGTGAATGGGACGGATCGGCAGCCCCTGCTGACTGAATCCTCCTGTTCTCTCCAGCAGGGCCGGCTTTAGGAAGGGCGGGGCCCAATTCAAACATTTTTGGCGGGGCCCCGGCAGGGATGACAAAAAAAATAATGTAAAAAAAAGCCTTTCATTTCTTCCATGTATTATTTACTTTCCATAACTGTATAAATAATAAAATTATACATTAAGTACATTGCATCATATATGCTGTTGATCAGTTATTAATGAGCTCCGTTTCACATGTGTGGGTCCCCGCCACTCCCTGGGGGTGTGCTAGGGTGACCAGATGTCCTGATTTTATAGGGACAGTCCCGATTTTTGGGTCTTTTTCTTATAGGATCCTATTATCCCCCACCACCTGTCCCGATTTTTCACACTTGCTGTCTGGTCACGCTAGTGGTGTGCACATGTGTGGGTCCCAGCTGCTCCCTGCCCTCCTCATTGAAGCAGGTGTGCAGGGTCACTGCCCTGGGAACTGCAGGGCACCAGTGGACATGGGGCTGGCTGGAGGCAGGGCAGGGGCTCACTGGAGGTAGGGTCTGGCTGCAGGCAGGGCAAGGGGTGCGGGGCTGGCTGGAAACAGGGGTGTGTGGGGCTGGCTGGCTTTGGGCAGGGCCGCAGGGGGGTTGCGGCAGGGGTTGCCTGGAGACAGGGCAGGGGGTGCGGCAGAGGCTGGCTGTGGGCAGGGGGTGCAGGGCTGGCTGGAGACGGGGCTGGCTGTGGGCAGGGCAGGGGGTGCAGGGCTGGTGCGGGGACGGGGTGCAGCAGAGGCAGCTTTAAATAGCCCCTGAGTCCCCCGCTATCCCAGGGCTCTGGGGGCTATTTAAAGGGCCCAGGGCTCCCCTGCTTCTACCGACCCGGCCCTTTAAATAGCCGCGGGAGCCCTGGGGAAGCAGCGGGGCTCCAGTGGCTATTTAAAGGGCCAGGGCGGTAGAGGCAGCGGGAGCCCCGGACTTTTTAAATAGCCCCCAGAGCCCCGCAGCCCTACCCCAGGGCTCCAGCAGTGGGGGTCTGGTAGCAATTTAAAGAGCCTGGGGCTCCGGCCCCTGCTGGGAGCCCTAGGTCCTTTAAATTGCCCCCTGGGGAAGCCGGGCCACCCTGGTACAGCGCACCGGCTCTTGCCGGTACACCGTACTGGGGCTTGGGCCCGGGGCCCGATTCAGGGGAATTGGTTGAATTGGCCTAAAGCCGGCCCTGGTGGGGGTATGGCCACAGAGCCGCAGGGAGGGGAACCCTGAGGTGTGGCGGCTGGGTGGGTACTGGGAGTTCCTCCTGAAGGGACGGGGGTTGGCCAAGGTCACTCAGCCCCGGGGTCTGGGAGGGGGACAGGCTGAGGGCACTCAGAGCCCCATGAAGTGGGGGGGGGGCTGAGGGGAGGGACTGGCCAGGGGCACTCAGAGCTCGGGGGGGGGGCTGTCCGGGGGGGCACTCACAGCCCCAGGAGGTGGGTGGGGGAGGGCACACAGGATTTCAGGAATTCCCTGGCAGTGAAGAGCTGCTGGCGGCAGGGAGGAGCCAGCCGTGACAATCCCCACTTGGGATCCCTGGCTGGGCTAGTGGCTATGGGGGCCCGTGGCCAAGCTGCAGCGGAAGGTGACCTGAAGGAAATGCCTCGGCCTCGGCCTCCGGCTAGGAAGGGCCTGGGCCAGACAATGACCCACCGCGCAGTGTCCCAGTTCCTTGCCCCACACCTGCGGGGCACGGCCCCTCCTCTGTAGGGAGGTTGGCATGTACCTTAGTGCTGCTTCCTCCATCCCCAAAGGCCTCTCCCAGCCAGTCTCTGGCAACCCCTGCCGTTCAATACGCACATTACCCTGCTGTGACATACCCGGGTTGGGGGGGGAACCCCTCGGGGATGGGGGGGCTGTCACACAGCTGGGCAATTTAACCCAGCTGGGCAGGAGTGACTGTCTCCCTGGAGCTGGGGTCTCAGCCCAGGTGTCTCTCTGCCCTTCCCCCTAGTCGCCCCCGGGCGAGGTGGGAGTGCCCCACGTTGCGTTCCAGCCCCACATTCGCACCCACAAGTGCTGGTGGGTTCCAATCCCAGCTGAACACGCCCACCCGGCCCTAGTGCGGAGCAGAAGGGCCCAGCGCTGCCCCACAGACCCTCTGGCTCTCCGAGCCCGCTCTTACCCATCACCCCAGCACGTCTGGCCCAGGCTGAACGCTGCTGCTCTGTGCAGAGAGGCTGGCACTTCTTGCTCCTGCCGTACGAGGGGCTGCTACCGACTGCTCCCCCTAACCCCCGCCCTGCTGCGCTCTGGGGATGTTGCCCTGCTGTGGAGCTCTGAGGTGTCTTGAACTGGAATTTGTTTGGAAAGAAACTGCTAAGGAGCCTTATCAGCCCCGGTCAGAGAGTACCTGGGAGCCTGCCTGGGTCGGGCGGGTCTGGTACAGCCTCCCCCCAGATAAGGCTCTTCCCTGGACCTGCCACCCATTGGAATCTGGAACGATTCCCTCCGAGGTAACACCCGGGGCAGCCAGGGCAGGGCAGGGCATGGCCTGCTCCCCTGGAGCGTTAGGACTTTCAGGAGTCAGAGGTGTCAGCGGAGCAGGTTGTGATTGTAGGTTAAAGCAGTGAAGAAAGTTGGGGGGACAGAGGAATTGGGTGCTGTGGCCCCCCCATGCCTGGGGCCTATTTGAAAGGCAGCTGTCACACTGTCCCCTTTATCGGGAGTGCCCACTACACCCATCTCACGCAGTCCTCGGCACGAGAAGGGGGAGCATGTTCCCAGCTGAACGGCGTTCGTCCAGGACTCACCGACCCCTATTCCAGGATGGGGGAGTGACCTGAGAGAGAGGTCACCATGTAGCCTGCAATTATCAGTGGCTTCTGGATTCCTCTGGGAAAGGGTTAACCAGGGGCTTAGTTTAGTCCACACTTGGCTTTCTCGGCAGTGCTGGACTCTGGTGGCAGGGAGGTGTCCAGCTCGCACCCTTTCACCTGGCAGGGAAAGTGCCCTAAAGGTTAGGATGTTCTCACAGGCTGTCGTAGTTACTGGGACCTTGGCAGGGAGGATTGGTGGCTTGTGGGGCATCGGATACCTCCCCTCCTCCTAGAGCTGTGCAGTAACCAGAACATTACCCCCGCGAGGAGAGGGTTTCGGGGACCCTGGGATCTTGGGAGCCAGGGCTTCTCTCAGCAGCCTGGAAGCCCAGGCCCCCCATCAGCCTGTCAAGCAGGTGGGCAGGCGGGCGAGCTGGCAGGGAGCTAAGCAGCTTTCCGTGCTAAACCTGCCTGCTTTCTGTCTGAAGGTTTGTCCAAATCGACGTGTTCCCACGAAACGTTTGGATTTTGACAAGCTGGCAATTTCTGATGGAAAAACGGTTCCACTGGCAAATTCTGACCAGCGCCTCTCCTGACCGCACAGCTCCCTGCATCTTTGCTGAGCGTGGAATCAGAATGGACTTGACACAGGTGGTTGTGCCCTGGGATGCCATCTCAGGCCAGCTCCCCCAGTGCTCCGGCGCTCACATTCTCCTAGTGGTGACGTCTGACCCTGGGGAGATGAAAGGCCTCTGCGGGTTGTTTCCTGCAGTGTGAGCTTTGGCTGCAGGCTTCTGTCCCCAGCCATGGCACGAAGGAATCTGTCTAGCCAAGCTGGGCGTCCTCCCTCATCTGTGGTCAGAGGTCACACGGGCCCTTCCAGTGACAAGGTGGCAGCATCTGGCCCTGGGAAAACAGACATCTGCTGTGTGCTCACCTCAGAGATTTCTTTCTTTCTGCAAACTGAAGAGGCCTCTCTCCTGTAGCCTCAGCAGAGGCTGCGAGGAGGCCAGCAGACCCGGTGGCCCCCTGCAGACTGGGGGAGGCCCTGACCAGTAGCTCTAAAGGCCAGAAGACCCCACAGGACAGGTGGGGAATGGGACTGTGACGTTACGTTGCTGTTCCATGGTTCCTTTCTCCTAGGGTTACCATATTTAAAAAAATAAAAAAAAGAGGACACTCCACGGGCCCTGGCCCCGCCCCAAGTCCACCCCTACTCCGCCCATTCCCCCAAAGTCCCCGCCCTAACTCCCCCTCCTCCCTCCCAGCCACACGAAAAAGGCTGCCCAAGCACTACCAGCTTCACGGTTTGCCGGGCAGCCGCCAGACCCTGCGCCCCCGGCCAGCGCTTCCCCAGCACAGCTGGAGCCCGGGAGGGGAAGAGCCCAGCCGGGGGCACAGGGTCTGGAGGCTGCCCGGCAAACCCGTGAAGCCGGTAGCGCTCGGGCTTTGGGCAGCCCCTATGCCTCCGGACCCTGCGTCCCCGGCCGGGCACTTTCCCTCCTGGGCTCCAGCTGCTCTGCTCCTCCCCTGACTCTTTGTCTCTGTTTAAGAGCCAAGCTGCCCGAGCCAGCGCTACGGGCTTCGGGCAGCCCCCTTGCCTCCGGACCCTGCGTCCCCGGCCGGGCACTTTCCCTCCTGGGCTCCAGCTGCTCTGCTCCTCCCCTGACTCTTTGGCTCTGTTTAAGAGCCAAGCTGCCCGAGCCAGCGCTACCGGCTTCGGGCAGCCCCCTTGCCTCCAGACCCTGCGCCGCCGGAGCAGAGCAGCTGGAGCCCGGGAAGGGAAGTGCCCGGCCTGCGGCTCGGGGTCCGGAGACACGGGTGCTGCCCGAAGCCAGTAGCGCTGGCTCGGGCGCTTGGCTCTTAAACAGAGCCGAAGTCTGAGTCAGGGGAGGAGCAGAGCAGAGGGAGAGGAAGTGCCCGTCCGGTATTTTTCCCGGACATGTTCGGCTTTTTGGCAATTCCCCCCGGACGGGGGTTTGATTGCGGAAAAACCGGACGTATCGGTAACCCTACGTGACTGGTGCCCGGGGCCGGGGGCGCAGCTCCAGCCCCAGGGGGATCCAAATCCGGACAGTGCCGGCTCCCCGCAACGCGCTGGCATCCACAACCCCCGGAGGGCGCCCCCCAGCCCTGCGATGGCTGCCAAGCGGTGCCCAGAGACACCCCCGACCCAAAGGACAGGGGCTCGCGCCCCCCCTCCTCCGACGGCTTGCTGCCTCACGGGGCAGGTTGGTCGCGTCGCAGGGGCCGCTGGGAGTTGTAGTTCTCGGCCGCTCCCCTCTCCCGGCTCTCCCTGGAGCGTGAGGCCCGGCCGGACTACAGCCCCCAGCATTCCCTGGGCAGGAGCGAGTGTCGCACCGAGATGATGTCACAGCGGGCGACCAACACACACAGATTCGGAGATCCTAGCCTCCCTATTTCCCCGGACATGTCCGGCTTTTTGGCAATTCCCCCCGGACGGGGATTTGGGGACCAAAAAGCCGGACATGTCCGGGGAAATCCGGACGTATGGTAACCCTAGAGGAGGGGGAAGTGACGGAAGGGCTCTGGCTCTGGCTGCCGGAGCCCGGGCTGCTCTGTAAGCCGTGCGCACGCTCTGTATGGGGGGGGAAGGAGGGGAAGTCCGGACATTGACAAATTCCCCCTGGACGCTATTTTTAACTCAAAAAAGCCGGACATGTCCGGGGGAATCCGGACGAATGGTAACCCTAACATACATATAGTAAGAGACTAAGCTGTTTGGGGCAGACACGCTCTAACAAACAAGACAGACAAGGAAATATGTTTCACAGAACAGGAACAGAGGCACAGAGAGATTAAGTGGCATTCCAAGACATGCAGGTTGCTTTGTGGCAGAACCAATAATTGTACACAGATCTTCCAAGGCCCAGGCCAATGATTCACCACAGCTAATGATAAATGGATAATTTTATTTTGCTTTTTATTGCTACCGTCAAACAAGTTGGACGGGCCTTCATCAAAAACCATGGTGGACATTTAAAAAAATTAATCCAATGAACATGAATTGTATGTTGCTTGTCAGGTTTTATGACTTCAATGAATCATAGGTAGCGTGCCCCTGGAGAGAGAACAGGTTAAGAGCTTTAGGCAGGATTTAGACAGCTCTAAGCAATATAGCATGTGACATCATTCTCCTGATTCCTGCAAGGAACACGGGAAGCTCTTGGGATGTGACCCAGGCTTGCCTGGGTCAGTTGACTTGGGCTTGCGAGGCTCAGACTACATGGCTATCAAACTGCAGTGTAAACGTTCAGGCCCAAGCCCAAGCCCAGGCCCATGGTGGTTTATTGCAGTGTAGACATAACTTTATACTGCACACTAACGCTATGGAAACAATTTGGAGCCATATAATTTCTCTGAACAGTAATCTCAATTTATTGTCAATAAGAAAAAACCCTATCAAGAAATATAAAAAAGAAAGGGGAGAAATAAATAAATGTCTAAATCTAAAGCAGTTTATATGGGCCCTGTTACTGAGCATCTCCCAGCCTTTAACATATGTGTTCTCACACCACCCCTGTGATATAGGGATTATCCTCATTTTACAGCTGGAAAACTGAGGCACAGAGCGAGCCCAAGTGATTTCCTGATGGTCACAGAAGTCTGTGGCAGAACAGAACTGAACCTAAGCTAGACTAGTACCACAACCACTGGCCCAGCTTTCCTGGAAAGTCACAAGAATCCCAGTATCTCAGGTCAGTGCAAGTTGTCTTCAAGCTCTGAAGTATTGTCTTCAGTCTTTGGGGAGAGCGTGGTTTGTGACCCAAAAACCTTTTAACCGCGTACGTTTTCTCCCACTCACCCCCAAGGCAGTAAGTGGGCAGTTATATACCTATCGCATTTCCCAAATCTAGATGGTTACTTTGTATTCAATTCAAATATATATTTAAATGATCTAAGACACAGATAAAACTGTAAAAAGCAGCAACATTTGGAAGGAAGAGGAAGCTGCAGAAAGGTAACAGTGAGCCCCCAGATAGAGCAAGAGGTTTGTGTGGGCAGTGTAGTATGGGGTGATGGGGCAGAGATGCCTATAAGTGGCCTTTCTGTTTAGGAAAAGCGGACTTTGCAATGATTAACGAGGCGTGTCTGAGGCCTCTCCAGCAGCTATGAGAGTAATGTAACTATTAGCCAGAGCTATCTGAACTGCTAAACAGCTTTCAGTGCTTGAACTAGCTTGACCTGTGGCGAACCAGCATGAACTGATAAACACCAGCAGGGAGACCTCAACCAAAAGTTTGCAGGAAACAAATACAGACTGATTAAAAAGAGATAATGACTGAAAATAGAGAACAGACTTTAGTGAACTAAACACATTGGTCACATGATTAATAAGCAGCAAAGAGTCCCGTGGCACCTTATAGACTAACAGACGTATGGGAGCATGAGCTTTCGTGGGTGAAAGCTCGTGGGTGTGCATGCATCCAACGAAGTGGGTATTCACCCACGAAAGCTCATGTTCCAATACGTCTGTTAGGCCATAAGGTGCCACAGGACTCTTTGCTGCTTTTACAGATCCAGACTAACACGGCTACCCCTCTGATACATGATTAATAAGAGCTGTCTGAATATGTCACCCTAATTATAAAGTTATACAAATTAAGCTGAGTGGACTGAGACAGTTTTCTGTTTTATACGTATATTGATTTATAAAGGCAGTCAGTCGCTCTGAAGGGGCCCATCCTCCACTCTGGATGCTCTTACATCTGTTGTCACAATCTAATATAAATGTAATAATAAATAGCTTATCACCCCATGATGTTCCCAATAGACTCTGAAAAAATTATACAAATTACTCATTTCCACCATCCCCAAACAGTCTTCTCAAATTCCTGCTAGAAAAACTGGGCCTTGCAGCATGTCTTGAAATTTAAAGAAAGGCTCTGGGGGGGTCTAAATCCCAGGGCTAATGGGGCTTCAGAGATGCCAGCCACACTGTCCCATTTATACCATAGAATCACAGAAATGCAGGGCTGGAAGGGCCGTGGAGGAGTCATCAAGTCCAGCCCCGTGCATTGTGGCAGGCCAGGTGACCTATCAGGGATGGTGTAGGTGTTTGTCTAACCCATTCTTAAAATACTCCAATGATGGGGATTCCACAACCTCCCTCAGAAGCCAATTCCAGAGCTTAACTATCCTTATAGTTCGAAAGATTTTCCTAATACCTAAGCTAAATCTCCCTTGCTGCATATTTAGCCCATTACTTCTTGCCCTACCTTCAGTGGACATAGGAACAATTGGTGCCTGTCCTCTTTATAACAGCCCTTAACATATTTGAAGACAGTTGTCAGATCCCCAGTTAGTCTCCAAAGCTATACATGCCCAGTTTTCCTAACCTTTCCTCACAGGTCAGGTTTCAAAACTGTTTTTGCAGCTCTTCTCTGGACTCTCTCATTCGTGCAGAGTACTGGGTCAAGTTCTGGCTGCCACAATTTAAGAAGGATGTGGACAAATCAGAAAGTTTTTCAGCTTAAGAGCCTCCATTGATCTCAGCTGGGAAGCATGGCTCCCAGATAACTAGGCCTCAAACCATGCAGGACTTTGACGAGCAAAACCAGCACCTGATTTCCATTTAGCCCAGATTCTGAAGCACTGATGTAATACCCTTTTGATACACATGTGTGAGGCTGGTTTGGAAAGGGAATACATAAAGGAATAAAGACAGGAAAGGCAAACACAGTAAACATACAAAAACTCAAAGGAGTTCATTCCTAGCTTGATAATGTCAGGTAACCTTTGCTACTCAGGAGTTAATCTTGTTTATCTCGATGAACTGAGAACTGCTATTTGCCAATTGCCTGTACCCCTTATTTGCACTGTATTCTGGATTCTGAAATACAAAATAAATTCTGTGCTAGAACCCAGAATATAACCTCTGGGAACAACAACTGTTTTCCTGGTGGTTTGTCTCTCTGCCTTCTTTTCAGCATGGAGAAAGATGTTTGGAAATGGGAAGCTGCCACCAGGCCCTGTCACTCTTCCCATCCTAGGGAACCTGCTGCACCTGACTACTAAGAACTTGCCCCGAAGTATAGAGAAGATAAGCAGCAAGAGTCCTTCTTAGTTATTTTGTTGTAGTGGACATAAAATTGAGTCTGATGCAAGTAGAACTGAGACATTTCCAGTGTTCGCACAGTGGCAATCCCAGATAGTTCAATTCATCGTATTTCAGGCTTTAAAAAAAAATGGTTTTCACAAACATCCTTCATCTTGACTAAATAAACTGTTAATGCTCATATAATATTTGTATTACAAAAACAATGAGGAGTCCGGTGGCACCTAAAGATTAACAGATTTATTTGGGCATAAGCTTTCATGGGTAAAAAACCCACGTCTTTAGATGCATGGAGTGAAAATTACAGATACAGGCATAAATATACTGGCACATGAAGAGAAGGAAGTTATTAACATGGCTACCCCTCTCATATTTGTATTACAGGGGATTTTATTCACAGTTAACGCAGAATACACCCTCTCAGCTTTGCTCCAGAGTCTAAGACCTTATATACACACAAAGTTGCACTGATTTAACTAGAAGTGGGCTTTTATTTTGAAACTGATTTAAGCTGGTGCAAAACCTGGAAGCTAGAGCGCTATGGAGGGCCGGGGCCCAATTTCCAGTTGCATTCAAGCTGTTTTACACCCCTGGGGTAGCATCAAGGGGCCATAAAGGCAGTATGAACCCTTTGCATTGCCACAAGGCTGTGAAGCACCCTTAGTAGGGAGTCAGGCACCTAATGTCTGTGTGCACCCAGCAGCCCTCAGTAAAGGATCCCTTTTGTGTTTATTAGCCATCAACAAGTTCAGGCTTGAAATTAGACGAACGTTTCTAGCCATCAGAGGAGTGAAGTTCTGGAACAGCCCCCCAAGGGGAGCAGTGGGGGCAAAAAAACCCCTAACTGGCTTCAAGATTGAGCTTGATAAGTTTATAGAGGGGATGGTACGATTGGACTGCTACAATGGCATGTAGCCAATCTGTGACTGCTACCAGCAAATATGTCCAATGGGGAAGGCTCTGAGTTATTACAGAGAATTCTTTCCTAGGCAATGGCTGATGGGTCTTGCCTACATGCTTAGGGTTTAACTGATCATCATATCTGGGGTCAGGAAGGAATTTTCTCCCTGGTGAGATTGGCAGAGACCATGGGGGTTTTTCGCCTCTGTCTGCAGTGCGGGGCACGGGTCACTTGCAGGTTTAAACTAGTGTAAATGGTGGATTCTCTGTAACTTGAAGTCTTTAAACCATGATTTGAGGCCTTCAGTATCTCAGCCAGAGGTTAGGGGTCTATTACAGCAGTGGGTGGGTGAGGTTCTGTGGTCTGCGATGTGCAGGAGGTCAAACTAGATGATCATGATGGTCCCTTCTGGCTTTAAAGTCTATGAGCCTTATTACACTTGAGCCTTGTCTTTTCTTCACAGCAAGGAACACTGCACTTCCTAGCTCCTACATCAATAACAATAGTAACGGTTCTGCCAACCCTATTGGGTCCTCAGCAACACCTGTGCGAATTCCTTCTTCTAGTTGTGCCTTGTGCAACCCCAGTGCTGTCCATGGATAAGTACGAGTCACTCGGTGTAGCTCAGTAGACAAATCTTGCTCATAATGTTATTTGGAACAGACTGTCACTTAGGGTACATCTACACTACAGGCCCTACAACTGCAGCTAAGTCGCTGTAGCAGAGACCCTGGGTATGTCTAAATTGCTTTTTAAAGCTGGGTCTGTGGGACCCAGGCATGTGGACCGGGTGTTTCTACACCTTCACTTGAGTGTCCACATTGAATGTAAACCTGGGCTTCCACCAGTAGACTCAGGTCTCTCAGCCATGCTAACGTGTCCATACTGCGCTCCGCAGACCTTCCAACTCAGGACTTATGGCTTGACCTGTGTCAGCAACTCCAGTCAGCGTAACTGAGAGTCTTCTGGTGTTCAGTCCTTTTGCAAATCAGTTCTCTTATTTATGTGCCTGAATAGGGCTTTAGGAACTTAACTTTCCTTTTGTTACTGGCTGGATTAAACCTTGTTGAAACTGGGGAGCATAATCACTGCCCTTCATTTAGGATCATTGTAAGAAGCCAATAAACTCCGTTATGGAACTGCATAGTTGAAATAATAGGGGCTCCCCGACAAAGAGACACATGAGGCCACTCAGGAATTTGAACTCTGTGGGCAGACGGCTTGGCTGGGCATTGTTTTAGTTGGGGGGGAAGGGGAAGCCAGGCCGCAAGAAAACACCACAGAACAGAGACAGAAAAGGAGCTGAAAGCTAAGGCTACAACCTGAACAAGCACATTGAGAGCATGGCCTTGAGAAAAGCCTAGAGAACTTTTGGGGTGGATTGTTGTCTGAAAGAGGCTTGGAACTGTGAGCAAAGAAGCTCTCCTGTTTGATTCCTCCTGCATTCAGGAAAACAGGACTTCATACATGCTTAGTAAATAAATAGGATTGCTCCAAAGAGACCTGGCTCCATCATCAATTTCTCCTTCTCACATAAACAACCCACAGGACCCTAAAGTTTGGCTAACCACTTGGGACCCACTAGCTTTGAAAAATCTTAGTCTTTGGAAATACAAAGTCCCAACAAGGATGCCATCCATTCCTTAACTAGGCCACTGGCTCACGACGCATGGCTCTTAACGTCTCACTGTAAGAGTTGCTAAGCCAGTGCAAGATCCAGGATAGCAGAGCTGGAGAGACAAAGAAGGCCGGAGCAGTGACCATTGATAACTAGGGGCAAATGGAGATAATCCCCACCTGTTAAATCCCCTCCTCCATTCCTTTAAAGAAACAAAAAGTCTTTGTAGCAGCTGATTGCTTTTTCTCTCTTGCCTCCAGCTGCACAAAGCAGAGACCAGCCATGAGCAGAAGGGCTGCCGACTTCCAGACTATTCAGTGCACTTTCAGAATGCAGTCTGGACAGGGGAGGCTGCCAGCACCTATCACCTTCAGCCCAGCAGCACTCTAGACTGCAAATGACGGAGGGAGAGGCTTTCAGCTTCAAGCTCCCTAAGGGAGCTCTTCTCTCTATTGCATGGACAGAGAGAGGAGCTTTTGTGGGGTGCAGAACCACTTCAAAGTGGCTGGTTGGTTGATTTTGTTTAGGAGATCCGAAATGGTTTTGGGTGCACGTCAGAAATATTTTTGGAGGGCCACTGGAGATGTTTCTGGATTCTGTATATATCTAATTGCCAGCCCCAACCCCACCACTTATTCTAAGGGTATGTCTACACTACGGGATTAATCCAAATTTATATAATTCGAATTTTGGAAACAGATTGTATAAAGCCGAATGTATGCGGCCACACTAAGCACATTAATTCAGTGGTGTGCGTCCATGTACCGGGGCTAGCGTCAATTTCCGGAGCATTGCACTGTGGGTAGCTATACCATAGCTATCCCATAGTTCCCGCAGTCTCCTCCGCCCATTGGAATTCTGGGTTGAGATCCCAATGCCTGATGGGGCCAAAAACATTGTCGCAAGTGGTTCTGGGTATATCCTCCCCCCTCCCCAGGGAAGCAACGGCAGACAACCGTTTCACACCTTTTTCCTGGGTGAACAGTGTAGACGCCATACCACGGCAAGCATGGAGCCCGCTCAGCTCAAGACAGCAGTCATGAACATAGTACACACCTCGCATGTTATCATGCAGTTTATGCTGAACCAGAACCTGCAAAACCAGGCGGCGAGGAGTAGGCTACGGCAGCGCGGCGGCGAGAGTGAGGAGGATATGAACATGGAATTCTATCAATCCGAGGGACCCGGTGCTTTGGAGATCCTGCTGTTAATGGGGCAGTGTAACAGGGTGGACACCTGCTCCTGCCTGGAAGGGCCTGGGATAGCCCAGGGAGCAGGCAGCGTGAAGGCTGAGCTGATTGGGGGAAGTGGCTGCAGCTGGGGCCATGCCCCAATCAGGCTTCAGCTGGCCTATATAAGAGGCTGGGAGCCAGGAGCTCAGTAGGAGTCTCTCTCTGCGTTCAGGGAGAGAAGGGCCTGGCTGCAGGGAGCTAGACATAGGGTACCTGTAGTAGAACAGGGCTGGGGAAAGGCTAAGGAGCTGGGGAGCTCCAGCCTGGAAAGCCCCAGGCTGTGGCCTGGTATTAGGCCAAGGAGTACTGGGGGTTGCAGAGGGCAGCCCAGGGCTAGGCCAAGGCAGCAGGTCCAAACCCTCCTTGCCAGTGATGAGTGGCCTATACTGCAGTCTGCCCCAGGGAGCGGGAGCTAGTTGATGACTGGCAGTGGCCTAGTCCTGAGGCAAGGTGGGGATAGTGGGTGAGGGTTCCCCAGGGAGGGGAGACCCAGATCCGTGGGGTACTGCCAGGGGGCAGCATCCCAGTAATAGGGGCACTGGGTCCTGGGAGGGCCACGGGCGCCAGAAGAGGATAGGTGGATCACCGGCCTGCAGAGGGCGCTCCAGAGGCTGGTGAGCTAATTCCCTGGACGACCAGCATGAGGCACCACAGGGGTGAGTCCGGACGTCTTACAGGCAGGTTATAGCCATGTAACGCCGATTCTGGGCCCGGGAAACAAGCACAGACTGGTGGTACCGCATAGTGTTGCAGGTGTGGGACGATTCCCAGTGGCTGCAAAACTTTTGCATGCGTAAGGGCACTTTCTTGGAACTTTGTGACTTGTTTTCCCCTGCCCTGAAGCGCCAGAATACCAAGATGAGAGCAGCCCTCACAGTTGAGAAGCGAGTGGCGATAGCCCTGTGGAAGCTTGCAATGCCAGACAGCTATCGGTCAGTCGGGAATCAATTTGCAGTGGGCAAATCTACTGTGGGGGCTGCTGTGATGCAAGTAGCCAAAGCAATCACTGAGCTGCTGCTACGAAAGTTAGTGACTCTGGGAAATGTGCAGGTCATAGTGGATGGCTTTGCTGCAATGGGATTCCCTAACTGTGGTGGGGTGATAGATGGAACCCATATCCCTATCTTGTCACTGGAGCACCAGGGTACCCAGTACATAAACCGCAAGGGGTACTTTTCAATGGTGCTGCAAGCACTTGTGGATCACAAGGGACGTTTCATCAACATCAACGTGGGCTGGCCGGGAAGGGTTCATGACGCTTGCGTCTTCAGGAACACTAATCTGTTTAAACGGCTGCAGCAAGGGACTTACTTCCCAGACCAGAAAATAACCGTTGGGGATGTTGAAATGCCTATAGTTATCCTTGGGAACCCAGCCTACCCCTTGATGCCATGGCTCATGAAGCCATACACAGGCAGCCTGGACAGGAGTCAGGAGCTGTTCAACTACAGGCTGAGCAAGTGCAGAATGGTGGTAGAATGTGCATTTGGCCGTTTAAAAGGTCACTGGCGCTCGTTACTGACTCGCTCAGACCTCAGCCAAACCAATATCCCCATTGTTATTGCTGCTTGTTGTGTGCTCCACAATCTCTGTGAGAGTAAGTGGGAGACCTTTATGGCGGGGTGGAAGGCTGAGGCAAATTGCCTGGCCGCTGATTATGCGCAGCCAGACACCAGGGCGATTAGAAGATCACACCAGGAGGCGCTGCGCATCAGAGAAGCTTTGAAAACCAGTTTCATGACTGGCCGGGCTACGGTGTGAAAGTTCTGTTTGTTGAAAACCCACCCCCTTGATTGACTCATTCCCTGTAAGCAAACCACCCTCCCCCCTTAAATCATAGCTTGCTTTTAAAGGAAATAAAGTCACTATCGTTTAAAAATCATGCATTCTTTATTAATTGATTATAAACATAGGGAGAGATCCGACAAGGTAATCTGGATGAGGTTTGGGAGGAGGATAGGAGGGAAGTAAAAGGCCACTGAAAAAATTCAATATAATGACAGCCTTTTGGTTGGGCTGTCCACTGGGGTGGAGTGGGAGGTGCTCGGAGCCTCCCCCCCCCCCCCCCCCGCGTTCTTACACGTCTGGGTGAGGAGGATATGGAACATGGTGAGGGGGGAGGGAGGTTATACAGCGGCTGCAGCGGCAGTCTGTTATCCTGCTGCCGTTCCTGAAGCTCCACCAGACACCGGAGCATGTCCGTTTGATCATGCAGCAGCCCCAACGTTGCAGCCTGCCACCTCTCATCTCGAGCATCCCTCATGACCTCACGTTCACTGGCATCTTTCCTGTATTTAGATACCGTGTCCTTCCACTAATTCAAATTAGCTCTTTCATTGTGGGTGCATTCCATTATTTCCGAGAACATCTCATCTCGTGTCCTCTTTCTCCGCGGCCTTATCTGAGATAACCTTCGGGACAGAGGAGGGAGGCTTGAAAAATTTGCAGCTGCTGGAGGGAGGGTTGAAAAAAAGGAGAGAAGTTTTTAAAATGATACATTTTACAGAACAATGCTTATACTCTTTCATGGTGAACAACACTATTCACATTACATAGCACATGTGATTTCAGTACAAGGTCACATTTTCCATCTTAATATTGAGTGCCTGTGGCTTTGGTGTTAGAGATCACAGACGCAGGTCCAGGCAACAGAAATCAGCTTGCATGGGGCCATGGTAAGCCATTGTCTTTCGGCTTCTGCGCCCTCCTTTCCCACATACCAAGCAAAGCCCGTTGACTGGTGCGATTTTCCAGTTAACCTTCAGCAACAGAAAACAAACTAACCCCCTGCATCCAATTCTCTGGGATGATCGCTTTATCCCTCCCCCCACCGCGTGGCTGGTAACAGGGAAGATCCCTGCTAGCCAAACACGAAAAGCTCAGGGCCAATTCCCCCGCCACCCCCCCACGCTTGGCTAACTGCAGGGAAGGATTTCTTTTCAGCTCCAAGCAAACAGCCCAGTAGGAACGGCCACCTCTGTCCCCTTAATTAAATTCCCATATTTCAACCAGGTTACCATGAGCGATATCACTCTCCTGAGGATTACACAGCGAGATAAAGAACGGATGTTGCTTGAATGCCAGCAAACACCGGGACCATACGCTGCCAGGCTTTGTCATGCAATGATACCAGATTACTTGCTACTAGCATGGCGTGGTCAAGTGTCCTATCATGGAGGACGGAATAAGGCTGCACTGCCCAGAAACCTTGTGGCAAGGCTTTTGGAGTACCTCCAGGAGAGATTCATGGAGATATCCCTGGAGGATTTCCGCTCCATCCCCAGACATGTTAACAGACTATTCCAGTAGCTGTACTGGCCGCGAATGCATCCCAAGTCCTCAGGGCAAAGTAATCATTAAAAAACGCTTGCTTTTAAACCATGTTTTATATTTTAAAAGGTAAACTCATCTGAGGTCCCTTCCATGGGGTCATGGTCTTGGGTACTGGCTTGGGAGGGTTGGGAGGGTACTTCAGTCAGGCTGAGAAAAAGATCCTGGCTCTTGGGGAGAACAGAGTGCTGGGTGCTCTCCGCAAGCTCGTCGTTCTCCTCCTCCTCCTCCTCTTCCCCGTCCACAGAATCCTCAGGTGTGGCTGACGAGATTACCCCCGTCTCGGAATCCACGGTCAGAGGTGGGGTAGTGGTGGCGGCCCCCCCTAGAACTGCATGCAGCTCGGCGTAGAAGCGGCATGTCCGCGGCTTTGACCCGGAGCAACCGTTTGCCACCTTTATTTTTTGATTGGCTTGTCTGAGCTCCTTGACTTTCACGCGGCACTGATCTGAGTCCCTATTGTGGCCTCTCTCCATCATGCCCTTGGAGATTTTTTCAAAAGTTTTGGCATTTCGTCTTTTTGAACGAAGTTCTGCTAGCACTGAATCCTCTCCCCATATAGCGATCAGATCCAGTACCTCCTGTACGGTCCATGCTGGTGCTCTTTTTCGATTATCGGCCTGCATGGTTACCTGTGCTGATGAACTATCTGTGGTCACCCGTGCTCTCCACGCTGGGCAAACAGGAAATGAAATTCAAATGTTCGCAGGGCTTTTCCTGTCTACCTGGCCAGTGCATCCAAGTTCAGATTGCTGTCCAGAGCGGTCACAATGGTGCACTGTGGGATAGCTCCCGGAAGCCAATACCATTGAATTGCGGCCACACTAACCCTAATTCGAAATGACAATATCGATTTTGGCGCTACTCCGCTCGTCGGGGTGGAGTACAGAAATCGATTTTAAGAGCCCTTTATTTCGAAATGAATGGCTTCGTTGTGTGGACAGGTGCAGGGTTAATTCAATTTAACGCTGCTAAATCCGAATTAAAGTCATAGTGTAGACCAGGCCTAAGTATATGCTGCCGAAAATACCCACATTTACCTCTCATGGTCCTCACTAGACTAAGCAGAACCCACAATGAACAAAGGGTTATTTTTAATATTATTTCACTTGAGGCCCTCAGGTTCTTAAATTGGGGAAAGCCGACTGCTGCAGAGGAGCATGTGGATCGGACAGAGACTTCTCTTAGGGGAGAGTCTAATGATAGAGAATCTCCAGGTTATAGTCAGGAGCAGAGGATGGAGGAGGATAATGTAAGGGCCAGACCAGATGATAAACATTCACATAAAAAAGAATCTAACACATCAGAAAAGGGCAGACCAATAAACAGTGACAAGTCTTTAAAGTGCTTGTACACAAATGCTAGAAGTCTAAATAATAAGATGGGTGAACTAGAGTGGCTTGTGATTAAGGAGGATATTGATATAATAGGCATCACAGAAACCTGGTGGACTGAGAGCAATCAATAGGACACAATCATTCTGGGGTTCAAAATATATCGGAAGGACAGAACAGGTCGTGGGGGGGGGGAGTGGCACTATATGTGAAAGAAAATGTAGAATCAAATGAAGTAAAAATCTTAAGTGAATCCACATGTTCCATAGAATCTCTATGGATAGTAATTCCATGCTCTAATAAGAACATATTACATCTAATAATAACATTAGGGATCTATTATAGACCATCTGACCAGGATAGTGATAGTGATGATGAAATGCTAAGGGAAATTAGAGAGGCTATCAAAATTAAGAACACAATAATAGTGGGGGATTTCAATTATCCCCATATTGACTGGGAGCATTTCACTTCAGGACGAAATGCAGAGATAAAATTTCTCGATACTTTAAATGACTGCTTTATGGAGCAGCTGGTACGGGAACCCACAAGGGGAGAGGCAACTCTAGATTTAGTCCTGAGTGGAGCACAGGAGCTGGTCCAAGAGGTAACTATAACAGGACCGCTTGGAAATAGTGACCATAATACAATAGCATTCAACATCCCTGTGGTGGGAAGAACATCTCAATAGCCAAACACTGTGGCATTTAATTTCAAAAGGGGGAACTATGCAAAAATGAGGGGGTTAGTTAAACAGAAGTTAAAAAGTACAGTGACTAAAGTGAAATCCCTGCAACCTGCATGGGCACTTTTTAAGGACACCATAATAGAGGCCCAACTTCAACGTATACCCCAAATTAAGAAACACAGTAAAAGAACTAAAAAAGAGCCACCATGGCTTAACAACCATGTAAAAGAAGCAGTGAGAGATAAAAAGACTTTCTTTAAAAAGTGGAAGTCAAATCCTAGTGAGGCAAATAGAAAGGAGCATAAACGCTGCCAAATTAGGTGCAAGAATATAATAAGAAAAGCCAAAGAGGAGTTTGAAGAACGGCTAGCCAAAAACTCCAAAGGTAATAACAAAATGTTTTTTAAGTACATCAGAAGCAGGAAGCCTGCTAAACAACCAGTGGCGCCCCTTGATGATCAAGATACAAAAGGAGCGCTTAAAGACGATGAAGTCATTGCAGAGAAACTAAATGGATTCTTTGCTTCAGTCTTCATGGCTGAGGATGTTAGGGAGATTCCCAAACCTGAGCCGGCTTTTGTAGGTGACAAATCTGAGGAACTGTCACAGATTGAAGAGTCACTAAAGGAGGTTTTGGAATTAATTGATAAACTTAACATTAACAAGTCACCGGGACCAGATGGCATTCACACAAGAGTTCTGAAAGAACTCAAATGTGAGTTGCGGAACTATTAACTAAGGTTTGTAACCTCTCCTTTAAATTGGCTTCTGTACCCAATGACTGGAAGTTAGCTAATGTAATGCCAATATTTAAAAAGGGCTCTAGAGGTGATCCCGGCAATTACAGACCGGTAAGTCTAGCGTCGGTACCGGGCAAATTAGTCGAAACAATAGTTAAGAATAAAATTGTCAGACACATAGAAAAACATAAATTGTTGAGCAATAGTCTACATGGTTTCTGTAAAGGAAAATCGTGTCTTCCTAATCTATTAGAGTTCTTTAAGGGGGTCAACAAACATGTGGACAAGGGGGATCCAGTGGACACAGTGTACTTAGATTTCCAGAAAGCCTTTGACAAGGTCCCTTACCAAAGGCTCTTAAGTAAATTAAGCTGTCATGGGATAAAAGGGAAGGTCCTTTTATGGATTGAGAACTGGTTAAAAGACAGGTAACAAAGGGTAGGAATTAATGGTAAATTCTCAGAATGGAGAGGGGTAACTAGTGGTGTTCCACAAGGGTCAGTCCTCGGACCAATCCTATTCAACTTATTTATAAATGATCTGGAGAAAGGGGTAAACAGTGAGGTGGCAAAGTTTGCAGATGATACTAAACTGCTAAAGATAGTTAAGACCAAAGCAGACTGTGACGAACTTCAAAAAGATCTCACAAAACTAAGTGATTGGGAAACAAAATGGCAAATGAAATTTAATGTGGATAAATGTAAAGTAATGCACATTGGAAAAAATAACCCCAACTATACATATAATATGATGGGGACTAATTTAGCTACAACACGTCAGGAAAAAGATCTTAGAATCATTGTGGATAGTTCTCTGAAGATGTCCATGCGGTGTGCAGAGGCGGTCAAAAAAGTAAATGGGATGTTAGGGATCATTAAAAAGGGGATAGAGAATAAGACTGAGAATATATTATTGCCCTTATATAAATCGATGGTACGCCCACATCTTGAATACTGCGTACAGATGTGGTCTCCTCATCTCAAAAAAGATATACTGGCACTAGAAAAGTTTCAGAAAAGGGCAACTAAAATGATTAGGGGTTTGGAACGGGTCCCATATGAGGAGAGATTAAAAAAGCTAGGACTCTTCAGCTTGGAAAAGAGGAGACTAAGGGGGGATATGATAGAGGTATATAAAATCATGTGTGGTGTGGAGAAAGTGGTTAAGGAAAAGTTATTTACTTATTCCCATAATACAAGAACTAGGGGTCACCAAATGAAATTATTAGGCAGCAGGTTTAAAACAAATACAAGGAACAGGTTTCAGAGTAGCAGCCGTGTTAGTCTGTATCCGCAAAAAGAACAGGAGTACTTGTCGCACCTTAGAGACTAACAAATTTATTAGAGCATAAGCTTTCGTGTAGCCCACGAAAGCTTATGCTCTAATAAATTTGTTAGTCTCTAAGGTGCCACAAGTACTCCTGTTCTTTTTGCAAATACAAGGAAGTTCTTCTTCACGCAGCGCACAGTCAACTTGTGGAACTCCTTACCTGAGGAGGTTGTGAAGGCTAGGACTATAACAGCGTTTAAAAGAGAACTGGATAAATTCATGGTGGTTAAGTCCATTAATGGCTATTAGCCAGGATGGGTAAGGAATTGTGTCCCTAGCCTCTGTTTGTCAGAGGATGGAGAAGGATGGCAGGAGAGAATCACTTGATCATTGCCTCTTGGTCCACTCCCTCTGGGGCACCTGGCATTGGCCACTGTCGGTAGATAGGATCCTGGGCTAGATGGACCTTTGGTCTGACCCGGTACGGCTGTTCTTATGTTCTTATGTTATGTTCTTATGTACAAACACCTAGGGAATGGAGGTTGTTTGTAACTCTGAAACGTTCATAACTCTGAACAGAACTTTATGGTTGTTCTTTCAAAAGTTTACAACTGAACATTGACTTAATACAGCTTTGAAACTTTAGTATACAAAAGAAAAATACTGCTTTCCCTTTTATTTGGCAGTTTACATTTAACACAGTACTGTACTGTAGTTGCTTCGTCTTTTTTCTTTTTTGGTCTCTGCTGCTGCCTGATTACTACTTCTGGTTCCAAATGAGGTGTGTGGTGAGTTCATAACACTGGTGTTCGAAACTCTGAAGTTCTGCTCTATGGGAACATGATGTCCTTTTCATAGAGTCATTTATCTGACCAAGGTGTTTCCCTGCCGACTGTTTATAAAAATAAAATACTCAGATCATCTTAAATGCAAAACTCAAATGCAATAGGTCCCAGCAGGAGACTGACCACTGTACCTTCCACAGTTTGCCACCAGATGGCATTGCTATCATCTACTTTAATGAGATCATGTCCCAGGCAGGAGCCAGCAAATACCTTCCCACATCTTAATCCTTCTCAGTAACTTGATATCATCCCACACTATCTGTGTTAGCAGTGTTGTTGTCGCTGTGTTGGTCCCAGGATATTAGACACACAAGGTGGGTGAGGTAAATAAATAGAAGTAAAAGATAATGAGACAATAAATGATATTACCTCACCTATCTTGTCTCTACTTTTTTGTATGTCACAGGTTGGGCTCTGTAACTAATAGAACAAAACTGAAGTTACTTTTTTCATGTACATCACCTCAGGATGATTTATACTGCTCCACAAAACACTTAGCTCAGAGTTAGTTTAATCAGAGGCATTCTTTATCAATGCAACTGGTAAAAATCAAGGAATTCATCAGTTGCAACATTAACATTCACACCCAGAGAAATTCAAATGCTTTAAGCCCCAAGAAACAGAACAACAGAATAGGATCACGCAACAGGATGCAGTATTGTATATAAAACCAAAAGGAAGACACTGTTTTCACCCCAAGGAATTTACAATATAATGGCCAGGCCCCTTGGCCTCATTCATGTGAACAGTGACAGTAAAGTCAATGGCTCTACTCCAATGAATAAGCTGCACAGACCATAGCTCTAAAAGGACAGACCAAACAAACAGGCATCAAAAATTGCGGCCTGTGCCCACACCCACGGGTCAAACAATGACCAGCTTCTTAAAGGGAAGCCCAGCCTGCTAATTCCCTGCAATATTTTGCAGCCACAGCTTCAGCAAAATATGTAAACTAACCTGGTTACAGTCATGCTCCAATTCTCGCCTGTTTAAAAAAAAAAAAAAAAAGATGGCGACACTGAGCAGTGCTCCAAAGCCCTGCAGAAATGCTCGTGTAACCACCAGATTTAAGTGGGTTTGAACAAGTTGCCATGTCATGGCACCCCTGAGTCAGGGCCGGGTCCAGGCACCAGCTTCTCAAGCAGGTGCCGGCCGGAGAGGGGCGGCAGGTGCAGGTATTGGGGGGCAATTCGGCGGACGGTCCCTCACTCCGGCTCGGAGTGAAGGACCTCCCGCCGAATTGCCGCCGCAGATCGCGATCGCGGCTTTTTTTTTTTTTTTTTTTTGGTTTTGGCTGCTTGGGGCGGCCCAAACCCTGGAGCCGGCCCTGCCCTGAGTGAACACAGGGCAGCCCTGCAACCCAGTTCCATTTCCTCCTTCAAGAGGCTCCTGAGATAAACTCCACACAGGCTTTTCCTTGCTGTTAATGCCCTCTCCCAGGGTCTAATTTACTGGCAGAAAACAAAAAACTCAGTCGCAGGGCTTCTCATCTCCCCCCAGTCTGCTCTCTGCAGGAATTCCCTGCAGTCTCAGCCCCAGGACCCTCTGCTGGAGCCTACTCACTATTAGTAGCCTCTGATCTCCCTCAACAACCACCCACCCCTTCCTGCTGCTCTTTGTAGGGGACCCAGGGGACCCCTGTTCAGGTGTTCTTCCTTAATAATCAGGGTTGGCTGACCCCAGGCCTCTAGCCCGCAAAGGGCAAGCCACCCCGTCACAGTGGGCTACATATTGCTGAGAAAATAAGACTTTTTTTTTGCTCATGGGGCTAAATTCCTGTAGGTTTAAACAGAGCCGGCTCTAGGCACCAGCGGCCCAAGCATGTGCTTGGGGTGGCACGGCATTCCGGCCCTTTGGGGCAGCACCTTTGCTTCAGCGGCGGCGGCACTCCGTTTTTTTATTTTTATTTTTGCTTGGGGCGGCAAAAAACCAAGAGCCGGCCTTGGGTTTAAAGCCAGCAATCACAAGGCTGTTCCATGCATTTCCACAGAACAACCAGCTGGTGTTTCATGTCGATGACGTGGTGAGAAGCACATTAGACTTACTCCTCATGGGAACGGGGACAACCAGCCCCACCCTGAAATATGGACTCCTGATCCTCCTGAAATACCCAGGGACTGAAGATTAACACACACACGCACTTGGCACACACACCTAATTGTAAGTGTTATGGAGATGTGGGTATTGCATGGCACAAGGGATCATCTCCAGAGCAGTGTTCAGGGAGAAGGGACGTGTGTGTTTGGGCAAGAGAAGCCTGCACTGGCACTACCTGAGCTGTTCCTGCTCTGTAGATAACAGGTACCTTCACATTGTAGGGCTGGCAGACCGGCACCTTCACCTCAAATAAAGGCAAAGTCCTTTCATCTTTGGATTTAATCAGCTTGTAGGTGTCAGGATCATGAAAGGGTCTGAATCAAAGCTCTGCCGATGCTGGAGGCTATTCAAATTGCAGCAAATTCCCACCTCATGGGCTTCCTTCAAGCTCAAATTGATGTTTGGCTTTGAGAAAGGTGCTTTACGACTGTCTTGCTTTACAGTTTATGTGCACGGGCAATGACATCACATTGTGCTCTATTCTGTAATATAACCAGGCATGAGTCATATCACTGCCCCCTAATTGCATTGTTGGCACTTTGTTCTAGGTATCATAGATAGTAGCTTCTAGAACATAAAATTAGCCAGGTTTGTACTATTGCCTGTCTGCATCTGCCTAAGCAGATATTTTGCAGACAAAGTGGCAAAAATTTGGGCAATTTGCTTGGAAGCACGTTCTTTACAAATTGTCTTAAATGTCATTAATTTAATGACAAAGAAAATTCATTAAGAGGTTGACCGTGTGATTGGCCAAATGCAAATTCCTTGCATAGCAAATCAAAGCCACATACACTGCATGGACGCCATGGTACATGAGATTGAGGTTCATCTCTGTCGTCCCCCTGAACGTTCCACGTGCTGCAGTGAGAAACACCCAATTCAGACAATACATTATCCCCAAGGTCAGTTCTTCTTATTCTGGTAGTAGCTAGGCACCTGTCATGGGTCAGGGCCCCATTGTGCTAGGTGCTGTACAATCATATAACAAAGAGAAGCACCTGGCTGAGAAGAATTTACAATCTGAATGTCTACGCTACAGAGCCAATGTGGGCATAGCTATGCTAGCAGAGTTCCTGATGGAGACACAGTGTATACTGACCGAAGGAATTCTTCTGGCACCAGAGTTGTATCTACACTGCACGAGATTAGATAAACCAGCATAGTTGCATCTGCACTGGAAGTTTCGCCGACATCATTGTGCCAACTAGGGCATGTGATTTTTTTCACATGTCTGGCCAACATAGCTATGCCAGCAAAATTAATTTTGTAGTGTAGACAAGTCTCAATCTCACTGGGCAGCAAGGGGACACCCCCGCCCCCCACAGCAGCCCAGCCATGGCAGGCAGCGTGGGAAGGCAGGGGGACCCCCCCTCAGCAGCCCAGCCACGGTGGGTGGCAGGGGACCCTGCAGCAGCCCAGCCATGGTAGGGGAGGACAGAGGGACCCCCCACAGCAGCCCAGCCATGCCATGTGGCAGGAACCCCCCACCAACAGCCCAGCCATGGCAGGTGGTGGGGGAGGGCAGGGGGATCCCCCCGCAGTAACCCAGCCACAGCTAGTGACCCCGCCCAGCAGCCCAGCCAGGGCAGGCGGCAGGGGGACCCCCTGCAGCAGCCCTGTCACAGTGGGTGGAGGGGGAGGGCAGGGGGACCCCCACAGCAGCCTAGCCACTGTGGGTGCTGGACCCTCCTCCCTCCCCGTTTTGTCAAGGATATTTTTAGTCAAAATCATGGACTTCTGTGAATTTTTGTTTATTGCCCATGACCTGTCCATGATTTTTATTAAAAATATCCGTGACAAAATCTGAGTCTTAGTTAGCAGTGGTTCACATTCAAGCTGGAAGGGCATATCCAGTGTGGTCCTGCAGGGATCAGTTCAGGGTCCAGTTCTGTTCAATATCTTCATCAATGATTTAGATAATGGCATAGAGAGTACACTTATAAAGTTTGCGGATGATACCAAGCTGGGAGGGGTTGCGAGTGCTTGGAGGATGGGATTACAATTCAAAATGACCTGGACAAACTGGCGAAACAGTCTGAAGTAAACACGATGAAATTCAATAAGGACAAATGCAAAGTACTCCACTTAGGAAGGAACAATCAGGTGCACGCATACAAAATGGGAAATGACTGCCTAGGAAGGAGTACTGCGGAAAGGGATCTGGGGGTCATAGATCACAAGCTAAATATGAGTCAACAGTGTAACACTGTTGCAAAAAAAGCAAACAACATTCTGGGATGTATTAGCAGGAGTGTTGTAAGCAAGACACGAGAAGTAATTCTTCCGCTCTACTCCACGCTGATTAGGCCACAACTGGAGTATTGTGTCCAGTTCTGGGCACCACATTTCAGGAAAGTAGTGGACAAGTTGAAGAAAGTCCAGAGATGGTCCAGAGAAGAGCAACAAAAATTATTAAAGGTCTAGAAAACATGACTTATGAGGGAAGACTGAAAAAATTGGGTTTGTTTAGTCTGGAGAAGAGAAGACTAAGGGGGGACATGATAATAGTTTTCAAGTACATAAAAGGTTGTTACAAGGAGGAGGGAGAAAAATTGTTTTCTTTAACCTCTGAGGATAGGACAAGAAGCAATGGGGTCTCCACAAAGGTAAGTTGCTCAGGTTTTGGCTTCAGCCCCAGATGGCAGGACTTCAGATTTCTGCCCTGGGCCCCAGCGAGTCTAACACTGGCCCTGCTTTGCGGCCCCCTGAAACCTGGTCATGGTCCCCTAGAGGGCCACGGACCTCTGTTTGAGAACCACTAACCTATCAGATAAAAGCCTGTGCATACACAGATAGATAGAGAGATGTTTTTTATTTAGAGGGTTATATTTAGTTAAGTATAGTTAATAGTAAGTTATAGTGTGTGTATTCGAATCTTTTTTTTTTCTAGTATATATATTCTTCATATATTTAATGTGTAAGCGGGGTCTGAATGAATTCTTCCCTGACAGCGAGCTGGCAGGGGGAGAGACTTCAAGAGCAAACTGTATTTACATGAACACATCTACTCTGCTTAGATATTCAGTAGATAAAGCGGTGTTGCTCAAAGTAATCAACTTTGGCTGGCGTTGGGTTACAAATTACTTTGGTACTGAATGCAAAGGTAGTGAAATGATATTACAAATGTTGTTGTCATTATTGTATGAATAAAGGGGAACAGAATTGTGCTTAACCTGTCCCAAATGAGTGGGACATCCTCAGCTGAAAGGACCTTGTTAAGCCAGGGGCTCAAGTAAAAGGGGTGGGGATAGGTGCCCCAGCCAGGGAATGTGGACTCTCCCCAAGGGTCTGTGGTCTAGGTTTAACCTGTTTCTCCTCACTGTTCAAAGACAGAGCTAAATAGGCTTCAGTAGGAGCTGCTTTGTTATTTTAAATGCTCAAGTAGAGCTGAAATCAGTTGTGGTGGGACTATGTTTCTGCCCAGCCTGCTAAGAGCTAAAAATCATGAACAGACTTTTTAGTGTGTATATATATATATGTATATATACTAAAAAAAAAAAAAAAAAAGAGTTGGCAGATGTGATTGCAGAGCCATTGGCCATTATCTTTGAAAACTCATGGCGATTGGGGGAGATCCCGGATGACTGGAAAAAGGCTAATGTAGTCCCCATCTTTAAAAAAGGGAAGAAGGAGGATCCGGGGAACTACAGGCCAGTAAGCCTCACCTCAGGCCCTGGAAAAATCATGGAGCAGGTCCTCAAGAAATGAATTCTGAAGCACTTAGAGGAGAGGAAAGTTATCAGGAACAGTCAGCATGGATTCACCAAGGGCAAGTCATGTCTGACTAACCTAATTGCCTTCTATGAGGAGATAACTGGGTCTGTGGATGACAGGAAAGCAGTGGATGTGTTATTCCTTGACTTTAGCAAAACTTTTGATATGGTCTCCCACAGTATTCTTGCCGGCAAGTTAAAGAAGTATGGGGTGGATGAATGGACTATAAGGTGGATAGAAAGCTGGCTAGATCGTCGGGCTCAACGGGTAGTGATCAATGGCTCCATGTCTAGTTGGTAGTCGGTATCAAGCGGAGTGCCCCAAGGCTCAGTCCTGGGGCCGGTTTTGTTCAATATCTTCATTAATGATCTGGAGGATGGCGTGGACTGCACTCTCAGCAAGTTTGCAGATGACACTAAACTGGGAGGAGTGGTAGATACACTGGAGGGTAGGGATAGCATACAGAGGGACCTAGACAAATTAAAGGATTGGGCCAAAAGAAACCTGATGAGGTTCAACAAGGACACGTGCAGAGTCCTGCACTTAGGACAGAAGAATCCCATTAACTGTTACAGACTAGGGACAGAATGGCTAGGCAGCAGTTCTGCAGAAAAGGACCCAGGGGTTACAGTGGACGAGAAGCTGGATATGAGTCAACAGTGTGCCCTTGTTGCCAAGAAGGCTAATGGCATTTTGGGCTGTATAAGTAGGGGCATTGCTAGCAGATCAAGGGACGTGTTTGTTACCCTCTATTCGACATTGGTGAGGCCTCATCTGGAGTACTGTGTCCAGTTTTGGGCCCCACTCTACAAGAAGGATGTGGAAAAATTGGAAAGAGTCCAACGGAGGGCAACAAAAATGATTAGGGGTCTGGAGCACATGACTTATGAGGAGAGGCTGAGGAAACTGGGATTGTTTAGTCTGCAGAAGAGAAGAATGAGGGGGGATTTGATAGCTGCTTTCAACTACCTGAAAGGGGGTTCCAAAGAGGATGGATCTAGACTGTTCTCAGTGGTACCAGATGACAGAACAAGGAGTAATGGTTTCAAGTTGCAGTGGGGGAGGTTTAAGTTGGATATTAGGAAAAACTTTTTCACTAGGAGGGTGGTGAAGCACTGGAATGGGTTACCTAGGGAGGTGGTGGAATCTCCTTCCTTAGAGGTTTTTAAGGTCAGGCTTGACTTAGTTGGGAATTGGTCCTGCTTTGAGCAGGGAGTTGGACTAGATGACCTCCTGAGGTCCCTTCCAACCTGATATTCTATGATTCTATGACTGACCTGCAAAGGTCACAGCAGAGAAGAAGGTGACTGACAGGTCAGTGGGAGCAGCAGGAGGCCATCAGGAGCAGCCAGTGGAAGCAGTGAGCCGGCAGCACCGGCCGGTGGGACCCTGGCTGGTGTAGTGACGAGCCGGCAGTCGGCATGAGCGGCCAGCCGGGGCAAACACTCAGATGGTGGAGCAAGCAAGGTGCCTTCTTCCCTGGGTGGGAGGTGAACTCACAGAGATGTACCTCTGAACCCTGGGTCCTCACTGACCAAGGACAACCCACTGAGAGTGGGGTCTGGTGGGGGAGCAGAAATGGGTACAGTAAAGGAACTTTTGGTTGTAGGATTCAAGAACATGAGGTGGAAGGCACTGCCCCACACACTCTGGGGTGAGTGTCCTGCTCACAGTTTTATGTTTATGAATCCTGCTTGTGGCACTTTCCCTAATTAATGTTGAGTGACTTCTCGCCTTTCATTAAAAGTTTCTTTTCTACACTCAGACTCTGTGCTTACGAGTGGGGAAGTATGGCCTCTCAGAGGCGGTGTGTAATTTTCCCAAGTTACTGGGTGGGGGCTCGAACCAGTTCTGTGTTGTATTGTTGAAAAGAAACCTCTAGATATTGAACTTGGCCCTGGTTGCTGCTGGCTCCACCTGGCAGAAGGGTTAAAATGTTATTCTAGGTAGGTGGAATCCACGTCCCTTTGTACCAGTTTAAATAGAATCCCTGTTATATTATTCTTTTTTACAGCCAGTTCTACTATCTTGCCTACCATTAAACAACCTTTTATCACAGTGTAATCCCCGCCCCTCCCAGTTCTCACCTGCTGAGTAAATTATACCACCACTGTGATGGACCATTGCTAAATCCTTGTCAGTGGTTTGGGGATAGGGTGCCCCTTGGATGTATTTCAAACTATAACAAGAAACGTACTCAGAGGTCAGTTTACACAAGGCGGGGGTGTCGGTGTCAGCGCCCCCTGTACTGGGCTAACGGGAAGCAGAGCAATGAGGGAGACTCCACCAAACCCCACTCACCTCCAGGCTTCCCTGGGCCAGTTTTAGGGCAGGTGAACAAAGTGGTTGCCCTGGGCACCAATTTCTGGAGGTGGTGGCACCATACCTCTGTGCTGCTCAGCTGTTGTTTTTTTCCCCTCACCACAGCTGCTCTGAGTAGGGTGACCAGACATCCTGATTTCATCGGGACTGTCCCGATATTAGGGGCTTTGTCTTCTATAGGATCCTGTTACGCCCCACACCTATGCTATCTGGTTACCCCAGCTCCGAAGGGAGCACTGAAAACCTTTTCTGCCTTGATTGGCAAAACACCCAGTCCCAGTCCCGAGCAACCTCCCAGCATTCCTCCGAACCCATAGCCACGCCCACCCCAAACACCACAGGGGTCCAATAATCCTCAGGCCCCCTCCTGCCCAGACACCACATCTGCAGTTACATCTCGCTCCCCACAAGACTCCCCTCCCCCCCCGCCCACACCCTTCTGAGGGAAACAAGGAGTCAGGTCCTGCCTCCCACTGTTTGAAGGGATCCTGTGAGAGAAATCTGTGCCACGCATGGAGCTGCATAAATCCTGGCAGCTGTGCAGGGGTGGGGGATGACTGATGAGGAAAAGCAAAGAGAAGGGATTCCTCAAAGGAAGGGGCAACAATAAGAGATTGGAAGGGGGAGAGAGAGGGCACTTGATGAATGAGGGTGCAGGGAATGTTCCTCCAGGGACAGAGTAGAAGGCATGAAGCCGACAGTTGTGGAAGGAGGAGTGATGGGAGAGGACAGAGAAGCTAGTAGGAAGGGAGGTTCTAACCTATCTCCTAAGGGTGATGTATGTACGAGGCCCCATGGTGTAACATTGGGTAATGCATCACGTTCATCATCCACCTTTCCATCTTCCCATACCCTCTGTGTGTAATGTAAGTAAGGTTTTTTCCTGGCATTAATCCTGTCAGAAGGGTCCACTTCATGAGTCATCTCCCTCCAAAGTGCTCTGTTCAGTGCCATATCCTCTATCACACCACATGCTAACATACCTTCCTTTAGGACATCCCATGACTTCTTAGGTCAGCTTCTTCTCTTTTCCCTTCAGTCTTGATCTCTTGGACTCTCTTACCCATGTAGTTGTCAGGACCGACCCATCTGAGCCTGAACTCCCTCATTTTTCATTCATGGATGTTACTTTGAGCATGTCTTTAACATACACATTCCTCGGGTGGTCTTTCTCACTTAGACCACTCATCCAGCTCAACATTTACATTTCTGGGGGATGGATCATTTGCTCATGTTTCTTCTTCTTTTGCCCAACACTCACTGCCGTACAGTAAACGTCGATGAACCAGTTTTATAGACCTTCTCTTTTAATCTTACTGGTATCTTCCAATTGCATGCTATGCCACTTATCTCTCTCCATTTGAGCGCCATTTGAGTTCTACATGTCGTAAAACTGGGTTAAATAGTGACACTAAATAAATACTAGCAGTTGAAAGCCTGTGCTGTCGCACAGGAATAATTCCTAATGTCTAAGCCAAAAATGTCTGAGAACTTAAAAACTGCACTGTAACAGGCAAATGATGACTGAAAGGAGAGATACTCTAAACATCAAGAGCTCTCAGCCATGCTTGTAGCTGTTTCCTTCACTTCACACTGACTCTACAGACATCCTCAGCTTGGATGTGATGTTTGGGGTTATTGTGTATGCTGGTTATGTTGCTGTGTTGATTTGTGTGTGGTTGTGTTGTGCTGGGAGAGCTATGTGGATTTGCACAGGGGGCATCTGGGCCTATGAGTGTGTCAGCTAGTCCAAGTAATCCACCCTCTATGCAGTCTTCCTCATACAACCAATGAATTTGTTGCATGCAAGTTAGCTGTAGAATAAAGGTGGTGACTGGTTGAGTTTCCCTGGATATCACAATGGTCTAGGACTCTAGGACTCTTGGCAGGGCCGAAATACACGCCTTACTGAACTCATGGGAGTAATTCATAAATTCAAAATGGCTGAGAACTTAAAAACTGGATGGTAACAAACCACAAAACCTGATATTCCACCGGGTGATATTCTGAACAAAAGGAGCTCAACCACGCTTGTTGTCACTTCCCTCCCTTCCCACTGACTCAGCAGACATTTTAGGTTTCAGAGTGACACACAGAATGACATTCTTGGAATCTTATTTTATAGATTTAAGACTCCAGCGGTGAGTTACAAAAATTATAGAAAGAATCTTTATGAAGAGTAAAAGATTAATCCTACTGAATTTATCTGAACCTGCTTGGGTAAAGTGGGGAGTGCGAACGCCAGTTCAGTCCCCTGCCACAGAAATTTTCCCCACCGAAGCAGAACGTCATCGTCATAATTCACTATTATTGGCTGAACAAACCCAAAGTGCTGGACATTGTTACTAGCTCCTTGTGAACAGAGCAGCCTTTACAGCTGTCAAAGAAGCTTTCATGGTTGTCAACTACACCACAAATGAACTAAAAACAGCTTATGTTGAGAATAGATTCACACCTGAGCCCATTTGAGAACACTGCAGGATTATTGTACATGCCATTAGAGTCAATTATGTAGTTATTTTATGGTATAACACTTAATGTTGTTAAATCCTAGTTACTTAAAAAGTTGACTAATTTGTCTGTTCATTTCCTGGCAATTAGTTAATTTCTGTCACTGTATTAAGGAGTTCAAGATCACAGACAATCAAATTAATCACCTCAGGAAATGGAGGTGACTTTTCAAGGTATTTACCGAGGAATAACAATGAGCTGGTAGGACATTGGGGCATTTGAGGTTAATGTCATCGGAGTTATATCAATATCCTTGGGGTCAATGAGAGGCTTCAAGGTAAAGTTCTGCAAAATCGTTGTCAGTAGCAAAAATAGCTGCATCCGAGCCAGACCCTCTCCCACGCAACTCCGTTTCCCTGCAATGAAAAAGGAATATTGAAGAGATGCTGGAGATCTTTCTTTGCAGCATTTTACATGCTGTTTCTATGGACGGAGGATAATGGAAGTCACTCCGAGTTCAGGATGGTAGGAAAGCATTTGGGGCTTAAGAAGCCATTCAAAGATTGTTATAAGGTTTGAGTTCCATATATAAAGCGATCTTTTTTAAATCCAGGTTGGGAAGATGTGGGATTTGAGGAATAGTTTATGCACTTCCCAAGTTAGCTAATAAGTGTTAAGGGGCAAGTAATGTGGTGGTTATTGTGTAACAAGTAAGGAGGTGCGGGCAGGATCATGAGTAGGTGGATGAAGGAATAATTGATCATGCATTCATTTACACCAGACAGACACCAGAAAAGCATGAAGTTACCAAGCAGAGCAAAGAGAGGAGTATGTGTAGTGCATCTGAAAAGTCACTTCAGACAGCTAGCAGGAAGTAACACGGCTTAAAGACTGATAGATGTTTTACTAGCGTGAGAGACTCTTCTTCATGGACCACCTGAAAACCCTCTGCAGACAATGTGAGCCAGTAGAGTCATCAAGGCAAAGCTAGAAGACAGTCTGAGATCTGAAATAAACATGGATAACTTTACCTATAGAAAAAGGCATGAAGAAGTCACTGTTCTTGAAGGCACCATTTTCATCCAAGAAATGCCCTGGGTTAAATTGCTCAGGCTTTGGAAATTCCTTGCTGTCATATAGGACTGACTGCAGTACAGGGAATATAGTGGTGCCCTAAATTAGTAAACATATAAACAGAGTTAAAGTGGATACTATCCAAAGCAGAGAAACCTTCAAAATTCAGAGCTGGACAGTGGGACCCATCTTGATTTTTCTTTATTTCCTTGCAGCTCCTGAACTTCATGTTTTCATCCAGAAGTAGAAATGTTAAAATTCCATGAGAAGAGCTAATCCCACTGAAGTCCCATCCACAGGGAAATCCTGAAATCTCTTCAGAGAGGTTGTTCCTATCTGATCATTATCCTGAATTCAACATCAAAAAGTTTGGGGAGAGTTTGGCTAAGATCTAGAAGTTTCACTTGCACCTCTGAGCTGATGCTCTGAAGCATTTGAGGTTTCCTGGTCAAGATACCGTATTCATCACACCAACAGTTTCCCCATAATTCATAATTAAGCTAAAAGCCCCATGCAATTTTACAGTGAAACTCAGTCAGCAACCCCGCCCCTGAGTATGGTGAGTTCTGGTGCATTTTAACACCTCAACCGGTGCAGAGTTTGGTGGAGATTAGAACTGGGTAAAATTTATCCACCAGAAATGCAGTTTCAGATGATACAAAACTATTTTCAAATTTGACCCAATTAGTTTTATCTGGGGAAAAGTTATTCGCTTCAGAAAACACATATGAGTCAGGGTGTGTGTCTCCCTATAACTTTTACCCCAGAGGCTAAGGTACTTGGGATATGAGAGATGCAAGTTTGAATCCCCAATTTAGAGCAGCAATTTGAACTCAGATCTTTCCCCTATCCAAAATGAGGATTTTAATCTCCAAGCTCTCAGATATTCCAGGATAGGCTCCTTTCAATCTGTCCTTATGAAGCTGTTCCACTTTTTATTAACATTTAAATATCCACTGACCAGTGAGAATGACTCTATAGCCTGGTGAGAAAGGCACTCATCTGGGAGGCAGGATATGTGGATTCAAATCCCTCCTCTGAATCAAGCAGAGGGAAGATTTCAATCCATATTTCTTACCTCCCTGGTTTTTGGCCTAATGGGGGCGGGGGGAGAGGAGGAAGACCTGCGCTTCAGTATTTGGTAGGGGGAAGACCTGTGCTTGAGTCCCTGCTTCAATGAATATTTAAGTATTGATACAAAACAGAATAACTTCTGCAAGAGAGATTGAGGACTCACCCCAGCATAGTCTATAGCCTGGTGTTTAGGATACTCACTAGGGAAATCTGAGTTCAAGTCCCGGCTCCAGAGTGGAGGTACAAATCTAGGTCTCCCACATCCCAGGAAAGTGCCCTATCCACTGGGCTAAAGCGTTAAAGAAGGGGGATAAAACCCACACCAAGATTTCTGAAGTAGACCAGATTTTTCCAACTTGTTGACAAATTGCAAAGATTTTCTGAAGTTAAATGAATATTTTTTTCTGATTTTTTTTGGTTTGCTGTCTGAACTGAGTTCAGTAACTGGCATCATCTGACTAACAGTAAGAGCCCGACTCAATTTTACAGAAACCTCAGCCTTGAAGCGTGGTTTGTTTTGTGGTGTGTATTTATTTGTACTGGTTTGCATTCAATTCCAGAAATGGGCAAAGGTGTGGGGAGCTCTGATACTTTTTAAACTTATTCATTCATTACTCATTTGCATGCGCTATTTTGTTTTGATTTGACCGAACAGTGTCAAGAAGTTTCCCCAGACACACCCCCCTTTGGCCTCAAAAAAGAGGGCAATGATTGCACGCATTGGTGTGATACCAAAATCTTAGCTGCACATCGTTGCTAAAGTTGTTCTCTATTCCGTATCTTACTGCTTCGCAACTAGGCTCTCAAACCCTCTTCTGGATGGAAACCCTAACCTGCAGACTATGAAAGTCTGTTCAGCTGCATACAGGGGCTTGGAAAGTTTCAATATAATTGGTACATTCCTGGCAATTATTTAAAACTCCCATCACACAAAAACTATTTCTATTGTGAACAATTCAAAATTAAAAAGAGAAAAAGGCAGAAGAACTGGCCCTTTCACAGAAACACACAGAACTGACCTTGGGGATAATGTATTGTCTGAAATGAGTGTCTCTAGTCACAGCACGTGGGATACCAAGAGGGGCAAGAGAGATGAATCTCTGGGTCTCATGGACCACAGCATCTGTGTAGGGCATCTGGCTTCGGTCCGCCATGCAGGGGCTTCGGCTTCGGCCGATCACACGGTCAATCTCTTCGTGAATCTTCTCTGTCATCAAATTAATGAGGTTTAACACGAAGACTAAACAACAGGATTCCCATAGATTTGCCCAACAGTCTGTCTCTCTGCCCGCAAAACACAAGTCTCAGCAGATGGACATTGGGAATATAACAAAACAGGTGAAATTTTGTGTTACAGAAACTACTGTACTTCGCAGCTATGACAAAGGGCCAACAATATAATTACAGGGCAGTGATATTGTTCATACCTGGTTCTGTTACTAACTAGAGCACAATGTAAAATTATCACCAGTGCATCTAAATATCTACTAAGCAAGAGAGTCCCAAAGCATCTCCCTGCCCCCGGCCATTTGCTAATATGAAGTTGGATTTTGCACTGGATATAGCTGTTTTTTTAGCACTGGCAGAGCTTTGATTTAAGCCCTTACATGATCCTGTCCTCTATAAGCCCATTAAATCCAAAGGCAAAACAACTTTGCCTTCATTCAGGGGAAAGGGGCCCGTCTGACAGCCCTGGAATGTGAAAGCATCTGTTACCCACAGAACAGACACAGCCTGGTTCGTGGCAGTGCAGGCTTCTCTTTTACAAACACTGCAATTAAACACCCGTGGCTGGCCATGTCAGCTGACTCAGGCTCGCAGGACTCAGGCTACGGGGCTGTTTAGACGTTAGGGCTCAGGCTGGAGCCAAGGCTCAGGGACCCCAGGAAGAGAGAGGATCCCCAAGCCAAAACATCTACACCGCAGTTAAACAGCCCCGTAGCCCAAGCCCTGTGAGCCAGACCCAGCTGACCCGGGCCAGCCACAGATGTTTAATTGTAGTGTAGACATACACATACACTTCCCTTATCAGAGAACCTGAACGCTGATCTGGATTTGAGAGAGGAATTCAGTCACAACAGCCCATTCAGCCTTTGGATCCTCGCCTCAGATGGCCAATATAGGGACAAGTAATGCCCATTGTACTGGTGCTTTTTGGATGAGAACTTCTGCCTGCAGGGGACTAGAGTAAGAAAGTCCCCCAACACATCTTCAACTCACTTCACATGAACCAAAGAACATCCACCACATGGCAGTCACGCAGGTCACTGCCAAACCAGGCCAGATGGTATCTGGTGATTTATTGGGTGAGGGTCTGCCTACATTTACTGATCTATAGAGCCAGGCACTCCTCACATCTCCCCAAGACTTGACATTTTGTGTGTGTGTCACTGTTACCTTCTATTTCTGGGTATTTCATAAGAAGCTTGAGTCCATGTTTCAGGGTGTCACTGGTTGTCCCTGTTCCAGCAAAGAATAAGTCTAATGTTCTTCTTAACAAGTTCTCAGTGGTAAATTCCGACTGGCTGTTGTGTTGCTCCTGCAGAAAGATTTGGTAGAGATGGTTGATAATTGATTGTAAAAGCGTTGGATCTATTGTCAGAAGCCAAAGAAGTCTCATTTTCTACCCAAAATGTGACCTACCTGGCATCGTTATCAAATCCTACAGAAATGGGACATAGTACTGGAGATTACAGCAGCATTATTGCAGTGCTTTGGGCCATTTCTGTTCACTAAGGTGGTTTTACATGAATGAGGTGAATAGGGCTTCCCCCTTTATATTATAATTTCCTTGTCTCCCTTTAGGGGCTTCTGAAAAGCCACGTACTCTGTTGTTCCTTAACAAATAAATCGCACTGATATGTATAACCCACTCCCCAGTAAAGGGGAAGGGCTGCGGCTATCACCTACCTGTTTTATTTTGATGAGGAAAGCATCGATGAAGTCTCGAGGGCAGCTGGGCTCCAGGGACTCTCTGTGCATCTCCACTCTCTCAAAAACAAACTTTCTGAACTCCTCAAAGTGTTTAAAGATTCTCTGGTGAGGCCCAGGGATGTAACGCATGAGAGTCGGGAAAAAATTGTACAGCTGTAAAGATTGAAAGAAAAACACATCTTGGTTTTCCTGGGCAGAGAAGCTTCCTTCATAGTATTTACTCAAATGACTTAACTACAGCAGCACAGACTCTTCTTTTGTGAAATCTTATTTTCTAAATGGATTCTAAAGAACTTTGAAAACTTTACGAACTCACATTACCCAATGCATATATATTCCACACACAAAGTTCAGTGACATTCAGTTACATTAGCTAAAAGACTCTCCATTATTTTCAAAATAAAACCATCTTCAATAGACACATCTTGTTCTTGAAAAATCACACTGATGTGCACTATCTTAACTCTGAACACAAATTTTCTTGCCAAGTGGAAGCACATTATAGATTTTCAAAGGGAAATTTACTTTAGTCGTGCTGAGGTCGAATTTAAGAGACCCACATTCTCTGCCAATGAAACTCCATTGATTTCGAATGAGTTATGCCAGCAGACAGTTTGGCCCTTCATTTGGTACATTTAGTGAGGTTTTCAGGAAGGGGGCATGCAGATAAGTGGCTGTGAGCTGGAAGTGAAAAGGAGTTTATTTTGGAGGTGAGAAATGTGATCACATTCACTATAATGTTGCTTATGTGATAAGGCATGTGACATGTGATTGGTGTGGATGTTAACATTTTAACTGGCAACTTCCTTGATTTTTACCGATAATGTTGATAGTGAATATCCTTAAGCAAATTTAATTCTGAGCTAATGATGTGTTTTGTGTGGGAATTTAAACAATACTTAGAAACAAGTTTGAGGCTGGGTTTGGTAGTAGCTGCAGCCTAACGAGAAGGAAACCATTATGGGAATCTGAAATAACACTTGTTTATGGAAAATTAATAGTTAAAGAAAGAAATTTCTGTCCCCTCCCCCAATACAAAGGAGAAGAATAGAATAAACCCCTGAACATACCTCTGTCCAGGGCGAGCGCTGGATCTTTCTACTTTCCATTATGAGATTTATTAAAGTCACAAATTTCTTATCTTCATAGTCAAACCGGTCCCCAAAGACGATGGAGCAGATGACATTGGAGACGGCGTGGGTGAGGAAGAGGGTGGGGTCAAAGGGCTGCCCTGGAGTAAAACAAAACTAATAAGAATCAGTTTTAATTCAGTGTCTTAACCCTCAGCATCAGAGTCATGGGCAGCACGGGGACGTTGTGGATCTCCAACCACAGGGCAAAACTCAAGGTGGGGCTGACAGCAATATTCCCTGGGGAGGGTGGGTTAAGGCTGCCCCAACCCCCACTCTTACCTCTCACATGCTAAATTAAACACTTGCAACTTTTTTTCTTGGCAATCAGTTTAACTCTGTCTGCTCTGCTGCTCTCTGCCTGATACACTGTGGTCTGACCAGGGGCCATCAGTGCCTCTCTGAGTGACACCTGCCTGTCTGACTTGGGGCCCATTTCACAGAAAGGATCCCAACCCTTTCACAACAGGATCCTGATCAGAGGGCTCTGCCTGAGCCATTGCATGTGTTGTTGTAGCATCATCACTAACTCCCAGAGCGCAGCAATCTCCCCTTGGCACTGACAGCCCCGGCCGTGCAGCGTAAATACACAGTTGTTGTGCTAGGGAAGGAATAAAGGCTCCCAGCACAACAGCACGGGGGATGGGTCTGCTTTCCGCCTTCAGAGTGCGCTAAGCAGGCCCCACAGCTCAGCTAACACAGCTGGAGAGGCTGAATTTCCCACTGGCTCACGAGTGACATCTTAGCTTCTGTTTCAGGTTCTCCCTTCCTCATAAGCACAAGGAACACATGGGGCTGGTCACTAAGAGCTAACCTGGGGCTGCAGCGTCAAAGGGACCAGCACAACATTCCTGGAAATTATTGGCAAGAGTTCACCCCTCTGACCTGAGACCACAGTGCTCATGGGGAACATCCAGAAGCAGCATTTTCTTCATGCACCAGACCCCTGCCTGTGTCCCTCACCCTTCGATTCTCTTTGACTCATTCCCAACAGCAATATCTGCCCCTTGGCTCAGAGTGCACAAGTAGCAGCAGCAGCAGCACTAATGTAGTACCAATGGTGGGGAAGGGTCTCAGTGCATTCTCCTCTCCCACTCACAATTCACCAGATGGGCAGAGCCAGCTTCAGTTTAGCCCTTAGTGTTGCATTAAATATTGCAAGAGGCAGGATGGTCTGTATGAGCCCCTGTACTTTTGCTGCAATTTAGCACTCAAACTCCTTTTCCTTCTGTGGATCCAAACCAGTTCACCCTCCTGGTATATCTGGGCAGTCCCCCTTAAATCTTAGGGCTCCTTCTCTCTCTAGGTGGCCCTGGTGAGGCTTTATTGCTTGGACAGCAGTGCCGAGGATGCCTGTCAAGTGCTAGGTACTCTGTGGGATTAGTAACTCATCTGTCATGGCTACCCCATCCAGCAATTCTGCTAGGAAGGTGGTCACATGCCCAAACATCACATTATATGATGTGCAGTCATCCCAGGGGTACACACTAGTCCTGTAGGCCACCATGACCTAGGGAAGAAAACTGTCCCACTTCTGTTGACTGGCATCTACAACATAGCTGCGAATGTACAGTTCAGACGCTCCACCTGGCAGAGACCTGGGTGTGGCTGGTCATGCCTACTGCTCAGAGCAGGAGTTGGTAGCCAGGATTAGGAGAGTAGGAGCCCAGGGTCAGACCCAGAGGTCAGGTGCCAGAGCCAAAGTCAAAAGTCAAGAATTGGAGCCAAAGGTCAGAGCCGGGTTACTTGGAATTAGGCAAGGCAGGAGCAGGAGCTATCACAACCATGGGCAAATGCTTTGAGCAGCCGCCAAACTGTTGCTGCAGCTGGGCTTAAGAGCTGGTCCGCTGTCTCTTCCCACCAGTCAGGTGGTGTAGCTAATCAGGCAGCCTATCGCAGGCCAGCTGCTCTCGTTAGGTTGCCCAGAGACGGACTCTGCGGCAGCCCCTGATTCCCGACACCAACAGCCTGTCTGACCGTGGGTGGTAAGGTGTAGTACAGGTCTTATTTATCTGAAGGACGTCACACACCCCTTAGAATAAGCATGATTCAAAATTTTTGCCATTGGAATGCAAGGAGTGAGGTTAGCAACCATTTGTGCTTCTTGATCAGGCCGTGGATGAGCCTCTGCCCACTCAGAGAAGTAGCCTTCTCTCATAAGGGTGTACTGACTGACTCTCCCAGAATAACCATAGCTACCATTTCCAGAGGGTGGCTTGTCTGGGTGGTAACCATGGGCGCTCTGAGTGTAGGATGATCTGTCTTATGGGCCCTACAAGACGTCCATGGTCCCTAAGCGACCTGCACCATCCAGGCCAGTAGCATCAACTTCAAACCCTTTGGCTAAGCGTCTCCATCCCCAACTGTCCCTGTAACCAGGGGCAGCTCTAGGCACCAGCAAAGCAAGCACATGCTTGGGGCAGCCCATTTGCAGGGGCGGCAGGATCCAGTATGGGAGCTGAGAACCAACAGGGGGCCCTGGGAGCTGTAGTTCCTTGGTTAGCTCCCTGCCTATAGAGCCAGCCCTGGAGCAGGGAAAGAACTACATTTCCCAGCATTCCCTTGGCCGCTACCAACAGGAAAGAGGGGGAGGGAGTGAGGTAGCTGAGACCTCATGCTGCAGCCTGCTGTGAATGGAGAGCTGCGCTGTGAGTAGGGATTCCATATTTCAAAAAATAGGACACTCCACGGGAGGGAGGGTAGTCCCACCCTGCCACCATCCACTCCCTCTGACTGCCCCCCACAGAAACCCCAACCCATCCAACCCGCCCTGCTCCCTGATCACCCCCATCCCTAACTGCCCCCCAGGACCCCACCCCCTGTCTAAGCGCCGCTGCTCCTTGTCCCCTGATTGCCCCCTCCCGGAATCCCACCCCCTATCTAAGCCTCCCTTCTCCTTGTCCCCAACTGCCCCCTCCTGAGACCCCCCCCAACTTCTGCCCTAGGACCCCACCCCCTACCTGTCCCCTAACAAACCCCTGGGACTCCCATGCCTATCCAACCGCTGCCTGTCCCCTGACTGCCCCCCCAAGCCCCCTGACCCATCTAACCCCCCCTTCTACCTGCCCGACTGCCCCCCCGAACCTCCGCCCCATCCAACACCCTAGCCCCCTTACCGTGCCACTCAGACCAGCGTGTCTGGCTCCGCACAGCACCAGACACACTGCTGCATACATGTTGCCGTGCTCCCCCGCAGAGCCACAGTCTCCCCCCCCCCCCAGCACCTGCCTTCCAGATTTGAACACCTCAAAATTAAGGAGTGCTCACGCTCAGTTTGGGCAGTTGTTACTTCATTTCTCCCAAATCAAATATACTGATCCACTGTAACTTGCTGTAGAAAAGGTAGGATAAAATTGAGCAAGAAATGCTTCCCAGTGGTTATTAGGACTGGAATTGCTATTTTCAACAGCCATTCCTTTTTTTTTTTTAAGTTTTAGTTTTATTTGTTTAAAAGGAAGACAGTGATATTGCATTGGCAAATTCCCCATAGAAAGAAAGAGTGGAACAAAAAAATAATAAAGGCACCTCAACTTTTCCTCATTTATGTAGGACAGTCTTATAATGTGCATCTAGATATCCTCCAGTCACACAAGCTGAAAATTGTTCCACTTTACTGCAGTTCTGTAACCATATGGGAACCAATCCTGTCTGTGTTCTGTGCACATCCAGAATTCCTGCTGAATGACTTGCTGTGGGAGCGAGTTACCAGTGACCCAGGGCTGTGGCGGAAGGGGGGGTGCAGATGGGGGTGGGAGAGAGCCCAGGGCTGGGGCGGCAGGAGGTGTGTGTGGTGGGGGAGAGCCCAGGGCTGGGGCAGCAGGGGGGAGCGGCGAGGAGCCTAGGGCTGGGACGGGGTTTTTTTGCTTGGGGCGGCAAAAAACCTAGAGCCGGCCCTGCCTGTAACGGGGTCAGCACCCACCCCTCACGAGTGCCCCCTTTTCTCTGGCCAATATGCCTGCGATCACAATCTTTTTTTGGGGCAGCACCTTCCTCTGGCAGGCGGTCCCCTTTGGCTGGTTGGTTGGTTGGTTGGGTGTGAGCTTGCTTTTGGCTTTTGTTCTTATCTCAAGCTGGCACCTGCCTCTCACAACCACCCTCCTTGCAAGCACTGTCCAGGCTCAGTCTCCTGGACAGAGCATCAACATTCGTGTACTGTTAGCCTGGATGGTGTCTTATCTGGTATTGGAACTGAGCCAGCTGTTCCAGCCACCAGTGCAATTGTCCTTGGGCATCATGGAAATTATAAAGCCCTTGGAGGGAACCATGATCTGTTCTTCTCAGGAATCCTTTCCACAGCAGGAAGTGGCAAACATATTTTGTGAAGTTCACCACTGCCAGCAACTCTGCATTAGCCACGGAGTAGGTCTGCTCTGCTTTGTTCAGCATCCTGCTGACATATGCAACTACTCTTTCCTTGTCTCCATATGGTTGAGTCAAGACAGCACCAATACCAGCTTCACTGGCATCTGTATCTAGAATGGATGGTGCTGGGGATCTCAGTAGGCCTGTATTGTTACAGACATGAGCCTCCACTTTAGTTTCAGAAAGGCTTCTTGGCAGGGCTAGTCCACTCAAACATCCACCTCGTCTCTGCCAGCTTGAGTAGTGGCTGTGCAATTGTGGCGAAACAAATAATGATTCTCCAGTAAAAAGCAACAGAGGGTTCTGTGGCACCTTTGAGACTAACTCAAAGTCTCAAAGGTGCCACAGGACCCTCTGTTGCTTTTTACAGATTCAGACTAACACGGCTACCCCTCTGATACCATTCTCCAGTAGTATGAAACCAGACCAATGAAACGCTGCTCCTCAGTGACAGCCCTCGGCACTGACCAGGACTGGATGGCTTCACCATCAACATCCCTTGAGATCATATGCCCCAGGTAATTTACTTTGTCACAGAAAAAAATTGCATTTTGCTGAATTCACCTTTAAGTTGGCTTCGCGTAGCCTCTCCAGCACAGCTCCCAAGTTCTGCGGGTGCTTCTCAAATGACCTCCCAGTGATGATGCCATCAAAATACACCAGGCAAGATGTTTCCTGCATGTCTGCCAGGATGGCACCCATATAGTCCCCTGCTTAGCAGATCCATCATACTTCCTTCCTCCACTTTTTATTTTTCATGTCTATTTCAAATGTATGCTGCTTGCAGTACAGAACAGTCCTTCCTATCTGTTTGTATAGCATACACACAATAAAGCCCCAATCTTGGGATCTGTACTCACTACTGGAATATAAATAGTAATAATCAGTGGGTCACTTATAAAGCACTGTCCATTTACACAGTGCTTTCCAATCATTCCTGTGGGAGCCCATCATTATAGAATGTAGGTGCCAAATTTGTATCAGACGTGTAGCAGAGATGAAAATGAGAATAAGCAACTCTAGGCCTGGGTGTCTCATTAACGCAGCAGACTGACGATAAATGGATCCACTCTTACCTGGTTCACTGTCTTAGCTTCTGCCAACTGTAGACAAACATTTTCCATTTGCTCACTGGCCATAGATCAGTGGGTAGAAAACATGGGGAACAATGGCCAGAAAAGGTCATCTTTAGACCTTTGCCCACATACTTTTGTATTATATTAACACAGTTAGTTATATGTGCAGATAAAGGCTTTAGTTAGAAAATGTTTGAACCAATATCAATATCTGAACCACTGCTCAGTATTTAATATCATGAAAAGCAGAAAGACTTTAACTGACTCTTCAATTCTAATTTCCAACAGACATAAAGTTGATCCTCACCATGAGTGTTTTTGAGCCTTTCCACCAGGAAATGGGCTTCCTCTAGGATTCGCTCTTCAGAGCTCTTTTTCCCCATCCCAAAATTCCTCAAAGTGGTGAGGGTAAATCGGCGTAGCTCCTTCCACGGCCCCACACTGTTCATAGGAATACCTGAAAAAGGGAAGAGAATGGGAAAGAAAGGAGGGAAGGCCCTGCCCCTCTAGCTTCTGCTCCTGCTGCACCCACAAGCCAGCCAGAGACCTCTGCGTAATCACGGGTGCTCTTTATTTACAGTTTACTTTCCCACCACCTTGTAGCTACAAACAGCTTCAGTCTTGCAGCCAGCAGCGATGAGCTTCCACTCCCTCTATTCTCTGGCTCCTCCCCTTTTCTTCTCCCCTTGGCTTCCTTCCTGCCAGCCTTTATGTTGCCCCTAGCTAACGAGGCCGGCAGCTGTTCCCCGTTTGCCACTCAGGCCTGGGCTTACTCAGCCCGTTCCAATTCCCCTTTCTTGATTGGAGCGGGTATGACAGAGGCCTGGCTCAGAGTTTTTTAGCCAGTACCCTGTCACAATTAACATGTCCAGTACCTGTAGTTTGTTCTCTAACAGAGCGTGGCCCATCACAGTAATGAGGATTCTTCCAGTCACAGTAAGTAGAGCAAAGTATATGTACTGGCACAAACTAAAAATTAGAAGTAAACTGGGAAACACATTAATTTGCCAAATTTTAACCATTTAGGCTAAAAATTTTCTGTCTGTGTGCCTCAGGTTGAACGTTTTTTGAATATTTCAGCCAAAGTGTTCAGCCATTTCCATGAACAAAGTTAAGGGAAAATATGTTGTTCTACCCATGTTAAAAAATGCTGGGACCTTTTCTTTGAGAAACTCTAGCACTCCCATTTGGGAGCTGGGATTTGAAATTTGGCTAGGGGCTGACCTTTGTGTCAATGTGTGACTTTGCCATTCCCATGAAAATCTACCCAAATGTCACTAAATTATAAGCCCTTGAAAAATCTCATTTCACACATTGTCAGTGGAGATTTAAGGTATATCTACACTAGGAAATTAGGTCGAATTTATAGAAGTCAATTTTTTAGGAAGCGATTTTATACAGTTGATTGTGTGTGTCCCCACTTAAGACAATTAAAACCATTAAGTTGGCGGAGTGCGTCCACAGTACCGTGGCTAGCATCGACTTTCGGAGTGGTGCACTGTGGATAGCTATCCCACAGTTCCCGCAGTCCCCACTGCCCATTGGAATTCTGGGTTGAGCTCCCAATGCCTGATGGGGCCAAAAATTTGTCGCGGGTGGTTTTGGGTAAATGTCGTCAGTCAACCCTCCCTCCCTCTGTGAAAACAATGGCAGCCAATCCTTTTGCGGCTTTTTTCCTGGGTGAACCGTGCAGACGCCATAGCACTGCAAGCGGGAGCCCGCTCAGCTCTCCGTCATCACTGCTGTTGCAGGCAAGTCTAAAGGGTAGTGACTCTGGGACATGTGCGGGCCTGTTTAGATTTTAGGCACATCATATTCCTCTCCTTTGTCGCTGGAGAAGAAGTCTTGCAGCCGTTCTCATCAGTAGGACTTGTAGCCATTGGAACAGCAATGGCGTTTTGCTCACTCCGCCACTTCCGCTGCAACTCTGCCATCCCAAGCTCTTGCAATCCAGCAGCAGATTGTGCAGTATGACTGAAAGCCATTGTCATATGTATGACTTTTAGCCGTCCTCGGAGCAGCAATGCAATGTTGTTTTGCTCGCTCCGCCACTTCCGCTGCAACTCTGCCATCCTGATGTCCAGCAACCTGGCTGCTCTCCCACCCAGCAGCACTGTGCGGTCGCACCTACCCCAGCCTACCCTGTGCTCCCATAGCTCATGAACCCTGGACAGTAGTAAGGAGCAGTTGAACTATAGTCTTAGCAAGTGCAGAATGGTGGTGCAATGTGCCTTTGGATGTTTACAAGCTCACTGCCACTGTTGATCAGACCTCAGCGCAACTAGCATTTGCATTGTTATTGCTGCTTGCTGTGTGCTACATAATATCTGTGAGAGTAACGGGGAGACGTTTATGGCGAGGTGGGAGGTTGATACAAATCGCCTGGTGTCCGATTTTGAGCGGACAGACACCAGGGCGATTAGAAGAGCACAGCAAGGTGCACTGTGCATCACAGAGACTTTGGCCTGGTCTACACTACGGGTTTAGGTCGACTTTAGCAGCGTTAAATCGAATTAAGCCTGGACACGTCCACACGACGAAGCCCTTTCTTTCAACTTAAAGGGTCCTTTAAACCGGTTTCTTTACACCACCTTCGACGAGGGGATTAGCGATAAAATCAGCCTTTGCGGGTCGGAATTGGGGTAGTGTGGACGGAATTCGATGTTATTGGCCTCCGGGAGCTATCCCACAGTGCTTCATTGTGACCGCTCTGGACAGCACTCTCAACTCAGATGCACTGACCAGGTAGACAGGAAAAGACCCGCGAACGTTTGAATTTCATTTCCTGTTTGCTCAGCGTGGAGAGCACAGGTAACCACACAGAGCTCATCAGCACAGGTAACCATGATGGAGTCCCAGGATCGCAAAAGAGCTCCAGCATGGACCGAACGGGAGGTACGGGATCTGCTCGCCATATGCGGAGATGAATCAGTGCTAGCTGAACTCCGTAGCAGTAAAAGAAATGGCAAAGTATTAGAAAAGGTCTCCAAGGCCATGAAGGACCGAGGCCATAACAGGGACACACAGCAGTGCCGCGTGAAAATTAAGGAGCTACGGCAAGCCTACCACAAAGCCAGAGAAGCAAACGGAAGGTCCGGGGCAGAGCCGCAAACTTGCCGCTTCTACGCGGAGCTGCATGCCATTCTAGGGGGTGCAGCCACCACTACCCCAACCGTGTGCTATGACTCCGTCAATGGAGAAACACACAGGGAAGAGGGTTCAGGGAACGAGGAAGATGAGGATGGAGGTAATGTAGGTAGCTCACAGCAGCAAGGAAGCGGAGAAACCGGTTTCCCCAACAGCCAGGATATGTTTGTCACCCTGGACCTGGAACCAGTAACCCCCGAACTCACCCAAGACCCTGAGGGCACACAGGCGACCTCTGGTGAGTGTACCTTTGTAAATATTACACATGGTTTAAAAGCAAGCGTGTTTAATGATTAATGATTAATTTGCCCTGGCAATCGCGGCCAGTACAACTACTGGAAACTTCTCTTAACATGTATGGGGATGGAGCGGAAATCCTCCAGGGACATCTCCAGAAAGCTCTCCTTCATGTACTCCCAAAGCCTTTGCAAAAGGTTTCTGGGGAGGGCTGCCTTATCCCGTCCGCCATGGTAGGACACTTTATCACGCCAGGCCAGTATCACGTAGTCTGGAATCATTGCATAACAAAGCATGGCAGCGTATGGTCCCGGTGTTTGCTGGCATGCAGACAACATCCATTCCTTATCTCTCTTTCTTATCCTCAGGAGAGTGATATCATTTACCTGGTTGAAATGGGGTGATATCATTCACCTGGTTGAAATGGGGTGATTTTATTAAGGGGACATTCAGAGGTGCCCGTTCCTGCTCTTCTGAACAGAAATGTTCCCCGCTGTTAACCACGTGGTGGGGGGAGGGGTGAAGTGATCATCCCAGAGAATCGGGTGTGTGTGTGTGGGGGTGGTTTACTTGGGTTTGTGCTGCATGTTAACCCGGAAACCGCAGCCCCTCCTTTTACATTGAAAACCCATTTTAAATAGCCAACCCAATTCATCCTTGATATGGGAAATTATCCCCCTACTTGTGTGAGGAATTAATAAAGAATGCATGAATGTGAAATAACAATGACTTTATTGCCTCTGCAAGCGGTGCTCGAAGTGGGGAGGCGAGGGTGGGGGTGGTTGGTTTACAGGGAAGTAGAGTGAACCGGGTGGGGGGGGCGGAGGGTTCATCAAGGAGAAACAAACAGAAGTTTCACACCGTAACCTGGCCAGTCACAAAACTCGTTTTCAAAGCTTCCCTGATGCGCACCGCGCCCTGCTGTGCTCCTCTAACCGCCCTGGTGTCTGGCTGCACGTAATCAGCGGCCAGGCGAGTTGCCTCAACCTCCCACCCGGCCATAAGTGTCTCCCCCTTACTCTCACAGATATTGTGGAGCGCACAGCAAGCAGCAATAACAATGGGGATATTCTTTTCGCTGAGGTCTGAGCGAGTCAGTAAGCTGCGCCAGCGCGCTTTTAAACGTCCAAATGCACATTCCACCACCATTCGGCACTTGCTCAGCCTATAGTTGAACAGGTCCTGACTCTTGTCCAGGCTGCCTGTGTACGGCTTCATGAGCCATGGCATTAAGGGGTAGGCTGGGTCCCCAAGGATCACGATAGGCATTTCAACATCCCCAATGGTTACTTTCTGGTCCGGGAAGAAAGTCCCTTCCTCCAGCTTTCGAAACAGAGCAGAGTTCCTGAAGACGCGAGCATCATGTACCTTCCCGGCCATCCCACGTTGATGTTGGTGAAACGTCCCTTGTGATCCACCAGGGCTTGCAGCAGCATTGAAAAGTACCTCTTGCGGTTTATGTACTCGGTGGCTTGGTGCTCCGGTGCCAAGATAGGGATATGGGTTCCGTCTATGGCCCCACCACAGTTTGGGAATCCCATTTCAGCAAAACCATCCACTATTGCCTGCACGTTGCCCAGGGGCACTACCCTTGATATCACCAGGTCTTTCATTGCCCTGGCAACTTGGATCACAGCAGCCCCCACAGTAGATTTGCCCACTCCAAATTGATTCCCGACTGACCGGTAGCTGTCTGGCGTTGCAAGCTTCCACAGGGCTATCGCCACTCGCTTCTCAACTGTGAGGGCTGCTCTCATCTTGGTATCCTGGCGTTTCAGGGCAGGGGAAAGCAAGTCATAAAGTTCCATGAAAGTGCCCTTACGCATGCGAAAGTTTCGCAGCCACTGGGAATCGTCCCACACCTGCAGCACGATGCGGTCCCACCAGTCTGTGCTTGTTTCCCGGGCCCAGAATCGGCATTCCACGCCATGAACCTGCCCCAGTGACACCATGATTTCCACATTGCTGGGGCCTGTGCCTTGTGAGAGGTCTATGGCCATGTCAATTTCCTCATCACTCTCTTCGCCGCGCTGCAATCGCCTCCTAGGCTGGTCCGGGTTTCGCCTTGGCATGTCCTGGCTCTGCATATACTCCAGGACAATGAGCGTGGTGTTCATAGTGGTCATAATTGCCGCGGTGATCTGAACGGGCTCCATGATCCCAGTGCTAGCTATGGCGCCTGGTCAGAAAAAAGGTGCGAAACTAGTATCTGACGGACCAGGAGAAGGAGGGAGGGCGGGAGGGCCAAGTGACGACATGGCGTACAGGTACAGGGAATTAAAATCAAGAAAGGTGGCTGTGCATCAGGGAGAAACACAAACAACTGTCACACAGAATGTTCCCCCCAAAGATTAAACTGAAAACCCTGGGTTTAGCAGGCCGTTGATTTCATGGAGGGAGGGGAAGCAAATGAATACAGAACAAATCTATTTTTTACATCTTAAGCTGGCAGCCGACGGTGCAGCATGACTGATAGCCTCTGCAGTACGATGACGACGGATACCAGTCGTAATATACCATCTTCTACCAAAAGGCAAGGGGCTGCTGCTGTGTAGCAATGCAGCCCCACGTCTGCCAGCCCCACGTCTGCCAGCACCCAGATCGCCCTCGGCCTCTTCTGGGTGCTTAGCAGACAATACTGGGCAATTGGCAGAAAATAGTATACTACGACTGATAGCCATCATCATCGAGACAGTAGCATGTCTGCCCAGGTGCCCATGATTGACAGCCACTGCAGTACGATGACGACGGATACCAGTCGTAATATACCATCTTCTACCAAAGGGCAAGGGGCTGGTGCAATGCAGCCCTTTGGCTGCCAGCCCCACGGCTATTAGTCATGCTACACTGTCTACCGCCAAAAGGCAGTTAGCAGCTGCTGCTGTGTAGCAATGCAGTCCCACGTCTGCCGGCACCCAGAGGACATATGGTGACGGTGAGCTCAGCTGAGCTGAGCGGGCTCCATGCTTGCCGTGGTATGTTGTCTGCACAGGTAACCCAGGTAAAAAGGCACGAATCTATTGTCTGCCGTTGCTGTGACGGAGGGGGAGGGGCCTGACGACATGTACCCAGAACCTCCTGTGACACTGTTTTGCATCATCCGGGCATTGGGATCTCAACCCAGAATTCCAATGGGTGGCGGAGACTGCGGGAACTGTGGGATAGCTGTGGGATAGCTACCCATAGTGCAATGCTCTGGAAGTCGACGCTAGCCTCGGTACTGTGGACACGGTCCGCCGACTAGAGCACTTAGACCATTTTATGTGGGGACACACACAATCGGCTGTATACAACCGATTTCTATAAAACCGGCTTCTATAAATTCGAACTAATTTCGTAGTGTAGACATACCCTTTGAAAACCAGTTTCTCCTTGATTTAAACCCGCCCCCTTTGTTGATTTTAATTCCCTGTAAGCCAACCACCCTCCCCCCTTCGAAATAAAGCAACTATTGTTTTGAAACCATGCATTCTTTCTTCATTAATTAAAAATAAATGAGATAATGGAAAAGGTAGTCGCGGGTAGTTTGGGGTACATGTCATCAGTCGCCCCCCTTTTCCCCCCCTCCCACCATGAAAGCAATGGCAGACAATCCTTTCGCGCCCTTTTTCCTGGATTGCCCATGCATACGCCATAGTTCTGCAAGCGGGAGTCCGCTCAGATCAACACTGCAGTTGTGAGCATTGTAAATAAACACCTCACATTTGCCCTTGGAGATTTTAGCATATATATTGGCATTGCGTCTTTTGGAACAGAGTTCTGATAGCAATGATTCATCTCCCCATACAGCGATCAGATGAGCTCACCACACTGGTCAAACAGGAAATGAAATTAAAAAGTTCCCGGGGCTTTTCCTGTGTACCTGATTAGTGCATCTGAGTTGAAAGTGCTGTCTTGAGCGGTCACAATGGTGCACTCTGGGATAGCTCCTGGAGGCCAATACTGTCAAATTGCATCCACACTACCCTGAATTCGACACGGTGATGTCGATTTCAGCACTAATCCCCTCGTCGGGGAGGAGTACAGAAATTGATTTTAAGAGCCCTTTAAGTCGAAAAAAAGGGCTTAATCGTATGGACGAGTGCAGGGTTAAATCGATCTAATGCTGCTAAATTCGACCTAAATTCATAGTGTAGACCAGGGCTTAGTGTTTAGCGGCTAAAGTCTCCAAAGATACTGTCATCACTGGACATACACCAGCACCACTCAGCTCCTAGTGCTGGTCCACAAATAAAGATGACAACCTACTACTGTTAATGGTTACTCCATTAGCTCAAGTGGCAGAGCTAAAGTTTCCAGCGGCATCAGCGTAACATATTATAAAAGTGGCATCCCAGCCTAGAGGCAGTAGGAGAGACAGATGTAGCCCTTGGGAGGTGCCAGAATGATGGTCACTGGTGATGATGAGGGAGGTGATGGTGATGAGAAAGATGATGGCTAGCATTTCAGGTTATTCTGCAAGGGATGGTGTGAGTATATGGATGTGCAGGTGTACATTCCGTAGTATCTCTATCTACTTTACTGAGTTGGGATGTTTGTGACAGGACTAAATGTATTAATAAACAATATTTGTAAATATAAAAGAGTTTCTATAGTGTGAGTGTTGCAACTGTGCACATCAGGGTTCCCAACTGTATAATAATTTTTATAATTCTGGGCCTGATCTTGGGGGCAAGAACCTGGCAACCCTCAAAGTGATAACTGGGAATTCTTAAGTAATCTATATAATGAATACATAATCTAAAGCTCAGGCAACAAAGTGAAACAATAATAAAAATAATCCTCCACCCCTCCTGGGACATACCTAGTCTAGTGAGGACAGGCAGTGGCATGGCTACAATGGCACAAGTGGTGCAGTTGCCAATGCCCAGAAGTTTATGGGGGTTCAACCAGATGGAGCAGTGCTCCAGCACGTCACCTGGAGCATGGCGTCGGACAGAGGAGCAGCCGGGCCAGCTCTGTGTGGCATTGCGACTGGGTATTCAGGTTTGGACTGGTTGCCCTTTGTCATGACAGAAGAGTAGTCAGCCGAAACCTGAGTGGTGATGCAACCCTGTGCGCCAAGTCACAACCCCACTCATCACTCCAGTTGGACTCAGGCCATGTGAGTGTGGGGTGGGAGATGGGCACCACTGGGCAGCCAGGATTGGGAGTAGCAGCCCTAACCTGGGATGGCAGTGGAGCGCTGAACTGCTGGGTCACCAGTGCGTGGCCAGGAAGGTCTCAGGGGCAGTAGGTGAAGGGCTGGAGGGCCAGTTGTTGAGGTGTTATAGGGGGAGTGGGAAGCATCAGTGATCTGCAGGGTGAGGAATTGAGGGCAAGTGGGGTGAGATGTGAGAGGTGTGGAGGGAAATAGTGGATTTTGGGGGTGATGAGGTGAGTTGTAGGCTGGGATGTTGTGGGGGAGGGAGGAAGGTTGGGGGCTATGGCCTGTGATTTGAAAAAGGGGCTACCTAATGTATTCTTGGACCAGGGACCTCTGGGGCCTTGTTACACCACTGAGCTTGGGAAGAAGGGGATAGGAATTCATGACCCTCTTGGCCTGTCCAGCTCTGGTCTCCTGGCTGTATTCTGGCCCTTCTGTTATGCGATGGCCTAGTCACTGCTTCTCACTCACCTGTAGTGAGATGTTACCACCCATTCATGTCAGGGAGCTAGTGGAGTAACAGAGAATGGAACCAATCTTTGCTACTGTTCTAAATGAAACTCCAGCTGCTTCCCCTTGTGTCATCTCAGTTGTGTTCTCCACATATAGAGAACATCAGCTCTATATGCTGATGTTACTGGAAATTTACCTTTTTTGTCGGGCAACCTTTCAAATACTGGCATACGTCCTCTGTCACTGAACTCGTCCCCTTGATCAATCAGCGCTTCCTTCACAACTTCATGTCCATACAGCACCACAACCCGCTCTGAGCCCAAATATATTGTGAAAATCGGGCCGTACTTTGCACTGAGCTGTCAAAGTTAACACACAAAACCAGCACGTTTTAACATAAATCCACTTAATTAAGAATAAGAATGTGATCAGATCAAATTACAAATTAATGAAAGAGCTCATATGCGGCTAAGATAATACTAGTCAGAGTTTACTATTCTGATTTGGGAATTGCCTGACATTTGCTTCAGTTTCTAATCTTGATGTTCTGTTAACACTGTGTTTTTCCTAGAGAGATAGAGTGAGTGTGAAAGAAGGATCATTCTATCTGTGTTATATAATTATCTCATCCTGCTAGCAGTTGGAATTAATGCAGGTCCTTTCATTTGTGAGCTCCAGCAATTTGCACTATTTAACTAAAGACAATTCAGTTCTACTCTGAAAAATGACTGTGTACAAATGACACTTCTAATGCCACAGAACTCCTGCCTCCATTTATTCATAGCAACATCTGCTGACTTTATAATGACAAGACAGTTTTTCCTTATTCCTGTCAGCCCTGCAGAGCCAGAGAGAGAGTGGAGTGAGATTCTGTTCCCCCTTTTACATTACAAATAGACTTACTGCCTAATTTCCAATCCATTACACCTGTGCAAATCAACCACAATGGGGTTACATATCTGTAACTCTTTACGGTAGGATTCAATGAGAATGAGGTTGAACAGATGTAACTGGGGGCAGAGTTTCTCCTGTTTAACTTTTATTATTTGCGATGGTGAGCAAGAAGGAAAGAAACCAACTTGGCAGTCAGATCCCAGGCTGTGGATTGCCATTCGCATGTGAGATGATGGTATTTGAGATGACAATTATAGTGAAACAATAGCATGGGCAGAACAAAGCCATTTTTTCATAGCTGACCTGCAGTTGACACCTTACCATCCCCTTGTGAAGCAGGCAAATATCATTACAGCAATTTTACAGATGGGGAAATTGAGCGCTTAGGTGACTTACTTGGATGCACCCATGGGCTACATCTGCACTTGGGGCTACGGGTTTGATTCCCAACTCGAGCAGACCTACTCATGCCAGCTCTCATTGGGCTAGCCCACTAAGAACAGTGGCATAGCCACAGTAGCAGAGAGCGTGGCATGGGCTAGCTGCCCCAAGTACATACCCCAGGGGTACAAGTAGGTTTATGCTTAGAGTGGCTAGCCCACGCTTCTGCAGCTATTACTATTTTTAGAACACTAGTTTGATGGCATAAGTCTGCCCATGTGCGCTGGGAATCAGACCCCAAGCTCCAAGTGTAGATGTAGCCAGAGTCTGTTGCAGAGGTAGGAATAAAAACCAGGTCTGACTGCCATTTCTCGACAGACCCCACTAGACCACTCCCCCCACAGTGTGATTGTCTATACAGCTTGCAGTGAAGCTGGGCAGGTATATTCTGGATTACCTGTGGCTAAGACACCTATAATAAAAGGCATACGTTAACATGAACAGTTTATATCTAGCATTCAAGATTGATTATTTTTGTGGAGGGGGGGAGAATTAAGACTGAACTATGAGGAGTTGAGTGACATGGGATTGTCACTGTGTAAACGCCAGACATTTCATAGAGTTCTGCTTGAGCTACGCTCTGCTTAACCTCCAACGACAACCAACAGGGCCGGCTCTAGGCACCAGCAAAGCAAGCAGTTGCTTGGGGCGGCAGATTTGCAAGGGGCACAAGAATCCAGCATGGGAGCTAAGAAGCAACAGGGGCCCCTGGGAGCTATAGTTCCTTGGTTAGCTCCCTGCCTATAGAGCCAGCCCTGGAGCAGGGAAAGAACTACATTTCCCAGCATTCCCTTGGCCACTAGCAACAGGAAGGGGTGTGGGAAAGGAGTATGGAACTGAAATCTGCAGCTTGCTGTGAATGGTAGGAACAGAGCCAGCTCTAGGTTTTTTGCCATCCCCCTCCCCTGCCCACACCCCCTGCTACCCCAGCTTTCGCCCCCACCTGCACTCCCCTGCTGCCCCAGCCCTGGGCTCTTCCCCCCCACACTCCCCTGCCGCCCCAGCTCTGGCCCCCACCTGCACCCTCCTGCTGCCCCAGCCCTGGGCTCTCCCCCAAAGAAGGAATTGGGGGGACTAAATGGACGGTGCACCTCTCTATCTGAAGCCTAGCAAGGGAGGTATGTGGATCCCACTAGAATTTAAAATGAAAAGTAAGGGAGGGGAGGCTCTAGACCTGGGCAGCTTTAGATACAGTAACAGGCACTTAGGAGGATTTCCACTTCTGAGCCATGGAAACAGAAATTGACTTTTCCTCTCCAGATATAGCTAATATTCAGAAAGGGAATCTAGCACCTGTGTTCCAGATTTGAACACCCTCAAAATTCACGAGTGCTCAAGCTCAATTCAGGCAGCTGTTACTTCATTTCCCCCAAATCAAATATACTGATCCACTGTAACTTGCTGTAGAAAAAGTTGAATAAATTGAGCAAGAAATGCTTCCCAGTGGTTATTAGGACTGGAGTTGCTATTTTCAACAGCCATTCCTTTTTTTTTTTTTAAGTTTTAGTTTTATTTGTTTAAAAGAAAGACCGTGATAGTGCATTCCCTATAGAAACAAAGAATGGAACAAAAGAATAATAAAGGCACCTCAACTTTTCCTCATTTATGTAGGACAGTCTTATAATGTGCATCCAGATATCCTCCAGTCACACAAGCTGAAAATTGTTCCACTTTACTGCAGTTCTGTAACCATATGGGAACCAATCCTGTCTGTGTTCTGTGCACATCCAGAATTCCTGCTGAATGACCCGCCCTGGGAGCGAGTTACCAGTGACCCAGGGCTGGGGCAGCAGGAGGGTGCGGCTGGGGTGGGGGGTAGCCAAAAAATTTTTTGCTTGGGGCAGCAAAAAACCTAGCGCCGGCCCTGACAACCAAACAATAGATGAGAAACAAATACTTTTACCTCACGCACTGATTGGGGCAACTTCTTCGTATTCAGCTGCAGTGCATTTCCGATGATGGGAAAAGCAACAGGGCCAGGCGGCAGCTTCCCACTTCCAGACATCTTTTTCCATGCTGAAAGGAAAAGAAGGCAAGAGATGCACACTGCCAGGAAAATAGTTGTTGCTCCCAGAGGCTCCATTACAGAGTAGCAATTATTCTGGGTTCTAGCAGGGAGTTTACTGGTATTTCAGAATCCACACTTTATATATTGTGCGGTGGAACAGAGCATGCAAGCTAATAGCTGCTCTCAGTTCCGCTTGGTAAACTAGATTAGTCATTGTTCAGCAAAAGAGACCTGATATCAAACTAGGAATGATCTCCTTTGAACCTTTATTTGTATATCATGTGTGTTTGCCCCTCCAGCCTTTGTTCCCCATGTATTTGTCCAGAGAGGGCAAACGTTAATCATAAAGTGAATCTTTCTAAAGCGGTCCAGACTTCCATGGACTTCTCCAGTTTTGATACATATTGCATGGAGGCATGCTGTTAGCTGAAATATTACATACTTATACTGACAAAAAACTTGGTTAACACATAGTTAAGGTTTTCCCAAAGTATATTGTTGTAGGCTATGTAATAAGTAGCATGTATATTTTAGATGTTAGAACATGTGAAAAGATACCAACTTGTCTGGCAAGTAAAGAGAACAGCCAGGTGAAAAGCTGAGCTAGCAACCTGATCTGGTGACCACCCACATCAGCAGTTTGGTCAGGAAAAAAACAGAGTTAGCAAACTAATCATAGTGTTAGGCAGAAAAGTGGTTAAACAATATGTAATGAATAGCTTTGCAACAATGTATGTTAGGCATGCACCTGAAAATGGGGGTGCACTTGCATTTAACCCTCTGCTCTGCCCTATTTCATGAACTGATCACTCACTGAAGCAGCAAATAAATGACATACTTTCTGCGGCCCAAGAGTCGGTCGGGAACATGTGTGGGCTGGATAGTGGGGAAAAGAACCAGTGAACAATTGTGCCCTTCTAGAACACTGAGTTCAGCAAAACTTAAACTTTTCAAAAACCAGGCACTGAAGAGTTAAGGTATTTTAAATGCAAACTTGTGAAAACCAGGCAATTTAGAGTTAAGGTATCACCCACACAATGGTAACTGCCTCCTTGGGGCTGGGAATCATCTGTAATCACTCCAGCTGCATTCACTGAGATGGGGCTAACTGTATGGAATGGTGGAAGAGTTAGTTGGCCAGAGCTGTGATTGTGATATGAAGTGAATGTAGGGGGGCGTGCAAGCCCCACATGGGTGTGATCAAAGCAAAGCAGTGCATGTGTACCTTGAGGGAGGCAGTATGCCTCATGTTAGCACTGCCTTGTGTAGATTGTGGCCATGTCTCCACTACAAAGTTTTGCCAATGTGAGTTACATTGGTGTACAGTTGCGGGAGTTAGTACGTTGATTATGCGTGTGCGTACTTGACTTCCTGTGTCAGCACTGTGCGTACTAGCCAAGAGTGCTTGTGCCAATGCATAGGGTGATGAGCTATAGGTAGGTCTCCCACTAAGCAACCAGCCACTGTTCAGCACACTGCTGTTTGGGTAGTTTTGGCAATGCATGGTGGGGCATAAACAAGAGATAAGGCTGCCATCCCTAGAAAAGTACCTCCAGGGAAGTGTCATCAAGATCTCTCATGAAGATTCAAGGGACATCCCTGTGTACGTAAAGAAACTGCTCCACGTGGCCCCCCTCCCACCTCCGCGTAGGGGAATGAAACACAGATAACTCTACTGCTATTTGTTGTTTGTCTGCCTCTTCTAGTATGAATCAATTAATGAAAATTTGATAGCTGTGTCCAGATAAGTTGGGAGAGTCATAACTCATGGAAAATTTATTTACACACTTACCCAAGGATCCTTCCCCTGCTTTGGGCTTGTCCGTGCTCGACTGCTGGGACTGGCTGGACTACGGAGGAGTCAAAAACAGATCCTGGCTCGCAGCACAGCTGGACTCCCCTCCCTGGTTGCCTGTCCCCATTCTCCTCCTCCTCCTACACCTCTCGGTTCAAGGCAGGGTCCTGTGACCTGGGATCCTCTGAGGTATCCACAGTGGTGTGAAGGGTCAGCCTGGTTCAGAGCTGTGCCTGCCCAGCCTCTTCTCCCCACAGGCCCAGTATCTCCTCACTACTCCAGGTGTGTAGCCAGCATGGTCAGCTGGGAAGTTGCACACAACACTGGAGAGCTGCTAGGGGTGCTCACTCAGTTGGACAATCAGGAAAACGCATTTAAAAAAAATCATGGATGTTTTAAGTGTGGGGAGAGGGTAGCTTCCAGTCTACATGACCACTGGGCAGTGGAGTTCACAATTGTGACAAAAGCGGCCAGCGTCGGGCATTGTGGGACAGTTGCTGGAGACTGTTAGGGTCAACTCGTGCTGAATTGACATATGTACATGAACCATGGCTCAATGCCAGTCGGGGAGGTGACATTACTATGTCAGCGTAACGGTGCACATACATCAGTGGGAGACAACTTGAAGAGGAGACCTATGCACAACTACGTCAATGCACAGCAGCTTTGGCACCTGGGAAAGAATTCCCTGTTGTAACTGAGAGCCCTCCTGTAGTAGTCTCGGCCGAGGTTCGGCCCTCAGCGAGGCTGTAGGGTATCCCACCGCCTTGCTCTGGTCCGCCATCAGTCCTGGTCCAGCGGTAGTGTGGGACAGCAAACACACGGTTAGGGGCTCAGGCCCTTAAGCAGGGGCTGAGCCAATAGGTCAGAAAAAGCCCCAGGCCCTCAATCAGGGTGGGGCAGCAACCATGCAGTCTGGAGCTCAGGTCCTCAAGCAGGGGCTGAGCCAGTAGTTCGGGAACCCAGGCCCTTAAGCAAGGGCTGAGTCAATGTTTGTAGCAGCCCAGGCCCTAGGTCAGAGCAAGGCAGCAATCAAATAGGCAATCAGGAACCCAGGCCCTTAAGCCGGGGCTGAGTCAATGTATGTAGCAGCCCAGGCCCTAGGTCAGGGCAGGGCAACAATCAAATAGGCAATCAGGAACCCAGGCCCTTAAGCAGGGGCTGAGCCAATAGTTCGGGAACCCAGGCCCTTAAGCAAGGGCTGAGTCAATGTTTGTAGCAGCCCAGGCCCTACGTCAGGGCGGGGCAACAATCAAATAGGCAATCAGGAACCCAGGCCCTTAAGCCGGGGCTGAGTCAATGTTTGTAGCAGCCCAGGCCTTAGGTCAGGGCAGGGCAGGGCAGCAATCAAATAGGCAATCAGGAACCCAGCCTCTCTAGGCCAGGGAAAAGGGGGAGTCTGCCACCCAAGGAGTGGGTGGCAGGGGGGACGCAGGCCCTCCCACTCCACTGCGTCCCAGCCCGGGGCCCTAGCAGCGGCGGAAACTCGCTGCTGTCAGTGGGGCTCCTGGCCGCAACGCACTGACATAGGCTCTGGCAGTGCTGCAGCCAGACTGGGGTCGGCTGCCCCCGGGCTACTTCCACTCTCCCCCTCGTACGGTACCTGGACCGTACTAGTGTCCTCGGTGCTCTCCACCAGCATTGGTTCCTCCGAGTAGGTAGCGAAGGGTAGCTTAGGCTCCTCCTCCGGATAGCAGGAAAGGGGCAGGCTCGGCTCCTCGGGGTAGCTGGAAAGGGGCAGGTTCGGCTCCTCCTCGGGATAGCAGGAAAGGGGCAGGCTCGGCCCCTCCTCGGGATAGCTGGAAAGGGGCAGGCTTGGCCAGTCCTCCTCAGGGTAACGGGCAAGGGGTAGGCTTGGCTGGCCTGTGTGACGTTATTGACATAAACTGGGACAGTATAGATCATTGTTGCAACCAAGGTCCTGTAGTGGCACCCAAATCTTGTATAAAGGGGGTCAAATGGGGTGTCTAGGACAAGGTTATGGTTTACTGGTTATGATTATGCTGTCTATATGTGTGTATCAGTTTTGTAGTTGAAGTTATGAATATTGGCTCTATACTGTCTGTATGGCAAACTTATGGTATGCTCTGGGTGACATCCCAGACAAGCTGAGATTAGCTCTGCCTAGCCTGCTTGATGGCCCATTAAGGACCATCAGCTATACAATGGACTCATTGAGAGAAGGCAGATAAGCCTTGTAACTCAGCAAAGTATGCAGGGACTGGCCCATGTGACTCCAGACTCCATTTTGCTGTAATTTTCCACAGTAAGAACAAAGAGGTGTTCTTACACCTGGGAAAGACTCTATAAGGCTGATGCCTCATCTCCATCTTGTCTTCAATCCTGCTTCATACCTCTGGAGGAACTTTGCTACAAGCTGAAGCTTTGAACAAAGGACTGAGGACCCATCCCAGCGGGGGATGTATTCCAGAGACTTGATTTGAACCTGCAGTTTATTCCATCGCTGCTGCAAGCCTGAACCAAGAACTTTGCCATTACTGTATGTAATTGATTCCATTTAACCAATCCTAACTCTCATCTCTATCTTTTTCCTTTTACGAATAAACCTTTAGATTTTAGATTCTAAAGGATTGGCAGCAGCGTGATTTGTGGGTAATACCTGATTTGTATATTGACCTGTGTAGGAATGTGTTCCTCCCTAATCACAAGCCTTGAAGAACGGCAAACTGTTCCCCTGGCAGTGACGCAGGAGTGACCTTGTTCTAGCGCCTATGTTTGGGAAACTTATTTGGCTGATTTGATTGTACCCTCGCAGCTGGTGTTCACGCGCTCAAGAGATGGGTTCGTTATCTTATGTGCATGTATACTGCCTAGCCTTTTTACGCGCATGAAATGTAACCACTAAGAAGTGTTGTAAACAAAGCAAGGAGAGAAATAAAAACCCCAGGAAAAGTTTTCCTGGGAGGCTTTTTGCAAGAGGCTTGTAAAGCTCTCTGGCTACCAACAAACCTGGCGTTCTGTTTCCTGCGTCGTCACCACAGACCTGGGTCTGGGGCTTGGTCCTTTGGAATCAGGAGAACCTTTTTTCTTTTACTGGGGTATTGGTTTTCATAACCATTTGTCCCCATAACGAGTGGCACTGGTGGGAGTATTGGGAAACTGGAGTGTCTAAGGAGATTGCTTGTGAGACTTGCGGTTAGCCAGTGGGGTGAGACCGAAGGCCTCCTAGTCTGGCTGGTTTGGTTTGCCTTAGAAGTGGAAAAAACCCCAGCCTTGGGCTGGAACTGCCCTATTTGAGCAATTTGTCCTGAGTTGGCACTCTCAGTTGGGTTCCGCCAGAACCGCATTGTCACAGCCTGGTGAGTCAGCAGGCCGGTCGCGGCCTGCGGCTGTCTCCCAAGCGGGAGCCCGGCCACAGACGTCTGCTCTCTCCGCCAGCTTATTCTCCACTGAGCTCGGCAGGTGGGCTTTTATACTTCCGGGTCGGCGCCGTGACCTCTGAGGGGCAGGCGCCAGACCCGGTGACTCCGCTCACGTTGGTATTAGGGGAGGTTCGGCCCTAAGTGGGGCTGTGCGGTATCCCACTGCCTTGCTACACCTCCACTTCTAGTGTCCCATCACTGGCCATTGAAGATATTTGCTGCTAGCAGTCGCAAATCAGCTACATGCCATTGTAGCAGTCCCATCGTACCGTCCCCTCCATAAATGTATCAAGCTCGGTCTTGAAGCCAGTTAGATTTTTTGCCCCCGCTGCTCCCCTTGGAAGGCTGTTTCAGAATTTTACTGCTCTGATGGTTAGAAACCTTTGTTTAATTTCAAGCCTAAACTTGTTGCTGGCCAGTTTATACCTATTTGTTCTTGTGTCCACAGTGGTACTTAACTTAAATACCTCCTCTCCCTGGTATTTATACCTCTGATGTATTTATTGACAGCAGTTATATCTCCCCTCAGCCTTCTTTTGGTTAGGCTAAACAAGCCAAGCTCTTTGAGTCTCCTCTCATAAGGTAGGTTTTCCATTCCTCTGATTGTCCTTGTAGCCATTCTCTGCACCTGTTCTAGTTTGTATTCATCTTTCTTAAACATGGCAATCCAGAAGTACACACAGTATTCCAGATGAGGTCTCACCAGTGCCTTGTATAATGATACTAACACTTCCCTGTCTCTACTGGCAGTACCTTGCCTGATGCGTCCTAGGACTGCATTAGCCTTTTTCACAGCCACATCACATTGATGGCTCATAGTCATCCTGTGATCAACCAATACAGCCAGGTCTTTGTCCTCTGTCACTTCCAACTGATAAGTACCAACTTATAACAAAAATTCTTGTTGTTAGTCCCTAAGTGCATGACCTAGCATTTTGCACTATTAAATTTCATCCCGTTTCTATTACTTCAGTTTTCAAAGTCATCCAAATCTTCTTGTATGATATTCCAGTTGTGGAAGTAGAGCAAGAACTGACAGGGATTTGAAGGGGATTTCAATGCAAACAGAACAGGAGTACTTGTGGCACCTTAGAGACTAATAAATTTATTAGAGCATAAGCTTTCGTGGGCTACTGCCCACTTCTTTGGATGCATATAGAGTGGAACATATATTGAGGAGATATATATACACACATACAGAGAGCATGAACATGTGGGAGTTGTCTTACCAACTCTGAGAGGCCAATTAAGTAAGAGAAAAATTCTTTTTTTTTTGATAATCAAGCTAGCCCAGTACAGACAGTTTGATAAGAAGCCATTCCCAGTCCTTATTCAGTCTCTACGCAAAAGAATTAATGGACACAAATCTGACATCAGGAATCATAATACTCAAAAACCAGTGGGAGAACACTTTAACCTGTCTGGCCATTCAATAACAGACCTGCGGGTGGCTATCTTACAACAGAAAAACTTCAAAAACAGACTCCAACGAGAGACTGCTGAGCTGGAATTGATATGCAAACTAGATACAATCAACTCAGGATTGAATAAGGACTGGGAATGGCTGAGCCATTACAAACATTGAATCTATCTCCCCTTGTAAGTATTCTCACACTTCTTATCAAACTGTCTGTACTGGGCTAGCTTGATTATCACTTCAAAAAAACCCCTCTATATGCATCCGAAGAAGTGGGCAGTAGCCCACGAAAGCTTATGCTCTAATAAATTTGTTAGTCTCTACAGTGCCACAAATACTCCTGTTCTTTTTGCGGATACAGACTAACACGGCTGCTACTCTGAAACCTGTCAATGCAAACAGTCTCTTCTGTGAGCAAGAGTCAGGCTAGCTGTTACCCTAATAACGCGAGACTTGTAGACGTGAGGATTGTGTGAGGCAAGTGGGAAAGAACTGTGTGAGAAGTTGGGGTGTCGGAGGAGGACTGTCCGTGGGGCTGTCTGTCCCTGTTGGGCTTATGCCATCCGAACTTATTGACTGTGCAGCAAGATCAGATGCAGAGCGGTACTGGGGAACTGTTTTGCCACCCCCAATAAGGTTAGTTTGAAGTGGTACTGAGGACTTAGTTTGCCACCCTAAATAAGGTAGTTGTATGCGGTACTGGGGACTATAGTTTGGCCGCCCCCTATAAGGTTAATACATAAGGGAAATGCATTAGGTTAATGCACCGGTGCAGAGGGGTTGTGGTAATGCCCTCAGGTTAAAATTAAAAAAAAGATAAAAAGAGGAGAAAACCGATGCATCATGGTATTTAGAAACAGGGGCCCTAGTGAATGTGTGTGTACACCAGTGTGAATGAGAGTCGCCGGAAGACGCCTAGAGTATTCTGTGAAGCTGTTGGCTCGTGACCAGAAAAATTCTAAAGCAAGCCCGGTGACTCTCCACCTAGAGGATCGGTAAAAGATCTGACCCACGGTGGGCTGCCTCTGCCTGGCATTGTCCAGCGAGGGAGCTACCTGGGTCTAGGAGTGTGTGAACCCATCTTCCCTCCCCTTTCATCTCCATGTGAGTCACTGACTGATCTGACCATCTCATTGGAGGCAATGAGAGTAAGCGGCGTCGTCTCTCTGAGGGCTGAAGGGAGATGTAGGAGGGTCATGGCCATCCTCGTTAACCTCTCCTGTGTGAGTGCCCTGTAGGGTGAGACCCTTAGTTTCTGAGCCGCTAGCGGACAGGGTGTTCTCCCTGTGTGTGATTGGAAAATGGGTGGAGGACAGTCTAAGCATTCCCTCTCACCCCCTAAGGGTACCCCAGCATGTTACATGTACGTACATTATGGTCCTAAAACCTGCAGATATTTAGAAAATTGGAATCTTTACATGTGTGAAAATCCATCTAAACAATGCCCACTAGAAGGTACCTTCAATCTAGATAAGATCATACATCTCAGAGGAGCTTTTAATCACCAAAAAGCCTCTGACACACAGTGGGAGCAATTTGTCTATTGAGGAAAGGAATGGGTAATTTTGAAATTCAGCTTGACCCAGAGATAAAGAGAAAGTTGCTTTGCGTTCAAAGTCAAGAATCAATGCAGACCATTCTAAGTACAAAGAAAAACTGCTTTTGGCCCCAGCTGGCTGTGAAAAAATATAGACAGAGGCAAACCAAAGGCAATACAAGTTACAGGACTCAGATTACATTTGCAAAGCTTAACTGTCCAGTGAGATCCAACAGTCTGCCTTTGCGACCCTGGAGCCGGCGTGGTTTGGGGACTCTGAAGAAGCCACAGGCAGCCAGCTTGGACTGGAATCTCTGAAAAAGATGCCCAGTAGACCCCAGGGTGTAAAAGAACAGCGCTCCCAAGAGCGGAAGCATGTTGGAAATTCTGGACAAGCTGTATACAGGATAATCTCCTGTCCACCTCTTCCCATTCTCTGAATGTTATACACAGACGTGGCCAGTCTGGACGTACGTGTGTGAGTATGAAAGTGGCTTAGGGCTTGGGGAATTAATGTTTTTCTTCCTCTGAGTGATGTGGGAATGTTCCCAACACTCTCTGTTGTTGTTTTATTATTTTATTAATGAAGCTTTAAAATTCAGTCATATGGTGTGTTTTCTTTATCTTCCCCCCACGATCCTGCGCTGTCAGCCTGATCACCTGACATGAGGGATAGATTGGTAACAGAAATCTGTCACAGTTTGGTGGGCAATTGACAAAACAGGAGAGCCCTGCAGAACGCACACCATCTATTTGTTTTGCCCTTGTTATTTTATGTTTGCTTTGCTTGGTATTGTTGGTATTATATGTTAAGAACTGCATGATTAAAAGTGTGTTCTCTCTCAGCTGCAGTAGGTCTGGGAACCAGACAGGGGTTTCGCAGTCCTCTCTCCACCCCAGTTGATGGGGAAGGGTGGCAGGTGGATCTAGCCCCAGTCGTAGCAGGACTGGGAATAGAGGAGTTGGGGAATAAGGGAAGAGATGTATACCTGACAGCTAGAGAGAAAATTGAACAGTTAAATGCCAATTGGCTGTGTGTTCTGTCCAGGTGGAAAGCCTCATGGGGGAGGACTCGGGTAGCCTTGTGAGTAAGAATGTTTAAGGGAAGAGACCAGGAAGGTTGGGGGCTAGTTGAGAAGCCCACCCTTCTAGCTAAATTGGTAGTGGAACAAAGCCGGTGCCCATGGAAGGGACGGTTCAGCGAGGAAAGCAGGATTGGGCCCAAGCGGACAAGCAACAGATAGAGAGACTGGAAAACAGGTTGGAAAGTTTGAGGGCATAGTGGAAGGAAGGAGTAAGTAAGTATAAGCATGGGGATTTCAAATCCCCAGGACAATACTTGAAATGGTGATTTAAGTTGATAAAAAGTGGCCGTTGGAAGACAAGCAAGTGATTTAAGGAAAGAATGAGAAGTTATCTCTGTATTGGCTGGAGGGAACAGCAGTTGAACTTTGTAAAAATGCTAAAGGGGAAAGTTCTTGCTGTCTTTGAAATGTTTGTAAATAAATCCATGCAAAGAAATTATTTGATTGCAATCATTTGGCTATGAACAATTTAGTCGAATTAGCTAAAGAAATGTATACAGTGCTATTTAATTAAAATCCTATTATGCTCTAAGGGGCTATAATAAGTAGTGTTTTCTTTCAGATCACTGTGTGTTTGAAAGTAGGAGTTAGAAGTAAAAGGCAATCAAAATTCTGGTAAAGTTAATTGTGTCCCTTTTTAAGTAAGAATCTTTAAGCTGTGGATAGCTTTGGATCCAGAAGCAAGCCAAAAAGCATCTGTATTAATGCAAATTATCTAACTGATAAGATAGAAGCACTGAAACCTGGGCTGCCTATGAAACAAATACAAGAAAATATGGGGTAATTCCTCTGTTTTGCCTGAAATCAACAAGGGTATTTGTATATTTTAAGCAATGACTGACTGCCCAGAAGGGGTAGACCTCTGTTTTTTTGACTTTCAGATAATCAGAGAAATCTGATGCCAGCTGAAAAGCAATCAACATACCATGCATTTACTGGCATAATAGGAATTATGTTCTGTGTTCTATGTCCTGTCTTGTGGTGTTTGTCTCATGGCCAGAATTGTTGTGTTTAATATTTTCTAATATAAACTTTGTAAAAATGCTAAAGGGGAAAGTTCTTGCTGTCTTTGAAATGTTTGTAAATAAATCCATGCAAAGAAATTATTTGATTGCAATCATTTGGCTATGAACAATTTAGTCGAATTAGCTAAAGAAATGTATACAGTGCTATTTAATTAAAATCCTATTATGCTCTAAGGGGCTATAATAAGTAGTGTTTTCTTTCAGATCACTGTGTGTTTGAAAGTAGGAGTTAGAAGTAAAAGGCAATCAAAATTCTGGTAAAGTTAATTGTGTCCCTTTTTAAGTAAGAATCTTTAAGCTGTGGATAGCTTTGGATCCAGAAGCAAGCCAAAAAGCATCTGTATTAATGCAAATTATCTAACTGATAAGATAGAAGCACTGAAACCTGGGCTGCCTATGAAACAAATACAAGAAAATATGGGGTAATTCCTCTGTTTTGCCTGAAATCAACAAGGGTATTTGTATATTTTAAGCAATGACTGACTGCCCAGAAGGGGTAGACCTCTGTTTTTTTGACTTTCAGATAATCAGAGAAATCTGATGCCAGCTGAAAAGCAATCAACATACCATGCATTTACTGGCATAATAGGAATTATGTTCTGTGTTCTATGTCCTGTCTTGTGGTGTTTGTCTCATGGCCAGAATTGTTGTGTTTAATATTTTCATAGGATAGTCTAGTTTAAAATCAAACAGAAGGGTTAAATTAAAATGCAGATACTTGTTTTATTCAACCTGAAATACGAAGTGTTTGGATAAATCAGGAAAATGTGATATACTAAAGTCTAACACATTTGCTTAAGTAAGAAAAAGAAACTTCATTGGCCAGATCTTTTAATTGAAAAAATTGTTGTTAAACTTTGCACACCAACAGTCTTTGGAAACAAGGACATGAAAGGTTAACCCACTCCCCATATTGCACATGGGATCCTTCTGGCTACCTCAGATTTCTAGCCAGATGGCTGGGGAGGGAGCGAAGCTATTGGACACCAGAGGTTGTACTGAGGGACTCCTCAAAAATGGGTGTGCTCGTCCTGGCTTGTTGCTCCAAAGCTCTGTAATAAAGTTATTTTACTGGAAGCGTGTATGTGGCATACATTGAATAATAAGACTAAAGTACTGTATAATGGCAATATGTATGTGTTCATTGCGGGGAAAAAGGTGTGTGAGTGGAGAGTTAGAAACAGAGGCCTTAGTGAACATGTGTGTACACCAGTGTGAATGAGAGTCACCGGAAGGTTAAAGAAGCCAAGAAGGGGAGAAGGAAAAAGAACACAACAGTCCAGAAGATAAGACGCTGGCCCCGTTCAAGGACACTACTCATGGCTGGGACTTGGCTCGAGCCAACAAAAGGGGGTGGGGCGCTTGAATGTGCCCAAGCAGCTGTAGAATCTGCAAACTCTGCCAGGCATTAATGAAACGTGTCAGGTTTCTTTTCTCACAGGTAAAGGAAGCATTATCTAAAGACCCTAGCAGCCCTGCCATTTATTGAAACCAGGAGACTGAGTCTACGTAAGGTCCATCAATGAAAGACTGCTCTGGCTCCACACTGGAAAGGCCCTTACCATGTCCTGCTACCTACCAACACCACTGTAAAGTGTCAAGGACTGACTGTCGGGACCCATGCTTCTCACTGCAAGAAAGCTCCTCCACCTCAAGATAATTCCACTCGATCAGCCTGTCTCTTCTTTGGGTATTTCTTTTCCTCCTTCTGGACAGCAGGAGAAAAGGACAAGGTGATGTGCTGGTAACCTCTCCCTTGTCCACTGATAGAGCTAACCTGCATTCAGTATTTGCTACAGAAACCAAAGCATTACAGGGTGATGTGCTAGTAACCTCTCCCCTGTATGATGCTGAGCCACGATTGCTTCAGGAAAGCAGAAGGAAATACTTGTTCTGCTGAAATTGCTAAAGTCCAGGAATTCCAGGCTACAAAAGATATTAAGAACTGACCCTGGTGAAGAAACAAAGAATTATACACTGGCAGGAAAAAAACTTGTGGGACCCATGCTTGGGAATGTGGTATTGATTCGATTTTTGGGTTTATTCTACAGGCTGTGCCCTGTATTTTTGGATGAGTACCATCAGCATACACTGCCCTCCCTAATTGGCTTCCAGATGATGAATATCAAAAGCGCCTTGCTACCACAAAAAATTACCCCCAACAGCCCCTCGACCCTTGCCACCACCACTGTAATTTACCCAGATACAGACAATACCGTAAATTCTAAGTAAATTAATTGGCCAAGGCCTTCACATCTTAGTGATTTATTGAAATTTTGTTCAGAAAGATTATTCTTTAAAGTTCAGAATAGGTCATATAACCGAACAATTGAGTGGAAAACAAATGGATCGGTGGAGATAGAGTTATAGGATATCACTACAAATGAACCCCAAGAATCTGTAATTGAAATTGATGGGTTCTATAGCGAAGTAGATATGATGGCTATTCCTGGAATTTGCAACGTGTTAAATGAAAGAGGCCCTTATTGTTATTTGGTCACCCAATTAGTGAATAATCAAACGAATACCCAAAGAGTTTGTTCTGCCACTGGAAATTTTACCTGTATAGAAATTATTCTAGTAATGAATAATATAACCCGTACCTTATTGCAACCCTCCCACTTCCCTCGTGTCTTCCCGGATGAGCCCCCAAATTGTCGGAGAAAAACAGAGTTCTCACTCTCTGGTTGGGTGCAGCAAAATCAGATACTTTATTATTTCTAGCAATTGTGTGGAGGGAGAGGCTACAACTGAATCTGGCTCCTTGAATCTGCAAGCTATGGTTGGAAATATTTCAACACTCAGTACTACATACAGTACAGTTCTAGCTACAATATTACAAGAACAGTCTCTGTTGCACTATTTTGTCACTGTCGGTTCTGCTGAGCCAGAAACACAAAAGCACTAAATATTTATTTTAAAAGGTTTGATTCAAATTTGGTTCTAAAAGTGGCAGATGTTTCAGGTGGTTTATCTCTTTCCTAAACTATTTCTTCCATCTTTAACATAATCTAGTAATTTATGCAGGCATATAGAGACAGATGTTCCAGTGTGGTTCTGGACTGCCAGGGGAATCCGGTCCTAAAACCGGTGTAACCAGACCTGGGAGGACCACTCCATTAAAAACGGGGCTACTTAGAACTCCAATAGGGGCTGCAGTACCATTTTTTCTCCCTGATATCTGCACAGCAGCAAAAACAGGGTATGGCTGGGACTTCCCTGTGTCACTGCAGCCACTAACTACAGAATCTGCCCTTGGGGATGGCTGTCGCTTGGCACAGGACTATTCTGGCATTGAAGCAACATTAGATTCTGCTTTAAGCTACCTTTATAGATGTGCACATGACTAGCACTCTGGGCACACCCCAGGGATCTAGCCTATGTGGCGTATAATTGTAGCATTAGTTAGTTTGATATCCATTGTAAGAGCTTATGAGTTGTGGAAATGCAAAAGAACATTTCCACTGGAAATAACAGCCTGTAGCTTCAAGAACTTGAAGGGAGATGCAAACTGCCTGCAGAGAGATTTCACAATAAGAATTAAATTATCATATGTTATTAGTGTTCTGCATATGCATATACAGTATTTATTTCTCTCTCCTTTATTATGCCATAGAATAAAGAAGGTCATTATGTCAGAAATATAATGGATATATCTTCCTGTATTTATTACAGTGATGCCTTCAAATGTAATTGCCCACGTAAATGTATATACAATTACTATTCAGGTGCATAGTGTTCATAGAGTTGGGTTCAATGTGAATAGAATCGATGATTCCTTTTCTGCAACTAAAGCAGTATTTCAATCTGGAGCTAGAGTACAGTAACACAATCTGGAACAAAATCAAGTACTATTACATAATGAACAAACATTTCATTTATAAATATGTCACCTTGACAAGTCAGGGAAAAATGGAACTTAAACTAGGTCATCAAAATCTTCGTTTGGGTTCATCCAGATGCATAAAATAAAAGACATAAACAATGTACAGTCCAGCACTTGAACTGTAAAACAATGTTATGAGAAATGCTTTAGTACTGTATTGAATGAGAGGTTTGTGCACTGCAGGACACAAATAAAAGTAGTGAGGGTTTATTAAACTATAAGTGAGCTTCCTGCCTGATTGCCTAACAATTAGACATTCATATTTTCTGCCCCAAATGGTGAGATTCATCTATAGTCAAATAACTGACTTTCTACCCAGAGGAGTTAAAAGTATTCCACAGTTTGGTAAGAAGAGAGTGAAATAAAAGGGCAGCAAGACAAAAATCTAGCAATGTGGTTATAAACACTAAAATCAATTTTGTGAAGTTCAGGGGTTCTCAAACTGAGGGTTGGGACCCCAAAATGGGTCGCAACCCCATTTGAATGGGGTTGCCAAGGCCAGTGTTAGATTTGCCGGGGTCTGAAGCCGAAGCCTGAGCACCGCCACCCAGGGCTGAGGCCTGAGGGATTCAGCCCTGGGCAAGGGGGCTAAGGTTACATGCCCCCTGCCCAGGGCAGCAGCCCTTGGACTTCAGCTTTGGCCCCTCTGCCCAAGGCGGCAGGGCTGGGGTGGGCTCGGGCTTTGGTCCGCCCTACTGGGGTCATGTAGTAATTTTTGTTGTCAGAAGGGGACCACAGTGCAATGACAAGTTAGAGCAGCTACAGAACAGCTCTCACAGTCCCCTAAGGACTGTTCCACTAGATGGGGGCATGGCAGAATGTATTGCAACCCAGCTCCATTTTCTCCAGCTGTCATGTCCCCTAGTGTCCCAGATATGTCCCTTGCAATTTATGCCTGCTAGGGGAATCCTCGCTTCTCCTTTAGGATAGTTTAAAGGTTACTTTGTACCACTCGGGTGATGCAGAGAGACCTTAGCAGGGCCCAGGAGCTGGCTCATAACCTCTAAAGTAGCTAGTTAACAGAACATTTATAATGTTTTATTTTTATTAATGTTATTTTACTTTTTAAAAAATGACTGTTGAATAGATTATTTTCTTAAAGCGTTGGAATAGGCATTTGGGTTATGTAGTTCAGATCCCTGAATCACTATAAAATAGTTTTCCGTATCTTCTTAATACAACCCTAATAGTTCATTGTCTAGTGTTGAATGGTTTTAGGGAAATGATGATTCTACAATTTCCTTTTGCAGCTTTTTCCACTGCCCAGTTGTTTTAACCGTACAAAGAAGATGTGGCCTTCCACCTTCAGTGAAACTATGGAAAAAGAAGAGTATACATTCCTTTGAATTGACATACATACTCTCATGCTTCTTCTTGCACAATGTTAAAACTCTTACACTCTTGCACTGTTAGACAAACTCCTATGGCCTGGGTTCAGCCTGTACATCTCATCACACTTTCAAGCTGACACCTCAACAAGCAAACAGCCACAGCAACAAGATAGTTAAGTAGAACAACAAAAACAAAACAAACAAAAAACCCTACATTGCACTACCGAGAAGCAGCAATCTTCCAATCCAGCACTGAATGTGCAACACGATGATACTGCTGAGACTTCAGCATCATGAATGAGATGGAGTTTGCAAAAGTACCACCAAGGGATTAGATTTAAAATTTTCTTGAAACGATTTTAAGGGAGATTGAAATGTGATTGGTATTAACAGCTTCTCCTGTTTATGTAGACTGTACCCCTGGAGAGGAGACACAAATTAATCTTGGTAAACAGAGAGAAAGTGTGGGGAATCATTTGAATTTAATTTGCCTGTCGCAAAACTGCTCCTTGAATGGCTTCTTTTAAGTAACTGAGTTAAATATTTTCTGCGGTTCCATTGGACTTAGTTAAGATAATTTACTTCTGCTCATTTATAAACTGCTAGGTTATACACGATAAACCAAATAGGATTCACTAACCTTTAAAAGAAAATTCTTTTGCCAATCTATAAGCTGCTTTAGTTATCTATGATACATTGAGACAGGACTCACTGCTGATTCTGGAGATAATATACACTTATACAATACTTCCAGTATTGTCTTAACTTACCAAGAGAAGAGCACTGCCCCTAGGATAGATGCATTCTCAAAGGTGTAATCGCTCTTGAAAGCTCTCCACAGAGAGACATACAGAAGGGATTATAACTGAATTAATCATTATGTAAGCAGAGTCAGGATGAGCTCTACCCTGACATCTGGTGGTGAATTATGGTGAGGGTGGAAAGGAACTTCAGGGGCTGATCTTGTTTGCATAGGCACACCCACCTGCCTAGCCTGGGACAACAGCAACTGAAAGTGGTTACTTTGGCTGGTGTGGGACCCCAGTTCCTCTGTTATTGGGGCAGGAAGAATAAAGTGTTGTTATCCTGATTCTGTGAATCAAGGCCGGTGGAACTGTTGTATGACAGAGGGACTCACCGTTAACTAAATAGCACTCGCTAGACAAGGGGCATAGGTTACAAAACCCAGTGAATTGGCGTGGGGGGGGGGGGATGGATGATGACAGGTATGTGTATCTGATGGTATGGGGCCCCTTTTGAGGGCCTGGAACACCAATTGTTCTCTCTCTCCCCACCCCGTTGAATAGCAGAGCTAATTTTGCTTCCGTTAGGAGTCTAGCTAGAGGTTGCTGAGCTGAATTCACTTTGGGCCAATAGTGCACCAGCACTGGGGCTCCCCTACTACAAGCTGAAATCACTAAGAGCTGAAATCACTGAGTGCGGTGTTAACTAGTGGGGGAGCCTGAAGATATATTGTTAAGCAGCTGGCAGAGTGGAGCAGTTTGCGGGATGGTTGGAGCAGCCCACGGAACAGTGAGCTGAGCAGTTTGCGGTGGCAGCTGGAGCAGTTCATGGGATGGCTGGTGGAGTGGCGCGGCTGGCAGAGCCGAGCAGTTTGTGGGATGGTTGGAATGGCCCACAGAACAGCGAGCGGAGCAGAGCAGAGCGGAGCAGTTTGCGGGGGCAGCTGGAGGAGTGGCGCGGTGCGGCTGGTAGAGCGGAACCATTCGTGGTGGAGGCTGCAGCAGAACTCCACGGAGAGGCGGAGCAGTCGGCCTTGGACCACGTAAGGTGCCCCTTAACACCCTGTGTGACCCCCCATTTCCACCCAGGCTGAGGGGGGTAAAACTCTGCAGATAAACTTTTGAACTCTGGGGCGTCACTGACCAGGGGCAGAGACTTTGGGTTGTTGGACTTAAGACCCTGAGGGGAAAAGGACACTGCCAAACTTACGTGGAGGTGGGTCTTTTGCTCATGGTTTGTGTTATGAATCCTGTTTGTGGTGTTTCCCCAACATAATGCCGCATTGTTTCCCTCCTTTATTAAAAGGCTTTTGCTACACTCAGACTCTGTGCTTGCGAGAGGGGAAGTATTGCCTCCTAGAGGCGCCCGGGGGATGGTATGTAATTGTCCCAGGTCACTAGGTGGGGGCTTGAGCCGGTTTTGCATTGCGTTATTGAAATGGAACTTCTAGATACTGAACCCGGCCCTTGTTGCTGCCAACTCAGAGGGGCAGAAGGGTTACAATTACACTGCTCTACAGCCAAAATGCTTCTGAAATAAATGTAGTCAAACTTTATTAAGTCTGGGTCACTGAGAACGAAAATGATGCTTACAATTGTTGATTGGCTCTAGTTTTCAAGATATGCTATTGGGTCAGTATATATGACCCTTGACTTGGGAATGGCGGAGGATAAGTGAGTTATAAAGGGAAGGGATCTCAATTTAAACCAGAAATGACTAAAATACATCTTTGACTGGATCTATGAATAAATTTATGACTGGGTTTGGACAGTACTTGCTTTTTAGGCAAAACAATGAATGATGCAATCTGAAGCTGGTATTGCGTCATACATGATATGAATTGCATCATGTTATTCCTAGAAGTCATGGATGATGCAATCATAACGAAGCTTACATCAGTCTGCTGAACAAATTGCCTTATATCAGCTCTAGAAATCATACAGTGTCGTGCTCTCTTATTTGTCAGTGTTTGATTTTGCAAAGGGACACATTTCTGTTTAGCCAAAGTGAGCAGAGATGCCTCGTACTTGTGTGAACAGTGCAGATAACTTCTGCTATGTTTGTGGTGAAGTGACTATTGCGTCACAAAAGCGCAGTATAACCACTATGGTTAAGAAAGCCTATCACCTTTATTTTTGCTGCAAAATTGGAGATCGGGACAAGAGGTGGGCCCCACACATGTGCTGCAACACTTGTGCAACAAGTCTTCACCAGTGGTTGAACAGGAAAAGGAAATCTATGCCTTTTGTAGTGCCAATGATTTGGAGAGAGCCAACAGATCATGTCAGCAATTGTTACTTCTGCATGGTGCCTCCAGTTGGGAAAGGTGTGTCAAAGAAGAAAAAGTGGACTGTGCATTATCCAAACATTCCATCAGCTATACGCCCAGTACCCCACGGAGAAGGACTGCCGATTCCTGATGCACCAGAATCATTCTCACTTGAGTCAGACGAGGAAGAGGATGAAACTTCTGGTCCTGAACCATCAATGTCACAGGACCCACATTTTCTCCCATCCTCCTCCTCTGAACCACACCTCATAACACAAGTTGAACTGAATGACCTTGTCAGGGATTTGGAACTACCCAAGAGTAAGGCAGAGCTGTTGGGCTCCAGACTACAGCAGTGGAATCTCCTGGCAGGTGATGTTAGGGTTTCCATGTTCCGTGACCGTCAAAAGGATCTTGTCCCATTCTTCTTCATGAAAGGTGATCTTGTAGCCTGCAACAACATCGATGGTGTGATGGCAGCCCTCAACATCGTTCACGATCCAGATGAGTGGAGACTGTTCATTGATTCATTGAAGACGAGTCTTAAAGATGTTTTGCCATCAATTCCAGTTGGCCATGCAGTCCATATGAAGGAAACCTATGACAACATGAAACAACTTTTGAGGTGCATAAACTATGACCAACATCAGTGGCAGCTTTGTGGCGATTTGAAGGTTGTTGCTCTCTTGCTTGGTCTGCAGACTGGATACACAAAGTACAGCTGTTTTTTCTGCGAATGGGATAGTCGTGAAAGAGATTCCCACTACATCAAGAAAGATTGGCCACTCTGACAGTCATTGGAGCCTGGGAGGAAAAGTGTTCAGCATCCACCACTTGTTGAATCAAGGAAGATTTTGTTACCACCCTTACACATCAAGCTGGGTCTGATGAAGAACTTTGTCAAGGCCATTGACAAAACACAAGCAGCTTTCAAGTACCTCCGTGGAAAATTTCCAAGGTTAAGTGAAGCTAAGATAAAGGAAGGTGTCTTTGTTGGTCCTCAGATTCGTGAACTTCTTCAAGATGATGCATTTGACCACGCACTGCGTGGCAAGGAAAAGATGGCATGGAAAGCCTTCCAGTTAGTGGCAATAAATTTTCTCGGAAACAACACGGCAGACATCTACAGGTTGTTGGTGGAAAACCTCCTCAAGGCATACAAAAGCCTTGGTTGCAACATGTCACTAAAGATACATTTTTTGCACTCTCATCTAGATTTTTTTCCACCGAACTGCGGAGCAGTGAGCGATGAGCACGGCGAGCGATTTCACCAGGACATTGCAACAATGGAGAAACGCTATCAGGGCAAATGGAGCCCATCAATTCTTGCAGACTATTGCTGGACAGTGACAAGAGAAACTCCATTTAATGAATACAAGAGACAAGCCAAGAAGCGCCGAGTAGACACTGAATAGGATTAAACTATGTACATAATAGTTTTTTGCCTTTTGTTTCATAATAAATTTTATTTATATAACCCTTTTGCTGATTTTTAAAGTGTTACATAAACAGGACAGGTGAAATATTATCATGTAAAGCAACCATAAACACATGAAAAGACCTAGGTTTACAATTTATGATTAAAACTCTACTATCTACACAATATACATAGACATAAAATGTAAAAACTTAAATATCTTAGAAACAGTAGCCAATCAGTTGTTTTAATTGTCATATTTGAATTCAGCCCATCAAAATACATAATAAATAGCACATTTTATCTCTGAAACAGACGACTTCTCAAAAATTGTAGACCAGTGTTAGTTATTGTTTTTTTTTTTTTTTACAAAAATATTATTTCATTTCCTTTCTTTAATAATAAAATAATCACAATGAACCACTGTGAGCATTCTGCTTGCCTTTAATCATGATGCCCCCTAAGGTCTGGCAAGTACCGTATGTGACTAAAATAATGGGGGTTGCATTCCTGTTCTGGCATTGAGAGGCAATCATTACAATTTGTCCCCCCATTTCTTGTTTTAGTAATTTGGGGAATAAAATTACTCTGAGCTCAACACCTTACAACACTCCTTTCTACTCTATGGCCTGGTCTACACTACGGGTTTAGGTCGACTTTAGCGGCGTTAAACCGAATTAAGCCTGGACACGTCCACACAACGAAGCCCTTTCTTTCGACTTAAAGGGTCCTTTAAACCGGTTTCTTTACACCACCTCTGACGAGGGGATTAGCGATAAAACCGGTCTTTGCGGGTCGGAATTGGGGTAGTGTGGACGGAATTCGACGTTATTGGCCTCCGGGAGCTATCCCACAGTGCTTCATTGTGACCGCTCTGGACAGCACTCTCAACTCAGATGCACTGACCAGGTAGACAGGAAAAGACCCGCGAAGGTTTGAATTTCATTTCCTGTTTGCCCAGCGTGGAGAGCACAGGTGACCCCGCAGAGCTCATCAGCACAGGTAACCGTGATGGAGTCCTCCCAGGATCGCAAAAGAGCTCCAGCATGGACCGAACGGGAGGTACGAGATCTGCTCGCCATATGGGGAGATGAAGCAGTGATAGCTGAACTCCGTAGCAGTAAAAGAAATGGAAAAGTATTAGAAAAGATCTCCAAGGCCATGAAGGACCGAGGCCATAACAGGGACACACAGCAGTGCCGCGTGAAAATTAAGGAGCTACGGCAAGCTTACCACAAAGCCAGAGAAGCAAACGGAAGGTCCGGGGCAGAGCCGCAAACTTGCCGCTACTACGCGGAGCTGCATGCGATCCTAGGGGGTGCAGCCACCACTACCCCAACCGTGTGCTATGACTCTCTCACTGGAGAAACACACAGGGAAGACGGTTCGGGGAACGAGGAGGATGATGACGATGGAGGTACTGTAGGTAGCTCACAGCAGCAAGGAAGCGGAGAAACCGGTTTCCCCAACAGCCAGGATATGTTTGTGACCCTGGACCTGGAACCAGTAACCCCCGAACTCACCCAAGACCCTCAGGGCACACAGGAGACCTCTGGTGAGTGTAACTTTGTAACTATTTGTAAACATTACAAAAAAAAAGCAAGCGTGTTTAATGATTACTTTGCCCTGGCAATCGCGGCCAGTACATCTACTGGAAAAGTCTGTTAACGTGTATGGGGATGGAGCGGAAATCCTCCAGGGACATCTCCAGAAAGCTCTCCTGGTTGAAATGGGGTGATTTTATTAAGGGGACATTCAGAGGCGCCCGTTCCTGCTCTTCTGACCAGAAATGTTCCCCGCTGTTAACCACGCGGTGGGGGGAGGGGTGAAGTGATCATCCCAGAGAATCGTGTGTGTGTGTGGGGCGGGGGGGTTTACTTGTGTTTGTGCCGCATGTTAACCGGGAAACCGCAGCCACTCCTTTTACATTGAAACCCCATTTTAAATGGACAACCCAATTCATCCTTGATATGGGAAATGCGCTGCTGTTTGCAACCTTTCCCGCATGTTAAGAAGGTTAAAAAAGCCAAAACACTGTGGCCTACGATGGCTGCCTGCAAGCCGAAATATGCGACCTTGTAATGAAAGAGTGTACCCATTGTTCTCTAAAATGTGTCTTTTTTAACCACCTCTCCCTTCTCCTCCGCCAGCTGCAAATGTTTCTCCTTCGCAGAGGCTCGTGAACATTAGAAAGAGAAAACGTAGGACGAGGGACGAGATGTTCACGGAGCTGCAGATGTCCGCCCAGGCTGATAGAGCACAGCAGAATGCGTGGAGGCAGTCAATGACGGAGATGAGAAAAGCCCAATATGAACGAGAGGAGAGGTGGCGGGCTGAATCGCGGGAAGAACAGAGCAAGTGGCGGGCTGAAGACGATAGGTGGCGTCAGCTTGCAGACAGACGGCAAGAGGCAATGCTCCGTCTGCTGGAGCATCAAACTGATATGCTCGAGCGTATGGTTGAGTTGCAGGAAAGGCAGCAGGAGCAGAGACCGCCGCTACAGCCCCTGTGTAACCAACAGCCCTCCTCCCCAAGTTCCATAGCCTCCTCACCCAGACGCCCAAGAACACGGTGGGGGGGCCTCCGTCCACCCAGTCACTCCACCCCAGATGATCGCCCAAGCATCAGAAGGCTGGCCTTCAATAAGAGTTAAAGTTTTAAAATGCAGTGTGTCCTTTTCCATCCCTCCTCCCCCACCCATCCCAGGCTACCTTGGCAATTATCCCCCTACCTCTGTAAGGAACTAATAAAGAATGCATGAATGTTAAAAAAAAATGACTTTATTGCCTCTGCAAGCGGGAGGGGAGGGTGGGGTGGGGTGGTTGGTTTACAGGGAAGTAGAGTGAACCGGGTCGGTGGGGGGGGTTTGGAGGGTTCATCAAGGAGAAACAAACAGAAGTTTCACACAGTAGCCTGGCCAGTCACAAAACTCGTTTTCAAAGCTTCTCTGATGCGCACCGCGCCCTGCTGTGCTCCTCTAACCGCCCTGGTGTCTGGCTGCGCGTAATCAGCGGCCAGGCGAGTTGCCTCAACCTCCCACCCCGCCATAAAGGTCTCCCCCTTACTCTCACAGATATTGTGGAGCGCACAGCAAGTAGCAATAACAATGGGGATATTCTTTTCGCTGAGGTCTGAGCGAGTCAGTAAGCTGCGCCAGCGCGCTTTTAAACGTCCAAATGCACATTCCACCACCATTCGGCACTTGCTCAGCCTGTAGTTGAACAGGTCCTGACTCCTGTCCAGGCTGCCTGTGTACGGCTTCATGAGCCATGGCATTAAGGGGTAGGCTGGGTCCCCAAGGATCACGATAGGCATTTCAACATCCCCAATGGTCACTTTCTGGTCCGGGAAGAAAGTCCCTTCCTCCAGCTTTCGAAACAGAGCAGAGTTCCTGAAGACGCGAGCATCATGTACCTTTCCCGGCCATCCCACGTTGATGTTGGTGAAACGTCCCTTGTGATCCACCAGGGCTTGCAGCAGCATTGAAAAGTACCCCTTGCGGTTTATGTAGTCGGTGGCTTGGTGCTCCGGTGACAAGATAGGGATATGGGTTCCGTCTATGGCCCCGCCACAGTTTGGGAATCCCATTTCAGCAAAACCATCCACTATTGACTGCACGTTGCCCAGAGTCACTACCCTTGCTATCACCAGGTCTTTCATTGCCCTGGCAAATTGGATCACAGCAGCCCCCACTGTAGATTTGCCCACTCCAAATTGATTCCCGACTGACCGGTAGCTGTCTGGCGTTGCAAGCTTCCACAGGGCTATCGCCACTCGCTTCTCAACTGTGAGGGCTGCTCTCATCTTGGTATCCTGGCGTTTCAGGGCAGGGGACAGCAAGTCACAAAGTTCCATGAAAGTGCCCTTACGCATGCGAAAGTTTCGCAGCCACTGGGAATCGTCCCATACCTGCAGCACGATGCGGTCCCACCAGTCTGTGCTTGTTTCCCGGGCCCAGAATCGGCGTTCCACGGCATCAACCTGCCCCAGTGACACCATGATTTCCACATTGCTGGTGCCTGTGCCTTGTGAGAGGTCTATGTCCATGTCAATTTCCTCATCACTCTCGTCGCCGCGCTGCAATCGCCTCCTCGCCTGGTCCGGGTTTCGCCTTGGCATGTCCTGGCTCTGCATATACTCCAGGACAATGCGCGTGGTGTTCATAGTGCTCATAATTGCCGCGGTGATCTGAGCGGGCTCCATGATCCCAGTGCTAGCTATGGCGCCTGGTCAGAAAAAAGGCGCGAAAGTAGTATCTGATGGACCAGGAGAAGGAGGGAGGGCGGGAGGGAGGGAGGGCCGAGTGACGACATGGCGTACAGGTACAGGAACAGGGAGAAACACAAACAACTGTCACACAGAATGGTCCCCCCAAAGATTAAAATGAAAACCCTGGGCTTAGCAGGCCATTGATTTCACGGAGGAAGTGGAAGCATATGAATACAGAACAAATCTATTTTTTACATCTTAAGGTGGCAGCCGACGGTGCAGCATGAGTGACAGCCATACCAGTACGACGATGACGGATACCAATCATAAAATACCATCATCTGCCAAAAGGCAAGGGGCTGCTGCTGTGTAGCAATGCAGCCCCACGTCTGCCAGCCCCACGTCCGCCAGCACCCAGCATCGCCCTCGGCCTCTTCTGGGTGCTTAGCAGACAATACTGGGCAATTGGCAGAAAATAGTATATTACGACTGGTAGCCATCATCATCGAAACAGTAGCATGTCTGCCCAGGTGGCCATGATTGACAGCCACACCAATACGATGACGACGGATACCAGTCATAATATACCATCGCCTGGCAAGGGGCTGGTGCAATGCAGCCCTACGGCTGCCAGCCCCATGGCTATCACTCATGCTACACCGTCTACCGCCAAAAGGCAGTTAGCAGCTGCTGCTGTGTAGCAATGCAGTCCCACGTCTGCCAGCACCCAGAGGACATATGGTGACGGTGAGCTCAGCTGAGCTGAGCGGGCTCCATGCTTGCCGTGATATGTTGTCTGCACAGGTAACCCAGGTAAAAAGGCGCGAATCTATTGTCTGCGTTGCTGTGACGAGGGGGGAGGGGCCTGACGACATGTACCCAGAACCGCCCGCGACACTGTTTTGCATCATCCGGGCATTGGGATCTCAACCCAGAATTCAAAGAAAAGGCGCGAACCGCTTCTCGGCTCTCTGAGCTGTGGCGCAAACGTAGTATCTGACGGACTAGGGGAAGGAGGGAGGGGGGCCGAGTGACGACATGGCGTACAGGCACAGGGAATTAAAATCAAGAACGGTGGCTGTGCATCAGGGAGAAACACAAACAACTGTCACACAGAATGTTCCCCCCAAAGATTAAACTGAAAACCCTGGGCTTAGCAGGCCGTTGATTTGACGGAGGGAGGGGGAAGCAAATGAATACAGAGCAAATCTATTTTTTACATCTTAAGACGACGGTGCAGCGTGACTGATAGCCCTCGGCATCTTTCTGGGTGCTTGGCAGCAAATACGGGGCGGCGTATGACGATGGTCTTCAGGCCTATTGCACAATCGGCTGCTCGGGGAAGACTCTGCTAATGTGCGATGACCCGACTTGTAATAGGACGGCTAATAGTCGTAATACACCATTTACTGCCAAAAGGCAAGCCCCACGGCTGCCAGCACCCAGATCGCCGATGAAGGCTACCAGTCTACTGCACCGTCTACCGCCAAAAGGCAGTTAGCAGCTGCTGCTGTGCAGCAATGCAGTCCCACGTCTGCCGACACCCAGAGGACATATGGTGACGGTGAGCTCAGCTGAGCGGGCTCCATGTTGTCTGCACAGGTAACTCAGGTAACCCAGGTAAAGAGGCGCGAATCTATTGTCTGCCGTTGCTGTGACGGGGGAGGGAGGGGCCTGACGACATGTACCCAGAACCGCCCGCGACACTGTTTTGCATCATCCGGGCATTGGGATCTCAACCCAGAATTCAAAGGGGCGGCGGAGACTGCGGGAACTGTGGGATAGCTGTGGGATAGCTACCCATAGTGCAATGCTCTGGAAGTCGACGCTAGCCTTGTACTGTGGACGCGGTCCGCCGACTAGAGCACCTAGAGCATTTTATTGTGTGGACACACACAATCGGCTGTATACAACCGATTTCAATAAAACCGGCTTCTATAAATTCGAACTAATTTCGTAGTGTAGACGTACCCTATATGTTTAAGTGCTTTCCTGATTTGGGACGTTTTCATGAACTGGGGCTAAAACTGGTATTTGGTCCTGCTACTGAATTTATATTTCCATTGCTTATCCTGAAATACATATAATCCTGGTTTATTCCCCAGATATTTAAAGAAATGCATTACAAAAATTCTGCAAAAATTTAGTGTTAAAATGAATAGTATTGTTATGAGGTGTACCAACCCCACACTGGGCCGGAAGAAGTTAATGAAAGGCAGTGGGGTCAGTCAGTCCTACCTCACCACACCTGCACTTGGTATCAAGCCTGGAGAAAGGAGTGAATAGGGTTGAACCCAGCTCAGCTGGGGGTAGGCCAGGAAGGAGAGAAGATCTCTGGCCCTCCCTCAGAGAGAGTAGCTGGGCAGAAATTGTGGTGCTGACTTGGACTGCTGGCATTTAGAGCCCTCCTGAAGGAAGGTATGTCTGCAACAGGGAGACCAAAGCAGTTGGGGGCAAGTGGGAGGAAGTGAGTCAGTACAGGATGCTCTGAGGTGGTGGAGGGGTGTACAAAGAGCAGGAAGACTCTGGCTGAGTTGGGGCTGCTCTGTGAGGGGAGTAGAGATAATTGTCCTGCAGCAGAACCAGCTGGGTGGCAGAAAGTGCTAAAAAGCTCTGCAGTGAGCCTGTGGAAGAGGCTTAGAGAGGGAGGTGTTGATACACAGTGAGCGTGGGAAGGTGCTGTGGCAAAGGCCCAAGACAGGGCAGGGTAGGAAGTGGTCCTGGGAGGCAACAAGGGATCTGTGTAGTCAGGCCTTGACTGCTTATTCAAGGGTTCCCTGGACCAGAATGCAGAGAAGAGGGAGGGCTTGGGTTCCCTTACCAGCCCATTGAGGATGATGGAGATGGAACCCCCTGACAAGAGATATGGACTGATGAAACCCCTGATGCCAGTGGTAAGGACTAGCGAGCCTGTGGGCAGACCAAAGGCCAAACATGTGGTTGATGGAGTACTTTCTTTTGGACTGTTGGCATACCCTAGAAGGGGTTGGAACTACAAGTCACCCAGCCAGAAGGCCAAAGTGGAAGAAGATGCAGCCTCTCACATGGCCAAAGTGGCTACCAGCAGGGGACTTAAAAAGGGGAGAGTCTGGTATGCCATGCCCAGCCAAATGGGGACACCCCAGCTAGCAAGTCACACTTATACCGGTATAAATTGTGAGGCTGTGGGTACATCTTCCACTGTTCAAGTGGGAGAAGTTCTTTAAAGGCAGTTTCAAATAGCTATGTGGTGGGCTTCTGAAGAGAGCTGTGAGCAGAGCAATGTTTCAAAATGAACAAGGGTATCTGAAACTTGCACCATTTTTTTCCCCAGAATGGGTTAATGTTGTGTCTCCAGGAAAGCACTCGCAGTCTAAAAGTTAAGACTGAACTCCTGTGTTCCTCAGATGGTGTGCATCATATCGAATGAAAGTGTCTGTGTACCCATGCATGCACTTGACATGGATCATATGTATTATTTGCTGCATCCCCTTCGGGAACCTGTTGACTAGCATTATTTTGTTTAGCAGTTGGATTAAGAATTTCAAAATAACCTGTGTGCATATCTAAAAGGGTGTCATAAGGAGGAGGGAGAAAACTTGTTCATCTTAGCCCCTAAGGATAGAACAAAAAGCAATGGGCGTAAACTGCAGCAAGGGAGGTTTAGGTTGGACATTAGGAAAAAGTTCCTAACTGTCAAAGTGCTTAAACACTGGAATAAATTGCCTAGGGAGGTTGTGGAATCTCCATCTCTGGAAATATTTAAGATAAATGTCTATCAGGGATGGTCTAGACAGTATTTGGACCTGCTATGAGGGCAGGGGACTGGACTCGATGACCTCTTGAGGTCCCTTCTAGTCCTAGAATCTATGAATCTATGTCAGTCTTCCCTGAAGTACTACCATTCCATACTGGTGACCTAGATAGGATTAGCTTCTCCAGATACCCATATGACTTCTTGAGTCTGAGGCCATGTCTACACAGGGAAACACAGGAAAGTGAAGATTAATTAACTAAAGGTATGACGTTAATGCATCCAAGTTAAAACATGTTATACCTGTAAGTCCCTGAGTGTCCCAGTGTGAACAAGCCCTGAGTCTCTCTCCTCTCTGCACTCCTGAGAGTGTCTCTTAAAACCCTGCTAAGTTTCTTTGTTCTCCAGTGCTTTGTCTTCACTAGGAAAAAGATGTTCTTACCTCACATTGGCTAACCTGTGGTAACTAACACAAGGGTAAAATCCTAGGGAAGACAAAACAGTTTGTAGTTTTAACATGAGCTAGCAGGTGAAGGTAAGCCCTAGACTCCCCCATAGTGAACCTGCTAACACATGTGACAATTACAAACAGCCTTGTCTTCACTAGGATTTTACCTCAAATTAGTTAACTTGAATTACAAACACACCTTATTTTCCATAGTGAATATAAGGCCCAGAAGTTTCAAGAAGTGGTGGGACTTGCCCACCCAGGTCAAACTAATTATATAGGCTGTGCTGCGGGGGGCTAGAGTAATTGGAGGTAATTGTTCTGACATTGTCTCTTAGCAGCCCTTCAGTGGACGCTACTAGGCAATCATTGTGAACTATCTCTGCCTTCTGGCCTGTGGGATGAACTTAATCAGAAATATTTGTGCAGAAAACCATGCCAGTAATAGGGCAAGCTACAGTACAATTCAAGAGCATCCCCATAATTGTCACAGTTTTCATGTGTAATAATGAGATCCATGAAATCATGGAATCTAATTTCATTGAGATAGGATACTAAATGAAAATAGCTAAAAATAGAGAGGTCACATTAAGTCACTGGGACACTGTCCTGCCATGAGATATTTTGTTACAATGAAGTTTTTTTCCATTTTGCATGTCCGTTCTTGGATTTTAGAGCTCTACCAGACCCATAACTATTTCACATTTGGGAACAACATATACCTTCAAATCAGCGGCACTGCTATGGGTACCCGCATGGCCCCACAGTTGCCAACATTTTTATGGCTGACTTAGAAAAACGCTTCCTCAGCTCTCGTCCCCTAATGCCCCTGCTCTACTTGCACTACATTGATGACATCTTCATCATCTGGACCCATGGAAAAGAAGCCCTTGAGGAATTCCACCATGATTTCAACAGTTTCCACCCCACCATCAACTGCAGCCTGGACCAGTCCACACAAGAGATCCACTTCCCGGACACTACAGTGCTAATAAGCAATGGTCACATAAACACCACCCTATACCGGAAACCTACTGACCGCTATAGTTACCTACATGCCTCCAGCTTTCATCCAGACCACACCACACGATCCATTGTCTACAGCCAAGCTCTATGATACAATCGCATTTGCTCCAACTCCTCAGACAGAGACAAACCCGGGGTGGCATGTTTGTAGAAATTTTGGTGGTGCCCAGAACCCGCCCCTGCCCAAACTCCGCCCCCCCACCTGCCCAAGGCTCTGGGAGGGAGTTTGGGTGAGGGAGGAGGTCTGGGGTGCAGGCCCTAGGCTGGGGCAGGGGATAGAGGTGCAGGGTGCAGGCTCTGGGAGGGAGTTTGGGGATGGGAGGGGTGCAAAGGGATGGGGTGCAGGGGTGAGGGCTGTGGGGTGTGGGAGGGGCTCAGGGCTTGGGCAGAGGGTCAGGGTGTGGGGGGATGAGGGCTCTGGCTGGGACTGGAGATAAGGTGTTTGGGGTACTGGAGGGGCTCAGGGCTCGGGCAGAGGGTTGAGGGTGCTGTGGGGGTGTGAAAGCTCTCACTGGAATGTGGGCTCTGGGATGGGGCAGGGCTGGGGATGAGTTTGGGGGGCAGGCAGGCTGCTCCAGGACAGGGGCCTCCTCCCCTGCTGTTTCCCCTGACTGTAGGCTCACTGGGGGGTGAGGGATGGGGCTGCCTCCTTGCCCAGCATGGGGCAGGAACAGTGACTGTGGGCGGGGGAGGAGGGAGGCTGTGCTGCTGGAGGGTCCTGCCGGAAAAGGGAAGGGTTTGAGGGGGAAGGACAGGCTCAGAGTCAGTCTGCCCTGGCAGTTGAGTAGGGGGCACTAGGACCCTGCGGCAGCAGTTGCTGCAGGGAAGCCGCATGGAGGAGACAAAGACAGAGAAGCTCTGCTCCGGGGAAAGACATGCTCTGCTCCGGAGGCGGGGAGACGGGGGACAGCAAGTCGGGGCCACAGGACACTTGGGGGAGGCGGCAGGTGGGGCCGGGGGGGGGGGGCTCCGGCCCCAAATTTTGGTGGAGCTGGGCCCCTGGCTCTGAATATTGCTGGTGCCCGAGCACCACATGGGTATGGAACTCGCCGCCTATGAGAAAAACACCTACAAGATCTCTATCAAGCGTTCTGACAACTACAATACCCACCTGCTGAAATGAAGAAACAGATTGACAGAGCCAGAAGAGTACCCAGAAGTCACCTACTACAGGACAGACCCAACAAAGAAAGTAACAGAACGCCACTAGCCGTCACCTTCAGCCCCCAACTAAAACCTCTCCAGCACATCATCAAGCATCTACAACCTATCCTGAAGGACGATCCATCACTCTCACAGATCTTGGGAGACAGGCCAGTCCTTGCTTACAGACAGCTTCCCCCAACCTGAAGCAAATTCTCACCAGCAACCACAGACCACACAACAAAAGCACTAACCCAGGAACCTATCCTTGCAACAAAGCCCGTTGCCAACTCTGTCCACATATCTATTCAGGGGACACCATCATAGGACCTAATCACATCAGCCACACTATCAGAGGCTCATTCACCTGGACATCTACCAATGTGATATATGCCATCATGTGCCAGCAATGCCCCTCTGCCATGTACATTGGCCAAACCGGACAGTCTCTACGTAAAAGAATAAATGGACACAAATCAGACGTCAAGAATTATAACATTCAAAAACCAGTCAGAGAACACTTCAATCTGCGTGCTCACTCGATTACAGACCTAAAAGTCACAATATTACAACAACAAAAAAGTAAAAAAACAGACTCCAAGAGACTGCTGAATTGGAATTAATTTGCAAAATGGACACCATTAAATTAGGCTTAAATAAAAATTGGGAGTGGATGGGTCATTACACAAAGTAAAACTATTTCCCCATGTTTATTCCACCCTCTTCCCCGCCTCCCCACCCCGCCCACTGTTCCTCACAACTTCTTGTCAACTGCTGAAAATGGACCATTTTGATTACCACTACAAAAAGTTTTTTCTTTCCTGCTGGTAATAGCTCACCTTAACTGATCACTCTTGTTAGAGTGTGTATGGTAACACCCATTGTTACACACACACACACCATGAATCTTCCTACTGTATTTTCCACTGCATGCATCTGATGAAGTAGGCTGTAGCCCACGAAAGCTTATGCTCAAATTAATTTGTTAGTTTCTATGGTGCCACAAGTACTCCTGATCTTTTTGCGGATACAGACTAACACGGCTGCTACTCTGAAACCTACAGTTATACTGACTGTCTGCCCATTTCTACAAATCAAGCCTGGGAGCATCATTTTCACAAACCCTGTCAGAAGAACCAATGCAGTGAGTCCCTAAAGCCCCAGAATTCTGCACACTGCTCCATATGGGACTAATCCTTTAGCACTAATTTGTCACTTAAATGATACGTCAGGAATATTTCAGAGGTGAAAGTACTGTCATGGCACTCTGTAGTCCAGAGACAAAAACTAATAACTTTTTACCGTGTAAGTTTCAGATCTTGTTTTTGGTACAAAGCACTAGGTTTCACCTGGGCATTCCAATGATGTTGATTGCATGTGGTCCCATCCCATTTGTACAGTATTTATAAGTAATTATTTGATTATATGGGATTCAAAGTTTAAAGTTCTTCCCGTTGTTTTTGTATACAGATAAAAAACAATGTCCCATTTGTTATAAACCATGGCATTCGAAGTGCAGCCCTCTGCAATGATTGGCTCTGTTTTTAGATCTTTTACAAGGCTTTTCTTTTACCCAATGGAATAGATCCAGATTTGGTTTAAGGAGTCCTGAGGCAGTCCAGTAGTGTAGGTTTTGATCTGAGAGCATTTAGATGGATTTTTATCCCAATAGCATCTGTTTCTTTGTGCTGGTATAGTATAGAGCAGGGGTCGGCAACCTTTCAGAAGTGATGTGCCGAGTCTTCATTTATTCACTCTGATTTAAGGTTTCGCGTGCCGGTAATACATTTTAATGCTTTTTAGAAGGTCTCTCTCTATAAGTCTATATTATATAACTAAACTATTGTTGTATTGTAAAATAAATAAGGTTTTCAAAATGTTTAAGAAGCTTCATTTAAAATTAAATTAAAATGTTGATCTTACGTGCCGGCCCGCTCAGCCCGCTGCTGGTCTGGGGTTCTGTTCACCTAGGCCGGCAGTGGGCTGAGCAGGGCCTGCAGACGGAACCCCGGCTGGCGAGGGGCCAGCAGCCAGAACCCCAGGTTGGAAGTGGGTTGTGCGTGGCCTGTGGTTGGGACCCCGGCTGGCAAGGGTCCGGCAGCCAGAACCCCAGACCGGCAGCGGGCTGTGCAGGGCTGGTGGCCGGGACCCCACAGCCCACTGCTGCTCAGGGGTTTCATCCGCCGGCTTCTGTCAGCCGGGATGCCAGCTGCCAGACCTGCTCAGCCCGCTGCCGGTCTGGGGTCCCAGCCCTGCCCACATACAGTGGGTACCTACCTTCTCCCTGGTTCTGGCCCATTCTCTTCCTTTCTCTGCACTGAGCTGAGGGTGGAAGTGCACTGAGCACAGGGCTGGGGGTGAAGGGTCTGGCCAGGAGCTAGAATGAGGGAGAGGGCTCCGGGTTGGGGCAGGAGATTTGGGTGTGGGGCACTTACCTGGGCAGCTCCCATTTGGTGCGATGGGTGCAGGTGGGAATGTGGGGTGTGTGTGTGTGCAGGAGCTCCCGTTTGGTGCTCAGGGTGGGGGTGGGGATGTGGGTGGTGCATGGGGTGTGGGGGTGCTGGGTATGTGGGGGGGTGCAGGTGTCAGGGCGGGGGGGCTGGGTATGTGTGGGGGTGCCAGAGTCAGGGCTGGGGTCATGGGGGAGTGAAGGAGTCAAGCAGAGGACTGGGTGTGTGTGAGGGGGGCACAGGGCTCAGGGCAGGGGCCTGGGGTGTGTGCGGGGCTCAGGGCATGGGCCTGGGGGACGTGCAAGGCTGTGGGGCTCAGGGCAGAGGGTTGGGTGTGTGGGGGGGGTCAGGGCAGAGGGCTGGGTGGGTGTGTGGAAGGGGTCAGGGCTCAGGGCAGAGGGCTGGGTGTGTGTGTGTGTGTGGGGTTAGGGCTCAGGGCAGAGGGCTGGTGGTGTGTGAGGGGGGGGTCAGGGCAGGGAGCTGGGTGTGTGGGGGGGCTCAGGGCAGAGGTCAGAGGGCTGGGTGTGTATGTGGGGGGGTCAGGGCTCAGGGCAGAGGACTGGGGGTGCGTGGGGGGGGAGGTCACGGCAGAGGGCTTCCCCGACTCCTGCGGCCCCCAGCTGGTTCACCCACTTGGGGCCCCGCGGCACACCGCACCGCACGAGCGCAACTAGCGCCCCCCCGCGAGAGAGTCCCCTCTGGCTGTGTCTGGAGAAGCCGCTCCGGGCGGCGCATGACCCCGCGGTATGCAAGCTCCTCGTCCCAGGGCTCTCTGGCCACCACCGATTGCCGCTCGCCCGCACCTGCTGTGCACTCAGCACCACCGGGCCGCAGGGCTCTCCGCTCCTCCCAGCAAGTATAGGGTTACCATTTGTCCGGATTCCCGCGGACATGTCCGGCTTTTTCGGGTTAAAAATAGCGTCCGGGGGGAATTTGTCAATGTCCGGACTTCCCCTCCTCCCACCCCCCCATGCAGAGCGTGCGCGTGGCATACAAAGCAGCCCGGGCTCCGACAGCCAGAGCCAGAGCCCTTCCTGCACTTCCCCCCTCCTCTCTCCTGAAACTTGACACCACTCCCCTCCGCTCTCTCCCTTCCCCTCCCCCTCCCTCCCTGCATTCACAGATCGCTGGCCGTTCGCCGTCTGGAGCTCCGACCCTGCTGCCCTCCCCCGCTGCCGAGCGTGCTGCTCTGCAGCACAGTAAGGGGGCCGGGGGCCAGAGAAGCGGCAGGGAGGTTCGGGGGGGGGGGGGGGGAGTCAAGAGACAGGGAGCGGGGGGAGGGTTGGATGGGTCAGGGAGTTCGGGGGGGGGCTGTCTGGGGGTTGGGGGTGTAAGGTTTTGGGCAGTCAGGGTACAGGTGGGGGGGTCTCAGGAGGGGGCAGTTAGGGGACAAGGAGCGGGGGGGGTGTTTGGGAGTTCTGGGGGGGCTGTCTGGGGGTTGGGGGTGTAAGGTTTTGGGCAGTCAGGGTACAGGTGGGGGGGTCTCAGGAGGGGGCAGTTAGGGGACAAGGAGCGGGGGGTGTTTGGGAGTTCTGGGGGGGCTGTCTGGGGGTTGGGGGTGTAAGGTTTTGGGCAGTCAGGGTACAGGTGGGGGGGTCTCAGGAGGGGGCAGTTAGGGGACAAGGAGTGGGGGGGTGTTTGGGAGTTCTGGGGGGGGCTGTCTGGGGGTTGGGGGTGTAAGGTTTTGGGCAGTCAGGGTACAGGTGGGGGGGTCTCAGGAGGGGGCAGTTAGGGGACAAGGAGCGGGGGGGTGTTTGGGAGTTCTGGGGGGGGCTGTCTGGGGGTTGGGGGTGTAAGGTTTTGGGCAGTCAGGGTACAAGTGGGGGGGGGTCTCAGGAGGGGGCAGTTAGGGGACAAGAAACAGGGAGGCTTAGGTAGGGGGTGGGGTTCTGGAGGGCAGTTAGGAGCAGGTGTCCCAGGAGGGGGCAGTCAGGGGACAAGGAGTGGGGGGGGGGGTCGGGAGTTTGGGGGGGCTTTCTGGGGAGGGGTGGAGAAGGTTTTGGGCAGTCAGGGTACAGGTAGGAGGTAGGGTCCTGGGGGGCAGTTGGGGAGAGGGGTCTTAGGAAGGGGCAGTTAGGGGATAAGGAACAGGGAGGCTTAGGTAGGGGTGGGGTTCTGGAGGGCAGTTAGGAGCAGGGGTCCCAGGAGGGGGCAGTCAGGGGACAGGGAGCAGAGGGGTTTAGATGGGTCAGGAGTTCTGGGGGGGGCTGACAGGGGGTGGGGGTGTGGATAAGGGTTGGGGCAGTCAGGGGACAGGTAGAGGGTAGGGTCCTAGGGGGCCAGTTAGGATGTGGCGAAGATCTCAGGAGGAGGCAGTCAGGGGACAAGAGGCAGGGAGGCTTAGGGAGGGGGTGGAGTCCTGGGGGGCAGTCAGGGGACAAGGAGTGGGGGGGAGGGTTGGGGGTTCTGAGGGGGCAGGAAGTGGGAGGGAGTGGAAGGGGCAGGGGCGGGGCAGGGGCGGGGCTAGGACAGGGGCGGGGCTAGGGCGGGGTTCCTCCCGTCCTCTTTTTTGATTGTTGAAATATGGTAACCCTAAGCAAGTACCTATCCATGGCCGCGGCCGGGCGCCTCCTCCCGGGGACGCTCAGCAGCCGGCGCTTACTGCCGCCGGGAATCGGGACCGGGTCCGGCAGTGAACCCGCTCCCCCGGCGTGCCGCCAATCCACCATGGCCAGCTATACCAAGGCAGCCCAGGTGAGCGGGCTCCTTGCTGAGTGAGGGGACGCGGGAGCCCACGGGCAGGCCGCTGAGGCGGCTCCTCTCTGGGCCAGCGCAGGCTCTGCCCCTCACTGGCTGCGTGTCCTCGGGACTCGGGCAGGCAGCAGCGTGCCATTAAAAATCGGCTCACGTGCCATCTTTGGCACGCGTGCCATAGGTTGCCAACCCCTGATGTAGTTCCCCTGCTGATGGTGTGAGAGAAATTGTTGAATCATGTTGTAAAGCCTTTGCATATGCACCATTTCCAAACAGAGTGTAAGTCATTGGGCTAATCCTTCTGGTCTTTTAATCCTCTGCACAACTGAATACAGCCAATTGTACTCAAGGAACTACACAGGAGTTTGACTTCAATTGTAATACTAAATAAAAATGCTGGAGACTGAACTCCTCCAGCTAAGTTTCCATTTCAGTTCTTAGTTATTCAGGATAGTAAGGAACAGGGCAGGTCCAACTCCAGAAATTGGCAGTTAACTTGTTTGCCATAGCAATGACTGAGTCATCGAACCATTGCACAAATGATATAATAAAAAAAGACATTTCCCCTCAGCAAAGGAAAGGGATAGGAGAGAATATGACTATCGCTACACAGATAGTAGCAGGATGAAGTTGGGAGGGAGGAAAAGGACTGTTTTTGCATTGCAAGAAGATGTTAACATGAGGAAGAATGGTTGGGGCCTGTTGGTGGTCAGACAAACCCCATCTTCCTTAAAACAAGTGCAGAGAATTTGTCTTGAGTGCATTTTTAGAAAGGTGGCAACTGGTATTCCATGTCTGCACTCAAAACCCTGTATGTATATGTACATCTACCCACTTCCCCTCCCTCTCCATGTGCACACAGGCATAGAATCCTAATGCTCACTCTGTGGCAGAGGGTCCGCTCTGTTCCAGCAAAGCTTTGTAACGCATGTAGAGCCGAGACTCAGGGGCAGGCAAAGAAAGGCCACTGCTTAAACTGGCCCATGAGGGAGCACTCATTCTAAAATAAAATGAATGGAAAGGAAATATTAGCATCAGGAGAGCATTTCCCTCCTGTATCTTCTGCTTCCCCATATGCTATGATCTATGTTAATGACACCACATGATCCCACCTCCCAGTAAGATCACTGTTAATCCAATTTCCTTCCATTTTCAAATGAAAGCTGTATTTTATTAAATAGCAGAAATATCAAAGCCTATTTTGGAAACTGGTCTCCTAAGTATCCCAAAATTCTCATATCACGTAATTGGGCGAGAGGCTCACTGGTGTTCCTCTCTAATGGCTGCCTAACCCCCCTATGGCCTTCAGCCATCACAGCAGGTGCTTTGTTCCATCAGACCTTAGTAACTATGTCAGAGATTAGGGGTCTATTACAGGAGTGTGTGGGTGAGGTTCTGTGGCCTGCAATATGCATGAGGTCAGACTAGATGATCACGATGATCCCTTCTGACCTTAACATCTACGAGCTATTGTTGTTGCTCTTAGTCACAAAGGGAGAAAACTCCATCTGATCAGGGAGGAGGCATGATGTTACTCAGAGGCATTGAATCTTAAGGAATATTCTCCTTACAAGTGATTATTGGCTCTTCAAAGGAACTGTCAGTTGCTCCTTCCCAAGACAGGACAGTAGAAATGGCTTTATAAAGACACTGACAACATCGTAGTTGTCTTCCTCACCTTGAGCCTGCCCTACAGTCTACAGTGAAACTGTCATCACACTAGAGATGTGAGTACTTTATTTTCTGTCTCTGACTCCCTTCTTTCTCCTCTTTGAAGAGGAACCTCATCACTTGAAAAGTGGGTCCAATGCTGAGGCCCTGAGCCCTCCCAGAGTATTTTAAACCCAGACTTGACTGGGGTCTAGGCAGGATAGAGATCTCTGGCTGTGGAAGTGTTTTTCAGTGACTGCTGCACCCACACTTTCCGAATGGTGGGATGGATACTCAGGTGAGGAGGAAGCTGATCCCAGAATTACCTGCTGACTGAGGATTGATATGCCTTTGTGGCATATAAAGAGCCTTCAGTCGGGATAAAGAAGTAAGTGAGGGGCCAGAGGGATGCAGCAAATTTGCTGCGGATATCTGGTCTGGCCCTCGATGGAGCCTTCATCCTAAATAAAATGGAAACAAGAAAATATTAGTAGTGAGTTTCCGATAATAATAATTTATCAATAACCACAGCAATTTAGGGGCAGTGCTATAAGGAAAACAGTGAACAGTAGAGGAGCTAAATCATTGCTGACTCCAATATTGAACGGGAAACCGCATTGAAAATAGTGGCTTAATGAATCTTTCAGGTACCTAGAAAAAGAATATTGAGGAATGGGATCTCTGAGAGGAATCCAGACATTCAACAACACAACAGTCAAGAGATTAAGAAGGAGACATAATATGTTATATACTAAGAGCTGCCTGCAGGGTTATCTGTGAAGCTGTCAGCCTATGTGCCATTCTGAGACTGTTGGCTTAACTATGTGACTTTAACACTCATCTTTCCCGACCGCCCACACGATACAATGTGTGTAATGCAAAACTCTTTTCTTACCAAGAATCCAGCACTGATTTTACGTAGTCCATCCTCTTCTGATGGGTACTCAGATTTTAACTGGATAAAAACAGACATTCACACTAGACATTAGTCAAATATTCTAGGGAGTTAAACAGCAATGCTCTGGCAAAAGAAATAAACTGCCTAGAATAGTAATTGAGGTTCCATCACTGGAGATGCTGAGAAATGACTTAAATCAGTGTATTCTCTATTTTCCACGCTGTAGATGATTTTGTAAGAGCGTTCCCTTTTCATGTACTTTCTCAATACTCCTTTCATTTGTACTGAGTTTATCTCTTCAAACCATCAGAAAGGGCTGTTTACTTCTGATGGTCCATGGATAATAGATAAAGAAGAACTGGGTTAGTTGAATTTATGGGAGATTCATATAGTGGAGAATCTTAAATGATGTGGGTGGGGGGAAGGAGGGGTAGAGTGGATGATTAGCCAAATTCCACTGAAACCTGATCAGCAAGGAAGCTACTCAGGAAAGGGTATGTTTCTCATCATGACTATCATCTTGTTTTATTATCACTATACTCCGCAGGAGCAAAATACATAAATGCTATGGTGATTGGTAATACATAAAAACCTTTGATCACTAGCTAGAGAAGGGATTATAATCGACATTCGAAGGACTTTCCCCAGGTGATTATCACCTCATAAATGACACAGGACAGGAATTTATCCAGCAATGATGTGATTTCTGCAGCTGGGCATGGTAGTCAAACTGTTTCCATATCTCATACAACAGAAATATGGAAAGGCCTTCCCTTCAGAAGCCCCCAGTGAGCAAGTGTGACAATGGACTGCTCTGCTAGTTCCTTCAGGACAAGTCCAAGATTAGGCTGGTAGCCCTTGGAAAGGCATTTAGCTTCTTTACCCCACACAGCAGCTGCTTTTTCAATTCAGTTAATGTACCACAAAATAAATTAAAAACCAGCATTTTCAACCAAGAGTGAAATAACTCCTCTGCCTTGCTGTGGCCGTTTACATAAGGGCTCTGGGAGAGTTAAGAAACGTAATAATATGCGGCCCTAGGTGCTGCATTCCAGCATGTGCTCTTTGACCAGTCCTTTCCCAGATGTACCCATCATGCACCACAGAACTGGATAATACACAGGGTGCTGCCCTAGGATCATCTAGGAGCTGCTTTAGGTCCCTCATGAGTATGTTTGAAATCCCTAACCCAGGAGGTGGGCAGAACTTCTAAAATAGCTGCAATTCAGCAACCCACTAATCAGCTCTTCCACTAATACAAAGCTGAGCACTGACTTGAGCTAAATGCACTGATGGCTGGGGTTGGGCCAGGGGACTTCATAATGAGGGGTGTGGTTAAATGCCATGCCAACCAGGTTTTATATCCATAAAAGGGCAATGCACATACAGCCTTGCCCTGCCTACCCAAGTGTTTGTGATCATAGTGCCCTCTCTAGAGACTAGTCCAGTCAAAGCCCAATATGAACTTAAAAAAATGTTGGTGCATTTAAAGAAATATTGATAAATGTCCTTAAATATTGAACTTTTCAAGAATGACTTTTTTGATACTAGTCACAGTGTAATGCACTCAGCTAGCAATTAACTTGCTTCCAAGAATCTTAAAAGTGACAACAATTATTAAGCCAGAATGTACACTGTGGAGTAGGTAAATATTATCTCTGTTTTAAAGATGTATAAAGAGAGACTCAGTGATGATAGATATTAGGATATTTATCAACCATGAAATAAATCACTTTCTATTTATATTAATAACATTGTCTGCACTAAGGTTGTGATTGAAAGTTCACTGTAGTCCATAGGGTCTCCATTGAATGAATGCAATTGGTTTTGAATTAGGCCCTTAGATAACATAATACCTTGCTTTCAAGGATCTCAAAATGCCAAACAATAATTAATTCATAACTTTTTAAATACTTACCATTATCCCCGTTTTCAAGATGAATAAAGTGAGACACCTGAAAGGTCAATGATTGCCAAAATTAAAGTTAATCAATGCCTGAAGTGAGTGAGGAGTTTTGCTTAATCCCTAATCTACCCCCCAGAGCCCAAATTAGTGAGAATTCCTGCTGAATCTCCAGATGTAGTACAGCCCCACCACACAGACCCACAATGTGGACATTTTCTGAAAGCCACAATCTGATTAAAGTTAATGGGATTTTGTATTTTATTGTCAAAATATATCATTGAGCAGAGAACTTTGACGGACTATACTATAGTTGGATTAACCATCACAGTGGACATTCTGCTAAAATTCCTAACATGCTGAGTTACAACCTTTTATTTATTCCTTGTGTGTTACATGGGAATAGTGTAGCTCGAGAAGGACAGAAGAAATGTTTTAAGAACTCACTAATAACTAGTCTGAGACCCCTGTGGAACCACAACTCAATTAATATATAATTTACACAGTTGTGTTACATTGGCCATCTGAGAAAATTCACTTACTTCTATCAAAGGTCAGAATGCCAAGTCTCGTGTCTGACACCTCAGGGATTTCAAAAATCCAGCACAGCACAGCACCAACCAGCTCTCATGGAGGCCAAGTTGAGCACTGACTTGAGCTCAGTGCCCCAATAGCTATGTGTGGGCCAGGTGATGCCATAATGAAAGATGTACCAGAATCGCCATAACAACTAGGTGCTAACTCCTAAAAAGGGAATATATTGGATCTTATGTATGTGTGCATCCCTGCATGGTCTGCCCAAGTTTTTGTGATTATCTTGCACTCTCTAGCCCAGAAAGAGAATAAAAGCCCAAATGTTAAGGAGATCTGAAAGTGATTCTTCTTTAGCTCAAGTGACAGAGGCCCTTTTTTTGAATTTATGATCCTGAGAGCTTAGCACGGGAAGCATAAAATACCTGGCTTCTGTTGTGTCTGTCTGCATTCAGCCTCCGATTTAATAATAGTAATTTATAACATCTGGGACAATCGTTAATTCTAGAGGGGTTTAGAAGGGGAGATTGAGAATCAGGAGAGCTAGTTTCCCATTGTAGTTATGCTCCTAGTTGTCTGTGACTTGCCAAAGTTACTTAACAACCCTGCATCAGGGATAGAATGGGGATAATACCACCTAGTCTCTTCTTTTTAATTAAAGCAGTGTGGTTTTCATTATCAGGATGCTTTGGGAGAGGAAGCCAAATAATTAGTTTGTGTTATGGGGGTGCATTGAGTGCAGAGTTAAATTGATTTTGATCACTGGTTAGAAGTAGGGAGAGGGGTTTGGCCCAATCTATGAATCTTATTTTAATTATATTGATTACTTAAGAATTCCCAGTTATCTGTCTGAGGTTTGATAGGTTCTTGTCCCAAGCTCAGTCCTAGTATTATTAAAATTACTATTTAGTTGGGAACTCTGATGTGCACAGTTGCAACACTTACATTTTAGGAACCCTTCTGCATTTACAATAGTTAATACATTTAGCAAAGTCACAAACACTCTAACCCAGCAAGGTAGATAGAGCTGATACAGAATGTACATCTGAACATCCAGATACTCACACAATCCTTTGGAGAACAACCTGATATGTTAGCCATCACCTTCCTTATCATCACCAGTGGCCATCATCCTGGTATCTCCCAAGAGTTACATCTTTCTTTCCTCCTGCAGGCAGGCTGGGTAACAACTTTTATAATACGTTATGCTGACGCCACTATGTCCGATGCATATTCAGTAGGGGTTTCTTGCCTCTTCCTTATTTGAATTTCCTTGCCCTGCTCATGTTGGGTTGCCCTTCTCCTCTAGGTTAGTCTATTAATAATCTCAGTTTATTGTAATATACATCAATTCGTTGCCATGGCACTCTTGTAGTCAGACTTCTGCAGATGTTCTAGCCTAAGATATTGAAAAGCTGGTGTTGGCTCATGTTCATGTGGTTTGCTGGTGTTGTTATGGACAGACTTCTCCCTTAAAACTCTGTTCCCAGTTCCCCAAAACTTAAGGGCTACCGTTAGGCCATTTATTTGGGCCAGAGTTCGAAGGCTTCAAGCCGTATGCTAACTGCTGAAGCCAATGTCTTGTAGGGTAGAGGCCTATAGGTTCCTTGTGTTACTGCTAAATAAAATAAATGCTAAAGGTAGTTCTATGGGCTACAAGAGGGAAAATGAATTTCCTTTTTGTGATTGGGGTGAGTTTGGGGGAGTTAGATGAATTGCTTTTTGTAGGAGTGATTTTTTGGTGGGAGGGGAAGTTGAATTAGTTTTGGCTGTTTTGGTGATGAATTGGGTGTGGGTGCTGGGAGAGGCAATGGCATTGGTTTTTTTTACTCCAGAGTGTAGGGTAGGGCTGGGAGCTGAAATGAGTTTAGTTGCTAGGACATGTTGGGCATGTGGGAAATTGCTTTGGTTTTGGCTGTTGTTGTAAGGGAATTAAATCAGTTTGGGTTGCTGGGGTGGGGAGTTTGATGGGCGGAGGAAAGAGTTGAATTTTTATTTTTTCACCAAGCTGAGTTGGGGAGGAACCAGGTGAAGGGCACTGATTTGTTTTTTGGTCACTGGTGAGCCTTGTGAGAGGAGGCAGCTGAATTGCTTTTGGACTCTGGCATGTGTTTGGTGTGGGAGAGATGAATTGCATGTGGTTGCCAGGGTGCATTGTGGTGGAGGGGGGAGCTGAATGGATTCAGTTAGCTGAGGTGCATTGACATATTAATTTAGATGGAATAAATGGGCCAAAAGCCCCAAAAGTGTTAGCATGACTCTGTCACTGTCCAATATTAAACAGTTTTAAACCAGGTTTGGGGTTTGGTATAGAGACGTTGCTTAGTACCATGGCAAACAAACCATTCTAAGGGCTAGTCTATACTAGCAATTCTAAAGCTCTGCCATGGCAGTGCTTTAACGTGGCCTGTGTGGTCGTGGCAGAGCGCTGGGTGTGAACTCTTCCATCCTCAGAATGCCACGCCGCGCTGCCCCCCCCTCCCCGCGACCACAAGATTGGCCGCCCCTTACCAGGTGCCGCCCCAAGCATGTGCTTGGTTGCCTGGTGCTTGGAGCCGGCCCTGTCCACAGTGACCAGAATGGAGCTGTTCTAACATCTGTGATCTCAGTGTTGGTGGGATAATGACACGTCTCCCCCACAACAAACAACCAGATTAGATTGATAACTCCGTCCTCCTGGACATGTAGGTAACAAGGTCGGGTGAGACCAGAGAGGTTCGCCGAGATGTTCCATGCATCACCAGGTCCATAACCTGGGACAATACCGGGTCAACTCGAGTTGCCTTCTTTACCAGAATAGCGGCGATGGGTGTATTCTCTACCTGTTCAAAGTAAAAGATTTCCTTCTGGGCACTATCTCGACGGTTGACTGGAAAAGGCAGCCTTGAGAGACCATCCGCTTTGCCGTGCAGAGTGGATTTCCGATATTTGATTTCACATGTGTGCGCAGAAAGCAACTATGCCCACCATTGCATACGACTAGCGGCTAATGGAGGAATGCCTGTGTGGGGTCCAAAAATTGAAGTCAGGGGTTCGATGGTCTGTGAGAAGAGTAAACTTCCATCCAAACAGGTACTGATGAAACTTCCGAATTCCAAAAATGATTCCCAATGCCTCGCATTCGATTTGGGCATAGTTAGTTTCTGCTTTGCTTAGAGTGCGTGAAGGAAAAGCAATAGGTCTCTCTTCTCCTGAAGGCATAATGTGTGACACAACTGCTCCCACTCCATAAGGGGACGCATCGCAGCCAACTGTAGGGGTAAGGATGGATCAAAGTGCGTCAGAACTTCAGAATTTAGCAATGCATCCTTAGCTTTGTTAAATGCAACATCACAGGCTTCAGTCCACTTCCAGGCCTTGTTCTGCCCAAGATGTTCGTGAAGTGGTTTTAGCAGTGTGGCTAACTGTGAGATAAACTTTCCATAATAGTTCAATAGTGCTAGAAACGAGCGAAGCTGGCTAACATTTTGAGGAGGGGGAGCCTCCACAATAGCCTTAACTTTGGCAGGGGCCTTACGAAGACCTGTAGCATCAATGATGTGTCTCAAATATTCAACAGAGGGCTGGAAGAATTCACACTTTTCTTTGCGGACTCGCAGTCCATACTCTTCCAGTCTTTGTAGGGTAGCCTCTAAATTCTTTAAGTGATCCTCCTGATTCCTTCCAGTGACCAGAATGTTATCCAGATAGCACTGGACTCCTGGCAAGCCACACAAGATCTTGTCCATAGCCCTCTGGAACAGGGCGGGAGCAGATGTTATTCCGAAGGGTAGGCGACAGTATCGATAAAGCCCCTTATGCGTCACAATAGTCAACAGCTTTTGGGACTTTTCATCAACGTGCATCTGTAAATACGCTTGACTCAGATCAATCTTACTGAACTTTTGTCCCCCAGCCAGGCCTGCAAAGAGGTCATCGATGCGGGGAAGTGGGTATTGCTCTGCACATAACACTGGGTTGACAGTGAATTTAAAATCACCGCAAATCTGGAGGGAGCCATCTTTCTTCACTATTGGAACAATAGGAGTTGCCCATGGGCTACGGGTAACTAGTATTAGGACTCCATTTGTGACCAGGCGCTCCAGACCGCTTCAACTTTCAGCCTGATGGCATATGGCACAGTTGTGGCTTTCAGATATTTTGGTTGATTGTCAGGTTTAATGTTCAGTGTCACAGTGATTCCCTTCATACTTCCCAGATCCTCTCCAAAAACAGCAGCATGTTTCCTTAGTATAGTGGTCAGACCGGTTTCTTCTTTAGTCACTCGGTGCACTTCTGCCCAATTCAGCTGGATCTTCCTAAGCCAAGACATACCCATTAAGGCTGGGTAATTACCTCTCACCACAAACAGTGGCAATTTAGCAGCCTGTCCATTGAGCTCCACCTTAACATCAGTAGTGCCCAACATGGGCACAGCTTCTCCCATATATGTCTTCAGCACTGTTTTTGTTGCTTTAAGCGGAAGATGCTGTAGCTTTTCTTTATACACAGTCTCTGAGACCAGCGAAACGGCTGCACCAGTGTCCAGTTCCATGTGTATACGTTTGCCATCCAACAACAGGGTTACCCAGTATTCATGTGAGCCCACTGCCAAAGACAAAACGTGGAGTGGCTCTTCTTCTTGTGAGGAGGTATCTCCTTGGTCATCCTGGATCAGCTCTAGGGTATGCAGATTTCCCTTTTTGGTCGGCCAGACCACAGGTCTCTTTTTCTTTTGTTTACAGGCACACTCAATGTGTCCCTTTTTGCCACAGTGTCAACACACTAGGTCCTTACACCAGCATTCTGATGCAGGGTGACCCGGCTTACCACAGCGGTAACATTCCTGACTCCCCACAGTTTTGTGGGTAGGTTCTTGTGACACCTTATGCACCCTAGGGGATGCACCGATGGATTGTGCCTCCTTTGTAGCCAGTTCCATGGAGACAGCAATATTAATGGCCTTCTGTAAGGTAAGCTGAGCCTCTGTCAATAGGCGCTTCCGTATAGCTTCACTGTGCAGGCCACACACTAAACTGTCACATAGGGCATCATTTAACATCTCCTTAAATTCACAGTGTTCTGCAAGCTTCCTCAAAGTTGCTACAAATTGTAGAACTGTTTCATCTTCTTTCTGGTCTCTTTTGTGGAACCTATATCTTTCAGCAATTACCAGTGGTTTTGGAGAAAAATGGGACACCAGGATTTCCACAATGTCACTGTAAGATTTAGTGTCTGGCTTAACAGGGTGTAGTAAGCTGCGTAGCGGGGAGTAGGTCTTAGCCCCTACAACACTTAAGAATATTGGCACCTTCTTCTCTTCTGTAATGTCATTTGCAATAACAAAAAGCTCAAAACGCTCAGTATATACATGCCATTGCACTATAGTCTCCTCAAAAGGTTCCAGTGGTCCTGTAAGTGTAGCCATGATTTTAGTTTGTTTGCACAGACAGAGCAAACAAGCCAGTTCTCACCCCCTTCCAGCAGCAAACAAAGTTTGTTTGTTTGTTTTTGTACCTTAGCTTCTACTTCCTTCTGTTGCTGGGGCAGCACAGATATCCCATCCTCCTCACCACGTTGTTATATCCTTGGGGGCAACAGTTTTAGGAAGATATCACTGGAGACACAGAGAGCTGTAAACCTTGGAGCAGCCATTTATTGCTACACACAGCACTAACCAGCAGCCAGCCAAACAGGCTGGGCTATTCCCTAATAATCTAACTCAGTTGCCATAGCAACACAAGATTCTATTACCACGACAACCAAATACACAACACCTTTCCCTTTAGTTAGAGAGAGATTTTAGGTGGAACCCCCGTACCTGACAGTCTCTTAGATGGTGTTAAAGATAATTATTCTTTTGGGGGGAAAGTGAAGACGTTAATGGAGATGGGCTGGAGCTATCATTGTTGCCGTTGTTAAACTCCAATCCCATTTCTTTAAAACCAAGAGAAACACCCATGAAAAGTTTCGATAATAAAGCCTCTATAATCAAATCTTCTACAATAAGCAAGTTTTTATGTCCTTTGGGGCTAATGGAAGCCAAACAGTTTGGGGATCCTTTGTTTGTTTAGGAAGTAGGGCTGTCAAGAAATTAAAAAAAATAATCGCGATTAATGGTGCTGTTAAACAATACCATTTATTTAAATATTTTTGGATGTTTTCTACATTTTCAAATATATTGATTTCAGTTACAACACAAAATACAAAGTGTACAGTGCTCAGTTTATATTTTTTGTATTTTTATAACAGATATTTGCACTGTAAAAAACCAAAAGAAATAGTATTTTTCAATACTTCATCCAAGTACTCATACAAGTACTGTAGTACAATCCCTTTATCATGAAAGTTAAACTTACAAATAGCGCTGTTGTAGTTGGCGTTGCAAGATATTTACATGCCAGGTATGCTAAAGATTCATATGTGCCTTCATGCTTTGACCACCATTCCAGAGGACATACATCCATACTGATGACGGGTTCTGCTCGATAATGATCCAAAGCAGTGAGGACCTGCGCATGGTCATTTTCACCATCTGAGTAGATACCACCAGGAGAAGTTTGATTTTCTTTTTTGGTGGTTCGGGTTCTGTAGTTTTTGCATCGGGGTGTTGCTCTTTTAAGACTTCTGAAAGCATGCTCCATGTGTTGTCCCTCTCAGATTTTGGAAGGCACTTCAGATTCTTCAACCTTGGGTTGAGTGCTGTAGCTATCTTTAGAAATCTCACATTGGTACCTTCTTTGGGTTTTATCAAATCTGCAGTAAAAGTGTTCTTAAAACGAACAACATGCTAGGTCATCATCTGAGACTGCTATAACATGAAATATATGGCAGAATGTGGGTAAAACAGAGAAGAAGACATACCATTCTCCCCCAAGGAGTTCAGTCACAAATTTAATTAACACATTTTTTTAACGAGTGTCATCAGCATGAAAGCATGTCCTCTGGAATGGCGGCTGAAGCATGGAGGGGCATAGAAATATTTAGCACATCTGGCACATAAATATCTTGCAACACCAGCTACAACAGTGCCATGCAAATGCTTGTTCTCACTTTCAGGTGACATTGTAAATAAGAAGTGAGCAGCATTATCTCCTTTAAATGTAAAAAAACTTGTTTGTCTTAGTGATTGGCTGAACAAGAAGTAGGACTGTGTGGACGTGTCGGCTCTAAAGTTTTACATTGTTTTATTTTTGAATGCAGTTATTTTTTCTACATAATTTTACACCTGTAAGTTGCACTTTCATGATAGAGATTGCACTACAATACTTGTATGAGGTAAATTGAAAAATGCCATTTCTTTGGTTTATCATTTTACAGGATAAATATTTGTAATAAAAATAATAATATAATGTGAGAACTGTACACTTTGTATTCTGTGTTTGAAAATGTAGAAAACATCCAAAATATTTAATAAATTTCAGTTGGTATTCTGTTGTTTAACAGTACGAGTAAAACTGCGATTAATCACGATTTAATTTTTTTGAGTTAGGATAAGAATTTCCCCTTAACAGTGCACTAGGATCACTGATTCCCAAAGGTTTATCTGGTATCTTCTGGGTCCTGGTGTGTTCTTCTTTTACCTACAAAACAAATAATAGAAAAATCTTCTCACTTCTCTCGGGAGTGAAAACATTCAATTAACAACTAGGTACACAATTATATTTGCAATTCGTTTCCAGGATTTCCCTCCTATTACCATTTTGATGCCCCCTTTTTTATCTACTGTAGCGGGGTGGTTACCTCGCTCCTGCCCTGAAGGGCTTAAAACAGCCCTGGGAGAAGGTTGTGGCTGGGAGCTGCTAAACTGGGCTGATTGGGAAGCAGCTGCAGCTGGGTCACACCCCAATCAGGCCTCAGCTGGCCCTATATAAAAAGGCTGTGAGCCAGAGACCAAGCAGTCTCTCTCTCTGCCTTCAGAGGGAGAAGGGCCTGGCTGCAGTGAGCTAGAGACAGAGTACCTGAGTGGAGTAGGGCTGGGGATAGGCTGGGGAGCTCCAATCTGGAAAGCCCCAGGCTGTGGCCTAGTAGGAGGCCAAGGGGCACTGGGGGTTGCAGAGGACAGCCCAGGGGTAGGCCAAGGCAGCAGGTCCAAACCCAACCTTGCCTATGATGAGTGGCTGATGCTGCAATCTGCCCCAGGGAGCAGGGGCTAGTTGGTGACTGGCAGTGGCCTTATTCTGAGGTGTGGTAGGGATAGTGGGTGGGGGTTCCCCTGGGAGGGGAGACCCTAGTATTGAGGGGTGTACTTCCAGATAAAAGGGCACCGGGGTCCAGGAGGGACACGGGGGCTGGAGGACAGGCAGATCACTGGCCTGCAGGGGGTGCTTCAATGCTGAAATAAGCTAATACCTGAGGAGACCAGCAGGAGGTGCTGCAGGGGTGAGTCCACGCCTCTACACTATCTATAGATAGATAGTGGGACTGGCTTTATTTTAGCTGTTACTCTTGTGCATGCAAGATCAGTTTTATTTTTATTCTCTTTTTTAATATTTATCACATTTCTCAGGGCTATTTTATTAGTTTATTCTTTTTACCTATTCTATCCTAATGAATACATTTTCATTTTTAATTTAATATCTTTCAATTGATTGTTAATTTGGGGTAATATTTCTTTTAACAATCCCAGATTTTTTTTTCTCAAGATGCTTCTGGAGCTTTAATGGTGGGTTTGTTTGTTTGTTTGTTTGTTTTGTTTTTAAATAGGGGGCACAGTATATTTTTATTGTCCTACTTTTATTCCCTGAATGCTTTGGTTAGCATACAAGGTACCTACCTGTACCTATACATGACATTTTCTGTTTTAATTCTTATGTCACTAGGTTTTCTAACATGAAAACACACTTCCTTCTTCCAAATAAACACAGTTTTTATCCCCTCCTAGTATAAAAAGTAAATTACATTCCTCTTATTCATCATTACACTTTGGATTTTTGGTATGCCATTCCCCATTTTAAAACATTACGCATCTTCTTTTCCAAAGTTTTCTTTTATTAAATATAGTTTATTATTTAAACAAATAATGAAAGAACAATTGTAACAATATACACAACTAGTAAAAATATTTAACTTCCAAGAGAACCTTTATTTACTAAATCAATTGTAACATTGAGGTTTTGGATAATATCAATACCAATAACACCATAGTTTCCTATGCTCTTTAACAAAAATCATCCTTTTAAATCTTTTGTCCCTATTTGGAATCTCATAAAAGAACTTAAGGGGACTAAACTTCTATATCCATTGATCCCAAATATTTTCTTCCATAATACTGGGGAATCATTTCTAAACATTCATTGCTTACTATCTGGGACACTTAGAAGAGAGCAAGTGGCCTCCCTATTCAGATAGCACAACTGGCTATAAACATCTTCCTCAATGACTACTTGAGTCATTGGCCTTCCCTACTCATCCACTATGAGCTATGCTACTATTCCTGGACATAGTTTTAAAGAGGGGGGCCTCTTTAAATAAACAGAATACGTAAACTGTACCAATCCTTGCGTTTACTCCTGGAACTCCTTGTCCATTCTTCTGAATTCTTTTCTTTTCTGGTAATTCCTCTATACTAAGTAAAGAAATATAATTGGGATTACTTACTAGTCTAACTTCAAAACTACTAATTATAACTAGATAATTTTATTATTATTTTTAAACAACTATACACTCCACTATTTTTAAATGGAATTTTACTCTCTGCTTTATTAAATCCTTGTAATATTTTCCGTTAGTAAGCGTCACATCTTTTGTAGGGCTCCCCAGGTACCCTGATCAAAATGTGCCATCAACATGATCTTGTGTTGACACTGGGGAGATTGGGGGCCTCTGGCCTCCGTATGCTGCTACTTTGATGGTGGGGTTCAGCTCCCTTATGATCTGCTAACCTTCGAGCAGGTCGGCAGTGAATAACCTGTCAATTTGGTCCCTTCTCTCATATCACAATAGTCGCTTCCAAACCAAACTCCTTAATGAATCAGGGGCTCTCCATTGTCCCCTATTAGAACTTTTACCTCCCCTTTATTTTGTTGGTCCCCTCTTTCCTGAGGACCATTGTCGGAAACTGATACCTTCTCAATCTTCCTTTTTGGGGATGGCCATCCTTTCTTTTGTATTTTTTATATACAACTTTTTCATACAACAACTCCCAAGCCATACATGGCTCTGTTTTTTCCTTTAACCACTGTGTCTTTTCAGGAAGTCACATCACAGAATCCCCTCCTAGAAAGAAAGACTTTGCCACTTCCCTTTCTAGGCTATTAGGATTACTTCCATAGGGGAATTCAGAAAAGTTCTCTGGCTCTGTACCAGGGTTAACCCTCTTCCTCTCCCCCAAATGTATAAACTAGGGTTACCATTCGTCCGGATTTACCCGGACATGTCCTCCTTTTTGTGCTAAAAATAGCGTCCGGGGGGAATTTGTAAAGCACTCAAAATGTCCGGGATTTCCCCCATCCCCCGGCAGAGCAGAGCAGAGCGAGCGGCTGGGAGGGCTGCAGGGAAGTCCCGGGCTGGATTCAGGAGCAGCTGTAGAGGAGCTCCGCCCTGCATTCTGAGCAAGTGTACAGCACAAAGTGCAGCCCTCCCCTTTTGCAACTGGGAGCGGTTTCTGCCATGCAGCGTAGCAAAATGGGAGCGAGAGCACTTTGTGCTGATACAAGGGCAGCTCTCCCCTGCAGCCCGGTCCGGCAGCACTGTGCAGGGCCAGGGACCGGGTTTTGTTGTGCTGGGGAGCGCAGCCACGTGTCCGGCTGGCACAGAGCCCAACACCCTGTTCTGAGCAGCAGGGTAAGGGGGCCAGGGGGCAGGAGAAGGGGACAAGGAGCGGGGGGGTGGGGGGCTGGGAGTTCTGGGGGGGAGCTGTCAGGGGGCAGGAGTGGGGAGAGGGATCGGAGCAGTCAGGGGACAGGGAGCAGAGGGGTTTAGATGGGTTGGGAGTTCTGGGGGGGGGGCTGTCAGGGGGTGGGGAGTGGTTGGATGGGGCGTGGGAGTCCCAGGGGTCTGTCTGGGGGTGGGGGTGTGGATAAGGGTTGGGGCAGTCAGGGGACAAGAGGCAGGGAGGCTTAGATAGGGAGTGGAGTCCTGGGGGGCAGTTAGGGGCAGGGGTCCCAGGAGGGGGCAGTCAGGGGACAAGGAACGTGGGGAGGGTTGGGGGTTCTGGGGGGGGCGGGAAGTGGGAGGGGCAGGGGCGGGGCTAGGGCGGGGCTCCTCCCGTCCTCTTTTTTGCTTGCTGAAATATGGTAACCCAATATAAACACAGGGTTTTTTTTCCCCCCAATGCTTCCCAAAGCACCGCTTTCCTGGGCCATGCTGCACAGCCTGCAGCTCCTTCTACAAACAAGCTGCTTCTTGCCAGCAATGTGCATGTCTAATCACAGTCTATTGGTACTGTGAATCTAGAACCACAGCTATTGCTGCCTGTATGCCAGTTCCCCTAAGCAGCAATCTTGCTCTTTTAATATTTCAGTTTTCTGCCGCTGCTTATCACAAGTTTGCTGCAGCTTTTCAATCTGCAGCTTATCCTTTAAAACTTTTCCTTGTAGTGTGGAGTTCTCAGCCTTAAACTGAGCCTTCTTCCTAAGACAAAGCTCTGATTGCTGCTGGAGCTGTTGAGTCTGATCTTAGGAAACTCCTGATGTCTTTGATTTCTCTAACTCCTGTATTTTTAAACCATGCTCCTTAACCACAGTTCAGATATCTGTCCCTGTTATCACAGGCATACAAGATGTCTTAGTCAACCATCAGTTACTGTACTTGCCCAATACCCTAATTTGTTCTGGGGTGTAAGGTTTCTGAGGGAACTCCTCAAGGTTGTCTCCCTCATAGTACAAATTGGAGGAATCCTTAACCCAAGGATCGGTCTCTTCCTCTTTATTGTACAAGTCAGGGAAATCACCATCCCAATTCCTCCCTTCTGGCCCCTTTGCTGCCACTATCACTCCTTTTCTCACTTGCAACTCACTTTTCAGAGCATATTTTTGGCACTGACAGGCCTCGTGGCTAACCTTATTTTCCTCCTCTACATCTGTAAGCACAGCTCTCACTGCAGCTTGCCCATCTAACACTTTTTGTTTCCACTCCGTCACTTCCTACCTTAACTTGTCCTGTTCTCTGTGCCTCACGTGCCTCTTTCTGCATGGCTATAGCGTGGGCTTCATGTGTTAAGGCAGTTGTTCTTAGAGTGTCAGCCTCTACCTTTAGGATGTCAGCTTCTCCTTTTAAGTTAGCAGCTTCTGCCTTTGAATTAGCTAATTCCTTTTATTTCTCCTCTAATGCCTTCTCTAAGGTAACAATTTGGGTAGTCTGTGCTAACATAGTGGCTCTCCACATAATCAGCCTCCACTCTTGTCCTTCTTTTCTTTTAGTGCCTGTATTTCTGCCTGAGATTATCTACCAATTTCTTTTCTTCCACTAATCTTTCCTTCTCTAATTTAATAAACTCCTTTTCTAATTTAATTCTTGTTTTTCTCTCTTGTTCTAAAATTATCAACCTCTTTGTTCAAAACAGCAGTTACCATTTGTAAACCCTGTAGGGCAGCCTTTTTATTTACCTTTTTTGTTTGGGCCTCCTGTACAAATTCCTTTTTTCTTAGGCTTACCCCATTGATCCCATTGCTCATAAAATTGGCGACATGCATCAGGTCCAATAAAAGCACCAGGCTTCCAAGGGCCATTCTGATATTTTAAACCAAAATCCTCTAACCCCACTTTTCCTAAAGGAAAATTAAATGGTAATGAATTTATGTTCTTTGCTGTCATTTTTTGTTATTTTGCACACTTAGCCAGATAATAATACCAGAGTCCTAAATTCCCTGAGTAACTCATAGACTATGGCAGGAATGTAGATTATGATTCTAGTTCCTGTCCTCTCACTTGCAGGATTGTGTGTTTTGGTTCTCGTCGTGACCACAATCATGTTTCCACAAAAACAACAAAATTGTTATCCCTCCTGTTAGGGAATCTGCCATGTGTTATACAGATATCCCTTCTCAGGGGGTCTACCTCTGTTTTCCACAAAAACAGTAAACATTTATTTTATCATGGGAAATCTGGGGTCATGTCCAGACCACTCTTAGAACTGTCTATTTTACAGTCCTCACTACTCTTGGGGAATTATGGCCTCCATCTGGCTACAACCACTCCTGGATCCTTATGGGATCTAATATGATTGCCCAGTCCCTAGTTTTTACTACCTACTAAAATAAAGCCTGAGAGAGCTTCTACTGCCATATGTCAATCATCCTCTTTTCTTAACAACTCCTGGCTGGCTCACCAAATCTGTTACCCCCAAAAACAGGTTTTGGGGCACTCCTAAAATAGCGCACCTATTGCTTCCTTAATCTGCCTTTCCTTAGGTATGGTTCTCCAGGGTAGCTAAGGAAATACTTGGAGGACATGGATACCACCTTCTGATAAGTGATTGACACTTTGTTTTGGAAGGAATACTGCTTGTATCTTTTTATTAATGTAAATAATAATCACTAATACAATATGTTTTAAAACACAAAAACAGATTATTAAATAACAAATGACACAATTCCTTTTGATGTTATAAAGCACAATCCCTTATAGCTAGTTAGAGAGCATCCCAAGCCGTATTGCCCTACAGCTTGAAATGATCCTAAGTGGCTGCACCCTGTAACAGGTGATCAGTCTATCACTTTGTCTTACATACGTAAATTACCATTAACACACACTCATACATATTTATTAACCCACGCATATGCTAACACTATACTATGCTATAACTGACAAGCTCTCTGTCTGACTTCTGTTTCTTCTGCATGTGCTCTCTCTCCAGCTCTTCCACAGATTTGCTCCATCTGCTCTCTTCTCCCCTCTTGGTTCCAGCTTCTCTCAATCTCTCCCTCTCCACTAATTGTCTTAACTGTCTGCCTTTTATACAATGCTAAGTGTCAGGTCTTTTATACAATCTATTTTTAGATTCCGCATTTCATTGGCTATCTGTTATATCATCCTATTTGTTTACATTCTGTTGGCTAGCTGACTGTCAGCCATTGTGGGCCATTATCTGTCAATCGTTGTTTACCACTTTTGTAACCTTTAGCCTATGTTCAGTTATGACCTTTTTACCTACATTCAGTGGCTGTGACCTTTAGCCTACTTTTGTAATGCGCACACACTCAGAAATATCATGTGACCTGCAGCTTACAATTGTAGATGACCTGCAGCTTCCAATGGTGGATTGACTTATGATTATTCAAAATGGAAGCTTGGGACACAAAATGGAGTCTGAGGAATTTCACCGATATCAGGTGAGGGGCCAGAATTAATTGCTGGGCAGGAGATGGGCAAATGTTCAGAAGCTCTCACCCCAACCAGGGGCTATTTGCCTGTGTGACAATGTGGTTCTGGCGGAACCCAACTGAGAGTGCCAACTCAGGACAAATTGCTCAAATAGGGCAGTTACAGCCCAAGGCTGGGGTTTTTTCCACAAGGCAAACCAAACCAGCCAGACTAAGAGGACTTCGGTCTCACCCCACTGGCTAACCGCAAGTCTCACAAGCAATCTCCTTAGACACTCCAGTTTCCCAGTATTACCACCAGTGCCACTCGTTATGGGGACAAATGGTTATGAAAACCAATACCCCAGTAAAAGAAAAAGGTTCTCCTGATCCCAAAGGACCAAGCCCCAGACCCAGGTCAATATACAAATCAGATCTTACCCACAAATCACGCTGTTGCCAATCCTTCAGAATCTAAAATCTAAAGGTTTATTCATAAAAGGAAAAAAATAGAGATGAGAGTTAGAATTGGTTAAATGGAATCAATTACATACAGTAATGGCAAAGTTCTTGGTTCAGGCTTGCAGTAGCGATGGAATAAACTGCAGGTTCAAATCAAGTCTCTGGAATACATCCCCCGCTGGGATGGGTCCTCAGTCCTTTGTTCAAAGCTTCAGCTTGTAGCAAAGTTCCTCCAGAGGTATGAAGCAGGATTGAAGACCAGATGGAGATGAGGCATCAGCCTTATATAGTCTTTTCCAGGTGTAAGAACACCTCTTTGTTCTTACTGTGGAAAATTACAGCAAAATGGAGTCTGGAGTCACATGGGCCAGTCCCTGCATACTTTGCTGAGTTACAAGGCGTATCTGCCTTCTCTCAATGGGTCCATTGTATAGCTGATGGTCCTTAATGGGCCATCAAGCAGGCTAGGCAGAGCTAATCTCAGCTTGTCTGGGATGTCACCCAGAAGCATAGCATAAGTTTGCCATACAGACAGTATAGAGCCAATATTCATAACTTCGACTACAAAACTGATACACACATATAGACAGCATAATCATAACCAGTAAACCATAACCTTGTCCTAGACACCCCATTTGACCCCCTTTATACAAGATTTGCATGCCACTACAGGACCTTGGTTGCAACAATGATCTATACGGTCCCAGTTTATGTCAATAACGTCACAGCCTGTCAATATCGGGTGATCCTGGCTGCTTTTCCTACCTAACTTATCTGAGGGCCCTACAGATACTTTCCAAACCCACTGATTGAAAACACCTTTTGACTTCTGGGTTTGAAAAACCACTAAGCTTTTATTCAACCAGATTAAACATGCAGAATTTCTTATAAGGTTAATTTCTTGAACAGTTTCCTATCACAGAAGCCAGTTTCAAAGGTTACCCAGACACAAAGCTTTGTAGTATTAGGGAATTGTGTTGAGCAGAGGGAAGGAGACCAGGAAACATTAGACAATTTGCAAAATATTTCCAAAGGAGGCAAATGTTAGGGACTTAATTTTCAGAACTGATACTAGTTACCAACTTTAAAAACAAAACCCCCACACATTCAGTTTTTAAATTTCCAAGATTGTTCCTAATTTGCCTTCTAATGGAACCTGGGTGAAATACTGGATGTCGGGAGGCTACAACACTCCATAATGCAATGAACTGATAGCTAACTTGGTGAAGGTGAAACTGTGAGTTAAAAGCTGCAGTGCACCAATAATCCAGGACCAGACTGTCCCATATGTTTACTGGAAAATATCATGGGATGCCCCTGCCAGCCAATGCCTTTGTCTATTTTTAAAATTCTCCTCTGTGTATTGAAGGAGAGGTCTGTCTCTTTAAATCATGCAGAACCATAGGTTCCTTCATTCTCTTCCTCCTACAGGGAATGTACTGGGAAGCAACAGTTGCTGCCCCATATTCATGGCAGCAGCACCTCACATTAACCCAGAATGCACTGCAGGAGCTAGAGCCAGAGAACGAAGCTGCCTGAGCCCTGTGCAGAGTGGATCCCCACAGCAGCCTGGGGAGGGTGGAGGCAAAGGGCTGCCTGTCTCTCACCTGAGTCCTGATGGGGAATAGAGAATTTGAGCCTGGCAGGTAGCTGGGCTCAGCATGCTCCTTGCAACAGTATCTGTCTTCTGGCTGATGGAGGGAGGGTGACGGCTCCCTCAGACCTGGTTAGGCAGTGAAGAGTAGCAAGTAGCCCAGGACTTAGCCATGAAAAGGACTGCAAATAACTTGGGGGAGAATTAAAAATGGATTTTGGTTGCAGGGGATAAGTTTTTGGGGGGAGGGCATTGCATTGGTTTTGGTCACTGGGATGTGTTGAGGCTGGAGGTTTTGTTGATTTTGCTCACACGGTATCTGAAAGCCCCCCTGCAGTGAGAAATCTATTCATTCATCCAGCTGGGGACCTGACAGGAAGTTTTTCAGTCTCCCTCTTCTTGTGGCAGTGATTTGGAATGCACACCTCTCCCCATGCCAAACGGTGGGCACCAGCCTGCTGGGAAGTTTTTCACTCCACTTCCCAACACTCAGGGAGGGACATTGGAATGTGATGGGGGTTCTCTGGCCAGGGCTTGTGTGGGTCTTGGTGTCAATGAAGATTCAAGAGATCCAGACAAACCAAGTAACCCCAGATAAGACAGCTGGGATTCTTGTACAGGACTTGAAGTGTCTGGTCAGCTGCTCTAGAAAAATGCATGGACCTACGCACCAGGTGGGGCATTCCTGATGATCACGTCCATAAAGGAGCCATCCCTGAACTGTGTCTTTGTAGACTGCATGATAATGATTTACTAGGTTGAAGGAGGAGGGAAAAATTCTTACTGTCGCCCTCCTAGGAGTTGTTTTTCCTGTTTGGTGTGAAGTGTGGCACTGTGGATTCTTAATAAATATCACATGTTGTTATGGGAAGGTAGGAGGAGTAGGAAAGAAGAGCAGAAAAGCATTAGATTTTAATTTTCCAGAAATTCAGGAAGGTAGCTTGTAAATAACCACATTAACTCAGGTTTCCTGGCCAAATTCTAATGTGAAAATTACAAGTGGCTGATTCTGGAACAATGGCAATGAGTCCTTATTTGTAAAGAAGGCAGCAAAAGTGATGCTCATTTGGAGAGCATGTTGGCCTTGCAGTTTCCTTTATTCAACTTTCTTGTGAACAGAGTGCTGCTCTTTGAAGCACAGTTGAATTTTTACACCAGTCTTTCTCTGCCCTGCAGTGGAGTAAGAACATAGAGCTGAGCCTGTGCTCTGCCTCAGAGAACTGAAGCCTGCGTGTTCCCACTCTGAACCTCTCAAGAGGCTACGTGTGGGTATTTGCCTCTTCAGGGGAATAACTATTTGTCTTACCTCACAAACACACACATGAGAACTATGTAGGGTTACCATACGTCTGTTTTTTCCCGGACATGTCCAGCTTTTTGGCAATCAAACCCCCGTCCGGCGGGAATTGCCAAAAAGCCGAACATGTCCAGGAAAAATACCGGCTGGGCACTTCCTCTCCCGCGGCTGCTCTGCTCCTCCCCGGACTCAGACTTCGGCTCTGTTTAAGAGCCAAGCTGCCCGAGCCAGCGCTACCGGCTTCGGGCAGCCCCCTTGACTCTGGACCCCAGCCACTGGCTGGGCACTTCTCCTCCCCGGCTCCAGCTGCTCTGCTCCGGCGGCGCAGGGTCCGGAGGCACGGGGGCTGCCCGAAGCCGGTAGCGCTGGCTCGGGCAGCTTGGCTCTTAAACAGAGCCGAAGTCTGAGTCCGGGGAGGAGCAGAGCAGCTGGAGCCGGGGAGGAGAAGTGCCCGGCTGAGGGCGCAGGATCCGGAGGCATAGGGGCTGCCCGAAGCCCGAGTGCTACCGGCTTCATGGTTTGCCGGGCAGCCTCCAGACCCTGCGCCCCCGGCTGGGCGCTTCCCCTCCCAGGCTCCAGCTGCTCTGGGGAAGCGCCGACCGGGGGCGCAGGGTCTGGAGGCTGCCCGGCAAACCGTAAAGCCGGTAGCGCTCGGGCAGCCCTTTTCGCGTGGCTGGGAGGGAGGAGGGGGAGTTAGGGCGGGGACTTTGGGGAAGGGGTGGGGAAAGGGCGGAGTTGGGGCGGGGCCGGGGGTTGGAAAGGGGCGGGAAAGGGCTGGGGCTAGGGCCCGTGGAGTGTCCTTTTTTTTTTTTATTTTTTTTATTTTTTAAATATGGTAACCCTAGAGGTATGTTGTGAGGTTTAACTAGCTCATGTGTGGGAGGCACTTTGAAGCTGAACCGTGGCCTGAGGTTTATAACTGCTAAGAATTACCAGGGCCTCACACACTTTGAAGCTTATGTAGGCCAAGCTCATTGCACACAAAATAGCTCCTTTCTCCTACAAGCTTCTTCTGCATCATCCTCCCACCCCCCTCTATTTTAGGGATTCCCTGCATCTCCCCCCCGCCACAGGTTCTGCATGTCCCCCATTCCCGTTCCTCTTATACCAGTTTTATAACTGAAGAATGGTTACTGTGCAAAATGATGGCTAAGGACCTCATGTTGCAGTATTTGTGCTCCTTCTTTGTGCTTTACTACTACTAGCACTTCAAGAAGAGGACACCCAAGGGAATAAAGTGCTTTGCTGAGGGTCCAACTTCTCCCAGTGTACTGCAGTGCTGCACAGATGTAGTGCAGTGGAAACAATACAGGATGAGAACCGCTTCCAAAACTCATGCATTCTTACAGATTCTCACCAGCATGTTGAGAAGGAGTAAAATGAAGAAGGCGGATTCTCCAGCAGTAGAAAGAAACACATACCAGAGAAAGAGTTGTTATATTAAATGATGGGCTAAGTGCACAGAAAAAGAAAAAGAATGTGTAATATTCTAGACCTTTCTGTTTGGTGGAACTTCTCGCAATTGGGCACTATTTATTATTTCTTTGAAACTGATATACAAGGGGCAGCGTGACAAAAACATATAAACTACCTTCGGTATTTGACCATTTGCAAGGCTTAGCCAACATCTACCTGTACCCTGAGCTTGGCTACCAGCTGACATCTTTATCAGATAGGCCACCCTATGTTGACAATGATGCAGTGTGAGATCTAACATCAGTTAATACCATGCTGTTGAAGAGGCAGTGTTACCCCCCAAAATGGATTTTTGGGGCACTGCTATAATAATCTGCCTATTGCCCCCTTAGTCTGTTCTTCCCAAGGTAAAAGTTTCCTGGAGTTGTTAAGGAAACACTAAAGAACACGGATATAACCTTCCGCTAAAGTAATTGACACAGGCAGTATACTTTATTTTAGAAAGAATACATCTTTTTATTAAAATAACAATCCCCTACTACAATATGATCTAAAAATCCTAAACAAGGCACAAAATCCCAGAGACACAACAGGGCTGCCCAGAGGGGTGTGTGTGTGTGTGGGGGGGAGGGGGCGCAAGTGGGGCAATTTGCCCCAGGCCCTGCAGGGGGCCCCCACGAGAATATAGTATTCTATAGTATTGCAACTTTTTTTATGGAAGGGGCCCCCGAAATTGCTTTGCCCCAGGTCCCCTGAATCCTCTGGGCAGCTCTGAGACACAAATCCCTTAATACAAATTAAACAGCACTTAAACTACAATAGCATATAGTTCAAATGGTTCTAAGCAAGTGATCTAGTGCAAGTGGCCAGTTTGCAACAAATTGCTGACAGCAGATCTTAAATTGCTTTAAAATTACATAGACAAAATATAGTTAATGCACACACATTAAATACTACATACCATCCTAAACTATACTTACTTAAAAGATGATTAAGCTTATTCTATAAATCGGTTACTGCTTGATTTTTAAAAGAAAATAGCTGCTGCTGTTCAGTTCCTGGTCAGTCAGCTCTGCTCCGCTTTCTTTGCAGTAGCTTTTGTATGGCTTCTCTTGCTGGCGCTCCCTGCATGCCTCTCTCCTTCTCGACTCAGCTTCTGGATTCCAAAACTGTTGTTGGCAGTTGGCCTTTTATGCTACGTTGTAGCTCTTTCTTTACATACCTTCCTAGTCTTAGACAGTTACCTCCCTCGCACGTGCTCAATCCTGACCATTACCTCCGAATTCCGAACGACAGTTCTGACCTTTAAAACAAGTTGTGACCAGTATGAGTGGGTTCTGACCAGTTAGCTGCTTAACTGACTGAACTGTCACCCCTTACTGCACATGCCCAATAGTTGCCAATCTTGCACATGCTTACTGTTGTCCTTACCTCAGAGCTGTGATTCTGCCGAGGCCCCACACCCACACTTGGCTTTTTGCCAGGGCACCTTCCCCCCGCACCCCTCCCAGAAATCCTAATTTTTTACTGAGCATGCTCAGGGTCCACAGCATCCATCTCAGGTGCAGTGATTTTTACTTATTCAAAATGGAGTTCAGAAATACACAGTAGAGACTGGAGAATTTTCTCTGGTAATATTCCCCTTCTTGAGGGTGTGATAGTATCTATTATCTGACCCTCACTTTTACTAGTGAGTTCAATGGGTGTTTGACCTTGCCCAACATTGGCTCAAGGCTCCTATTTAGGACCAAGCATGACTTTCTTCTTGTTGGCACAATAACTCATTACCCCGGATTCTGCCTTACTAGAATGATATGACCATCTTTGGCTCTATTTTAAAGCTCCTGAGCCTCCTTATATCATGCACCGGAATAAGTGTTTCACTGCCACCAAGATTTGAAGCATTAGGATTACCATACGCAAGATGTAAATTTTTCCTTTAAAATTTACTTTTATTGATAGGATGGTAGACAGTAATCACAACCCTGTGTGTATACCAGCTTTGATTTCTATAACAGGTGTCTTCAGTTTGCCAAAACTGAGACAATTGCTACAAGCTTTTAACAATTACATTACATAAACACGTATAAATGGTAACTTAATATTTATGTAACTAAATCTTAAACTATTATATAAACTTTTACAATCATTACAAAAAATTTAAGATTGCTTATGTTGCTTTCTTTTAAACTTTCACACAAACAGTGACATGCACTTGTTTACAGTTTTTAAAGTATTCTTAACAAGTTTGCCTTCAATTTCCAACTTTTCCTAAACCGTTTTTAGACATTTTAACAAACTGTTTTCAATTTCTAATCCTCTGGGCAAATTGGAATATAATATTTTTCTGGTCCAAAATATTACAGATATTACTCAAACAATATGTTTCAGTTATCCATACAATAGGGTGCAGCATTTTATTTAAAATTCAAGTGGCAGTAGATGACCATCCCAAAAATACCTCTCACCAATTGTGTTTTGTATCTTTTTTACTTGTTCCACAATTTGTTTAATTTCATCAGTTGAGTGATGTATAGTAATCATACTTTTACATGCATTTTCCTGTGCCTTTTGCAAGTATCTTTGCAAATCAGAATGGTTTAGCAATTGTTTAACTAAACTGATATTCATACTCAGTGGCACTGGGTTGACACTTTTGGTCCTTCACTTCCTTATATTCAACTTCAGGTAATGTAAAGTTAAAATCACATCCAATCACTGAAACTTTATTACATAAACATTGACTTTCATAAGGATTATGTCTTGTATTAAACAAATAATTAACATTAAACTGTTCTGCATCAACTTCTAATGCATACACTTGTATTTCCTATATACACAACCACAGATCCAGTGTTAAAAAATGGATTTAGTTGACAATGGCATTTTCCTTTTTTCTGGATTTAAACAGATATCATAAGATTGTATAACATCATTATTACAAATATATCCACTTCCATGTTCTTCCATACAAGTTTTAAGTTCTACTGTTTTCCATATGGTGGCTTGATTTATGGCCCATAATTTGTGTTCCATTGGTTGCATTACACCATAATTGACGTTTAATCCCAATCCCATAATAGGGGAATGCTATTCTATTTGAACATAAGACATTTCATTTTGCTGCACATTATATGTAAAATTTATTATTTTCCACCAAGAATATAAATTTTGCTCCTAGATAGTAACCTATTTCAACATACTACTTATTTCAAATGGCAAAATACCACTTATAATCAGGAATGGAATATCTTTTACCAAATCATTGGTCCATGTTTCTGCTTATATGCAAGCTAGTGCCATAGACACATTGCTTTGAAGCACTTCTATTGTTTGTAATGTACTAGAACTACTTCTTGCAACCTTTTCCAGCCGGGGAGTAGACTAGCTATCAAGTAATGACCAGCACTTATTTAATTGAGGGGTATTTTTAGACGTTTAGACAAAGCACCTAAATGCTGTTCTATTGCATCTAATTTATAAGGAATACTCCCTTGTCGATACTGTTTAGCACCGTAAGACCTGTTTCTGCTCCTCCTGAAACTGTACCAAATCTCTTTTGACTCTTTCAGTAGAGGGCTTTGGCAAAATCTCTGAGTTTGGCTTTGCACCCATCTTTTCCATTCCTTAAGTAATGGTTTTATATACTTGCACATTGTGGTTGTATGATTGAGATGTTCATGGGGGTTAAGTCTAGCACACTCCATTTTTAAGGAATATGTGGGTTCTAATATTAACTGTCATTTGACATCTTCTTTTATCACATAAGGACCAATTTTCACTTGATTTGGCTCGGATATCCATATTACAGTAAAAGTTTTATTAAAACTATAAGAACCAATATATGGACCAATAATTTTACATATTCCACTCTGACCTTCTCATTATAGCTGTACTGCCTTCACACCAATATGAAAACACAGTTTGAGTCTTATCTTTTTCATATCTACTCCCCTGTTCTATTAGCTGACTAAACCAAGGTCCTTGTAAACTTAGCTGTCCCCTTAGTACAACCTTTTGCTGAGATGTACACTGAAATACTACCCTGCAATATCTGCCTTGTGAGTAAACATTATTAAATGTCATTCTTTATACTCAGATCATTATGAGCCCACCTTATTAATATAGTTTCTTTTTCCTCTTTTATCCACTTAGGGGCATACCATGCTATAAAAGTATATTAGGAAATTGAAGGACATGGATTTTTCCATATGGGTATAAGAGTAGTAGTGGTTGGATTAATTGTGACAACCAGGACACTAGTGGAGCCGGCAACTATCCCAGAACCATCTCTTAACATACACTGCCATTGTCCTGACTGAACTGCTTTTTCCTGTATTATTCCTTTTTCCTCTTCTATAAACCAGTTACATTCTGTTTGTCCTGGTGAAGGGGAAATCATGGGTACATAAAACACCCCAAATAGTAGGAGCAGCAAAAGATAGAGAACATCTATGGGTGTCTTCTGCAACTATGTCTGTATTTTCTACAGATCCCATTATGATCTCAATTCAGTTCTTTATATTTTGACTATCAGGCTGAGGGACTGCAAAAAAGACAGCTAACCTCAGTATTAGTAAGAGTAGTTAAATTAGGTTTTCTCCATTGTATTGTCGCTCTCAGTACTCCAGTCTCCGAACTCACACCACCATACCAAGATCCAGCAAGCACCTATGCCAAGAAGAGAGAGGATAAATAGGGCTTCACCTTTTATCATCTGGGTTGCATTTATTATGTCTATAAAACAAATAACAGAAAATGTCTCTTCTCCCATTTTAGCAGGACTATAAACTTTTTACCAACAGCAATTTTTACTAGCTAAAACAAAACAAAAAAGTCCATTTTATTCCCTATTATAATTTATATGGAAATTTGATAAAAACAACAAGGTTTATATTCTTAACCTCTTATAAAACTTAAGTGTTATACACACATTCACACAACTTTTTGATTCATTCTTTATTAGATTTACTATTACTGAAGGTTCCTTATCGTATTACTCTGAAAACTTTTACATTTACCTAATCTTTATTGATTTTTTTAACCTCTTTCCCCCCTATATATAGGTATAACCTATATGTCCTTACTAAAGTTTCCATGGTATAAGTTATTGGAAGCACATTATTTGATCTATTAAAACCCCTGGAAACTTCCTAACTTCAGCTAGAAGTTAGGAAATCTATATCATTATTGGGAGACTTTTAATGGTGGTGATGGTGCTCTATCTACCATTGTCTATTTATTTACCTGGTTTTGAATTCATTATTTTCATTATAGTTCCCTTCAGTTTAGTTAGGTCATTTTTATACATTTATCTCTTTATCTGTAGCTAGTTAAATAAAACAAAACATTTTTTCCCCAAAACTGTTACAACTTTTACTCAACTGCCACTACATAAGGAAAATTAAACCAATAATAAATGTTGACAAACTAATCTGCCCGTCTCAGCTATAGGAATCCACTCTCCTTCCCTCAGACCCCTAATAAATTCCATCATGTTTTAGAGGAGAAAATGCAAAGCCTCTCTGCCCAAGGAGGGCAGAAGTAACAAGGAAAAGATTGCACTAGGCAGCAGTAAACTCCAGAAATAAGGAACTCTGTATAAACATTGCATACATATTCATAAGTCAACGCTAGCAGGCTCACTCACAATGGACAAGTCCCATTAAATTGGAATTGTTGTATCTGGCCATAGGTCAGATAATGCCCCGAGTGAGTCAAAGTTTGATGCTTCCTTGGAATGGCTGTAGGCTCTAGTTCTGAATTTTCATTTTCAGCACCCAAAGCCCTGTACAAATTGGCAAATAGCAAACCCGTTTCTGAGGTACATTCAGGGAAGAATGGCTGAGACTCTGAATACTCACTGGGAGGAAGATGGTCAGTTGTGATTTAGGAAAGCCCCAGTCTGGAATGTGAGGTTGGTCTGGGGTAAAATAAGGGTCTTCAGCTGGCAGTAACGGTGCAATAGCTGTGACGGTGGAGAGCTCAGCCCTAAAGAAAGAGAGTTGAAATGTTAGCTGCTGCAGAGCTAACCCCTTTATCAGCTCTGCCAGTCTGTATTTCACTCATATCTGTAGCAATCCTCCTCCCTTCTCTAATAAAATGTGTATTGCTTTAAAGGAGGCTATACAAGCATCTTTCAGCTGGGTAAGGGGGAAGAAGCAGCAGGCAAAAAAACTAAAGTAAGGGGAATAATGGGCTTTACATGTTTCACCTATCCCTTGTCCAGAGAGATTCTAGGGTCTCCAAGTAGAGAACTTGCCTTTGTTCTTCTCTGTAAAGCACTGCTGGAACTATATAAATAAGGAAAGGGTGGGACAGTTTGCTCTAATTATGGATGTAAGGTCATGGCCGGGGCTATTTAGTGGTCAGAGCTGGTGCAAGGATGTTTCGCGCCCTAGGTGAAACTTCCACCTTGTGCCCTCCCCCCTCCCCGAGCCCTGCGGCAGCTTCCTGCCCTGAGGTGCCCCCCCCCACAGCAGCTCCCCTCCCCGGCCCGGGGAGCAGTGCGGCAGCTCCCCACCCCAGCTCACCTCTGCTCCGCCTCCTCCCTGAGCACGCCGCCCCACTCTGCTTCTCTCCCTCCTGGGCTTGCTGCGCCGCAAGCCTGGGAGGCGGGAGAAGTGGAGCAGCGACGGCATGTTCAGGGAGGAGGCGGAGCAGAGGTGAGCTGGGGCAGGGAGTGGTTCCCCTGTGTGCCATGCCCCCCACCCTTACTTGCTGCAAGCGGCCCTCCCCGCGCCCCCCTGCCCTAGCTCACCTCCACTCCATTACCGCCCCAGAGCGTGCTTTTGTCTGCCCTCAACCACTAGGCGCCCTAGGCAGCCGCCTAGTTTGCCTAGTGGTTTAGGGTTACCATATTTTGTGCCTCCAAATGGAGGACACTCCATGGGGCCCCGGCCCCGCCCCCAGCCCCGCCCACGCCCCCGCCCCAACTCCGCCCCCTCCCCAAAGTCTCCGCCCCCTCCCCTGCTTCCCGCGAACATTTAATTCGCGGGAAGCCTGAAGCAGGTAAGGGGGGGAGTGGGGGGAGGAGGTGCGGCCCAGGCTGGCCCCCCCGGCGGCTCCAGCCTGGGTCGGCTCGGGCCCTGGGGTGCCGGCCCCGGCCGGCCACCCCCGGCCTGCCCAGCACTGCCGGCCGGCCCCCGGCGGCCCGGCGCACCCCCCGGCCCCACGACCCCGGACCGGCTCCCGGACCGGCCCGCACCCCCGTGGCCCGGCGCACCCCCCCGGCCCCGCGGCCCCGGACCGGCTCCCGGACCGGCCCCCCGGCGCACCCCTGCGGCCCGGCGCACCCCCGCGGCCCCGGACCGGCTCCCGGACCGGCCCCCCGGCTCAGCGCACCCCGCGGCTCCCGGACCGGCGCACCCCCGCGGCCCGGTGCACCCCCCCCCGGCCCCGCGGACCCCCCAGCGGCCCGGCCCCGCGGCCCGGCGCGACCCCGGCCCGGCCCCGCGGCCCGGCGCGACCCCCGGCGGCCCGCGGGCCCGGACCGGCTCCCGGCACCGCGCCCCCTGCTCCCCGCCCGGCCCCGCGCCCAGCCCGGCCCGGCACTGCGACCCCGGCCCAGCACCGCGCGCCCGGCCCGGCTCCCGGCCCGGCACCATGCCCCCGGCCCCGCGACCCCGGCCCGGCCCCGCACCGGCCCCGGCCAAAGAGGCCCCAGCCGAGCCCTCCCTCCCTCCCGATTTTCCCGGACATGCCCGGCTTTTGGGGATTTCCCCCCGGACGGGGATTTGAGCCCCCAAAAGCCGGACATGTCCGGGAAAATCCGGACGTATGGTAACCCTATAGTGGTTGCACCGGCCCTGTTAGTGGTCAGACAGTGCCCAAGCTGAGAGAGAGACTGTGGAGCTTTCTTACAATGCCTGGAATGAGAGAACTGTCTTGCATTTTCAGGAAGCTGGCAGCACTATTCCTCACATGCATTTGAACCCTTACAGACCCTCTCTCCCACACAAGCTAGAATTAAGGAGAACTTGACTACTTACTGAAGGGGGTGGGGGAAGGAAGGAATTGGAATTACATAGCCAGCCCAAACTTCATGGGGCCAATGATTGAATGTGAGCTCTCTGCTAATGTACAATATGTCCTAAAATAAGAGAAATAGATACAGAATATTAGCAGCTGAAAAATGTCCCCACTTGTCCCCAATATGCCATACTGGTCCCTGTTAATGCACAGTTAAATTTACCTGTGCCAGTACAATCTGTTTAAATCCCCTTTCCCTGCCTCCAACTAAAATCCATAGTTCAAAGCCTTTCTGTCTTTGTTGTGGTAGTAGAAACAAGTAAATAATTGTGAGAAGAGGAACAACCAAAGGTGCTTTACCCAAACAAGTGAGTCTATTATTCCATCGGACAATAGAGATAACATGATCTAGCCCCACAAGTAGCTGAAAATAAATATCTTACTCTGAACCCCAAAAGTGTCAGTGGCAGGTGCTAGGCCATGGGATTCAGGCTGATAAGGATCAGGGCATCTCTGATTTCCAACTATAGGAATAGCAGCACCCCAAACACCTTATCTCCAGTCCCAGCCAGAGCCCTCATCCCCCCACACCCTGACCCTCTGCCCAAGCCCTGAGCCCCTCCCACACCCCACAGCCCTCACCCCTGCACCCCATCCCTCTGCACCCCTCCCATCCCCAAACTCCCTCCCAGAGCCTGCACCCTGCACCTCTATCCCCTGCCCCAGCCTAGGGCCTGCACCCCAGACCTCCTCCCTCACCCAAACTCCCTCCCAGAGCCTTGGGCAGGTGGGGGGGGCGGAGTTTGGGCAGGGGCGGGTTCTGGGCACCACCAAAATTTCTACAAACATGCCACCCCGGGTTTGTCTCTGTCTGAGGGGTTGGAGCAAATGCGATTGTATCATAGAGCTTGGCTGTAGACAATGGATCGTGTGGTGTGGTCTGGATGAAAGCTGGAGGCATGTAGGTAACTATAGCGGTCAGTAGGTTTCCGGTATAGGGTGGTGGTTATGTGACCATTGCTTATTAGCACTGTAGTGTCCGGGAAGTGGATCTCTTGTGTGGACTGGTCCAGGCTGCAGTTGATGGTGGGGTGGAAACTGTTGAAATCATGGTGGAATTCCTCAAGGGCTTCTTTTCCATGGGTCCAGATGATGAAGATGTCATCAATGTAGTGCAAGTAGAGCAGGGGCATTAGGGGACGAGAGCTGAGGAAGCGTTTTTCTAAGTCAGCCATAAAAATGTTGGCAACTGTGGGGCCATGCGGGTACCCATAGCAGTGCCGCTGATTTGAAGGTATATGTTGTTCCCAAATGTGAAATAGTTATGGGTCTGGTAGAGCTCTAAAATCCAAGAACGGACATGCAAAATGGAAAAAAACTTCATTGTAACAAAATATCTCATGGCAGGACAGTGTCCCAGTGACTTAATGTGACCTCTCTATTTTTAGCTATTTTCATTTAGTATCCTATCTCAATGAAATTAGATTCCATGATTTCATGGATCTCATTATTACACATGAAAACTGTGACAATTATGGGGATGCTCTTGAATTGTACTGTAGCTTGCCCTATTACTGGCATGGTTTTCTGCACAAATATTTCTGATTAAGTTCATCCCACAGGCCAGAAGGCAGAGATAGTTCACAATGATTGCCTAGTAGCGTCCACTGAAGGGCTGCTAAGAGACAATGTCAGAACAATTACCTCCAATTACTCTAGCCCCCCGCAGCACAGCCTATATAATTAGTTTGACCTGGGTGGGCAAGTCCCACCACTTCTTGAAACTTCTGGGCCTTATATTCACTATGGAAAATAAGGTGTGTTTGTAATTCAAGTTAACTAATTTGAGGTAAAATCCTAGTGAAGACAAGGCTGTTTGTAATTGTCACATGTGTTAGCAGGTTCACTATGGGGGAGTCTAGGGCTTACCTTCACCTGCTAGCTCATGTTAAAACTACAAACTGTTTTGTCTTCCCTAGGATTTTACCCTTGTGTTAGTTACCACAGGTTAGCCAATGTGAGGTAAGAACATCTTTTTCCTAGTGAAGACAAAGCACTGGAGAACAAAGAAACTTAGCAGGGTTTTAAGAGACACTCTCAGGAGTGCAGAGAGGAGAGAGACTCAGGGCTTGTTCACACTGGGACACTCAGGGACTTACAGGTATAACATGTTTTAACTTGGATGCATTAACGTCATACCTTTAGTTAATTAATCTTCACTTTCCCGTGTTTCCCTGTGTAGACATGGCCTCAGACTCAAGAAGTCATATGGGTATCTGGAGAAGCTAATCCTATCTAGGTCACCAGTATGGAATGGTAGTACTTCAGGGAAGACTGACATAGATTCATAGATTCTAGGACTAGAAGGGACCTCAAGAGGTCATCGAGTCCAGTCCCCTGCCCTCATAGCAGGTCCAAATACTGTCTAGACCATCCCTGATAGACATTTATCTTAAATATTTCCAGAGATGGAGATTCCACAACCTCCCTAGGCAATTTATTCCAGTGTTTAAGCACTTTGACAGTTAGGAACTTTTTCCTAATGTCCAACCTAAACCTCCCTTGCTGCAGTTTACGCCCATTGCTTTTTGTTCTATCCTTAGGGGCTAAGATGAACAAGTTTTCTCCCTCCTCCTTATGACACCCTTTTAGATATGCACACAGGTTATTTTGAAATTCTTAATCCAACTGCTAAACAAAATAATGCTAGTCAACAGGTTCCCGAAGGGGATGCAGCAAATAATACATATGATCCATGTCAAGTGCATGCATGGGTACACAGACACTTTCATTCGATATGATGCACACCATCTGAGGAACACAGGAGTTCAGTCTTAACTTTTAGACTGCGAGTGCTTTCCTGGAGACACAACATTAACCCATTCTGGGGAAAAAAATGGTGCAAGTTTCAGATACCCTTGTTCATTTTGAAACATTGCTCTGCTCACAGCTCTCTTCAGAAGCCCACCACATAGCTATTTGAAACTGCCTTTAAAGAACTTCTCCCACTTGAACAGTGGAAGATGTACCCACAGCCTCACAATTTATACCGGTATAAGTGTGACTCGCTAGCTGGGGTGTCCCCATTTGGCTGGGCATGGCATACCAGACTCTCCCCTTTTTAAGTCCCCTGCTGGTAGCCACTTTGGCCATGTGAGAGGCTGCATCTTCTTCCACTTTGGCCTTCTGGCTGGGTGACTTGTAGTTCCAACCCCTTCTAGGGTATGCCAACAGTCCAAAAGAAAGTACTCCATCAACCACATGTTTGGCCTTTGGTCTGCCCACAGGCTCGCTAGTCCTTACCACTGGCATCAGGGGTTTCATCAGTCCATATCTCTTGTCAGGGGGTTCCATCTCCATCATCCTCAATGGGCTGGTAAGGGATCCCAAGCCCTCCCTCTTCTCTGCATTCTGGTCCAGGGAACCCTTGAATAAGCAGTCAAGGCCTGACTACACAGATCCCTTGCTGCCTCCCAGGACCACTTCCTACCCTGCCCTGTCTTGGGCCTTTGCCACAGCACCTTCCCACGCTCACTGTGTATCAACACCTCCCTCTCTAAGCCTCTTCCACAGGCTCACTGCAGAGCTTTTTAGCACTTTCTGCCACCCAGCTGGTTCTGCTGCAGGACAATTATCTCTACTCCCCTCACAGAGCAGCCCCAACTCAGCCAGAGTCTTCCTGCTCTTTGTACACCCCTCCACCACCTCAGAGCATCCTGTACTGACTCACTTCCTCCCACTTGCCCCCAACTGCTTTGGTCTCCCTGTTGCAGACATACCTTCCTTCAGGAGGGCTCTAAATGCCAGCAGTCCAAGTCAGCACCACAATTTCTGCCCAGCTACTCTCTCTGAGGGAGGGCCAGAGATCTTCTCTCCTTCCTGGCCTACCCCCAGCTGAGCTGGGTTCAACCCTATTCACTCCTTTCTCCAGGCTTGATACCAAGTGCAGGTGTGGTGAGGTAGGACTGACTGACCCCACTGCCTTTCATTAACTTCTTCCGGCCCAGTGTGGGGTTGGTACACCTCATAACAATACTATTCATTTTAACACTAAATTTTTGCAGAATTTTTGTAATGCATTTCTTTAAATATCTGGGGAATAAACCAGGATTATATGTATTTCAGGATAAGCAATGGAAATATAAATTCAGTAGCAGGACCAAATACCAGTTTTAGCCCCAGTTCATGAAAACGTCCCAAATCAGGAAAGCACTTAAACATATAGAGTAGAAAGGAGTGTTGTAAGGTGTTGAGCTCAGAGTAATTTTATTCCCCAAATTACTAAAACAAGAAATGGGGGGACAAATCGTAATGATTGCCTCTCAATGCCAGAACAGGAATGCAACCCCCATTATTTTAGTCACATACGGTACTTGCCAGACCTTAGGGGGCATCATGATTAAAGGCAAGCAGAATGCTCACAGTGGTTCATTGTGATTATTTTATTATTAAAGAAAGGAAATGAAATAATATTTTTGTAAAAAAAAAAAAAACAATAACTAACACTGGTCTACAATTTTTGAGAAGTCGTCTGTTTCAGAGATAAAATGTGCTATTTATTATGTATTTTGATGGGCTGAATTCAAATATGACAATTAAAACAACTGATTGGCTACTGTTTCTAAGATATTTAAGTTTTTACATTTTATGTCTATGTATATTGTGTAGATAGTAGAGTTTTAATCATAAATTGTATACCTAGGTCTTTTCATGTGTTTATGGTTGCTTTACATGATAATATTTCACCTGTCCTGTTTATGTAACACTTTAAAAATCAGCAAAAGGGTTATATAAATAAAATTTATTATGAAACAAAAGGCAAAAAACTATTATGTACATAGTTTAATCCTATTCAGTGTCTACTCGGCGCTTCTTGGCTTGTCTCTTGTATTCATTAAATGGAGTTTCTCTTGTCACTGTCCAGCAATAGTCTGCAAGAATTGATGGGCTCCATTTGCCCTGATAGCGTTTCTCCATTGTTGCAATGTCCTGGTGAAATCGCTCGCCGTGCTCATCGCTCACTGCTCCGCAGTTCGGTGGAAAAAAATCTAGATGAGAGTGCAAAAAATGTATCTTTAGTGACATGTTGCAACCAAGGCTTTTGTATGCCTTGAGGAGGTTTTCCACCAACAACCTGTAGATGTCTGCCGTGTTGTTTCCGAGAAAATTTATTGCCACTAACTGGAAGGCTTTCCATGCCATCTTTTCCTTGCCACGCAGTGCGTGGTCAAATGCATCATCTTGAAGAAGTTCACGAATCTGAGGACCAACAAAGACACCTTCCTTTATCTTAGCTTCACTTAACCTTGGAAATTTTCCACGGAGGTACTTGAAAGCTGCTTGTGTTTTGTCAATGGCCTTGACAAAGTTCTTCATCAGACCCAGCTTGATGTGTAAGGGTGGTAACAAAATCTTCCTTGATTCAACAAGTGGTGGATGCTGAACACTTTTCCTCCCAGGCTCCAATGACTGTCAGAGTGGCCAATCTTTCTTGATGTAGTGGGAATCTCTTTCACGACTATCCCATTCGCAGAAAAAACAGCTGTACTTTGTGTATCCAGTCTGCAGACCAAGCAAGAGAGCAACAACCTTCAAATCGCCACAAAGCTGCCACTGATGTTGGTCATAGTTTATGCACCTCAAAAGTTGTTTCATGTTGTCATAGGTTTCCTTCATATGGACTGCATGGCCAACTGGAATTGATGGCAAAACATCTTTAAGACTCGTCTTCAATGAATCAATGAACAGTCTCCACTCATCTGGATCGTGAACGATGTTGAGGGCTGCCATCACACCATCGATGTTGTTGCAGGCTACAAGATCACCTTTCATGAAGAAGAATGGGACAAGATCCTTTTGACGGTCACGGAACATGGAAACCCTAACATCACCTGCCAGGAGATTCCACTGCTGTAGTCTGGAGCCCAACAGCTCTGCCTTACTCTTGGGTAGTTCCAAATCCCTGACAAAGTCATTCAGTTCAACTTGTGTTATGAGGTGTGGTTCAGAGGAGGAGGATGGGAGAAAATGTGGGTCCTGTGACATTGATGGTTCAGGACCAGAAGTTTCATCCTCTTCCTCGTCTGACTCAAGTGAGAATGATTCTGGTGCATCAGGAATCGGCAGTCCTTCTCCGTGGGGTACTGGGCGTATAGCTGATGGAATGTTTGGATAATGCACAGTCCACTTTTTCTTCTTTGACACACCTTTCCCAACTGGAGGCACCATGCAGAAGTAACAATTGCTGACATGATCTGTTGGCTCTCTCCAAATCATTGGCACTACAAAAGGCATAGATTTCCTTTTCCTGTTCAACCACTGGTGAAGACTTGTTGCACAAGTGTTGCAGCACATGTGTGGGGCCCACCTCTTGTCCCGATCTCCAATTTTGCAGCAAAAATAAAGGTGATAGGCTTTCTTAACCATAGTGGTTATACTGCGCTTTTGTGACGCAATAGTCACTTCACCACAAACATAGCAGAAGTTATCTGCACTGTTCACACAAGTACGAGGCATCTCTGCTCACTTTGGCTAAACAGAAATGTGTCCCTTTGCAAAATCAAACACTGACAAATAAGAGAGCACGACACTGTATGATTTCTAGAGCTGATATAAGGCAATTTGTTCAGCAGAGTGATGTAAGCTTCGTTATGATTGCATCATCCATGACTTCTAGGAATAACATGATGCAATTCATATCATGTATGACGCAATACCAGCTTCAGATTGCATCATTCATTGTTTTGCCTAAAAAGCAAGTACTGTCCAAACCCATAGATTTATTCATAGATCCAGTCAAAGATGTATTTTAGTCATTTCTGGTTTAAATTGAGATCCCTTCCCTTTATAACTCACTTATCCTCCGCCATTCCCAAGTCAAGGGTCATATATACTGACCCAATAGCATATCTTGAAAACTAGAGCCAATCAACAATTGTAAGCATCATTTTCGTTCTCAGTGACCCAGACTTAATAAAGTTTGACTACATTTATTTCAGAAGCATTTTGGCTGTAGAGCAGTGTAATTGTAACCCTTCTGCCCCTCTGAGTTGGCAGCAACAAGGGCCGGGTTCAGTATCTAGAAGTTCCATTTCAATAACGCAATGCAAAACCGGCTCAAGCCCCCACCTAGTGACCTGGGACAATTACATACCATCCCCCGGGCGCCTCTAGGAGGCAATACTTCCCCTCTCGCAAGCACAGAGTCTGAGTGTAGCAAAAGCCTTTTAATAAAGGAGGGAAACAATGCGGCATTATGTTGGGGAAACACCACAAACAGGATTCATAACACAAACCATGAGCAAAAGACCCACCTCCACGTAAGTTTGGCAGTGTCCTTTTCCCCTCAGGGTCTTAAGTCCAACAACCCAAAGTCTCTGCCCCTGGTCAGTGACGCCCCAGAGTTCAAAAGTTTATCTGCAGAGTTTTACCCCCCTCAGCCTGGGTGGAAATGGGGGGTCACACAGGGTGTTAAGGGGCACCTTACGTGGTCCAAGGCCGACTGCTCCGCCTCTCCGTGGAGTTCTGCTGCAGCCTCCACCACGAATGGTTCCGCTCTACCAGCCGCACCGCGCCACTCCTCCAGCTGCCCCCGCAAACTGCTCCGCTCTGCTCTGCTCCGCTCGCTGTTCTGTGGGCCATTCCAACCATCCCACAAACTGCTCGGCTCTGCCAGCCGCGCCACTCCACCAGCCATCCCATGAACTGCTCCAGCTGCCACCGCAAACTGCTCAGCTCACTGTTCCGTGGGCTGCTCCAACCATCCCGCAAACTGCTCCACTCTGCCAGCTGCTTAACAATATATCTTCAGGCTCCCCCACTAGTTAACACCGCACTCAGTGATTTCAGCTCTTAGTGATTTCAGCTTGTAGTAGGGGAGCCCCAGTGCTGGTGCACTATTGGCCCAAAGTGAATTCAGCTCAGCAACCTCTAGCTAGACTCCTAACGGAAGCAAAATTAGCTCTGCTATTCAACGGGGTGGGGAGAGAGAGAACAATTGGTGTTCCAGGCCCTCAAAAGGGGCCCCATACCATCAGATACACATACCTGTCATCATCCATCCCCCCCCCCCCCCCCGCGCCAATTCACTGGGTTTTGTAACCTATGCCCCTTGTCTAGCGAGTGCTATTTAGTTAATGGTGAGTCCCTCTGTCATACAACAGTTCCACCGGCCTTGATTCACAGAATCAGGATAACAACACTTTATTCTTCCTGCCCCAATAACAGAGGAACTGGGGTCCCACACCAGCCAAAGTAACCACTTTCAGTTGCTGTTGTCCCAGGCTAGGCAGGTGGGTGTGCCTATGCAAACAAGATCAGCCCCTGAAGTTCCTTTCCACCCTCACCATAATTCACCACCAGATGTCAGGGTAGAGCTCATCCTGACTGCTTACATAATGATTAATTCAGTTATAATCCCTTCTGTATGTCTCTCTGTGGAGAGCTTTCAAGAGCGATTACACCTTTGAGAATGCATCTATCCTAGGGGCAGTGCTCTTCTCTTGGTAAGTTAAGACAATACTGGAAGTATTGTATAAGTGTATATTATCTCCAGAATCAGCAGTGAGTCCTGTCTCAATGTATCATAGATAACTAAAGCAGCTTATAGATTGGCAAAAGAATTTTCTTTTAAAGGTTAGTGAATCCTATTTGGTTTATCGTGTATAACCTAGCAGTTTATAAATGAGCAGAAGTAAATTATCTTAACTAAGTCCAATGGAACCGCAGAAAATATTTAACTCAGTTACTTAAAAGAAGCCATTCAAGGAGCAGTTTTGCGACAGGCAAATTAAATTCAAATGATTCCCCACACTTTCTCTCTGTTTACCAAGATTAATTTGTGTCTCCTCTCCAGGGGTACAGTCTACATAAACAGGAGAAGCTGTTAATACCAATCACATTTCAATCTCCCTTAAAATCGTTTCAAGAAAATTTTAAATCTAATCCCTTGGTGGTACTTTTGCAAACTCCATCTCATTCATGATGCTGAAGTCTCAGCAGTATCATCGTGTTGCACATTCAGTGCTGGATTGGAAGATTGCTGCTTCTCGGTAGTGCAATGTAGGGTTTTTTGTTTGTTTTGTTTTTGTTGTTCTACTTAACTATCTTGTTGCTGTGGCTGTTTGCTTGTTGAGGTGTCAGCTTGAAAGTGTGATGAGATGTACAGGCTGAACCCAGGCCATAGGAGTTTGTCTAACAGTGCAAGAGTGTAAGAGTTTTAACATTGTGCAAGAAGAAGCATGAGAGTATGTATGTCAATTCAAAGGAATGTATACTCTTCTTTTTCCATAGTTTCACTGAAGGTGGAAGGCCACATCTTCTTTGTACGGTTAAAACAACTGGGCAGTGGAAAAAGCTGCAAAAGGAAATTGTAGAATCATCATTTCCCTAAAACCATTCAACACTAGACAATGAACTATTAGGGTTGTATTAAGAAGATACGGAAAACTATTTTATAGTGATTCAGGGATCTGAACTACATAACCCAAATGCCTATTCCAACGCTTTAAGAAAATAATCTATTCAACAGTCATTTTTTAAAAAGTAAAATAACATTAATAAAAATAAAACATTATAAATGTTCTGTTAACTAGCTACTTTAGAGGTTATGAGCCAGCTCCTGGGCCCTGCTAAGGTCTCTCTGCATCACCCGAGTGGTACAAAGTAACCTTTAAACTATCCTAAAGGAGAAGCGAGGATTCCCCTAGCAGGCATAAATTGCAAGGGACATATCTGGGACACTAGGGGACATGACAGCTGGAGAAAATGGAGCTGGGTTGCAATACATTCTGCCATGCCCCCATCTAGTGGAACAGTCCTTAGGGGACTGTGAGAGCTGTTCTGTAGCTGCTCTAACTTGTCATTGCACTGTGGTCCCCTTCTGACAACAAAAATTACTACATGACCCCAGTAGGGCGGACCAAAGCCCGAGCCCACCCCAGCCCTGCCGCCTTGGGCAGAGGGGCCAAAGCTGAAGTCCAAGGGCTGCTGCCCTGGGCAGGGGGCATGTAACCTTAGCCCCCTTGCCCAGGGCTGAATCCCTCAGGCCTCAGCCCTGGGTGGCGGTGCTCAGGCTTCGGCTTCAGACCCCGGCAAATCTAACACTGGCCTTGGCAACCCCATTCAAATGGGGTTGCGACCCATTTTGGGGTCCCAACCCTCAGTTTGAGAACCCCAGAACTTCACAAAATTGATTTTAGTGTTTATAACCACATTGCTAGATTTTTGTCTTGCTGCCCTTTTATTTCACTCTCTTCTTACCAAACTGTGGAATACTTTTAACTCCTCTGGGTAGAAAGTCAGTTATTTGACTATAGATGAATCTCACCATTTGGGGCAGAAAATATGAATGTCTAATTGTTAGGCAATCAGGCAGGAAGCTCACTTATAGTTTAATAAACCCTCACTACTTTTATTTGTGTCCTGCAGTGCACAAACCTCTCATTCAATACAGTACTAAAGCATTTCTCATAACATTGTTTTACAGTTCAAGTGCTGGACTGTACATTGTTTATGTCTTTTATTTTATGCATCTGGATGAACCCAAACGAAGATTTTGATGACCTAGTTTAAGTTCCATTTTTCCCTGACTTGTCAAGGTGACATATTTATAAATGAAATGTTTGTTCATTATGTAATAGTACTTGATTTTGTTCCAGATTGTGTTACTGTACTCTAGCTCCAGATTGAAATACTGCTTTAGTTGCAGAAAAGGAATCATCGATTCTATTCACATTGAACCCAACTCTATGAACACTATGCACCTGAATAGTAATTGTATATACATTTACGTGGGCAATTACATTTGAAGGCATCACTGTAATAAATACAGGAAGATATATCCATTATATTTCTGACATAATGACCTTCTTTATTCTATGGCATAATAAAGGAGAGAGAAATAAATACTGTATATGCATATGCAGAACACTAATAACATATGATAATTTAATTCTTATTGTGAAATCTCTCTGCAGGCAGTTTGCATCTCCCTTCAAGTTCTTGAAGCTACAGGCTGTTATTTCCAGTGGAAATGTTCTTTTGCATTTCCACAACTCATAAGCTCTTACAATGGATATCAAACTAACTAATGCTACAATTATACGCCACATAGGCTAGATCCCTGGGGTGTGCCCAGAGTGCTAGTCATGTGCACATCTATAAAGGTAGCTTAAAGCAGAATCTAATGTTGCTTCAATGCCAGAATAGTCCTGTGCCAAGCGACAGCCATCCCAAAGGGCAGATTCTGTAGTTAGTGGCTGCAGTGACACAGGGAAGTCCCAGCCATACCCTGTTTTTGCTGCTGTGCAGATATCAGGGAGAAAAAATGGTACTGCAGCCCCTATTGGAGTTCTAAGTAGCCCCGTTTTTAATGGAGTGGTCCTCCCAGGTCTGGTTACACCGGTTTTAGGACCGGATTCCCCTGGCAGTCCAGAACCACACTGGAACATCTGTCTCTATATGCCTGCATAAATTACTAGATTATGTTAAAGATGGAAGAAATAGTTTAGGAAAGAGATAAACCACCTGAAACATCTGCCACTTTTAGAACCAAATTTGAATCAAACCTTTTAAAATAAATATTTAGTGCTTTTGTGTTTCTGGCTCAGCAGAACCGACAGTGACAAAATAGTGCAACAGAGACTGTTCTTGTAATATTGTAGCTAGAACTGTACTGTATGTAGTACTGAGTGTTGAAATATTTCCAACCATAGCTTGCAGATTCAAGGAGCCAGATTCAGTTGTAGCCTCTCCCTCCACACAATTGCTAGAAATAATAAAGTATCTGATTTTGCTGCACCCAACCAGAGAGTGAGAACTCTGTTTTTCTCCGACAATTTGGGGGCTCATCCGGGAAGACACGAGGGAAGTGGGAGGGTTGCAATAAGGTACGGGTTATATTATTCATTACTAGAATAATTTCTATACAGGTAAAATTTCCAGTGGCAGAACAAACTCTTTGGGTATTCGTTTGATTATTCACTAATTGGGTGACCAAATAACAATAAGGGCCTCTTTCATTTAACACGTTGCAAATTCCAGGAATAGCCATCATATCTACTTCGCTATAGAACCCATCAATTTCAATTACAGATTCTTGGGGTTCATTTGTAGTGATATCCTATAACTCTATCTCCACCGATCCATTTGTTTTCCACTCAATTGTTCGGTTATATGACCTATTCTGAACTTTAAAGAATAATCTTTCTGAACAAAATTTCAATAAATCACTAAGATGTGAAGGCCTTGGCCAATTAATTTACTTAGAATTTACGGTATTGTCTGTATCTGGGTAAATTACAGTGGTGGTGGCAAGGGTCGAGGGGCTGTTGGGGGTAATTTTTTGTGGTAGCAAGGCGCTTTTGATATTCATCATCTGGAAGCCAATTAGGGAGGGCAGTGTATGCTGATGGTACTCATCCAAAAATACAGGGCACAGCCTGTAGAATAAACCCAAAAATCGAATCAATACCACATTCCCAAGCATGGGTCCCACAAGTTTTTTTCCTGCCAGTGTATAATTCTTTGTTTCTTCACCAGGGTCAGTTCTTAATATCTTTTGTAGCCTGGAATTCCTGGACTTTAGCAATTTCAGCAGAACAAGTATTTCCTTCTGCTTTCCTGAAGCAATCGTGGCTCAGCATCATACAGGGGAGAGGTTACTAGCACATCACCCTGTAATGCTTTGGTTTCTGTAGCAAATACTGAATGCAGGTTAGCTCTATCAGTGGACAAGGGAGAGGTTACCAGCACATCACCTTGTCCTTTTCTCCTGCTGTCCAGAAGGAGGAAAAGAAATACCCAAAGAAGAGACAGGCTGATCGAGTGGAATTATCTTGAGGTGGAGGAGCTTTCTTGCAGTGAGAAGCATGGGTCCCGACAGTCAGTCCTTGACACTTTACAGTGGTGTTGGTAGGTAGCAGGACATGGTAAGGGCCTTTCCAGTGTGGAGCCAGAGCAGTCTTTCATTGATGGACCTTACGTAGACTCAGTCTCCTGGTTTCAATAAATGGCAGGGCTGCTAGGGTCTTTAGATAATGCTTCCTTTACCTGTGAGAAAAGAAACCTGACACGTTTCATTAATGCCTGGCAGTGTTTGCAGATTCTACAGCTGCTTGGGCACATTCAAGCGCCCCAACGCCTTTTGTTGGCTCGAGCCAAGTCCCAGCCATGAGTAGTGTCCTTGAACGGGGCCAGCGTCTTATCTTCTGGACTGTTGTGTTCTTTTTCCTTCTCCCCTTCTTGGCTTCTTTAACCTTCCGGTGACTCTCATTCACACTGGTGTACACACATGTTCACTAAGGCCTCTGTTTCTAACTCTCCACTCACACACCTTTTTCCCCACAATGAACACATACATATTGCCATTATACAGTACTTTAGTCTTATTATTCAATGTATGCCACATACACGCTTCCAGTAAAATAACTTTATTACAGAGCTTTGGAGCAACAAGCCAGGACGAGCACACCCATTTTTGAGGAGTCCCTCAGTACAACCTCTGGTGTCCAATAGCTTCGCTCCCTCCCCAGCCATCTGGCTAGAAATCTGAGGTAGCCAGAAGGATCCCATGTGCAATATGGGGAGTGGGTTAACCTTTCATGTCCTTGTTTCCAAAGACTGTTGGTGTGCAAAGTTTAACAACAATTTTTTCAATTAAAAGATCTGGCCAATGAAGTTTCTTTTTCTTACTTAAGCAAATGTGTTAGACTTTAGTATATCACATTTTCCTGATTTATCCAAACACTTCGTATTTCAGGTTGAATAAAACAAGTATCTGCATTTTAATTTAACCCTTCTGTTTGATTTTAAACTAGACTATCCTATGAAAATATTAAACACAACAATTCTGGCCATGAGACAAACACCACAAGACAGGACATAGAACACAGAACATAATTCCTATTATGCCAGTAAATGCATGGTATGTTGATTGCTTTTCAGCTGGCATCAGATTTCTCTGATTATCTGAAAGTCAAAAAAACAGAGGTCTACCCCTTCTGGGCAGTCAGTCATTGCTTAAAATATACAAATACCCTTGTTGATTTCAGGCAAAACAGAGGAATTACCCCATATTTTCTTGTATTTGTTTCATAGGCAGCCCAGGTTTCAGTGCTTCTATCTTATCAGTTAGATAATTTGCATTAATACAGATGCTTTTTGGCTTGCTTCTGGATCCAAAGCTATCCACAGCTTAAAGATTCTTACTTAAAAAGGGACACAATTAACTTTACCAGAATTTTGATTGCCTTTTACTTCTAACTCCTACTTTCAAACACACAGTGATCTGAAAGAAAACACTACTTATTGTAGCCCCTTAGAGCATAATAGGATTTTAATTAAATAGCACTGTATACATTTCTTTAGCTAATTCGACTAAATTGTTCATAGCCAAATGATTGCAATCAAATAATTTCTTTGCATGGATTTATTTACAAACATTTCAAAGACAGCAAGAACTTTCCCCTTTAGCATTTTTACAAAGTTCAACTGCTGTTCCCTCCAGCAACTACAGAGATAACTTCTCACTCTTTCCTTAAATCACTTGCTTGTCTTCCAATGGCCACTTTTTATCAACTCAAATCACCATTTCAAGTATTGTCCTGGGGATTTGAAATCCCCATGCTTATACTTACTTACTCCTTCCTTCCACTATGCCCTCAAACTTTCCAACCTGTTTTCCAGTCTCTCTATCTGTTGTTTGCCCGCTTGGGCCCAATCCTGCTTTCCTCGCTGAACCGTCCCTTCCATGGGCACCGGCTTTGTTCCACTACCAATTTAGCTAGAAGGGTGGGCTTCTCAACTAGCCCCCAACCTTCCTGGTCTCTTCCCTTAAACATTCTTACTCACAAGGCTACCCGAGTCCTCCCCCATGAGGCTTTCCACCTGGACAGAACACACAGCCAATTGGCATTTAACTGTTCAATTTTCTCTCTAGCTGTCAGGTACACATCTCTTCCCTTATTCCCCAACTCCTCTATTCCCAGTCCTGCTACGACTGGGGGTAGATCCACCTGCCACCCTTCCCCATCAACTGGGGTGGAGAGAGGACTGCGAAACCCCTGTCTGGTTCCCAGACCTACTGCAGCTGAGAGAGAACACACTTTTAATCATGCAGTTCTTAACATATAATACCAACAATACCAAGCAAAGCAAACATAAAATAACAAGGGCAAAACAAATAGATGGTGTGCGTTCTGCAGGGCTCTCCTGTTTTGTCAATTGCCCACCAAACTGTGACAGATTTCTGTTACCAATCTATCCCTCATGTCAGTTGATCAGGCTGACAGCGCAGGATCGTGGGGGGAAGATAAAGAAATCACACCATATGACTGAATTTTAAAGCTTCATTAATAAAATAATAAAACAACAACAGAGAGTGTTGGGAACGTTCCCACATCACTCAGAGGAAGAAAAACATTAATTCCCCAAGCCCTAAGCCACTTTCATACTCACACACGTACGTCCAGACTGGCCACGTCTGTGTATAACATTCAGAGAATGGGAAGAGGTGGACAGGAGATTATCCTGTATACAGCTTGTCCAGAATTTCCAACATGCTTCCGCTCTTGGGAGCGCTGTTCTTTTACACCCTGGGGTCTACTGGGCATCTTTTTCAGAGATTCCAGTCCAAGCTGGCTGCCTGTGGCTTCTTCAGAGTCCCCAAACCACGCCGTCTCCAGGGTCGCAAAGGCAGACTGTTGGATCTCACTGGACAGTTAAGCTTTGCAAATGTAATCTGAGTCCTGTAACTTGTATTGCCTTTGGTTTGCCTCTGTCTATATTTTTTCACAGCCAGCTGGGGCCAAAAGCAGTTTTTCTTTGTACTTAGAATGGTCTGCATTGATTCTTGACTTTGAACGCAAAGCAACTTTCTCTTTATCTCTGGGTCAAGCTGAATTTCAAAATTACCCATTCCTTTCCTCAATAGACAAATTGCTCCCACTGTGTGTCAGAGGCTTTTTGGTGATTAAAAGCTCCTCTGAGATGTATGATCTTATCTAGATTGAAGGTACCTTCTAATGGGCATTGTTTAGATGGATTTTCACACATGTAAAGATTCCAATTTTCTAAATATCTGCAGGTTTTAGGACCATAATGTACGTACATGTAACATGCTGGGGTACCCTTAGGGGGTGAGAGGGAATGCTTAGACTGTCCTCCACCCATTTTCCAATCACACACAGGGAGAACACCCTGTCCGCTAGCGGCTCAGAAACTAAAGGGTCTCACCCTACAGGGCACTCACACAGGAGAGGTTAACGAGGATGGCCATGACCCTCCTACATCTCCCTTCAGCCCTCAGAGAGACGGCGCCGCTTACTCTCATTGCCTCCAATGAGATGGTCAGATCAGTCAGTGACTCGCATGGAGATGAAAGGGGAGGGAAGATGGGTTCACACACTCCTAGACCCAGGTAGCTCCCTCGCTGGACAATGCCAGGCAGAGGCAGCCCACCGTGGGTCGGATCTTTTACCGATCCTCTAGGTGGAGAGTCACCGGGCTTGCTTTAGAATTTTTCTGGTCACGAGCCAACAGCTTCACAGAATACTCTAGGCGTCTTCCGGCGACTCTCATTCACACTGGTGTACACACACATTCACTAAGGCCTCTGTTTCTAAATACCATGATGCATCGGTTTTCTCCTCTTTTTATCTTTTTTTTAATTTTAACCTGAGGGCATCACCACAACCCCTCTGTCCAGACTGAACACACCTGTGTTCTTCTCTGAGGGCGTTACCACAACCCCCTCAAGGAGGCCCTTGAAGAATTCCACCTGGACTTCAACAATTTCCACCCCACCATCAACCTCAGCCTGGACCAGTCCACACAAGAGATCCACTTCCTGGACACTACAGTACAAATAAGTGATGGTCACATAAACACCACCCTATACCGGAAACCTACTGACCGCTATACGTACCTACATGCCTCCAGCTTCCATCCAAGACACATCACACGATCCATTGTCTCCAGCCAAGCCCTAAGATACAACCGAATTTGCTCCAACCCCTCAGACAGAGACAAACACCTACAAGATCTTTATCAAGCATTCGTAAAACTACAATACCCACCTGGGGAAGTGAGGAAACAGATTGACAGAGCAAGACGGGTACCCAGAAATCAGCTACTACAGGACAGGCCCAACAAGGACAATAACAGAACACCACTGGCCATCACATACAGCCCCCAGCTAAAACCTCTCCAGCGCATTATCCACGATCTACAACCTATCCTGGAAAATGATCCCTCACTCTCACAGACCCTGGGAGGCAGGCCAGTCCTCGCTTACAGACAACCCCCCAACCTGAAGCAAATACTCACCAGCAACTACACACCACACCACAGAAACACCAACCCAGGAACCTATCCCTGTAGCAAAGCTCGTTGCCTACTCTGTCCCCATATCTACTCTGGCAACAGCATCAGAGGACCCAACCACATCAGCCACACCATCAGGGGCTCATTCACCTGCACATCCACTAATGTCATATATGCCATCATGTGCCAGCAATGCCCCTCTGCCATGTACATTGGCCAAACTGGACAGTCCCACCGCAAAAGAATAAATGGACACAAATCGGACATCAGGAATGGTAACATACATAAGCCAGTAAGTGAACACTTCAATCTCCCTGGTCATTCTATTACAGATTTAAAAGTCACTATCATTGAACAAAAAAACTTCAGAAACAGACTTCAAAGAGAAACAGCAGAACTAAAATTCATTTGCAAATTCAACACCATTAATCTGGGCTTGAATAGGGACTGGGACTGGCTGGCTCACTACAGAAGCAGCTTTTCCTCTCCTGGAATTGACACCTCCTCATCTATTATTGGGAGTGGACTACATCCACCCTGATTGAATTGGCCCTGTCAACACTGGTTCTCCACTTGTGAAGTAACTCCCTGCTCTCCATGTGTCAGTATATAATGCCTGCATCTGTAACTTTCACTCTATGCATCCGAAGAAGTGAGGTTTTTACTCACGAAAGCTTATGCCCAAATAAATCTGTTAGTCTTTAAGGTGCCACCAGACTCCTTGTTGTTTTTGTAGATACAGACTAACACAGCTACCCCCTGATACTTGACCACAACCCCTCTGCACCGGTGCATTAACCTAATGCATTTGCCTTATGTATTAACCTTATTGGGGGCGGCCAAACTATAGTCCCCAGTACCGCATACAACTACCTTATTTAGGGTGGCAAACTAAGTCCTCAGTACCACTTCAAACTAACCTTATTGGGGGTGGCGAAACAATTCCCCAGTAGCGCTCTGCATCTGATCTTGCTGCACAGTCAATAAGTTCAGATGGCGTAAGCCCAACAGGGACAGACAGCCCCACGGACAGTCCTCCTCCGACACCCCAACTTCTCACACAGTTCTTTCCCACTTGCCTCACACAATCCTCACGTCTACAAGTCTCGCGTTATTAGGGTAACAGCTAGCCTGACTCTTGCACACAGAAGAGACTGTTTGCATTGACAGGTTTCAGAGTAGCAGCCGTGTTAGTCTGTATCCGTAAAAAGAACAGGAGTACTTGTGGCACCGTAGAGACTAACAAATTTATTAGAGCATAAGCTTTCGTGGGCTACTGCCCACTTCTTCGGATGCATATAGAGGTTTTTTTTTTTAAGTAATAATCAAGCTAGCCCAGTACAGACAGTTTGATAAGAAGTGTGAGAATACTTACAAGGGGAGATAGATTCAATGTTTGTAATGGCTCAGCCATTCCCAGTCCTTATTCAATCCTGAGTTGATTGTATCTAGTTTGCATATCAATTCCAGCTCAGCAGTCTCTCGTTGGAGTCTGTTTTTGAAGTTTTTCTGTTGTAAGATAGCCACCCGCAGGTCTGTCATTGAATGGCCAGACAGGTTAAAGTGTTCTCCCACTGGTTTTTGAGTATTATGATTCCTTATGTCAGATTTGTGTCCATTAATTCTTTTGCATAGAGACTGAATAAGGACTGGGAATGGCTTCTTATCAAACTGTCTGTACTGGGCTAGCTTGATTATCACTTCAAAAAAAATATTTTTCTCTTACTTAATTGGCCTCTCAGAGTTGGTAAGACAACTCCCACATGTTCATGCTCTCTGTATGTGTGTATATATATCTCCTCAATATATGTTCCACTCTATATGCATCCAAAAAAGTGGGCAGTAGCCCACGAAAGCTTATGCTCTAATAAATTTATTAGTCTCTCAGGTGCCACAAGTATTCCTGTTCTGTTTGCATTGAAATCCCCTTCAAATCCCTGTCAGTTCTTGCTCTACTTTCACAACTGGAATATCATACAAGAAGATCTGGATGACTTTGAAAACTGAAGTAATAGAAACGGGATGAAATTTAATAGTGCAAAATGGTAGGTCATGCACTTAGGGACTAACAACAAGAATTTTTGTTACAAGTTGGTACTTATCAGTTGGAAGTGACAGAGGACAAAGACCTGGCTGTATTGGTTGATCACAGGATGACTATGAGCCATCAATGTGATGTGGCTGTGAAAAAGGCTAATGCAGTCCTAGGACGCATCAGGCAAGGTACTGCCAGTAGAGACAGGGAAGTGTTAGTATCATTATACAAGGCACTAGAGAGACTTCATCTGGAATACTGTGTGTACTTCTGGATTGCCATGTTTAAGAAAGATGAATACAAACTAGAACAGGTGCAGAGAATGGCTACAAGGACAATCAGAGGAATGGAAAACCTACCTTATGAGAGGAGACTCAAAGAGCTTGGCTTGTTTAGCCTAACCAAAAGAAGGTTGAGGGGAGATATAACTGCTGTCAATAAATACATCAGAGGTATAAATACCAGGGAGAGGAGGTATTTAAGTTAAGTACCACTGTGGACACAAGAACAAATAGGTATAAACTGGCCATCAACAAGTTTAGGCTTGAAATTAAACAAAGGTTTCTAACCATCAGAGGAGTAAAATTCTGAAACAGCCTTCCAAGGGGAGCAGTGGGGGCAAAAAATCTAACTGGCTTCAAGACCGAGCTTGATACATTTATTGAGGGGACGGTACGATGGGACTGCTACAATGGCATGTAGCTGATTTGCGACTGCTAGCAGCAAATATCTTCAATGGCCAGTGATGGGACACTAGAAGTGGAGGTGTAGCGAGGCGGTGGGATACCGCACAGCCCCACTTAGGGCCGAACCTCCCCTAATACCAACGTGAGCGGAGTCACCGGGTCTGGCGCCTGCCCCTCAGAGGTCACGGCGCCGACCCGGAAGTATAAAAGCCCACCTGCCGAGCTCAGTGGAGAATAAGCCGGCAGAGAGAGCAGACGTCTGTGGCCGGGCTCCCGCTTGGGAGACACCCGCAGGCCGCGACCGGCCTGCTGACTCACCAGGCCAGCCAAGCCTACCCCTTGCCCGTTACCCTGAGGAGGACTGGCCAAGCCTGCCCCTTTCCAGCTATCCCGAGGAGGGGCCGAGCCTGCCCCTTTCCTGCTATCCCGAGGAGGAGCCGAACCTGCCCCTTTCCAGCTACCCCGAGGAGCCGAGCCTGCCCCTTTCCTGCTATCCGGAGGAGGAGCCGAACCTACCCTTCGCTACCTACCCGGAGGAACCAATGCTGGTGGAGAGCACCGAGGACACTAGTACGGTCCAGGTACCGTACGAGGGGGAGAGTGGAAGTAGCCCGGGGGCAGCCGACCCCAGTCTGGCTGCAGCACTGCCAGAGCCTATGTCAGTGCGTTGTGGCCAGGAGCCCCACTGACAGCAGTGAGTTTCCGCCGCTGCTAGGGCCCCGGGCTGGGATGCAGTGGAGTCGGAGGGCCTGCGTCCCCCCTGCCACCCACTCCTTGGGTGGCAGACTCCCCCTTTTCCCTGGCCTAGAGAGGCTGGGTTCCTGATTGCCTATTTGATTGCTGCCCTGCCCTGACCTAAGGCCTGGGCTGCTACAAACATTGACTCAGCCCCTGCTTAAGGGCCTGGGTTCCTGATTGCCTATTTGATTGTTGCCCCGCCCTGACCTAGGGCCTGGGCTGCTACAAACATTGACTCAGCCCCGGCTTAAGGGCCTGGGTTCCTGATTGCCTATTTGATTGTTGCCCCGCCCTGACCTAGGGCCTGGGCTGCTACAAACATTGACTCAGCCCTTGCTTAAGGGCCTGGGTTCCCGAACTATTGGCTCAGCCCCTGCTTGAGGACCTGAGCTCCAGACTGCATGGTTGCTGCCCCACCCTGATTGAGAGCCTGGGGCTTTTTCTGACCTATTGGCTCAGCCCCTGCTTAAGGGCCTGAGCCGCTAACCGTGTGTTTGCTGTCCCACACTATCGCTGGACCAGGACTGACGGCGGACCAGAGCGAGGCGGTGGGATACCCCACAGCCCCGCTGAGGGCCGAACCTCGGCCGAGACTACTACAGGAGGGCTCTGAGTTACAACAGGGAATTCTTTCCCAGGTGCCAAAGCTGCTGTGCATTGACGTAGTTGTGCATAGGTCTCCCCTTCAAGTTGTCTCCCATTGATGTATATGCACCGTGACGCTGACATAGTAATGTCACCTCCCCGACTGGCATTGAGCCATGGTTCATGTACATATGTCAATTCAGCATGAGTTGACCCTAACAGTCTCCAGCAACTGTCCCACAATGCCCGACGCTGGCCGCTTTTGTCACAATTGTGAACTCCACTGCCCAGTGGTCATGTAGACTGGAAGCTACCCTCTCCCCACACTTAAAACATCCATGATTGTTTTTAAATGCGTTTTCCTGATTGCCCAACTGAGTGAGCACCCCTAGCAGCTCTCCAGTGTTGTGTGCAACTTCCCAGCTGATCATGCTGGCTACACACCTGGAGTAGTGAGGAGATACTGGGCCTGTGGGGAGAAGAGGCTGGGCAGGCACAGCTCCGAACCAGCCTGACCCTTCACACCACCGTGGATACCTCAGAGGATCCCAGGTCACAGGACCCTGCCTTGAACCGAGAGGTGTAGGAGGAGGAGGAGAATGGGGACAGGCAACCGAGGAGGGGAGTCCAGCTGTGCTGCGAGCCAGGATCTGTTTTTGAATCCACCGTAGTCCAGCCAGTCCCAGCAGTCGAGCACGGACAAGCCCAAAGCAGGGGAAGGAACCTTGGGTAAGTGTGTAAATAAATTTTCCATGAGTTATGACTCTCCCAACTTATCTGGACACAGCTATCAAATTTTCATTAATTGATTCATACTAGAAGAGGTAGACAAACAACAAATAGCAGTAGAGTTATCTGTGTTTCATTCCCCTATGCAGAGGTGGGAGGGGGGCCACGTGGAGCAGTTTCTTTACGTACACAGGGATGTCCCTTGAATCTTCATGAGCGATCTTGATGACACTTCCCTGGAGGTACTTTTCTAGGGATGGCAGCCTTATCTCTTGTTTATGCCCCACCATGTATTGCCAAAACTACCCAAACAGCAGTGTGCTGAACAGTGGCTGGTTGCTTAGTGGGAGACCTACCTATAGCTCATCACCCTATGCATTGGCACAAGCACTCTTGGCTAGTACGCACAGTGCTGACACAGGAAGCCAAGTACGCACACGCATAATCAACGTACGAACTCCTGCAGCTGTACACCAATGTAACTCACATTGGCAAAACTTTGTAGTGGAGACATGGCCACAGTCTACACAAGCCAGTGCTAACATGAGGCATACTGCCTCTCTCAGGGTACACATGCACTGCTTTGCTTTGATCACACCCATGTGGGGCTTGCACGCCCCCCTCCATTCACTTCATATCACAATCACAGCTCTGGCCAGCTGCTCCAACTAACTCTTCCACCATTCCATACAGTTAGCCCCACCTCAGTGAATGCAGCTGGAGTGAATACAGATGATTCCCAGCCCCAGGGAGGCAGTTACCATTGTGTGGGTGATACCTTAAGTCTAAATTGCCTGGTTTTCACAAATTTGCATTTAAAATACCTTAACCCTTCAGTGCCTGGTTTTTGAGAAGTTTAAGTTTCCCTGAACTCAGTGTTCTAGAAGGACATAATTGTTCTCCAGTTCTTTTCCCAACTATCCAGCCCGCACAGGTTCATAGACCGACTCTTGAGCTGAAGAAAGTATGTCATTTATTTGCTGTTTCAGTGAGTGATCAGTCCATGAAATAGGGCATAGCAGAGGGTTAAATGCAAGTGCACCCCCATTTTCAGGTGCGTGCCTTACACACATTGTTACAAAGCTATTCATTATATATTTGTAACCACTTTCTTGCCTAACACTATGATTAGTTTGCTAACTCTGTTTTTTTCCTGATCAAACTGCTGATGCGGGTGGTCACCTCATCAGGTTGCTAGCTCAGCTTTTCACCTGGCTGTTCTCTTTACTTGCAAGACAAGTTGGTATCTTTTCACATGTTCCAACTTCTAAAATATACATGCTACATATTACATAGCCTACAACAATATACTTTGGGACACCCTTAACTATGTGTTAACCAAGTTTTTTGTCAGTATAAGTATGTAATATTTCAGCTAACAGCATGCCTCCATGCAATATGTATCAAAACTGGAGAAGTCCATGGAAGTCTGGACCGCTTTAGAGAGATTCCCTTTATGATTAACTTTTATCCTCTCTGGACAAATACATGGGGAACAAAGGCTGGAGGGGCAAACACACATGATATACAAATAAAGGTTCAAGGGAGCTCATTCCTAGTTTGATATGTCTCTTTTGCTGGACAATGACTAATCTAGTTAATCAAGCGGAACTGAGAGAGGCTATAGGCTTGCATGCTCTGCATGCTCTGTTCCAACGCACAATATTGGCTTGCACACTCTGTTCCACCGCACAATATATAAAGTGTGGATTCTGAAATACCAGTAAACTCCCTGCTAGAACCCAGAATAATTGCTACTCTGTAATGGAGCCTCTGGGAGCAACAACTATTTTCCTGGCGCTGTGTATCTCTTGCCTTCTTTTCCTTTCAGCATGGAAAAAGATGTCTGGAAGTGGGAAGCTGCCGCCTGGCCCTGTTGCTTTTCCCATCATCGGAAATGCACTGCAGCTGAATACGAAGAACTTGCCCCAATCAGTGCGTGAGGTAAAAGTATTTGTTTCTCATCTATTGTTTGGTTGTCAGGGCCGGCGCTAGGTTTTTTGCTGCCCCAAGCAAAAAAATTTTTGGCTACCCCCCACCCCAGCTGCACCCTCCTGCTGCCCCAGCCCTAGGTCACTGGTAACTCGCTCCCAGGGCGGGTCATTCAGCAGGAATTCTGGATGTGCACAGAACACAGACAGGATTGGTTCCCATATGGTTACAGAACTGCAGTAAAGTGGAACAATTTTCAGCTTGTGTGACTGGAGGATATCTGGATGCACATTATAAGACTGTCCTACATAAATGAGGAAAAGTTGAGGTGCCTTTATTATTCTTTTGTTCCATTCTTTGTTTCTATAGGGAATGCACTATCACGGTCTTTCTTTTAAACAAATAAAACTAAAACTTTAAAAAAAAAAAAAAAGGAATGGCTGTTGAAAATAGCAACTCCAGTCCTAATAACCACTGGGAAGCATTTCTTGCTCAATTTATTCAACTTTTTCTACAGCAAGTTACAGTGGATCAGTATATTTGATTTGGGGGAAATGAAGTAACAGCTGCGCAAATTGAGCTTGAGTACTCGTGAATTTTGAGGGTGTTCAAATCTGGAACACAGGTGCTAGATTCCCTTTCTGAATATTAGCTATATCTGGAGAGGAAAAGTCAATTTCTGCTTCCATGGCTCAGAAGTGGAAATCCTCCTAAGTGCCTGTTACTGTATCTAAAGCTGCCCAGGTCTAGAGCCTCCCCTCCCTTACTTTTCATTTTAAATTCTAGTGGGATCCACATACCTCCCTTGCTAGGCTTCAGATAGAGAGGTGCACCGTCCATTTAGTCCCCCCAATTCCTTCTTTGGGGGAGATCCCAGGGCTGGGGTGGCAGGGGGTGTGGGCGGGGGAGAGCCCAGGGCTGGGGCAGCAGGAGGGTGCAGGTGGGGGCCAGAGCTGGGGCGGCAGGGGTGGTGTCGGGGGGAAGAACCCAGGGCTGGGGCAGCAGGGGAGTGCAGGTGGGGGCCAAAGCTGGGGTAGCAGGGGGTGTGGGCGGGGGAGGAGGACGGCAAAAAACCTAGAGTTGGCTCTGTTCCTACCATTCACAGCAAGCTGCAGATTTCAGTTCCATACTCCTTTCCCGCACCGCTTCCTGTTGCTAGTGGCCAAGGGAATGCTGGGAAATGTAGTTCTTTCCCTGCTCCTGGGCTGGCTCTATAGGCAGGGAGCTAACCAAGGAACTACAGCTCCCAGGGGCCCCTGTTGCTTCTTAGCTCCTATGCTGGATTCTTGCGCCCCTTGCAAATCTGCCGCTCCAAGCAACTGCTTGCTTTGCTGGTGCCTAGAGCCGGCCCTGTTGGTTGTCGTTGGAGGTTAAGCAGAGCGTAGCTCAAGCAGAACTCTGTGAAATGTCTGGCGTTTACACAGTGACAATCCCATGTCACTCAACTCCTCATAGTTCAGTCTTAATTCTCCCCCCCCCCTCCGCAAAAATAATCAATCTTGAATGCTAGATATAAACTGTTCATGTTAACGTATGCCTTTTATTATAGGTGTCTTAGTCACAGGTAATCCATAATATACCTGCCCAGCTTCACTGCAAGCTGTATAGACAATCACACTGTGGGGGGAGTGGTCTAGTGGGGTCTGTCGAGAAATGGCAGTCAGACCTGGTTTTTATTCCTACCTCTGCAACAGACTCTGGCTCCATCTACAGTTGGAGCTTGGGGTCTGATTCCCAGCGCACATGGGCAGACTTATGCCATCAAGCTAATGTGCTAAAAATAGTAATAGCTGCAGAAGCGTGGGCTAGCCACTCTAAGCATAAACCTACTTGTACCCCTGGGGTATGTACTTGGGGCAGCTAGCCCATGCCACGCTCTCTGCTACTGTGGCTATGCCACTGTTCTTAGTTCTAGCCCAATGAGAGCTGGCATGAGTAGGTCTGCTCGAGTTGGGAATCAAACCCGTAGCCCCAAGTGCAGATGTAGCCCATGGGTGCATCCAAGTAAGTCACCTAAGCGCTCAATTTCCCCATCTGTAAAATTGCTGTAATGATATTTGCCTGCTTCACAAGGGGATGGTAAGGTGTCAACTGCAGGTCAGCTATGAAAAAATGGCTTTGTTCTGCCCATGCTATTGTTTCACTATAATTGTCATCTCAAATACCATCATCTCACATGCGAATGGCAATCCACAGCCTGGGATCTGACTGCCAAGTTGGTTTCTTTCCTTCTTGCTCACCATCGCAAATAATAAAAGTTAAACAGGAGAAACTCTGCCCCCAGTTACATCTGTTCAACCTCATTCTCATTGAATCCTACCGTAAAGAGTTACAGATATGTAACCCCATTGTGGTTGATTTGCACAGGTGTAATGGATTGGAAATTAGGCAGTAAGTCTATTTGTAATGTAAAAGGGGGAACAGAATCTCACTCCACTCTCTCTCTGGCTCTGCAGGGCTGACAGGAATAAGGAAAAACTGTCTTGTCATTATAAAGTCAGCAGATGTTGCTATGAATAAATGGAGGCAGGAGTTCTGTGGCGTTAGAAGTGTCATTTGTACACAGTCATTTTTCAGAGTAGAACTGAATTGTCATTAGTTAAATAGTGCAAATTGCTAGAGCTCACAAATGAAAGGACCTGCATTAATTCCAACTGCTATCAGGATGAGATAATTATATAACACAGATAGAATGATCCTTCTTTCACACTCACTCTATCTCTCTAGGAAAAACACAGTGTTAACAGAACATCAAGATTAGAAACTGAAGCAAATGTCAGGCAATTCCCAAATCAGAATAGTAAACTCTGACTAGTATTATCTTAGCCGCATATGAGCTCTTTCATTAATTTGTAATTTGATCTGATCACATTCTTATTCTTAATTAAGTGGATTTATGTTAAAACGTGCTGGTTTTGTGTGTTAACTTTGACAGCTCAGTGCAAAGTACGGCCCGATTTTCACAATATATTTGGGCTCAGAGCGGGTTGTGGTGCTGTATGGACATGAAGTTGTGAAGGAAGCGCTGATTGATCAAGGGGACGAGTTCAGTGACAGAGGACGTATGCCAGTATTTGAAAGGTTGCCCGACAAAAAAGGTAAATTTCCAGAAACATCAGCATATAGAGCTGATGTTCTCTGTATGTGGAAAACACAACTGAGACGACACAAGGGGAAGCAGCTGGAGTTTCATTTAGAACAGTAGCAAAGATTGGTTCCATTCCCTGTTACTCCACTAGCTCCCTGACATGAATGGGTGGTAACATCTCACTACAGGTGAGTGAGAGGCAGTGACTAGGCCATCGCATAACAGAAGGGCCAGAATACAGCCAGGAGACCAGCGCTGGACAGGCCAAGAGGGTCATGAATTCCTATCCTCTTCTTCCCAAGCTCAGTGGTGTAACAAGGCCCCAGAGGGCCCTGGTCCAAGAATAGATTAGGTAGCCCCTTTTTCAAATCACAGGCCATAGCCCCCAACCTTCCTCCCTCCCCCACAACATCCCAGCCTACAACTCACCTCATCACCCCCAAAATCCACTATTTCCCTCCACACCTCTCACATCTCACCCCACTTGCCCTCAATCCCTCACCCTGCAGATCACTGATGCTTCCCACTCCCCCTATAACACCTCAACAACTGGCCCTCCAGCCCTTCACCTACTGCCCCTGAGACCTTCCTGGCCCCTCACTGGTGACCCAGCAGTTCAGCGCTCCACTGCCATCCCAGGCTAGGGCTGCTACTCCCAATCCTGGCTGCCCAGTGGTGCCCATCTCCCACCCCACACTCACGTGGCCTGAGTCCAGCTGGAGTGATCAGTGGGGTTGTGACTTGGTGCACAGGGTTGCATCACCACTCAGGTTTCGGCTGACTACTACTCTGTCATGACAAAGGGCAACCAGTCCAAACCTGAGTACCCAGTCGCAATGCCACACAGAGCTGGCCTGGCTGCTCCTCTGTCCGACGCCATGCTCCAGGTGACGTGCTGGAGCACTGCTCCATCTGGTTGAGCCCCCATAAACTTCTGGGCATTGGCAACTGCACCACTTCTGCCATTGTAGCCATGCCACTGCCTGTCCTCACTAGACTAGGTATGTCCCAGGAGGGGTGGAGGATTATTTTTATTATTGTTTCACTTTGTTGCCTGAGCTTTAGATTATGTATTAATTATATAGATTTCTTAAGAATTCCCAGTTATCACTTTGAGGGTTGCCAGGTTCTTGCCCCCAAGATCAGGCCCAGAATTATAAAAATTATTATACAGTTGGGAACCCTGATGTGCACAGTTGCAACACTCACACTATAAAAACTCTTTTATATTTACAAATATTGTTTATTAATACATTTAGTCCTGTCACAAACATCCCAACTCAGTAAGGTAGATAGAGATACTACGGAATGTACATCTGCACATCCATATACTCACACCATCCCTTGTAGAATAACCTGAAATGCTAGCCATCATCTTTCTCATCACCATCACCTCCCTCATCATCACCAGTGACCATCATTCTGGCACCTCCCAAGGGCTACATCTCTCTCTCCTACCGCCTCTAGGCTGGGATGCCACTTTTATAATATGTTACGCTGATGCCGCTGGAAACTTTAGCTCCACTGCACAGACCTCTGCCACTTGAGCTAATGGAGTAACCATTAACAGTAGTAGGTTATCATCTTTATTTGTGGACCAGCACTAGGAGCTGAGTGGTGCTGGTGTATGTCCAGTGATGACAGTATCTTTGGAGACTTTAGCCGCTAAACACTAAGCCCTGGTCTACACTATGAATTTAGGTCGAATTTAGCAGCGTTAGATCGATTTAACCCTGCACTCGTCCATACGACTAAGCCCCTTTTTTCGACTTAAAGGGCTCTTAAAATCGATTTCTGTACTCCTCCCTGACGAGGGGATTAGTGCTGAAATCGACATTGCCGTGTCGAATTCAGGGTAGTGTGGATGCAATTTGACAGTATTGGCCTCCAGGAGCTATCCCAGAGTGCACCATTGTGACCGCTCAAGACAGCACTTTCAACTCAGATGCACTAGTCAGGTACACAGGAAAAGCCCCGGGAACTTTTTAATTTCATTTCCTGTTTGACCAGTGTGGCGAGCTCATCTGATCGCTGTATGGGGAGATGAATCATTGCTATCAGAACTCTGTTCCAAAAGACACAATGCCAATATATATGCTAAAATCTCCAAGGGCAAATGTGAGGTGTTTATTTACAATGCTCACAACTGCAGTGTTGATCTGAGCGGACTCCCGCTTGCAGAACTATGGCGTATGCATGGATAATCCAGGAAAAAGGGCGCGAAAGGATTGTCTGCCATTGCTTTCATGGCGGGAGGGGGGGAAAAGGGTGGCGACTGATGACATGCACCCCAAACTACCCGCGGCTACCTTTTCCATTATCTCATTTATTTTTAATTAATGAAGAAAGAATGCGTGGTTTCAAAACAATAGTTGCTTTATTTCGAAGCGGGGAGGGTGGTTGGCTTACAGGGAATTAAAATCAACAAAGGGGGCGGGTTTGCATCAAGGAGAAACTGGTTTTCGAAGTCTCTGTGATGCACAGTGCGCCTTGCTGTGCTCTTCTAATCGCCCTGGTGTCTGTCCGCTCAAAATCGGACACCAGGCGATTTGCATCAACCTCCCACCTCGCCATAAATGTCTCCCCGTTACTCTCACAGATATTATGTAGCACACAGCAAGCAGCAATAACAATGCAAATGCTAGTTGCGCTGAGGTCTGATCAACAGCGGCAGCGAGCTTGTAAACATCCAAAGGCACATTGCACCACCATTCTGCACTTGCTAAGACTATAGTTCAACTGCTCCTTACTACTGTCCAGGGTTCATGAGCTATGGGAGCACAGGGTAGGCTGGGGTAGGTGCGACCGCACAGTGCTGCTGGCTGGGAGAGCAGCCAGGTCGCTGGAGATCAGGATGGCAGAGTTGCAGCGGAAGTGGCGGAGCGAGCAAAACAACATTGCATTGCTGCTCCGAGGACCGCTAAAAGTCATACATATGACAATGGCTTTCAGTCATACTGCACAATCTGCTGCTGGATTGCAAGAGCTCGGGATGGCAGAGTTGCAGCGGAAGTGGCGGAGCGAGCAAAACACCATTGCTGTTCCAATGGCTACAAGTTCTACTGATGAGAACGGCTGCAAGACTTCTTCTCCAGCGACAAAGGAGAGGAATATGATGCGCCTAAAATCTAAACAGGCCCGCACATGTCCCAGAGTCACTACCCTTTAGACTTGCCTGCAACAGCAGTGATGACGGAGAGCTGAGCGGGCTCCCGCTTGCAGTGCTATGGCGTCTGCGCGGTTCACCCAGGAAAAAAGCCGCGAAAGGATTGGATGCCATTGTTTTCACAGAGGGAGGGAAGGTTGACTGACGACATTTACCCAAAACCACCCGCGACAAATTTTTGGCCCCATCAGGCATTGGGAGCTCAACCCAGAATTCCAATGGGCAGTGGGGACTGCGGGAACTGTGGGATAGCTATCCACAGTGCACCACTCCGAAAGTCGACGCTAGCCACAGTACTGTGGACGCACTCCGCCAACTTAATGGTCTTAATTGTCTTGAGTGGGGACACACACAATCAACTGTATAAAATCGCTTCCTAAAAAATTGACTTCTATAAATTCGACCTAATTTCCTAGTGTAGACATACCTTAAATCTCCACTGACAATGTGTGAAATGCTATTTTTCAAGGGCTTATAATTTAGTGACATTTGGGTAGATTTTCATGGGAATGGCATAGTCACACCTTGACACAAAGGTCAGCCCCTAGCCAAATTTCAAATCCCAGCTCCCAAATGGGAGTGCTAGAGTTTCTCAAAGAAAAGGTCCCAGCATTTTTTAACATGGGTAGAACAACATATTTTCCCCTAACCTTGTTCATGGAAATGGCAGAACGCTTTGGCTGAAATATTCAAAAAATGTTCAACCTGAGGCACACAGACAGAAAATTTGTAGCCTAAATGGTTAAAATTTGGCAAACTAATGTGTTTCCCAGTTTACTTCTAATTTTTAGTTTGTGCCAGTACATATACTTTGCTCTAATTACTGTGACTTGAAGAATCCTCATTCCTGTGATGAGCCACGCTCTGTTAGAGAACAAACTACAGGTATTGGACATGTTAATTGTGACAGGGTGCTGGCTAAGAAACTCTGAGCCAGGCCTCTGTCATACCCACTCCAATCAAGGAAGGGGAATTGGAACGGGCTGAGTAAGCCCAGGCCTAAGTGGCAAACGGGGAACAGCTGCCGGCCTCGTTAGCTAGGGGCGACATAAAGGCTGGCAGGAAGGAAGCCAAGGAGAGAAGAAAAGGGAGAATAGAGGGAGTGGGAGCTCATCGCTGCTGGCTGCAAGACTGAAGCTGTTTGTAGCTACAAGGTGGTGGGAAAGTAAACTGTAAATAAAGAGTACCCGTGATTACGCAGAGGTCTCTGGCTGGTTTGTGGGTGCAGCAGGAGCAGAAGCTAGAGTGGCAGGGCCTTCCCTCCTTTCTTTCCCATTCTCTTCCCTTTTTCAGGTATTCCTATGAACAGTGTGGGGCCGTGGAAGGAGCTACGCCGATTTACCCTCACCACTTTGAGGAATTTTGGGATGGGGAAGAAGAGCTCTGAAGTGCGAATCCTGGAGGAAGCCCATTTCCTGGTGGAGAGGCTCAAAAACACTCATGGTGAGGATCAACTTTATGTCTGTTGGAAATTAGAATTGAAGAGTCAGTTAAAGTCTTTCTGCTTTTCATGATATTAAATACTGAGCAGTGGTTCAGATATTGATATTGGTTCAAACATCTTCTAACTAAAGCCTTTATCTGCACATATAACTAACTGTGTTAATATAATACAAAAGTATGTGGGCAAAGGTCTAAAGATGACCTTTTCTGGCCATTGTTTCCCATGTTTTCTACCCACTGATCTATGGCCAGTGAGCAAATGGAAAATGTTTGTCTAGAGTTGGCAGAAGCTAAGACAGTGAACCAGGTAAGAGTGGATCCATTTATCTTCAGTCTGCTGCATTAATGAGACACCCAGGCCTAGAGTTGCTTATTCTCATTTTCATCTCTGCTACACGTCTGATACAAATTTGGCACCTACATTCTATAATGATGGGCTCCCACAGGAATGATTGGAAACCACTGTGTAAATGGACAGTGCTTTATAAGTGACCCACTAATTATTACTATTTATGTTCCAGTAGTGAGCACAGATCCCAAGATTGGGGCTTTATTGTGTGCATGCTATACAAACAGATAGGAAGGACTGTTCTGTACTGCAAGCAGCATACATTTGAAATAGACATGAAAAATAAAAAGTGGAGGAAGGAAGTGTGATGGATCTGCTAAGCAGGGGACTATATGGATGCCATCCTGGCAGACATGCAGGAAACATCTTGCCTGGTGTATTTTGATGGCATCATCACTGGGAGGTCATTTGAGAAGCACCCGCAGAACTTGGGAGTTGTGCTGGAGAGGCTACGCCAAGCCAACTTAAAGGTGAATTCAGCAAAATGCAATTTTTTTCTGTGACAAAGTAAATTACCTGGGGCATATGATCTCAAGGGATGTTGATGGTGAAGCCATCCAGTCCTGGTCAGTGCCGAGTGCTGTCACTGAGGAGCAGCGTTTCATTGGTCTGGTTTCATACTACTGGAGAATGGTATCAGAGGGGTAGCCGTGTTAGTCTGAATCTGTAAAAAGCAACAGAGGGTCCTGTGGCACCTTTGAGACTTTGAGTTAGTCTCAAAGGTGCCACAGAACCCTCTGTTGCTTTTTACTGGAGAATCATTATTTGTTTTGCCACAATTGCACAGCCACTGCTCAAGCTGGCAGAGACGAGGTGGATGTTTGAGTGGACTAGCCCTGCCAAGAAGCCTTTCTGGAACTAAAGTGGAGGCTCATGTCTGTAACAATACGGGCCTACTGAGATCCCCAGCACCATCCATTCTAGATACAGATGCCAGTGAAGCTGGTATTGGTGCTGTCTTGACTCAACCATATGGAGACAAGGAAAGAGTAGTTGCATATGTCAGCAGGATGCTGAACAAAGCAGAGCAGACCTACTCCATGGCTAATGCAGAGTTGCTGGCAGTGGTGACCTTCACAAAATACGTTTGCCACTTCCTGCTGTGGAAAGGATTCCTGTGAAGAACAGATCATGGTTCCCTCCAAGGGCTTTATAATTTCCATGATGCCCAAGGACAATTGCACTGGTGGCTGGAACAGCTGGCTCAGTTCCAGTACCAGATAAGACACCATCCAGGCTAACAGTACACGAATGCTGATGCTCTGTCCAGGAGACTGAGCCTGGACAGTGCTTGCAAGGAGGGTGGTTGTGAAAGGCAGGTGCCAGCTTGAGATAAGAACAAAAGCCAAAAGCAAGCTCACACTCAACCAACCAACCAACCAAGCAAAGGGGGCCGTCTGCCAGAGGAAGGTGCTGCCCCGAAGAAAGATTGTGATCGCAGGCATATTGGCCAGAGAAAACGGGGCACTCGTGAGAGGTGGGTGCTGACCCCGTTACAGGGACATTTGGGGATGGAGAAGCTTAGCCAAAGGGTTTGAAGTTGATGCTACTGGCCTGGATGGTGCAGGTCGCTTAGGGGCCATGGATGTCTTGTTATACCTGTAGGGCCCATAAGACAGATCATCCTACACCCAGAGCACCCATGGTTACCACCCAGACAAGCCACGCTCTGGAAATGGTAGCTATGGTTATTCTGGGAGAGTCAGTCAGTACACCCTTGTGAGAGAAGGCTACTTCTCTGAGTGGGGAGAGGCTCATCCACGGCCTGATCGAGAAGCACAAATGGTTGCTAACCTCACTCCTTGCATTCCAAAGGCAAAAATTTTGAATCATGCTTATTCTAAGGGGTGTGTGACGTCCTTCAGATAAATAAGACCTGTACTACACCTTAACACCCACACTCAGACAGTCTGTTGGTGTCAGGAATCAGGGGCTGCTGCAGAGTCCGTCTCTGGGCAACCTAACGAGCGCAGTTGGCCTGTGATAGGCTGCCTGATTAGCTACACCACCTGACTGGTGGGAAGAGACAGCGGACCAGCTCTTAAGCCCAGCTGCAGCAACAGTTTGGCGGCTGCTCAAAGCATTTGCCCATGGTTGTGATAGCTCCTGCTCCTGCCTTGCCTAATTCCAAGTAACCTGGCTCTGACCTTTGGCTCCAATTCTTGATTTTTGACTTTGGCTCTGGCATCTGACCTCTGGGTCTGACCCTGGGCTCCTACTCTCCTAATCCTGGCTACCAACTCCTGCTCTGAGCAGTAGGCATGACCAGCCACACCCAGGTCTCTGCCAGGTGGAGCGTCTGAACTGTACATTCGCAGCTATGTTGTAGATGCCAGTCAACAGAAGTGGGACAGTTTTCTTCCCTAGGTCATGGTGGCCTACAGGACTAGTGTGTACCCCTGGGATGACTGCACATCATATAATGTGATGTTTGGGCATGTGACCACCTTCCTAGCAGAATTGCTGGATGGGGTAGCCATGACAGATGAGTTACTAATCCCACAGAGTACCTAGCACTTGACAGGCATCCTCAGCACTGCTGTCCAAGCAATAAAGCCTCACCAGGGCCACCTAGAGAGAAGGAGCCCTAAGATTTAAGGGGGACTGCCCAGATATACCAGGAGGGTGAACTGGTTTGGATCCACAGAAGGAAAAGGAGTTTGAGTGCTAAATTGCAGCAAAAGTACAGGGGCTCGTACAGACCATCCTGCCTCTTGCAATATTTAATGCAACACTAAGAGCTAAACTGAAGTTGGCTCTGCCCATCTGGTGAATTGTGAGTGGGAGAGGAGAATGCACTGAGACCCTTCCCCACCATTGGTACTACATTAGTGCTGCTGCTGCTGCTACTTGTGCACTCTGAGCCAAGGGGCAGATATTGCTGTTGGGAATGAGTCAAAGAGAATCGAAGGGTGAGGGACACAGGCAGGGGTCTGGTGCATGAAGAAAATGCTGCTTCTGGATGTTCCCCATGAGCACTGTGGTCTCAGGTCAGAGGGGTGAACTCTTGCCGATAATTTCCAGGAATGTTGTGCTGGTCCCTTTGACGCTGCAGCCCCAGGTTAGCTCTTAGTGACCAGCCCCATGTGTTCCTTGTGCTTATGAGGAAGGGAGAACCTGAAACGGAAGCTAAGATGTCACTCGTGAGCCAGTGGGAAATTCAGTCTCTCCAGCTGTGTTAGCTGAGCTGTGGGGCCTGCTTAGCGCACTCTGAAGGCAGAAAGCAGACCCATCCCCCCTGCTGTTGTGCTGGGAGCCTTTATTCCTTCCCTAGCACAACAATTGTGTATTTACGCTGCACGGACGGGGCTGTCAGTGCCAAGGGGAGATTGCTGCGCTCTGGGAGTTAGTGATGATGCTACAACAACACATGCAATGGCTCAGGCAGAGCCCTCTGATCAGGATCCTGTTGTGAAAGGGTTGGGATCCTTTCTGTGAAATGGGCCCCAAGTCAGACAGGCAGGTGTCACTCAGAGAGGCACTGATGGCCCCTGGTCAGACCACAGTGTGTCAGGCAGAGAGCAGCAGAGCAGACAGAGTTAAACTGATTGCCAAGAAAAAAAGTTGCAAGTGTTTAATTTAGCGTGTGAGCAGTAAGAGTGAGGGTTGGGGCAGCCTTAACCCACCCTCCCCAGGGAATATTGCTGTCAGCCCCACCTTGAGTTTTGCCCTGTGGTTGGAGATCCACAACGTCCCTGTGCTGCCCATGACTCTGATGCTGAGGGTGAAGACACTGAATTAAAACTGACTCTTATTAGTTTTGTTTTACTCCAGGGCAGCCCTTTGACCCCACCCTCTTCCTCACCCACGCCGTCTCCAATGTCATCTGCTCCATCGTCTTTGGGGACCGGTTTGACTATGAAGATAAGAAGTTTGTGACTTTAATAAATCTCATAGAGGAAAGTAGCAAGCTCCAGCGCTCTCCCTGGACAGCGGTATGTTCAGGGATTTATTCTATTCTTCTCCTTTGTACTGGGGGAGGGGACAGAAATTTCTTTCTTTAACTATTAATTTTCCATAAACAAGTGTTATTTCAGATTCCCATAATGGTTTCCTTCTCGTTAGGCTGCAGCTACTACCAAACCCAGCTTCAAACTTGTTTCTAAGTATTGTTTAAATTCCCACACAAAACACGTCATTAGCTCAGAATTAAATTTGCTTATGGATATTCACTATCAACATTTTCAGTAAAGGAAGTTGCCAGTTAAAATGTTAACATCCACACCAATCACATGTCACATGCCTTATCACATAAGCAACATGATAGTGAATGTGATCACATTTCTCATCTCCAAAATAAACTCCTTTTCACTTCTAGCTCACAGCCACTTACCTCCATGCCCCCTTCCTGAAAACCTCACTAAATGTACCAAATGAAGGGCCAAACTGTCTGCTGGCATAACTCATTTGAAATCAATGGAGTTTCATTGGCAGAGAATGTGGGTCTCTTAAATTCGACCTCAGCACGACTAAAGTAAATTTCCCTTTGAAAATCTATAATGTGCTTCCACTTGGCAAGAAAATTTGTGTTCAGAGTTAAGATAGTGCACATCAGTGTGATTTTTCAAGAACAAGATGTGTCTATTGAAGATGGTTTTATTTTGAAAATAATGAAGAGTCTTTTAGCTAATGTAACTGAATGTCACTGAACTTTGTGTGTGGAATATATATGCATTGGGTAATGTGAGTTCGTAAAGTTTTCAAAGTTCTTTAGAATCCATTTAGAAAATAAGATGTCACAGAAGAGTCTGTGCTGCTGTAGTTAAGTCATTTGAGTAAATACTATGAAGGAAGCTTCTCTGCCCAGGAAAACCAAGATGTGTTTTTCTTTCAATCTTTACAGCTGTACAATTTTTTCCCGACTCTCATGCATTACATCCCTGGGCCTCACCAGAGAATCTTTAAACATTTTGAGGAGTTGAGAAAGTTTGTTCTAGAGAGAGTGGAGATGCACAGAGAGTCCCTGGAGCCCAGCTGCCCTCGAGATTTCATCGATGCTTTCCTCATCAAAATAAAACAGGTAGGTGATAGCCGCAGCCTTTCCTCTTTACTGGGGAGTGGGTTATAGATATCAGTGCTATTTATTTATTAAGGAACAACAGAGTATGTGGCTTTTCAGAAGCCCCTAAAGGGAGACAAGGAAATTATAATATAAAGGGAGAAGCCCTATTCACCCGATTAATGTAAAACCACCTTAGTGAACAGAAATGGCCCAAAGCACTGCAATAATGCTGCTGTAATCTCCAGTACTATGGCCCATTTCTGTAGGATTTGATAACGATGCCAGGTGGGTCACATTTTGGGTAGAAAATTAGACTTCTTTGGCTTCTGACAATAGATCCGACGCTTTTACAATCAATTATTAACCATCTCTACCAAATCTTTCTGCAGGAGCAACACAACAGCCAGTCGGAATTTACCACTGAGAACTTGTTAAGAGGAACATTAGACTTATTCTTTGCTGGAACAAGGACAACCAGTGAAACCCTGAAACATGGACTCAAGCTTCTTATGAAATACCCAGAAATAGAAGGTAACAGTGACACACACACAAAATGTTAAATCTTGGGGAGATGTGAGGAGTGCCTGGCTCTATAGATCAGTAAATGTAGGCAGACCCTCCCCCAATAAATCACCAGATACCATCTGGCCTGGGTTGGCAGTGACCTGCATGACTGCCATGTGGTGGATGTTCTTTGGTTCATGTGAAGTGAGTTGAAGATGTGTTGGGGGACTTTCTTACTCCACTCCCCTGCAGGCAGAAGTTCTCATCCAAAAAGCACCAGTACAATGGGCATTACTTGTCCCTATATTGGCCATCTGAGGCGAGGATCCAAAGGCTGAATGGGCTGTTGTGACTGAATTCCTCTCTCAAATCCAGATCAGCGTTCAGGTTCTCTGATAAGGGAAGTGTATGTGTATGTCTACACTACAATTAAACATCTGTGGCTGGCCCGGGTCAGCTGGGTCTGGCTCACAGGGCTTGGGCTACGGGGCTGTTTAACTGCAGTTTAGATGTTTTGGCTTGGGGATCTTCCCTCTTCCTGGGGTCCCTGAGCCTTGGCTCCAGCCTGAGCCCTAACGTCTAAACAGCCCCGTAGCCTGAGTCCTGCGAGCCTGAGTCAGCTGACATGGCCAGCCACGGGTGTTTAATTGCAGTGTTTGTAAAAGAGAAGCCTGCACTGCCACTAACCAGGCTGTGTCTGTTCTGTGGGTAACAGATGCTTTCACATTCCAGGGCTGTCAAACAGGCCCCTTCCCCTTGAATGAAGGCAAAGTTGTTTTGCCTTTGGATTTAATGGGCTTACAGAGGACAGGATCATGTAAGGGCTTAAATCAAAGCTCTGCCAGTGCTAAAAAAAACAGCTATATCCAGTGCTAATTCCAATTTCATATTAGCAAATGGCCGGGGGCGGGGAGATCCTTTGGGACTCTCTTGCTTAGTAGATATTTAGATGCACTGGTGATAATTTTACACTGTGCTCTAGTTAGTAACAGAACCAGGTATGAACAATATCATTGCCCTGTAATTACATTGTTGGCCCTTTGTCATAGCTGCGAAGCACAGTAGTTTCTGTAACACAAAATTTCACCTGTTTTGTTATATTCCCAATGTCCATCTGCTGAGACTTGTGTTTTGCGGGCAGAGAGACAGACTGTTGGGCAAATCTATGGGAATCCCGTTGTTTAGTCTTCGTGTTAAACCTCATTAATTTGATGACAGAGAAGGTTCACAAAGAGATTGACCGTGTGATCGGCCGAAGCCGAAGCCCCTGCATGGCGGACCGAAGCCAGATGCCCTACACAGATGCTGTGGTCCATGAGACCCAGAGATTCGTCTCTCTTGCCCCTCTTGGTGTCCCACGTGCTGTGACTAGAGACACTCATTTCAGACAATACATTATCCCCAAGGTCAGTTCTCTGTGTTTCTGTGAAAAGGCCAGTTCTTCTGCCTTTTTCTCTTTTTAATTTTGAATTGTTCACAATAGAAATAGTTTGGCCAGTTTTTGTGTGATGGGAGTTTTAAATAATTGCCAGGAATGTACCAATTATATTGAAACTTTCCAAGCCCCTGTATGCAGCTGAACAGACTTTCATAGTCTGCAGGTTAGGGTTTCCATCCAGAAGAGGGTTTGAGAGCCTAGTTGCGAAGCAGTAAGATACGGAATAGAGAATAACTTTAGCAACGATGTGCAGCTAAGATTTTGGTATCACACCAATGCGTGCAATCATTGCCCTCTTTTTTGAGGCCAAAGGGTGGTGTTTCTGGGGAAACTTCTTGACACTGTTCGGTCAAATCAAAACAAAATAGCGCATGCAAATGAGTAATGAATGAATAAGTTTAAAAAGTATCAGAGCTCCCCACACCTTTGCCCATTTCTGGAATTGAATGCAAACCAGTACAGATAAATACACACCACAAAACAAACCACGCTTCAAGGCTGAGGTTTCTGTAAAATGGAGTCGGGCTCTTACTGTTAGTCAGATGATGCCAGTTACTGAACTTAGTTCAGCCAGCAAACCAAAAAAAATCAGAAAAAAATATTCATTTAACTTCTGAAAATCTTTGCAATTTGTCAGCAAGTTGGAAAAATCTGGTCTACTTCAGAAATCTTGGTGTGGGTTTTATCCCCCTTCTTTAACGCTTTAGCGCAGTGGATAGGGCACTTTCCTGGGATGTGGGAGACCTAGATTTGTACCTCCACTCTGGAGCCGGGACTTGAACTCAGATTTCCCCAGTGAGTATCCTAAACACCAGGCTATAGACTATGCTGGGGTGAGTCCTCAATCTCATTTGCTGAAGCTATTCTGTTTTGTATCAATACTTAAATATTCAGTGAAGCAGGGACTCAAGCGCAGCTCTTCCCCCTCTCCCGCCCCCTCCCCCCACCCCCATTAGGCCAAAAACCTGGGAGGTAAGAAATATGGATTGAAATCTTCCCTCTGCTTGATTCAGAGGAGGGATTTGAATCCACATATCCTGCCTCCCAGATGAGTGCCTTTCTCACCAGGCTATAGAGTCATTCTCACTGGTCAGTGGATATTTAAATGTTAATAAAAAGTGGAACAGCTTCATAAGGACAGATTGAAAGGAGCCTATCCTGGAATATCTGAGAGCTTGGAGGTTAAAATCCGCATTTTGGATGGGGGGAAGATCTGAGTTCAAATTGCTGCTGTAAATTGGGGATTCAAACTTGCATCTCTCACTTCCCAAGTACCTTAGCTTCAGGCCTAAAAGTTATAGGGAGACACACACCCTGACTCATATGTGTTTTCTGAAGCAAATAACTTTTCCCCAGATAAAACTAATTGGGTCAAATTTGAAAATAGTTTTGTATCATCTGAAACTGCATTTCTGGTGGATAAATTTTACCCAGTTCTAATCTCCACCAAACTCTGCACCGGTTGAGGTGTTAAAATGCACCAGAACTCACCATACTCAGGGGCGGGGTTGCTGACTGAGTTTCACTGTAAAATTGCATGGGGCTTTTAGCTTAATTATGAATATGGGGAAACTGTTGGTGTGATGAATACGGTATCTTGACCAGGAAACCTCAAATGCTTCAGAGCATCAGCTCAGAGGTGCAAGTGAAACTTCTAGATCTTAGCCAAACTCTCCCCATACTTTTTGATGTTGAATTCAGGATAGTGATCAGATAGGAACAACCTCTCTGAAGAGATTTCAGGATTTCCCTGTGGATGAGACTTCAGTGGGATTAGCTCTTCTCATGGAATTTTAACATTTCTACTTCTGGATGAAAACATGAAGTTCAGGAGCTGCAAGGAAATAAAGAAAAATCAAGATGGGTCCCACTGTCCAGCTCTGAATTTTGAAGGTTTCTCTGCTTTGGATAGTATCCACTTTAACTCTGTTTATATGTTTACTAATTTAGGGCACCACTATATTCCCTGTACTGCAGTCAGTCCTATATGACAGCAAGGAATTTCCAAAGCCTGAGCAATTTAACCCAGGGCATTTCTTGGATGAAAATGGTGCCTTCAAGAACAGTGACTTCTTCATGCCTTTTTCTATAGGTAAAGTTATCCATGTTTATTTCAAATCTCAGACTGTCTTCTAGCTTTGCCTTGATGACTCTACTGGCTCACATTGTCTGCAGAGGGTTTTCAGGTGGTCCATGAAGAAGAGTCTCTCACGCTAGTAAAACATCTATCAGTCTTTAAGCCGTGTAACTTCCTGCTAGCTGTCTGAAGTGACTTTTCAGACGCACTACACATACTCCTCTCTTTGCTCTGCTTGGTAACTTCATGCTTTTCTGGTGTCTGTCTGGTGTAAATGAATGCATGATCAATTATTCCTTCATCCACCTTCTCATGAGCCTGCCCACACCTCCTTACTTGTTACACAATAACCACCACATTACTTGCCCCTTAACACTTATAAGCCAACTTGAGAAGTGCATAAGCTATTCCTCAAATCTTCCCAACCCTCTCCACAAACTAGATTTAAAAAGACCACTTTATATATGGAACTCAAACCTTAAAACAATCTTTGAATGGCTTCTTAAGCCCCAAATGCTTTCCTACCATCCTGAACTTGGAGTGACTTCCATTATTCTCCGTCCATAGAAACAGCATGTAAAATGCTGCAAAGAAAGATCTCCAGCATCTCTTCAATATTCCTTTTTCATTGCAGGGAAACGGAGTTGCGTGGGAGAGGGTCTGGCTCGGATGCAGCTATTTTTGCTACTGACAACGATTTTGCAGAACTTTACCTTGAAGCCTCTCATTGACCCCAAGGATATTGATATAACTCCAATGACATTAACCTCAAATGCCCCAATGTCCTACCAGCTCATTGTTATTCCTCGGTAAATACCTTGAAAAGTCACCTCCATTTCCTGAGGTGATTAATTTGATTGTCTGTGATCTTGAACTCCTTAATACAGTGACAGAAATTAACTAATTGCCAGGAAATGAACAGACAAATTAGTCAACTTTTTAAGTAACTAGGATTTAACAACATTAAGTGTTATACCATAAAATAACTACATAATTGACTCTAATGGCATGTACAATAATCCTGCAGTGTTCTCAAATGGGCTCAGGTGTGAATCTATTCTCAACATAAGCTGTTTTTAGTTCATTTGTGGTGTAGTTGACAACCATGAAAGCTTCTTTGACAGCTGTAAAGGCTGCTCTGTTCACAAGGAGCTAGTAACAATGTCCAGCACTTTGGGTTTGTTCAGACAATGATAGTGAATTATGACGATGACGTTCTGCTTCGGTGGGGAGAGTTTCTGTGGCAGGGGACTGAACTGGCGTTCGCACTCCCCACTTTACCTAAGGTTCAAATAAATTCAGTAGGATTAATCTTTTACTCTTCATAAAGATTCTTTCTATAATTTTTGTAACTCACCTCTGGAGTCTTAAATCTATAAAATAAGATTCCAAGAATGTCATTCTGTGTGTCACTCTGAAACCTAAAATGTCTGCTGAGTCAGTGGGAAGGGAGGGAAGTGACAACAAGCGTGGTTGAGCTCCTTTTGTTCAGAATATCACCCGGTAGAATAATCAAACTTTGTTACCATCCAGTTTTTAAGTTCGCAGCCATTTTGAATTTATGAATTACTCCCATGAGTTCAGTAAGGCGTGTATTTAGGCCCTGCCAAGAGTCCTAGAGTCCTAGACCATTGTGATATCCAGGGAAAGTCAACCAGTCACCACCTTTATTCTACAGCTAACTTGCATGCAACAAATTAATTGGTTGTATGAGGAAGACTGCATAGAGGGTGGATTACTTGGACTAGCTGACACACCCATAGGCCCAGATGCCCACTGTGCAAATCCACATAGCTCTCCCAGCACAACACAACCACACACAAATCAACACAGCAACATAACCAGCATCCACAATAACCCCAAACATCACATCCACGCCGAGGATGTCTGTAGAGTCAGTGTGAAGTGAAGGAAACAGCTACAAGCATGGCTGAGAGCTCTTGATGTTTAGAGTATCTCTACTTTCAGTCATCATTTGGATGTGCTGCCTGTTACAGTGCAGTTTTTAAGTTCTCAGACATTTTTGGCTTAGACATTAGGAATTATTCCTGTGCGACAGCACAGGCTTTCAACTGCTAGTATTTATTTAGTGTCACTATTTAACCCAGTTTTATGACATGTAGAACTCAAATGGCGCTCAAATGGAGAGAGATAAGTGGCATAGCATGCAATTGGAAGATACCAGTAAGATTAAAAGAGAAGGTCTATAAAACTGGTTCATCGACGTTTACTGTATGGCAGTGAGTGTTGGGCAACAAAGAAGAAACATGAGCAAATGATCCATTCCCCAGAAATGTAAATGTTGAGCTGGATGAGTGGTCTAAGTGAGAAAGACCACCCGAGGAATGTGTATGTTAGACATGCTCAAAGTAACATCCATGAATGAAAAAATGAGGGAGTTCAGGCTCAGATGGGTCGGTCCTGACAACTACATGGGTAAGAGAGTTCAAGAGATCAAGATTGACGGGAAAAGAGAAGAAGCTGATCCAAGAAATCATGGGATGTCCTAAAGGAAGGCATGTTAGCATGGGGTGTGATAGAGGATATGGCACTGAACAGAGCACTTTGGAGGGAGATGACTCATGAAGTGGACCCCTTCTGACAGGATTAATGCAAGGAAAAAACCTCACTTACATTACACACACAGGGTACGGGAAGATGGAAAGGTGGATGATGAGCGTGATGTGTTACCCTATGTTTAGAGACTCTTACACCATGGGGCCTCGTACATACATCACCCTTAGGAGATAGGTTAGAACCTCCCTTCCTACTAGCTTCTCTGTCCTCTCCCATCACTCCTCCTTCCACAGCTGTCGGCTTCATGCCTTCTACTCTATCCCTGGAGGAACATTCCCTGCACCCTCATTCATCAAGTGCCCTCTCTCTCCCGCTTCCAATCTCTTATTGTTGCCCCTTCCTTTGAGGAATCCCTTCTCTTTGCTTTTCCTCATCAGTCATCCCCCACCCCTGCACAGCTGCCAGGATTTATGCAGCTCCATGCGTGGCACAGATTTCTCTCACAGGATCCCTTCAAACAGTGGGAGGCAGGACCTGACTCCTTGTTTCCCTCAGAAGGGTGTGGGCGGGGGGGGGAGGGGAGTCTTGTGGGGAGCGAGATGTAACTGCAGATGTGGTGTCTGGGCAGGAGGGGGCCTGAGGATTATTGGACCCCTGGGGTGTTTGGGGTGGGCGTGGCTATGGCTTCGGAGGAATGCTGGGAGGTTGCACGGGACTGGGACTGGGTGTTTTGCCAATCAAGGCAGAAAAGGTTTTCAGCACTCTCCTCGGAGCTGGGGTAACCAGATAGCATAGGTGTGGGGCGTAATAAGATCCTATAGAAGACAAAGCCCCTAATATTGGGACAGTCCCAATGAAATCAGGATGTCTGGTCACCCTACTCAGAGCAGCTGTGGTGAGGGAAAAAAACAACAGCTGAGCAGCACAGAGGTATGGTGCCACCACCCCCAGAAATTGGTGCCCAGGGCATCCACTTTATTGACCTGCCCTAAAACTGGCCCAGGGAAGCCTGGAGGTGAGTGGGGTTTGGTGGAGTCTCCCTCATTGTTCTGCTTCCCGTTAGCCACCCCCAATCAACCCCTATAGCCTGGGCCTGCCCCCTCCAGCACCTCAACCCTCTAAGTTCAGTCCCTGGCCCAAGCCTAACCCCACATTTCAACTTCTGCTTTCCCAAGAGATCCTGCTGCCCCCCTTAGCCCCTCATTCTCTCCCCAAGAGCCCCTGCTGCCCCCACTCAACAGCTCATCCCCTTTAGCTTGTGCCTGCTCCTCCCAGTACAGGGGGCGCTGACACCGACACCCCTGCCTTGTGTAAACTGACCTCTGAGTAGGTTTCTTGTTATAGTTTGAAATACATCCAAAGGGCACCCTATCCCCAAACCACTGACCAGGATTTAGCAATGGTCCATCACAGCGGTGGTATAATTTACTCAGCAGGTGAGAACTGAGACGGGCGGGAATTACACTGTGATAAAAGGTTGTTTAATGGTAGGCAGGATAGTAGAACTGTCTGAAAAAAGAATAATATAACAGGGATTCTATTTAAACTGGTACAAAGAGACCTGGATTCCACCTACCTAGAATAACATTTTAACCCTTCTGCCAGGTGGAGCCAGCAGCAACCAGGGCCAAGTTCAATATCTAGAGGTTCCTTTTCAACAATACAACACAGAACTGGTTCGAGCCCCCACCCAGTAACTTGGGAAAATTACACACCGCCTCTGAGAGGCAATACTTCCCCACTCGTAAGCACAGAGTCTGAGTGTAGAAAAGAAACTTTTAATGAAAGGCGAGAAGTCACCCAACCTTAATTAGGGAAAGTGCCACAAGCAGGATTCATAAACATAAAACTGTGAGCAGGACACTCACCCAGAGTGTGTGGGGCAGTGCCTTCCATCTCATGTTCTTGAATCCTACAACCAAAAGTTCCTTTACTGTACCCATTTCTGCTCCCTCACCAGACCCCACTCTAAGTGGGTTGTCCTTGGTCAGTGAGGACCCAGGGTTCAGAGGTACATCTCTGTGAGTTCACCTCCCACCCAGGGAAGAAGGCACCTTGCTTGCTCCGCCATCTGAGTGTTTGCCCCGGCTGGCCGCTCATGCCGGCTGCCGGCTCGTCACTACACTGGCCAGGGTCCCACCGGCCGCTGCTGCCGGCTCACTGCTTCCACTGGCTGCTCCTGATGGCCTCCTGCTGCTCCCACTGACCTGTCAGTCACCTTCTTATCTGCTGTGACCTTTGCATGTCAGTCATAGAATCATAGAATATCAGATTGGAAGGGACCTCAGGAGGTCATCTAGTCTAACTCCCTGCTCAAAGCAGGACCAATTCCCAACTAAATCATCCCAGCCAGGGCTTTGTCAAGCCTGACCTTAAAAACCTCTAAGGAAGGAGATTCCACCACCTCCCTAGGTAACCCATTCCAGTGCTTCACCACCATCCTAGTGAAAAAGTTTTTCCTAATATTCAACTTAAACCTCCCCCACTGCAACTTGAGACCCCTTGTTCTGTCATCTGGTACCACTGAGAACAGTCTAGATCCATCCTCTTTGGAACCCCCTTTCAGGTAGTTGAAAGCAGCTATCAAATCCCCCCTCATTCTTCTCTTCTGCAGACTAAACAATCCCAGTTTCCTCAGCCTCTCCTCATAAGTCATGTGCTCCAGCCCCCTAATTATTTTTGTTGCCCTACGTTGGACTCTTTCCAATTTTTCCACATCCTTCTTGTAGTGTAGGGCCCAAAACTGGACACAGTACTCCAGATGAGGCCTCACCAATGTCGAATAGAGGGTAACAATCACGTCTGCTAGCAATGCCCCTAGTTATACAGCCCAAAATGCCATTAGCCTTCTTGGCAACAAGGGCACACTGTTGACTCATATCCAGCTTCTCGTCCACTGTAACCCCTAGGTCCTTTTCTGCAGAACTGCTGCCTAGCCATTCTGTCCCTAGTCTGTAACAGTGAATGGGATTCTTCCGTCCTAAGTGCAGGACTCTGCATTTGTCCTTGTTAAACCTCATCAGGTTTCTTTTGGCCCAATCCTTTAATTTGTCTAGGTCCCTCTATATCCTATCCCTACCCTCCAGTGTATCTACCACTCCTCCCAATTTAGTGTCATCTGCAAACTTGCTGATAGTGCAGTCCACGCCATCCTCCAGATCATTAATGAAGATATTGAACAAAACTGGCCCCAGGATCAAGCCTTGGGGCACTCCACTTGATACCGACTACCAACTAGACATGGAGCCATTGATCACTACCCGTTGAGCCTGACGATCTAGCCAGTTTTCTATCCACCTTATAGTCCATTCATCCAGCCCATACTTCTTTAACTTGCCGGCAAGAATACTGTGGGAGACCGTATCAAAAGTTTTGCTAAAGTCAAGGAATAACAAATCCGCTGCTTTCCTGTCATCCACAGACCCAGTTATCTCCTCATAGAAGGCAATTAGGTTAGTCAGACATGACTTGCCCTTGGTGAATCCATGCTGACTGTTCCTGATAACTTTCCTCTCCTCTAAGTGCTTCAGAATTCATTTCTTGAGGACCTGCTCCATGATTTTTCCAGGGCCTGAGGTGAGGCTGACTGGCCTGTAGTTCCCTGGATCCTCCTTCTTCCCTTTTTTAAAGATGGGGACTACATTAGCCTTTTTCCAGTCATCCGGGATCTCCCCCAATCGCCATGAGTTTTCAAAGATAATGGCCAATGGCTCTGCAATCACATCTACCAACTCTTTTTTTTTTTAAAGTATATATACATATATATATACACACTAAAAAGTCTGTTCATGATTTTTAGCTCTTAGCAGGCTGGGCAGAAACATAGTCCCACCACAACTGATTTCAGCTCTAATCGAGCATTTAAAATAACAAAGCAGCTCCTAATGAAGCCTATTTAGCTCTGTCTTTGAACAGTGAGGAGAAACAGGTTAAACCTAGACCACAGACCCTTGGGGAGAGTCCACATTCCCTGGCTGGGGCACCTATCCCCACCCCTTTTACTTGAGCCCCTGGCTTAACAAGGTCCTTTCAGCTGAGGATGTCCCACTCATTTGGGACAGGTTAAGCACAATTCTGTTCCCCTTTATTCATACAATAATGACAACAACATTTGTAATAGCATTTCACTACCTTTGCATTCAGTACGAAAGTAATTTGTAACCCAACGCCAGCCAAAGTTGATTACTTTGAGCAACACCGCTTTATCTACTGAATATCTAAGCAGAGTAGATGTGTTCATGTAAATACAGTTTTCTCTTGAAGTCTCTCCCCCTTCCAGCTCGCTGTCAGGGAAGAATTCATTCAGACCCTGCTTACACATTAAATATATGAAGAATATATATACTAAAAAAAAAAAAAAAAAGATTCGAACACACACACTATAACTTACTATTAACTATACTTAACTAAATATAACCCTCTAAATAAAAAACATCTCTTTATCTATCTGTGTATGCACAGGCTTTTATCTGATAGGTTAGTGGTTCTCAAACAGAGGTCCGTGGCCCTCGAGGGGACCATGACCAGGTTTCAGGGGGCCGCAAAGCAGGGCCAGTGTTAGACTCGCTGGGGCCCAGGGCAGAAATCTGAAGTCCTGCCATCTGGGGCTGAAGCCAAAACCTGAGCAACTTACCTTTGTGGAGACCCCATTGCTTCTTGTCCTATCCTCAGAGGTTAAAGAGAACAATTTTTCTCCCTCCTCCTTGTAACAACCTTTTATGTACTTGAAACCTATTATCATGTCCCCCCTTAGTCTTCTCTTCTCCAGACTAAACAAACCCAATTTTTTCAGTCTTCCCTCATAAGTCATGTTTTCTAGACCTTTAATAATTTTTGTTGCTCTTCTCTGGACCATCTCTGGACTTTCTTCAATTTGTCCACTACTTTCCTGAAATGTGGTGCCCAGAACTGGACACAATACTCCAGTTGTGGCCTAATCAGCGTGGAGTAGAGCAGAAGAATTACTTCTCGTGTCTTGCTTACAACACTCCTGCTAATACATCCCAGAATGTTGTTTGCTTTTTTTGCAACAGTGTTACACTGTTGACTCATATTTAGCTTGTGATCTATGACCCCCAGATCCCTTTCCGCAGTACTCCTTCCTAGGCAGTCATTTCCCATTTTGTATGCGTGCAACCGATTGTTCCTTCCTAAGTGGAGTACTTTGCATTTGTCCTTATTGAATTTTATCGTGTTTACTTCAGACTGTTTCGCCAGTTTGTCCAGGTCATTTTGAATTGTAATCCCATCCTCCAAAGCACTCGCAACCCCTCCGAGCTTGGTATCATCCGCAAACTTTATAAGTGTACTCTCTATGCCATTATCTAAATCACTGATGAAGATATTGAACAGAACTGGACCCTGAACTGATCCCTGCAGGACCACACTGGATATGCCCTTCCAGCTTGAATGTGAACCACTGCTAACTAAGACTCAGATTTTGTCACTGATATTTTTAATAAAAATCATGGACAGATCATGGGCAATAAACAAAAATTCACAGACGTCCATGATTTTGACTAAAAATATCCTTCACAAAACGGGGAGGGAGGAGGGTCCAGCACTCACAGTGGCTAGGCTGCTGTGGGGTCCCCCTGCCCTCCCCCACCACCTGCCATGGCTGGGCTGTTGGTGGGGGGTTCCTGCCACATGCCGTGGCTGGGCTGCTGTGGGGGGTCCCTCGGTCCTCCCCTACCATGGCTGGGCTGCTGCAGGGTCCCCTGCCACCCACCATGGCTGGGCTGCTGCAGGGTCCCCTGCCACCCACCTTGGCTGGGCTGCTGAGGGGGGGTCCCCCTGCCTTCCCACGCTGCCTGCCATGGCTGGGCTGCTGTGGGTGGTGGGGGGGTGTCCCCTTGCTGCCCAGTGAGATTGAGACTTGTCTACATTACAAAATTAATTATGCTGGCATAGCTATGTTGGCCAGACATGTGAAAAAAATCACATGCCCTAGTTGGCACAATGATGCCAGCGAAACTTCCAGTGCAGATGCAACTATGCTGGTTTATCTAATCTCGTGCAGTGTAGATACAACTCTGGTGCCAGAAGAATTCCTTCGGTCAGTATACACTGTGTCTCCATCAGGAACTCTGCTAGCATAGCTATGCCCACATTGGCTCTGTAGTGTAGACATTCAGACTGTAAATTCTTCTCAGCCAGGTGCTTCTCTTTGTTATATGATTGTACAGCACCTAGCACAATGGGTACCTGACCCATGACAGGTGCCTAGTTACTACCAGAATAAGAAGAACTGACCTTGGGGATAATGTATTGTATGAATTGGGTGTTTCTCACTGCAGCACGTGGAACGTTCAGGGGGACGACAGAGATGAACCTCAATCTCATGTACCATGGTGTCCACGCAGTGTATGTGGCTTTGATTTGCTATGCAAGGAATTTGCGTTTGGCCAATCACACGGTCAACCTCTTAATGAATTTTCTTTGTCATTAAATGAATGACATTTAAGACAATTTGTAAAGAATGTGCTTCCAAGCAAATTGCCCAAATTTTTGCCACTTTGTCTACACAATATCTGCTTAGGCAGATGCAGACAGGCAATAGTACAAACCTGGCTAATTTTATGTTCTAGAAGCTACTATCTATGATACCTAGAACAAAGTGCCAACAATGCAATTACGGGGCAGTGATATGACTCATGCCTGGTTATATTACAGAATAGAGCACAATGTGATGTCATTGCCCGTGCACATAAACTGTAAAGCAAGACAGTCGTAAAGCACCTTTCTCAAAGCCAAACATCAATTTGAGCTTGAAGAAAGCCCATGATGTGGGAATTTGCTGCAATTTGAATAGCCTCCAGCATCGGCAGAGCTTTGATTCAGACCCTTTCATGATCCTGACACCTACAAGCTGATTAAATCCAAAGATGAAACGACTTTGGCTTTATTTGAGGTGAAGGTGCCGGTCTGCCAGCCCTACAATGTGAAGGTACCTGTTATCTACAGAGCAGGAACAGCTCAGGTAGTGCCAGTGCAGGCTTCTCTTGCCCAAACACACACGTCCCTTCTCCCTGAACACTGCTCTGGAGATGATCCCTTGTGCCATGCAATACCCACATCTCCACAACACTTACAATTAGGTGTGTGTGCCAAGTGCGTGTGTGTGTTAACCTTCAGTCCCTGGGTATTTCAGGAGGATCAGGAGTCCATATTTCAGGGTGGGGCTGGTTGTCCCCATTCCCATGAGAAGTAAGTCTAATGTGCTTCTCACCACGTCATCGACATGAAACACCAGCTGGTTGTTCTGTGGAAATGCATGGAACAGCCTTGTGATTGCTGGCTTTAAACCCAAGGCCGGCTCTCGTTTTCTTGCCGCCCCAAGCAAAAATTAAAAAAAAAAAAAACCGGAGTGCCGCCGCCGCTGAAGCAAAGGTGCCGCCCCAAAGGGCCGGAATGCCGTGCCACCCCAAGCACATGCTTAGGCTGCTGGTGCCTAGAGCCGGCCCTGTTTAAACCTACAGGAATTTAGCCCCATGAGCAAAAAAAAAGTTATTTTCTCAGCAATATGTAGCCCACTGTGACGGGGTGGCTTGCCCTTTGCGGGCTAGAGGCCTGGGGTCAGCCAACCCTGATTATTAAGGAAGCACACCTGAACAGGGGTCCCCTGGATCCCCTACAAAGAGCAGCAGGAAGGGGTGGGTGGTTGTTGAGGGAGATCAGAGGCTACTAATAGTGAGTAGGCTCCAGCAGAGGGTCCTGGGGCTGAGACTGCAGGGAATTCCTGCAGAGAGCAGACTGGGGGGAGATGAGAAGCCCTGCGACTGAGTTTTTTGTTTTCTGCCAGTAAATTAGACCCTGGGAGAGGGCAATAACAGCAGGGTAAAGTCTGTGTGGAGTTTATCTCAGGAGCCTCTTGAAGGGGGAAATGGAACTGGGTTGCAGGGCTGCCCTGTGTTCACTCAGGGGCGCCATGACATGGCAACTTGTTCAAACCCACTTAAATCTGGGGTTACACGAGCATTTCTGCAGGGCTTTGGAGCACTGCTCAGTGTCGCCATCTTTTTTTTTTTTTTTTACAGGCGAGAATTGGAGCATGACTGTAACCAGGTTAGTTTACATATTTTGCTGAAGCTGTGGCTGCAAAATATTGCAGGGAATTAGCAGGCTGGGCTTCCCTTTAAGAAGCTGGTCATTGTTTGACCCGTGGGTGTGGGCACAGGCCGCAATTTTTGATGCCTGTTTGTTTGGTCTGTCCTTTTAGAGCTATGGTCTGTGCAGCTTATTCATTGGAGTAGAGCCATTGACTTTACTGTCACTGTTCACATGAATGAGGCCAAGGGGCCTGGCCATTATATTGTAAATTCCTTGGGGTGAAAACAGTGTCTTCCTTTTGGTTTTATATACAATACTGCATCCTGTTGCGTGATCCTATTCTGTTGTTCTGTTTCTTGGGGCTTAAAGCATTTGAATTTCTCTGGGTGTGGATGTTAATGTTGCAACTGATGAATTCCTTGATTTTTACCAGTTGCATTGATAAAGAATGCCTCTAATTAAACTAACTCTGAGCTAAGTGTTTTGTGGAGCAGTATAAATCATCCTGAGGTGATGTACATGAAAAAAATAACTTCAGTTTTGTTCTATTAGTTACAGAGCCCAACCTGTGACATACAAAAAAGTAGAGACAAGATAGGTGAGGTAATATCATTTATTGTCTCATTATCTTTTACTTCTATTTATTTACCTCACCCACCTTGTGTGTCTAATATCCTGGGACCAACACAGCAACAACAACTCTGCTAACACAGATAGTGTGGGATGATGTCAAGTTACTGAGAAGGGTTAAGATGTGGGAAGGTATCTGCTGGCTCCTGCCTGGGACATGATCTCATTAAAGTAGATGATAGCAATGCCATCTGGAGGCAAACTGTGGAAGGTACAGTGGTCAGTCTCCTGCTGGGACCTATTGCATTTGAGTTTTGCATTTAAGATGATCTGAGTATTTTATTTTTATAAACAGTCGGTGGAGAAACACCTTGGTCAGATAAATGACTCTATGAAAAGGACATCATGTTCCCATAGAGCAGAACTTCAGAGTTTCGAACACCAGTGTTATGAACTCACCACACACCTCATTTGGGACCAGAAGTATGTAATCAGGCAGCAGCAGAGACCAAAAAAGAAAAAAGACGAAGCAACTACAGTACAGTACTGTGTTAAATGTAAACTGCCAAATAAAAGGGAAAGCAGTATTTTTCTTTTGTATACTAAAGTTTCAAAGCTGTATTAAGTCAATGTTCAGTTGTAAACTTTTGAAAGAACAACCATAAAGTTCTGTTCAGAGTTATGAACGTTTCAGAGTTACAAACAACCTCCATTCCCTAGGTGTTTGTACATAAGAACATAACATAAGAACATAAGAACAGCCGTACCGGGTCAGACCAAAGGTCCATCTAGCCCAGGATCCTGTCTACCGACAGTGGCCAATGCCAGGTGCCCCAGAGGGAGTGGACCAAGAGGCAATGATCAAGTGATTCTCTCCTGCCATCCTTCTCCATCCTCTGACAAACAGAGGCTAGGGACACAATTCCTTACCCATCCTGGCTAATAGCCATTAATGGACTTAACCACCATGAATTTATCCAGTTCTCTTTTAAACGCTGTTATAGTCCTAGCTTTCACAGCCTCCTCAGGTAAGGAGTTCCACAAGTTGACTGTGCGCTGCGTGAAGAAGAACTTCCTTGTATTTGCAAAAAGAACAGGAGTACTTGTGGCACCTTAGAGACTAACAAATTTATTAGAGCATAAGCTTTCGTGGGCTACACGAAAGCTTATGCTCTAATAAATTTGTTAGTCTCTGAGGTGCCACAAGTACTCCTGTTCTTTTTGCGGATACAGACTAACACGGCTGCTACTCTGAAAGCTGTTCCTTGTATTTGTTTTAAACCTGCTGCCTATTAATTTCATTTGGTGACCCCTAGTTCTTGTATTATGGGAATAAGTAAATAACTTTTCCTTAACCACTTTCTCCACACCACACATGATTTTATATACCTCTATCATATCCCCCCTTAGTCTCCTCTTTTCCAAGCTGAAGAGTCCTAGCTTTTTTAATCTCTCCTCATATGGGACCTGTTCCAAACCCCTAATAATTTTAGTTGCCCTTTTCTGAACCTTTTCTAGTGCCAGTATATCTTTTTTGAGATGAGGAGACCACATCTGTACGCAGTATTCGAGATGTGGGCGTACCATCGATTTATATAAGGTCAATAATATATTCTCAGTCTTATTCTCTATCCCCTTTTTAATGATCCCTAACATCCTGTTTGCTTTTTTGACCGCCTCTGCACACTGCGTGGACATCTTCAGAGAACTATCCACGATGACGCCAAGATCTTTTTCCTGACGTGTTGTAGCTAAATTAGTCCCCATCATATTATATGTATAGTTGGGGTTCTTTTTTCCAATGTGCATTACTTTACATTTATCCACATTAAATTTCATTTGCCATTTTGTTTCCCAATCACTTAGTTTTGTGAGATCTTTTTGAAGTTCGTCACAGTCTGCTTTGGTCTTAACTATCTTGAGCAGTTTAGTATCATCTGCAAACTTTGCCACCTCACTGTTTACCCCTTTCTCCAGATCATTTATAAATAAGTTGAATAGGATTGGTCCGAGGACTGACCCTTGTGGAACACCACTAGTTACCCCTCTCCATTCTGAGAATTTACCATTAATTCCTACCCTTTGTTACCTGTCTTTTAACCAGTTCTCAATCCATGAAAGGACCTTCCCTTTTATCCCATGGCAGCTTAATTTACTTAAGAGCCTTTGGTGAGGGACCTTGTCAAAGGCTTTCTGGAAATCTAAGTACACTGTGTCCACTGGATCCCCCTTGTCCACATGTTTGTTGACCCCCTTAAAGAACTCTAATAGATTAGTAAGACACGATTTTCCTTTACAGAAACCATGTTGACTATTGCTCGACAATTTATGGTTTTCTATGTGTCTGACAATTTTATTCTTAACTATTGTTTTGACTAATTTGCTCAGTACCAACGCTAGACTTACCGGTCTGTAATTGCCGGGATCACCTCTAGAGCCCTTTTTAAATATTGGCGTTACATTAGCTAACTTCCAGTCATTGGGTACAGAAGCCGATTTAAAGGAGACGTTACAAACCTTAGTTAATAGTTCCGCAACTCACATTTGAGTTCTTTCAGAACTCTTGTGTGAATGCCATCTGGTCCTGGTGACTTGTTAATGTTAAGTTTATCAATTAATTCCAAAACCTCCTTTAGTGACACTTCAATCTGTGAGAGTTCCTGAGATTTGTCACCTACAAAAGCCGGCTCAGGTTTGGGAATCTCCCTAACATCCTCAGCCATGAAGACTGAAGCAAAGAATCCATTTAGTTTCTCCGCAATGGCTTTATCGTCTTTAAGCGCTCCTTTTGTATCTTGATCATCAAGGGGCACCACTGGTTGTTTAGCAGGCTTCCTGCTTCTGATGTACTTAAAAAACATTTTGTTATTACCTTTGGAGTTTTTGGCTAGCCGTTCTTCAAACTCCTCTTTGGCTTTTCTTATTACATTCTTGCAATTAATTTGGCAGCGTTTATGCTCCTTTCTATTTGCCTCACTAGGATTTGTCTTCCACTTTTTAAAGGAAGGATTTGCCTTTCTAAAGGATTTGTCTTCCACTTTTTCTCTCTCAGTGCTTCTTTTACATGGTTGTTAAGCCACGGTGGCTCTTTTTTAGTTCTTTTACTGTGTTTCTTAATTTGGGGTATACGTTGAAGTTGGGCCTCTATTATGGTGTCTTTAAAAAGCACCCATGCAGCTTGCAGGGATTTCACTTTAGTCACTGTACTTTTTAACTTCTGTTTAACTAATCCCCTCATTTTTGCATAGTTCCCCCTTTTGAAATTAAATGCCAGAGTGTTTGGCTATTGAGATGTTCTTCCCACCACAGGAATGTTGAATGCTATTGTATTATGGTCACTATTTCCAAGCGGTCCTGTTATAGTTACCTCTTGGACCAGCTCCTGTGCTCCACTCAGGACTAAATCTAGAGTTGCCTCTCCCCTTGTGAGTTCCCGTACCAGCTGCTCCACAAAGCAGTCATTTAAAGTATCGAGAAATTTTATCTCTGCATTTCGTCCTGAAGTGAAATGCTCCCAGTCAATATGGGGATAATTGAAATCCCCCACTATTATTGTGTTCTTAATTTTGATAGCCTCTCTAATTTCCCTTAGCATTTCATCATCACTATCACTGTCCTGGTCAGATGGTCTATAATAGATCCCTAATGTTATATTCTTATTAGAGCATGGAATTACTATCCATAGAGATTCTATGGAACACGTGGATTCACTTAAGATTTTTACTTCATTTGATTCTACATTTTCTTTAACATATAGTGCCACTCCCCCCCTCCCTTGCACGACCTGTTCTGTCCTTCCGATATATTTTGAACCCCAGAATGATTGTGTCCTATTGATTGCTCTCAGTCCACCAGGTTTCTGTGATGCCTATTATATCAATATCCTCCTTTATCACAAGGCACTCTAGTTCACCCATCTTATTATTTAGACTTCTAGCATTTGTGTACAAGCACTTTAAAAACTTGTCACTGTTTATTGTCTTCCCTTTTCTGATGTGTTAGATTCTTTTTTATGTGAATGTTTATCATCTGGTCTGGCCCTTACATTATCCCCCTCCATCCTCTGCTCCTGACTATAACCTGGAGATTCTCTATCATTAGACTCTCCCCTAAGAGAAGTCTCTGTCCGATCCACATGCTCCTCTGCAGCAGTCGGCTTTCCCCAATTTAAGAACCTGAGGGCCTCAAGTGAAATAATATTAAAAATAACCCTTTGTTCATTGTGGGTTCTGCTTAGTTTAGTGAGGACCATGAGAGGGAAATGTGGGTATTTTCGGCAGCATATACTTAGGCCTGGTCTACACTATGACTTTAATTCGGATTTAGCAGCGTTAAATTGAATTAACCCTGCACCTGTCCACACAACGAAGCCATTCATTTCGAAATAAAGGGCTCTTAAAATCGATTTCTGTACTCCAGCCCGATGAGCGGAGTAGCGCCAAAATCGATATTGTCATTTCGAATTAGGGTTAGTGTGGCCGCAATTCAATGGTATTGGCTTCCGGGAGCTATCCCACAGTGCACCATTGTGACCGCTCTGGACAGCAATCTGAACTCAGATGCACTGGCCAGGTAGACAGGAAAAGCCCTGCGAACATTTGAATTTCATTTCCTGTTTGCCCAGCGTGGAGAGCACGGGTGACCACAGATAGCTCATCAGCACAGGTAACCATGCAGGCCGATAATCGAAAAAAAAAACAGCATGGACCGTACGGGAGGTACTGGATCTGATCGCTATATGGGGAGAGGATTCAGTGCTAGCAGAACTTCATTCGAAAAGACAAAATGCCAAAACTTTTGAAAAAATCTCCAAGGGCATGATGGAGAGAGGCCACAATAGGGACTCAGATCAGTGCCGCGTGAAAGTCAAGGAGCTCAGACAAGCCTATCAAAAAATAAAGGAGGCAAACGGTCGCTCCGGGTCAGAGCCGTGGACATGCCGCTTCTACGCCGAGCTGCATGCAATTCTAGGGGGGGGCCGCCACCACTACCCCACCTCTGACCGTGGATTCCGAGGCTGGGATAATCTCATCAGCTACACCTGAAGATTCTGTGGACGGGGAAGAGGAGGAGGAGGACGACGAGCTTGCGGAGAGCACCCAGCACTCCGTTCTCCCCAACAGCCAGGATCTTTTTCTCAGCCTGACTGAAGTACCCTTTCAACACTCCCAAGCCAGTATCCAAGACCATGACCCCATGGAAGGGACCTCAGATGAGTTTACCTTTTAAAATATAAAACTTGTTTTAAAAGCAAGCGTTTTTTAATGATTACTTTGCCCTGAGGACTTGGGATGCATTCGCGGCCAGTACAACTACTGGAAAAGTCTGTTAACGTGTCTGGGGATGGAGCGGAAATCCTCCAGGGACATCTCCATGAAGCTCTTCTGGAGGTACTCCAAAAGCCTTGCCACAAGGTTTCTGGGCAGTGCAGCCTTATTCCATCCTTCATGTTAGGACACTTGACCATGCCATGCTAGTAGCAAGTAATCTGGTATCATTGCATGACAAAGCCTGGCAGCGTATGGTCCCGGTGTTTGCTGGCATTCAAGCAACATCCGTTCTTTATCTCGCTGTGTAATCCTCAGGAGCGTGATATAGCTCATGGTAACCTGGTTGAAATACGGGAATTTAATTAAGGGGACAGAGGTGGCCGTTCCTACTGGGCTGTTTGTTTGGGGCTGAAAAGAAATCCTTCCCTGCAGTTAGCCAAGCGCGGGGGGGTGGTGGTGGGGGGGAATTGGCCCTGAGCTTTTCACGTTTGGCTAGCAGGGATCTTCCCTGTTACCAGCCATGGGGTAGGGGGAGGGGTACAGCGATCATCCCAGACAATTCATGGCGGGAGAGAGGGGCGGGGGGTTAGTTTGGTTTCTGTAGGGATCTTCCCTGATACCAGCCACGCGGTGGGGGGAGGGATAAAGCGATCATCCCAGAGAATTGGATGCAGGGGGTTAGTTTGTTTTCTGTTGCTGAAGGTTAACTGGAAAATCGCACCAGTCAACGGGCTTTGCTTGGTATGTGGGAAAGGAGGGCGCAGAAGCCGAAAGGCAATGGCTTACCATGGCCGCATGCAAGCTGATTTCTGTTGCCCGGACCTGCGTCTGTGATCTCTAACACCAAAGCCACAGGCACTCAATATTAAGATGGAAAATGCGACCTTGTACTGAAATCACATGTGCTATGTAATGTGAATAGTGTTGTTCACCATGAAAGAGTATAAGCATTGTTCTGTAAAATGTATCATTTTAAAAACTTCTCTCCTTTTTTTCAACCCTCCCTCCAGCAGCTGCAAATTTTTCAAGCCTCTCTACTCTGTCCCGAAGGTTATCTCAGATAAGGCGGCGGAGAAAGAGGACGCGAGACGAGATGTTCTCAGAAATAACGGAATGCACCCGCAATGAAAGAGCTCATTTGAATTAGTGGAAGGACACGGTATCTAAATACAGGAAAGATGCTAGTGAACGTGAGGTCATGAGGGACGCTCGAGATGAGAGGTGGCAGGCTGCAACGCTGGGGCTGCTGCGTGATCAAACGGACACGCTCCGGTGTCTGGTGGAGCTTCAGGAACGGCAGCAGGATAACAGACTGCCGCTGCAGCTGCTGTATAAACTCCCTCCCCCCTCACTATGTTCCAAATCCTCCTCACCCAGATGTGTAAGAACGCGGGGGGGGGGGAGGCTCCGAGCACCCTCCCACTCCACCCCAGTGGACAGCCCAACCAAAAGACTGTCATTATATTGAATTTTTTCAGTGGCCTTTTACTTCCCTCCTATCCCCCTCCCAAACCTCATCCAGATTACCTTGTCAGTTCTCTCCCTATGTTTATAATCAATTAATAAAGAATGCATGATTTTTAAACGATAGTGACTTTATTTCCTTTAAAAGCAAGCTATGATTTAAGGGGGGAGGGTGGTTTGCTTACAGGGAATGAGTCAATCAAGGGGGCGGGTTTTCAACAAACAGAACTTTCACACCGTAGCCTGGCCAGTCATGAAACTGGTTTTCAAAGCTTCTCTGATGCGCAGCACCTCCTCGTGTGATCTAATCACCCTGGTGTCTGGCTGCGCATAATCAGCGGCCAGGCGATTTGCCTCAGCCTTCCACCCCGCCATAAAGGTCTCCCCCTTACTCTCACAGAGATTGTGGAGCACCCAGCAAGCAGCAATAACAATGGGGATATTGGTTTGGCTGAGGTCTGAGCGAGTCAGTAACGAGCGCCAGTGACCTTTTAAACGGCCAAATGCACATTCTACCACCATTCTGCACTTGCTCAGCCTGTAGTTGAACAGCTCCTGACTCCCGTCCAGGCTGCCTGTGTATGGCTTCATGAGCCATGGCATCAAGGGGTAGGCTGGGTCCCAAAGGATAACTATAGGCGTTTCAACATCTCCATGGTTATTTTCTGGTCCGGGAAGTAAGTCCCTTGCTGCAGCTGTTTAAACAGATTAGTGTTCCTGAAGACGCGAGCGTCATGAACCCTTCCCGGCCAGCCCACGTTGATGTTGGTGAAACGTCCCTTGTGATCCGCAAGTGCTTGCAGCACCATTGAAAAGTACCCCTTGCGGTTTATGTACTGGGTACCCTGGTGCTCCAGTGCCAAGATAGGGATATGGGTTCCATCTATCGCCCCACCACAGTTAGGGAATCTCATTGCAGCAAAGCCATCCACTATGACCTGCACATTTCCCAGAGTCACTAACTTTCGTAGCAGCAGCTCAGTGATTGCTTTGGCTACTTGCATCACAGCAGCCCCCACAGTAGATTTGCCCACTGCAAATTGATTCCCCACTGACCGGTAGCTGTCTGGCGTTGCAAGCTTCCACAGGGCTATCGCCACTCGCTTCTCAACTGTGAGGGCTGCTCTCATCTTGGTATTCTGGCGCTTCAGGGCAGGGGAAAGCAAGTCACAAAGTTCCAAGAAAGTGCCCTTACGCATGCAAAAGTTTTGCAGCCACTGGGAATCGTCCCACACCTGCAACACTATGCGGAACCACCAGTCTGTGCTTGTTTCCCGGGCCCAGAATCGGCGTTCCATGGCTATAACCTGCCTGTAAGACGTCCGGACTCACCCCTGCGGTGCCTCCTGCTGGTCATCCAGGGAATTAGCTCACCAGCCTCTGGAGCGCCCTCTGCAAGCCGGTGATCGCCTATCCTCTTCTGGCGCCCGCGGCCCTCCCAGGACCCGGTGCCCCTATTACTGGGATGCTGCCCCCTGGCAGTACCCCACAGATCTGGGTCTCCCCTCCCTGGGGAACCCCCACCCACTATCCCCACCTTGCCTCAGCACTAGGCCACTGCCAGTCACCAACTAGCTCCCGCTCCCTGGGGCAGACTGCAGTATAGGCCACTCATCACTGGCAAGGAGGGTTTGGACCTGCTGCCTTGGCCTAGCCCTGGGCTGCCCTCTGCAACCCCCAGTACCCCTTGGCCTAATACCAGGCCGCAGCCTGGGGCTTTCCAGGCTGGAGCTCCCCAGCTCCTCAGCCTTTCCCCAGCCCTGCTCTACTACAGGTACCCTATGTCTAGCTCCCTGCAGCCAGGCCCTTCTCTCCCTGAACGCAGAGAGAGACTCCTACTGAGCTCCTGGCTCCCAGCCTCTTATATAGGCCAGCTGAAGCCTGATTGGGGCATGGCCCCAGCTGCAGCCACTTCCCCCAATCAGCTCAGCCTTCACGCTGCCTGCTCCCTGGGCTATCCCAGGCCCTTCCAGGCAGGAGCAGGTGTCCACCCTGCTACACTGCCCCATTAACAGCAGGATCTCCAAAGCACCGGGTCCCGCGATTTAATAGAATTCCATGTCCATATCCTCATCACTCTCGCCACCGCGCTGCCGTAGCCTACTCCTCGCCGCCTGGTTTTGCAGGTTCTGGTTCAGCATAAACTGCATGATAACACACGAGGTGTTTACAATGTTCATGACTGCTGTCTTGAGCTGAGCGGGCTCCATGCTTGCCGTGGTATGGCATCTACACTGTTCACCCAGTAAAAAGGTGCAAAACGGTTGTCTGCCGTTGCTTCCCTGGAGAGGGGGGAGGATATACCCAGAACCACTCACAACAATGTTTTTGGCCCCATCAGGCATTGGGATCTCAACCCAGAATTCCAATGGGCAGAGGAGACAGCGAGAACTATGGGATAGCTATGGGATAGCTACCCACAGTGCAATGCTCCGGAAATCGACGCTAGCCCCGGTACATGGACACACACCACCGAATTAACTTGCTTAGTGTGGCAGCATACATTCGGCTTTATACAATCTGTTTCCAAAATTCGAATTATATAAATTCGGATTAATCCTGTAGTGTAGACATACCCTTAGAATAAGTGGTGGGGTTGGGGCTGGCAATTAGATATATACAGAATCCAGAAACATCTCCAGTGGCCCTCCAAAAATATTTCTGACGTGCACCCAAAACCATTTCGGATCTCCTAAACAAAATCAACCAACCAGCCACTTTGAAGTGGTTCTGCACCGCACAAAAGCTCCTCTCTCTGTCCATGCAATGGAGAGAAGAGCTCCCTTAGGGAGCTTGAAGCTGGAAGCCTCTCCCTCCGTCATTTGCAGTCTAGAGTGCTGCTGGGCTGAAGGTGATAGGTGCTGGCAGCCTCCCCTGTCCAGACTGCATTCTGAAAGTGCACTGAATAGTCTGGAAGTCGGCAGCCCTTCTGCTCATGGCTGGTCTCTGCTTTGTGCAGCTGGAGGCAAGAGAGAAAAAGCAATCAGTTGCTACAAAGACTTTTTGTTTCTTTAAAGGAATGGAGGAGGGGATTTAACAGGTGGGGCTTATCTCCATTTGCCCCTAGTTATCAATGGTCACTGCTCCGGCCTTCTTTGTCTCTCCAGCCCTGCTATCCTGGATCTTACACTGGCTTAGCAACTCTTGCAGTGAGACGTTAAGAGCCATGCGTCGTGAGCCAGTGGCCTAGTTAAGGAATGGATGGCATCCTCGTTGGGACTTTGTATTTCCAAAGACTAAGATTTTTCAAAGACAGTGAGTCCCAAGTGGTTAGCCAAACTTTAGGGTCCTGTGGGTTGTTTATGTGAGAAGGAGAAATTGATGATGGAGCCAGGTATCTTTGGAGCAATCCTATTTATTTACTAAGCATGTATGAAGTCCCGTTTTCCTGAATGCAGGAGGAATCAAACAGGAGAGCTTCTTTGCTCACAGTTCCAAGCCTCTTTCAGACAACAATCCACCCCAAAAGTTCTCTAGGCTTTTCTCAAGGCCATGCTCTCAACGTGCTTGTTCAGGTTGTAGCCTTAGCTTTCAGCTCCTTTTCTGTCTCTGTTCTGTGGTGTTTTCTTGCTGCCTGTCTTCCCCTCCCCCTCAACTAAAACAATGCCCAGCCAAGCCGTCTGCCCACAGAGTTCAAATTCCTGAGTGGCCTCATGTGTCCCTTTGTCGGGGAGCCCCTATTATTTCAACTATGTAGTTCCATAAAGGAGTTTATTGGCTTCTTACAATGATCCTAAATGAAGGGCAGTGATTATGCTCCCCAGTTTCAACAAGGTTTAATCCAGCCAGTAACAAAAGGAAAGTTAAGTTCCTAAAGCCCTATTCAGGCACATAAATAAGAGACCTGATTTGCAAAAGGACTGAACACCAGAAGGCTCTCAGTTACGCTGACTGGAGTTGCTGACACAGGTCAAGCCATAAGTCCTGAGTTGGAAGGTCTGCGGAGCGCAGTATGGACACGTTAGCATGGCTGAGAGACCTGAGTCTACTGGTGGAAGCCCAGGTTTACATTCAATGTGGACACTCAAGTGCAGATGTAGAAACACCCGGTCCACATGCCTGGGTCCCACAGACCCAGCTTTACAAAGCAATTTAGACATACCCAGGGTCTCTGCTACAGCGACTTAGCTGCAGTTGTAGGGCCTGTAGTGTAGATGTACCCTAAGTGACAGTCTGTTCCAAATAACATTATGAGCAAGATTTGTCTACTGAGCTACACCGAGTGACTCGTGCTTATCCATGGACAGCACTGGGGTTGCACAAGGCACAACTAGAAGAAGAAGGAATTCACACAGGTGTTGCTGAGGACCCAATAAGGTTGGCAGAACCGTTATTATTGTTATTGATGTAGGAGCTAGAAAGTGCAGTGTTCCTTGCTGTGAAGAAAAGACAAGGCTCAAGTGTAATAAGACTCATAGACTTTAAGGCCAGAAGGGACCATCATGATCATCTAGTTTGACCTCCTGCACATCGCAGACCACAGAACCTCACCTACCCACTGCTGTAATAGACCCCTAACCTCTGGCTGAGATACTGAAGGCCTCAAATCATGGTTTAAAGACTTCAAGTTACAGAGAATCCACCATTTACACTAGTTTAAACCTGCAAGTGACCTGTGCCCCACACTGCAGACGGAGGCAAAAAACCCCCATGGTCTCTGCCAAACTCACCAGGGGGAAAATTCCTTCCTGACCCCAGATACGATGATCAGTTAAACCCTAAGCATGTAGGCAAGACCCATCAGCCGGTCACCTGGGAAAGAATTCTCTGTAATAACTCAGAGCCCTCCCCATTGGAGATATTTGCTGGTAGCAGTCTGTAGCGAGGCGGTGGGCTACACCACAGCCCCGCTGAGGGCCGAACCTCCCCTACTACCAACGTGGGCGGAGCCACCGGGTCCGGCGCCCGTCCCTCCGAGGTCACGGCCCAGAGCCGGAAGTATAAAAGCCCGCCTGCAGAGCTCAGTGGAGCCCAGGCCGGCGGAGAGAGCAGACGTCCCTGGCCGAGCTCCCGCTTAGGAAACAGCCGCAGGCCGCAAACGGCCAGCTGACTCACTGGGCCGGTCGAGCCTACCTCTCGCCAGGTACCCTGAGGAGGATTGGCCAAGCCCGCCCCATGCCAGCTACCCCGAGGAGGAGCCAAGCCTGCCCTGTGCCAGGTACCCCGAGGAGGACTGGCCAAGTCTGCCCCATGCCAGCTACCCCGAGGAGGAGCCGAGCCTGCCCTTCGCTACCTACCCTGAGGAGCCCATGCTGATGGAGAGCACCGACCACACTAAGACGGCCCAGGTACCATACGAGGGGGAGTGTGGAAGTAGCCTGGGGTCAGCCGAACCCAGTCTGGCTGCTGCACTGCCAGAGCCGATGTCAGTGTGTTGCGGCCAGGATCCCCACTGATAGCAGCGAACGTCCGTCGCTGCTAGGGCCCCGGGCTGGGACGCAGTGGAGTGGGAGGGCCTGCGTCCCTCCTGCCACCCACTCCTTGGGTGGCAGACTCCCCCTTTTTCCCCTGGCCTAGAGAGGCTGGGTATTTGCCTGACTATTGGCTTATTGCCCCACCCTGACCTAGGGCCTGGGCTGCTACAAACTCTGACCCAGCCCCTGCTTAAAGACCTGGGTATTTGCCTGACTGTGTGATTACTGCCCCGCCCTGATTGAGGTCTCGGGGCTCTTTTCTGACTGTAGCGAGGCGGTGGGCTACCCCACAGCCCCGCTGAGAGCCGAACCGTGGCCCAAAACAACTACACGGTCACAGATTGGCTACATGCCATTGTAGCAGTCCAATCGTACCATCCCCTCCATAAACTTATCAAGCTCAATCTTGAAGCCAGTTAGGGTTTTTTTTTCCCCCACTGCTCCCCTTGGGGGGCTGTTCCAGAACTTCACTCCTCTGATGGCTAGAAACTTTCGTCTAATTTCAAGCCTAAACTTGTTGATGGCTAATAAACACAAAAGGGATCCTTTACTGAGGGCTGCTGGGTGCACACAGACATTAGGTGCCTGACTCACTACTAAGGGTGCTTCACAGCCTTGTGGCAATGCAAAGGGTTCATGCTGCCTTTATGGCCCCTTGATGCTATCCCAGGGGTGTAAAGCAGCTTGAATGCAACTGGAAGTTGGGCCCAGGCCCTCCATAGCGCTCTAGCTTCCAGGTTTTGCACCAGCTTAAATCAGTTTCAGAATAAAAGCCCACTTCTAGTTAAATCAGTGCAACTTTGTGTATAGATAAGGTCTTAGGCCAGGTCTACACTAACCCCCTAATTCGAACTAAGGTACGCAACTTCAGCTATGTGAATAACGTAGCTGAAGTTCCAAGTACCTTAGTTCGAACTTACCTCGGTCCACACGCAGCAGGCAGGCTCCCCCGTTGACTCCGCGGTACTCCTCTCGTCTAGCTGGAGTACCGCAGTCGACAGCGAGCACTTCCGGGTAAGTGTAGACCTACCCTTAGACTCTGGAGCAAAGCTGAGAGGGTGTATTCTGGGCTAACTGTGAATAAAATCCCCTGTAATACAAATATGAGAGGGGTAGCCATGTTAATAACTCCCTTCTCTTCATGTGCCAGTATATTTATGCCTGTATCTGTAATTTTCACTCCATGCATCTAAAGAGGTGGGTTTTTTACCCATGAAAGCTTATGCCCAAATAAATCTGTTAGTCTTTAGGTGCCACCGGACTCCTCATTGTTTTGTAATACAAATATTATATGAGCATTAACAGTTTATTTAGTCAAGATGAAGGATGTTTGTGAAAACCATTTTTTTTAAAGCCTGAAATACGATGAGTTGAACTATCTGGGATTGACACTGTGCGAACTTTGGAAATGTCTCAGTTCTACTTGCATCAGACTCAATTTTATGTCCACCTACAACAAAATAACTAAGAAGGACTCTTGCTGCTTATCTTCTCTATACTTTGGGGCAAGTTCTTAGTAGTCAGGTGCAGCAGGTTCCCTAGGATGGGAAGAGTGACAGGGCCTGGTGGCAGCTTCCCATTTCCAAACATCTTTCTCCATGCTGAAAAGAAGGCAGAGAGACAAACCACCAGGAAAACAGTTGTTGTTCCCAGAGGTTATATTCTGGGTTCTAGCACAGAATTTATTTTGTATTTCAGAATCCAGAATACAGTGCAAATAAGGGGTACAGGCAATTGGCAAATAGCAGTTCTCAGTTCATCGAGATAAACAAGATTAACTCCTGAGTAGCAAAGGTTACCTGACATTATCAAGCTAGGAATGAACTGCTCTGAGTTTTTGTATGTTTACTGTGTTTGCCTTTCCTGTCTTTATTCCTTTATGTATTCCCTTTCCAAACCAGCCCCACACATGTGTATCAAAAAGGTATTACATCAGTGCTTCAGAATCTGGGCTAAATGGAAATCAAGGTGCTGGTTTTGCTTGTCAAAGCCCTGGATGGTTTGAGGCCTAGTTATCTGGGAGCCATGCTTCCCAGTTGATCAATGGAGGCTCTTAAGCTGAAAAACTTTCTGATTTGTCCACATCCTTCTTAAATTGTGGCAGCCAGAACTTGACCCAGTACTCTGCACGAATGAGAGAGTCCAGAGAAGAGCTGCAAAAACGATTTTGAAACCTGACCTGTAAGGAAAGGTTAGGAAAACTGGGCATGTATAGCTTTGGAGACTAACTGGGGATCTGACAACTGTCTTCAAATATGTTAAGGGCTGTTATAAAGAGGACAGGCACCAATTGTTCCTATGTCCACTGAAGGTAGGGCAAGAAGTAATGGGCTAAATATGCAGCAAGGGAGATTTAGCTTAGGTATTAGGAAAATCTTTCTAACTAAAAGGATAGTTAAGCTCTGGAATTGGCTTCTGAGGGAGATTGTGGAATCCCCATCATTGGAGTATTTTAAGAATGGGTTAGACAAACACCTACACCATCCCTGACAGGTCACCTGGCCTGCCACAGTGCACGAGGCTGGACTTGATGACCCCTCCACGGCCCTTCCAGCCCTGCATTTCTGTGATTCTATGGTATAAATGGGACAGTGTGGCTGGCATCTCTGAGGCCCCATTAGCCCTGGGATTTGGAACACCCACCCCCCCAGAGCCTTTCTTTAAATTTCAAGACATGCTGCAAGGCCCAGTTTTTCTAGCAGGAATTTGAGGAGAAGACAGTTTAGGGATGGTGGAAATGAGTAATTTGTACAATTTTTTCAGAGTTCTATTGGGAACATCATGGGGTGATAAGCTCTTTATTATTACATTTATATTAGATTGTGACAACAGATGTAAGAGCATCCAGAGTGGAGGATGGGCCCCTGCAGAGCGACTGACTGCCTTTATAAATCACTATACGTATAAAACAGAAAACTGTCTCAGTCCACTCAGCTTAATTTGTATAACTTTATAATTAGGTGACATATTCAGACAGCTCCTATTAATCATGTATCAAAGGGGTAGCCGTGTTAGTCTGGATCTGTAAAAGCAGCAAAGAGTCCTGTGGCACCTTATAGCCTAACAGACGTATTGGAACATGAGCTTTCGTGGGTGAATACCCACTTCGTTGGATGCATGCACACCCACGAGCTTTCACCCACGAAAGCTCATGCTCCCATACGTCTGTTAGTCTATAAGGTGCCACGGGACTCTTTGCTGCTTATTAATCATGTGACCATTGTGTTTAATTCACTAAAGTATGTTCTGTATTTTCAGTCATTATCTCTTTTTAATCAGTCTGTATTTGTTTCCTGCAAACCTTTGGTTGATGTCTCCCTGCTGGTGTTTATCAGTTCATGCTGGTTCGCCACAGGTCAAGCTAGTTCAAGCACTGAAAGCTGTTTAGCAGTTCAGATGGTTCTGGCTAATAGTTACATTACTCTCATTGCTGCTGAATAGGCCTCAGACACGCCTCGTTAATCATTGCAAAGTCCGCTTTTCCTAAACAGAAAGGCCACTTATAGGCATCTCTGCCCCGTCACCCCATACTACACTGCCCACACAAACCTCTTGCTCTATCTTGGGGCTCACTGTTACCTTTCTGCAGCTTCCTCTTCCTTCCAAATGTTGCTGCTTTTTACAGTTTTGTCTGTGTCTTAGATGATTTAAATATATATTAGAATTGAATACAAAGTAACCATCTAGATTTGGGAAATGTGATAGGTATATGACTGCCCACTTACTGCCTTGGGGGTGAGTGGGAGAAAACGTACGCGGTTAAAAGGTTTTTGGGTCACAACCCACGCCCTCCTCAAAGATTGAAGACAATACTTCAGAGCTTGAAGACAACTTGCACTGACCTGAGATACTGGGATTCTTGTGACTTTCCAGGAAAGCTGGGCTAGTGGTTGGGGTACTAGTCTAGCTTAGGTTCAGTTCTGTTCTGCCACAGACTTCTGTGACCATCAGGAAATCACTTGGGCTCGCTCTGTGCCTCAGTTTTCCAGCTGTAAAATGAGGATAATCCCTATATCACAGGGGTGGTGTGAGAACACATATGTTAAAGGCTGGGAGATGCTCAGTAACAGGGCCCATATAAACTGCTTTAGATTTAGACATTTATTTATTTCTCCCCTTTCTTTTTTATATTTCTTGATAGGGTTTTTTCTTATTGACAATAAATTGAGATTACTGTTCAGAGAAATTATATGGCTCCAAATTGTTTCCATAGCGTTAGTGTGCAGTATAAAGTTATGTCTACACTGCAATAAACCACCATGGGCCTGGGCTTGGGCTTGGGCCTGAACATTTACACTGCAGTTTGATAGCCATGTAGTCTGAGCCTCGCAAGCCCAAGTCAACTGACCCAGGCAAGCCTGGGTCACATCCCAAGAGCTTCCCGTGTTCCTTGCAGGAATCAGGAGAATGATGTCACATGCTATATTGCTTAGAGCTGTCTAAATCCTGCCTAAAGCTCTTAACCTGTTCTCTCTCCAGGGGCACGCTACCTATGATTCATTGAAGTCATAAAACCTGACAAACAACATACAATTCCTGTTCGCTGGATTAATTTTTTTAAATGTCCACCATGGTTTTTGGTGAAGGCCTGTCCAACTTGTTCGATGGTAGCAATAAAAAGCAAAATAAAATTATCCATTTATCATTAGCTGTGGTGAATCATTGGCCTGGGCCTTGGAAGATCTGCGTACAATTATTGGTTCTGCCACAAAGCAACCTGCATGTCTTGGAATGACACTTAATCTCTCTGTGCCTCTGTTCCCGTTCTGTGAAACATATTTCCTTGTCTGTCTTGTTTGTTAGAGCGTGCCTGCGCCAAAGAGCTTAGTCTCTTACTATGTGTATATACAGTGCCTAGCATGTCTCAATTGGGGCCTTTAGGGCCTACTGCAGTACAAATGATTATCTTACAATTATAATGCTTTTTATTCCATAGATTCCCAATGCACTTCATATAGGGGGATCCTGGTATTTACTGCTCCACTCCCCCATTTGGAGGTCATGGAAGTTCACAATTTATAGATCTTGCTAATGCACGACGAGTAAAGGTTGCGTGGGTTTTTTTGTTTGTTTTTTTGCAGCCCCTATTCTGGGTCATCCAAGTTGTTTTCTGGGTCATCTATATCCATTTAGTTAAATTCCACCAAGTCACTGGCACTGGCAAATGGAGTTTCTATCTTGCCAATCTGTTGGCTTTGCAATGTGTTTGTATTAGCGTCCTGTCACAGAGGCTTGTTTCGAATTACCCCCCTAATTCGAACTAAGGTACGCAACTTCAGCTACGTGAATAACGTAGCTGAAGTCGAAGTACCTTAGTTCGAACTTACCTTGGTCCACACTCGGCAGGCAGGCTCCCCCGTTGACTCCGCGGTACTCCTCTTGCTGAGCTGGAGTACCGCAGTCGACGGCGAGCACTTCCGGGTTCGACTTATCGCGTCCAGACTAGACGCGATAAGTCGAACCCAGAAGTTCGATTTCCAGCCGTCGAACTAGCGGGTAAGTGTAGCCAAGGCCTAAGCCTCTCTGTTTCTTGCTGACGATAGTGTTATCTGAAGTATTGAATGCTGAAACTTCTATTGAACTGCATTACCTTGTACCTGAGCACTGCTGGAAGCTGGGGAAAGGGTTTGTTCATTATTGTCTTCCTATATGTGAGTGTAGGGTCCCTCCTGAAGGACGGTGCTGAATACCCGTGAGGCTTTTGGTGGCAGAGTCTCTGCAGCCAAGGTAGAACTGGATGACATTTTTCAAATCTTGATTCTTTATTTTTTTTTAATGAAAATTTATCAAAATTTCAAACTTTCTCTCAAAAATGAGAAAAAAATCAACAGTTTGCATGAAATTCCTGCTCCTGCCCAAAGCCTACAGCCCATATTTCAACCACCTCTAGGACAAGGATTAGGGGCACTTGCCACAGGTACCAATGCTACCAAATTTCGAGGGCCCACTGCTCACGTAGGATCAGGTCTGTGCAAGAGAAGGTGGTGGTATGAATGGGGAGCAAGGAGTTCATGGTGGTGTCCTCAGTCCGGAGGAGCAGTTGCCTGTTACGTATGAAGGAAGCAAAGCAGGGGGCTCTTGCAGAAGAGGCTTTGGCTAGGTGCCCAGTCACCTGCAGGCATTGTCCCCAGAGTGGAATAGCTGTCAGAAGAGGGCAAAGAGTGTGTCTGGCTATCAGCACCCTGGAATCAGCAGATGGGGACAACAGACCTTCCGCATCCCCAGTGCCGGGGGGAGATAGGAGTCCCACTGTCTCCCCTCATCTGAAGCAGACCTGCCATGGCAGGTAAGAAATGGGAGAAGAAAACTGGTAAGAGGCTGTAAGAGAAGCCCTGTGATTAGATAACCCTAGATCAAAAGCTGTGCTAGCATTTGGATGAGAATTTGTTTAATATATACAATCATCTGAATGGCCGGCAATTGCATTATGTAAATTACTGTAACTGAATTACTTGTGTATGCATAGGAAGTAGACTGTTAACTTCAAAGCAAAGGTCATTGAGTGATCAACATTGCGAAGTCTACGGAGCCATGCTGTGCCAAAAACACTTGCCAGACTGTTTTCAACTATAAGAAGGAACCTTGGAAGAAGTTCTGAATCTCTGATCTATCTGGATGTGGTCAGGCGGCATACCAAACACAAGACAGAGGTCCCCAGAGCCATTTTGGGAAGCCCTGAGAGACTTATGGAAAACATAAGTCTTATAGATTACTACATCTTTGCCATTATATTGGATTTACAAACTCTGATTCATCTGTAATGTATTTTATGTGCTTCAATAACTCTCATTTCTTTTCTTATCTTATAAATCTTTAGTTTAGTTTACTAAAGGATTGACTGAAGCATTGTTTTTGGTGAGATCTGAAATATACCTTGACCTGGGATAAGTGACTGGCTGGTACAATATGATATTTGATTTCTGTGACCAATATCATTAAGTCCAGTTTGTCTGGGTGGTGAGCTTGGCTGGGGTGCCTAAGGTGACTGTCTGTGGCTCCATGGTGAGACTAATATAGTTGTCCAGAAGCACACATTTGTTACTGGCTTGGTGAAATCTAACACTAGAACATACCACCAGTCTGGGGTGTGTGCCCTGTTTTCTGATAGTCTGACCTGAGATTGGCACGCTCAGTTGTGAACCACTCCAGACACCGTGACACCGAAGCTACCATGTTTTCTTCTGTCTCAAATATTCTTTCCCTTCCCAAAGACTGCCAGGTGGCTGAGGTCTTTCATTCTTTGTCCCAGGACCCAGGCCACTTGCGCAGGACACAAACACAAGAGGTTTAATGGAGGAAGGATGGATCAATGGCTCTGACACCTCTGCGGTGATGGCTCCCAAAGCAAACAGGCAATATAGGCCCCTTGGACCAGAAAGCTTAAATTATTTATTACTTTGTATTATGGTAGCACTTAGGAGCCCCAGTCATGGACCAGAACTCCATTACCCTAGGCATTGTACAGACACAGAACAAAAAGACAGTCCCTGCCCCAAAGAGGTTACAGTCTCAGTATAAGACAGAAGACAACCAAGTGAGCACAAGGCAACAATGAGGCAATACTGGTCAGCGTGATAGGCAGCAGTTTCAGCGCGCTCGTTGCCTAACGACTGTCAAGTGTTTTGTAGGCATCTCGGTGGACAAAGACCTTTAAACTAGCCTTAGGGGACAGGGATCCATTTTTAAAATGTTTCAAGCACCCAAGTTAGGTTATAATTAGGCTTGGAAGGATTCCATTTTATTTTCTGTCACTTGAGAGGGATAACACCAATGCTTCTTTCCAAACGTTTTCTTTATCTTTATTTCCTGTGGCTTAGATTCCTCTGTGTGCGCGACTGTGACTAAGAACAAAAAGTTTAAAAAACAAAACCCAATTCAGATACTAACCCGCTGTGACAGTACCTCCCATAAGGCTTTATGGAAATATGCCTAGAATGTGTTTTATGCTACATATTCCATGTAACATATCTCCGTAAAGTTTATGATCTACTGAATGTATTAATCCTATTTGTATGCATGTATCATTTTTGTATGCGAAGTTATGAATGTTATGAATGTTGGCTATATACTGGCTTGATTTCTAAATAACCTTAGTAGAGCATTTGGTCAGTTCCTGGAGAAAGGAATGTTGAAATCAAGTATCGAATCAAGGGGTATGTCTACTCTACGGGATTAATCCGAATTTATATAATTCGAATTTGGAAAACAGGTTGTATAAAGTCGAAATGTATGCGGCCACACTAAGCACATTAATTCGGCGGTATGCGTCCAAGTACCGGGGCTAGCGTCGATTTCTGCAGCGTTGCACTGTGGGTAGCTATCCCATAGCTATCCCATAGTTCCCGCAGTCTCCCGCGCCCATTGGAATTCTGGGTTGAGATCCCAGTGCCTGATGGGACAAAAAACATCTTCGCAGGTGGTTCTGGGTACAGCCTCACCTCCTCCCTCCCTCCCTCCCTGCATGAAAGCAACGGACGGCAGACAACCATTTCGCGCCTTTTTTCCTGGGTGGGTGAACACTGCAGACTCCATACCATGGCAAGCATGGAGCCCGCTCAGCTCAAGACAGCAGTCATGAACATTGTAAACACCTCGCGCGTTCTCGTGGAGTTTATGCTGAGCCAGGACCAGAGAAATGAGGCGAGGAGGCAGCGGCGGCGGCAGCGCAGCGACAAGCATGATGAGGACATGGACATGGACATGGACACGGACACGGATACAGAATTCTGTGAAACCACGGGCCCCGGTGCTTTGGAGATCATGTTGTTAATGGGGCAGATTCTATCCATGGAACGCCGATTCTGGGCAAGGGAAACAAGCACAGACTGGTGGGACCGCATAGTGTTGCAGGTGTGGGATGATTCCTAGTGGCTGCGGAACTTTCGCATGCGTAAGGGCACTTTCATGGAACTTTGTGACTTGCTGTCCCCTGCCCTGAAACGCCAGAATACCAAGATGAGAGCAGCCCTCACAGTTGAGAAGCGCGTGGCGATAGCCCTGTGGAAGCTTGCAACGCCAGACAGCTACCGGTCAGTCAGGAATCAATTTGGAGTGGGCAAATCTACTGTGGGGGCTGCTGTGATGCAAGTAGCTAAAGCAATTACTCAGGTGCTGCTACGAAAGTTAGTGACTCTGGGAAATGTGCAGGCCATAGTGGATGGTTTTGCTGCAATGGGATTCCCTAACTGTGGTGGGGCGATAGACGGAACCCATATCCCTATCTTGGCACCGGAGCACCAAGCCACCGAGTACATAAACCGCAAGGGGTACTTTTCAATGGTGCTGCAAGCACTTGTGGATCACAAGGGACGTTTCACGAACATCAACGCGGGCTGGCCGGGAAGGGTTCATGACGCTCGCGTTTTCAGGAACACTACTCTGTTTAAAGGGCTGCAGCAAGGGACTTACTTTCCGGACCAGAAAATAACCGTTGGGGATGTAGAAATGCCAATAGTTATTCTTGGGGACCCAGCCTACCCCTTAATGCCATGGCTCATGAAGCCATACACAGGCAGCCTGGACAGGAGTCAGGAGCTGTTTAACTACAGGCTAAGCAAGTGCAGAATGGTGGTAGAATGTGCATTTGGCCGTTTAAAAGGTCGCTGGCGATCATTATTGACTCGCTCTGACCTCAGTCAAAGAAATCTCCCTATTGTTATTTCTGCTTGCTGCGTGCTCCACAATCTCTGTGAAAGTAAGGGGGAGACCTTTATGGCGGGGTGGGAGGCTGAGGCAAATCGCCTGGCTGCTGATTACGCGCAGCCAGACACCAGGGCGATTAGAAGAGCACACCAGGAAGCGCTGTGCATCAGAGAAGCTTTGAAAACCAGTTTCATGACTGGCCAGGCTACAGTGTGAAATATCTGTTTGTTTCTCCTTAAATATCTGTTTGTTTCTCCTTCATGAAAACCCGCCCCCTTTATTGACTCATTTTCTGTAAGGAACCCACCCTCCCCCTTCCCCCATCTTTCTTTCAAACCAAATAAAGTCACTATCATTTAAAAATCATTTATTCTTTATTAATAGATTAGAAAAAGAGGGAGGGAACCCGGGTGGGATTTGGGAGGAGGATCGGTGGGAAGGAAAAGGCCACTAAAAAAAGGTTAAAAAAATGACAGCCTTTTGCTTGGGCTGTCTACTGGGGTGGAATGGGAAGGTGTACGGAGCCTCCCCCCCCGCATTCTTACACGTCTGGGTGAGGAGGATACGGAACATGGGGAGGGGGGAGGGTGGAACAGGGGCTGTAGCGGCAGTCTGTTTTCCTGCAGCCGTTCCTGAAGCTCCACCAGACGCCGGAGCATGTCTGTTTGCTCACGCAGCAGCCCCAGCGTTGCATCCTGCCTCCTCTGATCTTCCTGCCACCACCTCTCATCTCGAGCGTCTCTCCTCTCCTCACGTTGGTCCCTCCTGTCCTCACGTTGGTCCCTCATGTCCTCACGTTGGTCCCTCCTGTCCTCACGTTCACTGGCTTCTTTCCTATACTTTGAAACCGTTTCCTTCCACTCATTCAGATGAGCTCTGTCACTGCGGCTGGATTCCATAATTTCAGAAAACATCTCGTCTCGCGTTCTCTTCTTACGACGCCTTATCTGTGATAGCCTTCGGGATGGAGGAGGGAGGCTTGAGGAATTTGCAGCTGCTGTAGGGAGGGGAAAAAAGAGAGAATTGTTTAAAAAGATACATTTTGCAGAACTCTCAGTGATGAGGAAATCATGAATTACTAATCACTAATCATGAATCTTATGTGGACTTAGACTCAGGCCGATTAACACAGAGTTTACAGGGCAGATGTGACAGTCAGCCACTGCCAGTAATATACAGAGGTTAACAAATGCCTTCATGCTCTCAGCTCTTTGTGTTAAATCTTCCTGTCTTATGAAGATTTTATACCAGGCTCAGCTGCTGGCTTTCCCCCCTGCTACACCGATGGTTATCCCCAGAGGACTTTGGCTGCACTCATTCTGCCCCACTGTGGCCAGAGTCTCTGATCCATTGAGGCACCTTTACACAGCTGCAGTCGCCTAAAAGTGCTCTACCCCCAGCAGAAATGGCCTCTCAGGAACTCTTCCTGCATAAGTGTGTTTCCTGGGGGGGGCGGGGAGGAATATAGAGCAGCAACACAGCTCTACACCACCTCAGGTATAAGGGAGAGCAGCCTCAGGGTTGCTCTAACTTACACTCAGCTGCAACAGCCCCCTATGGACTAGCCACTAGCTGAGAATGGCCAGAGTGCAGTGCGCTTGCTTATGTCCCGTACCCCATGGGCCTGGTAGCTGTGAGAGTTGGCCTAGGGCCACCCTCCCCCCCCCCCTTTTTCTGCAACAAACTGAAGGAGGAATGGGGAATCTGGCCCCTGAACTGCAAATCAGTGCCCATCACAGTTCTTTGCCTCTTCCCTTGCATGGAACTGAATATGATTCAAGCCTCCTAGTGCAGATCCTGGTCATCCTCACCTGTGGTCTCCCCAGCTCTAGCTGCCCTGGAGGGCCCACTGTTACCTCCCACAGCTTGCCAGCCACCCTCTTGCAGAGGTGAAAGTAAGCCGGTACGGTACGGTACAGTGTACCGGACTGGACCAGCTACCCAAGGCTGGCAATTTAAAGGGCCCTGGGCTCCCTGCAGCAGCCGGAGCCCAGGGCCCTTTAAATCACCTCCAGAGCCCCGCTGCCGGAGCCCTGGGGTAGCGGCCGTAGGGCTCTGGCAGTGATTTAAAGGGCCCGGGGCTCCAGCCGCTGAGGGGAGTCCCAGGCCTTTTAAATCACTGCCAGAGCCCTGCCGCCACTACCCGGGGCTCTGGCAGTGGGACTCGGGCGTCGCTTTAAAGGCCCCGGGACCCCTCCGTGGTGGCCGGAGCTCTTGGCCCTTTAAATCTCCGCCGGAGCCCCGGGGTAGCAGCGACAGGGCTCTGTCGGCAATTTAAAGGGCCCCGATCTCTGCTGCGGTAGCAGCAGCCAGAGCCCTGGGCCCTTTAAATCACCCCTGAGCCCCGGGGCTCCCAGCTACCTCTGCAACTGGTAGCTCCCAGGGTGATTTGAAGGCCCCGGGGCTCCCAGCCACAGCCAGAGCCCCAGGGCCTTTAAATCTTGATTTAAAGGCCCCGCCTCTTCCACTTGAGGCCAAGCCTCTTCCACTTGAGGCCACGCCCCTGCTCAGGACTCCGGCGTACCGGTAAGTCCTTTAACTTACTTTCACCTCTGCCCTCTTGCCTTGTGTTCCTTGTCAGCCACCGTAGCTGCTTAGTAGTATATCTTCCCAGCCCACAGTCAGACAGCTAAATCAGGGGAGGCTGGAGGAAACTGTGGGGAGGCCAAAAATATAAAAAGTGTTTGGCTTTAAGGGACTTCTTTTGGGAAATTTTGGAAAAGATACTTCAAATTTCCTGCATTTTAGAAAATTAAGTCTTTTGAAAAAATATACAAGTCAAATATGCCATCCCAGTGTGTGTCTGTATCTGAACTACTTGCCACTGGGCCAAATTTTGTTCCGTTAAATTGCTAAGTGCACTGGAAGCTCAGGGCACTCCGCATACTCACACTTACCTCTCAGGTTATGTCTGCACAACAAAGAAAAACCCATGGCTGGCCAGTGCGCGGGCTGTGGGGCTGTTTCAATGCTGTGTAGATGTCTAGGCTTGGGCTGCAGCCCTGGCTCTAGGACACTGTGAGGTGGGAGGGTCCAAGAGCCTGGGCTCCATCCCGAGCCCGAAAGTCTAAACAGCAATGAAACAGCCCTGCAGCACGAGCCCCGATCACCTGAGTCGGCTGGCACAGGCCAGCTGCGGGTTTCTAGCTGTGTGGACATACCCTCAGTCTGCCAATGTCCAGCCACGGGGCACCATGTGTAACATGAGCTCAAAGGAGTGACACACAAATGGTTCCATACAAAAAAGCTTCACTAAAAGACCATTTAGGTTGGGGAAAGTCAAGCCTCTAAAGTTAGGAAATGCTAATTTACAGCTGCCCATGCAATTTAATTTGGCCTCCTTGTGAGTCCATCCTTTGTGCTGATGGAGCCAAGCGTCTGGTGGAAGAAATAGTATGTGATCATGTAAATAAAGATTATCATAATGCATATGCACTAGGGGGCTGAATTAAGGTTGCACAGGCAACTAAATCTGGCATTTCCAGATAATGTTCATTTAATGTAGCTGTCTTCTATGTAATCAGTTTGTGTGTGCTTGACTCTGCAACCTATATAATGTTTTAAACATAGTTTTTATATGTTATAAATTGTAATGTACTGTCTTTAATTCTGCACTATATTAGTTGTCCTCATTTTTTCTTCTCTTCTATCTCTGTATGTCTGTGCTTGTTTCTCTTCTAATTAATGTTTCTGCCCTTCTGTTTCTCCTCCCCTCTTCCACCCCTTGTTGATTCTCTCTACTGAAAATCTCCCCTTCCGGGTCTCATCCCTCCCACTTGGAGTATTTGTTTATTTTCTAAACAGTGGTGCAAGTAGAATTCATTTCTTACCGGTACACTGCACAAGCTAAAGGGGAGGCACAGGACCCCACCACATGACCCTGCCCCCACCCCGGGACCCCGCACTCTCCTCCTCCCCTCTCCATGATCCCTCCCATGTTACATGGGGTGGGGGAGTGCTCCCAGCGGGTGGACACGGCACAGCTTCTGTGTGGGCTGCTAAGAGAAGAGGGGGGCTTGCTCTCTGGAACAATGGCCAGTTCACATTCACACCTGTTTGGGAATTGCCAGCAGAAGAGCTTCAAACCAGCTCCCTCTGACAGCAGAGAATATTTTTTTCAGACACGCTGGCAACCGAGCCCCACACCAGCAGATCCTCTGGCTCTACCGCCCCAGCCCTTCCATGCAGCTGCATCTCCTGAGTCCTGTCCACGGTCTGTACAACAGCCCTGCCGGAGGACAGGGCTGGGGGGGGCCGAGGATAGGGCCGGTACAGCCGCGCCAGAGGAGCTGCCGGTGTAGGGTTCTGCTCCTTTCGTGTTGTGGTTCCCAGGAGAGCCCTGAACTGCTGGGCTCTCCTGGGAATCGCAACAGCAAAAGGAGCAGAACATGGGACCGCCAGGCAGCTTTACACCAGCAGCTCCTCTGGGGTGGCAGCCCCACCCCTAGCCCTGTCCTCCGGAGGCGCTGCTGTACAGATCCCAGACAGGGGACACAGACACGCAGCTGCGTGGAAGGGCTGGGGGCAGTACAGCCACGCCAGAGGACCTGCATGTTCTGCTCCTTTCGCCGCTGCGGTTCCCGGGAGAGCCGTGCAGTTCAGGGCTCTCCCAGGAACCACATTAGCGAAAGGAGCAGAACATGAGGCCACTGGCTGTTCCTCCGGTGTGGCTGTATCGCCCCCAGCCCTGTCCTCTGGTAGGGCTGCTGCACAGACCCCGGACAGGAGACGCAGGCACACAGCTGCATGGAAAGGCTGGGAGTGGTACAGCCGTGCAGGAGGAGCTGCTGGCGAGGGGCCACCCAGAGGCCCTATGTTCTGCTGCTCCTGTGTCTTTCCGGTATGGCATACTGGCTATAAATAGCTTACTGTTATGCTGTACCGGCTATAAATAGTTTACTGGTATGGCTTACCGGACCGGACCGCCCTACTTGCACCACTGCTTTTAAAAGATCAATCATTTCATTGCCTCCTCCTCAGGGGTCATCCAGAAGTCTGGATGGAGCTCACCATGTTCCAGCAACTCCCAGCTACTGGATGGTCTCTTGTTGATCATAGCCAACCAGGCGTAGCTTAAAGAAGCCTTGAAGCTGCTGTAAACTACACCAGGATGGAAATCAGCCCCAGCTGGCCCCATCATCAAACGAAAAATAATGGCCCCTTTGCAGCTCTCCCCCTCAGCCATCTCTGCTCTTAGGCTTCTTGATTTTGGTCTTAATCTATGCTGACAATGGTCCTCTAGTGCAGCAAACGTCATAAGAACGGTCATACTGGGTCAAATCCAGTGGTCCAGCTAGCTCAGTAGCCTGTCTCTGATAGTGCCCACCGCCAGATGCTTCAGAGGGACTGAACAGCCAGTTTCCACTGACATCAGCCAGACTTGTCAGTGCCTAGTAACTCTGGGGAAAAAATGGCTCACTTTTATTTAGGTGCTCAGCTTGAGGCACCCACGTTTGAAACTTTGCCCTGTTTATTTAATCTTTAGTAGAGCTGGCAAATAAATGAAGAAACATCCTGAACACTTTTTTAAATTTCAGAGTCATGCTCATTTCAGAGGTTTCCAAGAGAACATGTTTTCTTGTATATGAAATGTTTTGCAAACATTTTTATCAATTTTTTTTTAATTTTAAAAATTTTAAATCTTGTTTCCTTTCCTCATCTTTTCACCCACTTTCTATTTTGCCATTGATATGGGGGAGGAAAAATAAGAAACCAAAAATGTTAGTTTTTGTCTTTCTGGTTTTATCCCAAAACTGGATTTTGAAAGGCCATTTTAACCATAATAACTTCAGTTTAAAAATGTCACCCAGCTCGAATCATAAATGGTGTGTCATAAATAAACCCTTAACATTCAGCAGTAGAGGTCTTTGGTTGATTCATTTACAATAGGCCGACGGAAGAGCATCCCTACATTACTCCCGGCCAATGATGTGTTTTGGAGATTTCTGGGTTATTGTACACAACCGATGAATTCCCAGCCTCTTACAGCCCCCAGTGATGTGTTTTGGAGATTTCCGGGTTATCAAATGTTTCTGCCCTTCTGTTTCTCCTCCCCTCTTCCAGACTATCTCCTCCACTCTTCCACCCCTTGTTGATTCTCTCTACTGAAAATCTCCCCTTCTGGGTCTCATCCCTCCCACTTGGAGTATTTGTTTATTTTTTAAACAGTGGTGCAAGAAGAATTCATTTCTTACTGGTACACTGCACCAGCTAAAGAGGGGGCACGGGACCCTCCCACATGACCCTAACCCCACCCCGGGACCCCGCACTCTCCCGCTCCCCTCCCCATGATCCATCCCACGTTACCTGGGGTGGAGGAGCACTCCCAATGGGTAGACACGGCACAGCTTCTGTGTGGGCTGCTAAGAGAAGAGGGGGGCTTGCTCTCTGGAACAATGGCCAGTTCACATTCACACCTGCTTTGGGAATTGACAGCAGAAGAGCTTCAAACCAGCTCCCTCTGACAGCAGAGAATATTTTTTTCAGACACGCTGGCAACCGAGCCCCACGCCAGCAGCTCCTCTGGTGCTGCTGTATCACCCCAGCCCTTCCAGGCAGCAGCATCTCCTGAGTCCTGTCCAGGATCTGTACAACAGCCCCGCCGGAAAACAGGGCTGGGGGGAGGGGCGAGGCTAGGGGCGGTACAGCCGCGCCAGAGGAGCTGCTGCTGTGGGGTTCTGCTCCTTTTGTGCTGCGGTTCCAGGAGAGCCCTGAACCACAGGGCTCTCCTGGGGATCACAACAGCAAAAGGAGCAGAACATGGGACTGCTGGGCAGCTTCATGCCAGCAGCCCCTCCGGCGTGGCAGCCCCACCCCTAGCCCTGTCCTCCAGAGGGGCTGGTGTACAGATCCCGGACAGGGGACACAGACACGCAGCTGCGTGGAAGGGCTGGGGGCAGTACAGCCACGCCGGAGGACCTGCATGTTCTGCTCCTTTCGCCGCTGCGGTTCCCAGGAGAGCCATGCAGTTCAGGGCTCTCCCAGGAACCACATTAGCGAAAAGAGCAGAACATGGCACCACTGGCGCTCCTCCGGCACGGCTGTATCACCCCCAGCCCTGCTCCAGCCCTGTACTCTGGTTGGGCTGCTGTACAGACCCCGGACAGGAGACGCAGGCATGCGGCTGCATGGAAGGGCTGGGAGCGGTACAGCCATGCCGGAGGAGCTGCTGGTGAGGGGCCACGCAATGGCCCTATGTTCTGCTCCTCCTGTGTCTTTCCAGTATGGTGTATTGACTATAAATAGGTTGCTGGTACGGCTTACCGGACCCTACCGCCCTACTTGCACCACTGCTTTTAAAAGATCAATCATTTCATTGCCTCCTCTTCAGGGGTCATCCAGAGGTCTTGATGGAGCTCACCATGTTCCAGCAACTCCCAGCTACTGGATGGTCTCTTGTTGATCATAGCCAACCTGGCTTAGCTTAAAGAAGCCTTGAAGCTGCTGTAAACTACACCAGGATGGAAATCAGCCCCAGCTGGCCCCATCATCAAAGGAAAAACAATTGCTCCTTTGCAGCTCTCCCCCTCAGCCGTGTCTGCTCTTAGGCTTCTAGATTTTGGTCTTAATCTATGCTGACAATGGTCCTCTAGTGCAGCAAACGTCATAAGAACGGTCATACTGGGTCAAATCCAGTGGTCTAGCTAGCTCAGTAGCCTGTCTCTGATAGTGCCCACTGCCAGATACTTCAGAGGGACTGAACAGCCAGTTTCCACTGACATCAGCCAGACCAGACTTGTCAGTGCCTAGTAACTGAAAAAAAATTCTCTCACTTTTATTTAGGTGCTCAGCTTGAGGCACGCACATTTGAAACTTTGCCCTGTTTATTTAATCTTTAGTAGAGGTGGCAAATAAATGAAGAAACATCCTGAACATTTTTTTAAATTTCAGAGTCATGCTCATTTCAGAGGTTTCCAAGAGAACATGTTTTCTTGTATATGAAATGTTTTGCAAACATTTTTTTTTTATTCTAAAATTTTTAAATCTTGTTTCCTTTCCTCATCTTTTCACTCACTTTCTATTTTGCCATTGATATGGGGGAGGAAAAATAAGAAACCAAAAATGTTAGTTTTTGGCTTTCTGGTTTTATCCCAAAACTGGATTTTGAAAGGCCATTTTAACCATAATAACTTCAGTTTAAAAATGTCACCCAGCTCGAATCATAAATGGTGTGTCATGAATAAACCCTTAACATTCAGCAGTAGAGGTCTTTGGTTGATTCATTTACAATAGGCCAACGGAGGAGCATCCCTACAATACTCTTGGCCAATGATGTGTTTTGGAGATTTCTGGGTTATTGTACACAACCGATGAATTTCCAGCCTCTTACAGGTTTTAAAATAATGCTGGTGTTAAATAATCCTTTGAAAGGTCTAAAGAAGGTGTCTTTTAAAAACTTCTTTGGCTTGTTTTCATTTTATGGCATATTGTCCCTTCCAACAGCTTAGTGGACAAGGTCAAATGAAAGGAATTTGAGACCTTGGAGATTTAGAAGCTCATACATGAACAAAGTTTGACACCCAGCTATATTAAATTATGAGAGGGTGATGCTTGGTCCAGCTAGTGACTATTATTTGATGGGAGACTAGTATATTAAATGTTATGGGTGGTTGGCACCCTCTGATGCTATTCCCTGCTAGTGAATAATGTTTGCTGGGACACAAGTGTATTTTAAAATGTTCTGGATAGATGGTGCCCTCTATTGCTTGGTCTGGCTAGTGAACATTCATAAGCCACAAACATATTAAACACGATGCCCCTGCTGCTTAATCCTGCCAGTTTAGGACTTCTTGCAACCAGAAGCCAACAACGCAGCATAGAATTATAATATCCTACCAGGGCCGGCTCCAGCTGTTTTGCCACCCCAAGCGGCGAAGGAAGGGGAAAAAACCAAACAAACACGGTTGAGCTGCCGCCAAAGTGCCGCCGAAGAGGAAGAGTGAAGGACCCTCCGCGAAATTGCCGCCGAAGACCCGAACGTGCCGCCCCAACAACAGACGGACTGCCGCCCCTTTCTATTGGCCGCCCCAGGCACCTGCTTCCTTCGCTGGTGCCTGGAGCCAGCCCTGCATCCTACTCTTCCTCTTTTTTTATGCCAGTTAATACTAGTTTAACCCTTCTGCCCGTCAGAGTTGGCAGCAACAAGGGCCGGGTTCAGTATCTAGGGGTTCCTTTTCAATAACACAATACAACACCACCTCAAGCCCCCACCCAGTGACCTGGGACAATTACATACCATCCCCCACCGGGCGCCTCTAAGAGGCAATACTTCCCCTCTCGCAGTCTGAGTGTCCTTTTAATAAAATGAAGGAAACAATGCCGAATTATGTTGGGGAAACACCACAAACAGGATTCATAACACAAACCATGAGCAAAAGACCCATCCCCAAGTAAGTTTGGCAGTGTCCTTTTCCCCTCAGGGTCTTAAGTCCAGCAACCCAACAGTCTCCCCTTCCACAGTTTCTGTCCTTGGTCAGCGCAGCTCCCCAGAGTTTAGAAGTTCATCCGCAGAGTCCACCTCCCAGCCTGGGTGGAAGCAGGGGGGCACCTTACATCCTCCGCTGCTCGGATTGACGGCCGATTGCCACGCCTCTCTGTGGGGTTCTGCTGCAGTCTTCACCACCAGCCGCGCCTCTCCACCAGCCGCTCTGCTGGCCATTCACCAATATGTCTTCAGCCCCTTCCCCCCATTTAACACAGCTCTCAGTGATTTCAGCTCTTAGTTATTTCAGCTCTCAGTAGTGGAGCCTTAGTGCTGGTGCACTTAGAGCCACTAGCCCAAAGTAGGTCTAATGCTTAGACCTAGGTATCAGTGATTTCAACTCTGAACTTCAACTCCTTGTTGCTGCCAACTCTGACGGGCAGAAGGGTTACATTTTTGGGGGGCTTGTCCTTCCGCCATAAAATGCCAAGTACAGTTCTACTGTCCTTGATTCACATACCCAGGATAACAACCCTTTATTACTCCTGCCCCAAAAACAACGAAACTGGGGATCCCACAGCAGCCAAAGTGACCATTTGGGCCAGCAGTCCCATCATGCTAGGCAGGGTGAGTGTGCCCAGGCAAAGGAGATCAGCCACTGAAAGGAATCCAGGAAATTTTTGGAAAGTGTAGGGGACAATTTCCTGGTGCAAGTGCTGGAGGAACCAACTAGGGGCAAAGCTTTTCTTGACTTGCTGCTCACAAACAGGGAAGAACTAGTAGGGGAAGCAAAAGTGGATGGGAACCTGGGAGGCAGTGACCATGAGATGGTCGAGTTCAGGATCCTGACACAAGGAAGAAAGGAGAGCAGCAGAATACGGACCCTGGACTTCAGAAAAGCAGACTTTGACTCCCTCAAGGAACAGATGGGCAGGATCCCCTGGGAGAATAACATGAAGGGCAAAGGGGTCCAGGAGAGCTGGCTGTATTTTAAAGAATCCTTATTGAGGTTGCAGGAACAAACCATCCCGATGTGTAGAAAGAATAGTAAATATGGCAGGCGACCAGCTTGGCTAAACAGTGAAATCCTTGCTGATCTTAAACGCAAAAAAGAAGCTTACAAGAAGTGGAAGATTGGACAAATGACCAGGGAGGAGTATAAAAATATTGCTCAGGCGTGCAGGAGTGAAATCAGGAAGGCCAAATCACACTTGGAGTTGCACTGGAAAAATCATGGAGCAGGTCCTCAAGGAATCAATTATGAAACATTTAGAGGAGAGGAAAGTGATCAGGAACAGTCAGCATGGATTCACGAAGGGGAAGTCATGCCTGACTAACCTAATTGCCTTCTATGATGAGATAACTGGCTCTGTGGATGAGGGGAAAGCAGTGGATGTGTTATTCCTTGACTTTAGCAAAGCTTTTGATACGGTCTCCCACAGTATTCTTGCCACCAAGTTAAGGAAGTATGGGCTGGATGAATGGACTGTAAGGTGGATAGAAAGCTGGCTAAATCGTCGGGCTCAACGGGTAGTGATCAATGGCTCCATGTCTAGTTGGCAGCCGGTTTCAAGCAGAGTGCCCCAAGGGTCGGTCCTGGGGCCGGTTTTGTTTAATATCTTCATTAATGATCTGAAGGATGGTGTGGACTGCACTCTCAGCAAGTTTGCAGATGACACTAAACTAGGAGGCGAGGTAGATACACTAGCGGGTAGGGATCGGATACAGAGGGACCTAGACAAATTAGAGGATTGGGCCGAAAAAAACCTGATGAGGTTCAACAAGGGCAAGTGCAGAGTCCTGCACTTAGGACGGAAGAATCCCATGCACTGCTACAGACTAGGGACCGAATGGCTAGGTAGCAGTTCTGCAGAAAAGGACCTAGGGGTCACAGTGGACGAGAAGCTGGATATGAGTCAACAGTGTGCTCTTGTTGCCAAGAAGGCTAACGGCATTTTGGGCTGTATAAGTAGGGGCATTGCCAGCAGATCGAGGAACGTGATCGTTCCCCTTTATTCAACATTGGTGAGGCCTCATCTGGAATACTGTGTCCAGTTTTGGGCCCCACACTACAAGAAGGATGTGGAAAAATTGGAAAGAGTCCAGCGGAGGGCAACAAAAATGATTAGGGGTCTGGAGCACATGACTTATGAGGAGAGGCTGAGGGAACTGGGATTGTTTAGTCTCCAGAAGAGAAGAATGAGGGGGGATTTGATAGCAGCCTTCAACTACCTGAAGGGGGGTTCCAAAGAGGATGGAGCTCAGCTGTTCTCAGTGGTGGCAGACGACAGAACAAGGAGCAATGGTCTCAAGTTGCAGTGGGGGAGGTCCAGGTTGGATATCAGGAAAAACTATTTCACTAGGACGGTGGTGAAACACTGGAATGCGTTACCTAGGGAGATGGTGGAGTCTCCTTCCTTGGAGGTTTTAAGGCCCGGCTTGACAAAGCCCTGGCTGGGATGATTTAGCTGGGAATTGGTCCTGCTTTGAGCAGGGGGTTGGACTAGATGACCTCTTGAGGTCCCTTCCAACTCTGATATTCTATGATTCTATGATTCTATGATTCACTGAAGTCCTTTTCCACAGCTCACCACCAGATGTCAGCATAGAGCTCATTCTGACTCTGCTTACATCAGTATCAATTTATGTGTTGGCTTCCTTGGGGTTCTAACAAGAGTCTGGGCTCTTACTTATTCCTCTTCCTGTCTCAAATTCATAAATTACCTCTCCCGTCTTCTTTCTTGGAGAAATGAAATTAGTTGTTCCTTTCTAAAGGTTTGATCCCGAATATGTGGTCATAAATTGGAGCACTGCTATTGACTTTAGTTGGGTCAGGATTGGACTCTAAGACCGTTGTAAATATGGCTGTGTGCATCCATCTCTTGTGTTTTGCTGCTGAAGTACACTGATTTAGACACATCTGTGTTTGAAACAGAAGGAAGAGGTGCATTCTTCATCCCTATGGAGAAAGACAGCGGACATACAGATAAACCATTTATTATTGCCCTGTTTCTGTGGTTCTGAAAGAAATCGTGTTGATATGCTTTGGTGAAGAGGCTATGCTGAATTACAGATGTATGCAGGCTCAGTGCAACCACTAGGCGAACTAGGCGGTCACCTAGGGCACCACATGGTTGGGGGCATCTGAGATTTTTCCTCCCTCCCCTCCCTTCCCCTCACACAGAGTGCGGCGTGGCTGATTGGACACCTGGGCCTGACTTAGCTGCTCCCATTGGCCTCCAGCAGGCAGAGTCCCTCCCCCACTCCCCCATGTCCCCTTGCCTCAGTGTCGCGTTGCCAGCACGCTGCGGGGGAGGGGCTGTGGGCTCCGCAGCCTGTTTGTTTTGGCTCCACGTGGAGCCAGCGGCTGGAGCAGCATGGTGGTAAGGGGAGTCCTGGGGGGGGGGCTGCAGGGGGAGGGATAAGGCAGGTTAGTCCCTATCTGTCCTGGCATCACATTGTGCCCTGGAAGTGGCCATCAGGTCCGGTTCCTAGGTGGGGGGGGGGCACAGGGCTCCACGGCCAATGAGAACTGGGGGGGCGGTGCCTGCAGGCAAGAGCAGCGCGCTGAGCCTCCTGGCCCCCCGCCTAGGAGCCAGACCTGCTGGCTGCTTCCAGGGTGCAGCACAGAGCCTGGACAGGCAGGGAGCCGCCTGAAGTAAGCCCCCTGAATTATTCACTGTTTCTCAACCCCCCACCCCCATGTCATAGATTCATAGATTCCACGGCCAGAAGGGACCATTGTGATTCTCGTCTGACCTCCTGCATAACACAGGTCAGAGAACTTTCCCCAAAATAATTCCTAGAGCAGATCTTCTAGAAAAACATCCAATCTAATCTTTTTATTATTATTATTAAACTAGATTTAAAAATTGCTAGTGATGGAGAATCCACTCTGACAGTTGGTAAATTGTTCCACTTGTTAATTACTCTTACTAATTAAATATGTACGCCTTATTCCTAGTCTGAGTTTGCGTAGCTTCAATTTCCACACATTGGATTGTGTTACACCTTTCTCTGCTAGACTGAAGAGTCCATTATAACATATTTTTTTCCAAGGTAGGTACTTATAGACTGGAATCAAGTCACTCCTTACCCTTCTCTTTGTTAAGCTAAATTGATGAGCTCCTTGAGACTATCAGTATAAGGCATGTTTTCCAATCCTTTAATCATTCTTGCGAATCTTCTCTGAACCCCCTCCAATTTATCAACATCCTTCTTGAATTGAGGGCACCAGAATTAGATACGGTATTGCAGCAGTGGTCTCATCAGTGCCAGATACAGAGCTAAACTACACTTTCTACTACTACTCAGGATTCCCCAGGTCAGAGAATCTTCACAGTGGGGAGTTTCCTGTTTCCTGGCCAACTGATGGCTGATTTTTAATTAAATTTCTTTTAGTGATTTCATTGGCTTGGAAGATTTTTTTCCTCAAAACTGCTAAATTAAAAAAGCAAAACCCAAAACCCATCTATTTTGGCTTTCTGAGGCGAGTCTGTAGGACAGCACCTCTGCTCCCCACTTTCCTCAGAAATGGCAGACTCGGGCAGCAGGCCACAGAAACTCAGCTTCCAACCAGCTTGTGGGCAAGGTACACACCGAGACAGTGGAGCAGGCTGGAGCAGAGCAAGCTTCTGGTCAGCAGCTGGGCAAGGTCCACGCTGAGACGGTTGAGCAGGACGCATGGACACTCCTTTCACTGAGACCAGGCCCAAATCACTGGCGTGGAATTAGAGCTAAGTCTTTCAAAAGAGTGGCAAAGTGCTTTCTGGGTAAGTCGGGGAGCAGAGAGGATGTGTGGAGGGGGTTGGGAGACACTTACTTCAGAGTTCTCATGCTCTTCTTCCTATTTTAATTCAATTACAGGAAAATGCACCTCTTCCAAGCTTGATTAGATTCAGAGTTGGTTGCTGTCACCCTTTCATTGGCTTAGTACCTTCCCGGGTTTTCCTTAGGATTCTCTTCATCTTATGACATACATAGTTTGTTAAGGCATATGTGCTTTAGAGTTGCAATTATTTCTCTACAATTATATTTCTTTGTCATTTTGGCAGGAGCTTCTCAGAACCTCTTTAAGTTTAGAATTTTAACTCTTCTTTTTATTCAGCCCAGTATCTGTGCTATTCCTTCAATTTTATTAGAATTCTATCAGAAATCAAAGTCTGTTTTCAATAAATCCATCCTGTTCTTTACAGTTGAAGTTTATAGTACACAAAACACTCTGCAATGGGGTGTCAGCCCCACACTGGCCAAAGAGAGGTTAAAAGGGGCCTAGGGCAGCTGTGCTGAGAGTGGCCAATCAGAGAACAGCAGTCAATCAGGGCCAGCAGGCCAATATAAAGAGGGCTGCAGAAAAGAGCAGTTCAGTCACTGCAGGGAGCCCAAGGTGTGAGAACTGAGTTCCTACTGGGCTGAAGCAACTGCAGCACCAGGGACAGCTCTCGGCGTCCAGTACCGATCCCAGGGGTAGGGGAGAACTCCTGGCTGGCGGCCAAGGCTGAGCAGACAGGCCCTGAGGTGAGGGCAAAGCTGGTGCTGAGGCCCTGTGGAAGCGGCCCAGGGATTTGTGGCAGCAGTGGACCTAAGTAGAGGGCTGCAGGAGGAGGCTGCCATTTGTAGGGTCCGTGGTCTGGGTCCTGGAGTAGTGGGTGGGCCCCGACTCCCTCACATTAGCCACTGGGGAAGTGGCTGAGAATTCAAGAGTGCTGGACTATGAAGCCAGAACCCCAGAAGGGGGAGACACAGATGGTGACCCGGCCGGAGAGCCGAGCCATGAAGAGGATGCTGTAGTTTCTGAGGTGGCAAGAGGGGCTGCAAGCAGAGGCAGTGACGGTGCGTGGACCACTGATGAGGACGTTGGCCTCAGAGTTAATCCCCAAAGAGTCCAGAAGGAGGCGCCAGAGCGCGGTGAGTGACGCGCTCCATGACACAGTCTTTTAAATTTCAATAATTATTAGAAAGTCTTTGTCTTAAATAGTTATTTGAGAAGTTGTAGATTCTTTATACATTTTTTGGAGAGAGGATCCTTCTTTAATGGCTGAGAATGCTCAAGCAATCCCTTTACCCAATTCAGAAAGTTGAGTAAAGGGATTGCTTGAGCACTCCCAGCAATTAATAATTAATTCACTACAACATGAGTAATTTTGTATTGTCTCTGTTTACCCGTTTACCCGTTTTCCAGATCATTTATGAATATGTGACCCTATTCGGACACAGACTGGCTAACCTAGTGAGGAGGGCTTTAAACTAGGTTCGACGGGGACAGGTGAGCAAAGCCCACAGGTAAGTGGGGAACATGGAGACCGGGGAAATGGGTCGGAAACGAGAGGGAGTGTGGGCTATATTGGCAGAGAGAAAGGAGAGTCAGGACAAAACTGGGAGGAAAGATCAAACCAGTATCTTAGATGCGTATATACAAATGCGAGAAGTATGGGGAATAAGCAGGAAGAACTGGAAGTGCTAATAAATAAATACAACTATGACATTGTTGGCATCACTGAAACTTGGTGGGATAATACACATGATTGGAATGTTGGTGTGGATGGGTACAGCTTGCTCAGGAAGGATAGACAGGGGAAAAAGGGAGGAGGTGTTGCCTTATATATTAAAAATGTACACACTTGGACTGAGGTAGAGATGGACATAGGAGACGGAAGTGTTGAGAGTCTCTGGGTTAGGCTAAAAGGGGCAAAAAACAAGGGAGATGTCATGCTAGGAGTCTACTACAGGCCACCTAACCAGGTGGAAGAGGTGGATGAGGCTTTTTTCAAGCAACTAACAAAATCATCCAAAGCCCAAGATTTGGTGGTGATGGGGGACTTCAACTATCCGGATATATGTTGGGAAAATAACACAGCGGGGCACAGACTATCCAACAAATTCTTGGACTGCATTGGAGACAACTTTTTATTTCAGAAGGTTGAAAAAGCTACTAGGGGGGAAGCTGTTCTAGACTTGATTTTAACAAATAGGGAGGAACTCGTTGAGAATGTGAAAGTAGAAGGCAGCCTGGGTGAAAGTGATCATGAAATCATATAGTTTGCAATTCTAAGGAAGGGTAGAAGGGAGAACAGCAAAATAGAGACAATGGATTTCAGGAAGGCAGATTTTGGGAAGCTCCGAGAGCTGATAGGTAAGGTCCCATGGGAATCAAGACTGAGGGGAAAAACAACTGAGGAGAGTTGGCAGTTTTTCAAAGGGACACTATTAAGGGCCCAAAAGCAAGCTATTCCGCTGGTTAGGAAAGATAGAAAATGTGGCAAAAGACCACCTTGGCTTAACCACGAGATCTTGCACGATCTAAAAAATAAAAAGGAGTCATATAAAAAATGGAAACTAGGACAGATTACAAAGGATGAATATAGGCAAACAACACAGGAATGCAGGGGCAAGATTAGAAAGGCAAAGGCACAAAAGGAGCTCAAACTAGCTACGGGAATAAAAGGAAACAAGAAGACTTTTTATCAATACATTAGAAGCAAGAGGAAGACCAAAGACAGGGTAGGCCCACTGCTTAGTGAAGAGGGAGAAACAGTAACAGGAAACTTGGACATGGCAGAGATGCTTAATGACTTCTTTGTTTCGGTCTTCACCGAGAAGTCTGAAGGAATGCCTAACATAGTGAATACTAATGGGAAGGGGGTAGGTTTAGCTGATAAAATAAAAAAAGAACAAATTAAAAATCACTTAGAAAAGTTAGATGCCTGCAAGTTACCCGGGCCTGATGAAATGCATCCTAGAATACTCAAGGAGCTAATAGAGGAGGTATCTGAGCCTCTAGCTATTATCTTTGGAAAGTCATGGGAGACGGGAGAGATTCCAGAAGACTGGAAAAGGGCAAATATAGTGCCCATCTATAAAAAGGGAAATAAAAACAACCCAGGAAACTACAGACCAGTTAGTTTAACTTCTGTGCCAGGGAAGATAATGGAGCAAGTAATTAAGGAAATCATCTGCAAACACTTGGAAGGTGGTAAGGTGATAGGGAACAGCCAGCATGGATTTGTGAAGAACAAATTGTGTCAAACCAATCTGATAGCTTTCTTTGATAGGATAACGAGCCTTGTGGATAAGGGTGAAGCGGTGGATGTGGTATACCTAGACTTTAGTAAGGCATTTGATACGGTCTCGCATGATATTCTTATCGATAAACTGGGCAAATACAATTTAGATGGGGCTACTATAAGGTGGGTGCATAACTGGCTGGATAACCGTACTCAGAGAGTTGTTATTAATGGTTCCCAATCCTGCTGGAAAGGCGTAACGAGTGGGGTACCGCAGGGGTCTGTTTTGGGACCGGCTCTGTTCAATATCTTCATCAACGACTTAGATATTGGCATAGAAAGTACGCTTAATAAGTTTGCGGATGATACCAAACTGGGAGGGATTGCAACTACTTTGGAGGACAGGGTCATAATTCAAAATGACCTGGACAAATTGGAGAAATGGTCTGAGTTAAACAGGATGAAGTTTAACAAAGACAAATGCAAAGTGCTCCACTTAGGAAGGAAAAATCAATTTCACACATACAGAATGGGAAAAGACTGTCTAGGTAGGAGTACGGCAGAAAAGGATCTAGGGGTTATAGTGGACCACAAGCTAAATATGAGTCAACAGTGTGATGCTGTTGCAAAAAAAGCAAACATGATTCTGGGATGTATTAACAGGTGTGTTGTGAGCAAGACACGAGAAGTCATTCTTCCGCTCTACTCTGCTCTGGTTAGGCCTCAGCTGGAGTATTGTGTCCAGTTCTGGGCGCCGCACTTTAAAAAAGATGTGGAGAAATTGGAAAGGGTCCAAAGAAGAGCAACAAGAATGATTAAAGGTCTTGAGAACATGACCTATGAAGGAAGGCTGAAAGAATTGGGTTTGTTTAGTTTGGAAAAGAGAAGACTGAGAGGGGACATGATAGCAGTTTTCAGGTATCTAAAAGGGTGTCATAAGGAGGAGGGAGAGAACTTGTTCACCTTAGCCTCTAAGGATAGAACCAGAAACAATGGGTTTAAACTGCAGCAAGGGAGGTCTAGGTTGGACATTAGGAAAAAGTTCCTAACTGTCAGGGTGGTTAAACACTGGAACAAATTGCCTAGGGAGGTTGTGGAATCTCCGTCTCTGGAGATATTCAAGAGTAGGTTAGATAAATGTCTATCAGGGATGGTCTAGACAGTATTTGGTCCTGCCATGCGGGCAGGGGACTGGACTCGATGACCTCTCGAGGTCCCTTCCAGTCCTATAATCTATGAATCTATGAATCTATGTTGAACAGAAATGGTCCCAGGACAGATCCTTGGCGGACCTGCTATTTACCTCTCTCCATTGTGAAAACTGAACAATTCTTCCTCCCCTTTTGTTCCCTTTTTTAAAGCTAGTTACTAATCCAAGAGAGGACCTTCCCACTTATCCTAGGACTGGTTACTTTGCTTAAGAACCTTTGGTGAGGGACCTTGTCAAAGGCTTTCTGATCACCCTTGTCCACAAGTTTGTTAACCCCCTAATAGATTGGTGAGGCATTGATTTCCCTTTTACAAAAGCCACGTTGACTCTTCCCCAGTATTTTGTGTTCATCTAGGTGCCTGATAATTCAATGCCAGGCAAATTGGTTGAAATTCTAGTAAAAAACTAAAGTTAGGCTTACAGGCCTGTAATTGCCAGGATTTCTTCTAGAGCGTTTTTTTAAAACAAAACTGTGTGACATTAGCTGTCCTCCAGTCATCTGGTAAAGAGAGAGTTTTATTCTTTGATTTTAGTCAGAAAAGTTATAAAATGATAAAACAAATCTGAAACATGGCCTCAGACAAGCAATGAAAAGTCATTAGGGCAGGATACTGGATATTAAATACCATTTAGCTGCAGACTTGGCAATACAATTAAAGCCTTAATTAACCAAAGTCACACACTTATCACAGCACATAACTGAAGTTCTCTTCTCTCAATTGCTTCATAATCATCAAGTGGTTCCTTCAGCCATTTGCCTTTTTTATGCAAGCAAATGACAGCTCTGGAAGAAAAGATCTCTTGACTCAGGTTAAGATTAGTAATGAAATTGAGGGTTTTTCCTTTTGTGAATCCTGAGTAGCTCTCGTTCAAGAAGAAGCATTTCTTTTGCTGCCATTTACTAGATCCTTATAATCCTCTTTATATAGGACCACTTCAACATCACTATTGCCAATTCCTCCCTTCCACCTCTATTCTGCAAAAGAATCTTGAGCTCTCAAAATTTAAACGCTTGATTAGTAACCATTTGGATTAATCCTTTTGCTTCTGTAATTTCTATTTCAGGAGAGGGGAGGAGAGATGGACTGGGGGTTAAGACCCAGGCCCAGAAGCCCAGGGATGAGAGTTATAATTCAGGCTTTGCAGTGTAACTGTGAGCAAGTTTAGCACTGTGTTTTTTACCTCATTTTTTTCATCTTGAAAAGGAAGATATCATAAAAATTGCCATAACAAATCAAACCCATGAGCCACACAGTCCAGTGTCCTGCTCCCATAGAGGCCAGTGATAGATGCTTCAGAGAAAGGTGTAACAAACCCAAAGATGGACAGTTATGGAAGAACCTGCCCATAGGAAAGAGTTCTTCCTAACCCAGACAGCCAGTGGCTGGTTTATGCCCTCCTGCATGAAGGTTTACACCCTTGATACATTTTTCTAGCCTATCTAATCACTGTGAATGTTGGCTTTATTCTGTATAAAAAATGACTAATCCTTATGTTTTAAACATGCTAATAACTTGGCCTGAGTGATATCTCAGTTGAATCTCACTGTTAAACATGTTAATTATGCATCATGTTTTACAAAAAAGTTTGCTTTTGTCGTAGAAATTCCTGTCCGTTCCAGCTGAGGAATGAGAGACTGACACAGCTAATCAAGCAAGGAGCCCAGGGAGGGGTGATCCATTTATTTCAATTGCAATTGGGTTCGAGCTCATAAGTCAGCAAGAACCTTGAAAACACTTACACCAAAGCATTATATGCAGTTGACTATGATAATCTATCGCTCTATATTTGGCCAAAATTTGCTATCATTACCATACATAGTTAGCAAGCTACATGTATCCGCCCCTCTTGTGACCCCTTATTGTTCATCTACTTGCCTCCCCCCCTTGCGTTATTTGCAAACCAAGCAGTTAGTTATCTACAGGACGCAGGCACAGAAAGTTCCACTGTCTTCAGGTTTGGAGTTTGGTTACATTTCCTCTCGAAGGAACTTCCTGAGTTAAGACTATCTATAGCTAACGCTACATATCTCCCTTCTGTGTACATGACAAATTTGCCCCCTCGCAGTTAAGTAGAATAATTCTATTTCAATTTCCCCCCTTTGATCATGACCCATATAATGGGCTCATGATCATACTTTTCACAGCAGTAGGAGTGTTACAGCAAATATGTAGGGGTCAGAATATCGGCATCTGGGGTGGTTCCTGCCTTTGCTAAAACCCGTCTTTCTTGTAAAGAAAGAAATATTCCCTTCGGCTTGCTAGTTGCCCTAGCACATTTAGACATTATGCACATGGACAATTTAAACACAAAATAAATAAACACAATCATCAGTAAAATCATAACACCTCCTTTCAGGAGTCCCTTTAGCCAGCCTGTTAGGGAAGAGAACCAGGAAAATAAACCATCAAACGAATCATGTGTCCAGCTACCTTCATCAGACCTGTCTCAGGCGATGTCTCTTAAGTGGGCTGCTCTGTCAAAGGTGTCTTTATATGTTTCATTCTCAAATACACAACACTCTTGGCCTATGAGGGCACAAGTTCCTCCTTGAGCTGCTAAAAGAATATCTAAAGCCATACAATTTTGTAAAGCTAACTGTCTAAGCTGCTTAAGTTCAGTGGCTTGATTTGTAATTATGGTAGCAGTTTCATTAGCCATAATTTCTAAAATACCCTGGAGTCTTATAACCCCTTTCCTAAGTCTGCGATTACTAGGGAATGTTGCCCATGTCATTGGTTCAAGGGCTGCATCCTCTTCAGCTTGAGGTTTGCTAATGTCCCTTACATTTCTAATCTTGCCCTTATGTAATTGCTTCAGAATACGAGTGGGGGTAACAACCAGGCAAGATAAAAAGAACTTGAGAAGTGTACTGGAAGGGTATGATAGGCTTTATTCCCACACACCCAGTAAGAACCGAACCCTGCTGGAACAGGGCTTGGAAGTGCATCCTCTGTCACTCCCAACGCTTTTTGTAATAGGGATGTATAACGTCCCGTAAACCCAATAGGCCCGTGCTCCGAGGAGACGTCTCCATCTCTACATTTTTGCTTGCATACAGACATTTTTCCATCGGAGTTTTCCCATACCATGGTGCAGTTTTCATAGCAGACACTATTGGCGCAGACACTCTTGCGGTTAATGTCGTCAGTGGTGTCAAAACAATAAATGAGGGGAGTGGCCCACTCTCCGTCACCACCCGGGCCCACATAGTATTTGCAAGTACTGTTCCCTAAAAACAGGCCTGGCCCATTCCCCAGGAGACACCATTCACCCTGCGCCTTGAAGATTAACAAATACCTGGAGTTAGGGCTTATATCTTCTTGTTGCCAAGTATGAGTTGTAGCCTGATGGGGAGTAACATACACCTTTGAATGAGTAATATTTGCAGCCGTCAAAGGGAGAGGAAGGAAAGAAAGTCCTCATTCCGCATCGGGAGGCACCAAGGTGCACACCCAGCATGAGTCATTCCTCCATTCTGGGATTCTATTCCTCACCACATGGCTAAATCTAATGAAATTATTATGCTCATAAGAAAGGGAAGGGGAAAACAACAAAATTAACAAAGGAAACATTTTCACAATAGGTTAAAATACCAACAAATAAAAGAAAAAAGAACAATAAACGCTAATCCAAATAATACAGTCCAATCTTCTATATTCATCGAAAATTCTAATATCAGTCATTTAGGGCCTTGGCTGCCCTGTAGTCATCTACTTCGGGTTGGCCTTGCTGGTCTGCCAACAAGCGTCGCTCCCTCGCTGGGGACCTTATCCAGAGGTTCCCTTTCAAGTGAATCTAAGTTTCAGTCCAGGCAAGGCCTGCACCATCCACTAATCCTCTGGAGAGAGAACATGAGGTTTATTTCCTGTGGATACCTGTGGAAGCAAGGTGTTAGAAACAGAATAGTCTTTCTTGGCTCGGGTATAATGAATCCAGGAGTCTCTTTCAGCTACTTTGATGGCCGTAGGAATAGTCAACAGGATCTGGAAAGCCCCCTCCCAGACGGGTTGGAGTGTCTGCTTCTTGTAAGTTTTCACAAGCACAAAATCACCGGGCTGAAATGAGTGGGCATTCACGTCCAGGGGCTGTCCTTGGAAATGGCAGGCGTACCTGTGAATGGAGGTAAGCTAATTCCGTAATTGTAAGACATAGGAGGTTAGTTCAGTGTCCCCCAAAACTAAATCACTTAAGACTATCCTTCCAGGCACTTGAGATGGAGGAGGTCTTCCAAACAATAGTTCGAAAGGGGAAAGTTTAAGTTTTCCCCTGGGGGTACTTCTGGCATTGGGAAGGACAAGAGGAAGGGCCTGTACCCACTTAAGCTTACTTTCTTTACATAGTTTTCCTAAATTCTGCTTCAAAACAAAGTTCATTCTCTCAACCTGGCCTGAAGATGCTGAGTGCCAAGGTACATGCAGCTTCCAGGTGATACCAAGTCCAGTCATTAAATGCTGCAGAACAGTCAAAGAAAAGTGGGTGCCCTGATCACTTTCAATGACCCTTGGGGGTCCATATCTGGGCACTATTTCATGCAGGAGAAGCTTGGCCACTGTTGCAGTGGTGGCTCTCCGAGTGGGAAAGGCCTCCACCCACCCAGTCAACTGATCCACTATGACTAGTAAGTGTTTGAATCCCTGACAAGGGGGCATATCAACAAAGTCTATTTGTAACCTTTCAAAAGGAATATATGTCCATAGTCTTGCTCCAGGAGGGCCTTTGGGTTCTCCTTTTGGATTGAACTGGGCACAGGTGTGACACTGGGATGCAACTAATTTAGCCTGCCGATGTACTCCAGGGGCAAACCACTGTCTCTCTACAACTTCGGCCATTCTGGTTGCTCCCATGTGTGTGTGCTTGTGGAGATTCTGAAGGTACCAGGTGAGGTAGTGAGCTGGGAGGACCATTCTGCCATCCGGCATGTACCAGACACTATCAGAGTCCATCCGTGCACCCGCCTGTTCCCACCCTTCCCTTTCTCTTGAATCCACATTGCAATATGTCCACTTAGCCCAATCCGATGGCCATCCGGAGAGCTGCTCTTTTAATTTCTGTGCCTCATCTGGAGTGTATTTATCCAAAAAACATGCTTGGGTTTTCAAAGATTGTTTCGCTGCAGTCTGCGCAGCTTTATCTGCAAAGTCATTGCCTCTAGATATTTCATCTTTTAGTCCAGTATGCCCCCTACAGTGCATTACTGAAATAGCAGCTGGCAAATGAATAGCTTTTAATAATTCTTCTACAAGGGCTGCATTACTTATTTTGGAACTTGAGGAGGTCAAAAAGCCTCGTCGTTTCCACAGCATTCCCGTGGAATGGCACAGTCCACATGAATATTTAGAATCTGTCCAAATATTTACAGTTTTCCCTTTTGCTAGATGACAGGCTCTGATTAAAGCCACCAACTCTGCTGCTTGAGCGCTGTACTTCTTAGAAATGGGTCCTGCTTCTAGCACTTCAAAGGGAGATACTACGGCATAGCCCATCTTTCTTTCTCCATCAACCACCCGTGAACTCCCATCACAGAAGAATACCAGATCTGGATTTTCAAGAGGTACATCACTAAGGTCTGACCGGGGCTTCTCAGCAATGGAAACTATGGCTGAACAGTCTCCTTCTGAGGGGAGGGGAAGCAATGTTGCTGGGTTTAGAGTACTGCACCTTTCTATTACCATGTTCGTGGGAGCAAGTAAAATTGTCTCAAACCTAGTCAATCTTTCATTAGTGAAATGTTGGGTATTTCGTGGATTTAGGAGAGTAACAGCATGTGGAACTTTTACCACTAGGTGGTGTCCTTGTACCAGTTCTTGAGCTTTTTCAACTAACAAAACTGCAGCAGCTAGCGCTTTAAGACATCCTACTGCTCCTCTTGCAACGGGATCCAGTAGTGCCGAGAAATAGGCCACAGGCCGTTGCTGTGCTCCTAATGTTTGCGTAAGAACACCAGAGGCCACCCCCGCCCTTTCATGAACGAATAAGGTAAAAGGTTTCCTATAATCCGGGAGTCCCAAGGCAGGTGCCGATGCCAGGGCTGTCTTGATGCTCTCAAAGGATTTGGTAGCATCTTTAGTCCATTTCACTGGGTCACGTTCATCCTTGGTGGTCATCTGCACTAGTGGTTTTGACATTTCCCCATACCCAGGAATCCAGGACCTACAGAATCCTGCCATGCCGAGGAACCCCCTTAACTGTCTCTTTGTCTTGGGCTGTGGTACATTTAGAATGGCACTTATTCTTTCCTGAGCAAGACTTCTCGTTCCTGGTTTTAGTATGTGCCCTAAATATTTCACCTCCTGTGAGCAATATTGAATCTTTGAGGGTGACACCTTGTGTCATTTCATTGCTAAGGCACATAAAAGCTCTATTGAGTCCTGCTTATTAGTCTCTTGTGTTTCTGAGCATAATAAAAGATCATCCACATACAAAAGCAACGTGGACTGTCCTGGGAGAATTACATCTTGCAAATCTTTATGCAAGACAGCTGAAAATATGGCGGGGGATTCCACGTACCCCTGAGGGAGACGCCCCCATGATATCTGCGATGACCCCCAAGTAAAGGCAAACAAATATTAGGAATTAGGGTGGATGGGTATGCTAAAAAATGCTGAACACAGGTCCAGAACAGTATAGTATTTTGTGGCTGGAGGTATAGCAGTCAATATCGTGTAAGGATTAGGAACTACAGGATGTCTAGGGATTATGTAATTGTTTATAGCTCTGAGGTCCTGTACAAATCTCCAAATAGTGTTCCCTTGGGCATCAGGTTTAGGCTTTTTTACTGGCAAGATGGGCGTGTTAAAAGGCGAGTGGCAGGGAAGTAAAATGCCCTGTTCTAAAAATGACTCAATTAAGGGAGTCAGTCCCTCTATTGCCTCTCGTGGGAGAGGGTATTGGGGAATGCGAGGGGGGGTCCATGTCTGTCCTAACACGTATCTGAACTGGCTCAGCTGACTTTAGTAATCCCACGTCAGTGTTTTTTGTTCCCCATACCCAAGGTGGGACAGCATTTTCCAAATCCCTGGGGAGTATTGCTAAATTTGAAGGCGTTTCGGGATTCATTAGAGCCATCAAGGGGATGACAGAGCCATTTGGCAGGCTCAAAAGAATGCCTTGGTCAGAGCAGTGAATAGTAGCCCGGAGTTTGCACAGCAAATCGCGTCCCAATAAACTGGTTGGTCCTTGGGTAAGTAGGAAGGCATGTTCCTCAGACAGGGGCCCTATCTGTATGTTTAAAGGTTTGGAAATCTGACAATGAAAAGGATTTCCTTCAATTACCATAACATGTTCGATTTTGCCACTCTTAGGAAGATCCAAATCAGTAAGGGTTGAGAGGGGTGGCTCCTGTATCTAATAAACAATCATACTGTTTTCCTCCAATCATCAAAGGAACCAGGGGATCATTGCAGGGTAAGGAAAACACTGGGCAACATAACAACGTGGAACCCCCTTCATCCCGTCAATCATAAAGTCCCCCATCCTGCATCACCCCCTGGAAGGGTTGATTGGGCGGTGTCCAAGCTGGACCTTGGCCCTTATTGACATCTTGAGGAGGTTTAGGTTGTCCCTGGGCTCTCAGTCTACAATCTCTCTTCATGTGCCCTTCTTGATGACAGTAATAACAAATTAAAGGTCCTCTGGATCCCCCTTTACTGGGTCCCGCTCTACCAACGAACCCTTGTCCTCTTCCTCGGCCTCTGCCGATGCCAGGCTCTGCTCCCTTCAATACAGTCACCAACATTCTTATATTCTCTTTTTCTTCCTTCACCCTCTCAGCCTTTCGTCGGGCTTCTTGCCCATTAAACAATCTGGTGGCAATAGCCACTATCTGAGAGAGAGGCATCCCTGCAAATCCTTCCACATCATTTAATCTCCTCCTTATATCCTCCGCAGCCTGGTCTTTAAACAATCCTCTTATCACTGGCATGTTTCCTTCTGCTTCAGGATCTAGACCCCCAAACAACCTAGCAGCTTTCATCAGTCTTTCATAATAGTCTGAGGGGTGTTCATCTGGGCCTTGATGGACAGAAGTTACTTTACTCCAATTAGTAGTTCTCTGTCCAGGCTTTTTGATTCCGTCTAAAATTACAGTCTTGAAAGAGGTTAACTTATATTGATCTCCAGCATTGTTGTAATCCCAGTTAGGATCGCCCCCAGTTACATCTCCTGCTGTCAGGGCATTCTGTCCTGGTGGCGGTGGGGGTAAATCACCTATAGACTCCTGAGCTCGACTGAGCACTTGTTTCCTTTCTTCCTCAGAAAGTAGGGTTTTTAAAAGAACTTGAACATCTTGCCACATAGGGTTATGAGTGGCAAAAATAGTTTCAAATGTCCTATGTACAGATTCTGGGTCGTCCCTGACCTTTGGGGTGGTAATCTTCCAATTCAATAGGTCACTGGTAGAGAAAGGAGTGTGGACATAGCGGTCAACAACCTGACCCTCTCCGGTAGGGTCTTAAGGGCAATTGGAGTGCCAGAGAGTCCTGTCCTTGTTTAATGAGCTTAAAATTGATGTCTCCAGGAACACACTCGGGAGACCAACCCCATGAGCCAGTCAAGGAATCGGTCAGACTTTGCCTGCAAACGTGGTTTCGGGTATTATAGGCCACTGGCAGATCAGGATACAATGTGGCTCGGGGTCGGGATGGGGTTGGAGGCAGATCCTGCACCAGTCCAGAGGCGGTCCCTGGGACCACCTAATTTATCTGAACGGGAAAGGGCTGAGGGGATGCAACTGGTGGGGGAACTGGCCTATATTCATCTTCCTCTACTCTACACTGCTGGTAGGGAGGAGGTTTAGTTTGTTGTAACATGAGAGCGCACTCTTTGTCTTTGCAAATTGGGTCAGCATTATAAAACAAATACAAATAATCCATTTGTTCTGGTCTTAAATCCCCCAGGATGGTTCTTAAGGTTTTGAGGTGAACCTCATTAAATGAGCCATTTTCTGGCCACTGTTTCTCTGGCGGCTGATTAAAAGTGTAAGAAGTCCAGGCTGTTATACAAAGGGTTTCAAGGCGCCGCTTGGACAAGCCAGCGGTGCCGCCGAGTCTTCCCCAATTCCTGAGAACACATCCCAGAGGTGTGCCGGCACCAAATTTCCCCTGAATGTTTCCCATGTCAGGTCTGACTGACTCCTAAATTCCCTGCTTCAGTTCTCCACTATCCACAGTGTTACCGAGAACAAAGCCCTGCAGTCAGTGACGGTTTCCTTTATGTCCCGGGGAGACCACCCAGCCTATCCAGTCAGCCTCTGTTCCTGCCTGGTTAATCTCCTGTCATCGAAACTTGTTTTTATACTGGGCTGGCACTCTAAGGGTGTTTAACTGCCAGACGGATGTCCCAGTAATTTCACCGAGGCTGTCCCAAGGAAACCGCTGGGTCTAAGACCCACGTGTACACATAACACAAAACAGAGACAATTTACCCATCTCCTGTAGAGGCCTCAAGCTCTTCTAACGTGATCTGTCTTGTTGCTTGTGGTCCGTCTCTCAGAGTCCTCCTTATCGTCCCCGCCGGGGGCCAACTCCCATGACAATACAACCCAAGGTAAACTCACCTCAGCACGCGCTGGTCCTTCTCGAGGGAGGGGCCCCGGAGTGGTTCCGAGCTGGAAAGGTCCCTTCATGGTCGCCAAAACTGTGGTAGAAATTCCTGTCCATTCCAGCTGAGGAATAAGGAGAGACGGACACAGCTAATCAAGCAAGGAGCCCCGGGAGGGGCGATCCGTTTATTTCAATTGCAATTGGGTTCGAGCTCATAAATCAGCAAGAACCCTGAAAACATTTACACCAAAGCATTATATGCAATTGACTATGATAATCGATTGCTCTATATTTGGCCAAAATTTGCTATCATTACCATACATAGTTAGCAAGCTACATGTATCCGCCCCTCTTGTGACCCCTTATTGTTCATCTACTTGCCTCCCCCCCTTGCATTATTTGCAAACCAAGCAGTTAGTTATCTACAGGATGCAGGCACAGAAAGTTCCACTGTCTCCAGGTTTGGAGTTTGGTTACATTTCCTCTCGAAGGAACTTCCTGAGTTAAGACTATCTATAGCTAATGCTACATATGTCCCTTCTGTGTACATGACAAATTTGCCCCCTGGCAGTTAAGTAGAATAATTCTATTTCACTTTTTATCCGTTTTTTAAAATGTTTCCTAGTTTCTTACCTCCCAGGAGTGATGACACACTAAACTAATTACACTGCTCTACAGCCAAAATGCTTCTGAAATAAATGTAATCAAACTTTACTAATTCTGGGTCACTGAGAAGGAAAATGATGCTTAAAATTGTTGATTGGCTCTAGTTTTCAAGATATGCTATTGGGTCAGTATATACGACCCTTGACTTGGGAATGGAGGAGGATAAGTGAGTTATAAAGGGAAGGGATCTCAATTTAAACCAGAAATGACTAAAATACATCTTTGACTGGATCTATGAATAAATCTATGACTGGGTTTGGACAGTACTTGCTTTTTAGGCAAAACAATGAATGATGCAATCTGAAGCTGGTATTGCGTCATACATGATATGAATTGCATCATGTTATTCCTAGAAGTCATGGATGATGCAATCATAACGAAGCTTACATCACTCTGCTGAACAAATTGCCCTAGATCGGCTCTAGAAATCATACAGTGTCATGCTCTCTTATTTGTCAGTGTTTGATTTTGCAAAGGGACACATTTCTGTTTAGCCAAAGTGAGCAGAGATGCCTCGTACTTGTGTGAACAGTGCAGATAACTTCTGCTATGTTTGTGGTGAAGTGACTTTTGCGTCACAAAAGCGCAGTATAACCACTATGGTTAAGAAAGCCTATCACCTTTATTTTGGCTGCAAAATTGGAGATCAGGACAAGAGGTGGGCCCCACACGTATGCTGCAACACTTGTGCAACAAATCTTCGCCAGTGGTTGAACAGGAAAAGGAAATCTATGCCTTTTGCAGTGCCAATGATTTGGAGAGAGCCAACAGATCATACCAGCAATTGTTACTTCTGCATGGTGTCTCCAGCTGGGAAAGGTGTGTCAAAGAAGAAAAAGTGGACTATGCATTATCCAAACATTCCATCAGCTATATGCCCAGTACCCCACGGAGAAGGACTGCCGGTTCCTGATGCACCACAATCATTCTCACTTGAGTCAGACGAGGAAGAGGATGAAACTTCTGGTCCTGAACCATCAATGTCACAGGACCCACATTTTCTCCCATCCTCCTCCTCTGAACCACACCTCATAACACAAGGTGAACTGAATGACCTTGTCAGGGATTTGGAATTACCCAAGAGTAAGGCAGAGCTGTTGGGCTCCAGACTACAGCAGTGGAATCTCCTGGCAGGTGATGTTAGGGTTTCCATGTTCCATGACCGTCAAAAGGATCTTGTCCCATTCTTCTTCATGGATGGTGATCTTGTAGCCTGCAACATCATCGATGGTGTGATGGCAGCCCTCAACATCGTTCACGATCCAGATGAGTGGAGACTGTTCATTGATTCATCGAAGACGAGTCTTAAAGCTGTTTTACTGCATAATGGCAATGTTTTGCCATCAATTCCAGTTGGTCATGCACTCCATTTGAAGGAAACCTATGACAACATGAAACAACTTTTGAGGTGCATAAACTATGACCAACATCAGTGGCAGCTTTGTGGCGATTTGAAGGTTGTTGCTCTCTTGCTTGGTCTGCAGACTGGATACACAAAGTACTGCTGTTTTCTCTGCGAATGGGATAGTCGTGCAAGAGATTCCCATTCCATCAAGAAAGATTGGCCACTCCGACAGTCATTGGAGCCTGGGAGGAAAAGTGTTCAGCATCCACCACTTGTTGAATAAAGGAAGATTTTGTTATCACCCTTACAAATCAAGCTGGGTCTGATGAAGAACTTTGTCAAGGCCATTGACAAAACACAAGCAGCTTTCAAATACCTCCGTGGAAAATTTCCAAGGTTAAGTGAAGCTAAGATAAAGGAAGGTGTCTTTGTTGGTCCTCAGATTCGTGAACTTCTTCAAGATGATGCATTTGACCATGCCCTGAGTGGCAAGGAAAAGACGGCATGGAAAGCCTTCCAGTTAGTAGCAATAAATTTTCTCGGAAACAACAAGGCAGACAACTACAGGTTGTTGGTGGAAAACCTCCTCAAGGCATACAAAAGCCTTAGTTGCAACATGTCACTAAAGATACATTTTTTGCACTCTCATCTAGATTTTTTTCCACCGAACTGTGAAGCAGTGAGCGACGAGCACGGCGAGCAATTTCACCAGGACATTGCAACAATGGAGAAACGCTATCAGGGCAAATGGAGCCCATCAATGCTTGCAGACTATTGCTGGACAGTAACAAGAGATGCTCCATTTAATGAATACAAGAGACAAGCCAAGAAGCGCCGAGTAGACACTGAATAGGACTAAACTATGTACCTAATAGTTTTTTGCCTTTTGTTTAATAATACATTTTATTTATATAACCCTTTTGCTGATTTTTAAAGTGTTACATAAACAGGACAGGTGAAATATTATCATGTAAAGCAACCATAAACACATGAAAAGACCTAGGTTTACAATTTATTATTAAAACTCTACTATTTACACAATATACATAGACATAAAATGTAAGAACTTAAATATCTTAGAAACAGTAGCCAATCAGTTGTTTTAATTGTCATATTTGAATTCAGCCCATCAAAATACATAATAAATAGCACATTTTATCTCTGAAGCAGACGACTTCTCAAAAATTGTAGACCAGTGTAATCAGCAGCCAGGCGATTTGCCTCAGCCTCCCACCCCACCATAAAGGTCTCCCCCTTACTCTCACAGAGATTGTGGAGCACACAGCAAGCAGCAATAACAATGGGAATATTGGTTTGGCTAAGGTCTGAGCGAGTCAGTAACGAGCGCCAGTGACCTTTTAAACGGCCAAATGCACATTCTACCACCATTCTGCACTTGCTCAGCCTGTAGTTTAACAGCTCCTGACTCCTGTCCAGGCTGCCTGAGTATGGCTTCATGAGCCATGGCATCAAGGGGTAGGCTGGGTCCCCAAGAATAAGTATAGGCATTTCAACATCCCCAACAGTTATTTTCTGGTCCGGGAACTAAGTCCCTTGCTGCAGCCCTTTAAACAGAGTAGTGTTCCTGAAGACGTGAGCATCATGAACCCTTCCCGACTAGCCCACGTTGATGTTGGTGAAACGTCCCTTGTGATCCACAAGTGCTTGCAGCACCATTGAAAAGTGCCCCTTGCGGTTTATGTACTGGGTACCCTGGTGCTCCGGTGCCAAGATAGGGATATGGGTTCCATCTATCGCCCCACCACAGTTAGGGAATCCCATTGCAGCAAAGCCATCCACTATGACCTGCACATTTCCCAGAGTCACTAACTTGTGCTTGTTTCCCGGGCCCAAAATCGGCATTCTACGGCTAGAACCTGCCCCATTAACAACATGATCTCCAAAGCACGGGGGCCCGCAGTTTGAGAGAATTCTGTGTCCATGTCCATGTCCTCATCACTCTCGTTGCCGTGCTGCAGTCACAGCCTCCTCCTCGCCTCGTTTTCAGGTTCTGGTTCAGCTAAACTGCACGATAATGCCTGAGGTGTTTACAATGTTCATTACTGCTGTCTTGAGCTGAGCGGGCTCCATGCTATGGTATGGCGTCTGCACAGTTCACCCAGGAAAAAAGGCACAAAACGGTTGTCTGCCGTTGCTTTCACGGAGGGAAGGGTGAGGCTGTACCCAGAACCACCAGTGACAATGTTTTTTGCCCCATCAGGCATTGGGATCTCAACCCAGAATTCCAATGGGTGGGGGAGACTGCGGGAACTATGGGATAACTATGGGATAGCTACCCACAGTGCAACGCTCCAAAAGTCGATGCTAACCTCGGTACATGGACGCACACCGCCAAATTAATGAGCTTAGTGTGGCCCATACACTCGACTTTATACAATCGGTTGCCCAAAATCGAATTCTGTAAATTCGGAGTAATCCCGTAGTGTAGACATAATATAATCTCTCAGGGCTTCCCAAAATGGCTCTGGGGACCTCTGTCTTGTGTTTGGTATGCCCCCTGACCACATCCAGATAGATCAGAGATGCAGAACTTCTTCCAAGCTTCCTTCTTATAGCTGAAAACAGTCTGACAAGTGTTTTTGACACAGCATGGCTCCCTAGACTTCGCAATGTTGATCACTTGATGACCCTTGCTTTGAGGTTAACATTCTACTTCCTATGCATACACAAGTAATTCAGTTACAGTGATTTACATAATACAATTGCCGGCCATTCAGACGATTGTATATATTAAACAAATTCTCATCCAAATGCTAGCACAGCTTTTGATCTAGGGTTATCTAATCACAGGGCATACATAATACATACAGAATCAACAAGTTACAGACAATAGCACCACCATTAGCTTTTCACTAGTTTTCAAGCATTTAGAGCAAAGGCCATGTACATGTAATATGATAACATCGCCCCTTCGTTCTATTCTGACAGGTGAATGGGCCTGTGCCTTTGATTTGAGCTGGCTCCTGGGTAGGCAAAGTCATATTCTGGAATTAATTTTTTTTTAAAGAAATTTCTCAAGGACTTTTCCTCCCACAAGGTAATTTTGCCTTTGGAATTCTCTGCTCCAGGTGGCTGACAGATTCCACCATACTGGAATCCAACAAGAAAAGGACTGACAGTTACTTGGATCTCAGTGGGAACGTAAATGGTATTTGATCCCTCCCTGTAGGATACAGATAAATGAATCAGGTTGGGTTAAACGAGAACCACCACTACACCCCATTCCCAACCAGAATTTAGTTCATCCCTTGAGCTGGACACTTTAAGCTGTGGACGGTGCTCGCATGATGCTGCAGCACCCTTTTCCCCAAGGCTCCTGGAAGGGAGAAAATCTGAAGATGCTTCTCCTACAGCCTCTTACCAGATTCCTTCTCCCATTTCTTACCTGCCATGGCAGGTCTGTTTCAGATGAGGGGAGACAGTGGGACTCCTATCTCCCCCCGGCACTGGGGATGTGGAAGGTCTGTTGTCCCCATCTGCTGATTCCAGGGTGCTGATAGCCAGACACACTCTTTGCCCTCTTCTGACAGCTATTCCACTCTGGGGACAATGCCTACAGGTGACTTGGCACCTAGCGAAAGCCTCTTCTGCAAGAGCCCCCTGCTTTGCTTCCTTCATACGTAACAGGCAACTGCTCCTCCGGACTGAGGACACCACCATGAACTCCTTGCTCCCCATTCATACCACCACCTTGTCTTGCACAGACCTGATCCTACATGAGCAGTGGGGCCTAGAAATTTGGCAGCATTGGTAGCTGTGGCAAGTGCCCCCAATCCTTGTCCTAGAGGTGGTTGAAATATGGGGTGTAGGCTTTGGGCAGGAGTGGGAATTTCATGCAAACTGTTGATTTTTTTCTCATTTTTGAGAGAAAGTTTGAAATTTTGATAAATTTTCATTAAAAAAAAAGAATCAAGATTTGAAAAATGTCATCCAGTTCTACCTTGGCTGCAGAGACTCTGCCACCTAAATCCTCACAGGTATTCAGCACCGTCCTTCAGGAGGGACCCTACACTCACATATAGGAAGACAACAATGAACAAACCCTTTCCCCAGCTTCCAGCAGTGCTCAGGTGCGAGGTAATGGAGTTCAATAGAAGTTTCAGCATTCAATACTTCAGATAACACTATCGTCAGCAAGAAACAGAGAGGCTTAGTGACAGGATGCTAATACAAACACATTGCAAGGCCAACAGATTGGCAAGATAGAAACTCCATTTGCCAGTGCCAGTGACTTGGTGGAATTTAACTAAATGGATACAGATGACTCAGAAAAGAACTTGGATGACCCAGAATAGGGGCTGCAAAAAAACAAACAAAAAAGCCCACGCAACCTTCACTCATCGTGCATTAGCAAGATCTATAAATCGTGAACTTCCATGACCTCCAAATGGGGGAGTGGAGCAGTAAATACCAGGATCCCCGTATATGAAGTACATTGGGAATCTATGGAATAAAAAGCATTATAATTGTAAGATAATCATTTGTACTGCAGTAGGCCCTAAAGGCCCCAATTGAGACATGCTAGGCACTGTACATACACATAGTAAGAGACTAAGCTCTTTGGCGCAGGCACGCTCTAACAAACAAGACAGACAAGGAAATATGTTTAACAGAACGGGAACAGAGGCACAGAGAGATTAAGTGTCATTCCAAGACATGCAGGTTGCTTTGTGGCAGAACCAATAATTGTACGCAGATCTTCCAAGGCCCAGGCCAATGATTCACCACAGCTAATGATAAATGGATACTTTTATTTTGCTTTTTATTGCTACCGTCAAACAAGTTGGACGGGCCTTCACCAAAAACCATGGTGGACATTTAAAAAAATTAATCCAATGAACATGAATTGTATGTTGCTTGTCAGGTTTTATGACTTCAATGAATCATAGGTAGCGTGCCCCTGGAGAGAGAACAGGTTAAGAGCTTTAGGCAGGATTTAGACAGCTCTAAGCAATATAGCATGTGACATCATTCTCCTGATTCCTGCAAGGAACACGGGAAGCTCTTGGGATGTGACCCAGGCTTGCCTGGGTCAGTTGACTTGGGCTTGCGAGGCTCAGACTACATGGCTATCAAACTGCAGTGTAAACGTTCAGGCCCAAGCCCAAGCCCAGGCCCATGGTGGTTTATTGCAGTGTAGACATAACTTTATACTGCACACTAACGCTATGGAAACAATTTGGAGCCATATAATTTCTCTGAACAGTAATCTAAATTTATTGTCAATAAGAAAAAACCCTATCAAGAAATATAAAAAAGGGGAGAAATAAATAAATGTCTAAATCTAAAGCAGTTTATATGGGCCCTGTTACTGAGCATCTCCCAGCCTTTAACATATGTGTTCTCACACCATCCCTGTGATATAGGGATTATCCTCATTTTACAGCTGGAAAACTGAGGCACAGAGCGAGCCCAAGTGATTTCCTGATGGTCACAGAAGTCTGTGGCAGAACAGAACTGAACCTAAGCTAGACTAGTACCCCAACCACTAGCCCAGCTTTCCTGGAAAGTCACAAGAATCCCAGTATCTCCGGTCAGTGCAAGTTGTCTTCAAGCTCTGAAGTATTGTCTTCAATCTTTGAGGAGGGCGTGGGTTGTGACCCAAAAACCTTTTAACCGCGTACGTTTTCTCCCACTCACCCCCAAGGCAGTAAGTGGGCAGTTATATACCTATCACATTTCCCAAATCTAGATGGTTACTTTGTATTCAATTCTAATATATATTTAAATCATCTAAGACACAGACAAAACTGTAAAAAGCAGCAACATTTGGAAGGAAGAGGAAGCTGCAGAAAGGTAACAGTGAGCCCCAAGATAGAGCAAGAGGTTTGTGTGGGCAGTGTAGTATGGGGTGACGGGGCAGAGATGCCTATAAGTGGCCTTTCTGTTTAGGAAAAGCGGACTTTGCAATGATTAACGAGGCGTGTCTGAGGCCTATTCAGCAGCAATGAGAGTAATGTAACTATTAGCCAGAACCATCTGAACTGCTAAACAGCTTTCAGTGCTTGAACTAGCTTGACCTGTGGCGAACCAGCATGAACTGATAAACACCAGCAGGGAGACATCAACCAAAGGTTTGCAGGAAACAAATACAGACTGATTAAAAAGAGATAATGACTGAAAATACAGAACATACTTTAGTGAATTAAACACAATGGTCACATGATTAATAAGCAGCAAAGAGTCCCGTGGCACCTTATAGACTAACAGACGTATGGGAGCATGAGCTTTCGTGGGTGAAAGCTCGTGGGCGTGCATGCATCCAACGAAGTGGGTATTCACCCACGAAAGCTCATGTTCCAATACGTCTGTTAGGCTATAAGGTGCCACAGGACTCTTTGCTGCTTTTACAGATCCAGACTAACACGGCTACCCCTTTGATACATGATTAATAAGAGCTGTCTGAATACGTCACCTAATTATAAAGTTATACAAATTAAGCTGAGTGGACTGAGACAGTTTTCAGTTTTATACGTATAGTGATTTATAAAGGCAGTCAGTCGCTCTGCAGGGGCCCATCCTCCACTCTGGATGCTCTTACATCTGTTGTCACAATCTAATATAAATGTAATAATAAATAGCTTATCACCCCATGATGTTCCCAATAGAACTCTGAAAAAATTGTACAAATTACTCATTTCCACCATCCCTAAACTGTCTTCTCCTCAAATTCCTGCTAGAAAAACTGGGCCTTGCAGCATGTCTTGAAATTTAAAGAAAGGCTCTGGGGGGGTGGTCCAAATCCCAGGGCTAATGGGGCCTCAGAGATGCCAGCCACACTGTCCCATTTATACCATAGAATCACAGAAATGCAGGGCTGGAAGGGCCGTGGAGGGGTCATCAAGTCCAGCCTCGTGCACTGTGGCAGGCCAGGTGACCTGTCAGGGATGGTGTAGGTGTTTGTCTAACCCATTCTTAAAATACTCCAATGATGGGGATTCCACAATCTCCCTCAGAAGCCAATTCCAGAGCTTAACTATCCTTTTAGTTAGAAAGATTTTCCTAATACCTAAGCTAAATCTCCCTTGCTGCATATTTAGCCCATTACTTCTTGCCCTACCTTCAGTGGACGTAGAGAACAATTGGTGCCTGTCCTCTTTATAACAACCCTTGACATATTTGAAGACAGTTGTCAGATCCCCAGTTAGTCTCCAAAGCTATACATGCCCAGTTTTCCTAACCTTTCCTCACAGGTCAGGTTTCAAAATCGTTTTTGCAGCTCTTCTCTGGACTCTCTCATTCGTGCAGAGTACTGGGTCAAGTTCTGGCTGCCACAATTTAAGAAGGATGTGGACAAATCAGAAAGTTTTTCAGCTTAAGAGCCTCCATTGATCAACTGGGAAGCATGGCTCCCAGATAACTAGGCCTCAAACCATCCAGGGCTTTGACAAGCAAAACCAGCACCTTGATTTCCATTTAGCCCAGATTCTGAAGCACTGATGTAATACCCTTTTGATACACATGTGTGGGGCTGGTTTGGAAAGGGAATACATAAGGGAATAAAGACAGGAAAGGCAAACACAGTAAACATACAAAAACTCAGAGCAGTTCATTCCTAGCTTGATAATGTCAGGTAACCTTTGCTACTCAGGAGTTAATCTTGTTTATCTCGATGAACTGAGAACTGCTATTTGCCAATTGCCTGTACCCCTTATTTGCACTGTATTCTGGATTCTGAAATACAAAATAAATTCTGTGCTAGAACCCAGAATATAACCTCTGGGAACAACAACTGTTTTCCTGGTGGTTTGTCTCTCTGCCTTCTTTTCAGCATGGAGAAAGATGTTTGGAAATGGGAAGCTGCCACCAGGCCCTGTCACTCTTCCCATCCTAGGGAACCTGCTGCACCTGACTACTAAGAACTTGCCCCAAAGTATAGAGAAGATAAGCAGCAAGAGTCCTTCTTAGTTATTTTGTTGTAGGTGGACATAAAATTGAGTCTGATGCAAGTAGAACTGAGACATTTCCAAAGTTCACACAGTGTCAATCCCAAATAGTTCAACTCATCGTATTTCAGGCTTTAAAAAAAAATGGTTTTCACAAACATCCTTCATCTTGACTAAATAAACTGTTAATGCTCATATAATATTTGTATTACAAAACAATGAGGAGTCCGGTGGCACCTAAAGACTAACAGATTTATTTGGGCATAAGCTTTCATGGGTAAAAAACCCACCTCTTTAGATGCATGGAGTGAAAATTACAGATACAGGCATAAATATACTGGCACATGAAGAGAAGGGAGTTATTAACATGGCTACCCCTCTCATATTTGTATTACAGGGGATTTTATTCACAGTTAGCCCAGAATACACCCTCTCAGCTTTGCTCCAGAGTCTAAGGGTAGGTCTACACTTACCCGGAAGTGCTCGCTGTCGACTGCGGTACTCCAGCTAGACGAGAGGAGTACCGCGGAGTCGACGGGGGAGCCTGCCTGCTGCGTGTGGACCGAGGTAAGTTCGAACTAAGGTACTTGGAACTTCAGCTACGTTATTCACGTAGCTGAAGTTGCGTACCTTAGTTCGAATTAGGGGGTTAGTGTAGACCTGGCCTAAGACCTGATTTAAGCTGGTGCAAAACCTGGAAGCTAGAGCTATGGAGGGCCTGGGCCCAACTTCCAGTTGCATTCAAGCTGCTTTACACCCCTGGGATAGCATCAAGGGGCCATAAAGGCAGCATGAACCCTTTGCATTGCCACAAGGCTGTGAAGCACCCTTAGTAGTGAGTCAGGCACCTAATGTCTGTGTGCACCCAGCAGCCCTCAGTAAAGGATCCCTTTTGTGTTTATTAGCCATCAACAAGTTTAGGCTTGAAATTAGACGAAAGTTTCTAGCCATCAGAGGAGTGAAGTTCTGGAACAGCCCCCCAAGGGGAGCAGTGGGGAAAAAAAAAACCCTAACTGGCTTCAAGATTGAGCTTGATAAGTTTATGGAGGGGATGGTACCATTGGACTGCTACAATGGCATGTAGCCAATCTGTGACCGTGTAGTTGTTTTGGGCCATGGTTCGGCTCTCAGCGGGGCTGTGGGGTAGCCCACCGCCTCACTACAGTCAGAAAAGAGCCCCGAGACCTCAATCAGGGCGGGGCAGTAATCACACAGTCAGGCAAATACCCAGGTCTTTAAGCAGGGGCTGGGTCAGAGTTTGTAGCAGCCCAGGCCCTAGGTCAGGGCGGGGCAATAAGCCAATAGTCAGGCAAATACCCAGCCTCTCTAGGCCAGGGGAAAAAGGGGGAGTCTGCCACCCAAGGAGTGGGTGGCAGGGGGGACGCAGGCCCTCCCACTCCACTGCGTCCCAGCCCGGGGCCCTAGCAGCGACGGATGTTCGCTGCTATCAGTGGGGATCCTGGCCGCAACACACTGACATCGGCTCTGGCAGTGCAGCAGCCAGACTGGGTTCGGCTGACCCCAGGCTACTTCCACACTCCCCCTCGTATGGTACCTGGGCCGTCTTAGTGTGATCGGTGCTCTCCATCAGCATGGGCTCCTCGGGGTAGGTAGCGAAGGGCAGGCTCGGCTCCTCCTCGGGGTAGTTGGCATGGGGCAGACTTGGCCAGTCCTCCTCGGGGTACCTGGCACAGGGCAGGCTTGGCTCCTCCTCGGGGTAGCTGGCGAGAGGTAGGCTCGACCGGCCCAGTGAGTCAGCAGGCCACTTGCGGCCTGCGGCTGTTTCCTAAGCGGGAGCTCGGCCAGGGACGTCTGCTCTCTCCGCCGGCCTGGGCTCCACTGAGCTCTGCAGGCGGGCTTTTATACTTCCGGCTCTGGGCCGTGACCTCGGAGGGACGGGCGCCGGACCCGGTGGCTCCGCCCACGTTGGTAGTAGGGGAGGTTCGGCCCTCAGCGGGGCTGTGGTGTAGCCCATCGCCTCGCTACAGACTGCTACCAGCAAATATCTCCAATGGGGAGGGCTCTGAGTTATTACAGAGAATTCTTTCCCAGGCGACCGGCTGATGGGTCTTGCCTACATGTTTAGGGTTTAACTGATCATCGTATCTGGGGTCAGGAAGGAATTTTCCCCCTGGTGAGTTTGGCAGAGACCATGGGGGTTTTTCGCCTCCGTCTGCAGTGTGGGGCACAGGTCACTTGCAGGTTTAAACTACTGTAAATGGTGGATTCTCTGTAACTTGAAGTCTTTAAACCATGATTTGAGGCCTTCAGTATCTCAGCCAGAGGTTAGGGGTCTATTACAGCAGTGGGTAGGTGAGGTTCTGTGGTCTGTGATGTGCAGGAGGTCAAACTAGATGATCATGATGGTCCCTTCTGGCCTTAAAGTCTATGAGTCTTATTACACTTGAGCCTTGTCTTTTCTTCACAGCAAGGAACACTGCACTTTCTAGCTCCTACATCAATAACAATAATAACGGTTCTGCCAACCTTATTGGGTCCTCAGCAACACCTGTGTGAATTCCTGCTTCTTCTAGTTGTGCCTTGTGCAACCCCAGTGCTGTCCATGGATAAGCACGAGTCACTCGGTGTAGCTCAGTAGACAAATCTTGCTCATAATGTTATTTGGAACAGACTGTCACTTAGGGTACATCTACACTACAGGCCCTACAACTGCAGCTAAGTCGCTGTAGCAGAGACCCTGGGTATGTCTAAATTGCTTTGTAAAGCTGGGTCTGTGGGACCCAGGCATGTGGACCGGGTGTTTCTACATCTGCACTTGAGTGTCCACATTGAATGTAAACCTGGGCTTCCACCAGTAGACTCAGGTCTCTCAGCCATGCTAACGTGTCCATACTGCGCTCCGCAGACCTTCCAACTCAGGACTTATGGCTTGACCTGTGTCAGCAACTCCAGTCAGCGTAACTGAGAGCCTTCTGGTGTTCAGTCCTTTTGCAAATCAGGTCTCTTATTTATGTGCCTGAATAGGGCTTTAGGAACTTAACTTTCCTTTTGTTACTGGCTGGATTAAACCTTGTTGAAACTGGGGAGCATAATCACTGCCCTTCATTTAGGATCATTGTAAGAAGCCAATAAACTCCTTTATGGAACTACATAGTTGAAATAATAGGGGCTCCCCGACAAAGGGACACATGAGGCCACTCAGGAATTTGAACTCTGTGGGCAGACGGCTTGGCTGGGCATTGTTTTAGTTGGGGGGAAGGGGAAGACAGGCAGCAAGAAAACACCACAGAACAGAGACAGAAAAGGAGCTGAAAGCTAAGGCTACAACCTGAACAAGCACGTTGAGAGCATGGCCTTGAGAAAAGCCTAGAGAACTTTTGGGGTGGATTGTTGTCTGAAAGAGGCTTGGAACTGTGAGCAAAGAAGCTCTCCTGTTTGATTCCTCCTGCATTCAGGAAAACGGGACTTCATACATGCTTAGTAAATAAATAGGATTGCTCCAAAGATACCTGGCTCCATCATCAATTTCTCCTTCTCACATAAACAACCCACAGGACCCTAAAGTTTGGCTAACCACTTGGGACTCACTGTCTTTGAAAAATCTTAGTCTTTGGAAATACAAAGTCCCAACGAGGATGCCATCCATTCCTTAACTAGGCCACTGGCTCACGACGCATGGCTCTTAATGTCTCACTGCAAGAGTTGCTAAGCCAGTGTAAGATCCAGGATAGCAGGGCTGGAGAGACAAAGAAGGCCGGAGCAGTGACCATTGATAAATAGGGGCAAATGGAGATCAGCCCCGCCTATTAAATCCCCTCCTCCATTCCTTTAAAGAAACAAAAAGTCTTTGTAGCAACTGATTGCTTTTTCTCTCTTGCCTCCAGCTGCACAAAGCAGAGACCAGCCATGAGCAGAAGGGCTGCCGACTTCCAGACTATTCAGTGCACTTTCAGAATGCAGTCTGGACAGGGGAGGCTTCCAGCACCTATCACCTTCAGCCCAGCAGCACTCTAGACTGCAAATGACGGAGGGAGAGGCTTCCAGCTTCAAGCTCCCTAAGGGAGCTCTTCTCTCCATTGCATGGACAGAGAGAGGAGCTTTTGTGTGGTGCAGAACCACTGCAAAGTGGCTGGTTGGTTGATTTTGTTTAGGAGATCCGAAATGGTTTTGGGTGCATGTCAGAAATATTTTTGGAGGGCCACTGGAGATGTTTCTGGATTCTGTATATATCTAATTGCCAGCCCCAACCCCACCACTTATTCTAAGGGTATGTCTACACTACGGGATTAATCCGAATTTATATAATTCGAATTTTGGAAACAGATTGTGTAAAGCCGAATGTATCCGGCCACACTAAGCAAGTTAATTCGGTGGTGTGTGTCCATGTACCGGGGCTAGCGTCGATTTCCGGAGCATTGCACTGTGGGTAGCTATCCCATAGCTATCCCATAGTTCTCGCTGTCTCCTCTGCCCATTGGAATTCTGGGTTGAGATCCCAATGCCTGATGGGGCCAAAAACATTGTCGTGAGTGGTTCTGGGTATATCCTCCCCCCTCTCCAGGGAAGCAACGGCAGACAACCGTTTTGCACCTTTTTCCTGGGTGAACAGTGTAGATGCCATACCACGGCAAGCATGGAGCCCGCTCAGCTCAAGACAGCAGTCATGAACATTGTAAACACCTCGTGTGTTATCATGCAGTTTATGCTGAACCAGAACCTGCAAAACCAGGCGGCGAGGAGTAGGCTACGGCAGCGCGGTGGCAAGAGTGATGAGGATATGGACATGGAATTCTATTAAACTGCGGGACCCGGTGCTTTAGAGATCCTGCTGTTAATGGGGCAGTGTAGCAGGGTGGACACCTGCTCCTGCCTGGAAGGGCCTGGGATAGCCCAGGGAGCAGGCAGCTTGAAGGCTGAGCTGATTGGGGGAAGTGGCTGCAGCTGGGGCCATGCCCCAATCAGGCTTCAGATGGCCTATATAAGAGGCTGGGAGCCAGGAGCTCAGTAGGAATCTCTCTCTGCGTTCAGGGAGAGAAGGGCCTGGCTGCAGGGAGCTAGACATAGGGTACCTGTAGTAGAGCAGGGCTGGGGAAAGGCTGAGGAGCTGGGGAGCTCCAGCCTGGAAAGCCCCAGGCTGCGGCCTGGTATTAGGCCAAGGGGTACTGGGGGTTGCAGAGGGCAGCCCAGGGCTAGGCCAAGGCAGCAGGTCCAAACCCTCCTTGCCAGTGATGAGTGGCCTATACTGCAGTCTGCCCCAGGGAGCGGGAGCTAGTTGGTGACTGGCAGTGGCCTAGTGCTGAGGCAAGGTGGGGATAGTGGGTGGGGGTTCCCCAGGGAGGGGAGACCCAGATCTGTGGGGTACTGCCAGGGGGCAGCATCCCAGTAATAGGGGCACCTGGTCCTGGGAGGGCCGCGGGCGCCAGAAGAGGATAGGCGATCACCGGCTTGCAGAGGGCGCTCCAGAGGCTGGTGAGCTAATTCCCTGGATGACCAGCAGGAGGCACCGCAGGGGTGAGTCCGGATGTCTTACAGGCAGGTTATAGCCATGGAACGCCGATTCTGGGCCCGGGAAACAAGCACAGACTGGTGGTACTGCATAGTGTTGCAGGTGTGGGACGATTCCCAGTGGTTGCAAAACTTTTGCATGCGTAAGGGCACTTTCGTGGAACTTTGTGACTTGCTTTCCCCTGCCCTGAAGCGCCAGAATACCAAGATGAGAGCAGCCCTCACAGTTGAGAAGCGAGTGGCGATAGCCCTGTGGAAGCTTGCAACGCCAGACAGCTACCGGTCAGTGGGGAATCAATTTGCAGTGGGCAAATCTACTGTGGGGGCTGCTGTGATGCAAGTAGCCAAAGCAATCACTGAGCTGCTGCTACGAAAGTTAGTGACTCTGGGAAATGTGCAGGTCATAGTGGATGGCTTTGCTGCAATGAAATTCCCTAACTGTGGTGGGGCGATAGATGGAACCCATATCCCTATCTTGTCACTGGAGCACCAGGGTACCCAGTACATAAACCGCAAGGGGTACTTTTCAATGGTGCTGCAAGCACTTGCGGATCACAAGGGACGTTTCACCAACATCAACGTGGGCTGGCCGGGAAGGGTTCATGACGCTCGCGTCTTCAGGAACACTAATCTGTTTAAACAGCTGCAGCAAGGGACTTACTTCCCGGACCAGAAAATAACCGTGGGGATGTTGAAATGCCTATAGTTATCCTTTGGGACCCAGCCTACCCCTTGATGCCATGGCTCATGAAGCCATACACAGGCAGCCTGGACAGGAGTCAGGAGCTGTTCAACTACAGGCTGAGCAAGTGCAGAATGGTGGTAGAATGTGCATTTGGCCGTTTAAAAGGTCACTGGCGCTCGTTACTGACTTGCTCAGACCTCAGCCAAACCAATATCCCCATTGTTATTGCTGCTTACTGGGTGATCCACAATCTCTGTGAGAGTAAGGGGGAGACCTTTATGGCGGGGTGGAAGGCTGAGGCAAATCGCCTGGCGGCTGATTATGCGCAGCCAGACACCAGGGTGATTAGAAGATCACACGAGGAGGCGCTGCGCATCAGAGAAGCTTTGAAAACCAGTTTCATGACTGGCCAGGCTACGGTGTGAAAGTTCTGTTTGTTGAAAACCCGCCCCCTTGATTGACTCATTCCCTGTAAGCAAACCACCCTCCCCCCTTAAATCATAGCTTGCTTTTAAAGGAAATAAAGTCACTATCGTTTAAAAATCATGCATTCTTTATTAATTGATTATAAACATAGGGAGAGAACTGACAAGGTAATCTGGATGAGGTTTGGGAGGAGGATAGGAGGGAAGTAAAAGGCCACTGAAAAAATTCAATATAATGACAGCCTTTTGGTTGGGCTGTCCACTGGGGTGGAGTGGGAGGGTGCTCGGAGCCTCCCCCCCCCCCCCGCCCCGCGTTCTTACACATCTGGGTGAGGAGGATTTGGAACATAGTGAGGGGGGAGGGAGGTTATACAGCGGCTGCAGCGGCAGTCTGTTATCCTGCTGCCGTTTCTGAAGCTCCACCAGACACCGGAGCATGTCCGTTTGATCACGCAGCAGCCCCAGCGTTGCAGCCTGCCACCTCTCATCTCGAGCGTCCCTCATGACCTCACGTTCACTAGCATCTTTCCTGTATTTAGATACCGTGTCCTTCCACTAATTCAAATGAGCTCTTTCATTGCGGGTGCATTCCATTATTTCCGAGAACATCTCGTCTCGCGTCCTCTTTCTCCGCCGCCTTATCTGAGATAACCTTCGGGACAGAGGAGGGAGGCTTGAAAAATTTGCAGCTGCTGGAGGGAGGGTTGAAAAAAAGGAGAGAAGTTTTTAAAATGATACATTTTACAGAACAATGCTTATACTCTTTCATGGTGAACAACACTATTCACATTACATAGCACATGTGATTTCAGTACAAGGTCGCATTTTCCATCTTAATATTGAGTGCCTGTGGCTTTGGTGTTAGAGATCACAGACGCAGGTCCGGGCAACAGAAATCAGCTTGCATGCGGCCATGGTAAGCCATTGTCTTTTGGCTTCTGCACCCTCCTTTCCCACATACCAAGCAAAGCCCGTTGACTGGTGCGATTTTCCAGTTAACCTTCAGCAACAGAAAACAAACTAACCCCCTGCATCCAATTCTCTGGGATGATCGCTTTATCCCTCCCCCCACCGCGTGGCTGGTATCAGGGAAGATCCCTGCAGAAACCAAACTAACCCCCCGCCCCTCTCTCCCGCCATGAATTGTCTGGGATGATTGCTGTACCCCTCCCCCTACCCCGTGGCTGGTAACAGGGAAGATCCCTGCTAGCCAAACGTGAAAAGCTCAGGGCCAATTCCCCCCCCCCACTCTCTCCCCCCCCCCACGCTTGGCTAACTGCAGGGAAGGATTTCTTTTCAGCCCCAAACAAACAGCCCAGTAGGAACGGCCACCTCTGACCCCTTAATTAAATTCCCGTATTTCAACCAGGTTACCATGAGCTATATCACGCTCCTGAGGATTACACAGCGAGATAAAGAACGGATGTTGCTTGAATGCCAGCAAACACCGGGACCATATGCTGCCAGGCTTTGTCATGCAATGATACCAGATTACTTGCTACTAGCATGGGGTGGTCAAGTGTCCTAACATGAAGGATGGAATAAGGCTGCACTGCCCAGAAACCTTGTGGCAAGGCTTTTGGAGTACCTCCAGAAGAGCTTCATGGAGATGTCCCTGGAGGATTTCCGCTCCATCCCCAGACACGTTAACAGACTTTTCCAGTAGTTGTACTGGCCGCGAATGCATCCCAAGTCCTCAGGGCAAAGTAATCATTAAAAAACGCTTGCTTTTAAAACAAGTTTTATATTTTAAAAGGTAAACTCATTTGAGGTCCCTTCCATGGGGTCATGGTCTTGGATACTGGCTTGGGAGTGTTGGAAGGGTACTTCAGTCAGGCTGAGAAAAAGATCCTGGCTGTTGGAGAGAACGGAGTGCTGGGTTCTCTCCGCAAGCTCGTCGTCCTCCTCCTGCTCCTCCTCTTCCCCGTCCACAGAATCCTCAGGTGTAGCTGATGAGATTATCCCAGCCTCGGAATCCACGGTCAGAGGTGGGGTAGTGGTGGCAGCCCCCCCTAGAATTGCATGCAGCTCGGCGTAGAAGTGGCATGTCTGCGGCTCTGACCCGGAGCGACCGTTTGCCTCCTTTATTTTTTGATAGGCTTGTCTGAGCTCCTTGACTTTCACGCGGCACTGATCTGAGTCCCTATTGTGGCCTCTCTCCATCATGCCCTTGGAGATTTTTTCAAAAGTTTTGGCATTTTGTCTTTTCGAATGAAGTTCTGCTAGCACTGAATCCTCTCCCCATATAGCGATCAGATCCAGTACCTCCCGTACGGTCCATGCTGGTGCTCTTTTTCGATTATCGGCCTGCATGGTTACCTGTGCTGATGAGCTATCTGTGGTCACCCGTGCTCTCCACGCTGGGCAAACAGGAAATGAAATTCAAATGTTCGCAGGGCTTTTCCTGTCTACCTGGCTAGTGCATCAGAGTTCAGATTGCTGTCCAGAGCGGTCACAATGGTGCACTGTGGGATAGCTCCCGGAAGCCAATACCATTGAATTGCAGCCACACTAACCCTAATTCGAAATGACAATATCGATTTTGGCGCTACTCCGCTCGTCGGGCTGGAGTACAGAAATCGATTTTAAGAGCCCTTTATTTCGAAATAAATGGCTTCGTTGTGTGGACAGGTGCAGGGTTAATTCAATTTAACGCTGCTAAATCCGAATTAAAGTCATAGTGTAGACCAGGCCTAAGTATATGCTGCCGAAAATACCCACATTTCCCTCTCATGGTCCTCACTAAACTAAGCAGAACCCACAATGAACAAAGGGTTATTTTTAATATTATTTCACTTGAGGCCCTCAGGTTCTTAAATTGGGGAAAGCCGACTGCTGCAGAGGAGCATGTGGATCGGACAGAGACTTCTCTTAGGGGAGAGTCTAATGATAGAGAATCTCCAGGTTATAGTCAGGAGCAGAGGATGGAGGAGGATAATGTAAGGGCCAGACCAGATGATAAACATTCACATAAAAAAGAATCTAACACATCAGAAAAGGGCAGACCAATAAACAGTGACAAGTTTTTAAAGTGCTTGTACACAAATGCTAGAAGTCTAAATAATAAGATGGGTGAACTAGAGTGCCTTGTGATAAAGGAGGATATTGATATAATAGGCATCACAGAAACCTGGTGGACTGAGAGCAATCAATAGGACACAATCATTCTGGGGTTCAAAATATATCGGAAGGACAGAACAGGTCGTGCAAGGGAGGGGGGGAGTGGCACTATATGTTAAAGAAAATGTAGAATCAAATGAAGTAAAAATCTTAAGTGAATCCACGTGTTCCATAGAATCTCTATGGATAGTAATTCCATGCTCTAATAAGAATATAACATTAGGGATCTATTATAGACCATCTGACCAGGACAGTGATAGTGATGATGAAATGCTAAGGGAAATTAGAGAGGCTATCAAAATTAAGAACACAATAATAGTGGGGGATTTCCATTATCCCCATATTGACTGGGAGCATTTCACTTCAGGACGAAATGCAGAGATAAAATTTCTCGATACTTTAAATGACTGCTTTGTGGAGCAGCTGGTACGGGAACCCACAAGGGGAGAGGCAACTCTAGATTTAGTCCTGAGTGGAGCACAGGAGCTGGTCCAAGAGGTAACTATAACAGGACCGCTTGGAAATAGTGACCATAATACAATAGCATTCAACATCCCTGTGGTGGGAAGAACATCTCAATAGCCAAACACTCTGGCATTTAATTTCAAAAGGGGGAACTATGCAAAAATGAGGGGATTAGTTAAACAGAAGTTAAAAAGTACAGTGACTAAAGTGAAATCCCTGCAAGCTGCATGGGTGCTTTTTAAAGACACCATAATAGAGGCCCAACTTCAACGTATACCCCAAATTAAGAAACACAGTAAAAGAACTAAAAAAGAGCCACCGTGGCTTAACAACCATGTAAAAGAAGCACTGAGAGAGAAAAAGTGGAAGACAAATCCTTTAGAAAGGCAAATCCTTCCTTTAAAAAGTGGAGGACAAATTCTAGTGAGGCAAATAGAAAGGAGCATAAACGCTGCCAAATTAATTGCAAGAATGTAATAAGAAAAGCCAAAGAGGAGTTTGAAGAACGGCTAGCCAAAAACTCCAAAGGTAATAACAAAATGTTTTTTAAGTACATCAGAAGCAGGAAGCCTGCTAAACAACCAGTGGCGCCCCTTGATGATCAAGATACAAAAGGAGCGCTTAAAGACGATAAAGTCATTGCGGAGAAACTAAATGGATTCTTTGCTTCAGTCTTCATGGCTGAGGATGTTAGGGAGATTCCCAAACCTGAGCCGGCTTTTGTAGGTGACAAATCTGAGGAACTCTCACAGATTGAAGTGTCACTAAAGGAGGTTTTGGAATTAATTGATAAACTTAACATTAACAAGTCACCAGGACCAGATGGCATTCACACAAGAGTTCTGAAAGAACTCAAATGTGAGTTGCGGAACTATTAACTAAGGTTTGTAACCTCTCCTTTAAATCGGCTTCTGTACCCAATGACTGGAAGTTAGCTAATGTAACGCCAATATTTAAAAAGGGCTCTAGAGGTGATCCCGGCAATTACAGACCGGTAAGTCTAGCGTTGGTACTGGGCAAATTAGTCAAAACAATAGTTAAGAATAAAATTGTCAGACACATAGAAAAACATAAATTGTTGAGCAATAGTCAACATGGTTTCTGTAAAGGAAAATCGTGTCTTACTAATCTATTAGAGTTCTTTAAGGGGGTCAGCAAACATGTGGACAAGGGGGATCCAGTGGACACAGTGTACTTAGATTTCCAGAAAGCCTTTGACAAGGTCCCTCACCAAAGGCTCTTAAGTAAATTAAGCTGTCATGGGATAAAAGGGAAGGTCCTTTCATGGATTGAGAACTGGTTAAAAGACAGGTAACAAAGGGTAGGAATTAATGGTAAATTCTCAGAATGGAGAACTAGTGGTGTTCCACAAGGGTCAGTCCTCGGACCAATCCTATTCAACTTATTTATAAATGATCTGGAGAAAGGGGTAAACAGTGAGGTGGCAAAGTTTGCAGATGATACTAAACTGCTCAAGATAGTTAAGACCAAAGCAGACTGTGACGAACTTCAAAAAGATCTCACAAAACTAAGTGATTGGGAAACAAAATGGCAAATGAAATTTAATGTGGATAAATGTAAAGTAATGCACATTGGAAAAAATAACCCCAACTATACATATAATATGATGGGGACTAATTTAGCTACAACACGTCAGGAAAAAGATCTTGGCGTCATCGTGGATAGTTCTCTGAAGATGTCCACGCAGTGTGCAGAGGCGGTCAAAAAAGCAAACAGGATGTTAGGGATCATTAAAAAGGGGATAGACAATAAGACTGAGAATATATTATTGACCTTATATAAATCGATGGTACGCCCACATCTCGAATACTGCGTACAGATGTGGTCTCCTCATCTCAAAAAAGATATACTGGCACTAGAAAAGGTTCAGAAAAGGGCAACTAAAATGATTAGGGGTTTGGAACAGGTCCCATATGAGGAGAGATTAAAAAAGCTAGGACTCTTCAGCTTGGAAAAGAGGAGACTAAGGGGGGATATGATAGAGGTATATAAAATCATGTGTGGTGTGGAGAAAGTGGTTAAGGAAAAGTTATTTACTTATTCCCATAATACGAGAACTAGGGGTCACCAAATGAAATTAATAGGCAGCAGGTTTAAAACAAATACAAGGAACAGCTTTCAGAGTAGCAGCCGTGTTAGTCTGTATCCGCAAAAAGAACAGGAGTACTTGTGGCACCTTAGAGACTAACAAATTTATTAGAGCATAAGCTTTTGTGTAGCCCATGAAAGCTTATGCTCTAATAAATTTGTTAGTCTCTAAGGTGCCACAAGTACTCCTGTTCTTTTTGCAAATACAAGGAAGTTCGTCTTCACGCAGCGCACAGTCAACTTGTGGAACTCCTTACCTGAGGAGGTTGTGAAGGCTAGGACTATAACAGCGTTTAAAAGAGAACTGGATAAATTCATGGTGGTTAAGTCCATTAATGGCTATTAGCCAGGATGGGTAAGGAATTGTGTCCCTAGCCTCTGTTTGTCAGAGGATGGAGAAGGATGGCAGGAGAGAATCACTTGATCATTGCCTCTTGGTCCACTCCCTCTGGGGCACCTGGCATTGGCCACTGTCGGTAGATAGGATCCTGGGCTAGATGGACTTTTGGTCTGACCCGGTACGGCTGTTCTTATGTTATGTTCTTATGTACAAACACCTAGGGAATGGAGGTTGTTTGTAACTCTGAAACGTTCATAACTCTGAACAGAACTTTATGGTTGTTCTTTCAAAAGTTTACAACTGAACATTGACTTAATACAGCTTTGAAACTTTAGTATACAAAAGAAAAATACTGCTTTCCCTTTTATTTGGCAGTTTACATTTAACACAGTACTGTACTGTAGTTGCTTCATCTTTTTTCTTTTTTGGTCTCTGCTGCTGCCTGATTACATACTTCTGGTTCCAAATGAGGTGTGTGGTGAGTTCATAACACTGGTGTTCGAAACTCTGAAGTTCTGCTCTATGGGAACATGATGTCCTTTTCATAGAGTCATTTATCTGACCAAGGTGTTTCTCCACCGACTGTTTATAAAAATAAAATACTCAGATCATCTTAAATGCAAAACTCAAATGCGATAGGTCCCAGCAGGAGACTGACCACTGTACCTTCCACAGTTTGCCACCAGATGGCATTGCTATCATCTACTTTAATGAGATCATGTCCCAGGCAGGAGCCAGCAGATACCTTCCCACATCTTAACCCTTCTCAGTAACTTGACATCATCCCACACTATCTGTGTTAGCAGTGTTGTTGTTGCTGTGTTGGTCCCAGGATATTAGACACACAAGGTGGGTGAGGTAAATAAATAGAAGTAAAAGATAATGAGACAATAAATGCTATTACCTCGCCTATCTTGTCTCTACTTTTTTGTATGTCACAGGTTGGGCTCTGTAACTAATAGAACAAAACTGAAGTTATTTTTTTCATGTACATCACCTCAGGATGATTTATACTGCTCCACAAAACACTTAGCTCAGAGTTAGTTTAATTAGAGGCATTCTTTATCAATGCAACTGGTAAAAATCAAGGAATTCATCAGTTGCAACATTAACATCCACACCCAGAGAAATTCAAATGCTTTAAGCCCCAAGAAACAGAACAACAGAATAGGATCATGCAACAGGATGCAGTATTGTATATAAAACCAAAAGGAAGACACTGTTTTCACCCCAAGGAATTTACAATATAATGGCCAGGCCCCTTGGCCTCATTCATGTGAACAGTGACAGTAAAGTCAATGGCTCTACTCCAATGAATAAGCTGCACAGACCATAGCTCTAAAAGATCAGACCAAACAAACAGGCATCAAAAATTGCAGCCGGTGCCCACACCCACGGGTCAAACAATGACCAGCTTCTTAAAGGGAAGCCCAGCCTGCTAATTCCCTGCAATATTTTGCAGCAACAGCTTCAGCAAAATATGTAAACTAAGTTGGTTACAGTCATGCTCCAATTCTTGCCTGTTAAAAAAAAAAAAAAAAGATGGCGACACTGAGCAGTGCTCCAAAGCCCTGCAGAAATGCTCGTGTAACCCCAGATTTAAGTGGGTTTGAACAAGTTGCCATGTCATGGCGCCCCTGAGTGAACACAGGGCAGCCCTGCAACCCAGTTCCATTTCCCCCTTCAAGAGGCTCCTGAGATAAACTCCACACAGGCTTTTCCCTGCTGTTAATGCCCTCTCCCAGGGTCTAATTTACTGGCAGAAAACAAAAAACTCAGTCGCAGGGCTTCTCATCTCCCCCCAGTCTGCTCTCTGCAGGAATTCCCTGCAGTCTCAGCCCCAGTACCCTCTGCTGGAGCCTACTCACTATTAGTAGCCTCTGATCTCCCTCAACAACCACCCACCCCTTCCTGCTGCTCTTTGTAGGGGATCCAGGGGACCCCTGTTCAGGTGTGCTTCCTTAATAATCAGGGTTGGCTGACCCCAGGCCTCTAGCCCGCAAAGGGCAAGCCACCCCGTCACAGTGGGCTACATATTGCTGAGAAAATAACTTTTTTTTTGCTCATGGGGCTAAATTCCTGTAGGTTTAAACAGGCACCAACAGCCTAAGCATGTGCTTGGGGTGGCACGGCATTCCAGCCCTTTGGGGCGGCACCTTTGCTTCAGCGGCGGCAGCACTCCGTTTTTTTTTTTTTAATTTTTGCTTGGGGCGGCAAGAAAACGAGAGCCGGCCTTAGGTTTAAAGCCAGCAATCACAAGGCTGTTCCATGCATTTCCACAGAACAACCAGCTGGTGTTTCATGTCGATGACGTGGTGAGAAGCACATTAGACTTACTTCTCATGGGAACGGGGACAACCAGCCCCACCCTGAAATATGGACTCCTGATCCTCCTGAAATACCCAGGGACTGAAGGTTAACACACACACGCACTCTGGCACACACACCTAATTGTACGTGTTGTGGAGATGTGGGTATTGCATGGCACAAGGGATCATCTCCAGAGCAGTGTTCAGGGAGAAGGGACGTGTGTGTTTGGGCAAGAGAAGCCTGCACTGGCACTACCTGAGCTGTTCCTGCTCTGTAGATAACAGGTACCTTCACATTGTAGGGCTGGCAGACCGACACCTTCACCTCAAATAAAGGCAAAGTCCTTTCATCTTTGGATTTAATCAGCTTGTAGGTGTCAGGATCATGAAAGGGTCTGAATCAAAGCTCTGCCGATGCTGGAGGCTATTCAAATTGCAGCAAATTCCCACCTCATGGGCTTCCTTCAAGCTCAAATTGATGTTTGGCTTTGAGAAAGGTGCTTTACGGCTGTCTTGCTTTACAGTTTATGTGCACGGGCAATGACATCACATTGTGCTCTATTCTGTAATATAACCAGGCATGAGTCATATCACTGCCCCGTAATTGCATTGTTGGCACTTTGTTCTAGGTATCATAGATAGTAGCTTCTAGAACATAAAATTAGCCAGGTTTGTACTATTGCCTGTCTGCATCTGCCTAAGCAGATATTGTGCAGACAAAGTGGCAAAAATTTGGGCAATTTGCTTGGAAGCACATTCTTTACAAATTGTCTTAAATGTCATTCATTTAATGACAAAGAAAATTCATTAAGAGGTTGACCGTGTGATTGGCCAAACGCAAATTCCTTGCATAGCAAATCAAAGCCACATACACTGCGTGGACACCATGGTACATGAGATTGAGGTTCATCTCTGTCGTCCCCCTGAACGTTCCACGTGCTGCAGTGAGAAACACCCAATTCAGACAATACATTATCCCCAAGGTCAGTTCTTCTTATTCTGGTAGTAACTAGGCACCTGTCATGGGTCAGGTACCCATTGTGCTAGGTGCTGTACAATCATATAAAAAGAGAAGCACCTGGCTGAGAAGAATTTACAATCTGAATGTCTACACTACAGAGCCAATGTGGGCATAGCTATGCTAGCAGAGTTCCTGATGGAGACACAGTGTATACTGACCGAAGGAATTCTTCTGGCACCAGAGTTGTATCTACACTGCACGAGATTAGATAAACCAGCATAGTTGCATCTGCACTGGAAGTTTCGCCGGCATCATTGTGCCAACTAGGGCATGTGATTTTTTTCACATGTCTGGCCAACATAGCTATGCCAGCAAAATTAATTTTGTAGTGTAGACAAGTCTCAATCTCACTGGGCAGCAAGGGGACACCCCCCACCCACCCACAGCAGCCCAGCCATGGCAGGCAGCGTGGGAAGGCAGGGGGACCCCCCCTCAGCAGCCCAGCCATGGTAGGTGGCAGGGGACCCTGCAGCAGCCCAGCCATGGTAGGGGAGGACAGAGGGACCCCCCACAGCAGCCCAGCCACGGCATGTGGCAGGAACCCCCCACCAACAGCCCAGCCATGGCAGGTGGTGGGGGAGGGCAGGGGGACCCCACAGCAGCCTAGCCACTGTGAGTGCTGGACCCTCCTCCCTCCCCGTTTTGTCAAGGATATTTTTAGTCAAAATCATGGACGTCTGTGAATTTTTGTTTATTGCCCATGATCTGTCCATGATTTTTATTAAAAATATCCGTGACAAAATCTGAGTCTTAGTTAGCAGTGGTTCACATTCAATCTGGAAGGGCATATCCAGTGTGGTCCTGCAGGGATCAGTTCAGGGTCCAGTTCTGTTCAATATCTTCTTCAGTGATTTAGATAATGGCATAGAGAGTACACTTATAAAGTTTGCGGATGATACCAAGCTGGGAGGGGTTGCGAGTGCTTTGGAGGATGGGATTACAATTCAAAATGACCTGGACAAACTGGCAAAACAGTCTGAAGTAAACACGATAAAATTCAATAAGGACAAATGCAAAGTACTCCACTTAGGAAGGAACAATCGGTTGCACGCATACAAAATGGGAAATGACTGCCTAGGAAGGAGTACTGCGGAAAGGGATCTGGGGGTCATAGATCACAAGCTAAATATGAGTCAACAGTGTAACACTGTTGCAAAAAAAGCAAACAACATTCTGGGATGTATTAGCAGGAGTGTTGTAAGCAAGACACGAGAAGTAATTCTTCTGATCTACTCCACGCTGATTAGGCCACAACTGGAGTATTGTGTCCAGTTCTGGGCACCACATTTCAGGAAAGTAGTGGACAAATTGAAGAAAGTCCAGAGATGGTCCAGAGAAGAGCAACAAAAATTATTAAAGGTCTAGAAAACATGACTTATGAGGGAAGACTGAAAAAATTGGGTTTGTTTAGTCTGGAGAAGAGAAGACTAAGGGGGGACATGATAATAGGTTTCAAGTACATAAAAGGTTGTTACAAGGAGGAGGGAGAAAAATTGTTCTCTTTAACCTCTGAGGATAGGACAAGAAGCAATGGGGTCTCCACAAAGGTAAGTTACTCAGGTTTTGGCTTCAGCCCCAGATGGCAGGACTTCAGATTTCTGCCCTGGGCCCCAGCGAGTCTAACACTGGCCCTGCTTTGCGGCCCCCTGAAACCTGGTCATGGTCCCCTCGAGGGCCACGGACCTCTGTTTGAGAACCACTAACCTATCAGATAAAAGCCTGTGCATACACAGATAGATAAAGAGATGTTTTTTATTTAGAGGGTTATATTTAGTTAAGTATAGTTAATAGTAAGTTATAGTGTGTGTGTTCGAATCTTTTTTTTTTTTTTTTAGTATATATATTCTTCATATATTTAATGTGTAAGCAGGGTCTGAATGAATTCTTCCCTGACAGCGAGCTGGAAGGGGGAGAGACTTCAAGAGCAAACTGTATTTACATGAACACATCTACTCTGCTTAGATATTCAGTAGATAAAGCGGTGTTGCTCAAAGTAATCAACTTTGGCTGGCGTTGGGTTACAAATTACTTTGGTACTGAATGCAAAGGTAGTGAAATGCTATTACAAATGTTGTTGTCATTATTGTATGAATAAAGGGGAACAGAATTGTGCTTAACCTGTCCCAAATGAGTGGGACATCCTCAGCTGAAAGGACCTTGTTAAGCCAGGGGCTCAAGTAAAAGGGGTGGGGATAGGTGCCCCAGCCAGGGAATGTGGACTCTCCCCAAGGGTCTGTGGTCTAGGTTTAACCTGTTTCTCCTCACTGTTCAAAGACAGAGCTAAATAGGCTTCATTAGGAGCTGCTTTGTTATTTTAAATGCTCGATTAGAGCTGAAATCAGTTGTGGTGGGACTATGTTTCTGCCCAGCCTGCTAAGAGCTAAAAATCATGAACAGACTTTTTAGTGTTTATATATATATGTATATATACTTTAAAAAAAAAAGAGTTGGCAGATGTGATTGCAGAGCCATTGGCCATTATCTTTGAAAACTCATGGTGATTGGGGGAGATCCCGGATGACTGGAAAAAGGCTAATGTAGTCCCCATCTTTAAAAAAGGGAAGAAGGAGGATCCAGGGAACTACAGGCCAGTCAGCCTCACCTCAGGCCCTGGAAAAATCATGGAGCAGGTCCTCAAGAAATGAATTCTGAAGCACTTAGAGGAGAGGAAAGTTATCAGGAACAGTCAGCATGGATTCACCAAGGGCAAGTCATGTCTGACTAACCTAATTGCCTTCTATGAGGAGATAACTGGGTCTGTGGATGACAGGAAAGCAGCGGATTTGTTATTCCTTGACTTTAGCAAAACTTTTGATACGGTCTCCCACAGTATTCTTGCCGGCAAGTTAAAGAAGTATGGGCTGGATGAATGGACTATAAGGTGGATAGAAAGCTGGCTAGATCGTCGGGCTCAACGGGTAGTGATCAATGGCTCCATGTCTAGTTGGTAGTCGGTATCAAGCGGAGTGCCCCAAGGCTTGATCCTGGGGCCAGTTTTGTTCAATATCTTCATTAATGATCTGGAGGATGGCGTGGACTGCACTATCAGCAAGTTTGCAGATGACACTAAACTGGGAGGAGTGGTAGATACACTGGAGGGTAGGGATAGGATACAGAGGGACCTAGACAAATTAAAGGATTGGGCCAAAAGAAACCTGATGAGGTTTAACAAGGACAAGTGCAGAGTCCTGCACTTAGGACGGAAGAATCCCATTCACTGTTACAGACTAGGGACAGAATGGCTAGGCAGCAGTTCTGCAGAAAAGGACCTAGGGGTTACAGTGGACGAGAAGCTGGATATGAGTCAACAGTGTGCCCTTGTTGCCAAGAAGGCTAATGGCATTTTGGGCTGTATAACTAGGGGCATTGCTAGCAGATTGAGGAACGTGATTGTTACCCTCTATTCGACATTGGTGAGGCCTCATCTGGAGTACTGTGTCCAGTTTTGGGCCCCACACTACAAGAAGGATGTGGAAAAATTGGAAAGAGTCCAACGGAGGGCAACAAAAATTATTAGGGGGCTGGAGCACATGACTTATAAGGAGAGGCTGAGGAAACTGGGATTGTTTAGTCTGCAGAAGAGAAGAATGAGGGGGGATTTGATAGCTGCTTTTAACTACCAGAAAGGGGGTTCCAAAGAGGATGGATCTAGACTGTTCTCAGTGGTACCAGATGACAGAACAAGGGGTCTCAAGTTGCAGTGGGGGAGGTTTAAGTTGGATATTAGGAAAAACTTTTTCACTAGGAGGGTGGTGAAGCACTGGAATGGGTTACCTAGGGAGGTGGTGGAATCTCCTTCCTTAGAGGTTTTTAAGGTCAGGCTTGACAAAGCCCTGGCTGGGATGATTTAGTTGGGAATTGGTCCTGCTTTGAGCAGGGAGTTGGACTAGATGACCTCCTGAGGTCCCTTCCAATCTGATATTCTATGATTCTATGACTGACCTGCAAAGGTCACCGCAGATAAGAAGGTGACTGACAGGTCAGTGGGAGCAGCAGGAGGCCATCAGGAGCAGCCAGTGGAAGCAGTGAGCCGGCAGCAGCGGCCGGTGGGACCCTGGCCAGTGTAGCGACGAGCCGGCAGCCGGCATGAGCGGCCAGCCGGGGCAAACACTCAGATGGCGGAGCAAGCAAGGTGCCTTCTTCCCTGGGTGGGAGGTGAACTCACAGAGATGTACCTCTGAACCCTGGGTCCTCACTGACCAAGGACAACCCACTTAGAGTGGGGTCTGGTGAGGGAGCAGAAATGGGTACAGTAAAGGAACTTTTGGTTGTAGGATTCAAGAACATGAGATGGAAGGCACTGCCCCACACACTCTGGGTGAGTGTCCTGCTCACAGTTTTATGTTTATGAATCCTGCTTGTGGCACTTTCCCTAATTAAGGTTGGGTGACTTCTTGCCTTTCATTAAAAGTTTCTTTTCTACACTCAGACTCTGTGCTTACGAGTGGGGAAGTATTGCCTCTCAGAGGCGGTGTGTAATTTTCCCAAGTTACTGGGTGGGGGCTCGAACCAGTTCTGTGTTGTATTGTTGAAAAGGAACCTCTAGATATTGAACTTGGCCCTGGTTGCTGCTGGCTCCACCTGGCAGAAGGGTTAAAATGTTATTCTAGGTAGGTGGAATCCAGGTCTCTTTGTACCAGTTTAAATAGAATCCCTGTTATATTATTCTTTTTTCAGACAGTTCTACTATCCTGCCTACCATTAAACAACCTTTTATCACAGTGTAATCCCCGCCCGTCCCAGTTCTCACCTGCTGAGTAAATTATACCACCGCTGTGATGGACCATTGCTAAATCCTGGTCAGTGGTTTGGGGATAGGGTGCCCTTTGGATGTATTTCAAACTATAACAAGAAACCTACTCAGAGGTCAGTTTACACAAGGCAGGGGTGTCGGTGTCAGCGCCCCCTGTACTGGGAGGAGCAGGCACAAGCTAAAGGGGATGAGCTGTTGAGTGGGGGCAGCAGGGGCTCTTGGGGAGAAAATGAGGGGCTAATGGGGGCAGCAGGATCTCTTGGGAAAGCAGAAGTTGAAATGTGGGGTTAGGCTTGGGCCAGGGACTGAACTTAGAGGGTTGAGGTGCTGGAGGGGGCAGGCCCAGGCTATAGGGGTTGATTGGGGGTGGCTAACGGGAAGCAGAACAATGAGGGAGACTCCACCAAACCCCACTCACCTCCAGGCTTCCCTGGGCCAGTTTTAGGGCAGGTGAATAAAGTGGATGCCCTGGGCACCAATTTCTGGGGGTGGTGGCACCATACCTCTGTGCTGCTCAGCTGTTGTTTTTTTTCCCTCACCACAGCTGCTCTGAGTAGGGTGACCAGACATCCTGATTTCATTGGGACTGTCCCAATATTATGGGCTTTGTCTTCTATAGGATCTTATTACGCCCCACACCTATGCTATCTGGTTACCCCAGCTCCGAGGGGAGTGCTGAAAACCTTTTCTGCCCAGTCCCAGTCCCGAGCAACCTCCCAGCATTCCTCCGAAGCCATAGCCACACCCACCCCAAACACCACAGGGGTCCAATAATCCTCAGGCCCCCTCCTGCCCAGACACCACATCTGCAGTTACATCTTGCTCCCCACAAGACTCCCCTCCCCCCCCCCGCCCACACCCTTCTGAGGGAAACAAGGAGTCAGGTCCTGCCTCCCACTGTTTGAAGGGATCCTGTGAGAGAAATCTGTGCCACGCATGGAGCTGCATAAATCCTGGCAGCTGTGCAGGGGTGGGGGATGACTGATGAGGAAAAGCAAAGAGAAGGGATTCCTCAAAGGAAGGGGCAACAATAAGAGATTGGAAGCGGGAGAGAGAGGGCACTTGATGAATGAGGGTGCAGGGAATGTTCCTCCAGGGATAGAGTAGAAGGCATGAAGCCGACAGCTGTGGAAGGAGGAGTGATGGGAGAGGACAGAGAAGCTAGTAGGAAGGGAGGTTCTAACCTATCTCCTAAGGGTGATGTATGTACGAGGCCCCATGGTGTAAGAGTCTCTAAACATAGGGTAACGCATCACGCTCATCATCCACCTTTCCATCTTCCCATACCCTGTGTGTGTAATGTAAGTGAGGTTTTTTCCTTGCATTAATCCTGTCAGAAGGGGTCCACTTCATGAGTCATCTCCCTCCAAAGTGCTCTGTTCAGTGCCATATCCTCTATCACACCACATGCTAACATGCCTTCCTTTAGGACATCCCATGATTTCTTGGATCAGCTTCTTCTCTTTTCCCGTCAATCTTGATCTCTTGAACTCTCTTACCCATGTAGTTGTCAGGACCGACCCATCTGAGCCTGAACTCCCTCATTTTTTCATTCATGGATGTTACTTTGAGCATGTCTAACATGCACATTCCTCGGGTGGTCTTTCTCACTTAGACCACTCATCCAGCTCAACATTTACATTTCTGGGGAATGGATCATTTGCTCATGTTTCTTCTTTGTTGCCCAACACTCACTGCCGTACAGTAAACGTCGATGAACCAGTTTTATAGACCTTCTCTTTTAATCTTACTGGTATCTTCCAATTACATGCTATGCCATTTATCTCTCTCCATTTGAGCGCCATTTGAGTTCTACATGTCATAAAACTGGGTTAAATAGTGACACTAAATAAATACTAGCAGTTGAAAGCCTGTGCTGTCGCACAGGAATAATTCCTAATGTCTAAGCCAAAAATGTCTGAGAACTTAAAAACTGCACTGTAACAGGCAGCACATCCAAATGATGACTGAAAGGAGAGATACTCTAAACATCAAGAGCTCTCAGCCATGCTTGTAGCTGTTTCCTTCACTTCACACTGACTCTACAGACATCCTCGGCTTGGATGTGATGTTTGGGGTTATTGTGTATGTTGGTTGTGTTGCTGTGTTGATTTGTGTGTGGTTGTGTTGTGCTGGGAGAGCTGTGTGGATTTGCACAGGGGGCATCTGGGCCTACGGGTGTGTCAGCTAGTCCAAGTAATCCACCCTCTATGCAGTCTTCCTCATACAACCAATTAATTTGTTGCATGCAAGTTAGCTGTAGAATAAAGGTGGTGACTGGTTGAGTTTCCCTGGATATCACAATGGTCTAGGACTCTAGGACTCTTGGCAGGGCCTAAATACACGCTTTACTGAACTCATGGGAGTAATTCATAAATTCAAAATGGCTGCGAACTTAAAAACTGGATGGTAACAAACCACAAAACCTGATTATTCTACCGGGTGATATTCTGAACAAAAGGAGCTCAACCACGCTTGTTGTCACTTCCTTCCCTTCCCACTGACTCAGCAGACATTTTAGGTTTCAGAGTGACACACAGAATGACATTCTTGGAATCTTATTTTATAGATTTAAGACTCCAGAGGTGAGTTACAAAAATTATAGAAAATCTTTATGAAGAGTAAAAGATTAATCCTACTGAATTTATTTGAACCTTAGGTAAAGTGGGGAGTGCGAACGCCAGTTCAGTCCCCTGCCACAGAAACTCTCCCCACCGAAGCAGAACGTCATCGTCATAATTCACTATCATTGTCTGAACAAACCCAAAGTGCTGGACATTGTTACTAGCTCCTTGTGAACAGAGCAGCCTTTACAGCTGTCAAAGAAGCTTTCATGGTTGTCAACCACACCACAAATGAACTAAAAACAGCTTATGTTGAGAACAGATTCACACCTGAGCCCATTTGAGAACACTGCAGGATTATTGTACATGCCATTAGAGTCAATTATGTAGTTATTTTATGGTATAACACTTAATGTTGTTAAATCCTAGTTACTTAAAAAGTTGACTAATTTGTCTGTTCATTTCCTGGCAATTAGTTAATTTCTGTCACTGTATTAAGGAGTTCAAGATCACAGACAATCAAATTAATCACCTCAGGAAATGGAGGTGACTTTTCAAGGTATTTACCGAGGAATAACAATGAGCTGGTAGGACATTGGGGCATTTGAGGTTAATGTCATTGGAGTTATATCAATATCCTTGGGGTCAATGAGAGGCTTCAAGGTAAAGTTCTGCAAAATCGTTGTCAGTAGCAAAAATAGCTGCATCCGAGCCAGACCCTCTCCCACGCAACTCCGTTTCCCTGCAATGAAAAAGGAATATTGAAGAGATGCTGGAGATCTTTCTTTGCAGCATTTTACATGCTGTTTCTATGGACGGAGAATAATGGAAGTCACTCCAAGTTCAGGATGGTAGGAAAGCATTTGGGGCTTAAGAAGCCATTCAAAGATTGTTTTAAGGTTTGAGTTCCATATATAAAGTGGTCTTTTTAAATCTAGTTTGTGGAGAGGGTTGGGAAGATTTGAGGAATAGCTTATGCACTTCTCAAGTTGGCTAATAAGTGTTAAGGGGCAAGTAATGTGGTGGTTATTAAGTAACAAGTAAGGAGGTGTGGGCAGGATCATGAGTAGGTGGATGAAGGAATAATTGATCATGCATTCATTTACACCAGACAGACACCAGAAAAGCATGAAGTTACCAAGCAGAGCAAAGAGAGGAGTATGTGTAGTGCGTCTGAAAAGTCACTTCAGACAGCTAGCAGGAAGTAACACGGCTTAAAGACTGATAGATGTTTTACTAGCGTGAGAGACTCTTCTTCATGGACCACCTGAAAACCCTCTGCAGACAATGTGAGCCAGTAGAGTCATCAAGGCAAAGCTAGAAGACAGTCTGAGATCTGAAATAAACATGGATAACTTTACCTATAGAAAAAGGCATGAAGAAGTCACTGTTCTTGAAGGCACCATTTTCATCCAAGAAATGCCCTGGGTTAAATTGCTCAGGCTTTGGAAATTCCTTGCTGTCATATAGGACTGACTGCAGTACAGGGAATATAGTGGTGCCCTAAATTAGTAAACATATAAACAGAGTTAAAGTGGATACTATCCAAAGCAGAGAAACCTTCAAAATTCAGAGCTGGACAGTGGGACCCATCTTGATTTTTCTTTATTTCCTTGCAGCTCCTGAACTTCATGTTTTCATCCAGAAGTAGAAATGTTAAAATTCCATAAGAAGAGCTAATCCCACTGAAGTCCCATCCACAGGGAAATCCTGAAATCTCTTCAGAGAGGTTGTTCCTATCTGATCATTATCCTGAATTCAACATCAAAAAGTATGGGGAGAGTTTGGCTAAGATCTAGAAGTTTCACTTGCACCTCTGAGCTGATGCTCTGAAGCATTTGAGGTTTCCTGGTCAAGATACCGTATTCATCACACCAACAGTTTCCCCATAATTCATAATTAAGCTAAAAGCCCCATGCAATTTTACAGTGAAACTCAGTCAGCAACTCCGCCCCTGAGTATGGTGAGTTCTGGTGCATTTTAACACCTCAACCGGTGCAGAGTTTGGTGGAGATTAGAACTGGGTAAAATTTATCCACCAGAAATGCAGTTTCAGATGATACAAAACTATTTTCAAATTTGACCCAATTAGTTTTATCTGGGGAAAAGTTATTTGCTTCAGAAAACACATATGAGTCAGGGTGTGTGTCTCCCTATAACTTTTAGGCCTGAAGCTAAGGTACTTGGGATGTGAGAGATGCAAGTTTGAATCCCCAATTTAGAGCAGCAATTTGAACTCAGATCTTCCCCCCATCCAAAATGCGGATTTTAACCTCCAAGCTCTCAGATATTCCAGGATAGGCTCCTTTCAATCTGTCCTTATGAAGCTGTTCCACTTTTTATTATCATTTAAATATCCACTGACCAGTGAGAATGACTCTATAGCCTGGTGAGAAAGGCACTCATCTGGGAGGCAGGATATGTGGATTCAAATCCCTCCTCTGAATCAAGCAGAGGGAAGATTTCAATCCATATTTCTTACCTCCCAGGTTTTTGGCCTAATGGGGGTGGGGGGAGGGGGCGGGAGAGGGGGAAGAGCTGCGCTTGAGTCCCTGCTTCACTGAATATTTAAGTATTGATACAAAACAGAATAGCTTCAGCAAATGAGATTGAGGACTCACCCCAGCATAGTCTATAGCCTGTTGTTTAGGATACTCACTGGGGAAATCTGAGTTCAAGTCCCGGCTCCAGAGTGGAGGTACAAATCTAGGTCTCCCACATCCCAGGAAAGTGCCCTATCCACTGCGCTAAAGCGTTAAAGAAGGGGGATAAAACCCACACCAAGATTTCTGAAGTAGACCAGATTTTTCCAACTTGCTGACAAATTGCAAAGATTTTCAGAAGTTAAATGAATATTTTTTTCTGATTTTTTTTGGTTTGCTGGCTGAACTAAGTTCAGTAACTGGCATCATCTGACTAACAGTAAGAGCCCGACTCCATTTTACAGAAACCTCAGCCTTGAAGCGTGGTTTGTTTTGTGGTGTGTATTTATCTGTACTGGTTTGCATTCAATTCCAGAAATGGGCAAAGGTGTGGGGAGCTCTGATACTTTTTAAACTTATTCATTCATTACTCATTTGCATGCGCTATTTTGTTTTGATTTGACCGAACAGTGTCAAGAAGTTTCCCCAGAAACACCCCCCTTTGGCCTCAAAAAAGATTGCACGCATTGGTGTGATACCAAAATCTTAGCTGCACATCGTTGCTAAAGTTATTCTCTATTCCGTATCTTACTGCTTCGCAACTAGGCTCTCAAACCCTCTTCTGGATGGAAACCCTAACCTGCAGACTATGAAAGTCTGTTCAGCTGCATACAGGGGCTTGGAAAGTTTCAATATAATTGGTACATTCCTGGCAATTATTTAAAACTCCCATCACACAAAAACTGGCCAAACTATTTCTATTGTGAACAATTCAAAATTAAAAAGAGAAAAAGGCAGAAGAACTGGCCTTTTCACAGAAACACAGAGAACTGACCTTGGGGATAATGTATTGTCTGAAATGAGTGTCTCTAGTCACAGCACGTGGGATACCAAGAGGGGCAAGAGAGACGAATCTCTGGGTCTCATGGACCACAGCATCTGTGTAGGGCATCTGGCTTCGGTCCGCCATGCAGGGGCTTCGGCTTCGGCCGATCACACGGTCAATCTCTTTGTGAACCTTCTCTGTCATCAAATTAATGAAGTTTAACATGAAGACTAAACAACGGGATTCCCATAGATTTGCCCAACAGTCTGTCTCTCTGCCCGCAAAACACAAGTCTCAGCAGATGGACATTGGGAATATAACAAAACAGGTGAAATTTTGTGTTACAGAAACTACTGTGCTTCGCAGCTATGACAAAGGGCCAACAATGTAATTACAGGGCAATGATATTGTTCATACCTGGTTCTGTTACTAACTAGAGCACAGTGTAAAATTATCACCAGTGCATCTAAATATCTACTAAGCAAGAGAGTTCCAAAGCATCTCCCCGCCCCCGGCCATTTGCTAATATGAAATTGGAATTAGCACTGGATATAGCTGGGTTTTTTAGCACTGGCAGAGCTTTGATTTAAGCCCTTACATGATCCTGTCCTCTGTAAGCCCATTAAATCCAAAGGCAAAACAACTTTGCCTTCATTCAAGGGGAAGGGACCTGTTTGACAGCCCTGGAATGTGAAAGCATCTGTTACCCACAGAACAGACACAGCCTGGTTAGTGGCAGTGCAGGCTTCTCTTTTACAAACACTGCAATTAAACACCCGTGGCTGGCCATGTCAGCTGACTCAGGCTCGCAGGACTCAGGCTACGGGGCTGTTTAGACGTTAGGGCTCAGGCTGGAGCCAAGGCTCAGGGACCCCAGGAAGAGGGAAGATCCCCAAGCCAAAACATCTAAACTGCAGTTAAACAGCCCCGTAGCCCAAGCCCTGTGAGCCAGACCCAGCTGACCCGGGCCAGCCACAGATGTTTAATTGTAGTGTAGACATACACATACACTTCCCTTATCAGAGAACCTGAACGCTGATCTGGATTTGAGAGAGGAATTCAGTCACAACAGCCCATTCAGCCTTTGGATCCTCGCCTCAGATGGCCAATATAGGGACAAGTAATGCCCATTGTACTGGTGCTTTTTGGATGAGAACTTCTGCCTGCAGGGGAGTGGAGTAAGAAAGTCCCCCAACACATCTTCAACTCACTTCACATGAACCAAAGAACATCCACCACATGGCAGTCATGCAGGTCACTGTCAACCCAGGCCAGATGGTATCTGGTGATTTATTGGGTGAGGGTCTGCCTACATTTACTGATCTATAGAGCCAGGCACTCCTCACATCTCCCCAAGATTTAACATTTTGTGTGTGTGTGTCACTGTTACCTTCTATTTCTGGGTATTTCATAAGAAGCTTGAGTCCATGTTTCAGGGTTTCACTGGTTGTCCTTGTTCCAGCAAAGAATAAGTCTAATGTTCCTCTTAACAAGTTCTCAGTGGTAAATTCCGACTGGCTGTTGTGTTGCTCCTGCAGAAAGATTTGGTAGAGATGGTTAATAATTGATTGTAAAAGCGTCGGATCTATTGTCAGAAGCCAAAGAAGTCTAATTTTCTACCCAAAATGTGACCCACCTGGCATCGTTATCAAATCCTACAGAAATGGGCCATAGTACTGGAGATTACAGCAGCATTATTGCAGTGCTTTGGGCCATTTCTGTTCACTAAGGTGGTTTTACATTAATCAGGTTAATAGGGCTTCTCCCTTTATATTATAATTTCCTTGTCTCCCTTTAGGGGCTTCTGAAAAGCCACGTACTCTGTTGTTCCTTAATAAATAAATAGCACTGATATCTATAACCCACTCCCCAGTAAAGAGGAAAGGCTGCGGCTATCACCTACCTGTTTTATTTTGATGAGGAAAGCATCGATGAAATCTCGAGGGCAGCTGGGCTCCAGGGACTCTCTGTGCATCTCCACTCTCTCCAGAACAAACTTTCTCAACTCCTCAAAATGTTTAAAGATTCTCTGGTGAGGCCCAGGGATGTAATGCATGAGAGTCGGGAAAAAATTGTACAGCTGTAAAGATTGAAAGAAAAACACATCTTGGTTTTCCTGGGCAGAGAAGCTTCCTTCATAGTATTTACTCAAATGACTTAACTACAGCAGCACAGACTCTTCTGTGACATCTTATTTTCTAAATGGATTCTAAAGAACTTTGAAAACTTTACGAACTCACATTACCCAATGCATATATATTCCACACACAAAGTTCAGTGACATTCAGTTACATTAGCTAAAAGACTCTTCATTATTTTCAAAATAAAACCATCTTCAATAGACACATCTTGTTCTTGAAAAATCACACTGATGTGCACTATCTTAACTCTGAACACAAATTTTCTTGCCAAGTGGAAGCACATTATAGATTTTCAAAGGGAAATTTACTTTAGTCGTGCTGAGGTCGAATTTAAGAGACCCACATTCTCTGCCAATGAAACTCCATTGATTTCAAATGAGTTATGCCAGCAGACAGTTTGGCCCTTCATTTGGTACATTTAGTGAGGTTTTCAGGAAGGGGGCATGGAGGTAAGTGGCTGTGAGCTAGAAGTGAAAAGGAGTTTATTTTGGAGGTGAGAAATGTGATCACATTCACTATCATGTTGCTTATGTGATAAGGCATGTGACATGTGATTGGTGTGGATGTTAACATTTTAACTGGCAACTTCCTTTACTGAAAATGTTGATAGTGAATATCCATAAGCAAATTTAATTCTGAGCTAATGACGTGTTTTGTGTGGGAATTTAAACAATACTTAGAAACAAGTTTGAAGCTGGGTTTGGTAGTAGCTGCAGCCTAACGAGAAGGAAACCATTATGGGAATCTGAAATAACACTTGTTTATGGAAAATTAATAGTTAAAGAAAGAAATTTCTGTCCCCTCCCCCAGTACAAAGGAGAAGAATAGAATAAATCCCTGAACACACCGCTGTCCAGGGAGAGCGCTGGAGCTTGCTACTTTCCTCTATGAGATTTATTAAAGTCACAAACTTCTTATCTTCATAGTCAAACCGGTCCCCAAAGACGATGGAGCAGATGACATTGGAGACGGCGTGGGTGAGGAAGAGGGTGGGGTCAAAGGGCTGCCCTGGAGTAAAACAAAACTAATAAGAGTCAGTTTTAATTCAGTGTCTTGACCCTCAGCATCAGAGTCATGGGCAGCACAGGGACGTTGTGGATCTCCAACCACAGGGCAAAACTCAAGGTGGGGCTGACAGCAATATTCCCTGGGGAGGGTGGGTTAAGGCTGCCCCAACCCTCACTCTTACTGCTCACACGCTAAATTAAACACTTGCAACTTTTTTTCTTGGCAATCAGCATCAGCATTCGTGTACTGTTAGCCTGGATGGTGTCTTATCTGGTACTGGAACTGAGCCAGCTGTTCCAGCCACCAGTGCAATTGTCCTTGGGCATCATGGAAATTATAAAGCCCTTGGAGGGAACCATGATCTGTTCTTCACAGGAATCCTTTCCACAGCAGGAAGTGGCAAACATATTTTGTGAAGGTCACCACTGCCAGCAACTCTGCATTAGCCATGGAGTAGGTCTGCTCTGCTTTGTTCAGCATCCTGCTGACATATGCAACTACTCTTTCCTTGTCTCCATATGGTTGAGTCAAGACAGCACCAATACCAGCTTCACTGGCATCTGTATCTAGAATGGATGGTGCTGGGGATCTCAGTAGGCCCGTATTGTTACAGACATGAGCCTCCACTTTAGTTCCAGAAAGGCTTCTTGGCAGGGCTAGTCCACTCAAACATCCACCTCGTCTCTGCCAGCTTGAGCAGTGGCTGTGCAATTGTGGCAAAACAAATAATGATTCTCCAGTAAAAAGCAACAGAGGGTTCTGTGGCACCTTTGAGACTAACTCAAAGTCTCAAAGGTGCCACAGGACCCTCTGTTGCTTTTTACAGATTCAGACTAACACGGCTACCCCTCTGATACCATTCTCCAGTAGTATGAAACCAGACCAATGAAACGCTGCTCCTCAGTGACAGCACTCGGCACTGACCAGGACTGGATGGCTTCACCATCAACATCCCTTGAGATCATATGCCCCAGGTAATTTACTTTGTCACAGAAAAAAATTGCATTTTGCTGAATTCACCTTTAAGTTGGCTTGGCGTAGCCTCTCCAGCACAACTCCCAAATTCTGCGGGTGCTTCTCAAATGACCTCCCAGTGATGATGCCATCAAAATACACCAGGCAAGATGTTTCCTGCATGTCTGCCAGGATGGCATCCATATAGTCCCCTGCTTAGCAGATCCATCACACTTCCTTCCTTCACTTTTTATTTTTCATGTCTATTTCAAATGTATGCTGCTTGCAGTACAGAACAGTCCTTCCTATCTGTTTGTATAGCATGCACACAATAAAGCCCCAATCTTGGGATCTGTGCTCACTACTGGAATATAAATAGTAATAATTAGTGGGTCACTTATAAAGCACTGTCCATTTACACAGTGGTTTCCAATCATTCCTGTGGGAGCCCATCATTATAGAATGTAGGTGCCAAATTTGTATCAGACGTGTAGCAGAGATGAAAATGAGAATAAGCAACTCTAGGCCTGGGTGTCTCATTAATGCAGCAGACTGAAGATAAATGGATCCACTCTTACCTGGTTCACTGTCTTAGCTTCTGCCAACTCTAGACAAACATTTTCCATTTGCTCACTGGCCATAGATCAGTGGGTAGAAAACATGGGAAACAATGGCCAGAAAAGGTCATCTTTAGACCTTTGCCCACATACTTTTGTATTATATTAACACAGTTAGTTATATGTGCAGATAAAGGCTTTAGTTAGAAGATGTTTGAACCAATATCAATATCTGAACCACTGCTCAGTATTTAATATCATGAAAAGCAGAAAGACTTTAACTGACTCTTCAATTCTAATTTCCAACAGACATAAAGTTGATCCTCACCATGAGTGTTTTTGAGCCTTTCCACCAGGAAATGGGCTTCCTCCAGGATTCGCACTTCAGAGCTCTTCTTCCCCATCCCAAAATTCCTCAAAGTGGTGAGGGTAAATCGGCGTAGCTCCTTCCACGGCCCCACACTGTTCATAGGAATACCTGAAAAAGGGAAGAGAATGGGAAAGAAAGGAGGGAAGGCCCTGCCACTCTAGCTTCTGCTCCTGCTGCACCCACAAACCAGCCAGAGACCTCTGCGTAATCACGGGTACTCTTTATTTACAGTTTACTTTCCCACCACCTTGTAGCTACAAACAGCTTCAGTCTTGCAGCCAGCAGCAATGAGCTCCCACTCCCTCTATTCTCCCTTTTCTTCTCTCCTTGGCTTCCTTCCTGCCAGCCTTTATGTCGCCCCTAGCTAACGAGGCCGGCAGCTGTTCCCCGTTTGCCACTTAGGCCTGGGCTTACTCAGCCCGTTCCAATTCCCCTTTCTTGATTGGAGTGGGTATGACAGAGGCCTGGCTCAGAGTTTCTTAGCCAGCACCCTGTCACAATTAACATGTCCAATACCTGTAGTTTGTTCTCTAACAGAGCGTGGCCCATCACAGGAATGAGGATTCTTCAACTCACAGTAATTAGAGCAAAGTATATGTACTGGCACAAACTAAAAATTAGAAGTAAACTGGGAAACACATTAGTTTGCCAAATTTTAACCATTTAGGCTAAAAATTTTCTGTCTGTGTGCCTCAGGTTGAACATTTTTTGAATATTTCAGCCAAAGCGTTCTGCCATTTCCATGAACAAGGTTAGGGGAAAATATGTTGTTCTACCCATGTTAAAAAATGCTGGGACCTTTTCTTTGAGAAACTCTAGCACTCCCATTTGGGAGCTGGGATTTGAAATTTGGCTAGGGGCTGACCTTTGTGTCAAGGTGTGACTATGCCATTCCCATGAAAATCTACCCAAATGTCACTAAATTATAAGCCCTTGAAAAATCTCATTTCACACATTGTCAGTGGAGATTTAAGGTATGTCTACACTAGGAAATTAGGTCGAATTTATAGAAGTCAATTTTTTAGGAAGCGATTTTATACAGTTGATTGTGTGTGTCCCCACTCAAGACAATTAAGACCATTAAGTTGGCGGAGTGCGTCCACAGTACTGTGGCTAGCGTCGACTTTCAGAGTGGTGCACTGTGGATAGCTATCCCACAGTTCCCGCAGTCCCCACTGCCCATTGGAATTCTGGGTTGAGCTCCCAATGCCTGATGGGGCCAAAAATTTGTCGCGGGTGGTTTTGGGTAAATGTCGTCAGTCAACCCTCCCTCCCTCTGTGAAAACAATGGCATCCAATCCTTTCGCGGCTTTTTTCCTGGGTGAACCGCGCAGACGCCATAGCACTGCAAGCGGGAGCCCGCTCAGCTCTCCGTCATCACTGCTGTTGCAGGCAAGTCTAAAGGGTAGTGACTCTGGGACATGTGCGGGCCTGTTTAGATTTTAGGCGCATCATATTCCTCTCCTTTGTCGCTGGAGAAGAAGTCTTGCAGCCGTTCTCATCAGTAGAACTTGTAGCCATTGGAACAGCAATGGTGTTTTGCTCGCTCCGCCACTTCCGCTGCAACTCTGCCATCCCGAGCTCTTGCAATCCAGCAGCAGATTGTGCAGTATGACTGAAAGCCATTGTCATATGTATGACTTTTAGCGGTCCTCGGAGCAGCAATGCAATGTTGTTTTGCTCGCTCCGCCACTTCCGCTGCAACTCTGCCATCCTGATCTCCAGCGACCTGGCTGCTCTCCCAGCCAGCAGCACTGTGCGGTCGCACCTACCCCAGCCTACCCTGTGCTCCCATAGCTCATGAACCCTGGACAGTAGTAAGGAGCAGTTGAACTATAGTCTTAGCAAGTGCAGAATGGTGGTGCAATGTGCCTTTGGATGTTTACAAGCTCGCTGCCGCTGTTGATCAGACCTCAGCGCAACTAGCATTTGCATTGTTATTGCTGCTTGCTGTGTGCTACATAATATCTGTGAGAGTAACGGGGAGACGTTTATGGCGAGGTGGGAGGTTGATGCAAATCGCCTGGTGTCCGATTTTGAGCGGACAGACACCAGGGCGATTAGAAGAGCACAGCAAGGCGCACTGTGCATCACAGAGACTTCGAAAACCAGTTTCTCCTTGATGCAAACCCGCCCCCTTTGTTGATTTTAATTCCCTGTAAGCCAACCACCCTCCCCCCTTCGAAATAAAGCAACTATTGTTTTGAAACCACGCATTCTTTCTTCATTAATTAAAAATAAATGAGATAATGGAAAAGGTAGCCGCGGGTAGTTTGGGGTGCATGTCATCAGTCGCCACCCTTTTCCCCCCCTCCCGCCATGAAAGCAATGGCAGACAATCCTTTCGCGCCCTTTTTCCTGGATTATCCATGCATACGCCATAGTTCTGCAAGCGGGAGTCCGCTCAGATCAACACTGCAGTTGTGAGCATTGTAAATAAACACCTCACATTTGCCCTTGGAGATTTTAGCATATATATTGGCATTGCGTCTTTTGGAACAGAGTTCTGATAGCAATGATTCATCTCCCCATACAGTGATCAGATGAGCTCACCACACTGGTCAAACAAGAAATGAAATTAAAAAGTTCCCGGGGCTTTTCCTGTGTACCTGACTAGTGCATCTGAGTTGAAAGTGCTGTCTTGAGTGGTCACAATGGTGCACTCTGGGATAGCTCCTGGAGGCCAATACTGTCACATTGCATCCACACTACCCTGAATTCGACACGGCAATGTCGATTTCAGCACTAATCCCCTCGTCGGGGAGGAGTACAGAAATCGATTTTAAGAGCCCTTTAAGTCGAAAAAAGGGGCTTAGTCGTATGGACGAGTGCAGGGTTAAATCGATCTAATGCTGCTAAATTCGACCTAAATTCATAGTGTAGACCAGGGCTTAGTGTTTAGCGGCTAAAGTCTCCAAAGATACTGTCATCACTGGACATACACCAGCACCACTCAGCTCCTAGTGCTGGTCCACAAATAAAGATGATAACCTACTACTGTTAATGGTTACTCCATTAGCTCAAGTGGCAGAGGTCTGTGCAGTGGAGCTAAAGTTTCCAGCGGCATCAGCGTAACATATTATAAAAGTGGCATCCCAGCCTAGAGGCGGTAGGAGAGAGAGATGTAGCCCTTGGGAGGTGCCAGAATGATGGTCACTGGTGATGATGAGGGAGGTGATGGTGATGAGAAAGATGATGGCTAGCATTTCAGGTTATTCTGCAAGGGATGGTGTGAGTATATGGATGTGCAGATGTACATTCCGTAGTATCTCTATCTACCTTACTGAGTTGGGATGTTTGTGACAGGACTAAATGTATTAATAAACAATATTTGTAAATATAAAAGAGTTTTTATAGTGTGAGTGTTGCAACTGTGCACATCAGGGTTCCCAACTGTATAATAATTTTTATAATTCTGGGCCTGATCTTGGGGGCAAGAACCTGGCAACCCTCAAAGTGATAACTGGGAATTCTTAAGAAATCTATATAATTAATACATAATCTAAAGCTCAGGCAACAAAGTGAAACAATAATAAAAATAATCCTCCACCCCTCCTGGGACATACCTAGTCTAGTGAGGACAGGCAGTGGCATGGCTACAATGGCAGAAGTGGTGCAGTTGCCAATGCCCAGAAGTTTATGGGGGCTCAACCAGATGGAGCAGTGCTCCAGCACGTCACCTGGAGCATGGCGTCGGACAGAGGAGCAGCCAGGCCAGCTCTGTGTGGCATTGCGACTGGGTACTCAGGTTTGGACTGGTTGCCCTTTGTCATGACAGAGTAGTAGTCAGCCGAAACCTGAGTGGTGATGCAACCCTGTGCACCAAGTCACAACCCCACTGATCACTCCAGCTGGACTCAGGCCACGTGAGTGTGGGGTGGGAGATGGGCACCACTGGGCAGCCAGGATTGGGAGTAGCAGCCCTAGCCTGGGATGGCAGTGGAGCGCTGAACTGCTGGGTCACCAGTGAGGGGCCAGGAAGGTCTCAGGGGCAGTAGGTGAAGGGCTGGAGGGCCAGTTGTTGAGGTGTTATAGGGTGAGTGGGAAGCATCAGTGATCTGCAGGGTGAGGGATTGAGGGCAAGTGGGGTGAGATGTGAGAGGTGTGGAGGGAAATAGTGGATTTTGGGGGTGATGAGGTGAGTTGTAGGCTGGGATGTTGTGGGGGAGGGAGGAAGGTTGGGGGCTATGGCCTGTGATTTGAAAAAGGGGCTACCTAATCTATTCTTGGACCAGGGCCCTCTGGGGCCTTGTTACACCACTGAGCTTGGGAAGAAGAGGATAGGAATTCATGACCCTCTTGGCCTGTCCAGCGCTGGTCTCCTGGCTGTATTCTGGCCCTTCTGTTATGCGATGGCCTAGTCACTGCCTCTCACTCACCTGTAGTGAGATGTTACCACCCATTCATGTCAGGGAGCTAGTGGAGTAACAGGGAATGGAACCAATCTTTGCTACTGTTCTAAATGAAACTCCAGCTGCTTCCCCTTGTGTCGTCTCAGTTGTGTTTTCCACATACAGAGAACATCAGCTCTATATGCTGATGTTTCTGGAAATTTACCTTTTTTGTCGGGCAACCTTTCAAATACTGGCATACGTCCTCTGTCACTGAACTCGTCCCCTTGATCAATCAGCGCTTCCTTCACAACTTCATGTCCATACAGCACCACAACCCGCTCTGAGCCCAAATATATTGTGAAAATCGGGCCGTACTTTGCACTGAGCTGTCAAAGTTAACACACAAAACCAGCACGTTTTAACATAAATCCACTTAATTAAGAATAAGAATGTGATCAGATCAAATTACAAATTAATGAAAGAGCTCATATGCGGCTAAGATAATACTAGTCAGAGTTTACTATTCTGATTTGGGAATTGCCTGACATTTGCTTCAGTTTCTAATCTTGATGTTCTGTTAACACTGTGTTTTTCCTAGAGAGATAGAGTGAGTGTGAAAGAAGGATCATTCTATCTGTGTTATATAATTATCTCATCCTGCTAGCAGTTGGAATTAATGCAGGTCCTTTCATTTGTGAGCTCTAGCAATTTGCACTATTTAACTAATGACAATTCAGTTCTACTCTGAAAAATGACTGTGTACAAATGACACTTCTAACGCCACAGAACTCCTGCCTCCATTTATTCATAGCAACATCTGCTGACTTTATAATGACAAGACAGTTTTTCCTTATTCCTGTCAGCCCTGCAGAGCCAGAGAGAGAGTGGAGTGAGATTCTGTTTCCCCTTTTACATTACAAATAGACTTACTGCCTAATTTCCAATCCATTACACCTGTGCAAATCAACCACAATGGGGTTACATTTCTGTAACTCTTTACGGTAGGATTCAATGAGAATGAGGTTGAACAGATGTAACTGGGGGCAGAGTTTCTCCTGTTTAACTTTTATTATTTGCGATGGTGAGCAAGAAGGAAAGAAACCAACTTGGCAGTCAGATCCCAGGCTGTGGATTGCCATTCGCATGTGAGATGATGGTATTTGAGATGACAATTATAGTGAAACAATAGCATGGGCAGAACAAAGCCATTTTTTCATAGCTGACCTGCAGTTGACACCTTACCATCCCCTTGTGAAGCAGGCAAATATCATTACAGCAATTTTACAGATGGGGAAATTGAGCGCTTAGGTGACTTACTTGGATGCACCCATGGGCTACATCTGCACTTGGGGCTACGGGTTTGATTCCCAACTCGAGCAGACCTACTCATGCCAGCTCTCATTGGGCTAGAACTAAGAACAGTGGCATAGCCACAGTAGCAGAGAGCGTGGCATGGGCTAGCTGCCCCAAGTACATACCCCAGGGGTACAAGTAGGTTTATGCTTAGAGTGGCTAGCCCACGCTTCTGCAGCTATTACTATTTTTAGCACATTAGCTTGATGGCATAAGTCTGCCCATGTGCGCTGGGAATCAGACCCCAAGCTCCAACTGTAGATGGAGCCAGAGTCTGTTGCAGAGGTAGGAATAAAAACCAGGTCTGACTGCCATTTCTCGACAGACCCCACTAGACCACTCCCCCAACGACAACCAACAGGGCCAGCTCTAGGCACCAGCAAAGCAAGCAGTTGCTTGGGGCGGCAGATTTGCAAGGGGCGCAAGAATCCAGCATGGGAGCTAAGAAGCAACAGGGGCCCCTGGGAGCTGTAGTTCCTTGGTTAGCTCCCTGCCTATAGAGCCAGCCCAGGAGCAGGGAAAGAACTACATTTCCCAGCATTCCCTTGGCCACTAGCAACAGGAAGGGGTGCGGGAAAGGAGTATGGAACTGAAATCTGCAGCTTGCTGTGAATGGTAGGAACAGAGCCAACTCTAGATTTTTTGCCGTCCTCCTCCCCCGCCCACACCCCCTGCTACCCCAGCTTTGGCCCCCACCTGCACTCCCCTGCTGCCCCAGCCCTGGGTTCTTCCCCCCGACACCACCCCTGCCGCCCCAGCTCTGGCCCCCACCTGCACCCTCCTGCTGCCCCAGCCCTGGGCTCTCCCCCGCCCACACCCCCTGCCACCCCAGCCCTGGGATCTCCCCCAAAGAAGGAATTGGGGGGACTAAATGGACGGTGCACCTCTCTATCTGAAGCCTAGCAAGGGAGGTATGTGGATCCCACTAGAATTTAAAATGAAAAGTAAGGGAGGGGAGGCTCTAGACCTGGGCAGCTTTAGATACAGTACCAGGCACTTAGGAGGATTTCCACTTCTGAGCCATGGAAGCAGAAATTGACTTTTCCTCTCCAGATATAGCTAATATTCAGAAAGGGAATCTAGCACCTGTGTTCCAGATTTGAACACCCTCAAAATTCACGAGTGCTCAAGCTCAATTTGCGCAGCTGTTACTTCATTTCCCCCAAATCAAATATACTGATCCACTGTAACTGGCTGTAGAAAAAGTTGAATAAATTGAGCAAGAAATGCTTCCCAGTGGTTATTAGGACTGGAGTTGCTATTTTCAACAGCCATTCCTTTTTTTTTTTTTTTTTTAAGTTTTAGTTTTATTTGTTTAAAAGAAAGACCGTGATAGTGCATTCCCTATAGAAACAAAGAATGGAACAAAAGAATAATAAAGGCACCTCAACTTTTCCTCATTTATGTAGGACAGTCTTATAATGTGCATCCAGATATCCTCCAGTCACACAAGCTGAAAATTGTTCCACTTTACTGCAGTTCTGTAACCATATGGGAACCAATCCTGTCTGTGTTCTGTGCACATCCAGAATTCCTGCTGAATGACCCGCCCTGGGAGCGAGTTACCAGTGACCCAGGGCTGGGGCAGCAGGAGGGTGCGGCTGGGGTGGGGGGTAGCCAAAAATTTTTTTGCTTGGGGCAGCAAAAAACCTAGCACCGGCCCTGACAACCAAACAATAGATGAGAAACAAATACTTTTACCTCACGCACTGATTGGGGCAAGTTCTTCGTATTCAGCTGCAGTGCATTTCCGATGATGGGAAAAGCAACAGGGCCAGGCGGCAGCTTCCCACTTCCAGACATCTTTTTCCATGCTGAAAGGAAAAGAAGGCAAGAGATACACAGCGCCAGGAAAATAGTTGTTGCTCCCAGAGGCTCCATTACAGAGTAGCAATTATTCTGGGTTCTAGCAGGGAGTTTACTGGTATTTCAGAATCCACTCTTTATATATTGTGTGGTGGAACAGAGTGTGCAAGCCAATATTGTGCGGTGGAACAGAGCATGCAGAGCATGCAAGCCTCTAGCCTCTCTCAGTTCCGCTTGATTAACTAGATTAGTCATTGTCCAGCAAAAGAGACATATCAAACTAGGAATGAGCTCCCTTGAACCTTTATTTGTATATCATGTGTGTTTGCCCCTCCAGCCTTTGTTCCCCATGTATTTGTCCAGAGAGGATAAAAGTTAATCATAAAGGGAATCTCTTTAAAGCGGTCCAGACTTCCATGGACTTCTCCAGTTTTGATACATATTGCATGGAGGCATGCTGTTAGCTGAAATATTACATACTTATACTGACAAAAAACTTGGTTAACACATAGTTAAGGGTGTCCCAAAGTATATTGTTGTAGGCTATGTAATATGTAGCATGTATATTTTAGAAGTTGGAACATGTGAAAAGATACCAACTTGTCTTGCAAGTAAAGAGAACAGCCAGGTGAAAAGCTGAGCTAGCAACCTGATGAGGTGACCACCCGCATCAGCAGTTTGATCAGGAAAAAAACAGAGTTAGCAAACTAATCATAGTGTTAGGCAAGAAAGTGGTTACAAATATATAATGAATAGCTTTGTAACAATGTATGTAAGGCACGCACCTGAAAATGGGGGTGCACTTGCATTTAACCCTCTGCTATGCCCTATTTCATGGACTGATCACTCACTGAAACAGCAAATAAATGGCATACTTTCTTCAGCTCAAGAGTCGGTCTATGAACCTGTGCGGGCTGGATAGTTGGGAAAAGAACTGGAGAACAATTATGTCCTTCTAGAACACTGAGTTCAGGGAAACTTAAACTTCTCAAAAACCAGGCACTGAAGGGTTAAGGTATTTTAAATGCAAATTTGTGAAAACCAGGCAATTTAGACTTAAGGTATCACCCACACAATGGTAACTGCCTCCCTGGGGCTGGGAATCATCTGTATTCACTCCAGCTGCATTCACTGAGGTGGGGCTAACTGTATGGAATGGTGGAAGAGTTAGTTGGAGCAGCTGGCCAGAGCTGTGATTGTGATATGAAGTGAATGGAGGGGGGCGTGCAAGCCCCACATGGGTGTGATCAAAGCAAAGCAGTGCATGTGTACCCTGAGAGAGGCAGTATGCCTCATGTTAGCACTGGCTTGTGTAGACTGTGGCCATGTCTCCACTACAAAGTTTTGCCAATGTGAGTTACATTGGTGTACAGCTGCAGGAGTTAGTACGTTGATTATGCGTGTGCGTACTTGGCTTCCTGTGTCAGCACTGTGCGTACTAGCCAAGAGTGCTTGTGCCAATGCATAGGGTGATGAGCTATAGGTAGGTCTCCCACTAAGCAACCAGCCACTGTTCAGCACACTGCTGTTTGGGTAGTTTTGGCAATACATGGTGGGGCATAAACAAGAGATAAGGCTGCCATCCCTAGAAAAGTACCTCCCGGGAAGTGTCATCAAGATCTCTCATGAAGATTCAAGGGACATCCCTGTGTACGTAAAGAAACTGCTCCACGTGGCCCCCCTCCCACCTCTGCATAGGGGAATGAAACACAGATAACTCTACTGCTATTTGTTGTTTGTCTACCTCTTCTAGTATGAATCAATTAATGAAAATTTGATAGCTGTGTCCAGATAAGTTGGGAGAGTCATAACTCATGGAAAATTTATTTACACACTTACCCAAGGTTCCTTCCCCTGCTTTGGGCTTGTCCGTGCTCGACTGCTGGGACTGGCTGGACTACGGTGGATTCAAAAACAGATCCTGGCTCGCAGCACAGCTGGACTCCCCTCCTCGGTTGCCTGTCCCCATTCTCCTCCTCCTCCTACACCTCTCGGTTCAAGGCAGGGTCCTGTGACCTGGGATCCTCTGAGGTATCCACGGTGGTGTGAAGGGTCAGGCTGGTTCGGAGCTGTGCCTGCCCAGCCTCTTCTCCTCACAGGCCCAGTATCTCCTCACTACTCCAGGTGTGTAGCCAGCATGATCAGCTGGGAAGTTGCACACAACACTGGAGAGCTGCTAGGGGTGCTCACTCAGTTGGGCAAACGCATTTAAAAAAAATCATGGATGTTTTAAGTGTGGGGAGAGGGTAGCTTCCAGTCTACATGACCACTGGGCAGTGGAGTTCACAATTGTGACAAAAGCGGCCAGCGTCGGGCATTGTGGGACAGTTGCTGGAGACTGTTAGGGTCAACTCATGCTGAATTGACATATGTACATGAACCATGGCTCAATGCCAGTCGGGGAGGTGACATTACTATGTCAGCGTCACGGTGCATATACATCAGTGGGAGACAACTTGAAGGGGAGACCTATGCACAACTACGTCAATGCACAGCAGCTTTGGCACCTGGGAAAGAATTCCCTGTTGTAACTCAGAGCCCTCCTGTAGTAGTCTCGGCCGAGGTTCGGCCCTCAGCGGGGCTGTGGGGTATCCCACCGCCTCGCTCTGGTCCGCCGTCAGTCCTGGTCCAGCGGTAGTGTGGGACAGCAAACACACGGTTAGCGGCTCAGGCCCTTAAGCAGGGGCTGAGCCAATAGGTCAGAAAAAGCCCCAGGCTCTCAATCAGGGTGGGGCAGCAACCATGCAGTCTGGAGCTCAGGTCCTCAACCAGGGGCTGAGCCAATAGTTCGGGAACCCAGGCCCTTAAGCAAGGGCTGAGTCAATGTTTGTAGCAGCCCAGGGCCTAGGTCAGGGCGGGGCAACAATCAAATAGGCAATCAGGAACCCAGGCCCTTAAGCAGGGGCTGAGTCAATGTTTGTAGCAGCCCAGGCCTTAGGTCAGGGCAGGGCAGCAATCAAATAGGCAATCAGGAACCCAGCCTCTCTAGGCCAGGGAAAAGGGGGAGTCTGCCACCCAAGGAGTGGGTGGCACGGGGGACGCAGACCCTCCGACTCCACTGCATCCCAGCCCGGGGCCCTAGCAGCGGCGGAAACTCACTGCTGTCAGTGGGGCTCCTGGCCACAACGCACTGACATAGGCTCTGGCAGTGCTGCAGCCAGACTGGGGTCGGCTGCCCCCGGGCTACTTCCACTCTCCCCCTCGTACGGTACCTGGACCGTACTAGTGTCCTCGGTGCTCTCCACCAGCATTGGTTCCTCCGGGTAGGTAGCGAAGGGTAGGTTCGGCTCCTCCTCCGGATAGCAGGAAAGGGGCAGGCTCGGCTCCTCGGGGTAGCTGGAAAGGGGCAGGTTCGGCTCCTCCTCGGGATAGCAGGAAAGGGGCAGGCTCGGCCCCTCCTCGGGATAGCTGGAAAGGGGCAGGCTTGGCCAGTCCTCCTCAGGGTAACGGGCAAGGGGTAGGCTTGGCTGGCCTGGTGAGTCAGCAGGCCGGTCGCGGCCTGCGGGTGTCTCCCAAGCGGGAGCCCGGCCACAGACGTCTGCTCTCTCTGCCGGCTTATTCTCCACTGAGCTCGGCAGGTGGACTTTTATACTTCCGGGTCGGCGCCGTGACCTCTGAGGGGCAGGCGCCAGACCCGGTGACTCCGCTCACGTTGGTATTAGGGGAGGTTCGGCCCTAAGTGGGGCTGTGCGGTATCCCACTGCCTCGCTACACCTCCACTTCTAGTGTCCCATCACTGGCCATTGAAGATATTTGCTGCTAGCAGTCGCAAATCAGCTACATGCCATTGTAGCAGTCCCATCGTACCGTCCTCTCAATAAATGTATCAAGCTCGGTCTTGAAGCCAGTTAGATTTTTTGCCCCCACTGCTCCCCTTGGAAGGCTGTTTCAGAATTTTACTCCTCTGATGGTTAGAAACCTTTGTTTAATTTCAAGCCTAAACTTGTTGATGGCCAGTTTAAACCTATTTGTTCTTGTGTCCACAGTGGTACTTAACTTAAATACCTCCTCTCCCTGGTATTTATACCTCTGATGTATTTATTGACAGCAGTTATATCTCCCCTCAACCTTCTTTTGGTTAGGCTAAACAAGCCAAGCTCTTTGAGTCTCCTCTCATAAGGTAGGTTTTCCATTCCTCTGATTGTCCTTGTAGCCATTCTCTGCACCTGTTCTAGTTTGTATTCATCTTTCTTAAACATGGCAATCCAGAAGTACACACAGTATTCCAGATGAAGTCTCACTAGTGCCTTGTATAATGATACTAACACTTCCCTGTCTCTACTGGCAGTACCTTGCCTGATGCGTCCTAGGACTGCATTAGCCTTTTTCACAGCCACATCACATTGATGGCTCATAGTCATCCTGTGATCAACCAATACAGCCAGGTCTTTGTCCTCTGTCACTTCCAACTGATAAGTACCAACTTATAACAAAAATTCTTGTTGTTAGTCCCTAAGTGCATGACCTACCATTTTGCACTATTAAATTTCATCCCGTTTCTATTACTTCAGTTTTCAAAGTCATCCAGATCTTCTTGTATGATATTCCAGTTGTGAAAGTAGAGCAAGAACTGACAGGGATTTGAAGGGGATTTCAATGCAAACAGAACAGGAGTACTTGTGGCACCTTAGAGACTAATAAATTTATTAGAGCATAAGCTTTCGTGGGCTACTGCCCACTTTTTTGGATGCATATAGAGTGGAACATATATTGAGGAGATATATATACACACATACAGAGAGCATGAACATGTGGGAGTTGTCTTACCAACTCTGAGAGGCCAATTAAGTAAGAGAAAAATATTTTTTTTGAAGTGATAATCAAGCTAGCCCAGTACAGACAGTTTGATAAGAAGCCATTCCCAGTCCTTATTCAGTCTCTATGCAAAAGAATTAATGGACACAAATCTGACATAAGGAATCATAATACTCAAAAACCAGTGGGAGAACACTTTAACCTGTCTGGCCATTCAATGACAGACCTGCGGGTGGCTATCTTACAACAGAAAAACTTCAAAAACAGACTCCAACGAGAGACTGCTGAGCTGGAATTGATATGCAAACTAGATACAATCAACTCAGGATTGAATAAGGACTGGGAATGGCTGAGCCATTACAAACATTGAATCTATCTCCCCTTGTAAGTATTCTCACACTTCTTATCAAACTGTCTGTACTGGGCTAGCTTGATTATCACTTCAAAAAAAAACCCTCTATATGCATCCGAAGAAGTGGGCAGTAGCCCACGAAAGCTTATGCTCTAATAAATTTGTTAGTCTCTACGGTGCCACAAGTACTCCTGTTCTTTTTACGGATACAGACTAACACGGCTGCTACTCTGAAACCTGTCAATGCAAACAGTCTCTTCTGTGTGCAAGAGTCAGGCTAGCTGTTACCCTAATAACGCGAGACTTGTAGACATGAGGATTGTGTGAGGCAAGTGGGAAAGAACTGTGTGAGAAGTTGGGGTGTCGGAGGAGGACTGTCCGTGGGGCTGTCTGTCCCTGTTGGGCTTACGCCATCTGAACTTATTGACTGTGCAGCAAGATCAGATGCAGAGCGCTACTGGGGAATTGTTTCGCCACCCCCAATAAGGTTAGTTTGAAGTGGTACTGAGGACTTAGTTTGCCACCCTAAATAAGGTAGTTGTATGCGGTACTGGGGACTATAGTTTGGCCGCCCCCAATAAGGTTAATACATAAGGCAAATGCATTAGGTTAATGCACCGGTGCAGAGGGGTTGTGGTCAAGTATCAGGGGGTAGCCGTGTTAGTCTGTATCTACAAAAACAACAAGGAGTCTGGTGGCACCTTAAAGACTAACAGATTTATTTGGGCATAAGCTTTCGTGAGTAAAAACCTCACTTCTTTGGATGCATAGAGTGAAAGTTACAGATGCAGGCATTATATACTGACACATGGAGAGCAGGGAGTTACTTCACAAGTGGAGAACCAGTGTTGACAGGGCCAATTCAATCAGGGTGGATGTAGTCCACTCCCAATAATAGATGAGGAGGTGTCAATTCCAGGAGAGGAAAAGCTGCTTCTGTAGTGAGCCAGCCACTCCCAGTCCCTATTCAAGCCCAGATTAATGGTGTTGAATTTGCAAATGAATTTTAGTTCTGCTGTTTCTCTTTGAAGTCTGTTTCTGAAGTTTTTTTGTTCAATGATAGTGACTTTTAAATCTGTAATAGAATGACCAGGGAGCTTGAAGTGTTCACTTACTGGCTTATGTATGTTACCATTCCTGATGTCTGATTTGTGTCCATTTATTCTTTTGCGGAGGGACTGTCCAGTTTGGCCAATGTACATGGCAGAGGGGCATTGCTGGCACATGATGGCATATATGACATTAGTGGATGTGCAGGTGAATGAGCCCCTGATGGTGTGGCTGATGTGGTTGGGTCCTCTGATGCTGTTGCCAGAGTAGATATGGGGACAGAGTAGGCAACGAGCTTTGCTACAGGGATAGGTTCCTGGGTTGGTGTTTCTGTGGTGTGGTGTGTAGTTGCTGGTGAGTATTTGCTTCAGGTTGGGGGGTTGTCTGTAAGCGAGGACTGGCCTGCCTCCCAGGGTCTGTGAGAGTGAGGGATCATTTTCCAGGATAGATTGTAGATCGTGGATAATGCGCTGGAGAGGTTTTAGCTGGGGGCTGTATGTGATGGCCAGTGGTGTTCTGTTATTGTCCTTGTTGGGCCTGTCCTGTAGTAGGTGATTTCTGGGTACCCGTCTTGCTCTGTCAATCTGTTTCCTCACTTCCCCAGGTGGGTATTGTAGTTTTACGAATGCTTGATAAAGATCTTGTAGGTGTTTGTCTCTGTCTGAGGGGTTGGAGCAAATTCAGTTGTATCTTAGGGCTTGGCTGTAGACAGTGGATCGTGTGATGTGTCTTGGATGGAAGCTGGAGGCATGTAGGTACGTATAGCGGTCAGTAGGTTTCCGGTATAGGGTGGTGTTTATGTGACCATCACTTATTTGTACTGTAGTGTCCAGGAAGTGGATCTCTTGTGTGGACTGGTCCAGGCTGAGGTTGATGGTGGGGTGGAAATTGTTGAAGTCCAGGTGGAATTCTTCAAGGGCCTCCTTGAGGGGGTTGTGGTAACGCCCTCAGAGAAGAACACAGGTGTGTTCAGTCTGGACAGAGGGGTTGTGGTGATGCCCTCAGGTTAAAATTAAAAAAAAGATAAAAAGAGGAGAAAACCGATGCATCATGGTATTTAGAAACAGAGGCCTTAGTGAATGTGTGTGTACACCAGTGTGAATGAGAGTCGCCGGAAGACGCCTAGAGTATTCTGTGAAGCTGTTGGCTCGTGACCAGAAAAATTCTAAAGCAAGCCCGGTGACTCTCCACCTAGAGGATCGGTAAAAGATCCGACCCACGGTGGGCTGCCTCTGCCTGGCATTGTCCAGCGAGGGAGCTACCTGGGTCTAGGAGTGTGTGAACCCATCTTCTCTCCCCTTTCATCTCCATGCGAGTCACTGACTGATCTGACCATCTCATTGGAGGCAATGAGAGTAAGCGGCGCCGTCTCTCTGAGGGCTGAAGGGAGATGTAGGAGGGTCATGGCCATCCTCGTTAACCTCTCCTGTGTGAGTGCCCTGTAGGGTGAGACCCTTAGTTTCTGAGCCGCTAGCGGACAGGGTGTTCTCCCTGTGTGTGATTGGAAAATGGGTGGAGGACAGTCTAAGCATTCCCTCTCACCCCCTAAGGGTACCCCAGCATGTTACATGTACGTACATTATGGTCCTAAAACCTGCAGATATTTAGAAAATTGGAATCTTTACATGTGTGAAAATCCATCTAAACAATGCCCACTAGAAGGTACCTTCAATCTAGATAAGATCATACATCTCAGAGGAGCTTTTAATCACCAAAAAGCCTCTGACACACAGTGGGAGCAATTTGTCTATTGAGGAAAGGAATGGGTAATTTTGAAATTCAGCTTGACCCAGAGATAAAGAGAAAGTTGCTTTGCGTTCAAAGTCAAGAATCAATGCCAGACCATTCTAAGTACAAAGAAAAACTGCTTTTGGCCCCAGCTGGCTGTGAAAAAATATAGACAGAGGCAAACCAAAGGCAATACAAGTTACAGGACTCAGATTACATTTGCAAAGCTTAACTGTCCAGTGAGATCCAACAGTCTGCCTTTGCGACCCTGGAGCCGGCGTGGTTTGGGGACTCTGAAGAAGCCACAGGCAGCCAGCTTGGACTGGAATCTCTGAAAAAGATGCCCAGTAGACTCCAGGGTGTAAAAGAACAGCGCTCCCAAGAGCGGAAGCATGTTGGAAATTCTGGACAAGCTGTATACAGCATAATCTCCTGTCCACCTCTTCCCATTCTCTGAATGTTATACACAGACGTGGCCAGTCTGGACGTACGTGTGTGAGTATGAAAGTGGCTTAGGGCTTGGGGAATTAATGTTTTTCTTCCTCTGAGTGATGTGGGAACGTTCCCAACACTCTCTGTTGTTGTTTTATTATTTTATTAATGAAGCTTTAAAATTCAGTCATATGGTGTGTTTTCTTTATCTTCCCCCCACGATCCTGCGCTGTCAGCCTGATCAACTGACATGAGGGATAGATTGGTAACAGAAATCTGTCACAGTTTGGTGGGCAATTGACAAAACAGGAGAGCCCTGCAGAACGCACACCATCTATTTGTTTTGCCCTTGTTATTTTATGTTTGCTTTGCTTGGTATTGTTGGTATTATATGTTAAGAACTGCATGATTGAAAGTGTGTTCTCTCTCAGCTGCAGTAGGTCTGGGAACCAGACAGGGGTTTCGCAGTCCTCTCTCCACCCCAGTTGATGGGGAAGGGTGGCAGGTGGATCTACCCCCAGTCGTAGCAGGACTGGGAATAGAGGAGTTGGGGAATAAGGGAAGAGATGTGTACCTGACAGCTAGAGAGAAAATTGAACGGTTAAATGCCAATTGGCTGTGTGTTTTGTCCAGGTGGAAAGCCTCATGGGGGAGGACTCGGGTAGCCTTGTGAGTAAGAATGTTTAAGGGAAGAGACCAGGAAGGTTGGGGGCTAGTTGAGAAGCCCACCCTTCTAGCTAAATTGGTAGTGGAACAAAGCCGGTGCCCATGGAAGGGACGGTTCAGCGAGGAAAGCAGGATTGGGCCCAAGCGGGCAAACAACAGATAGAGAGACTGGAAAACAGGTTGGAAAGTTTGAGGGCATAGTGGAAGGAAGGAGTAAGTAAGTATAAGCATGGGGATTTCAAATCCCCAGGACAATACTTGAAATGGTGATTTGAGTTGATAAAAAGTGGCCATTGGAAGACAAGCAAGTGATTTAAGGAAAGAGTGAGAAGTTATCTCTGTAGTTGCTGGAGGGAACAGCAGTTGAACTTTGTAAAAATGCTAAAGGGGAAAGTTCTTGCTGTCTTTGAAATGTTTGTAAATAAATCCATGCAAAGAAATTATTTGATTGCAATCATTTGGCTATGAACAATTTAGTCGAATTAGCTAAAGAAATGTATACAGTGCTATTTAATTAAAATCCTATTATGCTCTAAGGGGCTACAATAAGTAGTGTTTTCTTTCAGATCACTGTGTGTTTGAAAGTAGGAGTTAGAAGTAAAAGGCAATCAAAATTCTGGTAAAGTTAATTGTGTCCCTTTTTAAGTAAGAATCTTTAAGCTGTGGATAGCTTTGGATCCAGAAGCAAGCCAGAAAGCATCGTATTAATGCAAATTATCTCACTGATAAGGTAGAAGCACTGAAACCTGGGCTGCCTATGAAACAAATACAAGAAAATATGGGGTAATTCCTCTGTTTTGCCTGAAATCAACAAGGGTATTTGTATATTTTAAGCAATGACTGACTGCCCAGAAGGGGTAGACCTCTGTTTTTTTGTCTTTCAGATAATCAGAGAAATCTGATGCCAGCTGAAAAGCAATCAACATACCATGCATTTACTGGCATAATAGGAATTATGTTCTGTGTTCTATGTCCTGTCTTGTGGTGTTTGTCTCATGGCCAGAATTGTTGTGTTTAATATTTTCATAGGATAGTCTAGTTTAAAATCAAACAGAAGGGTTAAATTAAAATGCAGATACTTGTTTTATTCAACCTGAAATACGAAGTGTTTGGATAAATCAGGAAAATGTGATATACTAAAGTCTAACACATTTGCTTAAGTAAGAAAAAGAAACTTCATTGGCCAGATCTTTTAATTGAAAAAATTGTTGTTAAACTTTGCACACCAACAGTCTTTGGAAACAAGGACATGAAAGGTTAACCCACTCCCCATATTGCACATGGGATCCTTCTGGCTACCTCAGATTTCTAGCCAGACGGCTGGGGAGGGAGCGAAGCTATTGTACACCAGAGGTTGTACTGAGGGACTCCTCAAAAGTGGGTGTGCTCATCCTGGCTTGTTGCTCCAAAGCTCTGTAATAAAGTTATTTTACTGGAAGCGTGTATGTGGCATACATTGAATAATAAGACTAAAGTACTGTATAATGGCAATATGTATGTGTTCATTGCTGGGAAAAAGGTGTGTGAGTGGAGAGTGGAAGTTAGAAACAGAGGCCTTAGTGAACATGTGTGTACACCAGTGTGAATGAGAGCCACCGGAAGGTTAAAGAAGCCAAGAAGGGGAGAAGGAAAAAGAACACAACAGTCCAGAAGATAAGACGCTGGCCCCGTTCAAGGACACGACTCATGGCTGGGACTTGGCTCAAGCCAACAAAAGGGGGTGGGGCGCTTGAATGTGCCCAAGCAGCTGTAAAATCTGCAAACACTGCCAGGCATTAATGAAACGTGTCAGGTTTCTTTTCTCACAGGTAAAGGAAGCATTATCTAAAGACCCTAGCAGCTCTGCCATTTATTGAAACCAGGAGACTGAGTCTACATAGGGTCCATCAACGAAAGACTGTTCTGGCTCCACACTGGAAAGGCCCTTACCATGTCCTGCTATCTACCAACACCACTTGTAAAGTGTCAAGGACTGACTGTCTGGACCCATGCTTCTCACTGCAAGAAAGCTCCTCCACCTCGAGATAATTCCACTCGATCAGCCTGTCTCTTCTTTGGGTATTTCTTTTCCTCCTTCTGGACAGCAGGAGAAAAGGACAAGGTGATGTGCTGGTAACCTCTCCCTTGTCCACTGATAGAGCTAACCTGCATTCAGTATTTGCTACAGAAACCAAAGCATTACATAGACTCATAGACTTTAAGGTCAGAAGGGACCATTATGATCATCTGGTCTGACCTCCCGCATGATGCAGGCCACAAAGCCGTCCCTACCCTTTCCCTTGACTCTGCTGTTGAAGTCCCCAAATCCTGTGGCTTAGAGACTTCAATTAGCAGAGAATCCTCCTGCCATCGATCCCTGCCCCATGCTGTGGAGGAAGGCGAAAAACCTCCAGGGCTTCTGCCAATCTACCCTGGAGGAAAATTCCTTCCAGACCCCAAATATGGCGATCAGTAAAACCCCAAGCATGTAGGCAAGATTCTCCAGCCTCAACCTCATTTGCCATTATACTAATTACCTGCCATGGCATGCTGTTCCTTTGACTAAAATCACGTTATCCCCTTAAACCATTCCTTCCATAAACTTATCTAACTTAATCTTAAAACCAGACAGGTCCTTCGCCCCCACCATTTCCCTTGGAAGGCTGTTCCAATATTTCACCCCTCTGACGGTCAGAAACCTTCGTCTAATTTCAAGCCTAAACTTCCCCACGGCCAGTTTATACCCATTCGTTCTCGTGTCCACATTAGTACTGAGCTGGAATAATTCCTCTCCCTCCCTGGTATTTATCCCTCTGATACATTTAAAGAGAGCAATCATATCCCCCCTCAGCCTTCGTTTGGTCAGGCTAAACAACCCGAGCTCCTCTAGTCTCCTTTCATATGACAGGTTTTCCATTCCTCTGATCATCCTAGTGGCCCTTCTCTGTACCCGTTCCAGTTTAAGTTCATCTTTTTTAAACATGGGAGACCAGAACTGCACACAGTACTCCAAATGAGGTCTCACCAGCGCCTTGTACAACGGAAGCAGCACCTCCTTATCCCTACTAGATATACCTCGCCTAATGCATCCCAGGACCGCATTGGCTTTTTTCACCGCCACGTCACATTGTCGACTCATAGTCATCCTGCGGTCTACAGGGTGATGTGCTAGTAACCTCTCCCCTGTATGATGCTGAGCCACGATTGCTTCAGGAAAGCAGAAGGAAATACTTGTTCTGCTGAAATTGCTAAAGTCCAGGAATTCCAGGCTACAAAAGATATTAAGAACTGACCCTGGTGAAGAAACAAAGAATTATACACTGGCAGGAAAAAAACTTGTGGGACCCATGCTTGGGAATGTGGTATTGATTCGATTTTGGGGTTTATTCTACAGGCTGTGCCCTGTATTTTTGGATGAGTACCTTCAGCATACACTGCCCTCCCTAATTGGCTTCCAGATGATGAATATCAAAAGCGCCTTGCTACCACAAAATATTACCCCCACCAGCCCCTCGACCCTTGCCTCCACCACTGTAATTTACCCAGATACAGACAATACCGTAAATTCTAAGTAAATTCATTGCCCAAGGCCTTCACATCTTAGTGATTTATTGAAATTTTGTTCAGAAAGATTATTCTTTAAAGTTCAGAATAGGTCATATGACCGAACAATTGAGTGGAAAACAAATGGATCGGTGGAGATAGAGTTATAGGATATCACTACAAATGAACCCCAAGAATCTGTAATTGAAATTGATGGGTTCTATAGCGAAGTAGATATGATGGCTATTCCTGGAATTTGCAACGTGTTAAATGAAAGAGGCCCTTATTGTTATTTGGTCACCCAATTAGTGAATAATCAAACGAATACCCAAAGAGTTTGTTCTGCCACTGGAAATTTTACCTGTACAGAAATTATTCTAGTAATGAATAATATAACCCGTACCTTATTGCAACCCCCCCACATCCCTCGTGTCTTCCCGGATGAGCCCCCAAATTGTCGGAGAAAAACAGAGTTCTCACTCTCTGGTTGGGTGCAGCAAAATCAGATACTTTATTATTTCTAGCAATTGTGTGGAGGGAGAGGCTACAACTGAATCTGGCTCCTTGAATCTGCAAGCTATGGTTGGAAATATTTCAACACTCAGTACTACATACAGTACAGTTCTAGCTACAATATTACAAGAACAGTCTCTGTTGCACTATTTTGTCACTGTCGATTCTGCTGAGCCAGAAACACAAAAACACTAAATATTTATTTTAAAAGGTTTGATTCAAATTTGGTTCTAAAAGTGGCAGATGTTTCAGGTGGTTTATCTCTTTCCTAAACTATTTCTTCCATCTTTAACATAATCTAGTAATTTATGCAGGCATATAGAGACAGATGTTCCAGTGTGGTTCTGGACTGCCAGGGGAATCCGGTCCTAAAACCGGTGTAACCAGACCTGGGAGGACCACTCCATTAAAAACGGGGCTACTTAGAACTCCAATAGGGGCTGCAGTACCATTTTTTCTCCCTGATATCTGCACAGCAGCAAAAACAGGGTATGGCTGGGACTTCCCTGTGTCACTGCAGCCACTAACTACAGAATCTGCCCTTTGGGATGGTTGTCGCTTGGCACAGGACTATTCTGGCATTGAAGCAACATTAGATTCTGCTTTAAGCCACCTTTATAGATGTGCACATGACTAGCACTCTGGGCACACCCCAGGGATCTTGCCTATGTGGCGTATAATTGTAGCATTAGTTAGTTTGATATCCATTGTAAGAGCTTATGAGTTGTGGAAATGCAAAAGAACATTTCCACTGGAAATAACAGCCTGTAGCTTCAAGAACTTGAAGGGAGATGCAAACTGCCTGCAGAGAGATTTCACAATAAGAATTAAATTATCATATGTTATTAGTGTTTTGCATATGCATATACAGTATTTATTTCTCTCTCCTTTATTATGCCATAGAATAAAGAAGGTCATTATGTCAGAAATATAATGGATATATCTTCCTGTATTTATTACAGTGATGCCTTCAAATGTAATTGCCCACGTAAACGTATATACAATTACTATTCAGGTGCATAGTGTTAATAGGGTTGGGTTCAATGTGAATAGAACTGATGATTCCTTTTCTGCAACTAAAGCAATATTTCAAAGACTGTTTGTTCAGTTTCAATCTGGAGCTAGAGTACAGTAACACAATCTGGAACAAAATCAAGTACTATTACATAATGAACAAACATTTCATTTATAAATATGTCACCTTGACAAGTCAGGGAAAAATGGAACTTAAACTAGGTCATCAAAATCTTCATTTGGGTTCAGCCAGATGCATAAAATAAAAGACAAACAATGTACAGTCCAGCACTTGAACTGTAAAACAATGTTATGAGAAATGCTTTAGTACTGTATTGAATGAGAGGTTTGTGCACTGCAGGACACAAATAAAAGTAGTGAGGGTTTATTAAACTATAAGTGAGCTTCCTGCCTGATTGCCTAACAATTAGACATTCATATTTTCTGCCCCAAATGGTGAGATTCATCTATAGTCAAATAACTGACCTTCTACCCAGAGGAGTTAAAAGTATTCCACAGTTTGGTAAGAAGAGAGTGAAATAAAAGGGCAGCAAGACAAAAATCTAGCAATGTGGTTATAAACACTAAAATCAATTTTGTGAAGTTCAGGGGTTCTCAAACTGAGGGTTGGGACCCCAAAATGAGTCGCAACCCCATTTGAATGGGGTTGCCAAGGCCAGTGTTAGATTTGCCGGGGTCTGAAGCCGAAGCCTGAGCACCGCCACCCAGGGCTGAGGCCTGAGGGATTCAGCCCTGGGCAAGGGGGCTAAGGTTACATGCCCCCTGCCCAGGGCAGCAGCCCTTGGACTTCAGCTTTGGCCCCTCTGCCCAAGGCGGCAGGGCTGGGGTGGGCTCGGGCTTTGGTCCGCCCTACTGGGGTCATGTAGTAATTTTTGTTGTCAGAAGGGGACCACAGTGCAATGACAAGTTAGAGCAGCTACAGAACAGCTCTCACAGTCCCCTAAGGACTGTTCCATAAGATGGGGGCATGGCAGAATGTATTGCAACCCAGCTCCATTTTCTCCAGCTGTCATGTCCCCTAGTGTCCCAGATATGTCCCTTGCAATTTATGCCTGTTAGGGGAATCCTCGCTTCTCCTTTAGGATAGTTTAAAGGTTACTTTGTACCACTCGGGTGATGCAGAGAGACCTTAGCAGGGCCCAGGAGATGGCTCATAACCTCTAAAGTAGCTAGTTAACAGAACATTTATAATGTTTTATTTTTAGTAATGTTATTTTACTTTTTAAAAAATGACTGTTGAATAGATTATTTTCTTAAAGCGTTGGAATAGGCATCTAGGGTTATGTAGTTCAGATCCCTGAATCACTATAAAATAGTTTTCCGTTTCTTCTTAATACAACCCTAATAGTTCACTGTCTAGTCTTGAATGGTTTTAGGGAAATGATGATTCTACAATTTCCTTTTGCAGCTTTTTCCACTGCCCAGTTGTTTTAACCGTACAAAGAAGATGTGGCCTTCCACCTTCAGTGAAACTATGGAAAAAGAAGAGTATACATTCCTTTGAATTGACATACATACTCTCATGCTTCTTCTTGCACAATGTTAAAACTCTTACACTCTTGCACTGTTAGACAAACTCCTATGGCCTGGGTTCAGCCTGTACATCTTATCACAATTTCAAGCTGACACCTCAACAAGCAAACAGCCACAGCAACAAGATAGTTAAGTAGAACAACAAAAACAAAACAAACAAAAAACCCTACATTGCACTACCAAGAAGCAGCAATCTTCCAATCCAGCACTGAATGTGCAACATGATGATACTGCTGAGACTTCAGCATCATGAATGAGATGGAGTTTGCAAAAGTACCACCAAGGGATTAGATTTAAAATTTTCTTGAAATGATTTTAAGGGAGATTGAAATGTGATTGGTATTAACAGCTTCTCCTGTTTATGTAGACTGTACCCCTGGAAAGGAGACACAAATTAATCTTGGTAAACAGAGAGAAATTGTGGGGAATCGTTTGAATTTAATTGCCTGTCGCAAAACTGCTCCTTGAATGGCTTCTTTTAAGTAACTGAGTTAAATATTTTCTGCGGTTCCATTGGACTTAGTTAAGATAATTTACTTCTGCTCATTTATAAACTGCTAGGTTATACACGATAAACCAAATAGGATTCACTAACCTTTAAAAGAAAATTCTTTTGCCAATCTATAAGCTGCTTTAGTTATCTATGATACATTGAGACAGGACTCACTGCTGATTCTGGAGATAATATACACTTATACAATACTTCCAGTATTGTCTTAACTTACCAAGAGAAGAGCACTGCCCCTAGGATAGATGCATTCTCAAAGGTGTAATCGCTCTTGAAAGCTCTCCACAGAGAGACATACAGAAGGGATTATAACTGAATTAATCATTATGTAAGCAGAGTCAGGATGAGCTCTACCCTGACATCTGGTGGTGAATTATGGTGAGGGTGGAAAGGAACTTCAGGGGCTGATCTTGTTTGCATAGGCACGCCCACCCGCCTAGCCTGGGACAACAGCAACTGAAAGTGGTTACTTTGGCTGGTGTGGGACCCCAGTTCCTCTGTTACTGGGGCAGGAAGAATAAAGTGTTATCCTGATTCTGTGAATCAAGGCCAGTGGAACTGTTGTATGACAGAGGGACTCACCATTAACTAAATAGCACTCGCTAGACAAGGGGAATGGGTTACAAAACCCAGTGAATTGGCTGGGGGAGGGGGGGATGACGACAGGTATGTGTACTTGATGCTATGGGGCCCCTTTTGAGGGCCTGGAACACCAATTGTTCTCTCTCTCTCTCTCCCCCCCCCCCCCCCCCCCGCCCTGTTGAATACCAGAGCTAATTTTGCTTCCGTTAGGAGTCTAGCTAGAGGTTGCTGAGCTGAATTCACTTTGGGCCAATAGTGCACCAGCACTGGGGCTCCCCTACTACAAGCTGAAATCACTAAGAGCTGAAATCACTGAGTGCGGTGTTAACTAGTGGGGGAGCCTGAAGATATATTGCTAAGCAGCTGGCAGAGTGGAGCAGTTTGCAGGATGGTTGGAGCAGCCCACGGAACAGTGAGCTCAGCAGTTTGCGGTGGCAGCTGGAGCAGTTCATGGGATGGCTGGTGGAGTGGCGCGGCTGGCAGAGCCGAGCACTTTGTGGGATGGTTGGAATGGCAGTCGGCCTTGGACCACGTAAGGTGCCCCTTAACACCCTGTGTGTCCCCCCATTTCCACCCAGGCTGGGGGGGTAAAACTCTGCAGATAAACTTTTGAACTCTGGGGCGTCACTGACTAGGGGCAGAGACTTTGGGTTGTTGGACTTTGGGGTGATTGGACTTAAGACCCTGAGGAGAAAAGGACACTGCCAAACTTACTTGGAGGTGGGTCTTTTGCTCATGGTTTGTGTTATGAATCCTGTTTGTGGTGTTTCCCCAACATAATGCCGCATTGTTTCCCTCCTTTATTAAAAGGCTTTTGCTACACTCAGACTCTGTGCTTGCGAGAGGGGAAGTATTGCCTCCTAGAGGCGTCCTGGGGATAGTATGTAATTGTCCCAGGTCACTGGGTGGGGGCTTGAGCCGGTTTTGCATTGTGTTATTGAAACGGAACCCCTAGATACTGAACCCGGCCCTTGTTGTTGCCAACTCAGAGGGGCAGAAGGGTTACAATTACACTGCTCTACAGCCAAAATGCTTCTGAAATAAATGTAGTCATACTTTATTAAGTCTGGGTCACTGAGAACGAAAATGATGCTTACAATTGTTGATTGGCTCTAGTTTTCAAGATATGCTTGAAATGGCGGAGGATAAGTGAGTTATAAAGGGAAGGGATCTCAATTTAAACCAGAAATGACTAAAATACATCTTTGACTGGATCTATGAATAAATCTATGACTGGGTTTCGACAGTACTTTTTAGGCAAAACAATGAATGATGCAATCTGAAGCTGGTATTGCGTCATACACGATATGAATTGCATCATGTTATTCCTAGAAGTCATGGATGATGCAATCATAACGAAGCTTACATCAGTCTGCTGAACAAATTGCCTTATATCAGCTCTAGAAATCATACAGTGTTGTACTCTCTTATTTGTCAGTGTTTGATTTTGCAAAGGGACACATTTCTGTTTAGCCAAAGTGAGCAGAGATGCCTTGTACTTGTGTGAACAGTGCAGATAACTTCTGCTATGTTTGTGGTGACGTGACTTTTGCATCACAAAAGCGCAGTATAACCACTATGGTTAAGAAAGCCTATCACCTTTATTTTGGCTGAAAAATTGGAGATCAGGACAAGAGGTGGGCCCCACACATATGCTGCAACACTTGTGCAACAAATCTTCGCCAGTGGTTGAACAGGAAAAGGAAATCTATGCCTTTTGCAGTGCCAATGATTTGGAGAGAGCCAACAGATCATGTCAGCAATTGTTACTTCTGCATGGTGCCTCCAGTTGGGAAATGTGTGTCAAAGAAGAAAAAGTGGACTGTGCATTATCCAAACATTCCATCAGCTATACACCCAGTACCCCACGGAGAAGGACTGCCGATTTCTGGTGCACCAGAATCATTCTCACTTGAGTCAGACAAGGAAGAGGATGAAACTTCTGGTCCTGAACTATCAATGTCACAGGACCCACATTTTCTCCCATCCTCCTCCTCTGAACCACACCTCATAACACAAGTTGAACTGAATGACCTTGTCAGGTATTTGGAACTACCCAAGAGTAAGCCAGAGCTGTTGGGCTCCAGACTAAAGCAGTGGAATCTCCTGGCAGGTGATGGTAGGGTTTCCATGTTCCGTGACCGTCAAAAGGATCTTGTCCCATTCTTCTTCATGAAAGGTGATCTTGTAGCCTGCAACAACATCGATGGTGTGATGGCAGCCCTCAACATCGTTCACGATCCAGATGAGTGGAGACTATTCATTGATTCATCGAAGACGAGTCTTAAAGATGTTTTGCCATCAATTTCAGTTGGTCATTCAGTCCATATGAAGGAAACCTATGACAACATGAAACAACTTTTGAGGTGCATAAACTATGACCAACATCAGTGGCAGCTTTGTGGCGATTTGAAGGTTGTTGCTCTCTTGCTTGGTCTGCAGACTGGATACACAAAGTATGGCTGTTTTCTCTGCGAATGGGATAGTTGTGCAAGAGATTCCCACTACATCAAGAAAGATTGGCCACTCTGACAGTCATTGGAGCCTGGGAGGAAAAGTGTTCAGCATCCACCACTTGTTGAATCACGGAAGATTTTGTTGCCACCCTTACAATCAAGCTGGGTCTGATGAAGAACTTTGTCAAGGCCATTGACAAAACACAAGCAGCTTTCAAGTACCTCCGTGGAAAATTTCCAAGGTTAAGTGAAGCTAAGATAAAGGAAGGCGTCTCTGTTGGACCTCAGATTCGTGAACTTCTTCAAGATGATGCATTTGACCATGCACTGCGTGGCAAGGAAAAGATGGCATGGAAAGCCTTCCAGTTAGTGGCAATAAATTTTCTTGGAAACAACAAGGCAGACAACTACAGGTTGTTGGTGGAAAACCTCAAGGCATACAAAAGCCTTGGTTGCAACATGTCACTAAAGATACATTATTTGCACTCTCATCTAGATTTTTTTCCACCGAACTGCGGAGCAGTGAGCGATGAGCACGGCGAGCGATTTCACCAGGACATTGCAACAATGGAGAAACGCTATCAGGGCAAATGGAGCCCATCAATGCTTGCAGACTATTGCTGGACAGTGACAAGAGAAACTCCATTTAATGAATACAAGAGACAAGCCAAGAAGCGCCGAGTAGACACTGAATAGGACTAAACTATGTACATAATAGTTTTTGGCCTTTTGTTTCATATTAAATTTTATTTATATAACCCTTTTGCTGATTTTTAAAGTGTTACATAAACAGGACAGGTGAAATATTATCATGTAAAGCAACCATAAGCAACCATAAACACATGAAAAGACCTAGGTATACAATTTATGATTAAAACTCTACTATCTACACAATATACATAGACATAAAATGTAAAAACTTAAATATCTTAGAAACAGTAGCCAATCAGTTGTTTTAATTGTCATATTTGAATTCAGCACATCAAAATACATAATAAATAGCACATTTTATCTCTGAAGCAGACGACTTCTCAAAAATTGTAGACCAGTGTTATTTATTGTTTTTTTTTTTTTTTTTTTTTTTTTTTTTACAAAAATATTATTTCATTTCCTTTCTTTAATAATAAAATAGTCACAATGAACCACTGTGAGCATTCTGCTTGCCTTTAATCATGATGCCCCCTAAGGTCTGGCAAGTACCGTATGTGACTAAAATAATGGGGGTTGCATTCCTGTTCTGACATTGAGAGGCAATCATTACGATTTGTCCCCCCATTTCTTGTTTTAGTAATTTGGGGAATAAAATTACTCTGGGCTCAACACCTTACAACACTCCTTTCTACTCTATATATTTAAGTGCTTTCCTGATTTGGGACGTTTTCAGGAACTGAGGCTAAGACTGGTATTTGGTCCTGCTACTGAATTTATATTTCCCTTGCTTATCCTGAAATACATATAATCCTGGTTTATTCCCCAGATATTTAAAGAAATGCATTACAAAAATTCTGCAAAAAATTTAGTGTTAAAATGAATAGTATTGTGATGAGGTGTACCAACCCCACACTGGGCCAGAAGAAGTTAATGAAAGGCAGTGGGGTCAGTCAGCCCTACCTCACCACACCTGCACTTGGTATCAAGCCTGGAGAAAGGAGTGAATAGAGTTGAACCCAGCTCTGCTGGGGATAGGCCAGGAAGGAGAGAAGATCTCTGGCCCTCCCTCAGAGAGAGTAGCTGGGCAGAAATTGTGGTGCTGACTTGGACTACTGGCATTTAGAGCCCTCCTGAAGAAAGGTATGTCTGCAACAGGGAGACCAAAGCAGTTGGGGGCAAGTGGGAGGAAGTGAGTCAGTACAGGATGCTCTGAGGTGGTGGAGGGGTGTACAAAGAGCAGGAAGACTCTGGCTGAGTTGGGGCTGCTCTGTGAGGGGAGTAGAGATAATTGTCCTGCAGCAGAACCAGCTGGGTGGCAGAAAGTGCTAAAAAGCTCTGCAGTGAGCCTGTGGAAGAGGCTTAGAGAGGGAGGTGTTGATACACAGTGAGCGTGGGAAGGTGCTGTGGCAAAGGCCCAAGACAGGGCAGGGTAGGAAGTGGTCCTGGGAGGCAGCAAGGGATCTGTGTAGTCAGGCCTTGACTGCTTATTCAAGGGTTCCCTGGACCAGAATGCAGAGAAGAGGGCGGGCTTGGGTTCCCTTACCAGCCCATTGAGGATGATGGAGATGGAACCCCCTGACAAGAGATATGGACTGATGAAACCCCTGGTGCCAGTGGTAAGGACTAGCAAGCCTGTGGGCAGACCAAAGGCCAAACATGTGGTTGATGGAGTACTTTCTTTTGGACTGTTGGCATACCCTAGAATGGGTTGGAACTACAAGTCACCCAGCCAGAAGACCAAAGTGCAAGAACATGCAGCCTCTCACATGGCCAAAGTGGCTACCAGCAGGGGACTTAAAAAGGGGAGAGTCTGGTATGCCATGCCCAGCCAAATGGGGACACCCCAGCTAGCGAGTCACACTTATACCGGTATAAATTGTGAGGCTGTGGGTACATCTTCCACTGTTCAAGTGGGAGAAGTTCTTTAAAGGCAGTTTCAAATAGCTATGTGGTGGGCTTCTGAAGAGAGCTGTGAGCAGAGCAATGTTTCAAAATGAACCAGGGTATCTGAAACTTGCACCATTTTGTTTCCCAGAATGGGTTAATGTTGTGTCTCCAGGAAAGCACTCGCAGTCTAAAAGTTAAGACTGAACTCCTGTGTTCCTCAGATGGTGTGCATCATATCGAATGAAAGTGTCTGTGTACCCATGCATGCACTTGACATGGATCATATGTATTATTTGCTGCATCCCCTTCGGGAACCTGTTGACTAGCATTATTTTGTTTAGCAGTTGGATTAAGAATTTCAAAATAACCTGTGTGCATATCTAAAAGGGTGTCATAAGGAGGAGGGAGAAAACTTGTTCATCTTAGCCCCTAAGGATAGAACAAAAAGCAATGGGCGTAAACTGCAGCAAGGGAGGTTTAGGTTGGACATTAGGAAAAAGTTCCTAACTGTCAAAGTGCTTAAACACTGGAATAAATTGCCTAGGGAGGTTGTGGAATCTCCATCTCTGGAAATATTTAAGAGTAGGTTAGATAAATGTCTATCAGGGATGGTCTAGACAGTATTTGGACCTGCTATGAGGGCAGGGGACTGGACTCGATGACCTCTTGAGGTCCCTTCTAGTCCTAGAATCTATGAATCTATGTCAGTCTTCCCTGAAGTACTACCATTCCATACTGGTGACCTAGATAGGATTAGCTTCTCCAGATACCCATATGACTTCTTGAGTCTGAGGCCATGTCTACACAGGGAAACACAGGAAAGTGAAGATTAATTAACTAAAGGTATGACGTTAATGCATCCAAGTTAAAACATGTTATACCTGTAAGTCCCTGAGTGTCCCAGTGTGAACAAGCCCTGAGTCTCTCTCCTCTCTGCACTCCTGAGAGTGTCTCTTAAAACCCTGCTAAGTTTCTTTGTTCTCCAGTGCTTTGTCTTCACTAGGAAAAAGATGTTCTTACCTCACATTGGCTAACCTGTGGTAACTAACACAAGGGTAAAATCCTAGGGAAGACAAAACAGTTTGTAGTTTTAACATGAGCTAGCAGGTGAAGGTAAGCCCTAGACTCCCCCATAGTGAACCTGCTAACACATGTGACAATTACAAACAGCCTTGTCTTCACTAGGATTTTACCTCAAATTAGTTAACTTGAATTACAAACACACCTTATTTCCCATAGTGAATATAAGGCCCAGAAGTTTCAAGAAGTGGTGGGACTTGCCCACCCAGGTCAAACTAATTATATAGGCTGTGCTGCGGGGGGCTAGAGTAATTGGAGGTAATTGTTCTGACATTGTCTCTTAGCAACCCTTCAGTGGACGCTACTAGGCAATCATTGTGAACTATCTCTGCCTTCTGGCCTGTGGGATGAACTTAATCAGAAATATTTGTGCAGAAAACCATGCCAGTAATAGGGCAAGCTACAGTACAATTCAAGAGCATCCCCATAATTGTCACAGTTTTCATGTGTGATAATGAGATCCATGAAATCATGGAATCTGATTTCATTGAGATAGGATACTAAATGAAAATAGCTAAAAATAGAGAGGTCACATTAAGTCACTGGGACACTGTCCTGCCATGAGATATTTTGTTACAATGAAGTTTTTTTCCATTTTGCATGTCCGTTCTTGGATTTTAGAGCTCTACCAGACCCATAACTATTTCACATTTGGGAACAACATATACCTTCAAATCAGCGGCACTGCTATGGGTACCCGCATGGCCCCACAGTATGCCAACATTTTTATGGCTGACTTAGAACAACACTTCCTCAGCTCTCGTCCCCTAATGCCCCTGCTCTACTTGCACTACATTGATGACATCATCATCTGGACCCATGGAAAAGAAGCCCTTGAGGAATTCCACCATGATTTCAACAGTTTCCACCCCACCATCAACTGCAGCCTGGACCAGTCCACACAAGAGATCCACTTCCCGGACACTACAGTGCTAATAAGCAATGGTCACATAACCACCACCCTATACCGGAAACCTACTGACCGCTATAGTTACCTACATGCCTCCAGCTTTCATCCAGACCACACCACACGATCCATTGTCTACAGCCAAGCTCTATGATACAATCGCATTTGCTCCAACCCCTCAGACAGAGACAAACCCGGGGTGGCATGTTTGTAGAAATTTTGGTGGTGCCCAGAACCCGCCCCTGCCAAAACTCCGCCCCCCCCCACCTGCCGAAGGCTCTGGGAGGGAGTTTGGGTGAGGGAGGAGGTCTGGGGTGCAGGCCCTAGGCTGGGGCAGGGGATAGAGGTGCAGGGTGCAGGCTCTGGGAGGGAGTTTGGGGATGGGAGGGGTGCAGAGGGATGGGGTGCAGGGGTGAGGGCTGTGGGGTATGGGAGGGGCTCAGGGCTTGGGCAGAGGGTCAGGGTGTGGGGGGATGAGGGCTCTGGCTGGGACTGGAGATAAGGTGTTTGGGGTGCTGCTATTCCTATAGTTGGAAATCAGAGATGCCCTGATCCTTATCAGCCTGAATCCCATGGCCTAGCACCTGCCACTGACACTTTTGGGGTTCAGAGTAAGATATTTATTTTCAGCTACTTGTGGGACTAGATCATGTTATCTCTATTGTCCCATGGAATAATAGACTCACTTGTTTGGGTAAAGCACCTTTGGTTGTTCCTCTTCTCACAATTATTTACTTGTTTCTACTACCACAACAAAGACAGAAAGGCTTTGAACTATGGATTTTAGTTGGAGGCAGGGAAAGGGGATTTAAACAGATTGTACTGGCACAGGTAAATTTAACTGTGCATTAACAGCGACCAGTATGGCATATTGGGGACAAGTGGGGACATTGTTCAGCTGCTAATATTTTGTATCTATTTCTCTTATTTTAGGACATATTGTACATTAGCAGAGAGCTCACATTCAATCATTGGCCCCATGAAGTTTGGGCTGGCTATGTAATTCCAATCCCTTCCTTCCCCCGCCCCCTTCAGTAAGTAGTCAAGTTCTCCTTAATTCTAGCTTGTGTGGGAGAGAGGGTCTGTAAGGGTTCAAATGCATGTGAGGAATAGTGCTGCCAGCTTCCTGAAAATGCAAGACAGTTCTCTCATTCCAGGCATTGTAAGAAAGCTCCACAGTCTCTCTCTCAGCTTGGGCACTGTCTGACCACTAACAGGGCCGGTGCAACCACTAGGCAAACTAGGCGGCTGCCTAGGGCGCCTAGTGGTTGAGGGCAGACAAAAGCATGCTCTGGGGCGTTAATGGAGTGGAGGTGAGCTAGGGCAGGAGGGCAGGGGGGCGCGGGGAGGGCCGCTTGCAGCAAGTAAGGGTGGGGGGCATGGCACACAGGGGAACCGCTCCCTGCCCCAGCTCACCTCTGCTCCGCCTCCTCCCTGAACATGCCGTCGCTGCTCCACTTCTCCCGCCTCCCAGGCTTGCGGCACAGCAAGCCCAGGAGGGAGAGAAGCAGAGTGGGGCGGCGTGCTCAGGGAGGAGGCAGAGCAGAGGTGAGCTGGGGTGGGGAGCTGCCGCACTGCTCCCCGGGCCGGGGAGGGGAGCTGCTGTGGGGGGGGGCACCTCAGGGCAGGAAGCTGCCGCAGGGCTCGGGGAGGGGGGAGGGCGCAAGGTGGAAGTTTCACCTAGGGCGCGAAACATCCTTGCACCAGCTCTGACCACTAAATAGCCCCGGCCATGACTTTACATCCATAATTAGAGCAAACTGCCCCACCCTTTCCTTATTTATATAGTTCCAGCGGTGCTTTACAGAGAAGAAGCAAGGCAAGGTCTCTACTTGGAGACCCTACAATCTCTCTCGACAAGGGATAGGTGAAACATGTAGAGCCCATTATTCCCCTTACTTTAGTTCTTTGCCTGCTGCTTCTTCCCCCTTACCCAGCTGAAAGATGCTTGTATAGCCTCCTTTAAAACAATACACATTTTATTAGAGAAGGGAGGAGGATTGCTACAGATATGAGTGAAATACAGACTGGCAGAGCTGATAAAGGGGTTAGCTCTGCAGCAGCTAACACTTCAACTCTCTTTTTCTTTACGGCTGAGCTCTCCACTGTCACAGCTATTGCACCGTTACTGCCAGCTGAAGACCCTTATTTTACCCCAGACCAACCTCACATTCCAGACTGGGGCTTTCCTAAATCACAACTGACCATCTTCCTCCCAGTGAGTATTCAGAGTCTCAGCCATTCTTCCCTGAATGTACCTCAGAAACGGGTTTGCTATTTGCCAATTTGTACAGGGCTTTGGGTCCTGAAAATGAAAATTCAGAACTAGAGCCTACAGCCATTCCAAGGAAGCACCAAACTTTGACTCACTCGGGGCATTATCTGACCTATGGCCAGATACAACAATTCCAATTTAATGCGACTTGTCCATTGTGAGTGAGCCTGCTAGCGTTGACTTATGAATATGTATGCAATGTTTATACAGAGTTCCTTATTTCTGGAGTTTACTGCTGCCTAGTGCAATCTTTTACTTGTTACTTCTGCCCTCCTTGGGCAGAGAGGCTTTGCATTTTCTCCTCTAAAACATAATGGAATTTATTAGGGGTCTGAGGGAAGGAGAGTGGATTCCTATAGCTGAGACGGGCAGATTAGTTTGTCAACATTTATTATTAGTTTAATTTTCCTTATGTAGTGGCAGTTGAGTAAAAGTTGTAACAGTTTTGGGAAAAAAATGTTTTGTTTTCTTTAACTAGCTACAGATAAAGAGATAAATGTATAAAAATGACCTAACTAAACTGAAGGGAACTATAATGAATTCAAAACCAGGCAAATAAATAGACGATGATAGATAGAGCACCGTCACCACCATTAAAAGTCTCCCAATAATGATATAGATTAACTTCCGCTAGAAGTTAGGAAGTTTCCAGGGGTTTTAATAGATCAAATAATGTGCTTCCAATAACTTATACCATGGAAACTTTAGTAAGGACATATAGCTTATACCTATATATAGGGGGGAAAGAGGTTAAAAATCAATAAATATTAGGTAAATGTAAAAGTTTTCAGAGTAATACGATAAGGAACCTTCAGTGATAGTAAATCTAATAAAGAATGAATCAAAAAGTTGTGTGAATGTGTGTATAACACTTAAGTTTTATAAGAGGTTAAGAATATAAACCTTGTTGTTTTTATCAAATTTCCATATAAATTATAATAGGGAATAAAATGGACTTTTTTGTTTTGTTTTAGCTAGTAAAAATTGCTGTTGGTAAAAAGTTTATAGTCCTGCTAAAATGGGAGAAGAGACATTTTCTGTTATTTGATTTATAGACATAATAAATGCAACCCAGATGATAGAAGGTGAAGCCCTAGTTATCCTCTCTCTTCTTGGCATAGGTGCTTGCTGGATCTTGGTATGGTGGTGTGAGTTTGGAGACTGGAGTACTGAGAGTGACAATACAATGGAGAAAACCTAATTTAACTGCTCTTACTAATACTGAGGTTAGCTGTCTTTTTTGCAATCCCTCAGCCTGATAGTCAAAATATAAATAACTGAATTGAGATCACAATGGGATCTGTAGAAAATACAGACATAGTTGCAGAAAACACCCACAGATGTTCTCTATCTTTTGCTGCTCCTACTATTTGGGGTGTTTTATGTCCCCATGATTTCCCCTTCACCAGGACAAACAGGATGTAACTGGTTTATAGAAGAGGAAAAAGGAATAATACAGGAAAAAGCAGTTCAGTCAGGACAATGGCAGTGTATGTTAAGAGATGGTTCTGGGATAGTTGCTGGCTCCACTAGTCTCCTGGTTGTCACAATTAATCCAATCACTCTTATACCCATATGGAAAAATCCATGTCCTTCAATTTCCTAATATACTTTTATAGCATGGTATGCCCCTAAGTGAATAAAAGAGGGAAAAGAAACTATATTAATAAGGTGGGCTCAATGATCTGAGTATAAAGAATGACATTTAATAATGTTTACTCACAAGGCAGATATTGCAGGGTAGTATTTCAGTGTACATCTCAGCAAAAAGTTGTACCAAGGGGACAGCTAAGTTTACAAGGACCTTGGTTTAGTCAGCTAATAGAACAGGGGAGTGGATATGAAAAAGATAAGACTCAAACTGTGTTTTCATATTGGTGTGAAGGCAGTACAGCTATAATGAGAAGGTCAGAGTGTAATATGTAAAATTATTGGTCCATATATTGGTTCTTATAGTTTTAATAAAACTTTTACTGTAATATGGATATCCAAGCCAAATCAAGTGAAAATTGGTCCTTATGTGGTAAAAGCAGATGTCAAATGACAGTTAATATTAGAACCCACATATTCCTTAAAAATGGAGTGTGCTAGACTTAACCCCCATGAACATCTCAATCATACAACCACAATGTGCAAGTATATAAAACCATTACTTAAGGAATGGAAAAGATGGGTGCAAAGCCAAACTCAGATTTTACCAAAGCCCTCTACTGAAAGAGTCAAAAGAGATTTGGTACAGTTTCAGGAGGAGCAGAAACAGGTCTTACAGTGCTAAACAGTATCGACAAGGGAGTATTCCTTATAAATTAGATGCAATAGAACAGCATTTAGGTGCTTTGTCTAAACGCCTAAAAATACCCCTCAATTAAATAAGTGCTGGTCATTACTTGATAGCTAGTCTACTCCCCGGCTGGAAAAGGTTGCAAGAAGTAGTTCTAGTACTGTTACAAACAATAGAAGTGCTTCAAAGCAATGTGTCTATGGCACTAGCTTGCATATAAGCAGAAACATGGACCAATGATTTGGTAAAAGATATTCCATTCCTGATTATAAGTGGTATTTTGCCATTTGAAATAAGTAGAATGTTGAAATAGGTTACTGTCTAGGAGCAAAATTTATATTCTTGGTGGAAAATGATAAATTCTACATATAATGTGCAGCAAAATGAAATGTCTTATGTTCAAATAGAATGGCAATCCCCTATTATGGGACTGGGATTAAACGTCAATTATAGTGTAATGCAACCAATGGAACACAAATTATGGGCCATAAATCAAACCACCATATGGAAAACAGTAGAACTTAAAACTTGTATGGAAGAACATGGAAGTGGATATATTTGTAATAATGTTATACAATCTTATAATATCTGTTTAAATCCAGAAAAAAGGAAAATGCCATTGTCAACTAAATCCATTTTTTAACACTGGATCTGTGGTTGTGTATATAGGAAATACAAGTGTATGCATTAGAAGTTGATGCAGAACAGTTTAATGTTAATTATTTGTTTAATACAAGACATAATCCTTATGAAAGTCAATGTTTATGTAATAAAGTTTCAGTGATTGGATGTGATTTTAACTTTACATTACCAGAAGTTGAATATAAGGAAGTGAAGGACCAAAAGTATAAAGTGTCAACCCAGTGCCACTGAGTATGAATATCAGTTTAGTTAAACAATTGCTAAACCATTCTGATTTGCAAAGATACTTGCAAAAGGCTCAGGAAAATGCATGTAAAAGTATGATCACTATACATCACTCAAATGATGAAATTAAACAAATTGTGGAACAAGTAAAAAAGATACAAAACACAATTGGTGAGAGGTATTTTTGGGATGGTCATCTACTGCCACTGGAATTTTAAATAAAATGCTGCACCCTATTGTATGGATAACTGAAACATATTGTTTGAGTAATATCTGTAATATTTTGGACCAGAAAAATATTATATTCCAATTTGCCCAGAGGATTAGAAATTGAAAACAGTTTGTTAAAAGGTCTAAAAACGGTTCAGGAAAAGTTGGAAATTGAAGGCAAACTTGTTAAGAATACTTTAAAAACTGTAAACAAGTGCATGTCACTGTTTGTGTGAAAGTTTAAAAGAAAGCAACATAAGCAATCTTAAATTTTTTGTAATGATTGTAAAAGTTTATATAATAGTTTAAGATTTAGTTACATGAATATTAAGTTACCATTTATACGTGTTTATGTAATGTAATTGTTAAAAGCTTGTAGCAATTGTCTCAGTTTTGGCAAACTGAAGACACCTGTTATAGAAATCAAAGCTGGTATACACACAGGGTTGTGATTACTGTCTACCATCCTATCAATAAAAGTAAATTTTAAAGGAAAAATTTACATCTTGTGTATGGTAATCCTAATGCTTCAAATCTTGGTGGCAGTGAAACACTTATTCCGGTGCAGGATATAAGAAGGCTCAGGAGCTTTAAAATAAAGCCAAAGATGGTCATATCATTCTAGTAAGGCAGAATCCGGGGTAGTGAGGTATTGTGCCAACAAGAAGAAAGTCATGCTTGGTCCTAAATAGGAGCCTTGAGCCAATGTTGGGCAAGGTCAAACACCCATTGAACTCACTAGTAAAAGTGAGGGTCAGATAATAGATACTATGACACCCTCAAGAAGGGGAATATTACCAGAGAAAATTCTCCAGTCTCTACTGTGTGTTCTCATCCTGTATTGTTTCCACTGCACTACACGTGTGCAGCACTGCAGTACACTGGGAGAAGTTGGACCCTCAGCAAAGCATTTTATTCCCTTGGGTGTCCTCTTCTTGAAGTGCTAGTAGTAGTAAAGCACAAAGAAAGAGCACAAATACTGCAACATGAGGTCCTTAGCCATCATTTTGCACAGTTACCATTCTTCAGTTATAAAACTGGTATAAGAGGAACGGGAATGGGGGACATGCAGAACCTGTGGCGGGGGGGGGGAGATGCAGGGAATCCCTAAAATAGAGGGGGGTGGGAGGATGATGCAGAAGAAGCTTGTGGGAGAAAGGAGCTATTATGTGTGCAATGAGCTTGGCCTACATAAGCTTCAAAGTGTGAGAGGCCCTGGTAATTCTTAGCAGTTATAAACCTCAGGCCACGGTTCAGCTTCAAAGTGCCTCCCACACATGAGCTAGTTAAACCTCACAACATACCTCTAGGGTTACCATATTTAAAAAAAGAGGACACTCCATGGGCCCTAGCCCCAGCCCTTTCCCGCCCCTTTCCAACCCCTGGCCCTGCCCCAACTCCGCCCTTTCCCCGCCCCTTCCCCAAAGTCCCCGCCCTAACTCCCCCTCCTCCCTTCCAGCCACGCAAAAAGGGCTGCCCGAGCGCTACCGGCTTTACGGTTTGCCGGGCAGCCTCCAGACCCTGCGCCCCCGGTCGGCGCTTCCCCAGAGCAGCTGGAGCCTGGGAGGGGAAGTGCCCAGCCGGGGGTGCAGGGTCTGGAGGCTGCCCTGCAAACCATGAAGCCGGTAGCACTCGGGCTTCGGGCAGCCCCTATGCCTCCGGACCCTGCGCCCTCAGCCGGGCACTTCTCCTCCCCAGCTCCAGCTGCTCTGCTCCTCCCCGGACTCAGACTTCGGCTCTGTTTAAGAGCCAAGATGCCCGAGCCAGCGCTACCGGCTTCGGGCAGCCCCCTTGACTCTGGACCCCAGCCACTGGCTGGGCACTTCTCCTCCCCGGCTCCAGCTGCTCTGCTCCGGCGGCGCAGGGTCCGGAGGCACGGGGGCTGCCCGAAGCCGGTAGCGCTGGCTCGGGCAGCTTGGCTCTTAAACAGAGCCGAAGTCTGAGTCCGGGGAGGAGCAGAGCAGCCGCGGGAGAGGAAGTGCCCGGCCGGTATTTTTCCCCCGGACATGTTCGGCTTTTTGGCAATTCCCGCCGGACGGGGGTTTGATTGCCAAAAAGCTGGACATGTCCGGGAAAAAACGGACGTATGGTAACCCTACATACCTCACAAACACACACATGAGAACTAAGACAAATAGTTATTCCCCTGAAGAGGCAAATACCCACACGTAGCCTCTTGAGAGGTTCAGAGTGGGAACACGCAGGCTTCAGTTCTCTGAGGCAGAGCACAGGTTCAGCTCTATGTTCTTACTCCACTGCAGGGCAGAGAAAGACTGGTGTAAAAATTCAACTGTGCTTCAAAGAGCATAGGGTTACCATACGTCCGGATTTCCCCGGACATGTCCTCCTTTTGTGTGCTAAAAATAGCGTCCGGGGGGAATTTGCAAAGCTCTCACAATGTCCGGGATTAGCAGAGAGTGGCTGGGAGGGCTGCAGGGAAGTCCCGGGCTGGACTAGGGAGCAGCTGTAGAGGAGCCGGATCCGCCCTGCATTCTGAGCCAGCAGCTGCCTTGCAGCCCAGTCCGGCAACACTGTGCAGGGCCAGACCGGGTTTTGTTGTGCAGGGCCAGACCGGGTTTTGTTGTGCTCGGGAGCTCAGCCACGTGTCCGGCTCGGCTGCACAGAGCCCAACTCTGTTCTGAGCAGCAGGGTAAGGAGGTCAGGGGGCAGGAAGGTTCTGGAGGTGGAGGTCAAGAAACAGGGGGGGCTTTTTGGGGGCAGTGGAGAAAGTTTTGGGCAGTCAGGGTACAGGTAGGGGGTAGGGTCCTGGGGGGCAGTTGGGGGGGGTCTTAGGAGGGGGCAGTTAGGGGACAAGGAGCGGGGGGGGGGGTAGGGGGCTGGGAGTTCTGGGGGGGAGCTGTCAGGGGGCAGGAGTGGAGAGAGGGATCGGAGCAGTCAGGGGACAGGGAGCAGAGGGGTTTAGATGGGTTGGGAGTTCTGGGGGGAGCTGTCAGGGGGCAGGAGTGGGGAGAGGGATCGGAGCAGTCAGGGGACAAGGAGCGGGGGGGGTAGGGGGCTGGGAGTTCTGGGGGGGAGCTGTCAGGGGGCAGGAGTGGGGAGAGGGATCGGAGCAGTCAGGGGACAGGGAGCAGAGGGGTTTAGATGGGTTGGGAGTTCTGGGGGGGGCTGTCAGGGGGCAGGAGTGCGGAGAGGGATCGGAGCAGTCAGGGGACAGGGAGCAGAGGGGTTTAGATGGGTTGGGAGTTCTGGGGGGGGGCTGTCAGTGGGTGGGGAGTGGTTGGATGGGGCGTGGGAGTCCCAGGGGTCTGTCTGGGGGTGGGGGTGTGGATAAAGGTTGGGGCAGTCAGGGGACAAGAGGCAGGGAGGCTTAGATAGTCCTGGGGGGCAGTTAGGGGCAGGGGTCCCAGGAGGGGGTAGTCAGGGGACAAGGAACGGGGGGAGGGTTGGGAGGTCAGGGGGGGGCGGGAAGTGGGAGGGGCAGGGGCGGGGCTAGGGCGGGGCTCCTCCCGTCCTCTTTTTTGCTCGCTGAAATATGGTAACCCTAAAAGAGCAGCACTCTGTTCACAAGAAAGTTGAATAAAGGAAACTGCAAGGCCAACATGCTCTCCAAATGAGCATCACTTTTGCTGCCTTCTTTACAAATAAGGACTCATTGCCATTGTTCCAGAATCAGCCACTTGTAATTTTCACATTAACTCAGGTTTCCTGGCCAAATTCTAATGTGGTTATTTACAAGCTACCTTCCTGAATTTCTGGAAAATTAAAATCTAATGCTTTTCTGCTCTTCTTTCCTACTCCTCCTACCTTCCCATAACAACATGTGATATTTATTAAGAATCCACAGTGCCACACTTCACACCAAACAGGAAAAACAACTCCTAGGAGGGCGACAGTAAGAATTTTTCCCTCCTCCTTCAACCTAGTAAATCATTATCATGCAGTCTACAAAGACACAGTTCAGGGATGGCTCCTTTATGGACGTGATCATCAGGAATGCCCCACCTGGTGCATAGGTCCATGCATTTTTCTATTGCAGCTGACCAGACACTTCAAGTCCTGTACAAGAATCCCAGCTGTCTTATCTGGGGTTACTTGGTTTGTCTGGATCTCTTGAATCTTCATTGACACCAAGACCCACACAAGCCCTGGCCAGAGAACCCCCATCACATTCCAATGTCCCTCCCTGAGTGTTGGGAAGTGGAGTGAAAAACTTCCCAGCAGGCTGGTGCCCACCGTTTGGCATGGGGAGAGGTGTGCATTCCAAATCACTGCCACAAGAAGAGGGAGACTGAAAAACTTCCTGTCAGGTCCCCAGCTGGATGAATGAATAGATTTCTCACTGCAGGGGGGCTTTCAGATACCGTGTGAGCAAAATCAACAAAACCTCCAGCCTCAACACATCCCAGTGACCAAAACCAATGCAATGCCCTCCCCCCAAAAACTTATCCCCTGCAACCAAAATCCATTTTTAATTCTCCCCCAAGTTATTTGCAGTCCTTTTCATGGCTAAGTCCTGGGCTACTTGCTACTCTTTACTGCCTAACCAGGTCTGAGGGAGCCGTCACCCTCCCTCCATCAGCCAGAAGACAGATACTGTTGCAAGGAGCATGCTGAGCCCAGCTACCTGCCAGGCTCAAATTCTCTATTCCCCATCAGGACTCAGGTGAGAGACAGGCAGCCCTTTGCCTCCACCCTCCCCAGGCTGCTGTGGGGATCCACTCTGCACAGGGCTCAGGCAGCTTCGTTCTCTGGCTCTAGCTCCTGCAGTGCATTCTGGGTTAATGTGAGGTGCTGCTGCCATGAATATGGGGCAGCAACTGTTGCTTCCCAGTACATTCCCTGTAGGAGGAAGAGAATGAAGGAACCTATGGTTCTGCATGATTTAAAGAGACAGACCTCTCCTTCAATACACAGAGGAGAATTTTAAAAATAGACAAAGGCATTGGCTGGCAGGGGCATCCCATGATATTTTCCAGTAAACATATGGGACAGTCTGGTCCTGGATTATTGGTGCACTGCAGTTTTTAACTCAGTTTCACCTTCACCAAGTTAGCTATCAGTTCATTGCATTATGGAGTGTTGTAGCCTCCCGACATCCAGTATTTCACCCAGGTTCCATTAGAAGGCAAATTAGGAACAATCTTGGAAATTTAAAAAACGGAATGTGTGGGGGTTTTGTTTTTAAAGTTGGTAACTAGTATCAGTTCTGAAAATTAAGTCCCTAACATTTGCCTCCTTTGGAAATATTTTGCAAATTGTCTAATGTTTCCTGGTCTCCTTCCCTCTGCTCAACACAATCCCCTAATACTACAAAGCTGTGTGTCTGGGTGACCTTTGAAACTGGCTTCTGTGATAGGAAACTGTTCAAGAAATTAACCTTATAAGAAATTCTGCATGTTTAATCTGGTTGAATAAAAGCTTAGTGGTTTTTCAAACCCAGAAGTCAAAAGGTGTTTTCAATCAGTGGGTTTGGAAAGTATCTGTAGGGCCCTCAGATAAGTTAGGTAGGAAAAGCAGCCAGGATCACCCGATATTGACAGGCAAATAGCCCCTGGTTGGGGTGAGAGCTTCTGAACATTTGCCCATCTCCTGCCCAGCAATTAATTCTGGCCCCTCACCTGATATCGGTGAAATTCCTCAGACTCCATTTTGTGTCCCAAGCTTCCATTTTGAATAATCATAAGTCAATCCACCATTGGAAGCTGCAGGTCATCTACAATTGTAAGCTGCAGGTCACATGATATTTCTGAGTGTGTGCGCATTACAAAAGTAGGCTAAAGGTCACAGCCACTGAATGTAGGTAAAAAGGTCATAACTGAATATAGGCTAAAGGTTACAAAAGTGGTAAACAATGATTGACAGATAATGGCCCACATGGGCTGACAGTCAGCTAGCCAATAGAATGTAAACAAATAGGATGATATAACAGATAGCCAATGAAATGCGGAATCTAAAAATAGATTGTATAAAAGACCTGACACTTAGCATTGTATAAAAGGCAGACAGTTAAAACAATTAGTGGAGAGGGAGAGATTGAGAGAAGCTGGAACCAAGAGGGGAGAAGAGAGCAGATGGAGCAAATCTGTGGAAGAGCTGGAGAGAGAGCACATGCAGAAGAAACAGAAGTCAGACAGAGAGCTTGTCAGTTATAGCATAGTATAGTGTTAGCATATGCGTGGGTTAATAAAGATGTATGAGTGTGTGTTAATGGTAATTTACGTATGCAAGACAAAGTGATAGACTGATCACCTGTTACAGGGTGCAGCCACTTAGGATCATTTCAAGCTGTAGGGCAATACGGCTTGGGATGCTCTCTAACTAGCTATAAGGGATTGTGCTTTATAACATCAAAAGGAATTGTGTCATTTGTTATTTAATAATCTGTTTTTGTGTTTTAAAACATATTGTATTAGTGATTATTATTTACATTAATAAAAAGATACAAGCAGTATTCCTTCCAAAACAAAGTGTCAATCACTTATCAGAAGGTGGTATCCATGTCCTCCAAGTATTTCCTTAGCTACCCTGGAGAACCATACCTAAGGAAAGGCAGATTAAGGAAGCAATAGGTGCGCTATTTTAGGAGTGCCCCAAAACCTGTTTTTGAGGGTAACAGATTTGGTGAGCCAGCCAGGAGTTGTTAAGAAAAGAGGATGATTGACATATGGCAGTAGAAGCTCTCTCAGGCTTTATTTTAGTAGGTAGTAAAAACTAGGGACTGGGCAATCATATTAGATCCCATAAGGATCCAGGAGTGGTTGTAGCCAGATGGAGGCCATAATTCCCCAAGAGTAGTGAGGACTGTAAAATAGACAGTTCTAAGAGTGGTCTGGACATGACCCCAGATTTCCCATGATAAAATAAATGTTTACTGTTTTTGTGGAAAACAGAGGTAGACCCCCTGAGAAGGGATATCTGTATAACACATGGCAGATTCCCTAACAGGAGGGATAACAATTTTGTTGTTTTTGTGGAAACATGATTGTGGTCACGACGAGAACCAAAACACACAATCCTGCAAGTGAGAGGACAGGAACTAGAATCATAATCTACATTCCTGCCGTAGTCTATGAGTTACTCAGGGAATTTAGGACTCTGGTATTATTATCTGGCTAAGTGTGCAAAATAACAAAAAATGACAGCAAAGAACATAAATTCATTACCATTTAATTTTCCTTTAGGAAAAGTGGGGTTAGAGGATTTTGGTTTAAAATATCAGAATGGCCCTTGGAAGCCTGGCGCTTTTATTGGACCTGATGCATGTCGCCAATTTTATGAGCAATGGGATCAATGGGGTAAGCCTAAGAAAAAAGGAATTTGTACAGGAGGCCCAAACAAAAAAGGTAAATAAAAAGGCTGCCCTACAGGGTTTACAAATGGTAACTGCTGTTTTGAACAAAGAGGTTGATAATTTTAGAACAAGAGAGAAAAACAAGAATTAAATTAGAAAAGGAGTTTATTAAATTAGAGAAGGAAAGATTAGTGGAAGAAAAGAAATTGGTAGATAATCTCAGGCAGAAATACAGGCGCTAAAAGAAAAGAGGGACAAGAGTGGAGGCTGATTATGTGGAGAGCCACTATGTTAGCACAGACTACCCAAATTGTTACCTTAGAGAAGGCATTAGAGGAGAAATAAAAGGAATTAGCTAATTCAAAGGCAGAAGCTGCTAACTTAAAAGGAGAAGCTGACATCCTAAAGGTAGAGGCTGACACTCTAAGAACAACTGCCTTAACACATGAAGCCCACGCTATAGCCATGCAGAAAGAGGCACGTGAGGCACAGAGAACAGGACAAGTTAAGGTAGGAAGTGACGGAGTGGAAACAAAAAGTGTTAGATGGGCAAGCTGCAGTGAGAGCTGTGCTTACAGATGTAGAGGAGGAAAATAAGGTTAGCCACGAGGCCTGTCAGTGCCAAAAATATGCTCTGAAAAGTGAGTTGCAAGTGAGAAAAGGAGTGATAGTGGCAGCAAAGGGGCCAGAAGGGAGGAATTGGGATGGTGATTTCCCTGACTTGTACAATAAAGAGGAAGAGACCGATCCTTGGGTTAAGGATTCCTCCAATTTGTACTATGAGGGAGACAACCTTGAGGAGTTCCCTCAGAAACCTTACACCCCAGAACAAATTAGGGTATTGGGCAAGTACAGTAACTGATGGTTGACTAAGACATCTTGTATGCCTGTAATAACAGGGACAGATATCTGAACTGTGGTTAAGGAGCATGGTTTAAAAATACAGGAGTTAGAGAAATCAAAGACATCAGGAGTTTTCTAAGATCAGACTCAACAGCTCCAGCAGCAATCAGAGCTTTGTCTTAGGAAGAAGGCTCAGTTTAAGGCTGAGAACTCCACACTACAATGAAAAGTTTTAAAGGATAAGCTGCAGATTGAAAAGCTGCAGCAAACTTGTGATAAGCAGCGGCAGAAAACTGAAATATTAAAAGAGCAAGATTGCTGCTTAGGGGAACTGGCATACAGGCAGCAATAGCTGTGGTTCTAGATTCACAGTACCAATAGACTGTGATTAGACATGCACATTGCTGGCAAGAAGCAGCTTGCTTGTAGAAGGAGCTGCAGGCTGTGCAGCATGGCCCAGGAAAGCGGTGCTTTGGGAAGCATTGGGGGAAAAAAAAAAAAACCTGTGTTTATACATTTGGGGGAGAGGAAGAGGGTTAACCCTGGTACAGAGCCAGAGAACTTTTCTGAATTCCCCTATGGAAGTAATCCTAATAGCCTAGAAAGGGAAGTGGCAAAGTCTTTCTTTCTAGGAGGGGATTCTGTGATGTGACTTCCTGAAAAGACACAGTGGTTAAAGGAAAAAACAGAGCCATGTATGGCTTGGGAGTTGTTGTATGAAAAAGTTGTATATAAAAAATACAAAAGAAAGGATGGCCATCCCCAAAAAGGAAGATTGAGAAGGTATCAGTTTCCGACAATGGTCCTCAGGAAAGAGGGGACCAACAAAATAAAGGGGAGGTAAAAGTTCTAATAGGGGACAATGGAGAGCCCCTGATTCATTAAGGAGTTTGGTTTGGAAGCGACTATTGTGATATGAGAGAAGGGACCAAATTGACAGGTTATTCACTGCCGACCTGCTCGAAGGTTAGCAGATCATAAGGGAGCTGAACCCCACCATCAAAGTAGCAGCATACAGAGGCCAGAGGCCCCCAATCTCCCCAGTGTCAACACAAGATCATGTTGATGGCACATTTTGATCAGGGTACCTGGGGAGCCCTACAAAAGATGTGACGCTTACTAACGGAAAATATTACAAGGATTTAATAAAGCAGAGAGTAAAATTCCATTTAAAAATAGTGGAGTGTATAGTTGTTTAAAAATAATAATAAAATTATCTAGTTATAATTAGTAGTTTTGAAGTTAGACTAGTAAGTAATCCCAATTATATTTCTTTACTTAGTATAGAGGAATTACCAGAAAAGAAAAGAATTCAGAAGAATGGACAAGGAGTTCCAGGAGTAAACGCAAGGATTGGTACAGTTTACGTATTCTGTTTATTTAAAGAGGCCCCCCTCTTTAAAACTATGTCCAGGAATAGTAGCATAGCTCATAGTGGATGAGTAGGGAAGGCCAATGACTCAAGTAGTCATTGAGGAAGATGTTTATAGCCAGTTGTGCTATCTGAATAGGGAGGCCACTTGCTCTCTTCTAAGTGTCCCAGATAGTAAGCAATGAATGTTTAGAAATGATTCCCCAGTATTATGGAAGAAAATATTTGGGATCAATGGATATAGAAGTTTAGTCCCCTTAAGTTCTTTTATGAGATTCCAAATAGGGACAAAAGATTTAAAAGGATGATTTTTGTTAAAGAGCATAGGAAACTATGGTGTTATTGGTATTGATATTATCCAAAACCTCAATGTTACAATTGATTTAGTAAATAAAGGTTCTCTTGGAAGTTAAATATTTTTACTAGTTGTGTATATTGTTACAATTGTTCTTTCATTATTTGTTTAAATAATAAACTATATTTAATAAAAGAAAACTTTGGAAAAGAAGATGCGTAATGTTTTAAAATGGGGAGTGGCATACCAAAAATCCAAAGTGTAATGATGAATAAGAGGAATGTAATTTACTTTTTACACTAGGAGGAGATAAAAACTGTGTTTATTTGGAAGAAGGAAGTGTGTTTTCATGTTAGAAAACCTAGTGACATAAGAATTAAAACAGAAAATGTCATGTATAGGTACAGGTAGGTACCTTGTACGCTAACCAAAGCATTCAGGGAATAAAAGTAGGACAACAAAAATATACTGTGCCCCCTATTTAAAAACAAACAAACAAACAAACCCACCATTACAGCTCCAGAAGCATCTTGAGAAAAAAAAAATCTGGGATTGTTAAAAGAAATATTACCCCAAATTAACAATCAATTGAAAGATATTAAATTAAAAATGAAAATGTATTCATTAGGATAGAATAGGTAAAAAGAATAAACTAATAAAATAGCCCTGAGAAATGTGATAAATATTAAAAAAGAGAATAAAAATAAAACTGATCTTGCATGCACAAGAGTAACAGCTAAAATAAAGCCAGTCCCACTATCTATCTATAGATAGTGTAGAGGCGTGGACTCACCCCTGCGGCACCTCCTGCTGGTCTCCTCGGGTATTAGCTTATTTCAGCATTGAAGCACCCCCTGCAGGCCAGTGATCTGCCTGTCCTCCAGCCCCCGTGTCCCTCCTGGACCCTGGTGCCCTTTTATCTGGAAGTACACCCCTCAGTACTAGGGTCTCCCCTCCCAGGGGAACCCCCACCCACTATCCCTACCACACTTCAGAATAAGGCCACTGCCAGTCACCAACTAGCCCCTGCTCCCTGGGGCAGATTGCAGCATCAGCCACTCATCATAGGCAAGGTTGGGTTTGGACCTGCTGCCTTGGCCTACCCCTGGGCTGTCCTCTGCAACCCCCAGTGCCCCTTGGCCTCCTACTAGGCCACAGCCTGGGGCTTTCCAGATTGGAGCTCCCCAGCCTATCCCCAGCCCTACTCCACTCAGGTACTCTGTCTCTAGCTCACTGCAGCCAGGCCCTTCTCCCTCTGAAGGCAGAGAGAGAGACTGCTTGGTCTCTGGCTCACAGCCTTTTTATATAGGGCCAGCTGAGGCCTGATTGGGGTGTGACCCAGCTGCAGCTGCTTCCCAATCAGCCCAGTTTAGCAGCTCCCAGCCACAACCTTCTCCCAGGGCTGTTTTAAGCCCTTCAGGGCAGGAGCGGGGTAACCACCCCGCTACAGTAGATAAAAAAGGGGGCATCAAAATGGTAATAGGAGGGAAATCCTGGAAACGAATTGCAAATATAATTGTGTACCTAGTTGTTAATTGAATGTTTTCACTCCCGAGAGAAGTGAGAAGATTTTTCTATTATTTGTTTTGTAGGTAAAAGAAGAACACACCAGGACCCAGAAGATACCAGATAAACCTTTGGGAATCAGTGATCCTAGTGCACTGTTAAGGGGAAATTCTTATCCTAACTCAAAAAAATTAAATCGTGATTAATCGCAGTTTTACTTGTACTGTTAAACAACAGAATACCAACTGAAATTTATTAAATATTTTGGATGTTTTCTACATTTTCAAACACAGAATACAAAGTGTACAGTTCTCACATTATATTATTATTTTTATTACAAATATTTATCCTGTAAAATGATAAACCAAAGAAATGGCATTTTTCAATTTACCTCATACAAGTATTGTAGTGCAATCTCTATCATGAAAGTGCAACTTACAGGTGTAGAATTATGTAGAAAAAATAACTGCATTCAAAAATAAAACAATGTAAAACTTTAGAGCCGACACGTCCACACAGTCCTACTTCTTGTTCAGCCAATCACTAAGACAAACAAGTTTTTTTACATTTAAAGGAGATAATGCTGCTCACTTCTTATTTACAATGTCACCTGAAAGTGAGAACAAGCATTTGCATGGCACTGTTGTAGCTGGTGTTGCAAGATATTTATGTGCCAGATGTGCTAAATATTTCTATGCCCCTCCATGCTTCAGCCGCCATTCCAGAGGACATGCTTTCATGCTGATGACACTCGTTAAAAAAATGTGTTAATTAAATTTGTGACTGAACTCCTTGGGGGAGAATGGTATGTCTTCTTCTCTGTTTTACCCACATTCTGCCATATATTTCATGTTATAGCAGTCTCGGATGATGACCTAGCATGTTGTTCGTTTTAAGAACACATTTACTGCAGATTTGATAAAACCCAAAGAAGGTACCAATGTGAGATTTCTAAAGATAGCTACAGCACTCAACCCAAGGTTGAAGAATCTGAAGTGCCTTCCAAAATCTGAGAGGGACAACACATGGAGCATGCTTTCAGAAGTCTTACAAGAGCAACACCCTGATGCAAAAACTACAGAACCCGAACCACCAAAAAAGAAAATCAAACTTCTCCTGGTGGTATCTACTCAGATGGTGAAAATGACCATGCGCAGGTCCTCACTGCTTTGGATCATTATCGAGCAGAACCCGTCATCAGTATGGATGTATGTCCTCTGGAATGGTGGTCAAAGCATGAAGGCACATATGAATCTTTAGCATACCTGGCATGTAAATATCTTGCAACGCCAACTACAACAGCGCTATTTGTAAGTTTAACTTTCATGATAAAGGGATTGTACTACAGTACTTGTATGAGTACTTGGATGAAGTATTGAAAAATACTATTTCTTTTGTTTTTTTACAGTGCAAATATCTGTTATAAAAATACAAAAAATATAAACTGAGCACTGTACACTTTGTATTTTGTGTTGTAACTGAAATCAATATATTTGAAAATGTAGAAAACATCCAAAAATATTTAAATAAATGGTATTGTTTAACAGCACCATTAATCGCGATTAATTTTTTAAATTTCTTGACAACCCTACTTCCTAAACAAACAAAGGATCCCCAAACTGTTTGGCTTCCATTAGCCCCAAAGGACATAAAAACTTGCTTATTGTAGAAGATTTGATTATAGAGGCTTTATTATCGAAACTTTTCATGGGTGTTTCTCTTGGTTTTAAAGAAATGGGATTGGAGTTTAACAGCGGCAACAATGATAGCTCCAGCCCATCTCCATTAACGTCTTCACTTTCCCCCCAAAAGAATAATTATCTTTAACACCATCTAAGAGACTGTCAGGTACGGGGGTTCCACCTAAAATCTCTCTCTAACTAAAAGGAAAGGTGTTGTGTATTTGGTTGTCGTGGTAATAGAATCTTGTGTTGCTATGGCAACTGAGTTAGATTATTAGGGAATAGCCCAGCCTGTTTGGCTGGCTGCTGGTTAGTGCTGTGTGTAGCAATAAATGGCTGCTCCAAGGTTTACAGCTCTCTGTGTCTCCAGTGATATCTTCCTAAAACTGTTGCCCCCAAGGATATAACAACGTGGCGAGGAGGATGGGATATCTGTGCTGCCCCAGCAACAGAAGGAAGTAGAAGCTAAGGTACAAAAACAAACAAACAAACTTTGTTTGCTGCTGGAAGGGGGTGAGAACTGGCTTGTTTGCTCTGTCTGTGCAAACAAACTACACTTACAGGACCACTGGAACCTTTTGAGGAGACTATAGTGCAATGGCATGTATATACTGAGCGTTTTGAGCTTTTTGTTATTGCAAATGACATTACAGAAGAGAAGAAGGTGCCAATATTCTTAAGTGTTGTAGGGGCTAAGACCTACTCCCCGCTACGCAGCTTACTACACCCTGTTAAGCCAGACACTAAATCTTACAGTGACATTGTGGAAATCCTGGTGTCCCATTTTTCTCCAAAACCACTGGTAATTGCTGAAAGATATAGGTTCCACAAAAGAGACCAGAAAGAAGATGAAACAGTTCTACAATTTATAGCAACTTTGAGGAAGCTTGCAGAACACTGTGAATTTAAGGAGATGTTAAATGATGCCCTATGTGACAGGTTAGTGTGTGGCCTGCACAGTGAAGCTATACGGAAGCGCCTATTGACAGAGGCTCAGCTTACCTTACAGAAGGCCATTAATATTGCTGTCTCCATGGAACTGGCTACAAAGGAGGCACAATCCATCGGTGCATCCCCTAGGGTGCATAAGGTGTCACAAGAACCTACCCACAAAACTGTGGGGAGTCAGGAATGTTACCGCTGTGGTAAGCCGGGTCACCCTGCATCAGAATGCTGGTGTAAGGACCTGGTGTGTTGACACTGTGGCAAAAAGGGACACATTGAGTGTGCCTGTAAACAAAAGAAAAAGAGGTCTGTGGTCTGGCCGACCAAAAAGGGAAATCTGCATACCTTAGAGCTGATCCAGGATGACCAAGGAGATACCTCCTCACAAGAAGAAGAGCCACTCCACGTTTTGTCTTTGGCAGTGGGCTCACATGAATACTGGGTAACCCTGTTGTTGGATGGCAAACGTATACACATGGAACTGGACACCGGTGCAGCCGTTTCGCTGGTCTCAGAGACTGTGTATAAAGAAAAGCTACAGCATCTTCCGCTTAAAGCAACAAAAACAGTGCTGAAGACATATACGGGAGAAGCTGTGCCCATGTTGGGCACTACTGATGTTAAGGTGGAGCTCAATGGACAGGCTGCTAAATTGCCACTGTTTGTGGTGAGAGGTAATTACCCAGCCTTAATGGGTAGGTCTTGGCTTAGGAAGATCCAGCTGAATTGGGCAGAAGTGCACCGAGTGACTAAAGAAGAAACCGGTCTGACCACTATGCTAAGGAAACATGCTGCTGTTTTTGGAGAGGATCTGGGAAGTATGAAGGGAATCACTGTGACACTGAACATTAAACCTGACAATCAACCAAAATATCTGAAAGCCAGAACTGTGCCATATGCCATCAGGCCGAAAGTTGAAGCAGTCTGGATCGCCTGGTCACAAATAGAGTCCTAATACCAGTTACCCGTAGCCCATGGGCAACTCCTATTGTTCCAATAGTGAAGAAAGATGGCTCCCTCCAGATTTGCGGTGATTTTAAATTCACTGTCAACCCAGTGTTATGTGCAGAGCAATACCCACTTCCCCGCATCGATGACCTCTTTGCGGGCCTGGCTGGGGGACAAAAGTTCAGTAAGATTGATCTGAGTCAAGCGTATTTACAGATGCACGTTGATGAAAAGTCCCAAAAGCTGTTGACTATTGTGACGCATAAGGGGCTTTATCGATACTGTCGCCTACCCTTCGGAATAACATCTGCTCCCGCCCTGTTCCAGAGGGCTATGGACAAGATCTTGTGTGGCTTGCCAGGAGTCCAGTGCTATCTGGATGACATCCTGGTCACTGGAAGGAATCAGGAGGATCACTTAAAGAATTTAGAGGCTACCCTACAAAGACTGGAAGAGTATGGACTGCGAGTCCGCAAAGAAAAGTGTGAATTCTTCCAGCCCTCTGTTGAATATTTGAGACACATCATTGATGCTACAGGTCTTCGTAAGGCCCCTGCCAAAGTTAAGGCTATTGTGGAGGCTCCCCCTCCTCAAAATGTTAGCCAGCTTCGCTCGTTTCTAGCACTATTGAACTATTATGGAAAGTTTATCTCACAGTTAGCCACACTGCTAAAACCACTTCACGAACATCTTGGGCAGAACAAGGCCTGGAAGTGGACTGAAGCCTGTGATGTTGCATTTAACAAAGCTAAGGATGCATTGCTAAATTCTGAAGTTCTGACGCACTTTGATCCATCCTTACCCCTACAGTTGGCCTACGATGCGTCCCCTTATGGAGTGGGAGCAGTTGTGTCACACATTATGCCTTCGGGAGAAGAGAGACCTATTGCTTTTCCTTCACGCACTCTAAGCAAAGCAGAAACTAACTATGCCCAAATCGAATGCGAGGCATTGGGAATCATTTTTGGAATTCGGAAGTTTCATCAGTACCTGTTTGGATGGAAGTTTACTCTTCTCACAGACCATCGAATCCCTGACTTCAATTTTTGGACCCCACACAGGCATTCCTCCATTAGCCGCTAGTCGTATGGAATGGTGGGCATTGTTGCTTTCTGCGCACACATGTGAAATCAAATATCGGAAATCCACTCTGCACGGCAAAGCGGATGGTCTCTCAAGGCTGCCTTTTCCAGTCAACCGTCGAGATAGTGCCCAGAAGGAAATCTTTTACTTTGAACAGGTAGAGAATACACCCATCACCGCTATTCCGGTAAAGAAGGCAACTCGAGTTGACCCGGTATTGTCCCAGGTTATGGACCTGGTGATGCATGGAACATCTCGGCGAACCTCTCTGGTCTCACCCGACCTTGTTACCTACATGTCCAGGAGGACGGAGTTATCAATCTAATCTGGTTGTTTGTTGTGGGGGAGACGTGTCATTATCCCACCACCACTGAGATCACAGATGTTAGAACAGCTCCATTCTGGTCACTGTGGACAGGGCCGGCTCCAGGCACCAGGCAACCAAGCACATGCTTGGGGCGGCACCTGGTAAGGGGCGGCCAATCTTGTGGTCGCGGGGGGGGGGCAGCGCGGCGCGGCATTCTGCGGATGGAAGAGTTCACTCCCAGCGCTCTGCCATGACCACACAGGCCACACGTTAAAGCACTGCCATGGCAGAGCTTTAGCATTGCTAGTATAGACTAGCCCTTAGAATGGTTTGTTTGCCATGGTACTAAGCAACGTCTCTATACCAAACCCCAAACCTGGTTTAAAACTGTTTAATATTGGACAGTGACAGAGTCATGCTAACACTTTTGGGGCTTTTGGCCCATTTATTCCATCTAAATTAATATGTCAATGCACCTCAGCTAACTGAATCCATTCAGCTCCCCCCTCCACCACAATGCACCCTGGCAACCACATGCAATTCATCTCTCCCACACCAAACGCATGCCAGAGTCCAAAAGCAATTCAGCTGCCTCCTCTCACAAGGCTCACCAGTGACCAAAAAACAAATCAGTGCCCTTCACCTGGTTCCTCCCCAACTCAGCTTGGTGAAAAAATAAAAATTCAACTCTTTCCTCCGCCCATCAAACTCCCCACTCCAGCAACCCAAACTGATTCAATTCCTTTACAACAACAGCCAAAACCAAAGCAATTTCCCACATGCCCAACATGTCCTAGCAACTAAACTCATTTCAGCTCCCAGCCCTACCCTACACTCTGGAGTAAAAAAAACCAATGTCATTGCCTCTCCCAGCAACCACACCCAATTCATCACCAAAACAGCCAAAACTAATTCAACTTCCCCTCCCACCAAAAAATCACTCCTACAAAAAACAATTCATCTAACTCCCCCAAACTCACCCCAATCACAAAAAGGAAATTCATTTTCCCTCTTGTAGCCCATAGAACTACCTTTAGCATTTATTTTATTTAGCAGTAACACAAGGAACCTATAGGCCTCTACCCTACAAGACATTGGCTTCAGCAGTTAGCATACGGCTTGAAGCCTTCGAACTCTGGCCCAGATAAATGGCCTAACGGTAGCCCTTAAGTTTTGGGGAACTGGGAACAGAGTTTTAAGGGAGAAGTCTGTCCATAACAACACCAGCAAACCACATGAACATGAGCCAACACCAGCTTTTCAATATCTTAGGCTAGAACATCTGCAGAAGTCTGACCACAAGAGTGCCATGGCAACGAATTGATGTATATTACAATAAACTGAGATTATTAATAGACTAACCTAGAGGAGAAGGGCAACCCAACATGAGCAGGGCAAGGAAATTCAAATAAGGAAGAGGCAAGAAACCCCTACTGAATATGCATCGGACATAGTGGCGTCAGCATAACGTATTATAAAAGTTGTTACCCAGCTTGCCTGCAGGAGGAAAGAGAGATGTAACTCCTGGGAGATACCAGGATAATGGCCACTGGTGATGATAAGGAAGGTGATGGCTAACATATCAGGTTGTTCTCCAAAGGATTGTGTGAGTATCTGGATGTTCAGATGTACATTCTGTATCAGCTCTATCTACCTTGCTGGGTTAGAGTGTTTGTGACTTTGCTAAATGTATTAACTATTGTAAATGCAGAAGGGTTCCTAAAATGTAAGTGTTGCAACTGTGCACATCAGAGTTCCCAACTAAATAGTAATTTTAATAATACTAGGACTGAGCTTGGGACAAGAACCTATCAAACCTCAGACAGATAACTGGGAATTCTTAAGTAATCAATATAATTAAAATAAGATTCATAGATTGGGCCAAACCCCTCTCCCTACTTCTAACCAGTGATCAAAATCAATTTAACTCTGCACTCAATGCACCCCCATAGCACAAACTAATTATTTGGCTTCCTCTCCCAAAGCATCCTGATAATGAAAACCACACTGCTTTAATTAAAAAGAAGAGACTAGGTGGTATTATCCCCATTCTATCCCTGATGCAGGGTTGTTAAGTAACTTTGGCAAGTCACAGACAACTAGGAGCATAACTACAATGGGAAACTAGCTCTCCTGATTCTCAATCTCCCCTTCTAAACCCCTCTAGAATTAACGATTGTCCCAGATGTTATAAATTACTATTATTAAATCGGAGGCTGAATGCAGACAGACACAACAGAAGCCAGGTATTTTATGCTTCCCGTGCTAAACTCTCAGGATCATAAATTCAAAAAAAGGGCCTCTGTCACTTGAGCTAAAGAAGAATCACTTTCAGATCTCCTTAACATTTGGGCTTTTATTCTCTTTCTGGGCTAGAGAGTGCAGGATAATCACAAAAAACTTGGGCAGACCATGCAGGGACGCACATATACATAAGATCCAATATATTCCCTTTTTAGGAGTTAGCACCTAGTTGTTATGGCGATTCTGGTACATCTTTCATTATGGCATCACCTGGCCCACACATAGCTATTGGGGCACTGAGCTCAAGTCAGTGCTCAACTTGGCCTCCATGAGAGCTGGTTGGTGCTGTGCTGTGCTGTACTGCAGTGATTTTTGAAATCCCTGAGGTGTCAGACACGAGACTTGGCATTCTGACCTTTGATAGAAGTAAGTGAATTTTCTCAGATGGCCAATGTAACACAACTGTGTAAATTATATATTAATTGAGTTGTGGTTCCACAGGGGTCTCAGACTAGTTATTAGTGAGTTCTTAAAACATTTCTTCTGTCCTTCTCAAGCTACACTATTCCCATGTAACACACAAGGAATAAATAAAAGGTTGTAACTCAGCATGTTAGGAATTTTAGCAGAATGTCCACTGTGATGGTTAATCCAACTATAGTATAGTCCGTCAAAGTTCTCTGCTCAATGATATATTTTGACAATAAAATACAAAATCCCATTAACTTTAATCAGATTGTGGCTTTCAGAAAATGTCCACATTGTGGGTCTGTGTGGTGGGGCTGTACTACATCTGGAGATTCAGCAGGAATTCTCACTAATTTGGGCTCTGGGGGGTAGATTAGGGATTAAGCAAAACTCCTCACTCACTTCAGGCATTGATTAACTTTAATTTTGGCAATCATTGACCTTTCAGGTGTCTCACTTTATTCATCTTGAAAACGGGGATAATGGTAAGTATTTAAAAAGTTATGAATTAATTATTGTTTGGCATTTTGAGATCCTTGAAAGCAAGGTATTATGTTATCTAAGGGCCTAATTCAAAACCAATTGCATTCATTCAATGGAGACCCTATGGACTACAGTGAACTTTCAATCACAACCTTAGTGCAGACAATGTTATTAATATAAATAGAAAGTGATTTATTTCATGGTTGATAAATATCCTAATATCTATCATCACTGAGTCTCTCTTTATACATCTTTAAAACAGAGATAATATTTACCTACTCCACAGTGTACATTCTGGCTTAATAATTGTTGTCACTTTTAAGATTCTTGGAAGCAAGTTAATTGCTAGCTGAGTGCATTACACTGTGACTAGTATCAAAAAAGTCATTCTTGAAAAGTTCAATATTTAAGGACATTTATCAATATTTCTTTAAATGCACCAACATTTTTTTAAGTTCATATTGGGCTTTGACTGGACTAGTCTCTAGAGAGGGCACTATGATCACAAACACTTGGGTAGGCAGGGCAAGGCTGTATGTGCATTGCCCTTTTATGGATATAAAACCTGGTTGGCATGGCATTTAACCACACCCCTCATTATGAAGTCCCCTGGCCCAACCCCAGCCATCAGTGCATTTAGCTCAAGTCAGTGCTCAGCTTTGTATTAGTGGAAGAGCTGATTAGTGGGTTGCTGAATTGCAGCTATTTTAGAAGTTCTGCCCACCTCCTGGGTTAGGGATTTCAAACATACTCATGAGGGACCTAAAGCAGCTCCTAGATGATCCTAGGGCAGCACCCTGTGTATTATCCAGTTCTGTGGTGCATGATGGGTACATCTGGGAAAGGACTGGTCAAAGAGCACATGCTGGAATGCAGCACCTAGGGCCGCATATTATTACGTTTCTTAACTCTCCCAGAGCCCTTATGTAAACGGCCACAGCAAGGCAGAGGAGTTATTTCACTCTTGGTTGAAAATGCTGGTTTTTAATTTATTTTGTGGTACATTAACTGAATTGAAAAAGCAGCTGCTGTGTGGGGTAAAGAAGCTAAATGCCTTTCCAAGGGCTACCAGCCTAATCTTGGACTTGTCCTGAAGGAACTAGCAGAGCAGTCCATTGTCACACTTGCTCACTGGGGGCTTCTGAAGGGAAGGCCTTTCCATATTTCTGTTGTATGAGATATGGAAACAGTTTGACTACCATGCCCAGCTGCAGAAATCACATCATTGCTGGATAAATTCCTGTCCTGTGTCATTTATGAGGTGATAATCACCTGGGGAAAGTCCTTCGAATGTCGATTATAATCCCTTCTCTAGCTAGTGATCAAAGGTTTTTATGTATTACCAATCACCATAGCATCTATGTATTTTGCTCCTGCGGAGTATAGTGATAATAAAACAAGATGATAGTCATGATGAGAAACATACCCTTTCCTGAGTAGCTTCCTTGCTGATCAGGTTTGGGTGGAATTTGGCTAATCATCCACTCTACCCCTCCTTCCCCCCACCCACATCATTTAAGATTCTCCACTATATGAATCTCCCATAAATTCAACTAACCCAGTTCTTCTTTATCTATTATCCATGGACCATCAGAAGTAAACAGCCCTTTCTGATGGTTTGAAGAGATAAACTCAATACAAATGAAAGGAGTATTGAGAAAGTACATGAAAAGGGAACACTCTTACAAAATCATCTACAGCATGGAAAATAGAGAATACACTGATTTAAGTCATTTCTCAGCATCTCCAGTGATGGAACCTCAATTACTATTCTAGGCAGTTTATTTCTTTTGCCAGAGCATTGCTGTTTAACTCCCTAGAATATTTGACTAATGTCTAGTGTGAATGTCTGTTTTTATCCAGTTAAAATCTGAGTACCCATCAGAAGAGGATGGACTACGTAAAATCAGTGCTGGATTCTTGGTAAGAAAAGAGTTTTGCATTACACACATTGTATCGTATGGGTGGTCAGGAAAGATGAGTGTTAAAGTCACATAGTTAAGCCAACAGTCTCAGAATGGCACATAGGCTGACAGCTTCACAGATAACCCTGCAGGCAGCTCTTAGTATATAACATATTATGTCTCCTTCTTAATCTCTTGACTGTTGTGTTGTTGAATGTCTGGATTCCTCTCAGAGATCCCATTCCTCAATATTCTTTTTCTAGGTACCTGAAAGATTCATTAAGCCACTATTTTCAATGCGGTTTCCCGTTCAATATTGGAGTCAGCAATGATTTAGCTCCTCTACTGTTCACTGTTTTCCTTATAGCACTGTCCCTAAATTGCTGTGGTTATTGATAAATTATTATTATCGGAAACTCACTACTAATATTTTCTTGTTTCCATTTTATTTAGGATGAAGGCTCCATCGAGGGCCAGACCAGATATCCGCAGCAAATTTGCTGCATCCCTCTGGCCCCTCACTTACTTCTTTATCCCGACTGAAGGCTCCTTATATGCCACAAAGGCATATCAATCCTCAGTCAGCAGGTAATTCTGGGATCAGCTTCCTCCTCACCTGAGTATCCAGCACTTCGGGGAGCCGAACTCCCACCATTCGGAAAGTGTGGGTGCAGCAGTCACTGAAAAACACTTCTACAGCCAGAGATCTCTATCCCGCCTAGACCCCAGTGAAGTCTGGGTTTAAAATACTCTGGGAGAGCTCAGGGCCTCAGCATTGGACCCACTTTTCAAGTGATGAGCCTCCTCTTCAAAGAGGAGAAAGAAGGGAGTCAGAGACAGAAAATAAAGTACTCACATTTCTAGTGTGATGACAGTTTCACAGTAGACTGTAGGGCAGGCTCAAGGTGAGGAAGATAACTACGATGTTGTCAGTGTCTTTATAAAGCCATTTCTACTGTCCTGTCTTGGGAAGGAGCAACTGACAGTTCCTTTGAAGAGCCAATAATCACTTGTAAGGAGAATATTCCTTAAGATTCAATGCCTCTGAGTAACATCATGCCTCCTTCCTGATCAGATGGAGTTTTCTCCCTTTGTGACCAAGAGCAACAACAATAGCTCGTAGATGTTAAGGTCAGAAGGGATCATCGTGATCATCTAGTCTGACCTCATGCATATTGCAGGCCACAGAACCTCACCCACCCACTCCTGTAATAGACCCCTAATCTCTGACATAATTACTAAGGTCTGATGGAACAAAGCACCTGCTGTGATGGCTGAAGGCCATAGGGGGGTTAGGCAGCCATTAGAGAGGAACACCAGTGAGCCTCTCGCCCAATTACGTGATATGAGAATTTTGGGATACTTAGGAGACCAGTTTCCAAAATAGGCTTTGATATTTCTGCTATTTAATAAAATACAGCTTTCATTTGAAAATGGAAGGAAATTGGATTAACAGTGATCTTACTGGGAGGTGGGATCATGTGGTGTCATTAACATAGATCATAGCATATGGGGAAGCAGAAGATACAGGAGGGAAATGCTCTCCTGATGCTAATATTTCCTTTCCATTCATTTTATTTTAGAATGAGTGCTCCCTCATGGGCCAGATTAAGCAATGGCCTTTCTTTGCCTGCCCCTGAGTCTCGGCTCTACATGCGTTACAAAGCTTTGCTGGAACAGAGCGGACCCTCTGCCACAGAGTGAGCATTAGGATTCTATGCCTGTGTGCACATGGAGAGGGAGGGGAAGTGGGTAGATGTACATATACATACAGGGTTTTGAGTGCAGACATGGAATACCAGTTGCCATCTTTCTAAAAATGCACTCAAGACAAATTCTCTGCACTTGTTTTAAGGAAGATGGGGTTTGTCTGACCACCAACAGGCCCCAACCATTCTTCCTCATGTTAACATCTTCTTGCAATGCAAAAACAGTCCTTTTCCTCCCTCCCAACTTCATCCTGCTACTATCTGTGTAGCGATAGTCATATTCTCTCCTATGCCTTTCCTTTGCTGAGGGGAAATGTCTTTTTTTATTATATCGTTTGTGCAATGGTTCGATGACTCAGTCATTGCTATGGCAAACAAGTTAACTGCCAATTTCTGGAGTTGGACCTGCCCTGTTCCTTACTATCCTGAATAACTAAGAACTGAAATGGAAAGTTAGCTGGAGGAGTTCAGTCTCCAGCATTTTTATTTAGTATTACAATTGAAGTCAAACTCCTGTGTAGTTCCTTGAGTACAATTGGCTGTATTCAGTTGTGCAGAGGATTAAAAGACCAGAAGGATTAGCCCAATGACTTACACTCTGTTTGGAAATGGTGCATATGCAAAGGCTTTACAAAATGATTCAACAATTTCTCTCACACCATCAGCAGGGGAACCGATAGACTACATCAGGGGTTGGCAACCTATGGCACGCGTGCCAAAGATGGCACGCGAGCCGATTTTTAATGGCACGCTGCTGCCTGCCCGAGTCCTGAGGACACGCAGCCAGTGAGGGGCAGAGCCTCAGCGGCCTGCCCATGGGCTCCTGCGTCCCCTCACTCAGCAAGGAGCCCGCTCACCTGGGCTGCCTTGGTATAGCTGGCCATGGTGGATTGGCGGCACGCCGGGGGAGCGGGTTCACTGCCGGACCCGGTCCCGATTCCCAGCGGCAGTAAGCACCGGCTGCTGAGCGTCCCCGGGAGGAGGCGCCCGGCCGTGGCCATGGATAGGTACTTGCTGGGAGGAGCGGAGAGCCCTGCGGTCCGGCGGTGCTGAGTGCACAGCAGGTGCGGGCGAGCAGCAATCGGTGGTGGCCAGAGAGCCCTGGGACGAGGAGCTTGCATACCGCGGGGTCATGCGCTGCCCGGAGCGGCTCCTCCAGACACAGCCAGAGGGGACTCTCTCGCCGGGGGGCACTAGTTGCGCTCGTGCGGTGCGGTGTGCCGCGGGGCCCCAAGTGGGTGAACTAACTGGGGGCTGCAGGAGTCGGGGAAGCCCTCTGCCGTGACCTCCCCCCCGACGCACCCCCAGCCCTCTGCCCTGAGCCCTGACCCCCCCTCACACACACCCAGCCCTCTGCCCTGAGCCCCCCCACATAAACACCCAGCCCTCTGACCTCTGCCCTGAGCCCCCCCACACACCCAGCTCCCTGCCCTGACCCCCCTCACACACCCGCAGCCCTCTGCCCTGAGTCCTGACCCCCCCACACACACACCCAGCCCTCTGCCCTGAGCCCTGACCCCCTACACACACACATCCAGCCCTCTGCCCTTACCCCCCCCCACACCCAACCCTCTGCCCTGAGCCCCACAGCCTCGCACGTCCACCAGGCCCATGCCCTGAGCCCTGTGCCCCCCTCACACACACCCAGTCCTCTGCTTGACTTCTTCACCCCCCCATGACCCCAGCCCTGACACCTGCACCCCCCCCACATACCCAGCACCCCCACACCCCATGCACCACCCACATTCCCACCCCCACCCTGAGCACCAAACGGGAGCTCCTGCACACACACACACCCCACATTCCCACCTGCACCCATCGCACCAAATGGGAGCTGCCCAGGTAAGTGCCCCACACCCAAATCTCCTGCCCCAACCCTGAGCCCCCTCCCTCATTCTAGCTCCTGGCCAGACCCTTCACCCCCAGCCCTGTGCTCAGTGCACTTCCACCCTCAGCTCAGTGCAGAGTAAGGAAGAGAATGGGCCAGAACCAGGGAGAAGGTAGGTACCCACTGTATGTGGGCAGGGCTGGGACCCCAGACCGGCAGCGGGCTGAGCAGGTCTGGCAGCTGGCATCCCGGCTGACAGAAGCCGGCGGATGAAACCCCTGAGCGGCAGTGGGCTGTGGGGTCTCGGCCACCAGCCCTGCACAGCCCGCTGCCGGTCTGGGGTTCTGGCTGCCGGACCCTTGCCAGCCGGGGTCCCGGCCACAGGCCACGCACAACCCACTTCCAACCTGGGGTTCTGGCTGCTGGCCCCTTGCCAGCCAGGGTTCCGTCTGCCGGCCCTGCTCAGCCCACTGCCGGCCTAGGTGAACAGAACCCCAGACCAGCAGCGGGCTGAGCGGGCCGGCAGCGTAAGATCAACATTTTAATTTAATTTTAAATGAAGCTTCTTAAACATTTTGAAAACCTTATTTATTTTACAATACAACAATAGTTTAGTTATATAATATAGACTTATAGAGAGAGACCTTCTAAAAAGCATTAAAATGTATTACCGGCACGCGAAACCTTAAATCAGAGTGAATAAATGAAGACTCGGCACTAGGGTTACCATACGTCCGGATTTCCCTGGACATGTCCTCCTTTTGTGTGCTAAAAATAGCGTCCGGGGGGAATTTGTAAAGCTCTCACAATGTCCGGGATTAGCAGAGAGTGGCTGGGAGGGCTGCAGGGAAGTCCCGGGCTGGACTCAGGAGCAGCTGTAGAGGAGCCGGATCCGCCCTGCATTCTGAGCAGGCAGCTCCTTTGCAGCCCAGTCCGGCAGCACTGTGCAGAGCCAGACCGGGTTTTGTTGTGCAGGGCCAGACCGGGTTTTGTTGTGCAGGGGAGCTCAGCCACGTGTCCGGCTCGGCTGCACAGAGCCCAACACTCTGTTCTGAGCAGCAGGGTAAGGAGGTCAGGGGGCAGGAAGGTTCTGGAGGTGGAGGTCAAGAAACAGGGGGGGCTTTTTGGGGGCAGTGGAGAAAGTTTTGGGCAGTCAGGGTACAGGTAGGGGGTAGGGTCCTGGGGGGCAGTTGGGGGGGGTCTTAGGAGGGGGCAGTTAGGGGACAAGGAGCGGGGGGGGGTAGGGGGCTGGGAGTTCTGGGGGGGAGCTGTCAGGGGGCAGGAGTGGAGAGAGGGATCGGAGCAGTCAGGGGACAGGGAGCAGAGGGGTTTAGATGGGTTGGGAGTTCTGGGGGGGGCTGTCAGGGGGCAGGAGTGCGGAGAGGGATCGGAGCAGTCAGGGGACAGGGAGCAGAGGGGTTTAGATGGGTTGGGAGTTCTGGGGGGGGGGCTGTCAGTGGGTGGGGAGTGGTTGGATGGGGCGTGGGAGTCCCAGGGGTCTGTCTGGGGGTGGGGGTGTGGATAAAGGTTGGGGCAGTCAGGGGACAAGAGGCAGGGAGGCTTAGATAGTCCTGGGGGGCAGTTAGGGGCAGGGGTCCCAGGAGGGGGTAGTCAGGGGACAAGGAACGGGGGGAGGGTTGGGAGGTCAGGGGGGGGCGGGAAGTGGGAGGGGCAGGGGCGGGGCTAGGGCGGGGCTCCTCCCGTCCTCTTTTTTGCTCGCTGAAATATGGTAACCCTACTCGGCACACCACTTCTGAAAGGTTGCCGACCCCTGCTCTATACTATACCAGCACAAAGAAACAGATGCTATTGGGATAAAAATCCATCTAAATGCTCTCAGATCAAAACCTACACTACTGGACTGCCTCAGGACTCCTTAAACCAAATCTGGATCTATTCCATTGGGTATCAGAGAAGCCTTGTAAAAGATCTAAAAACAGAGCCAATCATTGCAGAGGGCTGCACTTCGAATGCCATGGTTTATAACAAATGGGACATTGTTTTTTATCTGTATACAAAAACAATGGGAAGAACTTTAAACTTTGAATCCCATATAATCAAATAATTACTTATAAATACTGTACAAATGGGATGGGACCACATGCAATCAACATCATTGGAATGCCCAGGTGAAACCTAGTGCTTTGTACCAAAAACAAGATCTGAAACTTACACGGTAAAAAGTTATTGGTTTTTGTCTCTGGACTACAGAGTGCCATGACACAGTACTTTCACTTCTGAAATATTCCTGACGTATCATTTAAGTGACAAATTAGTGCTAAAGGATTAGTCCCATATGGAGCAGTGTGCAGAATTCTGGGGCTTTAGGGACTCACTGCATTGGTTCTTCTGACAGGGTTTGTGAAAATGATGCTCCCAGGCTTGATTTGTAGAAATGGGCAGACAGTCAGTATAACTGTAGGTTTCAGAGTAGCAGCCGTGTTAGTCTGTATCCACAAAAAGATCAGGAGTACTTGTGGCACCATAGAAACTAACAAATTAATTTGAGCATAAGCTTTCGTGGGCTACAGCCCACTTCATCAGATGCATGCAGTGGAAAATACAGTAGGAAGATTCATGGTGTGTGTGTGTGTGTGTGTGTGTGTGTGTGTGTGTGTGTGTGTGTAACAATGGGTGTTACCATACACACTCTAACAAGAGTGATCAGTTAAGGTGAGCTATTACCAGCAGGAAAGAAAAAACTTTTTGTAGTGGTAATCAAAATGGTCCATTTGCAGCAGTTGACAAGAAGTTGTGAGGAACAGTGGGCGGGGTGGGGAGGCGGGGAAGAGGGTGGAATAAACATGGGGAAATAGTTTTACTTTGTGTAATGACCCATCCACTCCCAGTCTTTATTTAAGCCTAATTTAATGGTGTCCATTTTGCAAATTAATTCCAATTCAGCAGTCTCTTGTTGGAGTCTGTTTTTTTACTTTTTTGTTGTTGTAATATTGCAACTTTTAGGTCTGTAATCGAGTGAGCACGCAGATTGAAGTGTTCTCTGACTGGTTTTTGAATGTTATAATTCTTGACGTCTGATTTGTGTCCATTTATTCTTTTGCGGAGAGACTGTCCGGTTTGGCCAATGTACATGGCAGAGGGGCATTGCTGGCACATGATGGCATATATCACATTGGTAGATGTCCAGGTGAATGAGCCTCTGATAGTGTGGCTGATGTGATTAGGTCCTATGATGGTGTCCCCTGAATAGATATGTGGACAGAGTTGGCAACGGGCTTTGTTGCAAGGATAGGTTCCTGGGTTAGTGCTTTTGTTGTGTGGTCTGTGGTTGCTGGTGAGAATTTGCTTCAGGTTGGGGGAAGCTGTCTGTAAGCAAGGACTGGCCTGTCTCCCAAGATCTGTGAGAGTGATGGATCGTCCTTCAGGATAGGTTGTAGATGCTTGATGATGTGCTGGAGAGGTTTTAGTTGGGGGCTGAAGGTGACGGCTAGTGGCGTTCTGTTACTTTCTTTGTTGGGTCTGTCCTGTAGTAGGTGACTTCTGGATACTCTTCTGGCTCTGTCAATCTGTTTCTTCATTTCAGCAGGTGGGTATTGTAGTTGTCAGAACGCTTGATAGAGATCTTGTAGGTGTTTTTCTCATAGGCGGCGAGTTCCATACCCACGTGGTGCTCGGGCACCAGCAATATTCAGAGCCAGGGGCCCAGCTCCACCAAAATTTGGGGCCGGAGGCCCCCCCCCCGGCCCCACCTGCCGCCTCCCCCAAGTGTCCTGTGGCCCCGACTTGCTGTCCCCCCTCTCCCCGCCTCCGGAGCAGAGCATGCCTTTCCCCGGAGCAGAGCTTCTCTGTTAGGGTTACCATATTTCAACAATCAAAAAAGAGGACGGGAGGAGCCCCGCCCTAGCCCCGCCCCTGTCCTAGCCCCGCCCCCGTCCTGTCCTAGCCCCGCCCCTGCCCCTTCCACTCCCTCCCACTTCCTGCCCCCTCAGAACCCCCAACCTTCCCCCCCACTCCTTGTCCCCTGACTGCCCCCCAGGACTCCACCCCCTCCCTAAGCCTCCCTGCCTCTTGTTCCCTGACTGCCTCCTCGTGAGACCTTCCCCACATCCTAACTGGCCCCCTAGGACCCTACCCCCTACCTGTCCCCTGACTGCCCCAACCCTTATCCACACCCCCACCCCCTGACAGCCCCCCCCAGAACTCCTGACCCATCTAAACCCCTCTGCTCCCTGTCCCCTGACTGCCCCCTCCTGGGACCCCTGCTCCTAACTGCCCTCCAGAACCCCACCCCCTACCTAAGCCTCCCTGTTCCTTATCCCCTAACTGCCCCTTCCTAAGACCCCCCCAACTGTCCCCCAGGACCCTACCTCCTACCTGTACCCTGACTGCCCAAAACCTTATCCACCCTCCCCCAGAAAGCCTGCCCCAAACTCTCGACCCCCCCCCCGGCTCCTTGTCCCCTGACTGCCCCCTCCTGGGACCCCTGCTCCTAACTGCCCTCCAGAACCCCACCCCCTACCTAAGCCTCCCTGTTTCTTGTCCCCTAACTGCCCCCTCCTGAGCCCCCCGCCCACCTGTACCCTGACTGCCCAAAACCTTACACTAGGGTTACCATATCTCATAAATAAAAAAAGAGGACCCTCCACGGGCCATGGCCCCGCCCATTTCCCCACCCCTAGCCCCGCCCCAACTCCGCCCCTTCCCCCACCCTAACTCCGCCCCCTCCTCCCTCCCACTCCCAGCCAGGGGGAAAGGGCTGCCCCAGTGCTACCAGCATCACGGTTTCCCGGGCAGCCCCCAGACCCTGCGCCCCCAGCCGGCGCTTCCCCAGCGCAGCTGGTGCCCGGGAGGGGAAGCGCCCAGCCGGGGGCGCAGGGTCTGGAGGCTGCCCAGCAAACCGTGAAGCCGGTAGCGCTCGGGCTTTGGGCAGCCCCTATGCCTCCGGACCCTGTGCCCCGAGCCGGGCACTTCCCCTCCGGGGCTCCGGCGGCTCTGCGTAACTTACACTGTATAAGTTACACAGAGCCAAAGAGGAGCAGAGCCTCCGCAGCTGGAGGCTCTGCTCCTCTTAGGCTCTGTTTAAGAGCCGGGCTGCCCCAGCGCTACCGGCTTTGGGCAGCCCCCGCGCCTCCGGACCCTGCGCCGCCGGAGCCCAGGAGGGGAAGTGCCCGGCTGGGGGCGCAGGGTCTGGAGGCACGGGGCTGCCCGAAGCCGGTAGCGCTCGGGCAGCCCGGCTCTTAAATAGAGCCGCGGGGGCTGGAGCCTCCAGCCGCCGGGGCTGTGTGTAACTGACACAGTGTCAGTTACACAGAGCCCCAGCCGCTGGAGGCTCTGTTTAAGAACCGGGCTGCCCGAGAGCTACCGGCTTCGGGCAGCCCCGTGCCTGGAGACACTGCGCCCCCAGCTGGGCACTTCCCCTCCCGGGCTCCGGCGGCGCAGGGTCTCCAGGCACGGGGCTGCCCGAAGCTGGTAGCGTTCAGGCAGCCGGGCTCTTAAACAGAGCCGCCATTTTCCCGGACATGTTCCGCTTTTTGGCAATTCCCCCCGGACGGGGGTTTGACTGCCTAAAAGCCGGACATGTCCGGGAAAAAGAGGACGTATGGTAACCCTACCTTACACCCCCCAACCCCCAGACAGCCCCCCCCCCGAACTCCCTGATCCATCCAACCCTCCCCCCTGTTCCCTGTTTCTTGACTACCCCCCCCCACCCCAGAACCTCCCTGCTGCTTCTCTGGCCCCCGGCCCCCTTACTGTGCTGCAGAGCAGCGCGCTCAACAGCGGGGGAGGGCAGCAGGGTCGGAGCTCCAGACGAGGGATCTGTGAATGCAGGGAGGGAGGGGGAGGAGAGGAGTGGTGTCAAGTTTCAGGAGAGAAGTGCAGGAAGGGCTCTGGCTCTGGCTCTGGCTGTGGGAGCCCCGGCTGCTCTGTAAGCCGTGCGCACGCTCTGCATGGGGGGGGGGAGAGGAGGGGAAGTCCGGACATTGACAAATTCCCCCCGGACGCTATTTTTAACCCGAAAAAGCCGGACATGTCCGGGGGAATCCGGACGAATGGTAACCCTATCTCTGTCTTTGTCTCCTCCATGCTGCTTCCCGGCAGCAACTGCTGCCGCAGGGTCCTAGTGCCCCCTGCTCAACTGCCAGGGCAGACTGACTCTGAGCCTTTGAATTCCTGTGCAAAAAAAATGTTATTTAGACTTTCCCCCTGCACTGAAGTGCAGTAATATGGGAGAATATGACAATCACTACATAGGTAGTAACAGGGTGAAGTTAGGAGTGAGGGAAAAGTATATTTGTATCGCAAGAATGTTAACATGAGAAGGAATGGTTGGTCAGAAAGTGCCCAATATGAGGCAGAATTTGATTCTTCCTTACAACGACTGCAGAGAATCTCTTGTCTTGTGTTTATCTTTTTAGAAAGGTGGTTACCATGAAGCATGTTTGCACGCAAAGCCCTGTACAGACATGTCCACACACCCTCCCCAATATACACACAGAGGCCTGGTCTACACTAGGCGTTTATGTCGAAGTTAGCGCCGTTAAATCGAATTAACCCTGCACCCGTCCACACTGCGATGCTATTTAGTTCGACATAGAGGTCTCTTTAATTCGACTTCTGTACTCCTCCCCGACGAGGGGAGTAGCGCTAAATTCGACATGGCCATGTCGAATTAGGCTAGGTGTGGATGGAAATCGACGCTAATAGCTCCGGGAGCTATCCCACAGTGCACCACTCTGTTGACGCTCTGGACAGCAGTGCGAGCTCGGATGCTCTGACCAGCCACACAGGAAAAGCCCCGGGAAAATTTGAATTTGAATTCCTTTTCCTGTCTGGCCAGTTTGAATCTCATTTCCTGTCTGGACATCGTGGCGAGCACAGCAGCACTGGCAACGATGCAGAGCTCTCCAGCAGTGATGGCCGTGCAGTCTGGGAATAGAAAGAGAGCCCCAGCATGGACTGATCGTGAAGTCTTGGATCTCATCGCTGTGTGGGGCGATGAGTCCGTGCTTTCCGAGCTGCGATCCAAAAGAAGGAATGCAAAGATCTACGAGAAGATCTCTAAAGACATGGCAGAGAGAGGATACAGCCGGGATGCAACGCAGTGCCGCGTGAAAATCAAGGAGCTGAGACAAGGCTACCAGAAGACCAAAGAGGCAAACGGACGCTCCGGATCCCATCCCCAGACATCCCGTTTCTACGAGGCACTGCATTCCATCCTCGGTGCTGCCGCCACCACTACCCCACCAGTGACCGTGGACTCTGAGGATGGGATACTGTCCACGGCCGGTTCCTCAGACATGTTAGGGGACGGGGAAGATGAGGAAGGAGATGAGGAGGGCGAGGCAGTTGGCAGCTCTCACAACGCTGATTTCCCCGACAGCCAGGATCTCTTCATCACCCTTACAGAGATCCCCTACGAAGCGTCCCCAGCCATTACCCCGGACACAGAATCTGGTGAAGGATCAGCCAGTAAGTGTTGTAAACATCTAAACATTTATTTTTAACAAAACAGGAATATTAACAATTAAAAGAATGGGTTGTTCATGATTAGTGTGCCCTAGGCGCTTAACGGTTTAGTAAGGGGCAGTGCAAGTTTTGAAAAGAAATCTAGCAATGTCCGGTTTTCAGTGATTGTCCTGCACAAGCCGCTCTACTGTGTATTCCCTGCTACTGCAGCTACAGTAAAATGCGGTCTATATGTGCGGGGATAGAGCAGTAATCCTCCTGGGACATCTCGATGAAGCTCTCCTGGAGGTAACTTGAAAGCCGTTGCATGAGGTTCTTGGGGAGAGCGGCCTTATTGGGTCCTCCGAAGTACGACACGTTGCCGCGCCACGAGATTATCAGGTACTCGGGGATCATTGCTCTGCACAGCAGGGCGGCATACGGCCCTGGTCTTTGGAGGCTTTCCCGGAGCATTCTCTCTTTGTCGCTCTCGGAGATCCTCATCAGGGTGATGTCGGCCATGGTGACCTGCTTTTAATTAGGTAGGGGAATGTTAGTGTTGGGACTGCTTTCCCGTTCCTTTACAGAACTGTCACCGCTGGTTTGCAGCCACGCGGTGGAGGCGGGAGAGGGGCAGCCGAAAGGGATCATTCCCGGGGACAGCCGCGAGGGGGTGGGACAGGGGCAGAGTTCCCGCTTGCCGGATTGCTGGCAGCAGGGACTGACATTGATTTAAATGTGAAATGAGGCCAGTGGTAATATAAAAGTTTTAAACTGCCACAAGTGTACGGCTTACCATGTCTGCCTGCAACAGAAATTCCGTTGTGCTGCCTCGCTTCTCAAATGTGCTGTTCAAGACCCCAGGCACAGAATGCGAAGGCCGAGAATTCGACCTTGTGCTGAGTGCGCATGTGAAAGGTGCTGTGCATGGTCTTGTTCACAGAGAAAGACTATGTTCTTTGTTCACAACTACATTTATCTTTCAGAGGAATTCACTCCCTTTTTCCCATTTCCACAGCCCCGTCTGCGACTGTCTCACAACCTAGCCTGGAATCACACTCCCAGAGGCTAGCGCGGATTAGGCGTAGGAAGAAGAGGACACGGGAGGACATGTTCTCTGAGCTTATGGCCTCTTCCCAAGCCCAGGCAGCACAGCAGACCCAGTGGCGGGAGAACTTGACCCGAATGCACCAAGCCAACATGGATCGGGAGGAGAGGTGGCGGCAGGAAGACCAGCAGGCGACTCAAACGCTGCTTGGACTACTGAGGGAGCAAACGGACACGCTCCGGCGCCTTGTGGATGTTCTGCAGGAACGGAGGCAGGAGGACAGAGCCCCGCTGCAGTCCATCTCTAACCGCCCTCCCCCGCCACCAAGTCCCATACCCACCTCACCCAAAGTGCAAAGAAGGAGAGGCGGCAGAGTCCCTGCTAACTCTCACTCCACCCCTGCAGAGAGCTCTAGTAGCAGAAGGCTCTCATTTCCCAAAATTTGAAAAGTTCTTTCCTTCCCGCCTGACACAAGCCCACGTCCAAGTTTCACCTCCCAATGCCATGTGTAGTTGATAATAAAAAATTCGTTTCTGTTAACTACTGTTTCAATCATGTTCTTTTGGAGGAGGAGGGGAAAGGGGGTTGGAAATTGGACAGGACAGTCTCCTTTGGCAGGGTACATAGTCGGGGGCAGGCACAGCAGCAGGGCACATACACAGTGCAGTGATGCAGTGACTAGTTGCCCCGGTTAGTCTGGGAGGTTGTTTTGATGTAATGTTGGGGGGGGTGGGTTGCTCTGTGACTTTGTGGCGGGGGAGGGCAGTTACAGATCTTAAGCGCCGGTCCTTAGACAGGATCACAGAGCCACACAGCATGGGATCTGTAACCGTCCTCCCCCTGCCACAAAGTCAAATAGACCTCCCATACACACAGTCCCGATCAGGAGGGGTGACAGGCTCCGTTGAAACAAGCATCCCACCGCAGCGGAGCCTGTCAATCCTTGAGTTTAGAAGCTGCATTCGCATCACAACACTAGACCCGCCCCGCACCACAGTCTGCGTCCCAGTTTTAAAAAATTCCCGCTAAAACAGTATTAAAGAAAACGGTGTGCTTTAACAAAGTAGAACTATTTTTATTTCGACACGTGTGTTGGAGGGGGGGTGAAGGGGGTATGTAACTGGATAGGATAGTCAACATTACCTGGGTAAAGAAACGGGGGCAGGTTTAGCTTCTCAGTACACAAACTATAAAATCACAGGTTACCCTGCTCACTCAGGAACTTTGCTTTCAAAGCCTCCCGGATGCACAGCGCTTCCCGCTGGTCTCTTCTAATCGCCCGGCTGTCTGGCTGTGAGTAATCACCAGCCAGGCTATTTTCGTCAACCTCCCACCCCGCCATAAAGGTCTCCCCCTTGCTCTCACAGAGATTGTGGAGCACACAGCAAGCTGCTATAACAATGGGGATATTGGTTTCGCTGAGATCACAGCGAGTCAGTAAGCTTCTCCATCTCCCCTTGAGACGGCCAAAAGCACACTCCACCACCATTCTGCACTTGCTCAGCCGGTAGTTGAAGAGTTCTTTTTCAGTGTCCAGGGCGCCAGTATAGGGCTTCATGAGCCAGGGCATTAGCGGGTAGGCTGGGTCCCCGAGGATGACTATAGGCATCTCCACATCCCCAACAGTTATTTTGTGGTCCGGGAAGTAAATACCTTGTTGCAGCCGTCTAAACAGACCAGAGTTCCTGAAAACACGAGCGTCATGAACCTTGCCCGGCCATCCCACGTAGATGTTGGTAAAACGTCCCCTGTGGTCCACCAGTGCTTGCAGCACCATGGAAAAGTATCCCTTTCGGTTAATGTACTGGGTGGCCTGGTGGTCCGGTGCCAGGATAGGGATGTGAGTTCCATCTATGGCCCCACCGCAGTTTGGGAATCCCATCGCTGCGAAGCCATCTATGATCGCCTCCACGTTTCCCAGGGTCACTACCTTTGGCAGCAGTACATCAACGATTGCCTTCGCTACTTGCATCACAACAACCCCCACGGTAGATTTGCCCACCCCAAACTGGTTCGCGACTGACCGGTAGCTGTCTGGCGTTGCAAGCTTCCACAGGGCTATGGCCACTCGCTTCTGTACACTCAGTGCAGCTCGCAACCGGGTGTCACTGCGCTTCAGGGCAGGGGACAGCAACTCACAAAGTTCCAGGAAAGTTCCCTTCCGCATGCGAAAGTTTCGCAGCCACTGGGATTCATCCCAGACCTGCAGCACTATGCGGTCCCACCACTCAGTGCTTGTCTCCCGTGCCCAGAATCGCCGTTCCACGGCATCAACATGACCCATTGCCACTGTGATGTCCTCGGCGCTGGGTCGCCTGCTTTCTGACAGGTCTGTGCTACTCTCAGACTTCAGGACATCACCGTGGTGCCGTAGCCTCCTTGCCTGACTTTTCTGCATCTGCCTCAGGGAAACCTTTATGATAAGCTGCGAGACGTTGAGAGCGGCCACAACTGCAGCGATGGTCGCAGCGGGCTCCATGCTCGGAGTACAGTGGCGTCCGCGCTGTCAATGACTGGAAAAGCGCGCGAACTGTTTTCCCGCCGGCGCTTTCAGGGAGGGAGGGCGGGAGTGATGGACGGATGACGACAGTTTCCCAAAAGCACCCTCGACTCATTTTGTTACCCAGAAGGCATTGCCGGCTACACCCAGAATTCCAATGGGCAGAGGGGACTGCGGGAACTGTGGGATAGCTGACCACAGTGCACCGCTTCGAATGTCGACGCTATCACCGTTAGTGTGGACGCACAAAGTCGAATTACTGTCCTTAGTGTGGACACACACGTTCGACTTTGCAATATCGATTACAAAAATTCGATGCAAGTAAAATCGAACTACTCTCGTAGTGTAGACAAGGCCAGAGAAAGAAGTGAAGGAATCCCAATACTCACTCAGCAGGAAAGGATCTGCTCTGCTCAAGGAAAGCATCATAATGCATGAAGAGCTGAGCCTCAGAGTACCTGGACAGGCAAAGGAGAGTAACTGATTAAATTGACCCATGAGGGAGCACTCACCCTAAAATAAAATGAATGGAAAGGAAATATGCCTCCCCATATGCCATAATCTACATTAATAACACCCCATAATTCTACTTCCCAGGAACATGAATGTTAATCTAGCTTCCTTCCATTGTCTAATAAAATCTCTATTGTTTCATCAGCAGAAATTTCAAACTTATTTTGGGAACTGGACTCCTGCATACCCTGAAATTCTCATATCAACTAAATGGGCAAAAGCACGGACCACCAGTGAGCCCCATGGTTGCCTAGTGCCTATATGGTCCCTTCTATGTGGTTTCTTTCATCAGCCATTCTTGCTGGTCTTGGTCACTACATAAGGAAAAATAAACTCCATCTAATCAGGGATGGAGTGTTACACTACTCAGAGATAAAGGATTTTAGGGAATAATCTCTTTATAAGTGATTATTGGAGGAGCTCTCAGTTGCCCCTTCCCCAAACTGGACCTTTACAAATACATTGTCCTCCCAGTAGAGATGTTCCTCATCCTCTGCCTACTCTACAGTCCAAGGGAAATACAGGGAAGAAAGTTGTGATAGCACTAGAGATGTGACTGCTGCATTTATTGTTCCTAATTCCCTTATTTTCTCTTGCTTGAGAGGGGCCTCATAAGGTAGAAAACTGTGTCCCAAGCTCCAGACATGGGCATTCCTTAGACCCAGACTTTGCAGGAGTCTAGGCAGGACACAGGCCTCTCGGTAGGGAAGAGTTGTGGTGTGTGTGTGTGTGTGTGTGTGTGTGTTTTATTTTATTTTATTTTATAAACAGGACTGCATCCACATTTTCAGAAAAATGGGGGCCCTGTTCCATATATGTACCTGAAACTCTGCAGTCCCTAAAGTACTGTACCCTAGAGGACTGACTGTGTGAATTCCCAGAATTACCTGCTGAATGAGGATTGATGTGACTTTGTGAGAAGTGAAGAGGCTTCATTTGGGATGAAGAAGGATGTGAGGGGCCGAAAAGTAGCTGCAAAATGGCTGCAGATACGTGGTCTGACCCTCAACGGAGACTTCATCCTAAATGAAATAGAAACAACAAAATGTTAGGAATGACGGGGCACCGGGAGGAATCATTATCTATTGATTTAGGGTGGGAATATACAATATGTTTATTATTTTGTTCCTGTGTGTAAAATGACAGGAAAATATCCCAGTAAATTTGTGAGGATATTTTACCAGTAACCAAAGCAACTAATAGACCGTGGGTTTAAGGACGGCAGTGAGGAGTAGTGGAGTAAAAGCATTGCTGACTCTAGAATACACACTGTGGAGTAGGTAAATATTATCTCTGTTTTAAAGATGGATAAACAGAGCTCAGTGAAGATAGAAATTAGGATATTTATCAGCCCTAAAATAAATCACTTTCTAATTATATTAATAATATTGTCCGCACTAAGGAGTGAAAATCCACTCTAGTCAATAGTGTTCTCCAGCAAATGTAATTGGTTCTGAATTAGGCACTTAGATAACATAACATCGTGCTTTCAAGGATCTCAAAATGCCAAACAATAACACTGGTCTACAATTTTTGAGAAGTCGTCTGCTTCAGAGATAAAATGTGCTATTTATTATGTATTTTGATGTGCTGAATTCAAATATGACAATTAAAACAACTGATTGGCTACTGTTTCTAAGATATTTAAGTTTTTACATTTTATGTCTATGTATATTGTGTAGATAGTAGAGTTTTAATCATAAATTGTATACCTAGGTCTTTTCATGTGTTTATGGTTGCTTTACATGATAATATTTCACCGGTCCTGTTTATGTGACACTTTAAAAATCAGCAAAAGGGTTATATAAATAAAATTTATTATGAAACAAAAGGCAAAAAACTACATAGTTTAATCCTATTCAGTGTCTACTCGGTGCTTCTTGGCTTGTCTCTTGTATTCATTAAATGGAGCATCTCTTGTCACTGTCCAGCAATAGTCTGCAAGCATTGATGGGCTCCATTTGCCCTGATAGCGTTTCTCCATTGTTGCAATGTCCTGGTGAAATCGCTCGCTGTGCTCGTTGCTCACTGCTCCGGAGTTCGGTGGAAAAAAATCTGGATGAGAGTGCAAAAAATGTATCTTTAGTGACATGTTGCAACCAAGGCTTTTGTATGCCTTGAGGAGGTTTTCCACCAACAACCTGTAGTTGTCTGCCTTGTTGTTTCCGAGAAAATTTATTGCCACTAACTGGAAGGCTTTCCATACCATCTTTTCCTTGCCACGCAGTGCATGGTCAAATGCATCATCTCGAAGAAGTTCATGAATCTGAGGACCAACAAAAACACCTTCCTTTATCTTAGCTTCACTTAACCTTGGAAATTTTCCACGGAGGTACTTGAAAGCTGCTTGTGTTTTGTCAATGGACTTGAAAAAGTTCTTCATCAGACCCAGCTTGATGTGTAAGGGTGGTAACAAAATCTTCCTTGATTCAACAAGTGGTGGATGCTAAACACTTTTCCTCCCAGGCTCCAATGACTGTCGGAGTGGCCAATCTTTCTTGATGTAGTGGGAATCTCTTTCACGACTATCCCATTCGCAGAGAAAACAGCAGTACTTTGTGTATCCAGTCTGCAGACCAAGCAAGAGAGCAACAACCTTCAAATCGCCACAAAGCTGCCACTGGTGTTGGTCATAGTTTATGCACCTCAAAAGTTGTTTCATGTTGTCATAGGTTTCCTTTATATGGACTGCATGACCAACTGGAATTGATGGCAAAACATTGCCATTATGCAGTAAATCAGCTTTAAGACTCATCTTCAATGAATCAATGAACAGTCTCCACCCATCTGGATTGTGAATGACGTTGAGGGCTGCCATCACACCATCGATGTTGTTGCAGGCTACAAGATCACCTTCCATGAAGAAGAATGGGACAAGATCTTTTTGACGGTCATGGAACATGGAAACCCTACCATCACCTGCCAGGAGATTCCACTGCTGTAGTCTGGAGCCCAACAGCTCTGCCTTACTCTTGGGTAGTTACAAATCCCTGACAAGGTCATTCAGTTCACCTTGTGTTATGAGGTGTGGTTCAGAGGAGGAGGATGGGAGACAATGTGGGTCCTGTGACATTGATGGTTCAGGACCAGAAGTTTCATCCTCTTCCTCTTCCTCGTCTGACTCAAGTGAGAATGATTCTGGTGCATCAGGAACCGGCAGTCCTTCTCCGTGGGGTAGTGGGCGTATAGCTGATGGAATGTTTGGATAATGCACAGTCCACTTTTTCTTCTTTGACACACCTTTCCCAACTGGAGGCACCATGCAGAAGTAACACTTGCTGGTATGATATGTTGGTTCTCTCCAAATCATTGGCACTGCAAAAGCATAGATTTTCCTTTTCCTGTTCAACCACTGGCGAAGATTTGCTGCACAAGTGTTGCAGCATATGTGTGGGGCCCACCTCTTGTCCTGATCTCCAATTTTGCAGCCAAAATAAAGGTGATAGGCTTTCTTTACCATAGTGGTTATACTGCGCTTTTGTGATGCAAAAGTCACTTCACCACAAACATAGCAGAAGTTATCTGCACTGTTCACACAAGTACGAGACATCTCTGCTCACTTTGGCTAAACAGAAATGTGTCCCTTTGCAAAATCAAACATTGACAAATAAGAGAGCACGACACTGTATGATTTCTAGAGCAGATCTAGGGCAATTTGTTCAGCAGAGTGATGTAAACTTCTTTATGATTGCATCATCCATGACTTCTAGGAATAACATGATGCAATTCATATCATGTATGACGCAATACCAGCTTCAGATTGCCTCATTCATTGTTTTGCCTAAAAAGCAAGTACTGTCCAAACCCAGTCATAGATGTATTCATAGATCCAGTCAAAGATGTATTTTAGTCATTTCTGGTTTAAATTGAGATCCCTTCCCTTTATAACTCACTTATCCTCCGCCATTCCCAAGTCAAGGGTCGTATGCTATTGGGTCAGTATATATCTTGAAAACTAGAGCCAATCAACAATTTTAAGCATCATTTTCATTCTCAGAGACCCAGAATTAGTAAAGTTTGACTACATTTATTTCAGAAGCATTTTGGCTGTAGAGCAGTGTAATTAATAACTTTATAAATACTTACCATTATCCCCGTTTTCAAGATGAATAAAGTGAGGCACCTCAAAGGTCAATGATTGCCAAAATCAAAGTTAATCAATGCCTGAAGTGTGTGAGGAGTTTTGCTCAATCCTTAATCTACCCACCAAAGCCCAAATTAGTGAGCATTCCTGCTGAATCTCCACATGTAGTACAGCCCCACCACACAGACCCACACTGTGGACATTACCGAAAAGCCACAATTTGATTAAAGTCAATGGGATTTTTCTATTTTATTATCAAAATGTATCAGTGGGCAGAGAACTCAGACTATACTACAGTTAGACTAACTGTCCCAATGGACATTCTGTGAAAATTCCAAACATGCTGTGTTACAACCTTTTATTTATTCCTTGTTTGTTACATGGGAATAGTGTAGCTTGAGAAGGACAGAAGAAATGTTTTAAGCGCTCACGAACAACTGGTCTAAGACCCCTCTGGAACCATAATTTACTTAATATAGAACTTACACAGTTGTGTCATGTTGGCCATCTAAAAAAATTCACTTACTTCTATCGAAGGCCTGTATGCCAAGTCTCGCGACAAACACCACAGGTATTATCAAAATTGTTGCAGTATTGCACAGTGCCAACCAGCTCTTCCAGAGGCCAAGTGGAGCACTGACTTTAGCTCAATGCCCCAATAGCAGTGCATGGGCTGTTATGTATGTGTACATCTCTTCCCAGGACTATCAAAGTGTTTACGATCTTAGTGCCCTCTCTAGCGACTAGTCCAGTCAGAGCCCCATACAAACATGAAAATGTTGCTGCATTTAAAGAAATATTGATAAATATTTTTATAAATACTGAATTTTTCAATAATCACTTTTTTTATTATAGTCACAGTGCCTGCACTTAGCTAGCAACTTGTTTCCAAGGTTCTTAAGAGTGGCAACAAATTATTAAGCCAGAAAATATGCTGTGGAGTATTAAGTATTAGTTTCATTTCAACGATGGATAAGCAGAGGCGCAATGAGGATAAATATTGATAAATATCCTATTATCTAGGATGAAATATGAAATAAATAACTTTCCATTTATATGAATGATGCTGTCTGCACTTAAGGTGTGATGGAAAGTCAGTTGTAGTCAATGGGGTCTATCATTAAATTTATTTGGCTTTGGATGAGGCCCTTAGATAACATAATACCGTGCTTCCAAGGCTCTCAAAATGCAAAACAACAATTAAGTTACACAACAACTTTTCAAATAGTTACCTCTCTCCCAATTTAAAGATGAATAAACAGAGGCAATCATGGATGTAAATGATTGCCTCATACCAAAGAAAATCAATACTTGAAGTGAGAGTGGAACCATGTCAAACAAACCATTCAAAATCTTTCCAACCTATTATTAAAGACACAGAGCAGGCAGGAAGAAACAATGAAAATATTGGAAATGTAAACGATCAAAAAAGCTTTAATTTTTAACATCCCTTGTTCCCTTATGCTGTAGAGAGATTTTTAGTCAGAACCCCCCATCTGACAGTCTATTGGATGGTATTAAAGATAAGTGTTCTTTACTTTTTCCCCCAAAAGAAGTTAGCTGACATAGGCTGGTGCTATTGTTGTTGCTGCTGTTAAACTCCAATCCTGTTTCCTAAAAACAAACAAACAAATAAACAAAAACCAAGAGAAAGAGGAATATTATTCCCATATTGACTGGGAACATTTCACTTCAGGACGAAATGCAGAGATAAAATTTCTCGATACTTTAAATGACTGCTTCATGGAGCAGCTGGTACGGGAACCCACAAGGGGAGAGGCAACTCTAGATTTAGTCCTGAGTGGAGCGCAGGAGCTGGTTCAAGGGGTAACTATAGCAGGACCGCTTGGAAATAGTGTGGTGGGAAGACCATCTCAACAGCCCAGCACTGTGGCATTTAATTTCAAAAGGGGGAACTATGCAAAAATGAGGGGGTTAGTTAAACAGAAGTTAAAAGGTACAGTGACTAAAGTGAAATCCCTGCAAGCTGCATGGGCGCTTTTTAAAGACACCATAATAAAGGCCCAACTTCAATGTATACCCCAAATTAAGAAACACAGTAAAAGAACTAAAAGAGAGCCACCGTGGCTTAACAACCATGTAAAAGAAGCACTGAGAGATAAAAAGACTTCCTTTAAAAAGTCAAATCCTAGTGAGACAAATAGAAAGGAGCATAAACACTGCCAAATTAAGTGCAAGAATGTAATAAGAAAAGCCAAAGAGGAGTTTGAAGAACGGCTAGCCAAAAACTCCAAAGGTAATAACAAAATGTTTTTTAAGTACATCAGAAGCAGGAAGCCTGCTAAACAACCAGTGGAGCCCCTTGACGATCAAGATACAAAAGGAGCGCTTAAAGACGATAAAGTCATTGCGGAGAAACTAAATGGATTCTTTGCTTCAGTCTTCACGGCTGAGGATGTTAGGGAGATTCCCAAACCTGAGCCGGCTTTTGTAGGTGACAAATCTGAGAAACTGTCACGGATTGAAGTGTCACGAGAGGAGGTTTTGGAATTAATTGATAAACTTAACATTAACAAGTCACCAGGACCAGATGGCATTCACACAAGAGTTCTGAAAGAACTCAAATGTGAAGTTGCGGAACTGTTAACTAAGGTTTGTAACCTGTCCTTTAAATCGGCTTCTGTACCCAATGACTGGAAGTTAGCTAATGTAACGCCAATATTTAAAAAGGGCTCTAGAGGTGATCCCGGCAATTACAGATCGGTAAGTCTAACATCTGTACCGGGCAAATTAGTTGAAACAATAGTTAAGAATAAAATTGTCCGACACATAGAAAAACATAAACTGTTGAGCAATAGTCAACATGGTTTCTGTAAAGGGAAATCGTGTCTTACTAATCTATTAGAATTCTTTGAAGGGGTCAACAAACATGTGGACAAAGGGGATCCAGTGGACATAGTGTACTTAGATTTCCAGAAAGCCTTTGACAAGGTCCCTCACCAAAGGTTCTTATGTAAATTAAGCTGCCATGGGATAAAAGGGAAGGTCCTTTCATGGATTGAGAACTGGTTAAAAGAGAGGGAACAAAGGGTAGGAATAAATGGTAAATTCTCAGAATGGAGAGGGGTACTAGTGGTGTTCCCCAAGGGTCAGTCCTCGGACCTATCCTATTCAACTTATTCATAAATGATCTGGAGAAAGGGGTAAACAGTGAGGTGGCAAAGTTTGCAGATGATACTAAACTGCTAAAGATAGTTAAGTCCAAAGCAGACTGTGAAGAACTTCAAAAAGATCTCACAAAACTAAGTGTTTTGGAAACAAAATTGCAAATGAAATTTAATGTGGATAAATATAAAGTAATGCACATTGGAAAAAATAACCCCAACTATACATACAATATGATGGGGGCTAATTTAGCTACAACAAGTCAGGAAAAAGATCTTGGAGTCATCATGGATAGTTCTCTGAAAACGTCCATGCAGTGTGCAGAGGCGGTCAAAAAAGCAAACAGGATGTTAGGAATCATTAAAAAGGGGATAGAGAATAAGACTGAGAATATATTATTGCCCTTATATAAATCAATGGTACGCCCTCATCTCGAATACTGCGTACAGATGTGGTCTCCTCATCTCAAAAAAGATATACTGGCACTAGAAAAGGTTCAGAAAAGGGCAACTAAAATGATTAAGGGTTTGGAACGGGTCCCATATGAGGAGAGATTAAAGAGGCTAGGACTGTTCAGCTTGGAAAAGAGGAGACTAAGGGAGGATATGATAGAGGTATATAAAATCATGAGTGATGTGGAGAAAGTGTATAAGGAAAAGTTATTTACTTATTCCCATAATACAAGAACTAGGGATCATTAAATGAAATTAATAGGCATCAGGTTTAAAACAAATAAAAGGAAGTTCTTCTTCACGCAGCGCACAGTCAACTTGTGGAACTCCTTACCTGAGAAGGTTGTGAAGGCTAGGACTATAACAGAGTTTAAAAGAGAACTGGATAAATTCATGGTGGTTAAGTCCATTAATGGCTGTTAGCCAGGATGGGTAAGGAATGGTGTCCCTAGCCTCTGTCTGTCAGAGGATGAAGATGGATGGCAGGAGAGAGATCACTTGATCATTGCCTGTTAGGTTCACTCCCTCTGGGGCACCTGGCATTGGCCACTGTCGGTAGACAGGATACTGGGCTAGATGGACCTTTGGTCTGACCCGGTAGGGCTGTTCTTATGTTCTTATGACAAAAAGGGAAAGAAAAGAACAGCAAAGATAGAAAATGCAGCTTCTGCCTCTGCTGCTGACTTTCACTTACAACCTAACTGCTGGAAAAACACGAACACAGCACATGGTCTTATCAACCATTCTGAGGCAGGGGAAACATGTTCTATCATCAGGCTGTTTAGGGCATTGTTTTTAGCTGCCTCCTTCTGCTCAGAGTCTTACAGCAGTATTGTAAAATAAGCAGTATTGGCTAGGGAAGAAAAAGGACACCTGGGGTGGGGTTGGAGGGTAAAACAGAGTCTCACATCCCAGGTGGTGTTCAGATTTTAAATAGAACTGGTGGAGGTGCCAGTGTCATCTGGGTCCCTCTCTCTGACCTGGTCTGTTCAGGAGATCTCTTAGGATTAGGATGAAGAAGGTCTGGGGTCCCAGGGGATTGTGGTGGTGGCAGCTGTGATGGGAAGCTCCTTCCTTCCCCCTTCTCTTGTCCTTCAGGCAGGCAGCATTCCCCTTTGTTTCACCTCCACACCTCCACATTTCCCCCACAAAGAACCTGGAAAGTGGGTGAGTGACAGAAGAGCCCATTCCCTCATTATTATGTTCACCAATTAGGCCTAATTTCTGTCTTACCAATTTTGGTAATTTAATTTGTCCTCCCACCCTTCTCTTGTTTGCCAGACATGGTCTTAACAGAGTCCTTGAATTATGTCAGCAGACCCTTTTGTTTTAGCTAATCACTTTGTTTTCTCTCCCTTTTGCACATTTCCCCATCAACAGTTACTGTTATAGGTTATTGTGACATTTTATGAACAATCAATCACTCTTTACACTTGAATGCACAAGTAGGCTAAATTTGTAGGCCCATTTATGAGAACAGTGAATTAAATTGGTCACCATGATGCATTTTTTGGGGGGAGCTGAATACGTTTTGGTCACTGGGGTGCACTGGAGAGGGAGGTTGGACTGGTTTTGGGTACCTAGGATAGGCTGTGGGGAATTGTACTGATTTAGGTCACCATGGTGTTGGAAAGTCCCTCTACAGACACAAATCAATTCATTCATCCAGAAGGTTACCTTTTGTCATGATAGTAAGCTGGGAGATTAACACACACCTCTTCCCAGCTGTTGGTGGTGCATTGAGCATTTGGCTGGAGGAGAGTCTATGGGGTAACCAGAGTTTGAAGCAGCCTTGGAATTTGAGCAGATCAGGGGGTCATGAAGATACTAACAGCACAGCTGGTTCTAGGAACAGCCCATGTTGTTTCCATGGAAATCATTTTGGGAGCGGCAACCCGCCCTTCCCCAAAAAAAACAACCACCCAGCAACAAAGGCTGAGTGGAACAGCAGTTCAGCGATCCCTGGTAGTTAGTGCCCAGGACAACCAGCCTGACTGGTTCAGTGTGCTGAACTGCCAGATCTACTTTTGAGCTAGTAGAAACTTGCAAATGGCTTGTGGAGCTGAATTGTAGAGGGGGCTACTGGCTGGCTCAGGGATCTGGGGGAGGAGCCTGAGGCCTGCTCTGAAGCTCCTGCTCTAGTATAGTGATGCCAACTTCCCCCATGATCTTGTTGGGGCGGGGGGGAGAGAGGGTGAGTGACAGAATTTTAGCTGGGGGGGGTGCATCCCAATCTGTGATGACACAAGAAGTTCCACCCCTCTGGGGAAATCCCCATCTGGCTAGCTGCCTGCCTGGGAAGAGCAACCAGTCAGAGCTGCTGTAGGAAGAGCTCCCTCCCCTTTTCCTCCTCTGCATCCTGAAGCCATTTTAGCAGGTGGGGAAGGGGGCAACAGAAAGAGTCCAGCACTCAGGGTAGCTCCATTCCCTCCTTCCCTCTTTGCTCCTGTGAGCAATGGGAGAGCTCCTCCGCTCCCCTGCACAGAACATGGCATGGGAATGAGTAGAGAGGGTGAAAGGGGACCCCACTGCAGCTCTGCCAAGCCTGGGAAATACTGGGTGTCCCAACTGATGTGGGGACTTGGGGGAAAGGATTGATTTGGAAGTTGGGGAGCCAGAAATAATTGCTGGGTAGGGGATGGGCAGATGTTGGGGTGAGATCTCCTGCACCAGGGCCATTTGCCTGTAAATATGGGATGGTCCTGGCTCCTTTTCCTACCTCACTCTTTCCGAGGCCCTGCAAATCTTTTCCAAACCAACAGGCTGTACTAGGCCTGGAGGCCCCTTGCTGGAGGCCTTGTGGTCCTATTACACCCTGCCCCAGAAAAGGGCAGTTGAGTCCTCCAAGCTGCCTAGAGTGGCTGCATGGGACACAGCCAGTCAGAAAGAGGTTGCAGGGAAGCAGCCAATCAGGGCTAAGCAGGCGCATATAAAAGAAGGTGCAGAGCTGTACATTCAGTCTGTGTGTAGGCACCAGGGAAGTAAGGAAGGTGTTCCTGGCTGGTTGTTGGGATTCAAAGAAGATAAGGGCCGTGGGGAAGTGGCCCAGGGAAATGTAGTTAATTAAAGAGATGTGGCACATGCAGGGCCGGCTGTGGCTTTTTTGCTGCCCCAGGCAAAAAAGCCTCCCGCCGCCTTCCGCTTCCCCCCCCCAGCGCGGCAGGGGCGGGCACCGAGCCCGGCCGCAGGCCACTCTCCCCGACCGGCCAGAGGGCTGGGGGGAGGGCGGCGAGCTTGCCGCGGCTCCGCTGGCGGCCGGAGCCCCGGGAGGAGGGCGGAGAGCCCGGCCGGGGCTCCGCTCTCCCCGGCGGCCAGAGCGCCGGGAGGAGGGCGGAGAGCCCGGCCGCGGCTCCGCTCTCCCCGGCAGCCTGAGCGCCGGGAAGAGGGCGGTGAGCCTGCCGTGGCTCCACTCTCCCCGGCGGCCAGGGCGCCGGGCGGAGAGCCCACCGCGGCTCCGCTCTCCCTGGTGGCCAGAGCGCCGGAGGGAGGGCGGAGTGGCGGCCAGAGTGCCGGGTGGAGGGCGGAGTGGCGGCCAGAGCGCCGGATGGAGGGCGGAGAGCCCGCTGCAGCTCCGCTCTCCCCAGCGGCCAGAGCGCCGGGGGGAGGGCAGAGTGCCGGCCGGGGCTCCGCTCTCCCCAGCGGCCAGAGTGCCGGGGGGAGGCCAGAGAGCCCAGCCGGGCCTCCACTCTCCCCGGCGGCCGGAGCCGGAGCACCGCGCCGCCCCCCTCCAGGTGCCGCCCCAAGCACAAGCTTGGTGGGCTGGTGCCTGGAGCCGGCCCTGGGCACATGGGTCCTACGTATAGTGTCCCTGGATTGGGACCCAGAGTAGTGGGTGGGCTTGGTTCCCTTCCAAACAGTCACTGGGGAAGTGGCTAAGCCCTGAGCAAGGGAGTTTAAACCAGAGAACTGCTACATCTGGAACTGGGTTATCCCTGAAAAGGGGCTGAACTGAGACTGACTCAGTGGGAGAGCTGGGGTCCATGAACTGAGTTCAAGAGGAGTGGCTCAGCTTTAAAGCTGGGGTCTCTGAGGACGCAAGGGAAGGCAGAGGGATGGACTAGCGCCCTAAGAAGGAAGCCCTGGGGTGCTAGTCCATCCCAGAGCAGGAATCTTTGTCAGGTAGCCAGAACCCAACTGAGGGTACCATGATGGAACCTGTTGGACTGTTAAGGGACTGAGCCCATGGAGGGCTGCAGGATATTACTGAGGACAGTGAGATTGTCCGGGCTGGACCATACATCCCAGAAGGGGTTTGGTCCGTTTAACATACGGACTGTGTGTGACTTGGCCAGAGGTCTGAGTCACCACAGACCTGCCTGATGAGCTCAGCGGCCGACAGGAGGCACTGTGAGCAGAGAAATTGAGGGGGAAAAACTGCAGGCATGCACACACTTGCTCGCGTTCAGTGAGTGAACTCTACTACACACTGATTGACAACACCTTCAACTTCTGGGTTTGAAAAACCAGTAAGCTTTTTATTCAACCAGATTAAACATAATAAACATTACAAGAGTGTTCTGTAACCCTTCTTACTGCCAGAGGAAAAGCCTCATGTCTGTGAACCCCATTACATATGTTCTTTTCAGTCTTTGTCCCACAACATACCCCATCATACAATTTTGCTTAATACTTTTCCTAGAACAACAACTCAGATCAAAAAATTCCACGTTAACATCATCTGTTCTCCACAATAATAAATTTGGGAGTTTGTGCAACAGGAATTGTCTCTCTCACTCTCTCTCTCTCACACACACACACAGGGGCTGGGCATGGGGGATACAAAATCAAGAGAGATCAAAGAAACATATAATATTCTTTTTAAAAAAAAAAAGATTATTTTTGGCCAATCTAATGGTTTTGTGTGGCCTGACTCCTCATAATTTTTTATCTTTAGGCTGGTAATGCTGTAGCATAGGCCATCCTCAAGCCACTCTCTTTCCCTATTGGCTTTGCGGAGGCAGAGTCAAGCAGAGTTTTCTAAAAATGTTAATTGCTTGAACAATTTCCTATTTAGCCCTTGCAGAAGCTAGTTTCAAAGGTTACCCAGAGGCGAAGCTTTGTGGTATTAGGGGATTGTGTAGAGCAGAGGGAAGGAGACATGGAAACCTTAGGCAATTAGCAAAATATTTCTAAAGGAGGCAAATGTTAGGGACTTACTTTTCAGAACTGATACTAGTTATCAACTCTAAAAAACAGGAAGTGTGTGGGGATTTCATTTTAAATTTACAAGATTGTTCCAAATCCGCCTCAAAATGAGACTGGGTGCAGTCCCGGATGTGGGAAGGCTACAACACTGCATAAAGCAATGACCTGACAGCTGACTGGGTGAGGGTGAACAAAGCCACAGTGCACCAATGATCCAGGACTGGACTGTCCCATAGGATTATTGGGAAGTTTCTTGGCAGGCCCCTGTCACTCAATGACTGTGTCTGTTTTTAAAATTTTCCTCTGTGTATTGAAAGAGAGTCCTGTTTTTTTAAAATCATACAGAACCATAAGTCCCTCCATTCTTTCCCTCCTGTAGGGGACTTGCTGGGAAGCAACATTTGCTGCTCTGCATTCATGATGCCAGCACCTCACATTACCCCAGAATGCAGTACGGGAACTGGAGCCAGAGAGCGAAGCTGCCTGAGCTGTATGCAGAATGGATGTTTGCAGCAGCCTGAGGAGGGTGGTGGTGAAGGGCTGCCTGTCTCTCCATTGAGTCCTGATGGGGAATGGGGAATTTGAAGAGCCTGGCCGGTGGCTGGGTTCAGGATGCTCCCTGCAGCAGTAGCTGTGACAAGCCTGTGATGGCTCCTTCCAGCAGGGTGAGAAGCCTGTGATGGCTCCCTCAGACCTGGCAAAGCAGTGAAGAGTTTCAAGTAGCCCAGAACGTGGCCATAAAGAGGAGTCTTCAGTGGCTATGGGGAGAATAGAAATGGGATTTGTTCAGTGGGTGAGGTGGGTTTTTTTGGGGTTTTTTTTGAGGGGGAAGCATTGCATTGGTTTTGGTCTCTGGCATGTGCTGAGGAGGGGAGGAAATATAGAATTGGTATTGGTCAATAGGAGTGAGGGATTTGTTTTTTCTTTTAGTGGTGGGAGGCAGTTGAATTGATTTTGGTTGCTGGGAATGAGATTTTTTGGCAAAGAGTGTGTGTTTATTTGGTTTGTGTTCATTGGCGTGCATTTGACTTAGAGTAGCACCATATAAGACAGCTGGGATTCTTGCACAGGACTTGATGTGTCTTAGTCAGCTGCTCTAGAAAGACGCATGGGTCTACATGTGCAGGTGGTGTATTGCTGATGATTGCATCCAAAAAGGAGCCATCACTAAACCATATATTTGGAGTCTGCATGTTGATGATTTAATGGGTTGAAGGAGGAAGGAAAAATTTGTACTGTCACCCTCCTAAGAGTTGTCTTTCCTGTTTGGTGTGAAGTGTGGCACAGTGGATGCTTAATAAGCATGACATGTTGTTATGGGAAGGGGGAGGAGTAGGAGAAAGGAGCAGAAAAGCATTAGATGTTAATTTCCCAATGTTTCTTTTCTTTATGGATTGTCAATATGGGTGAGCTGTGCTGCTGCAGCTGATTTGTTTGTAAATGTTGAGGGGAAATTCAGGAAAGCAGCTTGTAAATACCCACATTAAAACTTGGCCAGGAAACCCGAGTTAACATCCGACTCTTGTGAAAACTAGAAGTAGCTGATTCAGGAGTACAAGTAACGAGCCCTTATTTGTAAAGAAGGCAGCAAAAGCAATGGTCATTTGGAGAGCGTGTTGGCCTTGCAGTTTCCTTTATTCAGCTCCTTGTGTCTCCTGTGACCAGATTGCTGCTCTAGGGAGCAGAGTTGAATTTTTAGACTAGTATCTCTGTCTCACTATGCATTGAGAACACAGAGCTGAACCTGTGCTCTGCCTCAGAGAACTGAAGCCTGCATGTTCCCACCCTGAACTCTCAAGAGGCTACGTGTGGGTATTTGCCTCTTTGGGGGAAATAACTGTTTGTTTTAGTTCTCATGTATGACTTTGTGAGATTTAACTAGCTTATGTTTGGGAGGCACTTTGAAGCTGAACGGTGGTCTGAGGTTCATAACTGCTAAGAATTACCAGGGCCTCACACAGTTTGAAGAGTGCAGAGGCCCAGCTCATTGCACACACACAAGGGCTTCTTGCATCCCTCCATTTCCCCACAAGCTCCTTGTGTTCCATCCTCCCATCCCCCTCTATTTTAGAGATTCCCTGCATTTCCCCCCTCTCCTCGCTGCCATGGATTCTGTGTACTCTCCATTTCTGCTCCTCACATACCAGGGTTTATAACTGTTAAGAATGGCCACCATTTTGCACAATAACCAATGACCTCATGTTGGTGTATTTGTGCTCCTTCTCTGGGCTTTATTGCTAGCAGCAGTTCAGCAGGAGCAGAACCAAAGGGAATGAAATGCAGATGGCTTTGCTGATGGTCCAGCTTCAACCAGCATACTGTAGTGTTGTAGTGTAATGGGAAAATGGAGAGTGAGAACAGCTTCTAAAGCTCATGCATTCTTACAGGTTCAGCACCATCCTGTTGGGAGAGATCACAAAGATTTCTCCAGAAAGAAAACAGAGAAACACCAGAGAAAGTAGTAAATGAGTTATTTTATTATATACAATGATGTGCTAAGTACAGTACAAAACAGAAGACAGTCCTTAACCTAGGAAGTTGAGAATAGAACAGGAGTATGTAACCTTTCAGTAGATGATATTGCAGTTGATTATATGAGGTCTCATAGGAGAGATTTCTCCTGATGGACATGCAGCCCAAGGGTACAAGATCTCATAGGAGATGTTTCCAATAGATGAAACTATGGCTGATTGTATGTGGTCTTATAGGAGATGTTCCCCATGGATATTTGCCAAATATGATGTCACCTAGGAGTTGTTTCCTGGAGAGGAGGCTGGAACTAGATGACATTTCCAGATGTTCTTTCCAGCTTGATGAATATTTCATTTTGGACAAACATGGAACCTAAAAAAGCACCTCAACATTTCCAGTTTAGTTTTCTATATTCTCTTGTGAGAGCTTACAAAAACTCATTTTTTCAGCAATCACAGGAGATATTGACAAATCCTTTGGAATATCAAGTAAGTTCATATGAGCATCATTGGGACTGGGGAAAATGTGTAGAGAGGAGGTGGGGGATGTTCTCTGGTGATGGAAGCTGAGTCTTATATCACTAAAGTAGCCCTGGAGCCCCGACCTTGGAGCCCCGACTGGGGTTATTCTATCTACTACCCAAGATCCACAAACCTGGAAATCCTGGACGCCCCATCATCTCTGGAATTGGCATCCTCACTGAAGGACTATCCGGATATGTAGACTCTCTGCTCAGACCCTATGCCACCAGCACTCCCAGCTATCTCCGTGACACCACTGATTTCCTGAGAAAACTACAACGCATTGGTGATCTCCCAGAAAACACCATCCTAGCCACCATGGATGTGGAGGCTCTCTATACAAATATCCCACACACAGATGGAATACAAGCTGTCAGGAACAGTATCCCTGATGATGACACAGCACAACTTGTTGCTGAGCTCTGTGACTTTATCCTCACGCACAACTATTTCAAATTTGGTGACAATATATACCTCCAGACCAGTGGCACTGCCATGGGCAGCTGCATGGCCCCACAATATGCCAACATTTTTATGTTGGACCTGGAACAACGCTTCCTCAGCTCTCGTCCACTCACGCCCCTCCTCTACCTACGCTACATTGACAACATCTTCATCATCTGGACCCATGGGAAGGAGACTCTGGAAGAATTCCACCACGATTTCAACAGCTTCCACCCCACCATCAACCTCAGCCTGGACCAATCTACACGGGAGGTCCACTCCCTAGACACCACAGTACAAATAAGTGATGGCCACCTTAACACCACCCTATACCGAAAACCCACCGATCGCTATGCCTACCTTCATGCCTCCAGCTTCCACCCCGGACACACCACACAATCCATCATCTACAGCCAAGCACTGAGGTAAAACCGCATCTGCTCCAACCCCTCAGACAGAGACCAACACCTACAAGATCTTCACCAAGCATTCTCAAAACTACGATACCCGCACAAGGAAATAAGGAAACAAATCAACAGAGCCAGACGTATACCCAGAAGCCTCCTGCTACAAGACAAGCCCAAGAAAGAAACCAACAGAACTCCACTGGCCATCACCTACAGTCCTCAGCTTAAGCCTCTCCAATGCTTCATCAATGATCTACAACCCATCCTGGACAATGATCCCTCTCTTTCACAGACCCTGGGAGGCAGGCCAGTCCTTGCCCACCGACAACCTGCCAACCTTAAGCATATTCTCACCAGCAACCACACACCATACCACACACCATCCCGAGTTATGGCTATACACCATAACAACTCTAACTCAGGAACCAATCCATGCAACAAACCTCGATGCCAACTCTGCCCACATATCTACACCAACAACACCATCACAGGACCTAACCGGATCAGCTACAACATCACCGGTTCATTCACCTGTACGTCCACCAATGTTATATATGCCATCATGTGCCAGCAATGCCCCTCTGCTATGTAGATTGGCCAAACTGGACAGTCACTACGTAAAAGGATAAATGGACACAAGTCAGATATCAGGAATGGCAAGATACAAAAACCTGTAGGAGAACACTTCAACCTCCCTGGCCACAGTATAGCAGATGTAAAGGTAGCCATTTTACAGCAAAAAAAACTTCAGGACCAGACTCCAAAGAGAAACTGATGAGCTTCAGTTCATTTGCAAATTTGACACCATCAGATCAGGATTAAACAAAGACTGTGAATGGCTAGCCAACTACAGAAGCAGTTTCTCCTCCCTTGGTGTTCACACTTCAACTGCTAGCAGAGGACCTCACCCTCCCTGACTGAACTAAACTCGTTATCTCCAGACTGATGCTGGCAAGAATATTTATACCTGCCCCTGGAAATTTCCATTACATGCATCCGACGAAGTGGGCATTCACCCATGAAAGCTTATGCTCCAATACATCTGTTAGTTTTAAAGGTCCCACAGGACTCTGTTTCTTTTATATAATGTACAATGTGTCCTAAAGTAAGAAAAATAAATATAAATATTAGCAGCTGAACAATTTTCAATTCCACTTGTCCCTAGTGTGCCACAACAGTCTGTTAATGCAGAGCTGAATCCACCTCTGCTATTACAATCTCTTTAAATCCCCACAAATTTTCTGACTTTTAATAAAATCCATAGTTCAAAGCCTTTCCGTCCTGGGTGGGGCAGTAGAAAGAAGAAAAATAATTGTGGGGAGTGGAACAACCAAAGCCTCTGTATCCAAATAAGTGTTTGTATCACTCCATGGGACATCAGAATTATCATGATCTATCCAAAGTAGTAGTTCAAAATAAATAGCTGACTCTGAATCCCAAAATGATCAGAGGACATGTCTACACTGCAGTTAGACACCTGCAACTGTGGCCTGTGCAAGGTGACTCAGGATTGAGGGTCTTGAGCTAAGGGGTTGTTTAATTGCATTTTGGACATTTGAGTTGACACTGGAGCTTGGGCTCTAGGACCATGCAAAGTGAAAGTATCAGGGCTTGGACTGCAGCCCAAACACACATGTCTATGCTGCAATTAATCTGCCTCTTATCCTGAGCCTTGCGAACCCAAGTTAGCTGGCATGGGCTATTGTTTTCTAATTTCAATGTGGACATAGCCAGAGTGGCAGATGCCAGGCCATGGGATTCTGGATACTAAGGAACAGGGCAGCTCTGAGTTCCAGCAAAACTTCTCTGCCATAGCAGTAATTGAGTCTTTGAATAACTGTCCAAAAAAATGTTATTTAGATTTTTCCCTTGCACTGAAGTGCAGTGATATGGGAGAATATGACGATCACTAACTAGATAGTAGCAGGGTGAAGTCAGGAGGTTGGGAAAGGTCTATTTGCATTGCAAGAGAATGTTAACATGAGAAGGAATGGTTGGAGCTGGTTGTTGGTCAGAAAGTGCCCAGGGTGAGAGAGAATTTCGTTCTTCCTTACAATGACTGCAGAATCAAGACAAGAATCTTTTGTCTTGTGTTTACCTTTTTAGAATGGTGCAACTGGATTGCATGTTTGGTCCCAGATTGCTGCACAGACATGTCCACACATTTCCTCAATATACACACAGAGAAAGAAGTGAAGGAATCTGAATACTCATTCTGGGGCAGCGGGTGCACTCTGTTTGAGGAAAGCTTCATAAAGAATGAAGAGCGGAGGCTCAGAGTACAGGGGCAGGCAAAGGAGGATCACCAATTAAATTGGCCCATGATGGAGCACTCATCCTAAAATAATATGAATTGAAAGAAACATTATCAGTAGAACCGTTCTGTCCTGTCGCTCCGTAGGCCATAAACTACATGTTTCCACCTTCCAGTAAGATCAATGTTAATCCAACTTCCTTCCATCATATAATAAAATTTATCTTGTTTCGTCAGCAGAAATTTCAAACCAAGTTGGGGAACAGGGCTCCTGCTGTTGCCCTTGGTCCCTAAGGGTGAAAACTCCATCTGATCAGGGATGAGACATGATAGTACTCAGAGGCAAGGAATCTTAAGGAATATTCTTACAAGTGATTATTGGGGTCTTCAGAGGAGCTGGCAGTTCCCCCTTCCCAACACTGGACAATAGAAATGCCTTTATAAAAACACTGTCATCATAGTAGTTGTCTTCCTCACCTTGAGCCTGCCCTATAGTCTACAGTGAAATACAGACAGTGAAGCTGTCATCACACTAGAGAGGTAATGAATTCATTTTCTGTCCCTGACTCCCTTCTGTTTTCCTCTCTGAAGAGGAGCCCCATGATCTAGAAAAGTGGGTCCAAGACTGAGGGCCTAAGCTAGGGGTCAGCAACCTTTGGCTTGCGGCTTATCAGGGAAAGCACCCTGGCTGGCCTGGCCGGTTTGTTTACCTGCTGCGTCTGCAGGTTGGGCGGATTGTGGCTCCCACTGGCCGCAGTTCGCCCCCCCCCACCCATTAGCTAGTCAGAGGATGGCCCCGCAGCACCAGGAGCTCTCCCCCGCCCCCCCCCCATCATCTGGTTGGAGGATGGCCCCACGGCAGGGGGGGGCTTCTGGTGCCGCAGGGCCATCCTCCGACCAGCTGATGGGCAGGGGGGCTCCTGCGGCAACACTGTCTGTGGACCAGCTGCTTTTACAGCCCTGGGGACCCTTGCTTGGGGGACTGCTGCACTCCTGGACTGACAGCTGCTCCAGCTTTTCCAGTGTGGAAGAAGTCATGGAATTCGTGACTTCCGTGACCTCCATTGGCCAACTCGTACACTTAGTTATAGCCCTTCCTCAGCTAGCTTTCAATGGTCCCTCAGCCCCTCCTGGTCTCTCTTAAGTGTTGTCTCTGTTCTGATATGGAGCAGTACCCTCAGGGCTTCTTCCCTGGAGACTCTTCTCTCTGTAGTGAGCCTTACTGACCCCAGCTCTCCAGCTGAGCCACTAGTTCAATTCAATCCCCTCCTGGGGGTTAACATAGTTCAATTGAATGTTGACCCTCTTTGGGGTCTTTTGTCCCCCTCTCTGGGATTCGTTAAGCTCCCCTCTCTGCACCCTCCCACTACTCCAGGTCCCAGACCAAGGACACTATAAGTAGCAACCATCTGTTATTTCCCTTTAACTGCTTGCTGGTGCGTTTACCTGGGCCACTTCCCTTCTCAGTCCCATTTTCTTTCTTTCTTGCCTGGCTCCAGCCAACAAGTGATCTGTCAAGCCCTGCAGCTGGCCAGGTGTACAGTCCTTGCTTCCTGATTTCAGCCAGAAAACTGCTCTGTCCAGGTACTGCAACTGTTGCAAACAGCCAGGAGTACCATCTCTACTCCTCTGGCTCCAGCCAGAAACTGAATCTGCTCTGTCTAGCAGCTCCTTTTATATGAAACTGCTGGGCTCTGATTGGATCCTCCCTGTAGCCTCTCTCTGATTGGCTGCTTCCCCACAGCCTCTCTAGGCAGCTTGGAGGACTCACCTCAACTGCTTTTTCCTGGGGTGGGGTTTGATAGGGTTGTGAGGCCTCCAACAGGGCTTTCAGGCCTGGTACAACCTGTCGTAGAGGCAAATTTATGTAGTTAATTTTCAGAACAGATACTAGCTACCACCCCTAAAAAACTGAGTGTGTGGAGGTTTTGTTTTAAATGTACAAGATTGTTCCAAATCCACCTCATAATGGGATCTGGGTACAATCCTGGATGTGGGAGAGGCTACAACACTCCATAAAGCAATGAACTGACAGCTGACTGGGTGAGGGTGAAACTATGACTTAAAAGTCACAGAGCTCCATGAATCCAGGACCAGATACAGAGAAATCTCCTGGGGAGCACCTGCCAGCCAATGCCTTTCTCTGTTTTTAAAATTCTCCTCTGTATATTGAAGGAGAGGCCTGTCTCTTTAAATCTCAAGAACTGTAGGCCCCTCCATTCTCTCCATCCTGCAGGGGATGTGCTGGGAAGCAACAGTTGCTGTCCCATGTTCATGATGCCAGCACCTCAGATTGCTCCAGAATGCACTGTGGGAACTGGAGTCAAAAGCGAAGCTGCCTGAACCCTGTGCAGAGTGGATCCTCACAGCAACCTTGGGGCGGGGGGGTGAAGAGCTGCCCCTCTCTCCCCTGAGTCCTGATGGGGAATTTGAAGAGCCTGTCAGGTGGCTGAGCTCAGGATGCTCCCTGCAGCAGTAGCTGTCTCCTGGCTTGCAGGGAGGGTGGATGACAAGCGTGTGATGGCTTCCTCAGACTTGGTGAAACAGTGAAGAGTAGCAAGTAGCCCAGGATGTGGCCATGAACATGAGCCTCCAAATAGCTACAGAGAAACTAAACGTGGGTTTTGTCACAGAGAGTGAGTTTTTGGAATGGCATTGCATTGGTTTTGGTCTCTAGGGTGTGCTGAGGAGGGAGAGGAAATACTGAATTGGTATTGGTTGCTGGGAGTGAGGGATTTTTTTTTCTTTTGGGGTAGGAGACAGTTTAATTGGTTTTGATTGCTGGGAATGAGATTTTTTTGGCATAAGATATGTGTTTATGTGACTCTGTAGGGATATGGGAGACACTTTAGGATATCATGAATACCAATATTGTAAAATGGCAATAAGTTGTGCCAGATATACTGTGTGAGGTATCTGCAAAAATGTTATAATTTGCCCAGTATGATAATCTTGTTTATATGTTTGTATCACCTTTGTCTTATGAGTTATAGATATGTAGGGTATGTCTGTATTTCAAACTTGTGCTGTGTGTCTGGATGATACCCCCAGACAGATTGACATTAGCACTGCCTAGCCTGCTTGATGCCCCATCAAGGGACATCAGCTATACAATTGACCCATTTAGAGAAGGCAAGGGATACACCCTATGACTCAGCAAGGCATGCAGGGATATGCCTATGGACAAGGGTATGGAATGGCTTCCATATGAGGAGAGATTAATAAGACTGAGACTTTTCAGCTTGGAAAAGAGATGACTAAGGGGGGATATGATTGAGTTATATAAAATCATGACTGGTGTGGAGAAAGTAAATAAGGAAGTGTTATTTCCTCCTTCTCATAACACAAGAACTAGGGGTCACCAAATAAAATTATTAGGCAGCAGGTTTAAAACAAACAAAAGGAAGTATTTTTTCACACAATTCACAGTCAGTCTGTGGAACTCTTTGCCAGAGAATGTTGTGAAGATCAAGACTATAATAGGGTTCAAAAAAGAACTAGATAGGACCAACAATGGCTATTAGCCAGGATGGGCAGGGATGGTGTCCCTAGCCCCTGTTTGTCTGAAGCTGGGAATGGGCCACAGGGGATGGATCACTTGATGATTACCTGTTCTGTTCATTTCCTCTGGGGCACCTGGCATTGGCCACTGTCAGAAGACAGGATATTGGGCTAGATGGACCTTTGGTCCGACCCAGTATGGCTGTTTCATATGTTCTCTCTGTACTGGACCTAGGTGCTGATTGGGAGCCAGAGAACTGGAATGCAATAAAGGGGGCTGTGTGATTTCTTTTTTGCTTCTTGATAACCAGTGTGGGGGATCAGAAAAACAGTTTGTGACCAGTTGGGGAGTTTAACTTCAGTGTTACTCACCAGTCTTGGGCGTATCTTCTCTCCCTTTTGTAGCAAGCCCTGACCTGGGCATTTCCAGTGCGGGATGCCCTACGCAAACTGGGTCACATTGGCGTAATCGGCAGGATACCCGGAAGCAGATCATTTGGGTTTTGGATCAGAACCCCACGCTATTCCAAATTTGAAACTGAGTGTTAAAAGTTAAAGTTAGTCAGAATGAGTGATCCACAATCATAACTGCAAGCCCTGGAAGATTTGTGCTCACAAAGGACTTTATCCTTTAAGAAGAAAGCCACTGATCAAGAACTGAAAAACCTGCTAAAGAACTTTGACCAGAAAGAGGATAACCAAATATACCTCATCACTGCCACCTTTTATGTAAATGCTGTTGCTGTGTGCTCAGGAGGAGGTAATCCCATAAATGGTGCCAATTTTATTTATCGGGGTGGTAATAGGAAATTCCTAAAGAATGTAAAATCAATGGTAAAAGCTGTTTAAGGCAAGTTACAGCTTCTAACGTCACTCTAGTGTCGGAGAAAAACAGAGTTCTCACTATTTGTTTAGGTACAGCAAGTCAGATGCTTTATTAACTCTCACAATTGCGCAGAGGGAGAGAGCTAAGCAGGTCTCTCAACAGGTAAACAATTACAGCAAGCATTTATACCTTTTGTTACAGACAATAATGAGCAACAGTTGCATTTTGTTTATACATAGGTCATTCTGATATCTTGTTTTGCTCACTAATGTAGACTCTCAGTCTACATTCCATATTATCTACACAAGGTCGCAACAACTTCTCACACAGTTCTTTCCCACTCGCCTCACACATTCCTCGCTTCTACAAATCTCGCGTTATTAGGGTTACAGTTAGCCTAACTCTTGCTAACGAACTGTCATGCATTGCATCCCCTTCCTGTCAGTTCTTTCTCTGCTTCCACACTAGTTAAAGCAGATCTTGTCAGAGAAGAAGATTACTTATCAGATAAGAGTGTGAATATTGTAATCCTCTGAGTTTATTGTGTGTCTTTAATCAGAATCCACCTTGAATGGAATGGTATTAAACATGAAGTTATAGTAGATGTAAGTGTTACCGAAATATCGGGTCCACCTAGCTGAGAGCCAATAACAGCCAGACAGGGGTAAGGAAGAGTTGCTTTATTCTGCAGAAGAAAGGAGAGCCTTGCACCTTGGTACAAAGACTTTGTCTTACACACATTTTACAGATTTTTTATATACATTTAGACAAAGGTCCTTGCAGTGTTAACACTTGATTGGTGGTGGTCAGACCCGTGCTTTTGCTATTTGGTCAGTGAAAACTGGCTTGGAACCAGCTTTAACTACCTTAAGGCCTTGAAGGGAAAACAGTTGAAAAGTTCAGGCTACTGTGTCCTTAAGGTGTCTGCTTCCCCCTAATGGCCGCTGGCTGACATAACGACTTTTAAGGGCGGTCACTAGTAACTTTCACATAAGGAAATTATTTTGCCTACATATCTTTTGATTGGGAATAATATTAAAGCTATATTTTATCAGGGCAATGTCATAACCCAACCCCAGAAAAAGTATGAATGTGAATACTCTGTATTATCTGTATCTAACAAGGAGATTTGTGAAAGGGTGTGTGTATATATGACCAGGTTGAAGACCTAACTGAGGAAGGAAAGAGAAGATTTTTGGTGGGTGATGGATTGTTGGCAAGTAAAGTTTGTAAAAGTGAGCCTGAACAAGGTAAAAGTAATTTGCTCGAAGTAGCTCAGTATGAAGAGCCCCTGTTTGTGGAAAAACAGCAGTTTATCTGTGGGAGAAAATGTCTCCAGTTGTTTGTATGTTGGGAGTGGCAACCTGCCTGTTAAGGAAGCTGCCCCAGTCTCCCAATATTTGTCTGTAAACAGCCATGAGTGCTGGGATAAGGGAGAGAAAGGCAAATAAAGTTCAGATGAGCCTAGGCAGCCTTGTGAGCTGATGGCTTTATCTGATCAGCAGTTTGGGAAGGCAAGGTTAGTGGAACATGAGTATCCCTATACCTTGCCTATTATGAGTGTGGACAATTGTGACCGTGAAGGAAATGTTCCTGTGTCTGTTAGGGGTAATGACTTGCCCACGGAGGGAGCTACCCCAATCTGCAAGCAGTTGTCTGTGAACAGCCATGTGTGCTGGGACAAGGGAAAGGAAATCTCAAATTGTTTGCCTGTTTAAAAATAGCAGTATGCCTGCTGAAGGAGAATATGTCTCCAGTCCAGCAGTTCAAGTAGGGCACTATGGTCCAGTACACTATACCAGCAAGATATTTATAGCTGGTATGGTGTACTGGAAAGAGAAGGAGCAGAAGGTGGGTCTGCTCATGCATTCTTACAGGTTCAGCACCATTGTGTTGAGAGAGAGCAAATAATTGAGAAGGCAGATTCCCCCCTAGTGTGGAGAGAGAAAGGAAAAACAAATGAAATAAAATGAAATATTTTATTTTATTCAATGATGTGCTAAGTGCAGTACAAATAAGGAGACCGTCCTTAATCCCAGGAAGTTGATGGTAGAACAAATGGGGGAGGGATAGCTCAGTGGTTTGAGCATTGGCCTGCTAAACCCAGCGTTGTGAGTTCAGCCCTTGAGGGGGCCACTTAGGGATCTGGGGCAAAATCAGTACTTGGTCCTGCTAGTGAAGGCAGGGGGCTGGACTCAATGACCTTTCAAGGTCCCTTCCAGTTCTAGGAGATGGATATCTCCATTATAAAATAAAAACTTTTCGGTAGTTGATATTGCAGTCGATTATATGAATTCTCACAGGAGAGCTTTCTACTGATGGAAATATAGCCCAATGGTACAAAAGATGTTTCCAATAGATGAAGCTATGGCTGATTGTATGTGGTCTTATAAGAGATGTTTCCCATGGATATTTGCCAAATAGGAGGTCCTAGGAGTTGTTTCCTAGAGATGAGGTCGGAACCTGATGGCATGAGGTCTTGTGGATGGATTTCCATATGTTTGTTTCCAGCCTGATAAATATTCCATTTTGGACAAATGGAATCTAAAAAGCAACCCAAAACTTCCAGTTATTTTTCCATATTGTCTTTGACACTTTATAAGCTCTCACTTCTTTCAGAAAACAGAGGTGATATTGACATATCATTTAGAATATCAAGTACATTATTATGCTCATATGAGCATCCCCGGGACTGGGGAAAATGTGCAGGAAGGATGTGGGAGATGTTGTCTGTGTGACGGAGGCTGAGAAGTTAATCGCTAAAATAGAAGAAAGGACTAGGTGGTGAGCAAAAGAAGAGAGTTTTTTGTGAAACTGATCTTACTCTTACCTGTGAGCTGGGAAGCAGCTGGTGATGAGGAAATTTAGCCTTTGTCAGTGGTTCTATACATACAAAAAAAGGAAAGGAATGTACAATATTCTAGAACTCTGTTTGGTGGAACTCTTGCAACTAGGCACTGTTTAATATTTCTTTGAAATTATGGAATACAAGGGGCAATGTGAGGAAAACATATAACATACCTTGGGTTCAATGGTTCAATGACCATTTGCAGGGTTTAGCCAGCCTGTACCCTGAGCCTGGCTGCCAGCTGACATCTTTATCAGATAGGACACCCTATGCTGACAATGCTGCAGTGTGAGATTTAACATCAATCAAAGGCACCTAGTTGAAGAGGGGTGTGTGTGTGTCTGTGTATATTTTGACCAGGTAGTTTATCTCCATTACAAATCTTGTAACGATCATAGGGCAATCTGCACAGGTGGTTATTATATAAGAGAGTGGAGCTCAACAAGATGTGAGTGCCAGAGGATTGTCTACTTACTGCAGTGTGGTTATTGAGAACCATAATGAAAGTCCAAACTCATTTAAGAGCTGATATGTTTTTACTTTTTACTTCTCTCCTCCTCCTGATCTCTCTTGCCTCATCTTCCTTTGGGGACACCCATAGGCCCCGTGTGAGTTCAGGTGGTTCACAGTTCCCCTCCACCCTCCCTGATCTTTGGGCAGAAGTTCACAGACAATGCTATAATCTCCCCCATCAGAGATACCTGAGATACTAGTTGAAAGATTCAGACTAAACAGATGTTGCATTGATACTAACGTTTTTGTTGGAATTGCCTCAGGTAGTTGCTGAGTCTTCCTCTCCTCATCATTATGGCCAGCAATGTCGCTCCTTGAGGGTGCAAGAGAGAGAGAGCACAGATGTGCATTTGAGGGCACCTGAAGTTTCTCTTTGGTGCACACACCCGCAGGGGACAATAAGCCCAGGGTCAGTCTGTTTGTGTTTCTACTTCCAGGCTCTGCCTTTGTCCCTTCTTAACTAACACTGTAGCACCAACTTTGTATTTAATGATACAATAAGTAGGCAGCAAATAGGGTATTCACAATAGGACACTTCTGCCAAATTGTCTGAGACTGCATCCTAAGGTTATGGTCTTGGGATCCTGACTGTCCTGACTTCACACTAGTAACTGCACTGAAGCTTTCTTGCAGCTCATACACGGCATTGCTAGACATTGTGGGAACTTCATCAGTTGTGGCCATATCTCTGTGATGGGAAATCTGATTCCCTGTCCTCTGGGAGGGACAAAATCTCTGATCAGTGTCTTGCTGGGGAGTCTAAGGCTCTGCCCAGTGTTCATTGGGGGAGAATAAACATCTCTTGAATGATCTGTTGCGTATGGGGGTAGAAACATCTCTCTTTCTAGAGAGAGAATAAATCTCCAGAAATGTAACTTGTCATTTTCATGTATTCTTACCATCCTTAATGCAGTATGTTGTGCAGTTGCAACACCTGCAAAGTTTCCATATGTAGTATAAGGAACTGGACTAATCCCTCTGTCCTTTTATCCTCTTCCCTGCTGAACCCTGAATTCACTTAACTTTCATTTTCAATTCTGAGTTACTGGATAGGTTTAACTAATATTAGCTCTTAATAAGGATTCCCAATCTTTATGCTCACTAGTTTTGTGCTACTAGAATGCCTGTGTATAGAGATATTGGACAAATATTTTTCTGTTATAGTGTTTGTGGTGTTTCCTGATTGCTGTTCAATGAAAGTGTTAGGTAAAAAAGCAAGTCCTCACTCACCTCTCCAGCACCCGAGTTCGTGCGGAGTTGGTATGGGCTCACAATCTGTCAGAAACCAGACACCAATTCGTTGATCAACGGGCTCACACTATCCTTAGCTTGAAAGGCTTCAGAGTAAGTGTAGCAAATTTATTAGGGGTGAGCATCAATATTTATACACAGAAGTAAACAAAGTGATTAACAGATCATAATGGTCATGCATAATCAAACAAGATTTTACAGGATAAAACAGGTTAAAATGTAAATTCAAAAAGAGAAAAGGGGAGATAGCTACTTAAGGGGAGGGGGGGTGTCATGAGTAGTTCGCAGGTCAGAGCTTCGGTTAAAAGTTCAGACAGAGACATCAAGTCTGGGTTAAGTTTAAGCTCATCAAAAGTTCAGACTCAACATTCCTCCATTTGTAGCTTTGGGATAACTATTTACCAAAAGCTACACCCCATTTAAAGGAGCCAAGGGCCGCTTGGCAATTTCAGCCTGGGCCAACTCGAAGAGAGTAAGGCCCTTGGCTGAAGTAGGAAAAGAATAAACTGACCTACATGAGTTTATGAGGGAGGGGACACACTGAATACAGCAACACAGTATTATAAGGATTACTATGGCCCCAACAATACCCACCAAGAGTTTTTTAACCCACCCAAATCCAGGCAGCCAATTCCATAAGGCTCCCCACCAATCATAAGGTGGCTGGCCAGAGGAGTAGTTCTTAGCTATTTCCCTTAGATGTTTGGTACGTTGAAAAGTGTCAGAGTAGGTGTCATTTACAAAAACACAGCATTCTTCATTTATGAGGGCGCAAGTTCCTCCCTGGGCTGCTAACATTATGTCTAAAGCCATTCGGTTTTGCAAAGCTAACTGGCGCAGCTGGGACATTTCCCCGGCCTGATTCTCAAATAGGGTCGCAGTTTCATTGGTTAAAGATTCTAGTAGTCCCTGTAGACGGATGACACCACCCCTCAAGCTAATGAGACCAGCCCACCGCTGCCACGACAAACCATCACGGATATTAATATCTCTGAAGGTTTCACGGATGTTACGAACGTGGGGAAAATGAGGGGGAGTGAGGGAGATGCGAGAAGGCGGTGTTAGCCATGCCAAATAACATGACCCTGCCCAATCAGGGGAGAGAAAGTAATAAGCTTTGGGCCCGCACACCCAGTATGTTCCATACAATGCGTTTCGGGTATTCCATTTCTCAAAGTAGGAGGTAACCCACCACCCGTTGGACCACTGTTCCCCTGGTAACGCAGAGGGGTCGTTGTGCGAACTGCAGAGGCACAATTTGGTAGTGGTGTTTTCAAAGGGCAGGGTAGTACTGCTTGAGCAGTTGTAGAAGGCAATTGTACGTCCCTTAGCAATTAGTTGGACACCCTTGTGATCTGAGCAGGGCTTCTTAAAAGCTGACTCTGAAGGCCTGCCCACCCATGAAAAGGTTGGATTGGGGTGAGGGATCCACATGTGGGATAAGTGGGATGCGCAAGGCTTGAAGCCAAGATTTTTACTAAAAGCGGTGCCATTAAAATACATGTTGCATTTACTTGTTCCCACAAAAGTTGACCCCTTTTCTTTAACAAAACACAGTGATCCTGTCTGATTGATTACCCTGAGATATCTGTTAATTGGCACTCCTGTTTTGTCCCATGTAAGATTGTGTTGGACTGGATCTTTTACTTTAGCCGGTGGCATCCAAGTCATATTAGCAGTGGTCAGGGGAATGGGTGTGAAGGGGAGTCCCTGTTCTACATTTACTGGAAATTGAGTACATACCCAGCAATTACTTCTATTTCCTAAAATACGAGTTTTAACCTCGTGGGAATATCTAATAAAAGCATTATCTTCATAAGCAGAAAATAAACGAAAAAGGCACAATATAAAACATACAGTTGTCAGAATAAAAGGTCCTCTCATTTTTTCCGAGTCAATTTAAGTCTGATGTCTGAAAGAGGTAAGCTGGTCCACTGGTCGGAGGCAGTGTCCTCAGTGGTGGCAAGAGCTGCTGGTCCGTCACTGTGGTCCACTACGGCTGGCTTGACGTGGGAGTGGTGGATCCAGGATTTGCGTCCTTCCAGGAACACTGCAGTCTGGGTTGTTAAAAGAACCTGGTGGGGTCCAGTAAACCTCGGCTGGAGGGTGTCGCCACGAATGAACTTTTTGGCCCAGACGAAGTCCCCTGGTTGGAACAGGTGGATCTGTTCTTCCAGCGGCACGGTCTGGGAAAACTGCGAGGCTTTCCAAAGGGTACGGAGGCGAGCCTGTAGGGAGAGAAACTGGCACGCGGTCATATGATCCCCTCCCAATAGTGAAACATCAGCACGTGGTAGCGCCCCGCCTTTGAAAGGGGGGTGTCCATAGAGTAGTTCAAAGGGGGATAATCCCAATACACGGGTTGGGCGAGTACGAAGGTGAAACAGGACCAAGGGAAGTACCTGAGGCCACTTTAATCCTGTTTCCTGACAGTATTTAGCCAATGTAAACTTAAGCTCCCTATTCATACGCTCAACTTTCCCGCTAGACTGAGGGTGGTAGGGTGTATGAAAGGAGTGTGAAATGCCCAGTCCTTGTTCTAAACGGCCAAGGACATGACCAGTAAAGTGAGGTCCGCGGTCTGAGTCAAGCACGAGAGGGATGCCAAAACGGGGTACAATGTCTCTAAGGGGAATCTTCGCCACTGTGGCAGCAGTACAATTAGCAGTAGGAAAAGCTTCGACCCAGGAAGTCAGAGGGCAAACCAAAACAAGGAGGTGCTTTTTTCCAAAAGCCTTTGGCATATTTGCAAAGTCAATTTGAAGATGTTGAAATGGAGCAGCAGGCGGAGGTCTTCCACCCTTAATTTTTTTAAGAGGCGGAGCAGGTCCATTACGCTGACATGTGCTGCATGCTTTCACTATTGACAGGCAGTAGGGTTGAATGCCTGGAGCATACCAAAAGCGAGCGATGGTGTCCACAAGGGCGTGCGTGCCGTAGTGACCCCCCTTATCATGGTGCCAGCGAACTGCCACGGGGTATGTGGAGCGAGGGAGGCAGGCTCGGCCATCCGGCATAAGCCAGGTCCCTTTGACCAGAGTGGCTCCGAGGCTCTCCCACGACTGTAGTTCAGCAGCGGGTACTGGTACGGGGTATGGTGGAGTAAAGGAGGAGGCTGCAATAGCCAACATGGGCATGGCTAAGGGTAAGACGGCAGCCGTCTTGGCGGAGGTGTCAGCCAGGGCATTCCCACGGGTGACGGGGCTATCATCTTTAGTATGGGCCCGGCAGTGAACTACAGCCAGGACCGAGGGTTCTTGGAGGGCGTCCAAAAGCTTGTGGATGAGGGGGAGGTGCTGAATGGGTTTACCGGCAGCTGTCTGGAAACCTCGAAACTTCCAGAGGTGGATGTGACAATGCACAACTCCAAAAGCATACTTGCTATCAGTAAAAATGGTAACGGTCTTACCAGCGGCCAACTGGCAAGCTCGGGCCAGGGCATAGAGTTCGGTGGCTTGGGCTCCCCAGTTGCCTGGCAGTGAGGCGGCCTCTTGAATGTCCCATTCAGAGGTGACTGCATAACCGGTGAAACGCTTGCCATCAACATAGAAGGAGCTTCCGTCCGAGAAGAGGATGCAATCAGGGTTGTCCAGTGGCACGTCAAACAGGTTGTCCCTTATCTGTAAGATGCTATAAACTACTTCCACACAGTCGTGCTGATCCTGGAGGACTGGCAGGTCAGGAAGCAAGGTAGCTGGATTAAGGGGCCCACACCTTTCAAAAATTAGGTTAGTGTCTTCTAAGAGTTCGGCCTCTAGCTGTTGCTGACGATGGGCCAAAAAGACTTGGGTTGTGCCCCTACGCAGAAGGGCTGACAAGGCATGAGAGGTCCAAACCGTGGTAAAATGACCCAGGGTCAGGCTCTTTGCCTTTGTGATCAGCAGGGCGGCTGCTGCCAGAGTCCGGGTGCAGGATGGGGTTCCCTGAGCGACAGGGTCGATCTGCTGAGAGTAAAAAGCAAGCGGGAAATGGTGGGGCCCGCTCAGCTGGGTAAGGACGCCACTAGCAATTCCGCCCCTCTCGTGGACAAAAAGGTGAAAGGGTTTGCTATAATTGGGGGGGCGGAGAGACATGGAGGAGGCCACACTGTCCTTGAGTAACTGAAAGGCTTGGATTGTGTCCGGGGACCACTGCAAAGGGTCAGGAGCAAGGTTAGCAGTGAGTCGGTGGAGCGGTTTGCTTAACTCCCCGCAGGACGGTAACCAGGGGCGACAGAAGCCAATTAATCCTAAGAAACCTCGAAGTTGTTTCTTGGTGTTTGGCAGAGGGCAGTTTTGGATAGTCTTTATGCGGACTGGGTCCATTTGTCTTCCCTCTGGGGTTAACAGGAAGCCCAGATATCGGACCTTCTGTGAGACCCACTGAATCTTGTTAGGGTCTACCTTGTGGCCTCTGGTGTGTAGGTATAATAAAAGTGCCTTACCATCGATGCGGAGGGCAGCTTCTTCGCGATTACCTAATAGGATGTCATCTACGTATAGGACTAACATGGATCCCTGCGGACTGGTGAAGCCTTCCAAGTCGTGGCGGAGACATTGGCTGAAAATCGTGGGGCTGTCTCTGTAGCCTTGAGGAAGTCGTTGCCAGACATAACTTTGTCCCTCCCAGGTGAAACCAAAGAGATACTGAGAGTCTGGGTGCACAGGAATGCTGAAAAAAGCTGATTTTAAATCAATAACAGTGAACCACTCAGCATCCCAGGGGATTTGGCTGATGATAGTAGCTGGATCAGGAACTACTGCATGAAGAGGGACCACATACTGATTAACAACCCGTAGATCCTGTACAAAGCGCCAACGAATAGGGTCTCCGTCCTTTTTAGGAGGCTTTTTGACAGGCAGTATAGGGGTGTTACAGGGGGTGCGCTGAGGGCGGACTAGCTTTTGTGCAATGAATCCCTCGATAATGGGGCGGATGCCCTCCCGGGCTTCCAACGACAGGGGGTATTGAGGGACTGACGGGGGGGTTAAGGAGGGCTTCACTTGAATCCTTACTGGCTCTGCTGAAAGGAGCAGGCCAACATCAGTGTCAGAAATTCCCCAGAGGGTTAAAGGCAAGTCAGTGAGGTCAGGGAGAGGGGGGGGGGGTTCCCAATTACCCTGAGTTGGGGCCGAATCTCCTAACACTGTCATCAATAATCCTACCCCTTCAGGAGTGCAGGTTAAAGTAGCCTCAAGCTTACAGAGTAAATCCCGGCCCATCAAAGGGATCGGACAAGCTGGGGAAAAAAGAAAACGGTGAGAAAAACATTTATCAGCATAAATAACATTTAGAGGCAAGGTAAGTCCCAGAGACTGTGGGTTGCCCTCCACCCCAGTTGCAGTTTTAACCTCAGAGGATAGCCAGGGAGAGGGGGCATGATTTAAAAGAGAGAAAGTAGCTCCAGTATCAATGAGGAAGGAGACAGGCAGTCCCTGGACTGAAAGGGTTAGACGAGGCTCTTTGCTGGGAGGGGAGAAAGTGAGGAAGGAGCCGGCTAAAGACATTAAGGAAATAAGACCATCACATTGTTTGCCTTCGCCCCCGGGGTACCGTCATTGAGGAGGCTGAGTTTGCTGCAGCTGCTGCTGTTGCCCGTAGTTGATCCAGGCCTGGGGAACGGGCTGAGCTGGTGGTGCAGGGGTGTATTTGTCCCTGGTGTAAGTATCTGCGGATGCAACCGGACCCTCTGGGCGTCCCCAGGGGCATTCACGTTTAAAGTGACCGGGCTGTCCGCACTGAAAACAATTTCCTGGTGGCTGGGGTTGCCAGGACCCTCTTCCCCGAGCACCCTGAAATCCCCTGCCACGGCCACAGCCTCTGCCTCGAACACCGCCGTGAAAAGCTAAAGCCATCAACTTATAGTCTTCCTTTTTCTCTTTCTTTTTACTACTTTCCCTTTCTTTCTCCCATGCAAAATCAGCTACGTCCAACACTGAAGTGACTGACTCACCTCCCCAACCAGGGCGAAACTTTAAGAAATAATCCCTTACAGGGGGCACTGACTGATTCACAAAAAACGAAATAAGAGTAGGGTGGTCTGCTTCTCTCTCAGGATCCATCTGAGTGAACATTCGGGCCCCCTCCAATAGCCTCGACCAGAACTTTCTGGGTGGCTCATCAGATTCCTGCCGAATCTGCATCAACTTAGTCTGATTAGGCGAGCGGCGAGCCATTTCTTTGAGTCTCTCTAACAATCGCTCTCGATCTATTCGCAGCTGAGTCAGCCTTGGCTGACTCCAGTCTAGGGGATTCCAGCCAGCAGCTTGATCCCGCCTATCCATCCAAGTAATATTAACCACATCGTTATCCCCCCATGTCCTTTCTGCCATCCACAATCTACTACGTTCCTCTCCGGTCAAAACTCTACTTAACAACTGATCTACATCCATATAAGTAGGATTATGACTTGAAAACAATCTTTCTAAAAGTTCTGTGATCTTTCGGGGATTTTCCCCAAAGGACCCTGACAACCGTCCCCACTCTTTCAAGTCCCATTCTAGCCATCCTTTATATTCCACAATATTAGTATGTTGTAACTGGCCATCATTGCCCACAAAAGGTTGGTCGTGCACCTGTAAAGGCATTACTCTACTTTCACCTTTATCACTCACAAAAGGTTTGGCAGAGGCAGCCTCTGGGCTATTCTCAGGGGAGGGGTATGCAGCCTGCTGCATCTGCTTGGTCATTTGCCTAGTAATTATTCCTCCCGAGGTGTGCCCTTCCATTTCCCCCTTATCCCTCTGCAGAGATTCTGCTCTGGAGTCCTGCAGATTCCCCTCTGCGCCCTGGAGAGAGTCCCCCTGCGGAGGAATAGGGGCAGGTGCAGTGGGGACCAACTGACGAGTCAAAACACGCCGTGGTTTACACCCTTCATCGAAATAACATGGAGGGGGTTCACTCTCGGGAGAATACCTGACTGCCATAATTTTTAAAGATCTCCACAGCTCTGCTGCTGTGTCCCAACAAAACCAGTAACATAACTGTCCCGGATGGTCTTTTTCGATCTGGCTCCTTACTCCTCTTAAGGCAGCCTGTTCGAAAGAGCCATACGAAGGCCACCTCATCTCCGGGTTGGCCAATACCGCGGTATACCCAGTCCAATTCCTTACACACAGTGTGTACAACTTTCTCCTAGACATTCCTGTCTGTACTGGGAGTTTCCCTTCGTTCCATAACTTATTTACAATCCCCAACGGACTCTCAAGAGGCACACTAGTCCCTTGACCCATGGTGTCTGACAGGAGCCCTCCAACTGGCGTTTACCCTGCTGTCCAGTACACGACCCCTCAATATTGAATTGGCTGGGAGAAATCTCCCGTGGCGCCTGCCAATTCATATATGAGTGGTCTGACCACTGGACAGAGGCACCGCACCAGAAGGAAATCCCGGACGAGCCCCCAAATTGTTAGGTAAAAAAGCAAGTCCTCACTCACCTCTCCAGCACCCGAGTTCGTGCGGAGTTGGTATGGGCTCACAATCTGTCAGAAACCAGACACCAATTCGTTGATCAACGGGCTCACACTATCCTTAGCTTGAAAGGCTTCAGAGTAAGTGTGGCAAATTTATTAGGGGTGAGCATCAATATTTATACACAGAAGTAAACAAAGTGATTAACAGATCATAATGGTCATGCATAATCAAACAAGATTTTACAGGATAAAACAGGTTAAAATGTAAATTCAAAAAGAGAAAAGGGGAGATGGCTACTTAAGGGGAGGGGGGGTGTCATGAGTAGTTCGCAGGTCAGAGCTTCGGTTAAAAGTTCAGACAGAGACATCAAGTCTGGGTTAAGTTTAAGCTCATCAAAAGTTCAGACTCAACAAAAGGAACAGAAACTGCTACTGATCTGACAGTGTAAATAAGTCTAAGGGATGAGAAGAACTTGTCTGGGTCCCACAAGTATCTAAGTGAAAGGAGAGGAAAACCTGTCTAGTGCCTCTGAAAGCTGACCTGTCTATTCATCATAACTGTCTTGTATCTTATCATCCCCTCCCCCACATTCTTCTCCCCACCCTCTCCAAATGGCCAGTCAAAAACTAGATGCCACAGAGGAGTTACCTTATTTACTGAGGATAGTAAATCTTGAGGCCTAAACAGGTCACACTCTCCCTTTTAAGCATCTGTGTAGTCGAGAGAGAGGGGGAGGGGCATTTGTTGGTCTCCCACCTCAACCTTGATGATCTCAATTCACTGCTATGCTGGCTCTGACTTACATCGGGACTAAAATCCAAAGAGGAACATGAAAATGGAGTTACACTTATCAGAAGATGCCAGCTCAGCTCTCCGCTCTGCCAGACTGAGCATGGACGGGGTACACCTCATGCCCTTCACGTACAGCTCAATTGTCAAGGCTGAAGAAGAGGAATGGGAGCCATGGTCAGCAGGTTCATGAACCACCCGTAACACTTCTTTCTGCCAAGACCACTCTCGCCCTCTGGGGGACGGTTTTCCCCTCATTTCTTCTCATGGGAAAACATGGATGACATGGTTTGCTGTGACAGTTTTAGTAAGGCATTAAACAACTTAATTGCATGCCCCAGGCAGTTGAAAAGGGCATCCTCTATGTGGTTTGACTTTGCATAGACAGTGCATGCATGGTCATGCTTTGTGGAGTCGTTTTCTACAAAATGGCATTCTCTCTGGGGGTGGGATGGATGCGGCCCATGGGCTGCTAGTTGAACAATGTACAGCCAGTCAGACATATAGTGCATGCCTTGCATATACAGATGGCATGACACTGAATTGATATCAAATAAATCAATAGCTTGCAGGATGTCCCACGATTTTCACCTTTCTCGTGCTCTATTGCCCCTGGGAACAATTTGAAAATGTTGGGATATGTTGGAGAAATTTAAATCTTCAATGAGATCCTGCAAATATGAACCTATTCCTGACTTCAAAAGCACTAATAGCCAGAGGAGCCAGTGTGTTTAAGGAAGAGAGCAGGAGCTCTCTTCATCCTAGGGCTTTGCAGTAGTCTCCATCCACTATAAGAATCAACTGAGTATTGGAACCACTACATTGAAAACACAGGAAAAGAGGCAGTGCTCCACAGGTCGAGGGGAAAGGGAAATTGATAAATACTTTATATACATGTGTAGGATGATGATAGGAAGGAGGGGAAGGAGAGTGTTATGATGAGAAGTACTGGCTGGGGTGGTGTATTGGGCAGACAGTATTTTGGCTGAAGCAGCATTTGGTGCCTTTGGTAATGCCTGAAGTGTTTGCATCATTGTGCATTCCCATTATCAGCAAAGTGGCAGCCCTGGTGCATGTTCGTATGCACAGCTTCTCTCCTCTAGACATACCCCTGATCTATAAACAGGCAATAACCAAAGTGATCCCCACTTTCACCGTATGAAAGTGAGCCCATTCTGATTCAAGAATGCCTCATTCCAGGTTATGAGGCTAGTCTGGGGCAATCAATTATTTGTAAGCCCATAAACTACCCATTGCTGTAGTACTTGTCCTAAAAGAAGAGACATGGCATCAAAATATTATAGCTGCTGAAAACCTCCCCACACATAATGTTAATATTTATATACAGGATAATAAACTGCCACCCAGATCCCTATATGCATGCGATGGGTCAGAATCCTTGCACCTTCCTTGCAAATTAATAAAATCCAGCAATACCATTTTAAATGAGAAATTGTAAAGTATCCCAGTCCAAGGTGAAGGAAGTGGGGCAGGCAATAAAAATGAGTATGGGACATAGTGCCTCATAATTGTCTACAGATTGTAAATGGTCTGGGGGCAGGGATTTCAACTTCATACTTCTCTGCAAAGCATTCAATGTTATGTTGGCACCATATAAGTAATACTAACTAGGGAAAAGGTTTCTTCTCATTCTCACTGAATGGGAAGATGAGTAATTGGAAGGCCCTGTTGTTTGTGACACAGAATTTGGTGCCTCCTTACAATGTCTGCTGTGGTCTAATGAATCAGCATTTACATTTTTATCAGGTGACAGCTTATTCCCTCTATTCCAAACCTGTATGCACACACATGTACACCTTCTTTCTCTCCATTGTTCACTGAAACTGGAGCTGAAACTACTTCCAAATACATTGGGTGTCAGTTGGTCTACTCTGAATTATGAAAGTCTCTTTGACACATCAAGTGTCTGCAAAGCCTTAATCTGGGTAGTGATGGAGGGATCATCCTGAAATAAGAGAAGTAGAAATGAAACTGTAGGCAGCATCTGAAAAATCACCCTTTCCAGCTCCCCACACATTCCACTCCAATCTAATCTAGAGCAAGGATCATCCCACCTTTTAGTGAGGTCATGTAATAAAATGGAGCAGTTCAATGTATCTCTGTCCAGAGTGAAGCAGTATTGGTGTCATGCAACTGTACATTGACATCTAGATGACAAACTTTTTTGGACAAGGTATGTGGTTCTCTTATCTGCAACTTGCTTTGCATGCTTCTGGCCCATATAGTCAATATTAATAAATGAAATTATTATACACATTAGATAGGAAAAATGGTCAGGTCCAGATGCTGGTAAGAGAGTGTCCTGAATTTAATTTTGGATCAAAATGCCTGCAGTCACTTTCTATCAATACATTTGAATAAAACTGCAGCTCTGTTATATTGCTGAACGCCCAAGATCCCACAATCCATCTCCTGTCCTATGCAAAACCAGGCCAGAATAGAGGAGAATTTTAACACTTACTGAGTAGAAATGGAGTCAATCTTATTAAGAGAGCCTCATTCAGGACCACATGTTCATCCTGTGACTTAATAGGAGCCACTTATTGGCTGTGGCTTCTGAAGGTTCCTAAGGAAGATGGCATCAACCTGAAATAAGAGAAATGGAAATAGAATATTAGACACAGCTGAACAATCCCCATTTTACCTCTCCCATTTGCTGTTATTGACATATTAATATACCCTCAACTTCACCAGCCAGCTGGATCTACATGACTCTTCCCTCCTCTCAATCACCTAATACCATCCATAGCATTCAAAAGGATAAAATACAGAGCCACCTTCCCTACAGTGGATCAGAAGAAGCATGCACAGAACTGTGGGTAGAGAACAGTAGACTTCAGTATATCCCAAAGTGTTTAGTAGAGTGAACCCCACTGATATGCATGTCTAGCTAATCTGTATTGTTCTGGGGAAGGTTGCAGGAGACAATGCCAAGGAACTGTGGAAAACTAGATCCTGTTCCCAATCTCATAAGCATGATTAATCAGAGTAGCTGCTAATGACTGTGTTTGACAAGAGGGAGGAACTAGGCAAGGGCAGGAGAACTAGTGACTCCAGACCTTAACAGTAAAATTCATTCAATATTGCAGATAACAGAGTCTGTAATAAAGGAAACAAGGTCCTCACTCACATAACAGAAGGAACAAGATAGCATGATACAGGGTAAAGACAGGGAGGTGGAAAAGGATTTACTGCTGGGGGAATTCACATGGCCCGCTTTTTTTTTTTTGTGCCCCTGCACAGAAAAATGCAAATAAAATCTACCAGGGGTCACACGCATCTTCCCCAGCAGCCCAGGCAGCGCATCTGTTCCAGCATGCATGGAGCTACCTCAGAGATTGGGTGACCAGATGTCCCGATTTTACAGGGGCAGTTCCAATATTTGGGGCTTTTTCTTATATAGGTGCCTATTACCCCCCCCCCCCCATCTCCTGTCCTGATTTTTCACACTTTCTATCTGGTCACCCTACTCAGAAATGGGGGCCGGGGACTGGGCATGCATGCCTGTGTGATCACCGGTGGAGGGGGTGCGCTATGTGTGTGCCAAGAAGTGAACAATCGAGAGAGAGACACTGTCCCTCTCCCTTGCTACTACAGCTCACTGGTGTGGAAGGGTAGGGCTTTTTATTATGCAGGAGGCAGTCTAGAGGAACAAATGTAGTAGCCCTGACTGAGTTAATTGATTCATTCTCTGAGGCATTAGCAGCCTGACTATGTAGTTAGTAACATCATTAAAGTTACTGTTGATGGTTAATTGATCTCATTCTCTGAAGCAGAAATGTAGCAGCCTGACTGTTAAAGTTAATGTTAACGTTACTATTGTTGGTTAACTATTTCCATTCTCAGTCAATTTCCCCAGGAGCATAAAACCTGTAAAAGTTTTAAGGCCCCTACATCCCCAGAGTGATGTAAAGGAGCCTTATTATAAATGACAGTAAGGGAATCCTCAGCTAGGAGGATCTGTGTGCTTTCATAGAATCATAGAATATCAGCATTGGAAGGGATCTCAGGAGGTCATCTAGTCCAACCCCCTGCTCAAAGCAGGACCAATTCCCAACTAAATCATCCCAGCCAGGGCGTTGTCAAGCCTGACCTTAAAAACCTCTAAGGAAGGAGATTCCACCACCTCCCTAGGTAACCCATTCCAGTGCTTTACCGCCCTCCTAGTGAAAAAGTTTTTCCTAATATCCAACCTAAACCTCCCCCACTGCAACTTGAGACCATTACTCCTTGTTCTGTCATCTGGTACCACTGAGAACAGTCTAGAGCCATCTTCTTTGGAACCCCCTTTCAGGTAGTTGAAAGCAGCTATCAAATCCCCCCTCATTCTTCTCTTCTGCAGACTAAATAATCCCAGTTCCCTCAGCCTCTCCTCATAAGTAATGTGCTCCAGCCCCCTAATCATTTTTGTTGCCCTCCGCTGGACTCTCTCCAATTTTTCCACATCCTTCTTGTAGTGTGGGGCCAAAAACTGGACACAGTACTCCAGATGAGGCCTCACCAATGTCGAATAGAGGGGAATGATCACGTCCCTCGATCTGCTGGCAATGCCCCCACTTATACAGCCCAAAATGCCGTTAGCCTTCTTGGCAACAAGGGCACACTGTTGACTCATATCCAGGAGTTCTCACTTTATTTCTGTGCCAAAGTGGCACAATGGGGTTAGATTACAGCTCAGGATTTATTTTACTTACCCATTTTAAAAAAAGACTTTGAGGGCAAATAAAACATTTACCAAAGAGTCAATAAAATGTCAGGACAATCAGAACCAAGCACTTCCCAAGGTACCCAGCCAGGTCCAGGACAATGATTACCAAAACTGTATGACTTTCATGTATGAAAGTCTGAGCAATTTAAAATGACATTCTACTTTTTTTTATTATTATTTTTGCTGTTTGGTGTTCTGTAATGTAATTTAAATGAAAATCCAGGATTATAACTGGAATGCCGGGTATTAGTTACCAAGTGTTTGTAACTTAACTTTCATGTGCTTAGGAAATGCTGAATAGTTATTGTGATTTTTCTGTATTATAGTTTAAATAAATTACCAAAACAGTTGAATCTGGTGTGATTATATTGCATTATTTTGACAAAGTATGCAGAATTTTGCAGAATTTTGATTTTTTTTTTTTGGTGCAGAATTCCCCCAGGGGTAAAGGATTATTGACTTTTGAAGGAGATGCTAAAATGAGAAGCCATGACCAAGTTTTGTCATAGACCAGGCTGTGCCCTGAGTGATCCAGAAGCTGGTTCTTCCTTAAAATGCCTGCAAGGTGTGATCATCCTACAGTTCCCCTTTCAGGAAGATGATTGCTATATTGCACACCTCCACCCTACTCCCTACACTGACGTATCACCCTTTGTGGTATTTGAGGAGGGAGGAACTGAAGACAGACTCAGTATTCGCTGGGCAGAAGATGGCCCACTCTTCAGTTGATCTGCCTGAGACTGTAAAGTTGGAGATGAAGGAGATCTCTGTCTCAAGGGAAAAGAAGCACAAACATTTGCATCAGCACAATCCCATTTTATCACCTCTCAGGAAGATCTGTATCAATCTGCTGCATTGTAAGCTCTTTTGGGCAGAGACATTGTATGCTGCTCTTTAAAGCTCTGATGACATGATATAAATTGGAAAGTAAAGACTCATTCTTGATGTAAATGCTGAGATGAGAAGCAATAGTTGGGGGAAGATGTTGGTCGGCCCGTGTCCTGAGGAATCTGGAATTTGGTGCCTCCTTAGAATGCCTGGAGCAACATAACCATCTTGTATTTACGTTTTCAGGTAGATGGCAACTCTATTCCATGCTTTAACCTGAGCCTTTACGGACCCCTCCCCGCACAAAAGAAAGAAAGATGTACCTGCACAGTAGATCTCCTGTACTCACTGAATGGAAGAGGGTCTGCTCTAAATTAAAGCAAACCTCTTTCTGGATAGAATGGTTAGACTGAAGCCTCCCAGGGCAATGAACACACTGTGATCTGTTCAGTGGCCAGATGCTGGAGTCCACATCCTAAAAGGACAGAAATAGAAACTAAATGCTCATGCAAAGCTGAAAAATTGCATTACATACCCTGTAGAGACCTGGAATTTGACATGCACATCACAGCTCTAGGAATCCACTCTCCTTCCCTCAGACTACTAATAAATTCCATCATATTTTAAAGGAGAAGACGCAAAGCCTCTCTGCCAACAGAGGGCAGAAGAAGCAAGTAAAGGATTGTGGTAGGCACCAGCAAATTCCAGTATATTATAGAGAACTTGCATTATTGGAGGCCAGTGAGTAAACGCTACTGTCATGCATGTCCTTCCTTTTGGAGCAGATAGTTGAAGGGAGATGCTGAAAATAATACTAATCTCAACCTCAAAAACATGTATAGTATTTCCAAAGTCTACAATAAAGGAAAGGAGGTATTTCCTCCTGCCATCGTCAAGGAATAAGGAACTCTGCATAAACACTGCATGCATATTAAGTCAGTGCTAGCAGGCTGGCAAAAGACAAGTTCCTAGAATTGTAGGATCTGGCCATAGATCAGACAGTGCTCTGAGTGAGTCAGAGTTTGGTGTAGGCTGAATGGTTGTAGGCTGTAGTTTTAAATTTTCATTTTCAGCCTTGTACAAATAGGTAAATAGCAAATCTGTTTCTGAGGTACACTTAGGGAAGAATGGCTGAGACTCTGAATACTCACTGGGGGGAAGATAATGCTGTTCAGTTGTCTTTCAGGAAAGCCCCAGTCCAGAATATGAGGTTGGTCTGGGATAAAATAAAGGTCTTCAGCTGCCAGTGATGCTTTAATGGCTGATGGTGGAGAGCTCAGCCTTAAAGGAAAAGAGTTGAAAGATCAGCTGCTGCAGAGCAAACCCCCTTTTCAGCTCTGCTAATCTGTATTTAATTCATATCTGTATCAATTCTCCTCCCTTCTCTAATAAAATGTGTATTGCTTTAAAGGAGGCAATATGAGCATCTTTCATCTGGATAAGGATGAAGAAGCAACAGCCAAAAAACTAAAGGAAGGGGAATAATGGGTTTTACATGTTTTACCTGTCCCTTGCCTAGAGAGATTGTAGAGCCTCCAAGCAGGGACCTTGCCTTCATCCTTCACTGTAAAGTACTGTTGGAACTATATAAATAAGGAAAGGATGGGACAATTTGGGTGGGAAGGGGGACAACCAAAGCTGCTTTACCCAAACAAGTGTTTCTATTGCTCTATGAGACTACAGAGATAACACAATCTATCCTACAAGTAGCTGAAATCAAATATCGTACTCCAAACCGCAGAATTGTCAGAATGGCAGGTGGTAGGCCACGGAATTCAGGATAATATGTAACTGGGCAGCTCTGAGTTGTAAACTCCTTTGCCAAAACAGTAACTGAGGCTTGGTCTAGACTGGGGGTGGTGGTGGTGTCGATCTAAGTTACACAACTTCAGCTGCGTGAATAATGTAGCTGAAGTCAATGTACTTAGACCTACTTACTGCATGTCTTCACAGTGGAGTGGCAGCAGCCGACTCACCGCAGTCGACTCTGCCTGAGCTTCTCACGGCGGTGGAGTACATGAGTCGATGGGAGAGTGCTTGGGGGTCGATTTATTGATCCGACGGGTAGTGTAGACATACCCTGAGTCTTTGACTCACTCTGCAAATGTTAAGACTTTTCCCTTCCACTGAAGTGTGGTGATATGGGAGAATATGACAATCACTAACTAGATAGTAGCAGGGTGAAGTCAGGATTGCGGGAAAGGTGTATTTGCATTGCAAGAGAATGTTAACATAAGGAGGAATGGTTGGAGCTGGTTATTGGTCAGAAAATGCCCAGGGTGAGAGAGAATGTAGTTCTTCCTTACAATGACTGCAGAGAATATATTGTTATGTGTTTATCATTTTAGAAATGTGGTAACCATATTGTCTACACCCAAAGGCCTGCACAAACTTGGACAGGCACCCTCCCCAATATACATACAGATAAAGAAGTGAAGAAATCCCAACACTCACTCAGGGGTAGAGGGTCCAGTCTGTTTGAGGAAAGTTTCATAAAGCACAAAGAACTGAGCCTCGGGGAGTACAGGACCAGGCAAGGGAGAGTCACTGATTAAATTAACCCATGATGGGGTATTCATCCTAAAATAACATGACTGGAAAGGAACTATGAGTATCAGGAAAGGAATTCTCTCCTGTATCTCCTGCCTCCTCATATACCATAGTTTACATTAATAACACGAATGATCCCACCGCCTGGTAAAATCAATGTTAATGCAACTTTCTTCCATCGTCTAATAAAATCTCTATTGTTTCATCATCAGAAATTTCAAATCAATTTGGAGAACTGAGCTCCTGCAGGTCTGTGATGGGATGTTAGATGGGGTGGGATCTGAGTTACTACAGAGAATTCTTTCCTGGGTGCTGGCTGGTGAGTCTTGCCCACATGCTCAGGGTTTAACTGATCGCCATGTTTGGGGTCAGGAAGGAATTTTCCTCCAGGGCAGATTGGCAGAGGTCCTGGAGGTTTTTCACCTTCCTCTGCAGCGTGGGGCATGGGTCACTTGCTGGAGGATTGTCTGCACCTTGAGGTCTTTAAACCACAATTTGAGGTCTTCAATAATTCAGACATAGGTTAGGGCAGGGTTTCTCAAACAGGGGTCACCGCTTGTATAGAGAAAGCCTCTGGTGGGGCGGGCTGGTGTGTTTATCTGCCCCGTCCGCAGGTCCTGCCGATCGCAGCTCCCACTGGCCGCGGATCGCTGCTCCGAGCCAATGGGAGCTGCTGGAAGCGGCGCCTCCACTTCCTCCCTATATGGCCATCAGCTGTCCCACCATGTGCTTTATTTCATCAGCCATTCTTGTTGGTCTTGGTCACTACCAAAAGAGAAAATAAACTCCATTGAATCAGGGATGGAGTGTTACATTACTCACAGGCAAAGGATTTTAGGGAATAATCTCTTTACAAGTGATTGAGATCTTTGGACGAGCTCTCAGTTGCCCCTTCCCCAAACTGCACTGTAGAAATACCTTTGTAAGTACGTTGTCCTCTTAGTAGAGCTAGGATGGCTGCTACTCTGAAACCTGTCTTAGTAGAGCTGTTCCTCACCCCCTGCCTACCCTACAGTCCCAGACAGCAAAGTTGAGATCACACTAAACATGTGACTGCTGCATTTTCTGTTCCTAATTCCCTTCTTTTCTCAGTCTTGAGAGCATCATACACTAGAAAAATGGGTCCCAAGCTCCAAATGTGGGCATTCCCAGACTTTGCTGGGGTCTGGGCAGGACACAGACCTCTGGCTGAGGAAGAGTTTTTTGAACAGCGCTGCATCCACATTTTCAGAAAGATGGGGGCCCTGTTCCACACATGTACCTGAAACCCTGCAGCCCCCCAAGTACTCTAACCTAGGGCAAGGAGTATGCTCATTGCCAGAATTACCTGATGAATGAGGATTGATCTGCCTTTTTTGAGAGGTGAAGAGGCTTCATTTGGGAAGAAAAAGTATGTGAGGGGCCAAAAAGTAGCTGCAAATTGGCTGCAGATACGTGGTCTGGCCCTTGATGGAGCCTTCATCCTAAATGAAATGGAAACAACAAAATGTTAGGAATGGGTAGGGCACTGGGAGGAGTCATTGTCTATCGATTTAGGGTTGGAATACACAGTATGTTTATTATTTTGTTCCTCTGTGTAAAATGACAGACAATATCCCAATGAGTTCCTAATAAGAGTATTTTACCAATAACTAAAGCAATTTATGAACTGTGGGTTTAAGGAATGCTGTGAACGGTAGAGGAGCTAAAGGATTGCTGACTCCAGCATTGAGCAGGAAACCTGATTTAAAAGAGTGGCTTAATGAGTTTTTGAGGCACCTAAAAATATTATTTTAGGAAGGGATCTCTGAGAGGAACCCAGACATTTAACCACTCAACTGTTAGGGGGTTCAGAAGGTGACATGCGACACTATACACTAAGCAGAGCTGCCTGCAGGATGATGTGTGAAGCTGTCACTGGCCTACATGGTATTCTGAGGCTTTTTGGCTCCACTATGTGGTCCAAACTCTGACCTTTTTCCCTGTCACTCTCCCCCGCACCCCACACTCTGTCACTCTGTATAGTGTGTACAATGTAAACTTTTTCTTATCTTCCTACCAAGAATCCAACATTGACTTCAGGTAGTCCATCATCCACTAATGGGTTCTCAGACCTTAATTGAATAAAAATAGAGACATTTACATTAGACATTAGGGAAATCTTCCATGCGGTTAAAGAGAGATGATCTGACAATGGGAGTATCTTGTCTTCTGAACGTGACCAGTGCCAGATGCTTCAGAAGGAATGAACATTACTGGGCAATTTCAAGTGTTGTACAGTCCCAGCTTCTAGCACTAGAGGTTTAGGATACCTGGAGCATGGGGATTGACTCCCTGACCATCTTGACTAATAGCCATTGATGGATCTATCCTCCATGAATTTATCTAATTCTTTTTTGAACCCAGTTATACTTTTGGTCTTCACAACATCCCTTGGCAATGAATTCCACAGGTTGACTATGCATTGTGTGAAGAAGTACTTCATTTTGTTTTAAATCTACTGCCTATTAATTTCATTGGGTGACCCCTTTTTCTTGTGTTATGTGAGAGGTAAATAATACTTCCCTACTTTGATAGATGGATAGAGAGATGTTGTGGTGATTGATGATATATATATAATGTATATATATTTAGGATCACTGGCTAGACAGAGGATTATTATTGACTTTTGAAGACTGTTTTTCAGGTTGGTACTCATCTCATTAGTGATAGGGCAAAGGAATTAATTAAACAATGAGGTGATCTCTGCAGCTGAAGATGGCCTTAAAACTGTTCCTATATCTCATACAATAGCCATCTGTTTAAGAGATTGATTAAGTCCTATTTAAGGTTCTTCCCAGCAAACAAACCCAGTAAGCTAATGCAACAGTGGAGTAGGCTCTGCTGCTTTCTTATGACAAGGGAGGAAGCGCAAGCAGGAGAGCGCAAGAGGGGAGGACTCCTGTCTCATGCTGAGAAAGAGGGACGATCGATGAGTTATCTTAAGTGCCTATACACAAATGCAAGAAGCCTGGGAAACAAGCAGGGAGAACTGGAAGTCCTGGCACAGTCAGGGAATTATGATGTGATTGGAATAACAGAGACTTGGTGGGATAACTCACATGACTGGAGTACTGTCATGGATGGATATAAACTGTTCAGGAAGGACAGGCAGGGCAGAAAAGGTGGGGGAGTTGCATTGTATGTAAGAGAGGAGTATGACTGCTCAGAGCTCCGGTATGAAACTGCAGAAAAACCTGAGAGTCTCTGGATAAAGTTGAAAAGTGTGAGCAACAAGGGTGATGTCGTGGTTGGAGTCTGCTATAGACCACCAGACCAGGGGGCTGAGGTGGACGAGGCTTTCTTCTGGCAACTAGCAGAAGTTGCTAGATCGCAGGCCCTGGTTCTCATGGGAGACTTTAATCACCCTGATATCTGCTGGGAGAGCAATACAGCGGTGCACAGGCAATCCAGGAAATTTTTGGATAGTGTAGGGGACAATTTCCTGGTGCAAGTGCTGGAGGAACCAACTAGGGGCAAAGCTTTTCTTGACCTGCTGCTCACAAACAGGGAAGAACTAGTAGGGGAAGCAAAAGTGGATGGGAACCTGGGAGGCAGTGACCATGAGATGGTCGAGTTCAGGATCCTGACACAAGGAAGAAAGGAGAGCAGCAGAATACGGACCCTGGACTTCAGAAAAGCAGACTTTGACTCCCTCAGGGAACAGATGGGCAGGATCCCCTGGGAGAATAACATGAAGGGCAAAGGGGTCCAGGAGAGCTGGCTGTATTTTAAAGAATCCTTATTGCGGTTGCAGGAACAAACCATCCCGATGTGTAGAAAGAATAGTAAATATGGCAGGCGACCAGCTTGGCTAAACAGTGAAATCCTTGCTGATCTTAAACGCAAAAAAGAAGCTTACAAGAAGTGGAAGATTGGACAAATGACCAGGGAGGAGTATAAAAATATTGCTCAGGCGTGCAGGAGTGAAATGAGGAAGGCCAAATCACACTTGGAGTTGCAGTTAGCAAGAGATGTTAAGAGTAACAAGAAGGGTTTCTTCAGGTATGTTAGCAACAAGAAGAAAATCAAGGAAAGTGTGGGCCCCTTACTGAATGAGGGAGGCAACCTAGTGACCGAGGATGTGGAAAAAGCTAATGTACTCAATGATTTTTTTGCCTCTGTCTTCACGCACAAGGTCAGCTCCCAGATTGCTGCACTGGGCAGTACAGCATGGGGAGAAGGTGATCAACCCTCTGTGGAGAAAGAAGTGGTTCGGGACTATTTAGAAAAACTGGACGTGCACAAGTCCATGGGGCCGGATGCGCTGCATCCGAGGGTGCTAAAGGAGTTGGCGGGTGAGATTGCAGAGCCATTAGCCATTATTTTTGAAAACTCATGGCGATCGGGGGAGGTCCCAGATGACTGGGAAAAGGCTAATGTAGTGTCCATCTTTAAAAAAGGGAAGAAGGAGGATCCGGGGAACTACAGGCCAGTCAGCCTCACCTCAGTCCCTGGAAAAATCATGGAGCAGGTCCTCAAGGAATCAATTATGAAACATTTAGAGGAGAGGAAAGTGATCAGGAACAGTCAGCATGGATTCACGAAGGGGAAGTCGTGCCTGACTAACCTAATTGCCTTCTATGATGAGATAACTGGCTCTGTGGATGAGGGGAAAGCAGTGGATGTGTTATTCCTTGACTTTAGCAAAGCTTTTGATACGGTCTCCCACAGTATTCTTGCCGTCAAGTTAAAGAAGTATGGGCTGGATGAATGGACTGTAAGGTGGATAGAAAGCTGGCTAGATCGTCGGGCTCAACGGGTAGTGATCAATGGCTCCATGTCTAGTTGGCAGCCGGTTTCAAGCGGAGTGCCCCAAGGGTCGGTCCTGGGGCCGGTTTTGTTTAATATCTTTATTAATGATCTGGAGGATGGTGTGGACTGCACTCTCAGCAAGTTTGCAGATGACACTAAACTAGGAGGCGTGGTAGATACACTGGAGGGTAGGGATCGGATACAGAGGGACCTGGATAAATTGGAGGATTGGGCCGAAAGAAACCTGATGAGGTTCAACAAGGACAAGTGCAGAGTCCTGCACTTAGGACGGAAGAATCCCATGCACTGCTACAGACTAGGGACCGAATGGCTAGGTAGCAGTTCTGCAGAAAAGGACCTAGGGGTCACAGTGGACGAGAAGCTGGATTTGAGTCAACAGTGTGCTCTTGTTGCCAAGAAGGCTAACGGCATTTTGGGCTGTATAAGTAGGGGCATTGCCAGCAGATCGAGGAACGTGATCGTTCCCCTTTATTCGACATTGGTGAGGCCTCATCTGGAATACTGTGTCCAGTTTTGGGCCCCACACTACAAGAAGGATGTGGAAAAATTGGAAAGAGTCCAGCGGAGGGCAACAAAAATGATTAGGGGTCTGGAGCACATGACTTATGAGGAGAGGCTGAGGGAACTGGGATTGTTTAGTCTCCAGAAGAGAAGAATGAGGGGGGATTTGATAGCAGCCTTCAACTACCTGAAGGGGGGTTCCAAAGAGGATGGAGCTCGGCTGTTCTCAGTGGTGGCAGATGACAGAACAAGGAGCAATGGTCTGAAGTTGCAGTGGGGGAGGTCCAGGTTGGATATCAGGAAAAACTATTTCACTAGGAGGGTGGTGAAACACTGGAATGCGTTACCTAGGGAGGTGGTGGAGTCTCCTTCCTTGGAGGTTTTTAAGGCCCGGCTTGACAAAGCCCTGGCTGGGATGATTTAGCTGGGAATTGGTCCTGCTTTGAGCAGGGGGTTGGACTAGATGACCTCTTGAGGTCCCTTCCAACTCTGATATTCTATGATTCTATGATTCTATGACAAGTTCAAAATTAGGTTTGTAGCAGTTGGAAAGGCATTTAACAGCTGCCTTTTCAATGCTGTTAATATGATCATGAAATAAATTAAAAACCAGCATTGTAAACCAAGAGTCAAATAACTTCTGAGCAATTCTTATGGCATTAACTCTCTCAGAGTCCTTATTTCTGAAATGAAGTTAATAGTCCTTCAATATAAAGAAAAGTCAGAATGTGAAGCCGTTGGTGCTTCAAGGCAACACATACTCCTTGAACAATCCTTTGCCAGATCTACCCAATGTGCCCACAGAAGTGGAAAATACACAGGCTATTGCACTAGGATTATAGTGGAGCTGCTTTAGGTCACCTAATCAATGTCTTTGCAATCCATAAAACAGGGAGTGGGCACAAGTGAGGGCACATAGTGAAACAACTAGATTTTAACTTGCAAGGGGTAACCCATCTTATAATGGACACAGATACCACTAATATGTGCATATATGGGATAAAGTGAGCCTCACTGATATTGAATTTATAAGACACATAACAATACATGACATGGACTCCTGGATTAGTAGGGGGAGAATTATTTAAGGGCCATACATTTATTTTCCTAGATTATTTCAAGCAGGATGTGATTTTATTCTGAGTCTTTTATGATCTCATAAAACTAGGGAATTTACATTATGAAGAGAACTGAGTGGATTAGGGGATTGATCCTGAGAACACTGCTCTTTATATGGGCCAGATCAGTATTGAAAGCAAACCAATGGCAAAGCTGGGGACTAGATCTCAGAAGTCTGGCTCTCAACCCACAGCACTAACTACAATGAAAATATCCACCTGAACAACAAATGATCCATGTTAAAACCCCCATGACTGAAGGAGTTGAAATCACTGGTGCAAGTAGACAACAGACAGTTTAAAAAAGAATAGACACCAAGTAATGTTCAGGCGTGCCTGAAATGTTTTGAAAGTCAAAGCTGCTGTTTGATTTAGCATCTCAGTTGACATTCTGTCTATCATTCCTGCCATACTAGGTTAAGATTCTTTCTAGGCTTTTCTTTGTTAGCTTTGTTTTTGTTTGCAATCATCTAGGTTCAAAGTTACAGGAATAATCTATCTAATGCCCACTAAGTACTAGGCTGAAACCCCTGTAGCCCCACAACTCCATTCATAAAACAACCTCACACAGTTCTATTATATTGGGTACATGAAAAAATTCACTTACTTCTGAGGTCTGAATGCCAAATCTTGAATCCTATGTAACAGAAACTGTCAAAATTGCTGCAGTACAGCACCGCACCAACAGTCTCTCTCTGAGGCCAAGTTGAGCACTGACTTTTGTTCATTGCCTCAATAGCTTTGCTTGGGCTGGAGGATGTCACAATGAAGGATGTTGTGCAATTGCCATGACAACCAGGTGTTAACTCACAAAAAGGGGGTGATGTAGTGGCTGTTATGTATGTGTGCGTCCCTGCCTGCCCTGCCCATTTGTTTATGATTATATGCCCTCTCTAGAGACTAGCCAAAAAAGATAAATAAAAGCTCCAATTTTAGGGAGAACTGGTGGTAATTCTCTTTTTCCTCAAGTGACAGAGGACTATTTTTGGAGCTGAAGGTCCCGAGTTCTGCTTCCCATGCTTGGCTAACAGCTGGCATCTCTGGTGTCTGTCTGCAGTCAGCCCTGGTTCAGTAGAAGTAGTTCATCACATAAGGTGTAGTTCATCAAACTGTTGCCGGCCCAGAGGGCCCGAGGGGGCAACAGGGGGTTCATTGCCCGGTGTGCGTCGCACCAATAGAAACACCAGGGTGGAGAAGCAAACCAAGTTTATTCGAGATCTCGAAAAGGCACTCAGGAGACCAGCATGTCTCAAATCAGAAGCGCAACAAATATAAGCAAGTTTCCCATTTTATATTCCAAGCTGTTTGTGTAAGCCTTTTGTTTTGTTTCCCCTCCACCCCTCCCTTCCCGACAGCAGTTACAGTAGGCACTACATTGTGGCGTGTTAGAAAAGTTCTCGTCCGCATGTTTATCTTTGGCCTTGCAAGCTCAGAGACATGGAGACTTCCCCCTCCCCTTCTCCCCCTTCCTTATCATTACTGCTTTTGCTAGTGTGAGTGAAACTGCAGCTGTCTGCTAAAAAAGCTGCCTGTTACATATTCTGCTTCTAGGCTAGCATTTAGGTTGCTTAAAGTTCACAAGATGGAGTTACTTTGGCTCACTTAGACCCAGAGCAGGGGGTTTCATCGACACTTATGGCCTTCCACCCTCCCGAGTTACCTGGTAGCTATGCCTAGTTGTTGCCTGCCCAGAACTGGGCCCGAGATGGCAAACGGGGTTTGTCGCCCGGTGTGCTTGGCACCAATAAAGACACCGAGGGGAGAAAGCAAGCCAAGTTTATTTCAGAGCTCTGAAATGGCACTAGGAGACCAGCATGTCTCAAATCCAGTGCCACAAATACAAACAACTTTTACCTTTTATACTTCAAACTGTTTGCATACATCTCTTTGTCTGGCTGTTCCCCCTCACCCCTTCCTTCCAGATAACTGTTACAATAAGCTTTACATAAGCTTGTGAGAAAACTTTCTCAGTCTTTGCGACCTTGAGTTAGACGCCTGCAAACTAACTACCCCGCTTCTTATCTCTATTATTTCTGCTAGTGTGAGTGAAACTGCAGCCATCTGCTAAAAAGCTGACATTACATTTCTGCTTCAGCCTACTTCAGAGCATGTAAGCAGTTAGCATAGAAGTAGGTGAGAGTTCCCAAGATGGAGTCACTGTGGTTCACAGACCCAGAGCAAAAGAGCTTCATCGGCACTTTTGGCCTTCCACTCTCCCGAGTTACCTGGTAGCTATGCCTAGTGGACCCCAACAATCCCTCCTTTGAGAACACTCAACAAACCTTTGTCAGAGTTTTCTCATACTCTAAAGACAGAATGCGATTAAGCTCCATGCAATCAGGATTATCAATGAGAGGGTATAAGGGAACTTCTGGGGTATGGGAGGTACAAATCTGACGTATAAGCACTTTACAGCAAACGAGCAAAAGAACAAGAACAAAACATATCACCACACCTGTAAGCAAGATGCGAACAATGTTTCCCCCTATATCCCCTAGTTCTCCTAAACCAGGTATCCAACCCCAAAGGGAATCCAAAATAGTGGGTTCCCCTTCCTGGGCCTTCCACTGGTTAAAGGCCCGTTCAGCTGACAAGATGTGCTTGTTAATGTCCTGTGAAAACTCTGGGACATAGGTACAACATTCTTCTCCAATAAGGGCACATGAAGCTAACACATAATCTAGGGCCTGACGGTTCTGTAAAGCCAGCAGTCGAAGCTGGTACAGCTCAGCACTTACGCGTTTCTCTATGGCCAGGGTATCATTGGCAAAAACCAATGCTCAGGTTCTCTCGGGGAGTGCGCTGAGGCTGTTCAGAGAGATCACCAGGCATTTCCAGTGACCCTTACTGTCTTTTGACTAACAGCTTAAGTCCCAAATCATTGTTAGCAGTCTTCTCAACAGGCTGGACAGTCCACTGTTCAGGAGCGGGTACTGCTTTCAGTCGAGAGTGATGAATCCAGTTCTTGTGTCCTTCGACCTTTGTCGCTGTGTGGGAAACAAGCAGGACGATGTGGGGTCCCTTCCACTTCTCTTGGAGAGGTTCGTCCTTCCAGGTCCGCACGAGAACGGAGTCACCAGGCTGCAAGGAGTGGACTGGAGTATCCAGCAGAAGAGGCTGTGAATCTTTGATGTACCTGTGAAGAGAAGAAAGAACAGCAGACAGAGAGCACATGTACTGAGACAAGAAACCATACCCCATCTCCCACTCCCCTGCCAGAACCGGGGTACCATTCATAGGCCATGCTCTTCCAAACATAATCTCGAAGGGACTAAGCCCTAACCTACCCTTGGGGAGAGCACGAATGCGGAGTAACACAAGGGGCAAAGCATCAGGCCACCTAAGAGAGGCCTCCTGACAGACCTTTGAGAGGTGTCGCTTGAGTGTCTGATTTGTGCGTTCCACTACTCCACTGGCTTGTGGTCGCCATGGTGTGTGGAGCTTCCAGGGGATTTGCAGAGCACTTGATATCTTTTGAACAACTTGAGATGTGAAGTGTGTTCCATTATCAGATTCCATCCACTGGGGGAGGCCGAAGCGAGGAAAGATCTTCTTGACAAACTTAAGAGCTACTGTCTTGGCAGTGTTGTTGCGACATGGGAAGGCCTCAGGCCATCCTCTGAATTGATCCACCAAGACGAGAAGGTACCTGTATCCTTGGGTCCTGGGAAACTCAGTAAAGTCTATTTGCCACACCAATCCTGGGCCTGGGGTAGGTTCCAGGGTGGCTCGTGGCACTGCTACTCCTGGTCGAGGGTTATTCTTTTGGCAGATTAAACATTCAGCTTGTACCTGTGATGCTAGGGATTTAAGTCCAGAGGTTAGAAAATATTTATTCATGAGCTGGGTAAGAGCCTCTCTGCCTGCGTGTGTGGTTTGATGCAGTTTCTGCAACACTGGTTGAATCAAGCCCTTGGGCAGGAGGATTTTTCCCTCTGTGGAATAAAGCCATCCCTCCTTTTCCTGGAGACCGAGACTGTCAGCCAGATTTCTGTCCTCTTGGGAGTACTGATGGGCTGCAAGCTCACCCACTGATGGGATGAGGGCATGCATTTGGGCATTCTCCTCAGTTGGTGATTTCAGGGTAGCAGCTCACTTAGCTTCCCTGTCTGCTCTGTCATTACCCTTGGTTACATCTTGATCTTCCCCTTGATGGGCTTTGCAATGCACCACTGCTACTGCTGAGGGGAGTTGTACCGCTTCTAAAAGCCGGAGAATTTGAGACCCATGCTTGACCGGAGAACCTTGGGCTGTTAGCATTCCCCTTTGCTTCCACAAACCAGCGTGAGCATGCAATACCCCAAAAGCATACTTTGAGTCAGTAAAGATATTAACCTGTTTGTCTTTTGCCAGCTCGAGTGCACGAGTCACGGCCACTAGTTCAGCAAGCTGGGCAGATGTTCCTGCCGGTAAACTCTCAGCTTCCACAGTATCATGAAGAGACACAATAGCATAACCAGCCCTCCTATGCCCATCCACAACAGTACTACTTCCATCTGTATACCATTCCAAGTCAGCATTTGGGAGTGGCTGATCTTTTAGATCTGGGCGGCTAGAATACTGAACATCTATGATTTCTAAACAGTCATGTTCCTGCTTTTCTGTCTCTGGTAGCAGTGTAGCTGGATTAAGGGAGGGACAGATCTGCAGGGTGACTTCAGGATTCTCTAACAGCTTTGCCTGGTACCGAGCAACCCGAGCCTGTGTGAGCCAAAGACCACCCTTAGTGTCCAGCAAGGCTCGGACCATATGGGGAACATACACTTGCACAGTTCCTCCCAGTGTCAGTTTTTCAGCTTCCCCAAGCACTAGAGCAGTAGCTGCAACCGCCCTCAAACAGGCTGGCCATCCCTTTGAAACTTGATCCAGTTGTTTAGAAAAGTATGCCACGGGACGTTTCCAGGCACCTAATAGCTGGGTAAGCAGTCCCAAAGCTACCCCTTTTCGTTCATGCACATACAGTTGGAACGGCTTAGATATATCGGGCAAACCCAGGGCTGGAGCTTCCATTAGCTTCCTTTTCAAGATTTTAAATGCCCTGTCCGCTTCTGGGGACCAGTGAAAGGGGTCATGTTCTGCTCCCTTAACACATTCATACAGAGGTTTAGCCCACAGTCCAAACTCTGGAATCCATATTCTGCAAAATCCTGCCATGCCCAGGAATGCCCTAAGCCATTTACGGTTGCTGGGGATGGGAACTTGGCAGATAGCCTCCTTTCTTTCGTTTGAGAGCTGTCTCTCTCCCTGCCTGATGTGAAATCCCAGTTATTGAACCTCTGAATGAGCAATTTGGGCTTTGCTTTGAGATACCCTGTATCCTCGCAGTCCAATAAAGTTTAGGAGACTCACAGTAGCTCTGAGACAAGGGATTAGACCCACAGCAGCAATTAACAAGTCATCTACATATTGCAGCAGGAGGGCTCTGTCTGAATTATCCCACTCCTCCAAGTCTCTGGCCAAAGCCTGGCCGAACAGAGTGGGGGAATTTTAAATCCCTGGGCCAATACTGTCCAGCAACACCGCTTGTTAACCCTTCTGTTGTCCTCCTTATGCCTTGCAGTATTTTGCAGATCTCACAGTTGTTTGGGCACATTCAGGCCCCCCTTTCTCTTGGTTGTCAGCCAAGTCTTGGCTGTGAACAATGTCCTTGGATAGGGCCAGCATGACTGAGCTTGCTAGCTGTATTTTCCTCTCAGTTAACTCATTCTGTGCTCTTTTTCCTTCTCCCTTTCTCGGCTTCTTCTAACTTCCAAAAGAACCTACCACTCTTCACTCATACACCTTTTCTGTCTTCATCCCTAGCCTTAGCTATAACCTGATTCCGCTCCACTTCAGACAACAAGGTTCTCATAAGTATATTGCAATCATCCCAGTCAGGCTTATGGCTAGCCAGACATCCTTCAAAGATAGAAATGAACTTGCTTGGATTCATTGAAAATTCTCCTGCCTCTGCCTTAAAAGCAGCCAGATGGACTGGATTAAAAGGTACATGCGAATATACAGACACTATCTGAGCTGGCCGTTCCTGAGTTCCTGGATGGGCTACCACACTCTCAGTAATCAACGGATACAATCCCACGGGGGGGGGGGGGGATACTCTCTGAAGCCTGTGGGGGTGGAGGAACCGAAGGGGACACCAATTCTGGCATTACAACAGTGGGAGGGTTCTGGGGTTTAGCAGCCGTTACTACCGAGCCTGTCGGAGTCAAATGGCACTTGAGCAAAATATCAGTCCTATTTCTTAACACCATGAATGTATATGCATAGAGATGTTCATTCCATTTACCTGTTCTCTGACAGAACAAAAGTAATTGAAGGATCGTGTTGTAATTAAGTGATCCTTCCGGTGGCCACATTTCTTGGCACTCTAGCTGGTACTGAAGCCAATCAACTGTACAGAACCTTTTCAATTTACTTTTAATCAACTGATCAGATCCAAACACTTTCCAGTTCACCAGAATGCATTCTAAGGGTGTACACTGTACCCTGCCGGCTGTACTCTGTCCCTGCCCCATACCGAGGGAGACTCTGGGCGTCCCCAGGTCAAAACAGGCAGACACTGGGCGTCCCCAGGTCACAACAGATAAGTCCCCACTGGACTGTTCCTACCTTATCCAAGGGTCCAGTTCTGCACCGTCGCCCTATCCAAGGGACCGGTTCCCCAACGTCGCCCGCAGCTGCTTCTCCACTGTCTGTGTGCGTTGCACTGTTGTGCCCTCCGGAGTCGAGCAAACCACGTCTCTGCCGAGGCCCCCGATGAAGTCACCGGTGAGCGCTCTGGGCGTCGGTCGTCGTTGTAATCCATCGGCCACCAGGAGGGATCCGGGCAAGGCTAAATTTCAGCCTCGAGCCCCACGTTGGGCACCAAAACTGTTGCCTGCCCAGAACTGGGCCCGAGATGGCAAACAGGGGGTTCGTCGCCCGGTGTGCTTGGCACCAATAAAGATACCGAGGGGAGAAAGCAAGCCAAGTTTATTTCAGAGCTCTGAAATGGCACTAGAAGACCAGCATGTCTCAAATCCAGTGCCACAAATACAAACAACTTTTACCTTTTATACTTCAAACTGTTTGCATACATCTCTTTGTCTGGCTGTTCCCCCTCACCCTTCCCTTCCAGACAACTGTTACAATAAGCTCTACATAAGCTTGTGAGAAAACTTTCTCAGTCTTTGCGACCTTGAGTTAGACGCCTGCAAACTAACTACCCCGCTTCTTATCTCTATTATTTCTGCTAGTGTGAGTGAAACTGCAGCCATCTGCTAAAAAGCTGACGTTACATTTCTGCTCAGCCTACTTCAGAGCATGTAAGCAGTTAGCATAGAAGTAGGTGAGAGTTCCCAAGATGGAGTCACTGTGGTTCACAGACCCAGAGCAAAAGAGCTTCATCGGCACTTTTGGCCTTCCACTCTCCCGAGTTACCTGGTAGCTATGCCTAGTGGACCCCAACATAGTGACACCAACAACATGACAGATAGCTATAGAGAGAAGGATAGAACAGGAGAATCAGGAGATCTGGGTTCTGCGTGACTTGTAGAAATTACTTAACATCTGTGCCCCAGGGACAGACCACAGATAATATTTCAATTATCTACTTTGTCTTTTTAAGTAAAGCACCTGCTGAAGAAAAGCATTATATATCTTTTTCATCAAGCTATACATTGTACAAATACGTTTATAGTTATAAATTGACAACTGCTCTAAATATCAGATATTAAAGCAATACCCTAATTAACTCTTTCTGATCCTTTCATCAAATATTGAAGTGCCAAACATTAATTAAGCAACAGAACACCCTTGTGAAGTAATTAATTATTATTAACCTCATTTTGGTGGAGTGAGTGTAAGTGGTGTAAGGGAAGTCAGTGACAAGAGGTGGGAACTGAATTCAAGTTTTGATTTTCACACCCCTGCTCTAACTACTAAAAAACACTGATCTTAAGACATTTTGTATTAACTGACCTTGCTTTTAAAAATAAAACTGCTCCATTGATGTGATATCTCAAACTTTACTTAGCACATACTACGTAGATATGTAATACTACTATGTACAAAAGAGCAGGAGTACTTGTGGCACCTTAGAGACTAACAAATTTATTTGAGCATAAGCTTTCATGGGCTATGTCCCACTTCATCATATGCATAGAATGGAACATATACAGCCCACTTCATCGGAAGCATGTAGTGGAAAATACAGTAGGAAGATATATATATATACACAGAGAACATGAAACAATGCGTGTTACCGTACACACTATAAGGAGTATGATCAGTTAAGGTGAGCTATTATCAGCAGGAGAGAAAAAGAACTGTTTGTAGTGGTAATGAAAATGGCCCATTTCCAGCAATTGACAAGGAGATGTGAGAAACTGTGTGTGTGTGGGAGGGGGGGGTGGAATAAGCATGGGGAAATAGTTTTACTTTGTGTAATGTAAAGTAAAAAGAACATGAAATCCCTGATAGCACAGTATGAACTGTCATACAGAGCTAGTAATTTCACAGGTTGTTAGTACTGCTTCCTCTCTCTAGTTTTTAAATTCTTTTTTCTGACTCTACATTGTTTTTAGTTTCTAATTTTATTTTCATTTTTTGTCACTTTTGCAGAGATATGCACATGACCCCTGAAAGCACATATTTGTTGTAGTTGTGTGCTTTTTCAGATATCCAAGTCGTGTAATTTACAGAGTGATTTTGTGTGGTAACACGCTGAAAAACTTAACACATTTTAATTCAGCAACAAACTAAACAGAATGACTGGCTGTGGAGGTGGGAAGATGGCAGAATGAAACTCATTCATCATAATAGCTTGATATTACTAGATTATAAACAAATGTTCTCTATTACTATTGCTGTTGGCAAGAGATTTGTGTATCTGGCGATGTGGGCATCAGGGCAAATTATAGTAAAAGTCATACAAAGGTCATATTTATGTTAAAAATAACCAAATTTGGTTGTATCCAAATTAACACCTTTAACTTTATAACAATAGTATTCATCAGATACCGTCTCCCTACCAAAGCACTCAGCATACAGTACAACTGTATTGTTCAGTTACATTACCTATTTATGTATGCACACGTGTATATGTGTGTGTATATATATATATATAAAAAAGTTACCAAAAATAGAAATGTAATTTCTAAGATATAAAGAATTTTGATTGAAAAAGATGTTGAGAAGATAACAACCCAGAAGAAAAGATGGGAGAGGGATTTGGAGAAAGAAATTGATCTGGACGAGTGGATATATGTGTGAGAAAGGGGATATACATCTTCAATTTGTGTAGCTCATAAATAAAATTTATATAAATTTAGTGTGTAAATGATATTAGACTTCAGTTAAGATCCATCATATTGTTGCTGCTAGAGAAAAGCTCTGTTAGAGAGATTGTGGGGAAATGGGAACACACTTGCACATGTGGTAGTTGTGTCCAGGAATTAGAAAGTTTTGAGAGGAAATTATTAAAGATTCATCTTATGACAAAATACTGGCTTCTTAGAGATCCCCTGACCTCCTTACTTAATGCTCCAGTAAAGGATCTGCATTTTAAACAGAATGACAAAGTATTTTCTTCTTATTGCTAGCAGCTAGACTTTGTATTGCACATTACTGGAAAAATGTGTCTCCTCCTCCTATGGAATTGTATTATATAAATAGGGTGTGTTATATAAGAAAGTAAAATGTGGACTGTCCTTGTAGTGGAAAAGCTTTCACACCAAGTACTTATACAAGAGAAACTCCAGAAAGAGGATAGGTTTTTAGAAATTTGGTCATCCTTTTTAACACACTCAGAGGAGGAGAACTCAGTCAGCAAACCAGAATCTTTAGCCAGGTTCTCTGAATATTAATCTGATCCTGAATAAGTAATAAGTAATGTATAATTAGTATGATTACAACCAGTAATGTAACTTTGCCTTAATAACAAAAATTCAAAAATACAAATAAATTAAAAGAACCAAAATACTGACAGTTTTTCCAGCACTTATGGAATAAACTTGTCTCCAGTGGTTTCAGGAAGACCAGGATGAAAGGGTGAAGTCAGATCACCAGTGGTATAAGAACAGTAAGAAAAATGTATGCACAGTGCTAACAGTGGTGAGCTTTGGACACTTTCCTTTTCCTAGAAACAATTCTTGGTACAGTAAATCCTCATTTAAGTCGTCCCGGTTAACGTTGTTTCGTTGTTACATTGCTGATCAATTAGAGAATATGCTCGTTTAAAGTTGTGCAATGCTCCCTTTTAACGTTGTTTGGCAGCTGCCTGCTTTGTCCACTGCCTGCAGGAAGAGCAGCCCGTTGCAGCTAGCTGATGGGGGCTTGTAACCAGGGTGGACCAGCAGCCCCCCTGTCGGCTCCCCGCTCCCGTAAGTTCCCTGTGCTGCAGCCGCCCAGCAGGCTATCAATTGCCAGCAGTTCAGCTGTCCCTTCCCCCACTGCCATGTGCTGCTCCTGCCCTCTGCCTTGGAGCTGCTCCCAGAGACTCCTGCTTTGCCTGCTTCTGCTCCTATGGGCTGGATACTCTCTGCAGTTTTCCCAAAAAGCTACATGGTTGAGGCCATGGGATACACCACTTGGGTCCTAGTTCCCGCAGGGTTGGGTAGAGATCTCCCCTGCCCTGTTCTGGGTCCAAAAGGATGTTGGAGGGAGGTGGGACCCTGGCTGGGCCCCATTTTACCCTCTCTCCCTGCAGTATAGCAGTCCCTGCTTTGGATGCTTCTGCTGGCTGGAGTCTTTGTCTGGCTCCTCTTTGCAGTTTTCCCCCCAGGCCACAATATAGGAGTAAGTTTTATGCACATATCCAGGGGATGTGATTCAGTTTATTTTTGACTTTAACTATGTTTTTTCCCTACCTACATTGTTTTCCTCAGTCCTGCTATTGTAACTCCAGATTGTTTGCTCTCCGCTCTTCTAAGCAACCAAAATGTTTGTTCAAGCAGTTTCCCAAATGGAACAAAGCTCTCAACACATCTGTTCGAGTGTGGCGACCAACTCCATCCTGTGTACATCTTTTATCAAAATGACCTGATATGATGCTAGTATTGCTGACTCTGCAGCAGTGTTTTCTCGACATGTCCCCTTTATGAGAAGCTGGAATGCCACCTCAAAGTGTCATGACTCAGCTTCATTTTTTGGATGGTTATTTTCTCCTATCAGTCCAAGTTAGCATTTACAGTCTTGAGAAAAGTGATTAAAATGGCCATTCATGTGCCTTAACTATCTTTCACCTTCCAGTAAGCTGGGGTCTAAACCATTACGTCAGTTTACAAAGAAGGACCCTTCCTGACATCTTATTGTCTATCACCATGAGCATGTTCAGACTCAAGCAGCAAACAGTACTCTATCATTTTGTTGTCTTAGCTCCTCAAAAGAGGTGAGATAATTAGTTTGTGGGGGAATTGGACATATGTCATACATTAACTAGGACAATTTTAGCTTGATTACTGTAGTGCTCTTTATACTGCGCCTCCTGCTGCAGTTGTTTGTATCCTTCTTCTGTATCCCCCTCAACAGTTCTGCAAGGCAGCTGACTGAATTCTTACAGGGATAAGAGACCAAATTAGATGGTTTCACTGCCTTTCAGGGAGCTGACTTTAAATCTCTGGTCCATACATATTAACCAATAATCATGTTTTATACCAGTTCATTTATATAATAGGTACCCCTACAGGAAGGTTATGCTAATTAGGGCTTGGAACCAAGTTCCAGGTACAGTTTGTGTACACAAATGGTATGGGTATATCTGAATATACAAATATGTCTCCCCACTCTGACACTGAAGACAGAAAAGTAAGAACGTCCTTAAGAAACAAAGAACACTATTAGACTTAATGAGAAGTGCTACAATCTTAGAGGCCACAGGGCTGTGAGAAAATAGTAGTAAAGATCAAAGGGAAACACTGAATCCTGCAGGAGAATCACAGGCAGCCTCATTTCCTTCCCCCTGCCCTTTTATTTACACTGGTGTGCATTAGGAGTAATTCTCCTCAAGTCAGTGGCAATACAGCAGTGGAAAACCAGCATGAGGTTGGAATCCAGCCTGGACTCTGGAAGTTTTGATTATTAGCTAGAATCAAAAAATCACTGAAGCCTCAAGAGAGTGCTAATGAATGGATACAGTCATTAAGGAGAACCTGATAAATGACCCTGCTTGTAAGGGTAGGCTTCATTAGATTCAGTCTGGTTTTAGCTACAATAGCAACAGAGCAAATAGATGCAGTTTTGCATAAACAGTTGAAATAGCATATTAAAGAAATAATGCTAATCCAGCACAAGATCTACATTTTGTTTTTTCATTCAAAAGCAGTTACAGTATGCTGGCTACTAATATTAAAGATCTCAACATGCTTTACAAACAGTAACACAGGTCTACAATTTTTGAGAAGTCGTCTGCTTCAGAGATAAAATGTGCTATTTATTATGTATTTTGATGGGCTGAATTCAATTAAAACAACTGATTGGCTACGGTTTCTAAGATTTTAAGTTTTTACATTTTATGTCTATGTATATTGTGCAGATAGTAGAGTTTTAATAATAAATTGTAAACCTAGGTCTTTTCATGTGTTTATGGTTGCTTTACATGATAATATTTCACCTGTCCTGTTTATGTAACACTTTAAAAATCAGCAAAAGGGTTATATAAATAAAATTTATTATGAAACAAAAGGCAAAAAAATATTATGTACATAGTTTAGTCCTGTTCAGTGTCTACTCGGTGCTTCTTGGCTTGTCTCTTGTATTCATTACTTGGAGCATCTCTTGTCACTGTCCAGCAATAGTCTGCAAGCATTGATGGGCTCCATTTGCCCTGATAGCGTTTCCCCATTGTTGAAACATCCTGGTGAAATTGCTCGCCGTGCTCGTCGCTCACTGCTTCACAGTTCGGTGGAAAAAAATCTAGATGAGAGTGCAAAAAATGTATCTTTAGTGACATGTTGCAACCAAGGCTTTTGTATGCCTTGAGGAGGTTTTCCACCAACAACCTGTAGTTGTCTGCCTTGTTGTTTCCGAGAAGATTTATTGCCACTAACTGGAAGGCTTTCCATGCCGTCTTTTCCTTGCCACTCAGGGCATGGTCAAATGCATCATCTCGAAGAAGTTCACGAATCTGAGGACCAACAAAGACACATTCCTTTATCTTAGCTTCACTTAACCTTGGAAATTTTCCACGGAGATATTTGAAAGCTGCTTGTGTTTTGTCAATGGCCTTGACAAAGTTCTTCATCAGACCCAGCTTGATGTGTAAGGGTGGTAACAAAATCTTCCTTGATTCAACAAGTGGTAGATGCTGAACACTTTTCCTCCCAGGCTCCAATGACTGTCGGAGTGGCCAATCTTTCTTGATGGAGTGGGAATCTCTTGCACGACTATCCCATTCGCAGAGAAAACAGCAGTACTTTGTGTATCCAGTCTGCAGACCAAGCAAGAGAGCAACAACCTTCAAATCGCCACAAAGCTGCCACTGATGTTGGTCATAGTTTATGCACCTCAAAAGTTGTTTCATGTTGTCATAGGTTTCCTTCAAATGGAGTGCATGACCAACTGGAATTGATGGCAAAACATTGCCATTATGCAGTAAAACAGCTTTAAAACTCGTCTTCGATGAATCAATGAACAGTCTCCACTCATCTGGATCGTGAACGATGTTGAGGGCTGCCATCACACCATCGATGTTGTTGCAGGCTACAAGATCACCTTCCATGAAGAAGAATGGGACAAGATCCTTTTGACGGTCACGGAACATGGAAACCCTACCATCACCTGCCAGGGGATTCCACTGCTGTAGTCTGGAGCCCAACAGCTCTGCCTTACTCTTGGGTAGTTCCAAATCCCTGACAAGGTCATTCAGTTCACCTTGTGTTATGAGGTGTGGTTCAGAGGAGGAGGATGGGAGAAAATGTGGGTCCTGTGACATTGATGGATCAGGACCAGAAGTTTCATCCTCTTCCTCTTCCTCGTCTGACTCAAGTGAGAATGATTCTGGTGCATCAGGAACCGGCAGTCCTTCTCCGTGGGGTAGTGGGCGTATAGCTGATGGAATGTTTGGATAATGCACAGTCCACTTTTTCTTCTTTTGACACACCTTTCCCAACTGGAGGCACCATGCAGAAGTAACACTTGCTGGTATGATGTTTTGGCTCTCTCCAAATCATTGGCACTGCAAAAGGTATAGATTTCCTTTTCCTGTTCAACCACTGGCGAAGATTTGTTGCAAAAGTGTTGCAGCATATGTGTGGGGCCCACCTCTTGTCCTGATCTCCAATTTTGCAGCCAAAATAAAGGTGATAGGCTTTCTTAACCATCGTGGTTATACTGCGCTTTTGTGATGCAAAAGTCACTTCACCACAAACATAGCAGAAGTTATCTGCACTGTTCACACAAGTACAAGGCATCTCTGCTCACTTTGGCTAAACAGAAATGTGTCCCTTTGCAAAATCAAACACTGACAAATAAGAGAGCATGACACTGTATGATTTCTAGAGCCGATCTAGGGCAATTTGTTCAGCAGAGTGATGTAAGCTTCGTTATGATTGCATCATCCATGACTTCTAGGAATAACATGATGCAATTCATATCATGTATGACGCAATACCAGCTTCAGATTGCATCATTCATTGTTTTGCCTAAAAAGCAAGTACTGTCCAAACCCAGTCATAGATTTATTCATAGATCCAGTCAAAGATGTATTTTGGTCATTTCTGGTTTAAATTGAGATCCCTTCCCTTTATAACTCACTTATCCTCCTCCATTCCCAAGTCAAGGGTCGTATATACTGACCCAATAGCATATCTTGAAAACTAGAGCCAATCAACAATTTGAAGCATCATTTTCCTTCTCAGTGACCCAGAATTAGTAAAGTTTGATTACATTTATTTCAGAAGCATTTTGGCTGTAGAGCAGTGTAATTAGTTTAGTGTGTCATCACTCCTGGGAGGTAAGAAACTAGGAAACATTTTAAAAAACGGATAAAAAGTGAAATAGAATTATTCTACTTAACTGCCAGGGGGCAAATTTGTCATGTACACAGAAGGGAGATATGTAGCATTAGCTATAGATAGTCTTAACTCAGGAAGTTCCTTCGAGAGGAAATGTAACCAAACTCCAAACCTGGAGACAGTGGAACTTTCTGTGCCTGCGTCCTGTAGATAACTAACTGCTTGGTTTGCAAATAATGCAAGGGGGGGAGGCAAGTAGATGAACAATAAGGGGTCACAAGAGGGGCGGATACATGTAGCTTGCTAACTATGTATGATAATGATAGCAAATTTTGGCCAAATATAGAGCAATAGATTATCATAGTCAATTGCATATAATGCTTTGGTGTAAATGTTTTCAGGGTTCTTGCTGACTTATGAGCTCGAACCCAATTGCAATTGAAATAAACGGATCGCCCCTCCCGGGGCTCCTTGCTTGATTAGCTGTGTCCGTCTCTCCTTATTCCTCAGCTGGAATGGACAGGAATTTCTACGACAGTTTTGGCAACCATGAAGGGACCTCTCCAGCTCGGAAACACTCCGGGGCCCCTCCCTCGAGAAAGACCAGCGCGTGCTGAGGTGAGTTTACCTTGGGTTGTATTGTCATGGGAGTTGGCCCCCGGAGGGGACGATAAGGAGGACTCTGAGAGACGGACCACAAGCAACAAGACAGATCACGTTAGAAGAGCTTGAGGCCTCTTCAGGAGATGGGTAAATTGTCTCTGTTTTGTGTTATGTGTACACGTGGTTCTTAGACCCAGCGGTTTCCTTTTGACAGCCTTGGTGAAATTACTGGGACATCCGTCTGGCAGTTAAACACCCTTAGAGTGCCAGCCCAGTATAAAAACAAGTTTCGGATGACAGGAGATTAACCAGGCAGGAACAGAGGCTGACTGGATAGGCTGGGTGGTCTCCCCGGGACATAAAGGAAACTGTCACTGACTCCAGGGCTTTGTTCTCGGTAACACTGTGGATAGTGGAGAACTGAAGCAGGGAATTTAGGAGTCAGTCAGACCTGACATGGGAAACAGTCAGGGGAAATTTGGTGCCGGCACACCTCTGGGATGTGTTCTCAGGAATTGGGGAAGACTCGGCGGCACCTCTGGCTTGTCCAAGAGGCGCCTTAAAACCCTTTGTATAACAGCCTGGACTTCTTACACTTTTAATCAGCCGCCAGAGAAACAGTGGCCAGAAAATGGCTCATTTAATGAGGTTCACCTCAAAACCTTAAGAACCATCCTGGGGGATTTAAGACCAGAACAAATGGATTATTTGTATTTGTTTTATAATGCTGACCCAATTTGCAAAGACAAAGAGTGCGCTCTCATGTTACAACAAACTAAACCTCCTCCCTACCAGCAGTGTAGAGTAGAGGAAGATGAATATAGGCCAGTTCCCCCACCAGTTGCGTCCCCTCAGCCCTTTCCCGTTCAGATAAATCAGGTGGTCCCAGGGACCGCCTCTGGACTGGTGCAGGATCTGCCTCCAACCCCATCCCGACCCCGAGCCACATTGTATCCTGATCTGCCAGTGGCCTATAATACCCGAAACCACGTTCGCAGGCAAAGTCTGCCCGATTCCTTGACTGGCTCATGGGGTTGGTCTCCCGAGTGTGTTCCTGGAGACATCAATTTTAAGCTCATTAAACAAGGACAGGACTCTCCGGCACTCCAATTGCCCTTAAGACCCTACCGGAGAGGGTCAGGTTGTTGACCCCTATGTCCACACTCCTTTCTCTACCAGTGACCTATTGAATTGGAAGATTACCACCCCAAAGGTCAGGGACGACCCAGAATCTGTACATAGGACATTTGAAACTATTTTTGCCACTCATAACCCTATGTGGCAAGATGTTCAAGTTCTTTTAAAAACCCTACTTTCTGAGGAAGAAAGGAAACAAGTGCTCAGTCGAGCTCAGGAGTCTATAGGTGATTTACCCCCACCGCCACCAGGACAGAATGCCCTGACAGCAGGAGATGTAACTGGGGGCGATCCTAACTGGGATTACAACAATGCTGGAGATCAATATAAGTTAACCTCTTTCAAGACTGTAATTTTAGACGGAATCAAAAAGCCTGGACAGAGAACTACTAATTGGAGTAAAGTAACTTCTGTCCATCAAGGCCCAGATGAACACCCCTCAGACTATTATGAAAGACTGATGAAAGCTGCTAGGTTGTTTGGGGGTCTAGATCCTGAAGCAGAAGCAGAAGTGCCAGTGATAAGAGGATTGTTTAAAGACCAGGCTGCGGAGGATATAAGGAGGAGATTAAATGATGTGGAAGGATTTGCAGGGATGCCTCTCTCTCAGATAGTGGCTATTGCCACCAGAGTGTCTAATGGGCGAGAAGCCCGACGAAAGGCTGAGAGGGTGAAGGAAGAAAAAGAGAATATAAAAATGTTGGCGACTGTATTGAAGGGAGCAGAGCCTGGCATCAGCAGAGGCCAAGGAAGAGGACAAGGGTTCATTGGTAGAGCGGGACCCAGTAAAGGGGGATCCAGAGGACCTTTAATTTGTTATTACTGTCATCAAGAAGGGCACATGAAGAGAGATTGTAGACTGAGAGCCCAGGGACAACCTAAACCTCCTCAAGATGTCAATAAGGGCCAAGGTCCAGCTTGGACACCGCCCAATCAACCCTTCCAGGGGGTGATGCAGGATGGGGGACTTTATGATTGACGGGATGAAGGGGGTTCCACGTTGTTATGTTGCCCAGTGTTTTCCTTACCCTGCAATGATCCCCTGGTTCCTTTGATGATTGGAGGAAAACAGTATGATTGTTTATTAGATACAGGAGCCACCCCTCTCAACCCTTACTGATTTGGATCTTCCTAAGAGTGGCAAAATCGAACATGTTATGGTAATTGAAGGAAATCCTTTTCATTGTCAGATTTCCAAACCTTTAAACATACAGATAGGGCCCCTGTCTGAGGAACATGCCTTCCTACTTACCCAAGGACCAACCAGTTTATTGGGACGCGATTTGCTGTGCAAACTCCGGGCTACTATTCACTGCTCTGACCAAGGCATTCTTTTGAGCCTGCGAAATGACTCTGTCATCCCCTTGATGGCTCTAATGAATCCCGAAACGCCTTCAAATTTAGCAATACTCCCCAGGGATTTGGAAAATGCTGTCCCACCTTGGGTATGGGGAACAAAAAACACTGACGTGGGATTAGTAAAGTCAGCTGAGCCAGTTCAGATACGTGTTAGGACAGACATGGACCCCCCTCGCATTCCCCAATACCCTCTCCCACGAGAAGCAATAGACGGACTGACTCCCTTAATTGAGTCATTTTTAGAACAGGGCATTTTACTTCCCTGCCACTCGCCTTGTAACACGCCCATCTTGCCAGTAAAAAAGCCTAAACCTGATGCCCAAGGGAACACTATTTGGAGATTTGTACAGGACCTCAGAGCTATAAACAATTATATAATCCCTAGACATCCTGTAGTTCCTAATCCTTACACGATATTGACTGCTATACCTCCAGCCACAAAATACTATACTGTTCTGGACCTGTGTTCAGCATTTTTTAGCATACCCATCCACCCTAATTCCTAATATTTGTTTGCCTTTACTTGGGGGTCATCGCAGATATAATGGGGGCGTCTCCCTCAGGGGTACGTGGAATCCCCCGCCATATTTTCAGCTGTCTTGCATAAAGATTTGCAAGATGTAATTCTCCCAGGACAGTCCACGTTGCTTTTGTATGTGGATGATCTTTTATTATGCTCAGAAACACAAGAGACTAATAAGCAGGACTCAATAGAGCTTTTATGTGCCTTAGCAATGAAATGACACAAGGTGTCACCCTCAAAGATTCAATATTGCTCACAGGAGGTGAAATATTTAGGGCACATACTAAAACCAGGAAAGAGAAGCCTTGCTCAGGAAAGAATAAGTGCCATTCTAAATGTACCACAGCCCAAGACAAAGAGACAGTTAAGAGGGTTCCTCGGCATGGCAGGATTCTGTAGGTCCTGGATTCCTGGGTATGGGGAAATGTCAAAACCACTAGTGCAGATGACCACCAAGGATGAACCTGACCCAGTGAAATGGACTAAAGATGCTACCAAATCCTTTGAGAGCATCAAGACAGCCCTGGCATCGGCACCTGCCTTGGGACTCCCGGATTATAGGAAACCTTTTACCTTATTCGTTCATGAAAGGGCGGGGGTGGCCTCTGGTGTTCTTACGCAAACATTAGGAGCACAGCAACGGCCTGTGGCCTATTTCTCAGCACTACTGGATCCCGTTGCAAGAGGAGCAGTAGGATGTCTTAAAGCGCTAGCTGCTGCAGTTTTGTTAGTTGAAAAAGCTCAAGAGCTGGTACAAGGCACCATCTAGTGGTAAAAGTTCCACATGCTGTTACTCTCCTAAATCCATGAAATACCCAACATTTCACTAATGAAAGATTGACTAGGTTTGAGACAATTTTACTTGCTCCCACGAACATGGTAATAGAAAGGTGCAGTACTCTAAACCCAGCAACGTTGCTTCCCCTCCCCTCAGAAGGAGACTGTTCAGCCATAGTTTCCATTGCTGAGAAGCCCCGATCAGACCTTAGTGATGTACCTCTTGAAAATCCAGATTTGGTATTCTTCTGTGATGGGAGTTCGAGGGTGGTTGATGGAGAAAGAAAGATGGGCTACGCCGTAGTATCTCCCTTTGAAGTGCTAGAAGCAGGACCCATTTCTAAGAAGTACAGCGCTCAAGCAGCAAGGTTGGTGGCTTTAATCAGAGCCTGTCATCTAGCAAAAGGGAAAACTGTAAATATTTGGACAGATTCTAAATATTCATGTGGACTGTGCCATTCCACGGGAATGCTGTGGAAACGACGAGGCTTTTTGACCTCCTCAAGTTCCAAAATAAGTAATGCAGCCCTTGTAGAAGAATTATTAAAAGCTATTCATTTGCCAGCTGCTATTTCAGTAATGCACTGTAGGGGGCATACTGGACTAAAAGATGAAATATCTAGAGGCAATGACTTTGCAGATAAAGCTGCGCAGACTGCAGCGAGACAATCTTTGAAAACCCAAGCATGTTTTTTGGATAAATACACTCCAGATGAGGCACAGAAATTAAAAGAGCAGCTCTCCGGATGGCCATCGGATTGGGCTAAGTGGACATATTGCAATGTGGATTCAAGAGAAAGGGAAAGGTGGGAACAGGCGGGTGCACGGATGGACTCTGATAGTGTTTGGTAGATGCCGGATGGCAGAATGGTCCTCCCAGCTCACTACCTCACCTGGTACCTTCAGAATCTCCACAAGCACACACACATGGGAGCAACCAGAATGGCCGAAGTTGTAGAGAGACAGTGGTTTGCCCCTGGCGTACATCGGCAGGCTAAATTAGTTGCATCCCAATGTCACACCTGTGCCCAGTTCAATCCAAAAGGAGAACCCAAAGGCCCTCCTGGAGCAAGACTATGGACATATATTCCTTTTGAAAGGTTACAAATAGACTTTGTTGATATGCCCCCTTGTCAGGGATTCAAACACTTACTAGTCATAGTGGATCAGTTGACTGGGTGGGTGGAGGCCTTTCCCACTCGGAGAGCCACCACTGCAACAGTGGCCAAGCTTCTCCTGCATGAAATAGTGCCCAGATATGGACCCCCAAGGGTCATTGAAAGTGATCAGGGCACCCACTTTACTTTGACTGTTCTGCAGCATTTAATGACTGGACTTGGTATCACCTGGAAGCTGCATGTACCTTGGCACTCAGCATCTTCAGGCCAGGTTGAGAGAATGAACTTTGTTTTGAAGCAGAATTTAGGAAAACTATGTAAAGAAAGTAAGCTTAAGTGGGTACAGGCCCTTCCTCTTGTCCTTCCCAATGCCAGAAGTACCCCCAGGGGAAAACTTAAACTTTCCCCTTTCGAACTATTGTTTGGAAGACCTCCTCCATCTCAAGTGCCTGGAAGGATAGTCTTAAGTGATTTAGTTTTGGGGGACACTGAACTAACCTCCTATGTCTTACAATTACGGAATTAGCTTACCTCCATTCACAGGTATGCCTGCCATTTCCAAGGACAGCCCCTGGACGTGAATGCCCACTCATTTCAGTCCGGTGATTTTGTGCTTGTGAAAACTTACAAGAAGCAGACACTCCAACCCGTCTGGGAGGGGGCTTTCCAGATCCTGTTGACTATTCCTACGGCCATCAAAGTAGCTGAAAGAGACTCCTGGATTCATTATACCCGAGCCAAGAAAGACTATTCTGTTTCTAACACCTTGCTTCCACAGGTATCCACAGGAAATAAACCTCATGTTCTCTCTCCAGAGGATTAGTGGATGGTGCAGGCCTTGCCTGGACTGAAACTTAGATTCACTTGAAAGGGAACCTCTGGATAAGGTCCCCAGCGAGGGAGCGACGCTTGTTGGCAGACCAGCAAGGCCAACCCGAAGTAGATGACTACAGGGCAGCCAAGGCCCTAAATGACTGATATTAGAATTTTCGATGAATATAGAAGATTGGACTGTATTATTTAGATTAGCGTTTATTGTTCTTTTTTCTTTTATTTGTTGGTATTTTAACCTATTGTGAAAATGTTTCCTTTGTTAATTTTGTTGTTTTCCCCTTCCCTTTCTTATGAGCATAATAATTTCATTAGATTTAGCCATGTGGTGAGGAATAGAATCCCAGAATGGAGGAATGACTCATGCTGGGTGTGCACCTTGGTGCCTCCCAATGCGGAATGAGGACTTTCTTTCCTTCCTCTCCCTTTGACGGCTGCAAATATTACTCATTCAAAGGTGTATGTTACTCCCCATCAGGCTACAACTCATACTTGGCAACAAGAAGGTATAAGCCCTAACTCCAGGTATTTGTTAACCTTCAAGGCGCAGGGTGAATGGTGTCTCCTGGGGAATGGGCCAGGCCTGTTTTTAGGGAACAGTACTTGCAAATACTATGTGGGCCCGGGTGGTGACGGAGAGTGGGCCACTCCCCTCATTTATTGTTTTGACACCACTGACGACATTAACCGCAAGAGTGTCTGCACCAATAGTGTCTGCTATGAAAACTGCACCATGGTATGGGAAAACTCCGATGGAAAAATGTCTGTATGCAAGCAAAAATGTAGAGATGGAGACGTCTCCTCGGAGCACGGGCCTATTGGGTTTACGGGACGTTATACATCCCTATTACAAAAAGCGTTGGGAGTGACACAGGATGCACTTCCAAGCCCTGTTCCAGCAGGGTTCGGTTCTTACTGGGTGTGTGGGAATAAAGCCTATCATACCCTTCCAGTACACTTCTCAAGTTCTTTTTATCTTGCCTGGTTGTTACCCCCACTCGTATTGTGAAGCAATTACATAAAGGCAAGATTAGAAATGTAAGGGACATTAGCAAACCTCAAGCTGAAGAGGATGCAGCCCTTGAACCAATGACATGGGCAACATTCCCTAGTAATCGCAGACTTAGGAAAGGGGTTATAAGACTCCAGGGTATTTTAGAAATTATGGCTAATGAAACTGCTACCATAATTACAAATCAAGCCACTGAACTTAAGCAGCTTAGACAGTTAGCTTTACAAAATCGTATGGCTTTAGATATTCTTTTAGCAGCTCAAGGAGGAACTTGTGCCCTCATAGGCCAAGAGTGTTGTGTATTTGTGAATGAAACATATAAAGACACCCTTTGACAGAGCAGTCCACTTAAGAGACATCGCCCAAGACAGGTCTGATGAAGGTAGCTGGACACATGATTCGTTTGATGGTTTATTTTCCTGGTTCTCTTCCCTAACAGGCTGGCTAAAGGGACTCCTGAAAGGAGGTGTTATGATTTTACTGATGATTGTGTTTATTTATTTTGTGTTTAAATTGTCCATGTGCATAATGTCTAAATGTGCTAGGGCAACTAGCAAGCCGAAGGTAATATTTCTTTCTTTACAAGAAAGACGGGTTTTAGCAAAGGCAGGAACCACCCCAGATGCCGATATTCTGACCCCTACATATTTGCTGTAACACTCCTACTGCTGTGAAAAGTATGATCATGAGCCCATTATATGGGTCATGATCAAAGGGGGGAAATTGAAATAGAATTATTCTACTTAACTGCCAGGGGCAAATTTGTCATGTACACAGAAGGGAGATATGTAGCGTTAGCTATAGATAGTCTTAACTCAGGAAGTTCCTTCGAGAGGAAATGTAACCAAACTCCAAACCTGGAGACAGTGGAACTTTCTGTGCCTGCGTCCTGTAGATAACTAACTGCTTGGTTTGCAAATAACGCAAGCGGGGGAGGCAAGTAGATGAACAATAAGGGGTCACAAGAGGGGCGGATACATGTAGCTTGCTAACTATGTATGATAATGATAGCAAATTTTGGCCAAATATAGAGCGATAGATTATCATAGTCAACTGCATATAATGCTTTGGTGTAAGTGTTTTCAAGGTTCTTGCTGACTTATGAGCTCGAACCCAATTGCAATTGAAATAAATGGATCACCCCTCCCTGGGCTCCTTGCTTGATTAGCTGTGTCAGTCTCTCATTCCTCAGCTGGAACGGACAGGAATTTCTACGACAAAGCAAACTTTTTTGTAAAACATGATGCATAATTAACATGTTTAACAGTGAGATTCAACTGAGATATCACTCAGATGACTGGAGGACAGCTAATGTCACACTGTTTTTTTTGTTTAAAAAACGCTCTAGAGGCAATCCTGGCAATTACAGGCCTGTAAGCCTAACTTCCGTTTTTTACTAGAATTTCAACCAATTTGCCTGGCATTGAATGATCAGGCACCTAGATGAACACAAGATACTGGGGAAGAGTCAACGTGGCTTTTGTAAAAGGGAAATCAATGCCTCACCAATCTATTAGGGGGTTAACAAACTTGTGGACAAGGGTGATCAGAAAGCCTTTGACAAGGTCCCTCACCAAAGGTTCTTAAGCAAAGTAACCAGTCCTAGGAAAAGCGGGAAGGTCCTCTCTTGGATTAGTAACTAGCTTTAAAGAAGGGAACAAAAGGGGAGGAAGAATTGTTCAGTTTTCACAATGGAGAGAGGTAAATAGCAGGTCCGCCAAGGATCTGTCCTGGGACCATTTCTGTTCAACATATTCATAAATGATCTGGAAAACGGGTAAACGGGTAAACAGAGACAATACAAAATTACTCATGTTGTAGTGAATTAATTATTAATTGCTGACAGTGCTCAAGCAATCCCTTTACTCAACTTTCTGAATTGGGTAAAGGGATTGCTTGAGCATTCTCAGTCATTAAAGAAGGATCCTCTCTCCAAAAAATGTATGAAGAATCTACAACTTCTCAAATAACTATTTAAGATAAAGACTTTCTAATAAGTATTGAAATTTAAAAGACTGTGTCATGGAGCGCGTCACTCACCGCACTCTGGCGCCTCCTTCTGGTCTCTTTGGGGATTAACTCTGAGGCCAACGTCCTCATCAGTGGTCCGCACACCGTCACTGCCTCTGCTTGCAGCCCCTCTTGCCATCTCAGGAACTACGGCATTCTCTTCATGGCTCGGCTCTCCGGCCATGTCACTATCTGTGTCTCCCCCTTCTGGGGTTATGGCTTCATAGTCCAGCACTCTTGAATTCTCAGCCACTTCCCCAGTGGCTAATGTGAGAGAGTTGGGGCCCACTCACTACTCCAGGACCCAGACCAGGGACCCTACAAATGGCAGCCTCCTCCTGCAGCCCTCTACTTAGGTCCTCTGCTGCTACAAATCCCTGGGCCGCTTCCACAGGGCCTCAGCACCAGCTTTGCCCTCATCTCAGGGCCTGTCTGCTCAGCCTTGGCAGCCAGCCAGGAGTTCTCCCCTACCCCTGGGATCCATACTGGCCGCCGAGCTGTCCCTGGTGCTGCAGTTGCTTCAGCCCAGCAGGAACTCAGTTCTCACACCTTGGGCTCCCTGCAGTGACTGAACTGCTCTTTTCTGCAGCCCTTTTTTATATTGGCCTGCTGGCCCTGATTGACTGCTGTTCTCTGATTGGCCACTCTCAGCACAGCTGCCCTAGGCCCCTTTTAACCTCTCTTTGGCCAGTGTGGGGCTGACACCCCATCGCAGAGTGTTTTGTGTACTATAAACTTTAACTGTAAAGAACAGGATGGACTTACTGAAAACAGACTTTGATTTCTGATAGAATTCTAATAAAATTGAAGGAATAGCACAGATACTGGGCTGAATAAAAAGAAGAGTTAAAATTCTAAACTTAAAGAGGTTCTGAGAAGCTCCTGCCAAAATGACAAAGAAATATAATTGTAGAGAAAGAATTGCAACTCTAATGCACATATGCCTTAACAAACTATGTATGTCATAAGATGAAGAGAATCCTAAAGAAAACCCGGGAAGGTACTGAGCCAATGAAAGGGTGACAGCAACCAACTCTGAATCTAATCAAGCTTGGAAGAGGTGCATTTTCCTGTAATTGAATTAAAATAGGAAGAAGAGCATGAGAACTCTGAAGTAAGTGTCTCCCAACCCCCCCCCCACACACACACACACACATCCTCTCTGCTCCCCGACTTACCCAGAAAGCACTTTGTCACTCTTTTGAAAGACTTAGCTCTAATTCCACGCCAGTGATTTGGGCCTGGTCTCAGTGAAAGGAGTGTCCATGCGTCCTGCTCAACCGTCTCAGCGTGGACCTTGCCCAGCTGCTGACCAGAAGCTTGCTCTGCTCCAGCCTGCTCCACTGTCTCGGTGTGGACCTTGCCCACAAGCTGGTTGGAAGCTGAGTTTCTGTGGCCTGTTGTCCGAGTCTGCCATTTCTGAGGGAAGTGGGGAGCAGAGGTGCTGTCTTACAGACTCGCCTCAGAAAGCCAAAATAGATGGGTTTTGGTTTTTGCTTTTTTAATTTAGCAGTTTTGAGGAAAAAAATCTTCCAAGCCAATGAAATCACTAAAAGAAATTTAATTAAAAATCAGCCATCAGTTGGCCAGGAAACAGAAAACTCCCCACTGTGAAGATTCTCTGACCTGGGGAATCCTGAGTAGTAGTAGAAAGTGTAGTTTAGCTCTGTATCTGGCACTGGTGAGACCACTGCTGCAATACCGTATCTAGTTCTGGTGCCCACAATTCAAGAAGGATGTTGATAAATTGGAGGGGGTTCAGAGAAGATTCGCAAGAATGATTAGAGGATTGGAAAACATGCCTTATACTGATAGTCTCAAGGAGCTCATCAATTTAGCTTAACAAAGAGAAGGGTAAGGGGTGACTTGATTCCAGTCTATAAGTACCTACCTGGGAAACAAATATTTTATAATGGACTCTTCAGTCTAGCAGAGAAAGGTGTAACACAATCCAATGTGTGGAAATTGAAGCTACGCAAACTCAGACTAGGAATAAGGCGTACATATTTAATTGGTAAGAGTAATTAACAAGTGGAACAATTTACCAACTGTCAGAGTGGATTCTCCATCACTAGCAATTTTTAAATCTAGTTTAATAATAAAAAAAAAGATTAGATTGGATGTTTTTCTAGAAGATCTGCTCTAGGAATTATTTTGGGGAAAGTTCTCTGACCTGTGTTATGCAGGAGGTCAGACGAGAATCACAATGGTTCCCTTCTGGCCGTGGAATCTATGAATCTATGACATGGGGGTGGGGGGCTGAGAAACGGTGAATAATTCAGGGGGCTTACTTCAGGCGGCTCCCTGCCTGTCCAGGCTCTGCGCTGCACCCTGGAAGCGGCCAGCAGGTCCGGCTCCTAGGCGGGGGGCCAGGAGGCTCAGCGTGCTGCTCTTGCCCGCAGGCACCGCCCCCCCAGTTCTCATTGGCCGTGGAGCCCTGTGGCACCCCCCCCCCCCGCCTAGGAACCGGACCTGATGGCCACTTCCAGGGCACAATGCGATGCCAGGACAGATAGGGACTAACCTGCCTTAGCCCTCCCCCTGCAGCCCCCCGCCAGGACTCCCCTTACCACCATGCTGCTCCAGCCGCTGGCTCCACGTGGAGCCAAAACAAACAGGCTGTGGCGCCCACAGCCCCTCCCCCGCAGCATGCTGGCAACGCGACGCTGAGGCAAGGGGACAGGGGAGAGTGGGGGAGGGACTCTGCCTGCTGGAGGCCAATGGGAGCAGCTAAATCAGGCCCAGGTGTCCAATCAGCCACACCGCACTCTGTGTGAGGGGAAGGGAGGGGAGTAGGGTGACCAGACAGCAAGTGTGAAAAATCGGAACAAGGGGTGGGGGGTAATAAGATCCTATATAAGAAAAACACCCAAAAATCAGGACTGTCCCTATAAAATCGGGACATCTGGTCACCCTAGAGGGGAGGGAGGAAAAATCTCAGATGCCCCCAACCATGTGGTGCCCTAGGTGACCACCTAGTTTGCCTAGTGGTTGCACTGAGCCTGCATACATCTGTAATTCAGCATAGCCTCTTAACCAAAGCGTATCAACACAATTTCTTTCAGAACCACAGAAACAGGGCAATAATAAATGGTTTATCTGTATGTCCGCTGTCTTTCTCCATAGGGATGAAGAATGCACCTCTTCCTTCTGTTTCAAACACAGATGTGTCTAAATCAGTGTACTTCAGCAGCAAAACACAAGAGATGGATGCACACAGCCATATTTACAACGGTCTTAGAGCCCAATCCTGACCCAACTAAAGTCAATGGCAGTGCTCCAATTTATGACCACATATTCGGGATCAAACCTTTAGAAAGGAACAACTAATTTCATTTCTCCAAGAAAGAAGACGGGAGAGGTAATTTATGAATTTGAGACAGGAAGAGGAATAAGTAAGAGCCCAGACTCTTGTTAGAACCCCAAGGAAGCCAACACATAAATTAATACTGTTGTAAGCAGAGTCAGAATGAGCTCTACCCTGACATCTGGTAGTGAGCTGTGGAAAAGGACTTCAGTGGCTGATCTCCTTTGCCTGGGCACACCCACCCTGCCTAACATGATGGGACTGCTGGCCCAAATGGTCACTTTGGCTGCTGTGGGATCCCCAGTTTTGTTGTTTTTGGGGCAGGAGTAATAAAGGGTTGTTATCCTGGGTACGTGACTCAAGGACAGTAGAACTGTACTTGGCCTTTTATGGCGGAGGGACAAGCCCCCCAAAAATGTAACCCTTCTGCCCGTCAGAGAGTTGGCAGCAACAAGGAGTTGAAGTTCAGAGTTGAAATCACTGATACCTAGGTCTAAGCATTAGACCTACTTTGGGCTAGTGGCTCTGAGTGCACCAGCACTAAGGCTCCACTACTGAGAACTGAAATCACTAAGAGCTGAAATCACTGAGAGCTGTGTTAAGTGGGGGGAAGGGGCTGAAGACATATTGGTGAGCAGCCAGCAGGGCGGCTGGTGGAGAGGCGCGGCTGGCGGTGAAGACTTCAGCAGAACCCCACAGAGAGGCGTGGCAATCGGCCGTCAATCCGAGCAACGGAGGATGTAAGGTGCCCCCCCGCTTCCACCCAGGCTGGGAGGTGGACTCTGCGGATGAACTTCTAAACTCTGGGGAGCTGCGCTGACCAAGGACAGAAACTGTGGAAGGGGAGACTGTTGGGTTGCTGGACTTAAGACCCTGAGGGGAAAAGGACACTGCCAAACTTACTTGGGGATGGGTCTTTTGCTCATGGTTTGTGTTATGAATCCTGTTTGTGGTGTTTCCCCAACATAATTCGGCATTGTTTCCTTCCTTTATTAAAAGGACACTCAGACTGCGAGAGGGGAAATATTGCCTCTTAGAGGCGCCCGGTGGGGGGTGGTATGTAATTGTCCCAGGTCACTGGGTGGGGGCTCGAGGTGGTGTTGTATTGTGTTATTGAAAAGGAACCCCTAGATACTGAACCCGGCCCTTGTTGCTGCCAACTCTGGCGGGCAGAAGGGTTAAACTAGTATTAACTGTCATAAAAAAAGAGGAAGAGTAGGATGCAGGGCTGGCTCCAGGCACCAGCGAAGGAAGCAGGTGCCTGGGGCGGCCAATAGTCCGTCTGTTGTTGGGGCGGCACGTCCGGGTCTTCGGCGGCAATTCGGCGGAAGGTCCTTCACTCCCTCTCTTCCTCTTCGGGGGCACTTTGGCGGCAGCTCAACCATGTTTGTTTGTTTTTTTTCCCCTTCCTTCGCCGCTTGGGGCGGCAAAAAAGCTGGAGCCGGCCCTGGTAGGATGTTATAATTCCATACTGCGTTGTTGGCTTCTGGTTGCAAGAAGCCCTAGCACTGGCAGGACTAGGCAGCAGGGGGCACCGTGTTTAATATGTTTGTGGCTTATGAATGTTCACTAGCCAGACCAAGCAATAGAGGGCACCATCTATCCAGAACATTTTTAAATACACTTGTGTCCCAGCAAACATTATTCACTAGCAGGGAATAGCATCAGAGGGTGCCAACCACCCATAACATTTAATATACTAGTCTCCCATCAAATAATAGTCACTAACTGGACCAAGCATCACCCTCTCATAATTTAATATAGCTGGGTGTCAAACTTTGTTCATGTATGAGCTTCTAAATCTCCAAGGTCTCAAATTCCTTTCATTTGACCTTGTCCACTAAGCTGTTGGAAGGGACAATATGCCATAAAATGAAAACAAGCCAAAGAAGTTTTTAAAAGACACCTTCTTTAGACCTTTCAAAGGATTGTTTAACACCAGCATTATTTTAAAACCTGTAAGAGGCTGGGAATTCATCGGTTGTGTATGATAACCCAGAAATCTCCAAAACACATCATTGGCCAAGAGTATTGTAGGGATGCTCCTCCGTTGGCCTATTGTAAATGAATCAACCAAAGACCTCTACTGCTGAATGTTAAGGGTTTATTTATGACACACCATTTATGATTCGAGCTGGGTGACATTTTTAAACTGAAGTTATTATGGTTAAAATGGCCTTTCAAAATCCAGTTTTGGGATAAAACCAGAAAGACAAAAACTAACATTTTTGGTTTCTTATTTTTCCTCCCCCATATCAATGGCAAAATAGAAAGTGGGTGAAAAGATGAGGAAAGGAAACAAGATTTAAAATTTTTAAAATTAAAAAAAAATTGATAAAAATGTTTGCAAAACATTTCATATACAAGAAAACATGTTCTCTTGGAAACCTCTGAAATGAGCATGACTCTGAAATTTAAAAAAGTGTTCAGGATGTTTCTTCATTTATTTGCCAGCTCTACTAAAGATTAAATAAACAGGGCAAAGTTTCAAACGTGGGTGCCTCAAGCTGAGCACCTAAATAAAAGTGAGAGAATTTTTTTTCAGAGTTACTAGGCACTGACAAGTCTGCTGATGTCAGTGAAAACTGGCTGTTCAGTCCCTCTGAAGCATCTGGCGGTGGGCACTATCAGAGACAGGCTACTGAGCTAGCTGGACCACTGGATTTGACCCAGTATGGCCGTTCTTATGACGTTTGCTGCACTAGAGGACCATTGTCAGCATAGATTAAGACCAAAATCTAGAATCCTAAGGGCAGACACGGCTGAGGGGGAGAGCTGCAAAGGAGCAATTGTTTTTCCTTTGATGATGGGGCCAGCTGGGGCTGATTTCCATCCTGGTGTAGTTTACAGCAGCTTCAAGGCTTCTTTAAGCTACGCCTGGTTGGCTATGATCAACAAGAGACCATCCAGTAGCTGGGAGTTGCTGGAACATGGTGAGCTCCATCAAGACCTCTGGATGACCCCTGAAGAGGAGGCAATGAAATGATTGATCTTTTAAAAGCAGTGGTGCAAGTAGGGCGGTAGGGACCGGTAAGCCGTACCAGTAAACTATTTATAGTCAATACACCATACTGGAAAGACACAGGAGGAGCAAAACATAGGGCCACTGGGTGGCCCCTCACCAGCAGCTCCTCCGGCATGGCTGTACCGCTCCCAGCCCTTCCATGCAGCCGCGTGCCTGCGTCTCCTGTCCGGGGTCTGTACAGCAGCCCAACCAGAGGACAGGGCTGGGGGCGATACAGCCATGCCGGAGGAGCTGCCAGTGGCGCCATGTTCTGCTCCTTTCGCTAATGTGGTTCCTGGGAGAGCCCTGAACCGCACTGCTCTCCTGGGAACCGCAGCGGCGAAAGGAACAGAACATGCAGGTCCTCCGGCGTGGCTGTACTGCCCCCAGCCCTTCCACGCAGCTGCGTGTCTGTATCCCCTGTCCGGGATCGGTACACCACCCCCTCTGGAGGACAGGGCTAGGGGTGGGGCTGCCACGCCAGAGGAGCTGCTGGCGTGAAGCTGCCCAGCAGTCCCATGTTCTGCTCCTTTTGCTGTTGCGATCCCCAGGAGAGCCCAGTGGTTCAGGGTTCTCCTGGGAACCGCAGCACGAAAGGAGCAGTACCCCACACCGGCAGCTCCTCTGGCGTGGCTGTACCGCCCCTAGCCTTGCCCCTCCCCCGCCCCAGCCCTGTTTTCCGGCGGGGCTGTTGTACAGATCCTGGACAGGACTCAGGAGATGCTGCTGCCTGGAAGGGCTGGGGCGGTAGAGCAGCACCAGAGGATCTGCTGGCGTGGGGCTCGGTTGCCAGCGTGTCTGAAAAAAATATTCTCTGCTGTCAGAGGGAGCTGGTTTGAAGCTCTTCTGCTGGCAATTCCCAAACAGGTGTGAATGTGAACTGGCCATTGCTCCAGAGAGCAAGCCCCCCTCTTCTCTTAGCAGCCCACACAGAAGCTGTGCCGTGTCCACCCGCTGGGAGCGCTCCCCCACCCCATGTAACATGGGAGGGATCATGGAGAGGGGAGGAGGAGAGTGCGGGGTCCCGGGGTGGGGGCAGGGTCATGTGGGGGGGTCCCGTGCCCCCTCTTTAGCTGGTGCAGTGTATCGGTAAGAAATGAATTCTACTTGCACCACTGTTTAAAAAATAAATAAATACTCCAAGTGGGAGGGATGAGACCCAGAAGGGGAGATTTTCAGTGGAGAGAATCAACAAGGGGTGGAAGAGTGGAAGAGATAGTCTGGAAGAGGGGATGAGAAACAGAAGGGCAGAAACATTTTTTAGAAGAGAAATAAGCACAGACATACAGAGATAGAAGAGAAGAAAAAACATGGACAACTGATAAAGTGCAGAATTAAAGACACAGTACATTACAATTTATAACATATAAAAACTATGTTTAAAAGATTATATAAGTTGCAGAGTCAAGTACACACCAACTGATTACATAGAAGACAGCTACATTAAATGAACATTATTTGGAAATGCCAGATTTAGTTGCCTGTGCAACCTTAATTCAGCCCCCTAGTGCATATGCATTATGATAGTCTTTATTTACATGATCACATACTATTTCTTCCACCAGACGCTTGGCTCCATCAGCACAAAGGATGGACTCACAAGGAGGCCAAATTAAATTGCATGGGCAGCTGTAAATTAGCATTTCCTAACTTTAGAGGCTTGACTTTCCCCAACCTAAATAGTCTTTTAGTGAAACTTTTTTGTATGGAACCATTTGTGTGTCACTCCTTTGAGCTCATGTTACACATGGTGCCCCATGGCTGGACATTGGCAGACTGAGGGTATGTCTACACAACAGCTAGAAACCCGCAGCTGGCCTGTGCCAGCCGACTCAGGCGATCGGGGCTCGTGCTGCAGGGTTGTTTCATTGCTGTTTAGACTTTTGGGCTCGGGCTGGAGCCCAGGCTCTTGGACCCTCCCACCTCACAGTGTCCTAGAGCCAGGGCTCCAGCCCAAGCCTAGACATCTACACAGCAATGAAACAGCCCCACACTCGGCGCACTGGCCAGCCATGGGTTTTTCTTTGTTGTGCAGACATAACCTGAGAGGTAAGTGTGAGTATGCGGAGTGCCCCGAGGTCCCGGTGCATGATTGTTAGCAATTTAATGGAACAAAATTTGGCCCAGTGACAAGTAGTTCAGATACTGACACACACTGAGGTGGCATATTTGACTTATATATTTTTTCAAATGTCTTAATTTTCTAAAATGCAGAAAATTTGAACCATTTCCCCTAAAATTTCCTAAGGGAAGGGGCCCTTAAAGCCAAACACTTTTTATATTCTTGGCCTCCCCACAGTTTCCTCCAGCCTCCCCTGCTTTAGCTGTCTGACTGTGGGCTAGGAAGAGATACTACTAAGCAGCTACTGTGGCTGAGAAGGAAACACAAAGCAAGAGGGTGGCTGGCAAGCTGTGGGAGGTAACAGTGGGCTCTCCTAGGGCAGCTAGAGCTGGGGAAACCACAGGTGAGGATGACCAGGATCTGCATATTCAGTTCCATGCTAGGGAAGAGGCAAAGAACTGTGATGGGCACTGATTTGCAGTTCAGGGGCCAGATTCCCCATTCCTCCGGAGCCGTGCTTGTTACAGAAAAGGAGGGGGGTGAAGGGTGGCCCTAGGCCAACTCTCACAGCTACCAGGCCAATGGGGTGCTGGACATAAGCAAGCGCACTGCACTCTGGCCATTCTCAGCTAGTTGCTAGTCCATTGGGGGCTGTTGCAGCTGAGTGTAAGTTAGAGCAACCCTGAGGCTGCTCTGCCTTATACCCAGAGGTGGTGTAGAGCTGTGTTGCTGCTCTACACCTCTCCCAGGAAACACCCTTATGTAGGAAGATTTCCTGGGAGGCTGTTTCTGCTGGGGGTAGAGCCCTTTTAGGTGGATGCAGTGGTGTAAAGGTGCCTCGATGGAACAGAGACTCTGGCCACAGTGGGGCCGAATGAGTGCAGCAATGCCTTCTGGGGATAACCATCGGTGTAGCAGGAGAAAAAGACAGCAGCTGAGCCTGGTATAAAATCTTCATAAGACGGGAAGATTTAACACAAAGAGCTGAGAGCATGAAGGCATTTAATCTCTGGCAGTGGCTGACTGTCACATCTGCCCTGTAAACTCTGTGTTAATTGGCCTGAGTCCAAGTCCACATAAGATTCATGATTAGCGTTTCCTCATCACTGAGAGCAAGTAGATGATACCTGGGGGAAGAACCCTCCTGGGGCCTACCTTTCATGCTGCCAATAAAGCTTTGACCTGGTCATTGTCCATTGCTGGGTCATTGTGCACTATTGCGGCCAGAGACTTTGTGCAGTTCACTTCCCTCATTCCACCCCAGCAGTTGCCTTTTTAATCATCAAACTCAAACACTTCAGGCAAAGTCGCGGGTTAGTATCTGAATTGGGTTTTGTTTTTTAAACTTTTTATTCTTGGTCACAGTCGCACGCACAGAGGAATCTAAGCCACAGGAAATAAAGATAAAGAAAACCGTTCGGAAAGAAGCATTGGTGTTATCCCTCTCAAGTGACAGAAAATAAAATGGAATCCTTCCAAGCCTAATTATAACCTAACTTGGGTGCTTGAAACGTTTAAAAAATGGATCCCTGTCCCTTAAAGCTAGTTTAAAGGTCATTGTCCACCGAGATGCCTACAAAACACTTGACAGTTGTTAGGCAACGAGTGTGCTGCAACTGCTGCCTATCACGCTGACCAGTATTGCCTCATTGTTGCCTTGTGCTCACCTGGTTGTCTCTAGTCTTATACTGAGACTGTAACCTCTTTGGGGCAGGGACTGTCTTTTTGTTCTGTGTTTGTACAGTGCCTAGGGCAATGGAGTTCTGGTCCATGACTGGGGCTCCTAAGTGCTACCATAATACAAAGTAATAGGTAATTCAAGCTTGCTGGTCCAAGGGGCCTATATTGCCTGTTTGCTTTGGGAGCCATCATCGCAGAGGTGTCAGAGCCATTGATCCATCCTTCCTCCATTAAACCTCTTGTGTTTGTGTCCTGTGCAAGTGGCCTGGGTCCTGGGACAAAGGATGAAAGACCTCAGCCACCTGGCAGTCCTTGGGAAGGGAAAGAATATTTGAGACAGATGAAAACATGGTAGCTTCGGTGTCACAGTGTCCGGAGTAGCTCACAACTAAGCGTGCCAATCTCAGTTCAGACTATCAGAAAACAGGGCACACACCCCAGACTGGTGGTATGTTCTAGTGTTAGATTTCACCAAGCCAGTAACAAATGTGTGCTTCTGGACTACCGTATTAGTCTCACCATGGAGCCACAGACAGTCACCCCAGCCAAGCTTACCACCCAGACAAACTGGACTTAATTATATTGGTCACAGAAGCCAAATATCACATTGTACCAGCCAGTCACTTATTCCAGGTCAAGGTATATTTCAAATCTCACCAAAAACAATGCTTCAGACAATCCTTTAGTAAACTAAACTAAAGATTTATTAGATAAGAAAAGAAATGAGAGTTATTAAAGCACGTAAAATACATTACAGATGAATCAGAGTTTGTAAATCCAATATAATGGCAAAGATGTAGTAATCTGTTAGTTTTCCATAAGTGGCCTGGTCTACACTATGAGTTTAGTTCGAATTTAGCAGTGTTAAATGGAATTAACCCTGCACCCGTTCACACAATGAAGCCATTTACTTCAGCATAAAGGGCTCTTACAATCGTACTCCTCCCCGGCGAGTGGAGTAGGGCCAAAATCGACATTGCCATTTCGAATTAGGGTTAGTGTAGCTGCAATTCAACGGTATTGGCCTCCGGGAGCTATCCCACAGGGCACCATTGTGACCGCTCTGGTCAGCAATCTGAACTCAGATGCACTGGCCAGGTAGACAGGAAAAGCCCTGCGAACTTTTGACTTTCATTTCCTGTTTGCCCAGCATGGAGAGCACAGGTGACCACGCAGAGCTCATCAGCACAGGTAACCATGCAGTCCGAGAATCGAAAAAGAGCCCCAGCATGGACCGTACAGGAGGTACTGAATCTAATCGCTATATGGGGAGAGGATTCTATGCTAGCAGAACTACGTTCCAAAAGACAAAATGTCAAAACATTTGAAAAAATCTCCAGGGGCATGATGGAGAGAGGCCACAATAGGGACTCATATCAGTGCCGCGTGAAAGTTAAGGAGCTCAGAGAAACCTACCAGAAAACGAAAGAAGCAAACGGAAGGTCCGGGGCAGAGCCGCAGACATGCTGCTTCTACGCTGAGCTGCATGCAATTCTAGGGGGGGGCCGCCACCACTACCCCGCCCCTGACCATGGATTCTGAGGAGGGGGTAATCTCAGCCATGCCTGAGGATTCTGAGGACGGGGAAGATGAGGAGGAGGAGGAGGGCGACGAGCTTGTGGAGAGCACACAGCACTCCTTTCTCCCCAACAGCCAGGATCTTTTTCTCAGCCTGACTGAAGTAACCTCCCAACCCTCCCAAGGCATTATCCCAGACCATGGAGCCATGGAAGGGACCTCTGGTGAGTGTACCTTTGTAAATATAAAACATGGTTTAAAAGCAAGCGTTTTTTAAATGATTAATTTGCCCTGCAGTCTTGGGATGCATTCGCAGCCAGTACAGCTACTGGAAAAGTCTGTTAACGTGTCTGGGGATGGAGCAGAAATCCTCCAGGGACATCTCCATGAAGCTCTGCTGGAGGTACTCCAAAAGCCTTTCCAGAAGGTTTCTGGGCAGCGCAGCCTTATTTCATCCTCCATGGTAGGACACTTGACCACCCCATGCTAGTAGCAAGTAATCTGGTATCATTGCATGACAAAGCCTGGCAGCGTATGGTCCCGGTGTTTGCTGGCATTCAAGCAACATCTGTTCTTTATCTCGCTGTGTTATCCTCAGGAGAGTGATATTGTTCATGGTAACCTAGTTGAAATACGGGAATTTAATTAAGGGGACAGAGGTGGCTGTCCCTACTGGTCTGTTTGCCTGTGGCTGAAAAGAAATCCTTCCCTGCAGTTAGCCAAGCGGGGGGTGGGGGAGATTGGCGTTGAGCTTTTCGCGTTTGGCTAGCAGGGATCTTCCCTGATACCAGCCACGCAGTGGGGGGAGGGGTAAAGTGATCATCCGAGAGAATTGGATCGGGGGGAGGTTAGTTTGGTTTCTGCTGCTGCACGTTAACAGGAAAACTGCAGCACTCAATGGGCTTTGCTTGGTATGTGGGAAAGGAGGGCGCTGCTTTTCTGAAGGCTGCAGAAGCCGAAAGACAATGGCTTACCATGGCCGCATGCAAGCCGAATTCTGTTGCCCGGACCTGTGTCTGTGATCTCTAACACCAAAGCCCCAGGCACTCAATATTAAGATGCAAAATGCGACCTTGTACTGAAATCACATGTGCTATGTAATGTGAATAGTGTTGTTCACCATGAAAGAGTATAAGCATTGTTCTGTAAAATGTATCTTTTTAAATACTTCTCTCCATTTTTTCCCTCCCTCCCGCAGCTGCAAATTTTTCAAGCCTCCCTCCTCTGTCCCGAAGGCTATCTCAGATAAGGTGGAGGAAAAAAAGGACGCGAGACGAAATGTTCTCTGAAATCATGAAATCGACCCGCAATGAAAGAGCTCATCTGAATGAGTGGAAAGACGCGGTATCAAAGTACAAGAAAGATGCCAGTGAACGTGAGGACTGAAGGGACCAATGTGAGGACATGAGGGACCAACGTGAGGACAGAAGGGACCAACATGAGGAGAGAAGAGACACTCGAGATGAGAGGTGGTGGCAGGAAGATCAGGATGCAACGCTGGGGCTGCTGCGTGAGCAAACGGACATGCTCCGGTGTCTGGTGGAGCTTCAGGAACAGCAGCAGGATCACAGAGTGCCGCTGCAGCCCCTGTATAACCACCCTCCCTCCGCACCATGTTCCATAGCCTCCTCACCCAGACGTGTAAGAATGCGGGGGGAGCAAGGGAGGCTCCGTGCACCCTCCCACTCCACCCCAGTGGACAGCCCAAACAAAAGGCTGTCATTATTTTGAACTTTTTTAGTGGCCTTTTCCTTCCCTCCTATCCTCCTCCCAAACCCCACCTGGGCTACCTTGTCAGTTCTCTCCCTCTTTTTATAATCAATTAATAAAGAATACATGATTTTTAAATGATAGTGACTTTATTTCCTTTGAAAGCAAGCTGTGATTGAAGGGGGAGGGTGGGTTGCTTACAGAGAAGGAGTCAATCAAGGGGGCAGGTTTTCATCAAGGAGAAACAAACAGAACTTTCCCACTGTAGCCTGGCCAGTCATGAAACTGGTTTTCAAAGCTTCTCTGATGCGCAGCGCTTCCTGGTGTGCTCTTCTAATCGCCCTGGTGTCTGGCTTCGCGTACCACTGCTCTACAGCCAAAATGCTTCTGAAATAAATGTAGTCAAACTTTACTAATTCTGGGTCACTGAGAATGAAAATGATGCTTAAAATTGTTGATTGGCTCTAGTTTTCAAGATATGCTATTGGGTCAGTATATACGACCCTTGACTTGGGAATGGTGGAGGATAAGTGAGTTATAAAGGGAAGGGATCTCAATTTAAACCAGAAATGACTAAAATACATCTTTGACTGGATCTATGAATAAATCTATGACTGGGTTTGGACAGTACTTGCTTTTTAGGCAAAACAATGAATGATGCAATCTGAAGCTGGTATTGCGTCATACATGATATGAATTGCATCATGTTATTCCTAGAAGTCATGGATGATGCAATAATAACGAAGCTTACATCACTCTGCTGAACAAATTGCCTTAGATAAGCCCTAGAAATCATACAATGTCGTGCTCTTATTTGTCAGTGTTTGATTTTGCAAAGGGACACATTTCTGTTTAGCCAAAGTGAGCAGAGATGCCTCGTACTTGTGTGAACAGTGCAGATAACTTCTGCTATGTTTGTGGTGAAGTGACTTTTGAGTCACAAAAGCGCAGTATAACCACGATGGTTAAGAAAGCCTATCACCTTTATTTTGGCTGCAAAATTGGAGATCAGGACAAGAGGTGGGCCCCACACGTATGCTGCAACACTTGTGCAACAAATCTTCACCAGTGGTTGAACAGGAAAAGGAAATCTATGCCTTTTGCAGTGCCAATGATTTGGAGAGAGCCAACAGATCATACCAGCAATTGTTACTTCTGCATGGTGTCTCCAGCTGGGAAAGGTGTGTAAAAGAAGAAAAAGTGGACTGTGCATTATCCAAACATTCCATCAGCTATACGCCCAGTACCCCACGGAGAAGGACTGCCAGTTCCTGATGCACCACAATCATTCTCACTTGAGTCAGACGAGGAAGAGGATGAAACTTCTGGTCCTGAACCATCAATGTCACAGGACCCACATTTTCTCCCATCCTCCTCCTCTGAACCACACCTCATAACACAAGGTGAACTGAATGACCTTGTCAGGGATTTGGAATTACCCAAGAGTAAGGCAGAGCTGTTGGGCTCCAGACTACAGCAGTGGAATCTCCTGGCAGGTGATGTTAGGGTTTCCATGTTCCATGACCGTCAAAAGGATCTTGTCCCATTCTTCTTCATGGATGGTGATCTTGTAGCCTGCAACATCATCGATGGTGTGATGGCAGCCCTCAACATCGTTCACGATCCAGATGAGTGGAGACTGTTCATTGATTCATCGAAGACGAGTCTTAAAGCTGTTTTACTGCATAATGGCAATGTTTTGCCATCAATTCCAGTTGGTCATGCACTCCATTTGAAGGAAACCTATGACAACATGAAACAACTTTTGAGGTGCATAAACTATGACCAACATCAGTGGCAGCTTTGTGGCGATTTGAAGGTTGTTGCTCTCTTGCTTGGTCTGCAGACTGGATACACAAAGTACAGCTGTTTTCTCTGCGAATGGGATAGTCGTGAAAGAGATTCCCACTCCAGCAAGAAAGATTGGCCACTCCGAGAGTCATTGGAGCCTGGGAGGAAAAGTGTTCAGCATCCACCACTTGTTGAATCAAGGAAGATTTTGTTACCACCCTTACACATCAAGCTGGGTCTGATGAAGAACTTTTTCAAGTCCATTGACAAAACACAAGCAGCTTTCAAGTACCTCTGTGGAAAATTTCCAAGGTTAAGTGAAGCTAAGATAAAGGAAGGTGTCTTTGTTGGTCCTCAGATTCGTGAACTTCTTCGAGATGATGCATTTGACCATGCACTGTGTGGCAAGGAAAAGACGGTATGGAAAGCCTTCCAATTAGTGGCAATAAATTTTCTCGGAAACAACAAGGCAGACAACTACAGGTTGTTGGTGGAAAACCTCCTCAAGGCATACAAAAGCCTTGGTTGCAACATGTCACTAAAGATACATTTTTTGCACTCTCATCTAGATTTTTTTCCACCAAACTGTGAAGCAGTGAGCGACGAGCACGGCGAGCAATTTCACCAGGACATTGCAACAATGGAGAAACGCTATCAGGGCAAATGGAGCCCATCAATGCTTGCAGACTATTGCTGGACAGTAACAAGAGATGCTCCATTTAATGAATACAAGAGACAAGCCAAGAAGCGCCGAGTAGACACTGAATAGGACTAAACTATGTACCTAATAGTTTTTTCCTTTTGTTTAATAATAAATTTTATTTATATAACCCTTTTGCTGATTTTTAAAGTGTTACATAAACAGGACAGGTGAAATATTATCATGTAAAGCAACCATAAACACATGAAAAGAGCTAGGTTTACAATTTATTATTAAAACTCTACTATTTACACAATATACATAGACATAAAATGTAAGAACTTAAATATCTTAGAAACAGTAGCCAATCAGTTGTTTTGTCATATTTGAATTCAGCCCATCAAAATACATAATAAATAGCACATTTTATATCTGAAGCAGACGACTTCTCAAAAATTGTAGACCAGTGTAATCAGCAGCCAGGCGATTTGCCTCAGCCTCCCACCCCACCATAAAGGTCTCCCCCTTACTCTCACAGAGATTGTGGAGCACACAGCAAGCAGCAATAACAATGGGAATATTGGTTTGGCTAAGGTCTGAGCGAGTCAGTAATGAGCGCCAGTGACCTTTTAAACGGCCAAATGCACATTCTACCACCATTCTGCACTTGCTCAGCCTGTAGTTTAACAGCTCCTGACTCCTGTCCAGGCTGCCTGAGTATGGCTTCATGAGCCATGGCATCAAGGGGTAGGCTGGGTCCCCAAGAATAACTATAGGCATTTCAACATCCCCAACAGTTATTTTCTGGTCCGGGAAGTAAGTCCCTTGCTGCAGCCGTTTAAACAGATTAGTGTTCCTGAAGACGTGAGCATCATGAACCCTTCCCGACTAGCCCACGTTGATGTTGGTGAAACGTCCCTTGTGATCCCCAAGTGCTTGCAGCACCATTGAAAAGTGCCCCTTGCGGTTTATGTACTGGGTACCCTGGTGCTCCAGTGACAAGATAGGGATATGGGCTCCATGTATCGCCCCACCACAGTTAGGGAATCCCATTGAAGCAAAGCCATCCACTATGACCTGCACATTTCCCAGAGTCACTACCTTTCGTAGCAGCAGCTCAGTGATTGCTTTGGCTACTTGCATCACAGCAGCCCCCACAGTAGATTTGCCAACTCCAAATTGATTCCCGACTGACCGGTAGCTGTCTGGCGTTGCAAGCTTCCACAGGGCTATCGCCACTCGCTTCTCAACTGTGAGGGCTGCTCTCATCTTGGTATTCTGGCGCTTCAGGGCAGGGGAAAGCAAGTCACAAAGTTCCAAGAAAGTGCCCTTACGCATGCAAAAGTTTTGCAGCCACTGGGAATCGTCCCACACCTGCAACACTATGCGGTACCACCAGTCTGTGCTTGTTTCCCGGGCCCAAAATCGGCATTCCACGGCTAGAACCTGCCCCATTAACAACATGATCTCCAAAGCACTGGGCCCCGCAGTTTGAGAGAATTCTGTGTCCATGTCCATGTCCTCATCACTCTCGTTGCCGCGCTGCAGTCACAGCCTCCTCTTCGCCTCGTTTTCCAGGTTCTGGTTCAGCTAAACTGCACGATAATGCCCGAGGTGTTTACAATGTTCATTACTGCTGTCTTGAGCTGAGTGGGCTCCATGCTATGGTATGGCGTCTGCACAGTTCACCCAGGAAAAAAGGCACAAAATGGTTGTCTGCCGTTGCTTTCACGGAGGGAAGGGTGAGGCTGTACCCAGAACCACCAGTGACAATGTTTTTTGCCCCATCAGGCATTGGGATCTCAACCCAGAATTCCAATGGGTGGGGGAGACTGCGGGAACTATGGGATAACTATGGGATAGCTACCCACAGTGCAACGCTCCAAAAGTCGATGCTAACCTCGGTACATGGACGCACACCGCCAAATTAATGAGCTTAGTGTGGCCCATACACTCAACTTTATACAATCGGTTGCCCAAAATCGAATTCTGTAAATTCGGAGTAATCCCGTAGTGTAGACATAATATAATCTCTCAGGGCTTCCCAAAATGGCTCTGGGGACCTCTGTCTTGTGTTTGGTACGCCCCCTGACCACATCCAGATAGATCAGAGATGCAGAACTTCTTCCAAGCTTCCTTCTTATAGCTGAAAACAGTCTGACAAGTGTTTTTGACACAGCATGGCTCCGTAGACTTCGCAATGTTGATCACTTGATGACCCTTGCTTTGAGGTTAACATTCTACTTCCTATGCATACACAAGTAATTCAGTTACAGTGATTTACATAATACAATTGCCGGCCATTCAGACGATTGTATATATTAAACAAATTCTCATCCAAATGCTAGCACAGCTTTTGATCTAGGGTTATCTAATCACAGGGCATACATAATACATACAGAATCAACAAGTTACAGACAATAGCACCACCATTAGCTTTTCACTAGTTTTCAAGCATTTAGAGCAAAGGCCATGTACATGTAATGTGATAACATCGCCCCTTCGTTCTATTCTGACAGGTGAATGAGCCTGTGCCTTTGATTTGAGCTGGCTCCTGGGTAGGCAAAGTCATATTCTGGAATTAATTTTTTTTTTAAAGAAATTTCTCAAGGACTTTTCCTCCCACAAGGTAATTTTGCCTTTGGAATTCTCTGCTCCAGGTGGCTGACAGATTCCACCATACTGGAATCCAACAAGAAAAGGACTGACAGTTACTTGGATCTCAGTGGGAACGTAAATGGTATTTGATCCCTCCCTGTAGGATACAGATAAATGAATCAGGTTGGGTTAAACGAGAACCACCACTACACCCCATTCCCAACCAGAATTTAGTTCATCCCTTGAGCTGGACACTTTAAGCTGTGGACGGTGCTCGCATGATGCTGCAGCACCCTTTTCCCCAAGGCTCCTGGAAGGGAGAAAATCTGAAGATGCTTCTCCTACAGCCTCTTACCAGATTCCTTCTCCCATTTCTTACCTGCCATGGCAGGTCTGTTTCAGATGAGGGGAGACAGTGGGACTCCTATCTTCCCCCCAGCACTGGGGATGTGGAAGGTCTGTTGTCCCCATCTGCTGATTCCAGGGTGCTGATAGCCAGACACACTCTTTGCCCTCTTCTGACAGCTATTCCACTCTGGGGACAATGCCTACAGGTGACTTGGCACCTAGCGAAAGCCTCTTCTGCAAGAGCCCCCTGCTTTGCTTCCTTCATACGTAACAGGCAACTGCTCCTCCGGACTGAGGACACCACCATGAACTCCTTGCTCCCCATTCATACCACCACCTTGTCTTGCACAGACCTGATCCTACATGAGCAGTGGGGCCTAGAAATTTGGCAGCATTGGTAGCTGTGGCAAGTGCCCCCAATCCTTGTCCTAGAGGTGGTTGAAATATGGGGTGTAGGCTTTGGGCAGGAGCGGGAATTTCATGCAAACTGTTGATTTTTTTCTAATTTTTGAGAGAAAGTTTGAAATTTTGATAAATTTTCATTAAAAAAAAAGAATCAAGATTTGAAAAATGTCATCCAGTTCTACCTTGGCTGCAGAGACTCTGCCACCTACATCCTCACAGGTATTCAGCACCGTCCTTCAGGAGGGACCCTACACTCACATATAGGAAGACAACAATGAACAAACCCTTTCCCCAGCTTCCAGCAGTGCTCAGGTGCGAGGTAATGCAGTTCAATAGAAGTTTCAGCATTCAATACTTCAGATAACACTATCGTCAGCAAGAAACAGAGAGGCTTAGTGACAGGACGCTAATACAAACACATTGCAAGGCCAACAGATTGGCAAGATAGAAACTCCATTTGCCAGTGCCAGTGACTTGGTGGAATTTAACTAAATGGATATAGATGACTCAAAAAACAACTTGGATGACCCAGAATAGGGGCTGCAAAAAAACAAACAAAAAAACCCACGCAACCTTCACTCATCGTGCATTAGCAAGATCTATAAATCGTGAACTTCCATGACCTCCAAATGGGGGAGTGGAGCAGTAAATACCAGGATCCCCGTATATGAAGTACATTGGGAATCTATGGAATAAAAAGCATTATAATTGTAAGATAATCATTTGTACTGCAGTAGGCCCTAAAGGCCCCAATTGAGACATGCTAGGCACTGTACATACATATAGTAAGAGACTAAGCTCTTTGGGGCAGGCACGCTCTAACAAACAAGACAGACAAGGAAATATGTTTCACAGAACGGGAACAGAGGCACAGAGAGATTAAGTGTCATTCCAAGACATGCAGGTTGCTTTGTGGCAGAACCAATAATTGTACGCAGATCTTCCAAGGCCCAGGCCAATGATTCACCACAGCTAATGATAAATGGATAATTTTATTTTGCTTTTTATTGCTACCATCAAACAAGTTGGACGGGCCTTCACCAAAAACCATGGTGGACATTTAAAAAAATTAATCCAATGAACATGAATTGTATGTTCCTTGTCAGGTTTTATGACTTCAATGAATCATAGGTAGCGTGCCCCTGGAGAAAGAACAGGTTAAGAGCTTTAGGCATGATTTAGACAGCTCTAAGCAATATAGCATGTGACATCATTCTCCTGATTCCTGCAAAGAACACGGGAAGCTCTTGTGTTGTGACCCAGGCTTGCCTGGGTCAGTTGACTTGGGCTTGCGAGGCTCAGACTACATGGCTATCAAACTGCAGTGTAAACGTTCAGGCCCAAGCCCAAGCCCAGGCCCATGGTGGTTTATTGCAGTGTAGACATAACTTTATACTGCACACTAACGCTATGGAAACAATTTGGAGCCATATAATTTCTCTGAACAGTAATCTAAATTTATTTGTCAATAAGAAAAAACCCTATCAAGAAATATAAAAAAGAAAGGGGAGAAATAAATAAATGTCTAAATCTAAAGCAGTTTATATGGGCCCTGTTACTGAGCATCTCCCAGCCTTTAACATTTGTGTTCTCACACCACCCCTGTGATATAGGGATTATCCTCATTTTACAGCTGGAAAACTGAGGCACAGAGCGAGCCCAAGTGATTTCCTGATGGTCACAGAAGTCTGTGGCAGAACAGAACTGAACCTAAGCTAGACTAGTACCCCAACCACTAGCCCAGCTTTCCTGGAAAGTCACAAGAATCCCAGTATCTCAGGTCAGTACAAGTTGTCTTCAAGCTCTGAAGTATTGTCTTCAGTCTTTGGGGAGGGCGTGGGTTGTGACCTAAAAACCTTTTAACCGCGTAAGTTTTCTCCCGCTCACCCGCAAGGCAGTAAGTGGGCAGTCATATACCTATCGCATTTCCCAAATCTAGATGGTTACTTTGTATTCAATTCAAATATATATTTAAATGATCTAAGACATAGATAAAACTGTAAAAAGCAGCAACATTTGGAAGGAAGAGGAAGCTGCAGAAAGGTAACAGTGAGCCCCAAGATAGAGCAAGAGGTTTGTGTGGGCAGTGTAGTATGGGGTGACGGGACAGAGATGCCTATAAGTGGCCTTTCTGTTTAGGAAAGGGGGACTTTGCAATGATTAACGAGGCGTCTGAGGCCTCTCCAGCAGCTATGAGAGTAATGTAACTATTAGCCAGAGCCATCTGAACTGCTAAACAGCTTTCAGTGCTTGAACTAGCTTGACCTGTGGCGAACCAGCATGAACTGATAAACACCAGCAGGGAGACCTCAATCAAAAGTTTGCAGGAAACAAATACAGACTGATTAAAAAGAGATAATGACTGAAAATAAAGAACAGACTTTAGTAAACTAAACACATGATTAATAAGAGCTGTCTGAATAAGTCACCTATTTATAAAGTTATACAAATTAAGTTGAGTGGAATCAGACAGTTTTCTGTTTTATACGTATATTGATTTATAAAGGCAGTCAGTTGTTCTGCAGGGGCCCATCCTCCACTCTGGATGCTCTTACATCTGTTGTCTCAATCTAATATAAATGTAATAATAAATAGCTTATCACCCCATGATGTTCCCAATAGAACTCTGAAAAAATGATACAAATTACTCCTTTCCACCGTCCCCAAACAGTCTTCTCAAATTCCTGCTAGAAAAACTGGGTCTTGCAGCATGTCTTGAAAGTTAAAGAAAGGCTCTGGGGAGGCGGTCCAAATCCCAGGGCTAATGGGGCCTGAGAGATGCCAGCCACACTGTCCCACAGAATCACAGAAATGCAGGGCTGGAAGGGCCGTGGAGGGGTCATCAAGTCCAGCCCCATGCACTGAGGCAGGCCAGGTGACCTGTCAGGAATGGTGTAGGTATTTGTCTAACCCATTCTTAAAATACTCCAGGGATGGGGATGCTACAACCTCCCTCAGAAGCCAATTCCAGAACTTAACTATCCTTTTAGTTAGAAAGATTTTCCTAATACCTAAGCTAAATCTCCCTTGCTGCATATTTAGCCCATTACTTCTTGCCCTACCTTCAGTGGACATAGGAACAATTGGTGCCTGTCCTCTTTATAACAACCCTTGACATTTTTGAAGACAGTTGTCAGATCCCCAGTTAGTCTCCAAAGCTATACATGCCCAGTTTTCCTAACCTTTCCTCACAGGTCAGGTTTCAAAACCGTTTTTGCAGCTCTTCTCTGGTCTCTCTCATTCATGCAGAGTACTGGGTCCAGTTCTGGGTGTCACATTTTAAGAAGGATGTGGACAAATCAGTAAGTTTTTCAGCTCAAGAGCCTCCATTGATCTCAACTGGGAAGCATGACTCCCAGATAACTAGGCCTCAAACCATCCAAGGCTTTGACGAGCAAAACCGCACCTTGATTTCCATTTAGCCCAGATTCTGAAGCACTGATGTAATACCCTTTTGATACACATGTGTGGGGCTGGTTTGGAAAGGGAATACATAAAGGAATAAAGACAGGAAAGGCAAACACAGTAAATATACAAATAAAGGTTCATAGAAGTTCATTCCTAGCTTGATAATGTCAGGTAACCTTTGCTACTCAGGAGTTAATCTTGTTTATCTCGATGAACTGAGAACTGCTATTTGCCAATTGCCTGTACCCCATATTTGCACTGTATTCTGGATTCTGAAATACAAAATAAATTCTGTGCTAGAACCCAGAATATAACCTCTGGGAACAACAACTGTTTTCCTGGTGGTTTGTCTCTCTGCCTTCTTTTCAGCATGGAGAAAGATGTTTGGAAATGGGAAGCTGCCACCAGGCCCTGTCACTCTTCCCATCCTAGGGAACCTGCTGCACCTGACTACTAAGAACTTGCCCCAAAGTATAGAGAAGATAAGCAGCAAGAGTCCTTCTTAGTTATTTTGTTGTAGGTCGACATAAAATTGAGTCTGATGCAAGTAGAACTGAGACATTTCCAGTGTTCGCACAGTGGCAATCCCAGATAGTTCAACTCATCGTATTTCAGGCTTTAAAAAAAATGGTTTTCACAAACATCCTTCATCTTGACTAAATAAACTGTTAATGCTAATATAATATTTGTGGCACCTTAAAGACTATAATAATAATAATTAACGGAGATATCCCATCTCCTAGAACTGGAAGGGATCTAGAAAGGTCATCGAGTCCAGCCCCCTGCCTTCACTAGCAGGACCAAGTACTGATTTTGCCCCAGATCCCCAAGTGGCCCCCTCAAGGATTGACTAACAGATTTATTTGGGCATAAGCTTTCATGGGTAAAAAACTCACTTCTTCAGGTGCATGGAGTGAAAATTACAGATACAGGCATAAATATACTGGCACATGAAGAGAAGGGAGTTACTAACATGGCTACTCCTCTGATATTTGTATTACAGTGGATTTTATTCACAGTTAACCCAGAATACACCCTCTCAGCTTTGCTCCAGAGTCTAAGACCTTATCTACACACAAAGTTGCACTGATTTAACTAGAAGTGGGCTTTTATTTTGAAACTGATTTAAGCTGGTGCAAAACCTGGAAGCTAGAGCGCTATGGAGGGCCTGGGCCCAATTTCCAGTTGCATTCACACTGCTTTACACCCCTGGGATAGCATCAAGGGGTCATAAAGGCAGCATGAACCCTTTGCATTGCCACAAGGCTGTGAAGCACCCTTAGTAGGGAGTCAGGCACCTAATGTCTGTGTGCACCCAGCAGCCCTCAGTAAAGGATCCCTTTTGTGTTTATTAGCCATCAACAAGTTTAGGCTTGAAATTAGATGAAAGTTTCTAGCCATCAGAGGAGTGAAGTTCTGGAACAGCCCCCCAAGGGGAGCAGTGGGGGGAAAAAACTAACTGGCTTCAAGACTGAGCTTGATAAGTTTATAGAGGGGATGGTACGATTGGACTAGGGTGACCAGATCACCCAAGACAAATATCGGGACGCGGGGGGGGGGGGGGGTGTGACGCGGGGGGAGGGTGACGCGGGGGGGGGGGGGGGGGCAAAAAAAAAAACCCTTCCTCCGCGAGTGCTGGAGGGAGGCCCGGGAGACTCAGGGGAAGCGCGGGGCCGGGGTGAGTAACAGTCCGGCCTGGTCCCTTGCAGGCAGGACTCAGTTGGGTGGTAGGGCGAGGAGGGGGGCGGCCCGTGGGGCCAGGTGGCGGCTGTTCTCACCCCCGGCCAGCAGGACTCGGGAGCAGCCGCTGCTGCAGCTCCCACTGCCGCGGGGGCAGGAAGCGGCCATGGCGCTCCGCGGCTGCAGCTCTGGCGCCCCCGAACCCCCCGAGCCGGGGCGTGCTGCGGGGACCCAGTAGCGCGCACGCTGCGCCCAGCCCAGCCCCTGGCCAGTCGCGTCTGGGCTGCTGCCCAGCTGGTGCTATCCTGCGGCGGCCCCGGAGTGGGGGCAGCAGGCCCTAGCCCCCCCGTCCCGCAGGGGAACGAACGGGGCTGGGCTGCCGATGCCTCCGCCCCGGGGCCGCCGCGGGATAGCACCAGCTGGGCAGCAGCCCAGACGCGACTGGCCAGGGGCTGGGCCCAGCGTACGCGCTGCTGGGTCCCTGCAGCAGGCCCCGGCTCGGGGGGTTCGGAGGCGCCGCAGCCGCGGAGCGCCATTGCCGCTTCCTCCCCCGCGGCAGTGGGAGCTGCAGCAGCGGCTGCTCCCGAGTCCTGCTGCCCGGGGGGACAACAACAGCCGCCGCCTGGCCCCGCGGGTCGCCCCCCTCCTCTCCCAACCACCCAACTGAGTCCTGCCTGCTCGGGGCCAGGCCGGACTGTTACTCACCCCGGCCCCGCGCTTCCCCTGCATCTCCGGGGCCTCCCTCCAGCGCTTGTGGAGGGAGGGGGAATGGTGAGCCCGGGGAAGAGGCGGGGATTCGGGGAGGGAGCCAATCGGGGGAGGAGGGGGCGGGGGCGGGGTGCGAGCACTTCCGGGCTCTAGGCTCCGGGGCATTTCCTTGTTTGTCCTGTGTCCCGACCGCATGTCGGTCGGGACGCGGGACAAACAAGGAAATATCGGGACAGTCCCGATAAAATCGGGACGTCTGGTCACCCTAGATTGGACTGCTACAATGGCATGTAGCCAATCTGTGACTGCTACCAGCAAATATCTCCAATGGGGAGGGCTCTGAGTTATTACAGAGAATTCTTTCCCAGGCGACCGGCTGGCGGGTCTTGCCTACATGCTTAGGGTTTAACTGATCATTGTATTTGGGGTCAGGAAGGAATTTTCCCCCTGGTGAGATTGGCAGAGACCATGGGGGTTTTTCGCTTTCATCTGCAGTGTGGGGCACGAGTCACTTGCAGGTTTAAACTAGTGTAAATGGTGGATTCTCTGTAACTTGAAGTCTTTAAACCATGATTTGATGCCTTCAGTATCTCAGCCAGAGGCTAGGGGTCTAATACAGCAGTGGGTGGGTGAGGTTCTGTGGTCTGTGATGTGCAGGAGGTCAAACTAGATGATCATGATGGTTCCTTCTGGCCTTAAAGTCTATGAGTCTTATTATACTTGAGCCTTGTCTTTTCTTAACAGCAAGGAACACCGCACTTCCCAGCTCCTACATCAATAACAATAGTAACGGTTCTGCCAACCACATTGGGTCCTCAGCAACACCTGTGCGAATTCCTTCTTCTTCTAATTGTGCCTTATGCAACCCCAGTGCTGTCCATGGATAAGCATGAGTCACTCTGTGTAGCTCAGTAGACAAATTTTGCTCATAATGTTATTTGGAACAGACTGTCACTTAGGGTACATCTACACTCCAGGACCTACAACTGCAGCTAAGTCGCTGTAGTAGAGACCCTGGGTATGTCTAAATTGCTTTGTAAACCTGGGTCTGTGAGAGAGCCTAGAGAGCCTTTGGGGCTGAGTGCTGTCTGAAAGAGGCTTGGAACTGTGAGCAAAGAAGCTCTCCTGTTTGATTCCTCCTGCATTCAGGGAAACAGGACTTCATACATGCTTAGTAAATAAATAGGATTGCTCCAAAGATACCTGGCTCCATCATCAATTTCTCCTTCTCACATAAACAACCCACAGGACCCTAAAGTTTGGCTAACCACTTGGGACCCACTAGCTTTGAAAATCTTAGTCTCTGGATACAAAGTCCCAACAAGGATGCCATCCATTCCTTAACTAGGCCACTGGCTCACGACGCATGGCTCTTAAAGTCTCACTGTAAGAGTTGCTAAGCCAGTGCAAGATCCAGGATAGCAGGGCTGGAGAGACAAAGAAGGCCGGAGCAGTGACCATTGATAACTAGGGACAAATGGAGATAAGCCCCGCCTATTAAATTCCCTCCTCCATTCCTTTAAAGAAACAAAAAGCCTTTGCAGGGGAGGGCTGCCAGCACCTATCAGCTTCAGCCCAGCAGCACTTTAAACTGCAAACTATGGAGGGAGAGGCTGCCAGCTTCAAGCCCCCTAAGTGAGCTCTTCTCTCCATTGCATGGACAGAGAGAGGAGCTATTGTGGGGTGCAGAACCACTTCAAACTGGCTGGTTCATTGATTTTGTTTGGGAGATCTGAAATTGTTTTGGGTGCATGTCAGAAATATTTTTTGGAGGGCCACTGGAGATATGTTTCTGGATTCTGTATATATCTAATTGCTAGCCCAGCCCCATCACTTATTCTAAGTATATGCTGCCGAAAATATCCACATTTCCCTGTCATGGTCCTCGCTAGACTAAGCATAACCCACAATGAACAAAGGGTTATTTTTAATATTATTTCACTTGAGGCCCTCAGGTTCTTAAAGGTCTTTAGCAATGATGGGGGAACAAATACAGCAGAATCTCAAAGTTACAAACACCTTGGGAATGTTTGTAACTTTGAGATTGCATGAGGTTGTTGGTAACTCTGAAACGTTCGTAACTCTGAACAGAACTTTATGGTTGTTCTTTCAAAAGTTTACACCTGAACATTGATTTAATACAGCTTTGAAACTTTACTATGCAGAAGAAAAATACTGCTTTCCCTTTTATTTGGCAGTTTACATTTAACACAGTACTGTACTGTAGTTGCTTCTTCTTCTTTTTTTTTTTTCTGGTCTCTGGTGCTGCCTGATTACATACTTCCGGTTCCAAATGAGGTGTGTGGTCAGTTCATAACACTGGTGTTCGAAACTCTGAGGTTCTACTCTATGGGAACATGATGTCCTTTTCATAGAGTCATTTATCTGACCAAGGTGTTTCCCCGCCGACTGTTTATAAAAATATAATACTCAGATCATCTTAAATGCAAAACTCAAATACAATAGGTCCCAGCAGGAGACTGACCACTGTACCTTCCACAGTTTGCCTCCAGATGGCATTGCTATCATCTACTTTAATGAATCATGTCCCAGGCAGGAGCCAACAGATACCTTCCCACATCTTAACCCTTCTCAGTAACTTGACATCATCCCACACTATCTGTGTTAGCAGTGTTGTTGTCGCTGTGTTGGTCCCAGGATATTAGAGACACATGGTGGGTGAGGTAAATAAATAATAGAAGGTAAAAGATAATGAGACAATAAACAATATTACCTCGCCTACCTTGTCTCTACTTTTTTGTATATCACAGGTTGGGGACTGTAACTAATAGAACAAAACCGAAGTTAGGGGAAGCCCAGCCTGCTAGTTCCCTGCAATATTTTGCAGCAACAGCTTCAGCAAAATATGTAAACTAAGTTGGTTACAGTCATGCTCCAATTCTTGCCTGTTTAAAACAAAAAAAAAAAATGGCGACACTGAGCAGTGCTCCAAAGCCCTGCAGAAATGCTCGTGTAACCGCCAGATTTAAGTGGGTTTGAACAAGTTGCCATGTCATGGCGCCCCTGAGTGAACACAGGGCAGCCCTGCAACCCAGTTCCATTTCCCCCTTCAAGAGGCTCCTGAGATAAACTCCACACAGGCTTTTCCCTGCTGTTAATGCCCTCTCCCAGGGTCTAATTTACTGGCAGAAAACAAAAAACTCAGTCGCAGGGCTTCTCATCTCCCCCCAGTCTGCTCTCTGCAGGAATTCCCTGCAGTCTCAGCCCCAGGACCCTCTGCTGGAGCCTACTCACTATTAGTAGCCTCTGATCTCCCTCAACAACCACCCACCCCTTCCTGCTGCTCTTTGTAGGGGACCCAGGGGACCCCTGTTCAGGTGTGCTTCCTTAATAATCAGGGTTGGCTGACCCCAGGCCTCTAGCCCGCAAAGGGCAAGCCACCCCGTCACAGTGGGCTACATATTGCTGAGAAAATAAGCCTTTTTTATTTTGCTTATGGGGCTAAATTCCTGTAGGTTTAAAGCCAACAATCACAAGGCTGTCCCATGCACTTCCACAGAACAGCCAGCTGGTGTTTCATGTCGATGACGTGGTGAGACGCACATTAGACTTACTCCTCATGGGAACGGGGACAACCAGCCCCACCCTGAAATATGGACTCCTGATCCTCCTGAAATACCTAGGGACTGAAGGTTAACACACACACGCACTCTGGCACACACACCTAATTGTACGTGTTGTGGAGATGTGGGTATTGCATGGCACAAGGGATCATCTCCAGAGCAGTGTTCAGGGAGAAGGGCAAGAAAAGCCTGCACTGGCACTACCTGAGCTGTTCCTGCTCTGTAGATAACAGGTACCTTCACATTGTAGGGCTGGCAGACCGGCACCTTCACCTCAAATAAAGGCAAAGTCCTTTCATCTTTGGATTTAATCAGCTTGTAGGTGTCAGGATCATGAATCAAAGCTCTGCCAATGCTGGAGGCTATTCAAATTGCAGCAAATTCCCACCTCATGGGCTTCCTTCATGCTCACATTGATGTTTGGCTTTGAGAAAGGTGCTTTACGACTGTCTTGCTTTGCAGTTTATGTGCACTGGCAATGACATCACATTGTGCTCTATTCTGTAATATAACCAGGCATGAGTCATATCACTGCTCCGTAGTTGCATTATTGGCACTTTGTTCTAGGTATCATAGATAGTAGCTTCTAGAACATAAAATTAGCCAGGTTTGTACTATTGCCTGTCTGCATCTGCCTAAGCAGATATTTTGCAGACAAAGTGGCAAAAATGTGGGCAATTTGCTTGGAAGCACGTTCTTTACAAATTGTCTTAAATGTCATTCATTTAATGACAGAGAAATTCATTAAGAGGTTGACGGTGTGATTGGCCAAACGCAAATTCCCTGCATATCAAATCAAAGCCAGATATGCTGCATGGACGCCATGGTACATGAGATGGAGGTTCATCTCTGTCATCCCCCTGAACATTCCACATGCAGTGAGAAACACCCAATTCAGACAATACATTATCCCCAAGGTCAGTTCTTCTTATTCTGGTAGTACCTAGGTGTGACGTTATGAGTGTAATAAAATATAATATCTCATTGAAAGGTGACAGGGCCAGAAAGAGTTAATTAACTCACAGACTGATCTGACCTGTGGCCGAAATTTAGAGAGTTGTTAGGAAGATATGTACGTGAATAGAGCTTTGAAATGCAGCCTGCATTGTTAGAGATAGAAGGGTAGAGGTTTGCTCAGGTCTTGTGATGTAAGCAAACAAGACTTGGCTATTGCTATAGCTTTGATTCAAAGATCAAAAAAGGAATATTAACATTTAGGAAGACACTTGAGTGAAATAGTATTATTGTCTATATGTCTCTTTGAAGGTTGTGGTAACCTGTATCTGAACTGTTTAATGGATAAATTACCCTATGCTAATTGCCAGGATGTTTGGGAGAAGGAGAGTTAAGCCTATTGTTTTCTCAGGCCAAAAGGCTGCTGGAAATGTATAAGAACCCTGGGACACAATTCTTCTTCATCTCAGATCTGCTTTGGGTTTCAAGAGGGGGAAACCTTAAGGATTGAGATCCCCAGTCACTGACTGGAGTCAACCTGAATATGGACATTGGACTATAACTCATGGACTATATCTAAAGGACTTTTGGCAACTACAAGCTCATCTCTGCTATGTGTCTGAACCTCAAGAATTGAATTCAAGTCTGTATGTATATTGATCTTTTAACCAACAGTCTCTCTCTTTTCTTTTTTAATACATTTTAGCTTAGTTAATAAGAATTGGCTATAGCGTGTATTTTGGGTAAGATCTAAGTTATCATTTGACCTGGGTCTGGGGCTTGGTCCTTTGGGATCAGGAGAATCTTTTCTTTTATATGATGAGATACGATTTTCAGTAATCATCATCATATCTGACATGTGTGTCTGGATGGAAGCCTGAGGCTGGGTACTTTAAGGGAACTGTGTTATTTGGACTTCTGAGTAACCTGTAAGGTAATACAGAAGCTGTTTTGTGCTGGCTTGGTAAATCTAAGTATTGGAATATCCACCAGCGTTTGGGGTTTGTCTGCCCAGTTTTGTTTGCAGTTCACCCTAATTGAGTGACCTCAGCTGGCTCCATCACAGGCAGCACCATCACGCTAGGCACCTTTCATGGGTCAGGGCCCCATTGTGCTAGGTGCTGTACAATCATATAACAAAGAGAAGCACCTGGCCAAGAAGAATTTACAATCTGAATGTCTACACTACGGAGCCTATGTGGGCATAGCTATACTAGCAGAGTTCCTGATGGAGACACAGCGTATGCTGACCGAAGGTCTGCCACCATAGTTGTATTTACACTGCATGAGATTATCTAAACCAGCATAGTTGCATCTGCACTGGAAGTTTTGCCAGCATCACTGTGCCGACTAGGGCATGTGATTTTTTTCACATGTCTGGCCAACATAGCTATGCCAGCGAAATTTTGTAGTGTAGACAAGTCTCAATCTCACTGGGCAGTGAGGGGATCCCGCTCCAGCAGCCCAGTCATGGCAGGTGGCATTAGTCCCCCCCAGCAGCCCCGCTGCGGCAGGCAGCAGGGGAGGGCAGGGGAACCCCCCCGCAGCAGCCCAGCCATGGTAGCTGAGGACAAAGGGACCCTCCCACAGCAGCCCAGCCATGGCATGTGGCAGGAGCCCCCCACCAACAGCCCAGCCATGGCAGGTGGTGTGGGAGGGCAGGGGAATCCCCCCGCAGTAACCCAGCCACAGCTAGCGACACCCCCCCCCCCAGCAGCCCCGCCATGGCAGGCAGTAGGGGGACCCCCTGCAGCAGCCCTGTCACAGTGGGTAGCGGGGGAGTGCAGGTGGACCCCACAGCAGCTAGGCTGGACCCTTCTCCCTCCCCATATTGTCAAGGTTTTTTTTTAGTAAAAATTACAGACAGGTCATGGTCTTCCATGACAAAATCTGAGCCTTACTTATCAGTGGTTCATAATCAAGCTGGAAGGACATATCCAGTGTGGTCAGGGATCAGTTCAGGGTCCAGTTCTGATCAATATCTTCATCAATGATTTAGATAATGGCATAGAGACTACACAAAGTTTGCGGATGATACCAAGCTGGGAGGGGTTGCGAGTGGTTTGGAGGATAGGATTATAATTCAAAATGACCTGGACAAACTGGCGAAACGGTCTGAAGTAAACATGATGAAATTCAATAAGGATAAATGCAAAATACTCCACTTAGCCTGTGCATACAGAGATAGATAGAGACATGTTTTTTTATTTAGAGTGTTATATTTAGTTAAGTATAGTTAGTAGTAAGTTATAGTGTGTGTGTTTGAAACTTTTTTTTTTTTAGTATATATATTCTTCATATATTTAATGTGTAAGCAGGGTCTGAATGAATTCTTCCCTGACAGCGAGCTGGAAGGGGGAGAGACTTCAGGAGCAAACTGTATTTACATGAACACACCTCCTCGGCTTAGATATCCAGTAGATAGAGTGGTGTTGCACAAAGTAATCAACTTTGGCTGGTGTTGAGTTACAAATTACTTTGGTACTGAATGCAAGGGTGGTGAAATGCTGTTACCAATGTTGTTGTCATTATTGTATGAATAAAGGGGAGCAGAATTCTGCTTAACCTGTCCTAAATGAGTGGGTCACCCTCAGCTGAAAGGACCTCATTAAGCCAGGGGCTCGAGTAAAAGGGGTGGAGGACAGGTGTCCCAGCCAGGGAATGTGGACTCTCCCCAAGGGTTCTTAGTCTGGATTAATCTGTTCCTCTCCACTGTTCAAAGACAGAGCTAAATAGGCTTCATTAGGAGCCTCTTTGTTATTTTAAATGCTCAATCAGAGCTGAAATCAGTTGTGGTGGGACTATGTTTCTGCCCAGTCTACAAAGAGCTAAAAATCATGAATAGACTGACCAGCAGAGGTTACAGCATAGAAGAAGGTGACTGACAGGTCACTGGGAGTAGCAGGCAGCCAGCGGGAGCAGTGAGCTGGTGGGAGCCTGGCCAGTGGAGCAACAAACTGGCAGCCAGCACGAGCAGCCAGCTAGGGCAAGCACTCAGATGGCAGGGCAAGCAAGGTGCCTTCTTCCCTGGGTGGGAGCTGAACTAAATGACCCATCTGAGGGAAGGGAGCAGAAGGAGACTCCACCGATTGAAAGGCTAAAGATGCACTGTCCTAGGGATGGGGGTTCCACGATCACCACTCCCAAGAGGAGGAGGAGGGTGGTGGTGGTCGGGGACTCCCTCCTCAGGGGGACTGAGTCATCTATCTGCCGCCCCGACTGGGAAAACTGAGAGGTCTGCTGTTTGCCAAAAGCTAGGATACACGATGTGACGGAGAGACTGCAGAGACTCATCAAGCCCTCGGATCGCTACCTCTTCCTGCTTCTCCACGTGGGCACCAATGATACTGCCAAGAATGACCTTGAGCGGATCACTGCTGACTACGTGGCTCTGGGAAGAAGGAAAAAGGAGTTTGAGGCACAAGTAGTGTTCTCGTCCATCCTCCCTGTGCAAGGAAAAGGCCTGGGTAGAGACCGAAGAATCGTGGAAGTCAACGAATGGCTACGCAGGTGGTGTCGGAGAGAAGGCTTTGGATTCTTCGACCATGGGATGGTGTTCCAAGAAGGAGGAGTGCTAGGCAGAGACAGGCTCCACCTAACGAAGAGAGGGAAGAGCATCTTCGCCAGCAGGCTGGCTAACCTAGTGAGGAGGGCTTTAAACTAGGTTCAGCGGGGGAAGGAGACCAAAGCCCTGAGGTAAGTGGGGAAATGGGATCCTGGGAGGAAGCACAAGCAGGAGAGCGCAAGAGGGGAGGACTCCTGTCTCATGCTGAGAAAGAGGGACGATCGATGAGTTATCTTAAGTGCCTATACACAAATGCAAGAAGCCTGGGAAACAAGCAGGGAGAACTGGAAGTCCTGGCACAGTCAGGGAACTATGATGCGATTGGAATAACAGAGACTTGGTGGGATAACTCACATGACTGGAGTACTGTCATGGATGGATATAAACTGTTCAGGAAGGACAGGCAGGGCAGAAAAGGTGGGGGAGTTGCGTTGTATGTAAGAGAGGAGTATGACTGCTCAGAGCTCGGGTATGAAACTGCAGAAAAACCTGAGAGTCTCTGGATAAAGTTGAGAAGTGTGAGCAACAAGAGTGATGTCATGGTTGGAGTCTGCTATAGACCACGAGACCAGGGGGATGAAGTGGACGAGGCTTTCTTCTGGCAACTAGCAGAAGTTGCTAGATAGCAGGCCCTGGTTCTCATGGGAGACTTTAATCACCCTGATATCTGCTGGGAGAGCAATACAGCGGTGCACAGACAATCCAGGAAGTTTTTGGAAAGTGTAGGGGACAATTTCCTGGTGCAAGTGCTGGAGGAACCAACTAGGGGCAGAGCTTTTCTTGACCTGCTGCTCACAAACAGGGAAGAATTAGTAGGGGAAACAAAAGTGGATGGGAACCTGGGAGGCAGTGACCATGAGATGGTCGAGTTCAGGATCCTGACACAAGGAAGAAAGGAGAGCAGCAGAATACGGACCCTGGACTTCAGAAAAGCAGACTTTGACTCCCTCTGGGAACAGATGGGCAGGATCCCCTGGGAGAATAACATGAAGGGCAAAGGGGTCCAGGAGAGCTGGCTGTATTTTAAAGAATCCTTATTGCGGTTGCAGGAACAAACCATCCCGATGTGTAGAAAGAATAGTAAATATGGCAGGCAACCAGCTTGACTAAACAGTGAAATCCTTGCTGATCTTAAATGCAAAAAAGAAGCTTACAAGAAGTGGAAGATTGGACAAATGACCAGGGAGGAGTATAAAAATATTGCTCAGGCATGCAGGAGTGAAATCAGGAAGGTCAAATCACACATGGATTTGCAGTTAGCAAGAAATGTTAAGAGTAACAAGAAGGGTTTCTTCAGGTATGTTAGCAACAAGAAGAAAATCAAGGAAAGTGTGGGCCCCTTACTGAATGAGGGAGGCAACCTAGTGACCGAGGATGTGGAAAAAGCTAATGTACTCAATGATTTTTTTGCCTCTGTCTTCACGAACAAGGTCAGCTCCCAGATTGCTGCACTGGGCAGCACAGTATGGGCAGAAGGTGACCAGCCCTCTGTGGAGAAAGAAGTGGTTCGGGACTATTTAGAAAAACTGGACGTGCACAAGTCCATGGGGCCGGATGCGCTGCATCTGAGGGTGCTAAAGGAGTTGGCAGGTGAGATTGCAGAGCCATTAGCCATTATTTTTGAAAACTCATGGCGATCGGGGGAGGTCCCAGATGACTGGAAAAAGGCTAATGTAGTGCTCATCTTTAAAAAAGGGAAGGAGGAGGATCCGGGGAACTACAGGCCAGTCAGCCTCACCTCAGGCCCTGGAAAAATCATGGAGCAGGTCCTCAAGGAATCAATTATGAAACATTTAGAGGAGAGGAAAGTGATCAGGAACAGTCAGCATGGATTCACGAAGGGGAAGTCGTGCCTGACTAACCTAATTGTCTTCTATGATGAGATAACTGGCTCTGTGGATGAGGGGAAAGCAGTGGATGTGTTATTCCTTGACTTTAGCAAAGGTTTTGATATGGTCTCACACAGTATTCTTGCCGCCAAGTTAAAGAAGTATGGGCTGGATGAATGGACTATAAGGTGGATAGAAAGCTGGCTAGATCGTCGGGCTCAACGGGTAGTGATCAATGGCTCCATGTCTAGTTGGCAGCCGGTTTCAAGCGGAGTGCCCCAAGGGTCGGTCCTGGGGCCGGTTTTGTTTAATATCTTTATTAATGATCTGGAGGATGGTGTGGACTGCACTCTCAGCAAGTTTGCAGATGACACTAAACTAGGAGGCGTGGTAGATACACTAGAGGGCAGGGATCGGATACAGCGGGACCTAGACAAATTAGAGGATTGGGCCAAAGAAAACCTGATGAGGTTCAACAAGGACAAGTGCAGAGTCCTGCACTTAGGATGGAAGAATCCCATGCACTGCTACAGACTAGGAACCGAATGGCTAGGTAGCAGTTCTGCAGAAAAGGACCTAGGGGTCACAGTGGACGAGAAGCTGGATATGAGTCAATGGTGTGCTCTTGTTGCCAAGAAAGCTAACGGCATTTTGGGCTGTATAAGTAGGGGCATTGCCAGCAGATCGAGGAACGTGATCGTTCCCCTTTATTCGACATTGGTGAGGCCTCACCTGGAATACTGTGTCCAGTTTTGGGCCCCACACTACAAGAAGGTTGTGGAGAAATTGGAAAGAGTCCAACGGAGGGCAACAAAAATGATTAGGGGTCTGGAGCACATGACTTATGAGGCGAGGCTGAGGGAACTGGGATTGTTTAGTCTCCAGAAGAGAAGAATGAGGAGGGATTTGATAGCAGCCTTCAACTACCTGAAGGGGGGTTCCAAAGAGGATGGAGCTCGGCTGTTCTCAGTGGTGGCAGATGACAGAACAAGGAGCAATGGTCTCAAGTTGCAGTGGGGGAGGTCCAGGTTGGATATTAGGAAAAACTATTTCCCTAGGAGGGTGGTGAAACACTGGAATGCGTGGTGGTGAAACACTAGGGAGGTGGTGGAGTCTCCTTTCTTGGAGGTTTTTAAGGTCAGGCTTGACAAAGCCCTGGCTGGGATGATTTTGTTGGGAACTGGTCCTGCTTTGAGCAGGGGGTTGGACTAGATGACCTCTTGAGGTCCCTTCCAACCCTGATATTCTATGATTCTATGAACTCACACAGATGCACCTCTGAACCCTGGGTCCTCACTGACCAAGGATGACCCACTGTGTGTGGGGTCTGGTGAGGGAGCAGAAATGGGTACAGTAAAGGAACTTTTGGTTGTAGGATTCAAGAACATGAGGCGGAAGGCACTGCCCCACACACTCTGGGGTGAGTGTCCTGCTCACAGTTTTATGTTTATGAATCCTGCTTGTGGCACTTTCCCTAATTAATGTTGGGTGACTTCTCTCCTTTCATTTCTTTTCTACACCCAGACTCTGTGCTTACAAGTGGGGAAGTATTGCCTCTCAGAGGCACCCAGGGGTGGTGTGTAATTTTCCCAAGTTACTGGGTGGGGGCTTGAGCCAGTTTTGTGTTTTATTGTTGAAAAGGAACCTCTAGATCAGTGGTTCCCAAACTGGGGTTCGTGAACCCCTGGGGGTTTGCAAAATCTTACAGGGGGTTCTTGGGAAAAAAATTCCCTAATGGCGGACAGAGCTGTCCCTAGGAACCCTGGGCAGCACGGAGCCAGCAGCCCGGAGCCCCTGGACTTCCAAGAGCTAAACAGATCAAAGCAAGTCTATCTATCACACTGAGGAGATTTAAACTGCAAGACTCCTTATAAGAAATGGAAAGGGAGGTGGATATTTTTTGCTATTTTTAAAATTAAATAGTATTGTTTTTAAAATTATTATGAAGAACAAGTTTAAGCTTTGTTGTAATGTGTGTTGTTTGCCTGGACTGCTCAAGACCTGAATGCTTGTGTAGGAGGAACTCTCTGAGTTGGCTTCTTAAATACCTTCATGCTGTTTCACATCTGAAACTCCTTGATGAAACATAGGAGTCTTGTTTTATAACAGGCTTATTCAAAGTGATACAAGCTACGAAAGTGAGATCTTGGAAGAGTGTCGCCATTTTCATAATGTAATAAAAATACTGTAATGATAAATAATAATTAATAATAGTGTGTAATAAGCATGCCATAAAAACAAATTTTATATTTCCAAGATCACTGCTTTTATAATTTATACTCAGGTAAATGAGAAAATCCCTGGAAACATTCATTTTTGGAGGGGGTTCGCGAGACTTGACATTTTAATGAAAGGGGTCCACAGGTTGTTAAAGTGTGGGAACCACTGCTCTAGATATTGAACTTGGCCCTGGTTGCTGCTGGCTCCACCTGGCAGAAGGGTTAAAATGTTATTCTAGGTAGGTGGAATCCAGTTCTCTTTGTTCCAATTTAAATAGAATCCCTGTTATATTATTCTTTTTTACAACCAGTTCTACTATCTTGCCTACCATTAAACAACATTTTATCACAGTGTAACCCCCTTCTCCCAGTTCTCGCCTGCTGAGTAAATTATACCACCTCTGTGATGGACCATTGCTAAATCTTGGTCAGTGGTTTGGGGATAGGGTACCCCTTGGATGTATTTCTAACTATAAAATGAAACCTACTCAGAGGTCAGTTTACACAAGGCGGGGGTGTCGGTGTCAGCGCCCCCTGTACTGGGAGGAGCAGGCACAAGCTAAGGGGGATGAGCTGTTGAGTGGGGGCTCTTGGGGAGAGAACGAGGGGTTAATGGGGGCTCTTGGGAAAGCAGAAGTTGAAATGTGGGGTTGGGCTTGGGCCAGGGACTGAACTTCAAGGGTTGAAGTGCTGGAGGGGGCAGGCCCAGGCTATAGGGATTGATTGGGGGAGGCTAACGGGAAGCAGAACAATGAGGGAAACTCCACCAAACCCCACTCATCTCCAAGCTTTCCTGAGCCAGTTTTAGGGCAGGTGAACAAAGTGGTTGCCCTGGGCACCAATTTCTGGGGAGGTGGTGGCACCATACCTCTGTGCTGCTCAGCTGGGTTTTTTTTCCCCCACCACAGCTGCTCTGAGTAGGGTGACCAGACATCCTGATTTCATCAGGACTGTACGGATATTAGGGGCTTTGTCTTCTAAAGGACCCTATTACCCCCCCATACCTATGCTATCTGGTTACCCCAGCTCCGAGGGGAGCGCTGAAAAAATTTTTTTGCTTTGATTGGCAAAACACCCAGGCCCAGTTCCGAGCAGCCTCCCAGCATTCCTCTGAACCCGTAGCCATGCCCACCCCAAATACCACAGAGGTCCAATAATCCTCAGCCCCCCTCCTGCCCAGACACCACATCTGCAGTTACATTTCGCTCCCCACAAGACGCTCCTTCCCCGCCACACACACATCCTTCTGAGGGAAACAAGGAGTCAGGTCCTGCCTCCCACTGTTTGAAGGGATCCTGTGAGAGAAATCTGTGCCACGCATGGAGCTGCATAAATCCTGGCAGCTGTGCAGGGGTGGGGGATGACTGATGAGGAAAAGCAAAGAGAAGGGATTCCTCAAAGGAAGGGGCAACAATAAGAGATTGGAAGCGGGAGAGAGAGGGCACTTGATGAATGAGGGTGCAGGGAATGTTCCTCCAGGGACAGACTAGAAGGCATGAAGCCGACAGTTGTGGAAGGAGAAGTGATGGGAGAGGACAGAGAAGCTAGTAGGAAGGGAGGTTCTAACCTATCTCCTAAGGGTGATGTATGTACAAGGCTCCATGGTGTAAGAGTCTTTAAATGCAGGGTAACACATCATGCTCATCATCCACCTTTCCATCTTCCCATACCCTCTGTGTGTAATGTAAGTAAGGTTTTTTCCCTGCATTAATCCTGTCAGAAGGGTCCACTTTATGAGTCATCTCCCTCCAAAGTGCTCTGTTCAGTGCCATATCCTCTATCACACCACATGCTAACATGCCTTCCTTTAGGACATCCCATTACTTCTTCTTGGATCAGCTTCCTCTCTTTTCCCTTCCATCTTGATCTCTTGGTCTCTCTTACCCATGTAGTTGTCAGGACCAACCAATCTGAGCCTGAACTCCCTCATTTTTTCATTCATGGATGTTACTTTGAGCATGTCTCTAACATACACATTCCTCGGGTGGTCTTTCTCACTTAGACCACTCATCCAGCTCAACATTTACATTTCTGGGGAATGGATCATTTGCTCATGTTTCTTCTTTGTGGCCCAACACTCACTGCCATACAGTAAACGTCGATGAACCAGTTTTATAGACCTTCTCTTTTAATCTTACTGGTATCTTCCAATTGCTTACTATGCTACTTATCTCTCTCCATTTGAGCACCATTTGAGTTCTAAATGTCGTAAAACTGGGTTAAATAGTGACACTAAATAAATACTAGCAGTTGAAAGTCTGTGCTGTCGCACAGGAATAATTCCTAATGTCATGTGTGCAAAAAAGCCAAAAATGTCTGAGAACTTAAAAACTGCACTGTAACAGGCAGCACATCCAAATGATGACTGAAAGGAGAGATACTCTAAACATCAAGAGCTCTCAGCCATGCTTGTAGCTGTTTCCTTCACTTCACACTGACTCTACAGACATTCTCGGCTTGGATGTGATGTTTGGGGTTATTGTGTATGTTGGTTGTGTTGCTGTGTTGATTTGTGTGTGGTTGTGTTGTGCTGGGAGAGCTGTGTGGATTTGCACAGGGGGCAGCTGGGCCTACAGGTTTGTCAGCTGGCCCAAGTAATCCACCCTCTATGCAGTGTTCCTCATACAGCCAATGAATTTGTTGCATGCAAGTTAGCTGTAGAAAAAAGGTGGTGACTGGTTGAGTTTCCCTGAATATTACAATGGTCTAGGAGTCTGGGCAGGGCCTAAATACATGCCCTACTGTACCTGTGGGAGTAATTCATAAATTCAAAATGGCTGAGAATTTAAAAACTGGATGGTAACAAACCACAAAACCTAATGATTTTTCCACCGGGTGATACTCTGAACAAAAGGAGCTCAACCACGCTTGTTGTCACTTCCCTCCCTTCCCACTGACTCAGCAGACATGTTAGGTTTCAGAGTGACGCACAGACGGACATTCCTGGAATTTTATTTTATAGATTTAAGACGCCAGAGTTGAGTTACAAAAATTATAGAAAGAATCTGTATGAAGAGTAAAAGATTAATCCTACTGAATTTATCTGAACCTGCTTGGGTAAAGTGGGGAGTGCAAACGCCAGTTCAGTCCCCTGCCACAGAAACTCTCCCCACTGAAGCAGAATGTCATCGTCATAATTCACTAGCATTGACTGAACAAACCCAAAATGCTGGACATTGTTACTAGCTCCTTGTGAACAGAGCAGCCTTTACAGCTGTTAAAGAAGCTTTCATGGGTGTCAACTACACCACAAATGAACTAAAAACAGCTTATGTTGAGAATAGATTTACACCTGAGCCCATTTGAGAACACTGCAGGATTATTGTACATGCCATTAGAGTCAATTATGTAGTTATTTTATGGTATAACACTTAATTTTGTTAAATCCTAGTTACTTAAAAAGTTGACTAATTTGTCTGTGCATTTCCTGGCAATTAGTTAATTTCTGTCACTGTATTAAGGAGTTCAAGATCACAGACAATCAAATTAATCACCTCAGGAAATGGAGGTCACTTTTCAAGGTATTTACCGAGGAATAACAATGAGCTGGTAGGACATTGGGGCATTTGAGGTTAATGTCATCGGAGTTATATCAATATCCTTGGGGTCAATGAGAGGCTTCAAGGTAAAGTTCTGCAAAATCGTTGTCAGTAGCAAAAATAGCTCCATCCGAGCCAGAGCTTCTCCCAGGCAACTCCGTTTCCCTGCAATGAAAAAGGAATATTGAAGAGATGCTGGAGATCTTTCTTTGCAGCATTTTACATGCTGTTTCTATGGACGGAGGATAATGGAAGTCACTCCGAGTTCAAGATGGTAGGAAAGCATTTGGGGCTTAAGAAGCCATTCAAAGATTGTTATAAGGTTTGAGTTCCATATATAAAGCGATCTTTTTTAAATCCAGGTTGGGAAGATGTGGGATTTGAGGAATAGTTTATGCACTTCCCAAGTTAGCTAATAAGTGTTAAGGGGCAAGTAATGTGGTGGTTATTGTGTAACAAGTAAGGAGGTGTGGGCAGGATCATGAGTAGGTGGATGAAGGAATAATTGATCATGCATTCATTTACAGCAGACAGACACCAGAAAAGCATGAAGTTGCCAAGCAGAGCAAAGAGAGGAGTATGTGTAGTGCGTCTGAAAAGTCACTTCAGACAGCTAGCAGGAAGTAACATGGTTTAAAGACTGATAGATGTTTTACTAGAGTGAGAGACTCTTCTTCATGGACCACCTGAAAACCCTCTGCAGACAGTGTGAGCCAGTAGAGTCATCAAGGCAAAGCTAGAAGACAGTCTGAGATCTGAAATAAACATGGATAACTTTACCTATAGAAAAAGGCATGAAGAAGTCACTCTTCTTGAAGGCACCATTTTCATCCAAGAAATGCCCTGGGTTAAATTGCTCTGGCTTTGGAAATTCCTTGCTGTCATATAGGACTGACTGCAGTACAGGGAATATAGTGGTGCCCTAAATTAGTAAACATATAAACAGAGTTAAAGTGGATACTATCCAAACCAGAGAAACCTTCAAAATTCAGAGCTGGACAGTGGGACCCATCTTGATTTTTCTTTATTTCCTTGCAGCTCCTGAACTTCATGTTTTCAACCAGAAGTAGAAATATTAAAATTCCATGAGAAGAGCTAATCCCACTGAAGTCCCATCCACAGGGAAATCCTGAAATCTCTTCAGAGAGGTTGTTCCTATCTGATCATTATCCTGAATTCAACATCAAAAAGTTTGGGGAGAGTTTGGCTAAGATCTAGAAATTTCACTTGCACCTCTGAGCTGATGCTCTGAAGCATTTGAGGTTTCCTGGTCAAGATACTGTATTGATCACACCAACAGTTTCCCCATAATTCATAATTAAGCTAAAAGCCCCATGCAATTTTACAGTGAAACTCAGTCAGCAACCCCGCCCCGAGTATGGAGAGTTCTGGTGCATTTTAACACCTCAACAGGTTCAGAGTTTGGTGGAGATTAGAACTGGGTAAAATTTATCAGACAAATACAGTTTATCCACCAGAAATGCAGTTTCAGCTGATCTGAAACTATTTGCAAATTTGACCCAATTAGTTTTGTCTGGGAAAAAGTTCAGAAAACATATATGAGTCGGGGTGTGTGTCTTCCTATAACTTTTAGTCCAGAGGCTAAGGTACTTGGGATGTGAGAGATGCAAGTTTGAATCCCCAATTTGGAGCAGCAATTTGAACTCAGCTCTTCCCCCCCCCCCATCCAAAATGAGAATTCTAACCTCCAAGCTCTCAGATATTCCAGGATAGGCTCCTTTCAATCTGTCCTTAGGAAGCTGTTCCACTTTTTATTAACATTTAAATATCCACTGAGCCAGCGAGAATGACTCTATAGCCTGGTGAGAAAGGCACTCACCTGGGAGGCAGGAGATGTGGATTCAAATCCCTCCTCTGAATCAAGCAGAGGGAAGATTTCAATCCACATTTCTTAACTCCCAGGTTTTTGGCCTAATGAAAATACAAAGTGGAACTGCTTGACCAGGAGGACTTGAGAACAGAATAACCTAAATGCCGGTGATTAGGGCACTCAGCTGGGAGGGGGAAGAACTGTGCTTGAGTCTCTGCTTCACTGAATATTTAAGTATTGATACAAAACAGAATAGCTTCAGCAAGAGAGATTGAGGACTCACCCCAGCATAGTCTATAGCCTGGTACTTAGGATATTCACTGGGAAAATCTGAGTTCAAGTCCCGGCTCCAGAGTGGAGGTACAAATCTAGGTCACCCACATCCCAGGAAAGTGCCCTATCCACTGGGCTAAAGCGTTAAAGAAGGGTGATAAAACCCACACCAAGATTTCTGAAGTAGACCAGATTTTTCCAACTTGCTGACAAATTGCAAAGATTTTCAGAAGCTAAATGAATATTTTTTCTGATTTTTTTTTGGCTTGCTGGCTGAACTGAGTTCAGTAACTGGCATCATCCGACTAACAGTAAGAGCCCGACTCAATTTTACAGAAACCTCAGCCTTGAAGCGTGGTTTGTTTTGTGTTGTGTATTTATCTGTACTGGTTTGCATTCAATTCCAGAAATGGGCAAAGGTGTGGGGAGCTCTGATACTTTTTAAACTTATTCATTCATTACTCATTTGCATGCGCTATTTTGTTTTGATTTGACCGAACAGTGTCAAGAAGTTTCCCCAGAAACACCCCCCTTTGGCCTCAAAAAAGAGGGCAATGATTGCACGCATTGGTGTGATACCAAAATCTTAGCTGCACATCGTTGCTAAAGTTGTTCTCTATTCCGTATCTTACTGCTTCGCAACTAGGCTCTCAAACCCTCTTCTGGATGGAAACCCTAACCTGCAGACTATGAAAGTCTGCATACAGGGGCTTAGAAAGTTTCAATATAATTGGTACATTCCTGGCAATTATTTAAAACTCCGACCACATAAAAACTGGCCAAACTATTTCTGTTGTGAATGAAGAACTGGCCCTTTCCCCGAGAACTGACCTTGGGGATAATGTATTGTCTGAAACGAGTGTCTCTAGTCACAGCACGTGGGACACCAAGAGGGGCAAGAGAGACGAATCTCTGGGTCTCATGGACCACAGCATCTGTATAGGGCATCTGGCTTCGGTCCGCCATGCAGGGGCTTCGGCTTCGGCCAATCACACGGTCAATCTCTTCGTGAACCTTCTCTGTCATCAAATTAATGAGGTTTAACACCAAGACTAAAGAACAGGATTCCCATAGATTTGCCCAACAGTCTGTTGCTCTGCCCCCAAAACACAAGTCTCAGCAGATGGACATTGGGAATATAACAAAACAGGTGAAATTTTGTGTTACAGAAACTACTGTACTTCGTATCTATGACAAAGGGCCAACAATGTAATTACTGGGCAGTGATATTGTTCATACCTGGTTCTATTACTAACTAGAGCACAATGTAAAATTATCACCAGTGCATCTAAATATCTACTAAGCAAGAGAGTCCCAAAGCATCTCCCCCTGCAAGGCCATTTGCTAATATGCAGGGCCGTCCTGCTCCGGCTCTTCCCCAGGGCCCCCGCCTCTGCTCCGCCCCACCTCTTCCTGCCCCAGCCCCGCCCACACTCCTCTGAGGACTCCAGAAGTGGTCGGGCCTGCACTCACCGGTAAGTAGGGTGACCAGATGTCCCGATTTTATAGGGACAATCCTGATTTTTGGGTCTTTTTCTTATAATAGGCTCCTATTACCCCCCACCTCCTGTCCCGATTTTTCACATTTGCTGTCTGGTCACCCTACCGGTAAGTGGAGTGACCCTGCCCCAGCCTGCTCTGCTCCCCTGGCTCCCAGCCGTGCCGCCGGTGAGTGCTGGGGGGCAGTTCCCCCCTCCCTCCAAGCCTGGGAACCAGGGGAGCGGAGCAGGCTGGGGCCAGGTCACTCTACTTCCTGCAGGAAGTGGCCAGCACCCCTCTCCCCCTTCCCCCATGGAGGCCTGGAGCTAACCCCCTCCCTCCCGTGGAGGCCTGTGGCGGGGCCCCACACAGCTCCCCCCTCTCCCCCCCCGCGTTGGGGCTCCATAGGGCACCAAAATAGCTAGGGACGGCCCTGCTAATATGAAGTTGGAATTAGCACTGGATATAGCTGTTTTTTTAGCACTGGCAGAGCTTTGATTTAAGCCCTTACATGATCCTGTCCTCTACAAGCCCATTAAATCCAAGGGCAAAACATTTTGCCTTTGCCTTCATTCAGGGGAAAGGGGCCCGTTTGACAGCCCCGGAATGTGAAAGCATCTGTTACCCACAGAACAGACACAGCCTGGTTAGTGGCAGTGCAGGCTTCTCTTTTACAAACACTGCAATTAAACACCCGTGGCTGGCCATGTCAGCTGACTCAGGCTCGCAGGACTCAGGCTACGGGGCTGTTTAGACGTTAGGGCTCAGGCTGGAGCCAAGGCTCAGGGACCCCAGGAAGAGGGAGGATCCCCAAGCCAAAACATCTATACTGCAGTTAAACAGCCCCGTAGCCCAAGACCTATGAGCCAGACCCAGCTGACCCGGGCCAGCCACAGATGTTTAATTGTAGTGTAGACATACACATACACTTCCCTTATCAGAGAACCTGAACGCTGATCTGGATTTGAGAGAGGAATTCAGCCTTTGGATCCTCTGCTCAGATGGCCAATATAGGGACAAGTAATGCCCATTGTACTGGTGCTTTTTGGATGAGAACTTCTGCCTGCAGGGGAGTGGAGTAAGAAAGTCCCCCACACATCTTCAACTCACTTCACATGAACCAAAGAACATCCACCACATGGCAGTCACGTGGGTCACTGCCAACCCAGGCCAGATGGTATCTGGTGATTTAATGGGGGAGGCTCTGCCTACATTTACTGATCTAGAGAGCCAGGCACTCCTCACATCTCCCCAAGACTTGACATTGTGTGTGTGTGTGTGTGTGTGTGTGTGTGTGTGTGTGTGTGTGTGTGTGTGTGTGTGTGTGTGTGAGTGAGACTGTTACCTTCTATTTCTGGGTATTTCATAAGAAGCAGGAGTCCATGTTTCAAGGTGGCACTGGTTGTCCCTGTTCCAGCAAAGAATAAGCCTAATGTTCTTCTTAACATGTTCTCAGTGGTAAATTCTGACTGGCTGTTGTGTTGCTCCTGCAGAAAGATTTGGTAGAGATGCGGACACAGACTAACACGGCTGCTACTCTGAAACTTGGTAGAGATGGTTGATAATTGATTGTAAAAGCGTCGGATCTATTGTCAGAAGCCAAAGAAGTCTCATCTTCTACCCAAAATGTGACCCACCTGGCATCGTTATACAAATCCTACAGAAATGGGCCATAGTACTGGAGATTACAGCAGCATTATTGCAGTGCTTTGGGCCATTTCTGTTCACTAAGGTGGTTTTACATGAATGAGGTGAATAGGGCTTCCCCCTTTATATTATAATTTCCTTGTCTCCCTTTAGGGGCTTCTGAAAAGCCACGTACTCTGTTGTTCCTTAATAAATAAATAGCACTGATATGTATAACCCACTCCCCAATAAAGGGGAAGGGCTGCGGCTATCACCTACCTGTTTTATTTTGATGAGGAAAGCATCGATGAAGTCTCGAGGGCAGCTGGGCTCCAGGGACTCTCTGTGCATCTCCACTCTCTCCAGAACAAACTTTCTCAACTCCTCAAAGTGTTTAAAGATTCTCTGGTGAGGCCCAGGGATGTAATGCATGAGAGTCGGGAAAAAATTGTACAGCTGTAAAGATTGAAAAAAAACCCACATCTTGGTTTTCCTGGGCAGAGAAGCTTCCTTCATAGTATTTACTCAAATGACTTAACTACAGCAGCACAGACTCTTCTGTGACATCTTATTTTCTAAATGGATTCTAAAGAACTTTGAAAACTTTACCAACTCACATTACCCAATGCATATATATTCGACACACAAAGTTCAGTGACATTCAGTTACATTAGCTAAAAGACTCTCCATTATTTTCAAAATAAAACCATCTTCAATAGACACATCTTGTTCTTGAAAAATCACACTGAAGTGCTCTATCTTAACTCTGAACACAGATTTTCTTGCCAAGTGAAAGCACATTATAGATTTTCAAAGGGAAATTTACTTTAGTCGTGCTGATGTCGAATTTAAGAGACCCACATTCTCTGCCAATGTAACTCCATTGATTTCGAATGAGTTATGCCAGCAGACAGTTTGGCCCTTCATTTGGTACATTTAGTGAGGTTTTCAGGAAGGGGGCATGGAGGTAAGTGGCTGTGAGCTGGAAGTGAAAAGGAGTTTATTTTGGAGGTGAGAAATATGTTCACATTCACTATCATGTTGCTTATGTAATAAGGCATGTGACGTGATTGGTATGGATGTTAACATTTTAACTGGCAACTTCCTTTACCGAAAATGTTGACAGTGAATATCCATAAGCAAATTTAATTCTGAGCTAATGACGTGTTTTTGTGTGGGAATTTAAACAATACTTAGGCCTGGTCTACACTATGACTTTAATTCGGATTTAGCAGCGTTAAATCGAATTAACCCTGCACCCGTCCACACAACTAAGCCATTTATCTTGAAATAAAGGGCTCTTAAAATCCATTTCTGTACTCCACCCCAACGAGCGGAGTAGCGCCAAAATCGATATTGTCATTTCGAATTAGGGTTAGTGTGGCCGCAATTCGATGGCATTGGCCTCCGGGAGCTATCCCACAGTGCACCATTGTGACCGCTCTGGACAGCAATCTGAACTCGGATGCACTGGCCAGGTAGACAGGAAAAGCCCCGCGAACATTTGAATTTTATTTCCTGTTTGCCCAGCGCGGAAAGCACAGGTGACCACAGATAGCTCATCAGCACAGGTAACCATGCAGGCCGATAATCGAAAAAGAGCACCAGCATGGACCGTACGGGAGGTACTGGATCTGATCGCTATATGGGGAGAGGATTCAGTGCTAGCAGAACTTCGTTCGAAAAGACGAAATGCCAAAACTTTTGAAAAAATCTCCAAGGGAATGATGGAGAGAGGCCACAATAGGGACTCAGATCAAAGTCAAGGAGCTCAGACAAGTCTATCAAAAAACAAAGGAGGCAAACGGTCGCTCCGGGTCAGAGCCGTGGACATGCCGCTTCTACGCCGAGCTGCATGCAGTTCTGGGGGGGCCGCCACCACTACCCCACCTCTGACCATAGATTCCGAGGCGGGGGTAATCTCATCAGTTACACCTGAGGATTCTGCGGACGGGGAAGAGGAGGAGGAGGAGGAGGACGAGCTTGCGGAGAGCACACAGCACTCCGTTCTCCCCAACAGCCAGGATCTTTTTCTCAGCCTGACTGAAGTATCCTTCCAACCCTCCCAAGCCAGTATCCAAGACCATGACCCCATGGAAGGGACCTCAGGTGAGTTTACCTTTTAAAATATAAAACTTGTTTTAAAAGCAAGCGTTTTTTAATGATTACTTTGCCCTGAGGCCTTGGGATGCATTTGCAGCCAGTACAGCTACTGGAAAAGTCTGTTAACATGTCTGGGGATGGAGCGGAAATCCTCCAGGGACATCTCTATGAAGCTCTCCTGGAGGTACTCCAAAAGCCTTGCCACAAGGTTTTTGGGCAGTGCAGCCTTATTCCGTCCTCCATGGTAGGACACTTGACCACGCCATGATTGCAGCAAGTAATCTGGTATCATTGCATGACAAAACCTGGCAGCGTATGGTCCCGGTGTTTGCTGGCATTCAAGCAACATCCGTTCTTTATCTCGCTGTGTAATCCTCAGGAGAGTGATATAGCTCATGGTAACCTGGTTGAAATACGGGAATTTAATTAGGGGGACAGAGGTGGCCGTTCCTACTGGGCTGTTTGTCTGTGGCTGAAAAGAAATCCTTCCCTGCAGTTATCCAAGCGCGGGGGGGGAGGGAATTGGCCTTGAGCTTTTCGCGTTTGGCTAGCAGGGATCTTCCCTGATATCAGCCACGTGGTGGGGGGAGGGATAAAGCGATCATCCAGAGAATTGGATGGGGGGTGGGGTTAGTTTGTTTTCTGCTGCTGAAGGTTAACAGGAAAACCGCAGCACTCAACAGGCTTTGCTTGGTATGTGGGAAAGAAGGGCGCAGAAGCCGAAAGACAATGGTTTACCATGGCTGCATGCAAGCCGAATTCTGTTGCCCAGACCTGCGTCTGTGATCTCTAGCAGCAAAGCCACAGGCACACAATATTAAGAGGCAAAATGCGACCTTGCACAGAAATCACATGTGCTATGTAATGTGAATAGTGTTGGTCACCGTGAAAGAGTATAAGCATTGTTCTGCAAAATGTATCTTTTTAAAAAATTCTCTCCTTTTTTCCCTCCCTCCAGCAGCTGCAAATTTTTCAAGCCTCCCTCCTCTGTCCCGAAGGCTATCTCAGATAAGGCGTCAGAAAAAGAAGACACGAGACGAGATGTTCGCGGAAATCATGGAATCGACCCGCAGTAAAAGAGCTCATCTGAATGAGTGGAAGGACATGGTTTCAAAGTATAGAAAAGAAGCCAGTGAACGTGAGGACAGGAGGGACCAACATGAAGACATGAGGGACCAACGTGAGGACAGGAGGGACCAATGTGGGGAGAGGAGAGACGCTCGAGATGAGAGGTGGCGGCAGGAAGATCAGAGGAGGCAAGGATGCAACGCTGGGGCTGCTGCGTGAGCAAACAGACATGCTCTGGCGTCTGGTGGAGCTTCAGGAATGGCAGCAGGATAACAGAGTGCCGCTACAGCCCCTGTATAACCCCCTCCCCCCTCACCATGTTCCATAGCCTCCTCACCCAGACGTGTAAGAACGCGGGGGGGGGGAGGCTCCGTACACCTTCCCATTCCACCCCAGTGGACAGCCCAAGCAAAAGGCTGTCATTTTTTTAACCTTTTTTTAATGGCCTTTTCCTTCCCACCGATCCTCCTCCCAAACCCCACCCGGGTTCTCTCCCTCTTTTTATAATCAATTAATAAAGAATAAATGGTTTTTAAATGATAGTGACTTTATTTCCTTTGAAAGCAAGCTGGGGGAAGGGGGAGGGTGAGTTCCTTACAGAGAATGAGTCAATAAAGGGGACGGGTTTTCATGAAGGAGAAACAAACAAATTTCACACTGTAGCCTGGCCAGTCATGAAACTGGTTTTCAAAACTTCTCTGATGCGCAGCGCTTCCTGGTGTGCTCTTCTAATCGCCATGGTGTCTGGCTTCACGTAATCAGCAGCCAGGCGATTTGCCTCAGCCTTCTACCCTGCCATAAAGATCTCCCCCTTACTTTCACAGAGATTGTGGAGCACACAGTAAGCAGCAATAACAATGGGGATATTGGTTTGGCTGAGGTCTGAGCGAGTCAGTAACGATCCCCAGCGACCTTTTAAACGGCCAAATGCACATTCTACCACCATTCTGCACTTGCTCAGCCTGTAGTTGAATAGCTCCTGACTCCTGTCAAGGCTGCCTGTGTATGGCTTCATGAGCCATGGCATTAAGGGGTAGGCTGGGTCCCCAAGAATAACTATTGGCATTTCAACATCCCCAACAGTTATTTTCTGGTCCGGGAAGTAAGTCCCTTGCTGCAGCCATTTAAACAGATTAGTGTTCCTGAAGACGCGAGGGTCATGAACCCTTCCCGGCCATCCCACGTTGATGTTAGTGAAACGTCCCTTGTGATCCACAAGTGCTTGCAGCACCATTGAAAAGTACCCCTTGCGGTTTATGTACTGGGTACCCTGGTGCTCCGGTGCCAAGATAGGGATATGGGTTCCATCTATCGCCCCACCACAGTTAGGGAATCCCATTGCAGCAAAGCCATCCACTATGACCTGCACATTTCCCAGAGTCACTACCTTTCGTAGCAGCAGCTCAGTGATTGCTTGGGCTACTTGGATCACAGCAGCCCCCACAGTAGATTTGCCCACTCCAAATTGATTCCCGACTGACCGGTAGCTGTCTGGCATTGCAAGCTTCCACAGGGCGATTGCCACTCGCTTCTCAACTGTGAGGGCTGCTCTCATCTTGGTATTCTGGCACTTCAGGGCAGGGGAAAGCAAGTCACAAAGTTCCATGAAAGTGCCCTTACACATGCGAAAGTTTCGCAGCCACTGGGAATCGTCCCACACCTGCAACACTATGCGGTCCCACCAGTCTGTGCTTGTTTCCCAGGTCCAGAATTGGCGTTCCAAGGCTAGAACCTGCCCCATTAACAACATGATCTCCAAAGCACCGGGGCCCGCGGTTTGAGAGAATTCTGTGTCCATGTCCATGTCCTCATCACTCTTGTCGCTGCGCTGCCATCGCCGCCTCCTCCTCTCCTCATTTTTCTGGTCCTGGCTCAGCATAAACTGCACGAGAACGCGCGAGGTGTTTACAATGTTCATGACTGCTGTCTTGAGCTGAGTGGGCTCCATGCTTGCCGTGGTATGGAGTCTGCAGTGTTCACCCAGAAAAAAAGGCGCGAAATGGTTGTCTGCCATTGCTTTCATGAAGGGAGGGGTGAGGCTGTACCCAGAACCACCTGCGACAATGTTTTTTGCCCCATCAGGCACTGGGATCTCAACCCAGAATTTCAATGGGCGGGGGAGACTGTGGGAACTATGGGATAGCTATGGGATAACTACCCACAGTGCAATGCTCCGGAAATCGACGCTAGCCCCGGTACATGGACGCACACCGCCGAATTAATGTGCTTAGTGTGGCCGCATACATTTGACTTTATACAATCTGTTTCCAACATTCGAATTATATAAATTCGGATTAATCCCGTAGTGTAGACATACCCTTAGAAACAAGTTTGAAGCTGGGTTTGGTAGTAGCTGCAGCCTAACAAAAAGGAAAGCATTATGGGAATCTGAAATAACACTTGTTTATGGAAAATTAATAGTTAAAGAAAGAAATCTCTGTCCCCTCCCCCAGTACAAAGGAGAAGAATAGAATAAATCCCTGAACATACCGCTGTCCAGGGAGAGCACTGGAGCTTATTACTTTCCTCTATGAGATTTATTAAAGTCACAAACTTCTTATCTTCATAGTCAAACCGGTCCCCAAAGACGATGGAGCAGATGACATTGGAGACAGAATGGTTGAGGAAGAGGGTGGGGTCAAAGGGCCGCCCTGGAGCAAAACAAAAGTAATAAGAGTCAGTTTTAATTCAGTGTCTTCATTGTCAGCATCAGAGTCATGGGCAGCATGGGCATGTTATGTATCTCCAACCACAGGGCAAGACTCAAGGTGGGGCTGACAGCAATATGCCCTGGGGAGGGTGGGTTAGGGCTGCCCCAATCCCCACTCTTACCTCTCACACGCTAAATTAAACACTTGCAACTTTTCTTCTTGGCAATCAGTTTTCACTCTATCTGCTCTGCTGCTCTCTGCCTGGCACACTCTGGTCTGACCAGGGGCCATCAGTGCCTCTCTGAGTGACACCTGCCTGTCTGACTTGGGGCCCATTTCACAGAAAGGATCCCAACCCTTTCACAACAGGATCCTGCTCAGAGGGCTCTGCCTGAGCCATTGCACGTGTTGTTGTAGCATCATCACTAACTCCCAGAGCGCAGCAATCTCCCCTTGGCACTGCAAGCCCTGGCCGTGCAGCATAAATATACTGTTGTTGTGCTAGGGAAGGAGTAAAGGCTCCCAGCACAACAGCAGGGGGGATGGGTCTGCTTTCTGCCTTCAGAGTGCGCTAAGCAGGCCTTCGGTGTGCACTAAGCAGGCCCCACAGCTCAGCTAACGCAGCTGGAGAGGCTGAATTTCCCACTGGCTCACGAGTGACATCTTAGCTTCCGTTTCAGGTTCTCCCTTCCTCATAAGCACAAGGAACACACGGGGCTGATCACTGAGAGCTGACCTGGGGCTGCAGCATCAGAGGGACCAGCACAACATTCCTGGGAATTATCGGCAAGAGTTCACTTCTCTGACCTGACACCACAGTGCTCATGGGGAACATCCAGAAGCAGCATTTTCTTCATGCACCAGACTCCTGCTCATGTCTCTCACCCGTCGATTTTCTTTGACTCATTCCGAACAGCAATATCTGTCCCTTGGCTCAGGGTGCACAAGTAGCAGCAGCAGCAGCACTAATGTGGTACCGGGGTGGGGAAGGGTCTCAGTGCATTCTCCTCTCCCACTCACAATTCACCAGATGGGCAGAGCCAACTTCAGTGTAGCCCTTAGTGTTGCATTAAATATTGCAAGGGGCAGGATGGTCTGTGGTTAAGGCAGTGGCCTGGGTCTCAGGAAATCTAGGAACAATTCCCAGCTCCACGGCAGACATCCCAGATGTGACCACAAGCAAGTCACTTCATCTCTCTGTCTCTCAGCTTTCTATTACTTAAATAAGGGAAACAATCCTGTAATTATTTGGGCTCCTCGGAGCTGGACTACACCAAAGCCCCAACGTACCAATAGTGCCCCAGGTGTACTTGATTCGGAGGCAAGCGCTTTAGGTCTTGTAGGCACTAGCCCTAATGGGGCTCAATAGCCACTCAGTCACACGGCTCAGGGAAAGGGAATGGGGTCAGGGCTGGCAACAAAGGGTACAGATACCCTAGGTACAGAGGCTTAAACAGTTACAGTTCCCAGTGAGGCCTAGTGGTTGCTGTTTCGCCCTGGGGCAGTCCAGGTGAGAGTCACAGTCCTTCAGGGCTTGTGCCTGGTGCACCCTCTCCAGCACAGTCTCTGTTCAAGCAAATAGGAGCTTTCAGGTTTCCAGGCCAAGCTCCATTAGTGTCTCTCATTGGGGTTCCTCTGCATGGCTCTCTGCCCAGCTGCTGCTGCTCCCCCATCGACTAGGGTTGCCAACTTTCTAATCACACAAAACTGAACACCCCTGCCCCGAGTCCGACCCCGTGCTGGCTCCAACCCCCAACTCTGTCGCTCACTCTTCCCCACCCTGGGTTGGAGTGTGGGAGGGGGGTGAGGGCTCTGGCTGGGATTGTGGGCTCTGGGCTTGGGCCGAGAGGTTTGAGATGCAGGGTGGGTGAGGGCTCTGGCTAGGGGTGTGGGCTCTGGGATGAGGGGTTTGGGGTACAGGAGGGGGCTCAGGGCTGGGGCAGGGATGTGGGAGGGGGTTCGGAGTGTGGGGTCCTGGCGGCACTTACCGTGGCTCCCAGGAAGCAGCCACCAGGTCCTTGTGGCCCCTAGGTGCATGTGTAGCCAGAGAGGCTCTGCACGCTGCCCTCACCCCTAGTGCCGGCTCCTACTTTTAATGGCTTTTAATGACTTTTAATGGATCCCTTTTCGACTGGGTGTTCCGGTTGAAAACCAGACGCCTGGCAACCCTACCAGTGACCTGCCCCCAACTGTAATGTCTGGCAGCTTGTTCCACATGGGACTCTGTCTACAGTTTCTGGAGGTTCCTCTCTGCATACAACCTCTCCACAGCTCCTTGCTTGCCATGTGGCTTCTGCTTTCCAACATAGTCTAGCTACTTCCTGGTTCAGGATCTCTCCCCGTACCTGACCAGGGGAAAGGGAAGTGTCAAGTGCAGTAGGGAGGTGGCCAATGGGACTTCTAGTTCCCTGCTTAGCAGACTCATCATACTGCCCTCCTCTCTGCGGAAGGATGCATCCTTACACATAGTGCTAGTCCATTTGGAAGTCTTGGTGCCAGTAGGGGGCTCTGTGCTCTTCCTGTGGCCTCAGATTCTCCTGTATCGCTGGGTCCTTTGTGTTTTGCTCACTCATTGGCTCACCTCAGCCCAGACTACAGAATTCCCTCCCCGGTACTGGTTCTACCATCTCTGCTATAGGTTCACCTCCCACTGTTGATGATTCTCTTTGTCGTCCATTTTGGTTCCTTCTGATAAGGCCACACCTGGCTATGCCATATGATGGTTTGCTGCTACTCAATGAGACACATGCTAGTGTTCGCCCCGGCCTGGTCCTCTCCGGTGCTCTGGGAGTCAACCTCTCAGCTGACTGTGGCTTTCTCAGTCATTGCCTCGGCCCTGCTGTGACAAGTTGATCATATGTTCAGCTGGGTAAGGACCAAAGTAGATTTTAGCCTGTTGTAATGTAGGACTGTTTCCATTGAGGGAGTGGATTGTGCACAAAATACCTCTGACGCCTGACTGACCACCCTGTACGAGGCCCCTGTATTTTTGCTGCAACTTAGCACTCAAACTCCTTTTCCTTCTGTGGACCCAAACCAGTTCACCCTCCTGGTACATCTGGGCAGTCCCCCTTAAATCTTAGGGCTCCTTCTCTCTAGGTGGCCCTGGTGAGGCTTTATTGCTTGGACAGCAGTACTGAGGAAGCCTGTCAAGTGCTAGGTACCCTGTGGGATTAGTATACTCATCTGTCATGGCTACCCTGTCCAGCAATTCTGCTAGGAAGGTGGTCACATGCCCAAACATATTATATGGTGTGTACCCCGGGGACGACTGCACATTAGTCCTGTAGGCCATCATGACCTAGGGAAGAAAACTGTCCCAGTTCTGTTGACTGGCATCTACAACATAGCTGCGAACATACAGTTCAGATGCTCCACCTGGCAGAGACCTGGGTGTGGCTGGTCATGCCTTCTGCTCAGAGCAGGAGTTGGTAGCCAGGATTAGGAGAGTAGGAGCCCAGGGTCAGACCCAGAAGTCAGGTGCCAGAGCCAAAGTCAAAAGTCAAGAATTGGAGCCAAAGATCAGAGCCAGGTTACTTGGAATGAGGCAAGGCAGGAGCAGGAGCTATCACAACCATGGGCAAATGCTTTGAGCAGCCGCCACACTGCTGCTGCAGCTGGGCTTAAGAGCTGGTCCGCTGTCTCTTCCCACCAGTCAGGTGGTGTAGCTAATCAGGTAGCCTATCACAGGCCAGCTGCCCTCGTTAGGTTGCCCAGAGACGGACTCTGCGGCAGCCCCTGATTCCTGACACCAACAGCCTGTCTGACTGTGGGTGGTAAGGTGTAGTACAGGTCTTATTTATCTGAAGGACGTCACACACCCCTTAGAATAAGCATGATTCAAAAATTTTGCCATTGGAATGCAAGGAGTGAGGTTAGCAACCATTTGCGCTTCTCGATCAGGCCGTGGATGAGCCTCTGCCCACTCAGAGAAGTAGCCTTCTCTCACAAGGGTGTACTGACTGACTCTCCCAGAATAACCATAGCTACCATTTCCAGAGGGTGGCTTGTCTGGGTGGTAACCATGGGTGCTCTGGGTGTAGGATGATCTGTCTTATGGGCCCTACAGGTATAACAAGACGTCCATGGTCCCTAAGCGACCTGCACCATCCAGGCCAGTAGCATCAACTTCAAACCCTTTGGCTAAGCTTCTCCATCCCCAAATGTCCCTGTAACAGGGTCAGCACCCGCCTCTCATGAGTGCCCCCTTTTCTCTGGCCAATATGCCTGCGATCACAATCTTTTTTCGGGGCAGCACCCTCCTCTCGCAGGTGGTCCCCTTTGCTTGGTTGGTTGGTTGGTTGGGTGTGAGCTTGCTTTTGGCTTTTGTTCTTATCTCAGTGGCACCTGCCTCTCACAACCACCCTCCTTGCAAGCACTGTCCAGGCTCAGTCTCCTGGACAGAGCATCAACATTCGTGTACTGTTAGCCTGGATGGTGTCTTATCTGGTATTGGAACTGAGCCAGCTGTTCCAGCCACCAGTGCAATTGTCCTTGGGCATCATGGAAATTATAAAGCCCTTGGAATCCTTTCCACAGCAGGAAGTGGCAAACATATTTTGTGAAGGTCACCACTGCCAGCAACTCTGCATTAGCCACGGAATAGGTCTGCTCTGCTTTGTTCAGCATCCTGCTGACATATGCAACTACTCTTTCTTTGTCTCCATATGGTTGAGTCAAGACAGCACCAATACCAGCTTCACTGGCATCTGTATCTAGAATGGATGGTGCTGGGGATCTCAGTAGGCCCGTATTGTTACAGACATGAGCCTCCACTTTAGTTCCAGAAAGGCATCTTGGCAGGGCTAGTCCACTCAAACATCCACCTCGTCTCTGCCAGCTTGAGCAGTGGCTGTGCAATTGTGGCAAAACAAATAATGACTCTCCAGTAGTATGAAATCAGGCCAATGAAACGCTGCTCTTCAGTGACAGCACTCGGCACTGACCAGGACTGGATGGCTTCACCATCAACATCCCTTGAGATCATATGCCCCAGGTAATTTACTTTGTCACAGAAAAAAATTGCATTTTGCTGAATTCACCTTTAAGTTGGCTTGGAGTAGCCACTCCAGCACAGCTCCCAAGTTCTGCGGGTGCTGCTCAAATGACCTCTCAGTGATGATGCCATCAAAATACACCAGGCAAGATGTTTCCTGCATGTCTGCCAGGATGGCACCCATATAGTCCCCTGCTTAGCAGATCCATCACACTTCCTTCCTCCACTTTTTATTTTTCATGTCTATTTCAAATGTATGCTGCTTGCAGTACAGAACAGTCCTTCCTATCTGTTTGTATAGCATACACACAATAAAGCCCCAATCTTGGGATCTGTACTCACTACTGGAATATAAATAGTAATAATTAGTGGGTCACGTATAAAGCACTGTCCATTTACACAGTGGTTTCCAATCATTCCTGTGGGAGCCCATCATTATAGAATGTAGGTGCCAAATTTGTATCAGACGTGTAGCAGAGATGAAAATGAGAATAAGCAACTCTAGGCCTGGGTGTCTCATTAACGCAGCAGACTGAAGATAAATGGATCCACTCTTACCTGGTTCACTGTCTTAGCTTCTGCCAACTCTAGACAAACATTTTCCATTTGCTCACTGGCCATAGATCAGGGGTAGGGAACAACAGCCAGAAAAAGTCATCTTTAGACCTTTGCCCACATACTTTTATATTATATTAACACAGTTATTTATATGTGCAGCTAAAGGCTTTAGTTAGAAGATGTTTGAACCAAACAGTTAATATCATGAAAAGCAGAAAGACTTTAACTGACTCTTCAGTTCTAATTTCCAACAGACATAAAGTTGGTCCTCACCGTGAGTGTTTTTGAGTCTTTCCACCAGGAAATGGGCTTCCTCCAGGATTCGCTCTTCAGTGCTCTTCTTCCCCATCCCAAAATCCCTCAAAGTGGTGAGGGTAAATCGGCGTAGCTCCTTCCACGGCACCGCACTGGCCATAGAAATACCTGAAAAAGGGAAGAGAAAGGGAAAGAAAGGAAGGAGGGGCCAGACTTTCAAACCCACCCAAACATTGTTTATTCAAAGTTTCATAGGAACATAAGATTGGAAGGGACCTTCCGGGTCACTGAGTCCAGTCCCCTGCTATAGCAGTCAACCCTGTCATATAATCCTGTTCATAATCTTTTGAGTTTATGACCTTGAACTCAAATTTTATTTGTATCTGTGTTCTGCTTGGGAGACTGTGTTACACAGTCATCACAGCGTACTTTATCTGTTTGATATGTTTATTTACCACAATATCCTACACATTAAACTCATTGCAGTTTCAGAGCAATTATGAGGAAGAAAAATAATTCAATTCATTACTGTAACAAGGTGCAGCTGGGCCCCTCTAGCTTCTGCTCCTGCTGGGCCCACAAACCAGCTAGAGACCTCTGTGTTGGTGTAATCACAGGTGCTCTTTATTTACAGTTTACTTTCCCACCACCTTGTAGCTACAAACAGCTTCAGTCTTGCAGACAGCAGCGATGAGTTCCCACTCCCTCTATTCTCTGGCTCCTCCCCTTTCCTTCTCCCCTTGGCTTCCTTCCTGCCAGCCTTTATGTCGCCCCTAGCTAATGAGGCCAGCTAGGCCTGGGCTTACTCAGTCAGTTCCAATTCCCCTTTCTTGATTGGAGTTTCTTAGCCAGCACCCTGTCACAATTAACATGTCCAATACCTGTAGTTTGTTCTCTAACAGAGCGTGGCCCATCACAGTAATGAGAATTCTTCCAGTCACAGTAATTAGAGCAAAGTATATGTACTGGCACAAACTACAAATTAGAAGTAAACTGGGAAACACATTAGTTTGCCAAATTTTAACCATTTGGGCTAAATTTTTTCCGTGTCCCTCATGTTGAACGTTTTTTGAATATTTCAGCCAAAGTATTCAGCCATTTCCATGAACAAGGTTAGGGGAAAATATGTTGTTCCGCCCATGTTAAAAAATGCTGGGACCTTTTCTTTGAGAAACTCTAGCACTCCCATTTGTCAGAGCTGGGATTTGAAATTTGGCTAGGGGCTGGCCTATGTGTCAATGTGTGACTTTGCCATCCCCATGAAAATCTACCCAAATGTCACTAAGTTATAAGCCCTTGAAATATCGCATTTCACATATTGTCAGTGGAGACTTAGAGTTTAGTGACTAAAGTCTCCAAAGATATTGTCATCACTGGACATACACCAGCACCACTCAGCTCCTAATGCTGGGCCACATATAAAGATGACAACCTACTACTGTTATCGGTTACTCCATTAGCTCAAGTGGCAAAGGTCTTTGCAGTGGATCTAAAGGTTCCAGCCCTGCTGGTGACCCATGTAGGTGTCAATATGATGCCACATGATGGAATTTCTGGTTTTTCAGTTTGCTATTTTAAAAACCTAGGGAATTACACACCAAAAACTATGTTAAAAGAACATTAAGGTTTGCACATATTCAGTAGAGACCTTAGGGTTTAGTGCAGGGGAGGTCAAACTAGGGCCTGCAGGCCAGATCCGGCCTGTCAAGGCTTTCAATCTGGCCTGTGGGATTGCCAACCCTGTGGCACAGCAGGGCTAAGGCAGGCTCCCTGCCTGCCCAGGCCCCACGCTGCTCCCGGAAGTGGCCGGCACCATGTCCCGGCAGCCCCTGAGAGAGGGGGTGGCAGAGGGCTCCATGTGCTGCCCTCACCTGCAGGCACCGCCCCCTGCAGCTCCCATTGGCTGGGAATGGGGAACTGTGGCCAATGGGAGCTTTGGGGGTGGTACCCATAGGCGAGGGCAGTGTGCGGCAAAGCCGCCTGCCCCACCCCACCCCCAGGAGCCACTGCCGGACATGCTGGCCACTTCTGGGAGCGGGGCGGGGCCAAGGCAGGCAGGGAGACTACCTTAGCCCCGCTGCATGCTGCTGCCACCCCGGAGCCACTCAAGGTAAGCTGTGCCGGGCTACAGCCCACACCCCAAACCTCTCCTGCACCCCTCACCCCAACCCCCCGCCCTGAGCCCTCTAACCCTCTACCTTGAGCCCCCTCCCACTCTCTGCACCCTCTCCTGCACCCCAACCCTCTGCCCCAGCCCTACATTCATGGCCCTGCATACAATTTCCCCACCCAGATGTGGCCCTCGGACCAAAAAGTTTGTCCACTCCTGGTTTAGTGGCTAAAATAACATAACATTCTGTCTTCTCAGCTCCTAGTGTTGACCATTCTATGCATGCACCATGTTCACAGAGCACCTAAGCATGCTCTATTCCAGGACTAGAGGGGAAAGCCAGACTGTCCCTCTAATTGCAGCTGGGAGTGGGGCGGGGGTAAAGGAGACTGGAACTAAGAGCCAGCGAAGGGAGAGGAGCCTGGGTCTGATTGGGCCAGGAGACTGGGACAGGGAGCTGGGAGGAGTGACTGGGACTGGGAAATGGCCACGAAAACAGGAGGGATTGGGACCCAGTTGGCAGGGATGGAAGGAGAACTCACTCAGATCAGATGAGGAACTGGGGGATGAGCAGGTGCTGTGCAAGGAAACTGGGACCATGAATCAGTGTGAGGGGGAAAAGGGGAGATGGGCAACCTATCTGAGAAGGAGGCAGGGTGCAGGGGGAGAACTGGGACTGGCTTGGCAAAGAAACTGGGACAAGAGCCAGCAAAGGGGGAGACTAGGAGAAGGAACCTGGATGGATGGGAATGACGAGAAGCCAGAGGGGAAAATTGGGACTGACTGGGCAAGGAGATGGGCTCTAGGGGTAGGGAGAAAGAGACAGAGTTAGAATGAGGGCAGGGAGGAGACTGGGCCTTGGACAGGGAGCCCAGAGGGGAGAAATAGGATTATCTGGGCAAGGAGACTGGGGCTGGGATGAGAAATCTGAGTAAGGAAGGCAAGGAGAATGGGACTGGGAAGAGGAGCCAGGGGTGGGACAAGAAAGGACTGGGGCAGGGATATAGATTGGAGGGGACAGGGCAAAAGTGGTCAAGCTTGGGAGGAACAAGCAGAAGGGTCTGTAACTACTAGAGAACACTCCCCTTAGAGACTGGAACGGAACCCGACATTCCTGAGACTCACCGCTTGTCTGCTGTCAACAAATATCTGTGAAACCTACTGGCAAAGTCTATATCTCATCTCTATCTACCACTGTTCCATACAGAAAAGGACAACCTACTATTGCTATCAGTTACTCCATTAGTTCAAGTGGCAGAGGTCTGTGCCAGGGATCTAACGATTCCAACCTTGGTGACGAACCATGCGGGTGTCAATATGAGGCCAGATGATGGAATTTTTGCTTTTTTAAAATGCTAGGAAATTACACACACAAAAATATTTTAAAACAACATTAACATTGCAAAGACAAGCACTCAAAGGTTAGGAAATGCCAGAATTAAGATTGTGGGGGCAACCCTATCTTGTGCCTTTATGATGCAGTCATTAATTCTATGAGCCACACATTATTTTTTCTACAGGGTGCCCAGCCTCATTCAGTGCAGAGGATGAACCTGATTTGTCAATGAATCGGAGTACTGTAGTGAAGGAGGCTGTTGTCTCTGCAACCTGGCCTTATTTGTTGCAGAACCTGGGAGAAGTGCCGTGAATGAGGAAGAGAACTGCAGGAAGAGAAAGGATGGTCTCATGAACTTGCAGTAGAATGCTGCCCCGGAGAACTGGATTCTACCCTTCTACCAGCCACTGCATTCCTATGTGATGCAACTAGACAAATCCCTTCAACCAAATTTTTTTCAGGTAGTCACTATCCTTGTGTTCTTCATTTTCTGGGTGCCCAACTTGAGCCCCTGGAGTGCTGAGCACCCCCACAGCAACTCAAGTCAATGGGAGCTGTGCTTTGAACATACATAAATCTGAGTCCTCTGAAAAAATCTGTTCCTGGGCATCTCAAACGGGAGACCCAAAATTAGTGGTTTTACCGTAATCTTTCTGCCTCAGTTCCCAAGCTGTAAAATTGGGATGATAATACCCCCTCACCTCCCAGCGGTGCTGTGAAGATAAATTAATAAATATTTGTGAATCGCTCAGGTGATGAACTGGATAAAAAAAGCCCATGAGGAAGTTAATAATTCTGCCACAACACAGCAGATTTAAAGTCACACAGGTCGCCTTAATTCTGCATTTCCTTACGTTCGAGGACTTGACTTTGCAGGCTGCTTTCTTTTAATATAGTTTTTAATGTGTAATAAAGTAACTACACGAGCGGGTAACTGTAATGCATGAATGAAACAAACCACTTTCCGAAAGAGGCCATCTTGGTGTTCCCCCAGTTATTGTTCCCTCACTGCTAAAGAATCTCAAAAAACTGAGAGCTCCAAGTTGTACCCCAGTGGACTAGTTTGCCTTCGTTATATTCTGCTTTGCATTATATTCAGCAGTAATGCAAGAAACCTGCAGGCCTGTATCCTGTACGATATCAGCTTCAGCAAGTGAATATAAAGCTTGAGGCCTATGAATTTTGAACAGATAAACGGCCCAACAGAAAACCCGAAGTATTTGGGGAGTTGAAAATAGAGTTTAAAGGGAAGTTCTGACCACAGGTAAATAATTCAACCACAGAAGTGTCCTGGCAATGAACTGACGTACATAACAGGTACACGAGATACATCTAAGAGCCTGCTTGCTTGCCTATATATCTTTTCTTATACATTTCTCATTTTCTTATGGGTTTGATTATTTGTTTTATTATAACAGGTTTATATTAGAGTATATTTTGGCTGTAACACAAGGGGCCTGCAGGCCACACCCTGTATGTTGAGGTAAGGCAAAGTTAGCATACATATGTTTGGGACCTTTACCTAGATAGATGGTGATGAGCTAAAGCATAAGGTCCATGTAGGGCTGTGACCTTTAACATAGAGGATGCATTAAAGCAGGTTGGCACAGGGGCTTTCCTATGTTCAGACCCTTTTAAACTTAGCAGGTACACCACAACTTGGAACTTGGAAAGAACCAAAATAACCAGTTAGGACAAAAATAACAAATGTGATACCTAACAACAAAAGGCTATGGTAATGAATGGACGTATATGATAATAAGTTGAGATCATTGATGTACCAATCTATAGGAAAAAGACACTCCAACATTAGTAAGGTGAGGAAATACAAATAAGGAAAAGGGAAGAAATCCCCTACTGAATATGCATCAAACATAGCAACATCAGCGTAACATACTATAAAAGTGGCATCCCAACCTAGGGCAGTAGGAGAGAGAGATGTAGTCCTTGGGAGGTGCCAGAATGATGGTCACTGGTGATGATGAGGGAGGTGACGGTGATGAGGAAGATGATGGCTAGCATTTCAGGTTATTCTACAAGGGATGGTGTGAGTATATGGATGTGCAGATGTACATTCCATAGTATCTCTATCTACCTTACTGAGTTGGGGTGTTTGTGACAGGACTAAATGTATTAATAAATGATGTTTGTAAATATAAAAGAGTTCCTATAGTGTGAGTGTTGCAACTGTGCACATCAGGGTTCCCAACTGTATAATCTGGAGGATGGTGTGGATTGCACGCTCAGCAAGTATGCCGATGACACTAAACTGGAAGGAGTGGTAGATACGCTGGAGGGTAGGGACAGAATACAGAGGGACCTAGACAAATTAGAGGATTGGGCCAAAAGAAACCTGATGAGGTTCAACAAGGACAAGTGCAGAGTTCTGCACTTAGGACGGAAGAATCCCATGCACTGCATCAGACTAGGGACCGAATGGCTAGGCAGCAGTTCTGCAGAAAAGGACCTAGGGGTTACAGTGGATGAGAAACTGGATATGAGTCAGCAGTGTGCCCTTGGTGCCAAGAAGACTAACGACATTTTGGGCTGTATAAGTAGGGGCATTGCCAGCAGATTGAGGGACGTGATCATTCCCCTCTATTCGACATTGGTGAGGTCTCATCTGGAGTACTGTGTCCAGTTTTGGGCCCCACACTACAAGAAGGATGTGGAAAAATTGGAAAGAGTCCAGCGGAGGGCAACAAAAATGATTAGGGGGCTGGAGCACATGACTTATGAGGAGAAGCTGAGGGAACTGGGATTGTTTAGTCTGCAGAACAGAAGAATGAGCGGGGATTTGATAGCTGCTTTCAGCTACCTGATAGGTGCTAATGAAGGCTTAGGAATAGTGGCAGCGTGATGGATGGGAATAAAGGAGGGGGGGGTTAACATTACCGTATCCGAGGGAGAAGCCAAACTCGAACAGTTTAACGGGACTAAATCGGGTGGACCGGATGATCTTCATCCAAGAATATTAAAGGAACTGGCGCGAGAAATTGCAAGCCCGTTAGTGATAATTTTTAATGAATCTGTAAACTCGGGGGTGGTACCGTTTGACTGGAGAATAGCTAATGTGGTTCCTATTTTCAAGAAGGGGAAAAAAAGTGACCCGGGTAACTACAGGCCTGTTAGTTTAACATCTGTAATATGCAAGGTCTTGGAAAAAATTTTGAAGGAGAAAGTAGTTAAGTACCTTGAGGTCAATGCCAATTGGGACAAATTACAATACGGTTTTACGAAAGGTAGATCATGCCAAACCAACCTGATCTCCTTCTTTGAGAAAGTAACAGATTTTTTAGATAAAGGAAATGCGGTGGATCTAATATACCTCAATTTCAGTAAAGCGTTTGATACGGTACTGCATGAGGAATTATTGGTTAAATTGGAAAAGATGGGGATTGATATGAAAATCCAGAGGTGGATAAAGAACTGGTTAAAGGGGAGACTGCAGCAGGTCGTACTGAAAGGTGAACTGTCAGGTTGGAGGGAGGTTACCAGTGGAGTTCCTCAAGGTTCGGTTTTGGGTCCGATTTTATTTAATCTATTTATTACTGACCTCGGAACCAAATGTAGGAGTGGGCTGATAAAGTTTGCGGATGACACAAAGTTGGGAGGTATTGCCAATTCGGAGAAGGATCGGGATATCCTGCAGGGAGATTTGGATGACCTTATAAACTGGAGTAATAGTAATAGGATGAAATTTAATAGTGAGAAGTGTAAGGTTATTCATTTAGGGATGACTAACAAGAATTTTAGTTATAAGCTGGGGACGTATCAGTTGGAAGTAACGGAAGAGGAGAAGGACCTCGGAGTCCTGCTTGATCGCAGGATGACTATGAGTCGGCAATGTGACATGGCCGTGAAAAAAGCTAATGCGGTCTTGGGATGCATTAGGCGAGGTATTTCTAGTGGGGATAAGGAGGTGCTGGTTCCGTTATACAAGGCACTGGTGAGACCTCATTTGGAGTACTGTGTGCAGTTCTGGTCTCCCATGTTTAAAAAGGATGAATTCAAACTGGAACGGGTACAGAGAAGGGCCACTAGGATGATCCGAGGAATGGAAAATCTGTCGTATGAAAGGAGACTCGAGGAGCTCGGTTTGTTTACCTTAACCAAAAGAAGGCTGAGGGGGGATATGATTGCTCTCTTTAAATATATCAGAGGGATAAATACCAGGGAAGGAGAGGAATTATTTCAGCTCAGTACTAATGTGGACATGAGAACAAATGGATATAAACTGGCCGTCGGGAAGTTTAGGCTTGAAATTAGACGAAGGTTTCTAACCATCGGAGGGGTGAAGTTTTGGAACAGCCTTCCAAGGGAAACAGTGGGGGCGAAAGACCTCTCTGGCTTTAAGATTAAGCTTGATAAGTTTATGGAGGGGATGGTTTGATGGGATAAAATGATTTTAGTCAATAGGTCAATAACATGCCATCGCTGGTAATTAGTAACAATGGTCAACGATGGGATATTAAAAGTTACTAGAGAACTTTTTCCGGAGGGTCTGGCTAGAGAATCTTGCCTGTATGCTTGGGGTTCAGCTGATCGCCATATTTGGGGTCGGGAAGGAATTTTCCTTCAGGGTAGATTGGCAGAGGCCCTGGAGATTTTTCGCCTTCCTCCGCAGCATGGGGCATAGGTCGCTTGCTGGAGGATTCTCTGCGACTTGAAGTCTTTAAATCATGATTTGGGGACTTCAACAGCTGAGTCAAGGGAGAGAATTATTCCAGGAGTGGGTGGGTCAGCTTTTGTGGCCCGCATCATGTGGGAGGTCAGACTAGATGATCATAATGATCCCTTCTGACCTTAAAGTCTATGAGTCTAACTACCTGAAAGGAGGTTCCAAAGAGGATGGATTAGACTGTTCTTAGTGGTACCAGATGACAGAACAAGAAGTAATGGTCTCAAGTTGCAGTGAGGGAGGTTTAGGTTGGATAATATGAAAAACTTTTTCACTAGGAGGGTGGTGAAGCACTGGAATGGGTTATCTAGGGAGGTGGTGGAATCTCCTTCCTTAGAGGTTTTTAAGGTCAGGCTTGACAAAGCCCTGGCTGGGATGATTTAGTTGGGGATTGGTCCTGCTTTGAGCATTGGGTTGGACTAGATGACCTCCTGAGGTTCCTTCCAACCCTGATATTCTATGATTCTATGATTTTAATAATTTTACTAATTCTGGGCCTGATCTTGGGGGCAAGAACCTGGCAACCCTCAAAGTGATAACTGGGAATTCTTAAGTAATCTATATAACTAATACATAATCTAAAGCTCAGGCAACAAAGTGAAACAATAATAAAAATAATCCTCCACCCCTCCTGGGACATACCTAGTCTAGTGAGGACAGGCAGTGGCATGGCTACAATGGCACAAGTGGTGCAGTTGCCAATGCCCAGAAGTTTATTGGGGCTCAACCAGATGGAGCAGTGCTCCAGCACATCACCTGGAGCATGGGGTCGGACGGAGGAGCAGCCGGACCAGCTCTGAGTGGCACTGCAACTGAGCACTCAGGTTTGGACTGGCTGCCCTTTGTCATGACAGAGGAGTAGCCAGCCGAAACCTGAGTGGTGATGCAACCCTGTGCGCCAAGTCACAATCCCATTCATCACTCCAGTTGGACTCAGGCCATGTGAGTGTGGGGTGGGAGATGGGCACCACTGGGCAGCCAGGATTGGGCGGAGCAGCCCTAGCCTGGGATGGCAGTGGAGCGCTGAACTGCGGGGGCACCAGTGAGTGGCCAGGAAGGTCTCAGGGGCAGTAGGTGAAGGGCTGGAGGGCCAGTTGTTGAGGTGTTATAGGGTGAGTGGGAAGCATCAGTGATCTACAGGGTGAGGGATTGAGGGCAAGTGAGGTGAGATGTGAGAGGTGTGGGGGGAAATAGTGGATTTTGGGGGTGATGAGGTGAGTTGTAGGCTGGGATGTTGTGGGGGAGGGAGGAAGGTTGGGGGCTATGGCCTGTGATTTGAAAAAGGGGCCACCTAATCTATTCATGGACAAGGGCCCTCTGGGCCTTGTTACACCACTGAGCAGGGGAAAAAGAGGATAGGAATTCATGACCTTCTTGACCTCTCCAGCTCTGGTCTCCTGGCTGTATTCTGGCCCTTCTATTATGCGATGGCCTAGTCACTGCCTCTCACTCACCTGTAGTGAGATGTTACCACCATTCCCCTTGTGTCGTCTCAGTTCTGTTCCCCACATACAGAGAACATCAGCTCTATATGCTGATGTTACTGGAAATTTACCTCTTTTGTCAGGCAACCTTTCAAATACTGGCATACGTCCTCTGTCACTGAACTCGTCCCCTTGATCAATCAGCGCTTCCTTCACAACTTCATGTCCATACAGCACCACAACCCGCTCTGAGCCCAAATATATTGTGAAAATCGGGCCGTACTTTGCACTGAGCTGTCAAAATCAACACACAAAACCAGCACGTTTTAACATAAATCCACTTAATTAAGAATAAGAATGTGATCAGATCAAATTACAAATTAATAAAAAAGCTCATATGCGGCTAAGATAATACTAGTCAGAGTTTACTATTCTGACTTGGAAATTGCCTGACTTTTGCTTCAGTTTCTAATCTTAATGTTCTGTTAACACTGTGTTTATCCTAGAGAGATAGAGTGAGTGTGAAAGAAGAATCATTCTATCTGTGTTATATAATTATCTCATCCTGCTAGCAGTTGGAATTAATGCAGGTCCTTTCATTTGTGAGCTCTAGCAATTTGCATTATTTAACTAATGACAATTCAGTTCTACTCTGAAAAATGACTGTGTACAAATGACACTTCTAATGCCACAGAACTCCTGCCTCCATTTATTCATAGCAACATCTGCTGACTTTATAATGACAAGACAGTTTTTCCTTATTCCTGTCAGCCCTGCAGAGCCAGAGAGAGAGTGGAGTAAAATTCTGTTTCCCCTTTTACATTACCAATAGACTTACTGCCTAATTTCCAATCCATTACACCTGTGCAAATCAACCACAATGGGGTTACATTTCTGTAACTCTTTACGGTAGGATTCAATGAGAATGAGGTTGAACAGATGTAACTGGGGGCAGAGTTTCTCCTGTTTAACTTTTATTATTTGCGATGGTGAGCAAGAAGGAAAGAAACCAACTTGGCAGTCAGATCCCAGGCTGTGGATTGCCATTCGCATGTGAGATGATGGTATTTGAGATGACAATTATAGTGAAACAATAGCATGGGCAGAACAAAGCCATTTTTTCATAGCTGACCTGCAGTTGACACCTTACCATCCCCTTCTGAAGCAGGCAAATATCATTACAGCAATTTTACAGATGGGGAAATTGAGCGCTTAGGTGACTTACTTGGATGCACCCATGGGCTACATCTGCACTTGGGGCTACGGGTTTGATTCCCAACTCGAGCAGACCTACTCATGCCAGCTCTCATTGGGCTAGCCCACTAAGAACAGTGGCATAGCCACAGTAGCAGAGAGCGTGGCATGGGCTAGCTGCCCCGAGTACATACCCCAGGGGTACAAGTAGGTTTATGCTTAGAGTGGCTAGCCCACGCTTCTGCAGCTATTACTATTTTTAGCACATTAGCTTGATGGCATAAGTCTGCCCATGTGAGCTGGGAATCAGACCCCAAGCTCCAAGTGTAGATGTAGCCAGAGTCTGTTGCAGAGGTAGGAATAAAAACCAGGTCTGACTGCCATTTCTCGACAGAACCCACTAGACCACTCCCCCCACAGTGTGATTGTCTATACAGCTTGCAGTGAAGCTGGGCAGGTATATTCTGGATTACCTGTGACTGAGACACCTATACTAAAAGGCATACGTTAACATGAACAGTTTATATCTAGCATTCAAGATTGATTTTTTTTTGCAGGGGTGGGGGAGGAATTAAGACTGAACTATGAGGAGTTGAGTGACATGGGATTGTCACTGTGTAAATGCCAGACATTTCACAGAGTTCTGCTTGAGCTACGCTCTGCTTAACCCCACCTACAACCAAACAATAGATGAGAAACAAATACTTTTACCTCACGCATTGATTGGGGCAAGTTCTTCTTATACAGCTGCAGTGCATTTCCTATGATGGGAAAAGCAACAGGGCCAGGTGGCAGATTCCCACTTCCAGACATCTTTTTCCATGCTGAAAGGAAAAGAAGGCAAGAGATGCACACTGCCAGGAAAATAGTTGTTGCTCCCAGAGGCTCCATTACAGAGTGTAGCAATTATTCTGGGTTCTAGCAGGGAGTTTACTGGTATTTCAGAATCCACACTTTATATATTGTGCGGTGGAACAGAGTGTGCAAGCCAATATTGTGCGGTGGAAGAGAGCATGCAGAGCATGCAAGCCTATAGCCTCTCTCAGTTCCGCTTGATTAACTAGATTAGTCATTGTCCAGCAAAAGTGACCTAATATCAAACTAGGAATGATCTCCCTTGAACCTTTATTTGTATATCATGTGTGTTTGCCCCTCCAGCCTTTGTTCCCCATGTATTTGTCCAGAGAGGATAAAAGTTAATCATAAAGGGAATCTCTCTAAAGCGGTCCAGACTTCCGTGGACTTCTCCAGTTTTGATAAATATTGCATGGAGGCATGCTGTTAGCTGAAATATTACATACTTATACTGACAAAAAACTTGGTTAACACATAGTTAAGGGTGTCCCAAAGTATATTGTTGTAGGCTATGTAATATGTAGCATGTATATTTTAGAAGTTGGAACATGTGAAAAGATACCAACTTGTCTTGCAAGTAAAGAGAACAGCCAGGTGAAAAGCTGAGCTAGCAACCTGATCTGGTGACCACCCACATCAGCAGTTTGATCAGGAAAAAAACAGAGTTAGCAAACTAATCATAGTGTTAGGCAAGAAAGTGGTTACAAATATATAATGAATAGCTTTGTAACAATGTATGTAAGGCACGCACCTGAAAATGGGGGTGCACTTGCATTTAACCCTCTGCTATGCCCTATTTCCTGGACTGATCACTCACTGAAACAGCAAATAAATGGCATACTTTCTTCAGCTCAAGAGTCGGTCTATGAACCTGTGCGGGCTGGATAGTGGGGAAAAGAACTGGAGAACAATTATGTCCTTCTAGAACACTGAGTTCAGGGAAACTTAAACTTCTCAAAAACCAGGCACTGAAGGGTTAAGGTATTTTAAATGCAAATTTGTGAAAACCAGGCAATTTAGACTTAAGGTATCACCCACACAATGGTAACTGCCTCCCTGGGGCTGGGAATCATCTGTATTCACTCCAGCTGCATTCACTGAGGTGGGGCTAACTGTATGGAATGGTGGAAGAGTTAGTTGGAGCAGCTGGCCAGAGCTGTGATTGTGATATGAAGTGAATGGAGGGGGGCGTGCAAGCCCCACATGGGTGTGATCAAAGCAAAGCAGTGCATGTGTACCCTGAGAGAGGCAGTATGCCTCATGTTAGCACTGGCTTGTGTAGACCGTGGCCATGTCTCCACTACAAAGTTTTGCCAATGTGAGTTACATTGGTGTACAGCTGCGGGAGTTAGTACGTTGATTATGCGTGTGCATACTGGGCTTCCTGTGTCAGCACCGTGAGTACTAGCCAAGAGTGCTTGTGCCAATGCACAGGGTGATGAGCTATATGGAGGTCTCCCACTAAGCAACCTGCCACTGTTCAGCGCACTGTTGTTTGGGTAGTTTTGGCAATGCATGGTGGGGCATAAACAAGTCATATACAGATGACTGGGCGCAAGGCGATAACGTCCCATAATGCAGTGATCTCCATCCCGTAATATCATCCTTATCCCTATAATTTTCATGCCTAGTTTCAATTTCCCACAAACCCCATGTGGGACTGGTTGCTGTCCGCCATCGCTGACAGAAGCATGGAGCCTACACAGTTCTGCACGATTGTCATGAGCGTTGCAAGCACAGGACACACAATCCTCCGGTATTTGAAGAGCTGCGTGAAGTACTATGGGGAACATGACGATTTTCAGGGAGTCAGTTTGCGGTGAGACATAGGGAGAACTAATTCACGATGATTGTTGCTGTTCATGGAGCAGCTGCAGACGGTGGTGCACCACTTTTGGGCCCAAGCAGCGAACACTAGCTGGTGGGATTGCATGGCAATGCAGGTTTGGGATGACAAGCAGTGGCTGCAGAGCTTTCGGATGTGCAAGGCCACATTCCTGGATCTGTATGTCGAGCTCGCCCCAGCAATCCAACACAGGGACACCAAACTGAGAGCCTTACACAGTGGAGAAGCGAGTGGTAAGCACGCTGTCGAAACTTGCAACACTGAATTGCTACCAGTCACTGGGAAGTCATTTTGGAGTGGGAAAATACACTGTGGGGGCAGTTGTCATGCAAGAGTGCAGGACCATTAATTGTGTCCTGCTATGCAGGACTGTGATTCTCACCAATGTGCAGGACATAGTGGATGGCTTTGCAGCTATTGAACTGCAGTGGAGCAATAGACAGCACACATATCCCTATTTTGGCCCCAGAGCACCTTGCCACAGAGTGCATCAACAGAAAGGGCTACTTTTCCATGGTTATGCAAGTGCTGGTGGATCACTGGGGATGCTTCATTGACATCTGTGTTGGCTAGTCAGGGAAGATGAGTGATGCTCACATCTTTAAGAACACAGGACTATTCAGAAAGCTACAAGCAGGGACATTCTGTCCTGACCAGCTGATTACCATTGACAATGTTGAAATGGCAATAATGATCCTGGGGGATCCAGTCTACCTCTTACTCCCCTGGTTCCATGAGAGCCTCAACAGGCTCAGCAGCTGCAGAATGACAGCTGAATGTGTGTTTGGTAGATTGAAAGGGCGCTGGTGTTGTTTACTTATCGGGTTGGATCTCAGCACAAAAAATATCCCAATGGTTATAGCTGCCTGTTGTGTCCTGCATAACATCTCTGAAGCAAAGGGGGAGAACTTGCCTCGGGGTGAAGGTGGAGCAGCTGTTTGCTGAGTTTGAACAGCCGGACACAAGAACTATCAGACGAGCTCAATGCAGAGTTACACAGCTTAGGGAGGCTTTGAAAGGGCACTTTAGCAGCAAACCAGAGTAAAGTGCTGTGGTGCACTGTGCTCAACCTGGCACTGCAGTTTGGGGGCCAGTTAGGAAGTTTGTGGTGCTTGCTGCACATCTGTGCCTACATCACTGCCAGTGCAGCTAACAATGTTGGGATACTTGCTGTACATTTTGCTACACCGTTTGCCACTGGTCTTATCAGTTGTGAATGTACAAGACCACTACTTTCACTGCCAGCAGGCATTATAAGCCATGAGTTGTAAACTAAAAAAGATGCATCACTTTCAAAATTAAAGAGTTTTAGTCAGTTACAAAAAAAAGCACCTAATGAACAATCTGAAGAACTTAAAAGTAAATACATTTTAATTAAAAAAAAAATTAGGAACCTTAATAAATAAACAAGAGAAAGGAACATCCATGTCCATTGTAGCTACACATAACATCATCCGTAGCTCTCTCCGGTCAGTGTATGTGAAGCTGTGGCTGTCCATGCTTTCCCCTGGGGTGGAGTGGTGAGGGGTAGGCATGTGGGCCCTGAGGCCATGTGGAATGCTTGAGGGGTGGATTTAGGGAGGTGCTGTGCTGCAGTTCTCCACTGACTGCAATGGGAATCAATTCTGGGATTGTTGGACCTGGCAGTCCACAAGAGTCTGACGCATCTGTGTTTGCTGCCGGAGAAGTCCCATTATGTCCTGGTGCATCTCCCTCTTCTTTTCCTGGTGGTCCTTTCTCCTCTCCATGCATTCCTTCTCTAGGCTTCCTGCAACGTTCATCCTCCATGCCCTCTATTCAAGGTGTGATACAGCGCTGGCTTGCAGGATCTCACAGAACATCTTCTCCCACTTCCTCTTTTTTCTCCTCATCTGGATTGGTCATTCCATGGGTGTGGAGGGGGAAGTCCTCAAGGCCACAATGGCCCCAGCTGCAGATAAAACACAGATGTACAATTGCCAGTATAGTAGGAAGGGAAAGCAAAACTTAAGATTCAGAGTTCCCCCCTTCCCTTATTCCCTGAAAGCATTAAACAAGACACACTAGTTGGCACTTTTCCTTTGGAGTGTTTGACCGCAGTGCCACTCACAGCACCATCCATGGGGAGTATGGCCTGCCAGTGGGGAGGGAAATGAGGAGGGAATTGCTGGGATGTAGGAAATTGAGCATAGGCAATGGCACTGAATACTGGCACCATTCTCCATGAGGTGGTGGGTTTACCTGATATCTCATTCCTGAGGGTAACAATGGTGCTAGTGGTGTCCCAATGTTGCCCAGGCCCATGTGCTGCTAGCCTGTGTACTGCAATGTTGCCAGCTGAAGTTATCACCAACTAGCATGGGAAAGCGTACTACCAGGAGGAAGAGATAAGGCTGGCATCCCTAGAAAAGTACCTCCAGGGAAGTGTCATCAAGATGTCTCATGAAGATTCAAGGGACATCCCTGTGTATGTAAAGAAACTGCTCCACGTTGCCTCCCTCCCACCTCCGCATAGGGGAATGAAACACAGATAACTCTACTGCTATTTGTTGTTTGTCTACCTCTGCTAGTATGAATCAATTAATGAAAATTTGATAGCTGTGTCCTGATAAATTGGGGGAGTCATAACTGTCATGGGAAATTTATTTACACACCCAAGGTTCCTTCCCCTGCTTTGGGCTTGTCCATGCTCGACTGCTGGGACTGGCTGGACTATGGTGGAGACAAAAACAGATCCTGGCTCGTGGCACAGTTGGACCCCCCTCCCCGGTTGTCTGTCCCCATTCTCCTCCTCCTCCTACACCTCTCGGTTCAAGGCAGGGTCCCGTGACCTGGGCTCCTCTGAGGTATCCACAGTGGTGTGAAGGGTCAGGCTGGTTCGGAGCTGTGCCTGCCCAGCCTCTTCTCCTCACAGGCCCAGTATCTCCTCACTACTCCAGGTGTGTAGCCAGCATGGTCAGCTGGGAAGTTGCACACAACACTGGAGAGCTGCTGGGGTGCTCACTCAGTTGGACAATCAGGAAAAGGCATTTTAAAAAATTCATGGACGTTTTAAGTGTGGGGAGAGGGTGGCTTCCAGTCTATATGACCACTGGGCAGTGGAGTTCACAATTGTGACAAGAGCGGCCAGCGTCGGGCATTGTGGGACAGTTGCTGGAGGACTGTTAGGGTCAACTCGTGCTGAATTGACATATGTACATGAACCATGGCTCAATGCCAGTCGGGGAGGTGGCATTACTATGTCAGCGTAATGGTGCATATACATCAGTGGGAGACAACTTGAAGGGGAGACCTATGCACAACTACGTCAATGCACAGCAGCTTTGGCACCTGGGAAAGAATTCCCTGTTGTAACTCAGAGCCCTCCCCTTCTAGTGTCCCATCACTGGCCATTGGAGATATTTGCTGCTAGCAGTCGCAAATCAGCTACGTGCCAATGTAGGCAGTCCCATCACACCATTCCTTCCATAAACTTATCAAGCTCAGTCTTGAAGCCAGTTAGATTTTTTTGCCCCCACTGCTCCCCTTGGAAAGTTGTTTCAGAATATTACTCCTCTGATGGTTAGAAACCTTTGTTTAATTTCAAGCCTAAACTTGTTGATGGCCAGTTTATACCTATTTGTTCTTGTGTCCACAGTGGTACTTAACTTAAATACCTCCTCTCCCTGGTATTTATACCTCTGATGTATTTATTGACAGCAGTTATATCTCCCCTCAGCCTTCGTTTGGATAGGCTAAACAGGCCAAGCTCTTTGAGTCTCCTCTCATAAGGTAGGTTTTCCATTCCTCTGATTGTCCTTGTAGCCATTCTCTGCACCTGTTCTAGTTTGAATTCAACTTTCTTAAACATGGTAATCCAGAACTACACACAGTATTCCAGGTGAGGTCTCACCAGTGCCTTGTATAATAGTACTAAAACTTCCCTGTCTCTACTGGCAATACCTTGCCTGATGCGTCCTAGGACTGCATTAGCCTTTTTCACAGCCACATCACATTGATGGCTCATAGTCATCCTGTGATCAACTAATACAGCCAGGTCTTTCTCCTCTGTCACTTCCAACTGATAAGTACCAACTTACAGCAAAAATTCTTGTTGTTAGTCCCTAAATGCATGACCTAGCATTTTGCACTGTTAAATTGCATCCCATTTCTATTAGTTCAGTTTTCAAAGTCATCCAGATCTTCTTGTATGATATTCCAGTCCTCCTCTGTACTGGCAATAACTCCCAACTTTGTGTAATCCGCAAATTTTATTAGAGCACTGCCACTTTTTGAGACAAGGTCATTAAAACAAATTTTGACTAAGATTTGCCCCAGGACCAATCCCTGAGTAACTCCACTAGTAACCCTCCCTCCAACCTAGGGTGACCAGATGTCTCGGTTTTATAGGGACAGTCCCAATATTCAGGGATTTGTCTTATATAGGCATCTGTTACTCCACCACCCAAGTCCTGATTTTTCACATTTGCTCTCTGGTTGCCCTACTCCAGCCTGACAGTTCACCTTTTGGTTTGACCCTTTGTAGTCTCCCTTTTAACCAGTTCCTTATCCACCTTTCACGTCTCATATTAATCCCCATCTTCTCCAATTTAACTAATAATTTCCCATGTGGAACTGTAGCAAACGCCTTACTGAAATCTAGATAGAATAGATCTACAGCATTTCCTTTGTCTAAAAAATCAATTGTCTTCTCAAAAGAAGAGATCAGGTTTGCATGGCAGCATCTACCTTCAGTAAAACCATGTTGTATTTTATCCCACTTACCATTTACTTCTATGTCCTTAACAACTTTCTCTTTCAAAATTTGTTTCAAGAACTTGTGTACAATTGAGATCAAAGTAACGGGCCTGTAGTTTCCCAAATCATTTTTTTCCAGTTTCTTAAAAATAGGTACTATATTAGCAATTCTCCAGTCCTAGGGTATGACCCCCGAGTTTACAGAGTCATTAAAAATCCTTGCTATTGGGCTTGCAATTTCATGTGCCAGTGCCTTTAATATTCTTGGATGGAAATTATCTGGGCCCCCTGATTTAGTCCCATTAAGCTGTTTGAGTTTGACTTCCACCTCGATTGTGGTAATTTCTAGTTCCATATCCTCATTCCCATTAGCTACCCTGCCACTACCCCTAAACTTTTCATTACCCTTATTAAAAACGGAGGCAAAATAATTGTATAGGTGCCTGGACCCAGGGCTGGATTAACTCTTCTGGGGGCCTGAGGCTATTAGTTTTTGTGGTGCCCCTAAATACAGGTCTTTTTCCCAATTTAAAACAAAATGATCAGAATATGGCATCAAGGCTATTAATGCTATACTAAACTTGCCTTTTAATTATCATAAAGCCATTCTGTGGTTACATTTCAGTCTTAAAACATGTAGAATATAGTTAAGTTAATTCAAAATAGCGTACTTCTTACCATAGAACAGCTATTATATTAGTTTCTTTCAGGGAGGGAGTTTGGATGCAGGAGGGGGCTCCAGGCTGGGGCACAGTGTTGGGGTGCAGGAGAGGATGAGGGGTGCAGGCTCTGGGAGGGAGTTTGGTGTAGGAGGAGATTCTGATCTCGGGAAGGGGGTTGGGGTGCAGGAGGGGGTGTGAGGTGTTGGCTCCGGCCGGGAGGCGCTTCCCACAGGTGTCTCCTAGCCAGTGGCACAGCAGGGCTCAGGCAGGCTGCCTGCCTGCCATAGCCCCATGTTGTGCTCGGAAGCGACCGGCTGCTGGCACGTCTCTGTGCGCCCCTGGGGGAAAGGGACAGTTTGTCTCCATGTGCTGTCTGCACCCGAAAGCACCACCCCCACAGCTCCCATTGGCTGGCTCCTGGCCAATTGGAGCTATGTGGATGGTGCTGGGAGCGGGGGTAGCGTGCAGAGCCCCAGCAGCTTCCAGGAGCAGTGCTGGGCCACGGCATGCAGACAGCCTGTCTGAGCCCTGCTGCGCTGAGGCCCCCCTTAGCCCGGGGCCCTGGGCTGCAGCCCCTAAAGCCCCTGCGTTAATCCGGCCCTGGCTAGATTATCTTCATTCTTCACCTCATCCTCAGTGCTTAGCAGTCCCACTTCTTTTTTCCTTGTTTTCTAATTATTATTGTGGCTGAAAAAAACTTTTACTAGTGGTTTTAATTCCCTTTGCAAGGTCCAACTCTGCTTAGCTTTTGGCAGTTCTCACTTTATCCCTACACTTCCTGACCTCCAATAGGTAGCTTTCCTTGCTGATCCATCCTATCTTCCATTCCTTGTAGGTTTCTGCTTTCTCTGAATCACCTGTTTGAGATGCTTCCTCATCCAGCGTGTGCTGGAGCCCTTCCCTACAAATTTTTTCTCCTTGCTTGGGTTGCAGGCTTCAGATAGTTTCTGTAACGTTGCCTTCTCCACATTCAAATCCTTGAGTTCTTCAGTCCAATCCACTTCCCTAACTAATTCTCTTAAGTTTTTTAAGTTAGCACTTTTGAAATCCAGGGCCCTAGTTGCAGATCAATTTTTGTTTTTCCATCCTTTAGTTTAAACTGAATTAGCTCATGATCACTAGAACCAAGGTTGTCCCCTACAAACAATTGTTCCATGAGGTCCTCACTATCCCCCCAATACCAAATCTAAATTGGCATCATGTCTTGTTGGTTCAGTGACTATTTGGTTAATGAATCTGGACCTCCCAGCTTGGTCCCAGCCTTGGAACATGTATCACAAAATACATAAATATGTAAATATATAGAAGTGTTGAGGTGAGTTGGAAAATTAATGAAGAGCAACTTTATTAACAGTGCATTTATTTTAAATTGCATGAATGAGCAGGGGAGGGAGAACTCTAGTTCAGTCCAACGCCACAGAAACTCTGACTATCAAAGTAGGACATTGAGCTAAAAGCATTACATCATCCCAATTTATTCTCATTGGCTGGTCAGAGCTCAAGGGCTGGACACAGTTACTAACACCTTGTCAATAAAGAAGCCTTACATCTGCCTAAAGAAGTTTCCATAATTGTCAGCTACACCACAAATGAACTGAAAACATACCCAGCTTCTGTTCACACCTGAGCCTGTCTGAGAACAGTACACAGTTATTCTACATGGCTTTTGAGTCAATTGTATGGTTAATTTTTGATACTACACATAATTTTGTTAAATTGAAGTTACATAAAAAACTAGTAGTTGATCTTTCTCTTTGAAGACAATGAGTTCATTTCTGTCACTGTGTTAATGAGTTCATAATCAAAGACAATCAGATTAATGCACAGGTCTAAGGTACTGAGGTGATTTTTCATTGTCTTTATCGAGGAAGAACATAGAGCTGGTATGATTTTGGTGCATTTGACATGAAGCTCGACTCAGGAGTTATATCAATGTCTTTGGGGTCAACGACAGGTTTCAAGGTAAAGTTCTGCAAAATCATGGTCAGTACCAAGAAGAACTCCATCCGAGCCAGACCCTCTCCCACGCAAATCCGTTTCCCTGCAATGAAAAAGGAATTTTGAGTTGATGCTGGAGATCTTTCTTTGCAGCACATTTTAAATATGGTATAAAGTATCAGAGGGATAGCCGTGTTAGTCTGGATCTGTAAAAAGTGACAAAGAGTCCTGTGGCATCTTATAGACTAACAGACGTATTGGAGCATAAGTTTTCATGGGTGAATACTCACTTCGTCAGTAGTATGCCACAGGACTCTGTTGCGTTTTAAATACGGTTATTATGGAAGCAAAATGTGAGGATTAAAGTTAGATGCACAGAGTGATTCAGGACAAGTGCATGGAGGATAATGGCTGTTTCTCAGAGTTCAGTAAGGTATGAAAGTGTATGGGGGGTTTAAGAAGCCACTCACACATAATTTGAAGAATTGAGTTCCTTATATTGCCATTTTAAAGGCAGTTTGGAGTGAAGGGTGGGAAGATGTGGGGGGCACGAAGATGTGGGGTTTGAGGAATAGGTTATCCACATTCCAAACGAGCTACCTAGTTTTCTGCGGGAGTGACATGATGGTGATTGAGTAGAAGGGGAGAAGTAACAATTAGAAAGGTGTAGGTGTCCTGAGTAGCAGGATGGAGGAAGAAGGCTGAAAGGCACTGTTAACAGCGTGGCAGAGAGACTCAGTTACTTGGAGTCAAGTAGAGAAGTTAAGTAGTCCCTGGATGACATCAAAAAGGCTGAGGTATTTAATGCCCCTTCTGCTTCAGTCTTCACTGGAAAGGTGACAGGTGATCAGATACCCAACACAATTAATATTAACAACAAGGGGAAAGAAACACACTCCAAAATAGGGGGAGAACAGGTTAAAGAATATTTAGATAAGTTAGACATATTCAAGTCAGCAGAGGCCAATGAACTTAAGGAACTAGCTGAAACAATCTCAGAACTGTTAGCAATTATCTTCAAGAACTCATGGAGGATGGGTGAGGTCCCAGAAGACTGGAATGGAAAAACATAGTATCTATCTTTAACAAGGGGAACAAAGAGGACCTGGGGAATTGTCAACCAGTCAGCCTGGAAAGATACTGGAACAAATTATTAAACAATCAATTGGTAAGTACCTAGAAGATAATAGGGTTATGAGGAATAGCCAGCATGGATTTGTCAAGAGCAAATCATGCCAAACCAACCAGATTTCCTTCTTTAACAGGGTTACTGACCTAGAGAACAGAGAGGAAGCAGTACATGTGATATATCTTGGTTTTAATATGGCTTTTGACACAGACCCACATGACATTCTCATTAGCGAACTAGAGAAATGTGGTCAATATGAGGTCACCTTACTATAAGGTGGGTTCAGAACTGGTTGAAAAAAACGTACTCAGAGAGTAGGTATCAATGGTTTGCTTTCAGACTGCGAGGGTGTATATAATGGGGTCCAGGAAGGGCTTTTCTTGTGTCCAGTACTAGTCAATATTTTCATTAATAACTTGGATAATGGACTGGAGAGTATGCTTATAATATATGGACATTTATAATACACAACTATAAAATGGGGAATAGCTGGCTAAGCAATAGTACTGCTGAAAAGCATCCAGGGAGTTATGGTGGTTCACAAATTGAATATAAAAGTCAACCGTGTGATGCAGCTGCAAAAAAGGCTAATAACATTCTGGGGTCTATTAACAGGAGTATCATATATAAGAAACGGAGGCAATTATCCCACTCTGATCAGCACTGGTGAGGTCTCAGCTGGAGTACCCTGTCCAGTTCTGAGCACCACACTTTAGGAAAGATGTGGATAAATTAGAGAGTGTCCTGAAGAGAGCAACAAAAATGATCAAAGATTTAGAAAACCTGACCTCCGAGGAAAGGTTAACAAAACTGAGCATGTTTAGTCTTGATAAAAGCAGATTGAGGGGGGAACCTGATAATAGTTTTCAAATATGTGAAGGGCTGTTAGAAAAAGAACAGGGATCAACTGTTCTCCATGTCCACTGAAGGTAGGACAAGAAGTAAGGGGCTTAATCTGCAGCAAGGGACATTTAGGTTAGACATTAGGAAAACTTTTTTAACGATATGGATAGTCAAACTATGGAACAGGCGTCCAAGGGAGGTTGTGGACTCCCCATCAATGGAGGGTTTTAAGAACAGGCTGGACAAACATCTGTCACAGATGGTCTAGATTTACGTGTCCCTGCATCAGCACAGGGGGGCTGGACTTGATGACCTGTCAAGGTCCCTTCCAACTCTGCATTTCTAGGATCTCTCTCCAGATGACTATGCAGTTGGCTGTGTCTTACTGTATGTTTGGTACTCCCTTCAATTTTAGTGTTATCTGCACATTTGGTCATGGATTAATTTATACCCAACAGACACCACACAAAGCAAGACACAAAGTTGCCAGGCAGAGCGAAGAGAAAGGAGTGTGTAGTTAGTGAAAAAAAACTCATTTCAGACCAAGGAACAGAAAGTCTTTAAAGACTGATAGATGCTTTGCTAGCATGAGAGACTCTGCTTCATAGGCCACCTGAAAACCCTCTGCACTAAATAGTCTGAGAGCCACTAAGAAGTTCAAGGCAAAGCCAGAAGACAGTCTAGGATCTGAAATAAAAACGGCTTATTTTACCTGCAGAAAAAGGCACGAAGTAGTCACTCTTCTTAAAGGCACCATTTTCATCCAAGAAATGTCCCGGGTTAAATTGCTCTGGGTTTGGAAATTCCCTGCTGTCATATAGAACTGACTTCAGTGCAGGGAATATTGTTGTCCCCTGAATTAGCAAATGCAGAAGAAAAGAGTTAAAGTGGATACTATCCAAAAGAGAGAAGCCTCCAAAATTCACTGAGCTGCACTGTGGGATCCATCTTTGTTTTTCTTTATTTCCTTGCATCCCCTGAACCTCATGCTTTCAACCAGAAGCAGAAATATTAAAATTTCATGAGCACAGTTATACCCACTGAACAGCAGTTCACCCTTTGTACTACTAGGATACACTGAGTGACTTTGGGCAAGTCACTTTTGGTGTCAGAGCCCTTGTTGCCCCCCTCTGTAAGATGGGGATAGCGATACTACCTCCTCTTGGTAAAGTGCTTTGAGATACAGGAGGTAAGTATTATTATTCAGCATATCAGACCCAGCAAAATACCCCTGCCAGTGAGAGAGAAGCTACATCAAAGACATTATTTTTGGGAAATCCTATGGCCCATGTTATACAGGTCAGACTAGATGATCACAATCATCCTTTCTGGCCTTGTATCTCTGTCCACTAGTATCTCTGGAGGATGTTAAGCAGAAGCTACTAAAGTTAGATATTTTGAAATCAGCAGGTCCAGGTAACTTACATTCAAGAGTTCTAAAAGAGATGGCCAAGGCACTTGGTGGACCATTAATGTTGATTTTCAATAAGTCTTGGAGCAGTGGGGAAGTTCCAGAAGACTGGAAGAAAGCTAATGCAGTGCCAATTTTTAAAAAGGGTCAATGGGATGAGCTGGTTAATCACTGGCTTATCAGCCTGACATCGATCCCAGACAAGATAATGAAGTAGATATTATGGGACTAGATTAATAAATAACTAAAAGAGGAAAATGTAATTAATGCAAATCAACATGGGGTTATGGAAAATAGATTCTGTCAAACTAACTTGATATCCTTTTTTGATGCGATTACAAGGGTGGTTGATAAGGGGCGTAGTGATGACATACTTAGGCTTCTGTAAGGCATGACTTGGTATCACATGATATTTTGATTAAAAAACAGAATATAAAATTAATATGGCACATATTAAGTGGATTAAAAAATTGGCTAACTGATAGATCTCAAAATTTAATTGTAAATAGGAAATTGTTATTGAGCGGGTCTGTTTTCAGTGGGATCCTGCAGTGACTGGTTCTTGGCCCTATGCTATTTAACATTTTTAACAAGGACGTAGAAGAAAACAGAAAATCATCACTGATAAAGTTTGCAGATGACACAAAACTTGGGGGAGTGGCAAATACTGAAGAGGACAGGTCACTGATTCAGAGCAATCTAGCTTGCTTGGTAAAAAGGACTCAAGCAAACAATAGGCATTTTAATATGATCACAATGGTCCTGTCTAGCATAAGAATCTATTAGTCTATTTAATATAAATCTAAGTCTATTTTTCATTATTTAGTAAACAAAAACCAAGAATTAACTGTGCAAGCTTGGCTCACTATTAAAAATACCGTAACCTCGAAGTGTAGTTTTTGTTTTCTTTTGTATTTGTATTGATTGGCTTGCATTCAGTTCCAGAAATAAGCAAAGGTTGGGAGGGCTCTAATACTTTTTAAACATATTCAGTCATTTTAATTTGCTATGATGTTCTGCTTGTGAACTAACTGTGCCAAGAAATTTCCCCAGGAAAAAAAGCCCTTCGGCCTCAAAAGAAGAGAATGTTTCTGCATACTAGTTTGATACCAAAATCTTAGTGATTACCATTGCTAAATGCATTTTCTATTCCATATCTAAATGCCACAGCTAGAATCTGAAACCCTTTCCTGGAATAAAAGCCCAGTCTGCAGACTGCAAACTGCTGTTCTGCTTCATGCAGAGGCTTAGGCTTGGTCTACACTACCCCCCTAATTTGAACTAAGGTACGCAACTTCAGCTACGTGAATAACGTAGCTGAAGTCGAAGTACCTTAGTTCGAACTTACCTTGGTCCACACTCGGCAGGCAGGCTCCCCCGTCGACTCTGCGGTACTCCTCTCGCCGAGCTGGAGTACCGCAGTCAACGGCGAGCACTTCCGGGTTCGACTTATCGCGTCCAGACTAGACGCGATAAGTCGAACCCAGAAGTTCGATTTCCAGCCGTCGAACTAGCGGGTAAGTGTAGCCAAGGCCTTAGAGGGATTCAGTAACAATTGGTATATTATTGATAAATCAGCAACAAAAAAACACCACACAAAATCTAGTTGAAGCATTTCTATTGCGAATAATTCAAAATTAAGAAGAGAAAAAGGTAAAAGAACTTGACCCTTCACAGACACATTGAGAACTGACCTTGGGAATAACATACTGTTTGAGATGAACTTCTCTAGTCACAGCACGTGGGACACCTAATGGGACAAGAGCGATGAATCTCTGGATTTCATGGACCACAGCATCCGTGTAGGGCATCTGGCTTCGATCCGCCATGCAGGGGCTTCAACTTTGGCCAATCACACGGTCAATCTCTTCGTGAACTTTCTCTGTCATCAGATTAATGAGGCTTAATTATAATGGTAAAGAAGAGGATTCCCATAAATTTGCCCACGATTGTGTCACACTGTCTGCAATTTGGGATTATAACAAACCTGGTCAATTTGGTGTTACAAAAACTTCACTGATCTGGATTGAGAGAGGAATTCAATCACAACGGCCTATTTAGCCTTTGGACCCTTTGCTCAGACAGTCAATATGGGGACAAGTAATGCCCATTGTAATGGTGCTTTTTGGATGAGAACTCCTGCCTGCAGGGAACTGGAGTAGGAAACCCCCCCAACCCTCCCAATACATCTTCAACTCACTTCACATAAACTAATGAACCACCACCATGTTACAATAACATAGGTCACTGCCAGGCCAGGCCAGGCCAGGCTAGGTGTGGCACGTTCTGGTGACTGAAGGGGAGATGTCTATATCCATTTAGCATTCCTCACTTCCCCCCAGGACGTAACATTTTGTGTGTTCAGGGAGGGGAGACTTCTACCTTCTATTTCTGGGTATTTCAGAAGAATCAGGAGTCCATATTTCAGAGTGATGCTGGTTGTCCCTGTTCCACCCACAAATAACTCTATTGTGCTTCGTGCCAAACTTTCCACATTAAATTCTGACTGGACATTCTTTTGCTCCTGAAAAAAGATTTGGTGATTATCTTTGATTCTTGACAGTAAAACTGTAGGATATATTCAGCTATATATTCTTCTACCCAACAGGTGACCCACCTCTGATCATTATAAAAATCCCACAAAAATGGCCCATAGCACCTGACATTACAACTGTATTACTGTGGTGCAATGGGCCTGTTCTGTGCAATAAGCTGATTTTATTTTTTACATGAAGGAGGAGAGCAGAGTTTGACCATTATAATGTATGTTCCTTGGTCAGAGACCATGTCTTCCCTTTGGGCCTTCTCCAGAGCCATGTCCTATGTTATTGCTTAACAAATTAATCCCGATGATACATATAACCTACTCCACAGGAAAGCGGAAGGGCTGCTGCCCTCACATACCTGTTCCAGTTTGACGAGGAAAGCATTGATAAAGTCTTGAGGGTAGTTGGGATCCAGAGACTCTTTGTGCATCTTCACTCTCTCCAGAACAAATCTTCTGAACTCCTGAGCATTTTCAAATATCCTCTGGTGAGGCCCAGGGATGTAAGCCATGAGAGTTGGGAAAAAAGAGTACAGCTATAAAGGATGAAAGAAAAACATAGCTTGATATATCTGGACACAACAATCATAGTGTTCACTCAAATGAGTCAAGTACAGCAGAACAATACAATATTGCTTTGGCACCTTCTTATGAAAATGGATTCAACGGATCATTGCAAACTCCACTAAGTAAGACTATCGAACATACATAAATTCCTCACAAAAACAGTAGTGACATTCAGTTATATCAGCTACGGTATGCTCCATTTTTCCCCCACATAAAACCACCCCCAGTACACACATCCTTTTCTTGGGGGGGTGGGGAGGGGAACCACACTCAAGTGCCCAATCTTAGCTCTGACCACAAATTTTCTTAGGCAACAATAAACCATTATAGACTTTAAAAGGAAAATATACATTAGACTTCCTGAGGTGGCAGTAAAAGGGTCAAATTCTCTCTTGTGGTGTAACTCCCTTTATTTTGACCGAGTTATGCCAATAAAGAGTTTGGCCCTTCATTGTGCAACTAGCGAGGTTTTCAGGAATGGGGGTGTGTCTGGTGGCTGGCTGTGAGCTGGAAGTGAAAGGAAGTTTGCTTTGGAGGTGAGAAATATGTTCACATTCACTATCATGTTGCTTATGTGATAAGGCATGTGACATGTCATTGGTGTGGATGTTAATATTTTAACTGGCAACTTCCTTGATTTTTACCAATAATGTTGATAGTGAATATCCATAAGCAAACTTAATTCTGGGCTAAAGAAGTGTTTTGTGTGGGAATTTAAACAAGACTTAGAAACAAGTTTGAGGCTGGGTTTGGTAGTAGCTGCAGCCTAATGAAGAGAATAAGACCATTATGGGAATCTGAAATAACATTTGTTTAAGGAAAATTAATAGTTAAAGGAAGAAATCTCTGTTCCCTCCCCCAGTACAAATGAGGAGAATAGAATAAACCCCTGAACATACCGCTGTCCAAGGAGCGTGCTGGAGCTTGCCATTTTCCTGTACAAGACTAATTAAAGTAACAAACTTCTTATCTTCATAGTCAAACCGGTCCCCAAAGACGATGGAGCAGATGACATTGGAGAGTGCGTGGGTGAGGAAGATGGTGGGGTCAAAGGGCCGCCCTGGAGCAAAACAAAACTATGAAGAGTCAGTTTTAATTCAGTGTCTTCACTGTCAACATCAGAGTCACTGGCAGCACGGGGATGTTGTGGATCTCCCACCCCAGAGCAAGGTGGGGCTGACAGCAATATTCCCTGGGGAGAGTGGGTTAGGGCTGTCCCAATCCCCACTTTTACCTCTCATATGCTAAATTAAACAAACACCACTTTTTCTGCTGGCAATCAGTTTTCACTCTGCTCTGCTGCTTGGCACACTCTGGTCTGACCAGGGGCCATCATTTTATGGTATTGCCACCCTTACTTCTGCACTGCTGCCTGTAGATCTGGGCCCTCAGTCAGCAGCCGCTACTCTCCAGCTGCCCAGCTCTGAAGGCAGCAGCGCAGAAGTAAGGATGGCATGGTATGGTGCTGCCACTCTTACTATTTTGCTGCTGCTGGCGGGAAGCTGCTTTCAAAGCTGAACTCCTGGCCAACAACCGCTGCTCTCCAGCCACCCAGCTAAGAAGGCAGCGCAGAAGTAAGGGTGGCAATATGGTGACCCCCCTAAAATAACCTTGCAACCCCCCTGCAACTCCCTTTTGGGTCAGGGCCCCCAATTTGAGAAACGCTGGCCTCCCCTGTGAAATCTGTAGAGTAAAAGCACATAAAAGGCCAGATTTCAGGGGGGGGAGACCAGATTTCACAGAGGGAGACCAGATTTCACGGTCCATGACGGGTTTTTCATGGCCGTGAATTTGGTAGGTCCCTAATCATCACTAACTCCTAGAGCACAGCAATCTCCCCTTGGCACTGCCAGCCCTGGCCGTGCAGCGTAAATACACAGTTGTTGTGCTAGGGAAGGAATAAAGGGCTCCCAGCACAACAGCAGGGGGGATGGGTCTGCTTTCTGTCTTCGGTGTGCACTAAGCAGGCCCCACAGCTCAGCTAATGCAGCTAGAGAGGCTGAATTTCCCACTGGCTCACGAGTGACATCTTAGCTTCTGTTTCAGGTTCTTCCTTCCTCATAAGCACAAGGAACACACGGGGCTGGTTACTGAGAGCTAATCTCGGGCTGCAGCATCAGAGGGACCAGCACAACATTCCTGGGAATTATGGGCAAGAGTTCACCCCTCTGACCTGAGACCACAGTGCTCATGGGGAACATCCAGAAGCAGCATTTTCTTCATGCACCAGACTCCTGCTCGTGTCTCTCACCCTTCGATTTTCTTTGACTCATTCCGAACAGCAATAGCTGTCCCTTGGCTCAGGGTGCACAAGTAGCAGCAGCAGCAGCACTAATGTGGTACCAGGGTGGGGAAGGGTCTCAGTGCATTCTCCTCTCCCACTTACAATTCACCAGATGGGCAGAGGCAACATCAGTTTGGCCCTTAATGTTGCATTAAATATTGCAAGAGGCAGGTGATCTTATGGTTCAGTTCCCCATCTCTAAAATATCAGGGAAAATCATTCATTTCTTCCACTGTTTTCATTCATGTCTATTTAAGTTGTACGCTGCTCGGGGCAGGAATTGTCTCAAACCATTTGTTCCAACAGTCCATATGCAAATGAGCCCCAACATCAGCTGGGACTGTTAGATGTTACTGGAATATAAATAATAATTTAGGAGTGTAACTGGCACTGACACAGAAGAGCTCTGATATTTCACATATCTTGGCAGCATCCCACGTACAACAGGTGAAACAGACAAAGACATTAAAGCCAGACTAGCAAAAGCCAGACATGCCCTTGCAACTCTAAATATGATCTGGAGAAATACAAATCTTACCTTCCCAAACCAACTTCAAATATTTAGCACCATTGTAAAGTCAGTCTTACTACATTGTGCTGAAACTTGGAAATGTGTTGAGACTTTATATCTATACTCCAAGTTCTTATAAACAGCTGCCTTAGACAAATGCACAATATCAGATGGGTAGGGAAAAAAAACAAAGGAAGATGAAACAAAAACTGATGAGACAGGAAATTCTGGAACAAAAATGGAGATGGCTAGAACATACATGGACAAAAGACTTGAATCACATAATAAGACAGAGTTGGACTGGAACTCCCATGGCAAGAAGCAATAAGGTAGACCATGAGGAACATGAAATGCACAATAGAAGCAGAATTGTTAGTTATCAAATTGAGGTTGAAAGAACCTAAGACTGCATTCCTATGGAGCCCATCACTATAGAACAGTGGTTCTCAACTTGTTATCTGGGCTGCAGGGGCCAGGTGGCAGGGAAGCGGCAGCACGGACCTGACCCCGACCCCGGATCCCTGCCATGCGGGGCCAGCCGCCTGCCTGCCCCGGACCCCGTGGGACTGGCCGGTTGCCCTGACCCCGGACTCTCGCTGTGTGGCTTCCCCGGACCCCAGAGCTTGCAGGGCCAGGCAGCTGCCCCTGACCCTGCTGGGCTGGCCAGGAGCCCCAGACCACCAAAACCCATGCCGGCAGCCCTGACCCCAATGCGCTGGCTGACGGGGCAACCCGGACCCCTCCGCTGGGCAGCCAGGAACCCGGGGGACCTGGTACACAGGCCGACCTTTAGCAGACAGCTGAGCTGGGCTGCAGCTGTGTGCTAATTGGGCCGAATGTGGCTCGCGCGCCACGGGTTGAGAACCACTGCTATAGAAGGTAGGTGCCAAACATGCATCAGACGTCTACAGGGCCGGCTCCAGGCACCAGCTTAACAAGCAGGTGCTTGGGGCGGCCAAGGGAGAGGGGCGGCACCTGCAGCAATTCGGGGGTGGCAGGTTCCTCACTCCCTCTAGGAGCAAAGGACCTGCCGCTGAACTGCCCCCGATCACGCCTTTTTTTTGCTTGCTTGGGGCTGGCCCTGGACGTCTAGCAGAGAAAAAAAAATAAGAAGCAAACTGTAGACATAGGTGTCTTTTTAACCCAGCACACTGGAACTAACCCACTCTAATATGGCTCACTGTGTTAGTGTCTACACACTCTAAACAAATATCTTCCATTTACTCATGGATCACAGATCACAGGGGAGAAAATGTGAGAAAGAAACAGCCAGAAATGGTCATCTCTGGAATGTTTCGCACATCCTTTCCCATTACATTAACACAGGTTGTTATATGTGCAGTTAATGGCTTGAGTTATAAGACCAAACAATTAATATAATGAAAAACAGAAAGACAAGAGTCTTTGACTCCTCAATTTCCAACGGACATGAAACAATCCCCACCGTGTGTGTTTCTGAGCCTTTCCATCAGAAAACAAGTTTCCTCCTGGATACGTTCCTCAATGCTTTTCTTCCCCATCCCAAAATTTCTCAGATTAGTGAGGGCAAATCGACGGAGCTGCTTCCACTGCTCCCCATTGCTGAAAATAATACCTGGAAATGGGAAGAGAACAGGAATGAAAGGAGGGAGGGCCAGACTCAGTTTGCCTATTTGAAAAAATACCCAAACATTTGTGAGTCAAAGGTTCAGCTTCAACTTAAACGATATTGTGCCTATTTTCTACTTGGGAGACGACATTACCGCTACATTGCAATTACTGTTCACAGCATTGCTGTTGCCATGTTGGACTCTGGATATGGCAGAGACAAGGTAGGTGAGGTAATATGTTTTATTGGATCCACTTAGGTTGGTGGAAGGGACAAGCTTTTGAGCTGCACCAAATTCTTACTCAGGTCTGCAACAGTTAATTAGCGCGTGCAAGCTAAAAACAAGGTGGGACAGACTGCAAAAGAGGTTCACTCTCAAAGAAACACTGTTTTACAATATTTATTAGGCCTGGTCTACACTGGGGGTGGGGGGAGAAATCGATCTAAGTTACGCAACTTCAGCTAGACTAGACACGATAAATCGATCCCCGCTGGATCGATCGCTGCCCGCCGATCTGGCCGGTAGTGAAGACATACCCTCACACACCCTGCTGACTACTAACCCTCCATTATTCCACCACTGCAGAAGTTTTAATTGGCCATTATAGGCCACTTCATTTTCAGTGGTTTCCTACAGTGTGCCCAAGTTACAAGCCTCTGAAAAAAAATCACATTTCACACATGCTCAGTAGAGACTTTAGAATTTAGCAGCTAAAATCTCCAAAGGTTCTGTCTTCACTAGGCATGCACCAGCACCTCACTGATCCTGGTGCCTGTCCACATGCAAGATGACAAGCTACTGCTGCTCTCAGTTACTCCATTAAGTCAGATGTCTGTGCAGTTGCATAGGGAATCTTAATTCTAGCATTTCCTAACTTCTGAGTGCTTGACTTTACAACCTCAATAACGTTCCTTTCAAGTGTTTTTTCCCTGTGTAATCAAATAACTATACTGATGGTTCACTTCATGCAGAAATAAGATAAAAGGACTTCTTGGCGCTTCCATATTTATTTCTTCCTCACTACTAAAGAATCTTAAAAACTGAGACACCTAAGTAAAACAATAATACAAATAATCCTTCACTACTTATGGGATAGACCTAGTTAGTGAGGACAGGAGAGGAAGAGGATAGAAATTCATGGTTTGTTCTGACTCTCTTGGCCTCTCCAGCCCTGCTCTCCTGGCTGTATTCTGGGACTACTAAAGTAGATTGGCCTGGCCATTACCTGTCATAAACCTGTAGGAACGTGCTCGTAACCATTCATGTCAGTGAACCAGTGGTGTTACCCAGGGTTTTCAGAACCCAAAACTTAACTGTTTCACTGCAGGCAGTGTCAGGAATAAATCAATGAGAACACAGCAATTCCATCTGATAAATTATGGATATAAGAATGCTCTTATCTAAATCTATGATTTATTAGATATTAAGCACACACAGACATAAGCAATAGGTTTGGAACATCCCAGATATAGTTACCCACAATCTGAGATGATTTTGAGTAATCATCAACCAGACTTCCAGGGGCCGTCTTTCCATCCAGCTGATAGGGAGTTTAGATGTCAACTCCTTTCCCAAAGAAAAGCTCCCACGAACTGATCTGAGGTATTTACTTTTACCAAATCTTTTATAGCTAACTCTAACAAAGCACATAACCTATAGTAACTCCTAGTGGGTCAGCATAAAAACATCTGCTGGGTCCTCAGTTCTTCTAATTTCAACAAACTACTCATTAGCTCAAAACATTTCTGGTATTTCTAGCCATAACAACAATATGTCCAGGGCACCTAAAATCAAGGTCGCTATTCACTCACTTTCCTCCATAACTTTCTATCCCATCCTCCCATTCTGATTAACAAACTGCAAGTATGCAGATGTCTGACCTTGTCTCACAAAGGCCTAAGATTATTCCTAGCTATGTGATATTTGGTTTTCAACTGGCAGTGGCTGAACATACAAAATGGCTGACTGCTGGACTGTCAAGTTCTGGGGTACACACATGAATGTCAAATTCTGGGCAAGAGTGGCACAATAGGGAAGAGGCTCTTTCCTGAAACCAAGACTATTTATCCAATTTTTATTACTGTATGAATGAAACTCCAGCTGTTTCCCTTTTGTCTTTGCAATTGTGTTCTCCTCTATATGCTGAAGTTACTTGAAAGGTACCTCTTCCCTTGGCGGATTTTTCAAATATCGGCATACTTCCTCTTCCACTGAACTTGTCCCCGAGACCGATCAGAGCTTCCTTCACAATCTCATGTCCATACAGCACCACAACCCGTTCTGAGCCTAAGTATATTGTGAAAATTGGGCCATACTTTGCACTGAGCTGTAAAAGTTTAACACAAAAGACCAGTAAGTTTTAACTTAGATCCACTTGATTACAAATAAGAATGTGTGTAGATCAGATTACAAACTGATGAAAGTGTTCTCATGCTAATACTAGGTAAGTTAAGTTTTAGTACTGATCATTGTCCAGACTTGGCTATTTCAGCCCAGATCCTCCAAGGTACAGTATTTAGGAGCCTAACTCCATTGATTTCTATGAGAGTTAGGCACTGACATATCTTGGAGGATCTGGGACTTCCTGACTTTTCAGTGCTTCACTTTAACTTAATACATTTTTAACATTTTCCCCTAGATATGTTTATGACTTCCCAAGATAACTGTAAAACACAGATTGAATTATTTCATTATTGGAGCAGACTACATTAATATGGGGCCTTTCAATGGTGATCTTGAGAGATATGTAAAAATGACACTTCTAACTCCACAGAAATGCTGCCTGTATTTATTCAGTCATGTCAGCTGATTTTATGATGACAGGACAGAGTTTCCCTTCGTTTTACTCTTGTCAACCCTGCAGAGCCAAAGACAGAGAAAAGTGAGATTCTGTTTCCCCTTTTACATCACCAGCAGAATTACTGTTCAATTTCCAATTGATTACACCTGTGCAAATCAACAAACACATCTGTATCTCAGGGCATGATAAGAAGAGAATGAAGATGAACAGCTGTGACTGGGGGCAACATTTGTCCTGTACAACCCTCATTATTTGTGATGATTTGCGAGAAGGAAAGAATCCAACCTGTCTGTCCAATTCCAGGTTGTGTTTGCAGAGCTGGCTAAATGCCAGAACATGCAGCACTACAACGTCATTTCTGCAAACTGAGCTGCAGTTTCTGCCTTATCATCATTTTGTGATGCAGGCAAATATCATTAGAGCAATTTTACAGATGGGGAAATTAAGGCAGAGGGAGATTAAGTGAGGTGCCCAAAAGCACACCTGGAGTCTGTAGCAGTGATAGGTACAGACCCCAAGGCTCATGATTGCCATTTCCTTACATAACCCACTAGAGCGCTGTCCCCACCCTGTGATCACTTGTACCCATTGCATTGCATTGTACCCATTAAGATCCCCTCTAATATGAGCAGTATATTATCCTGAACAGTTTACATCTAGCCTCCAAGATTGATTGTTTAGTGAAATAATAAGTCAGAAATTTGAGCTGAGGTGGAATTGCCACCAGCTAGGCTTGAGCCAGGCTCTGCTTAATGTCCACCTACAACCCAACAACTGGTACCGAGAAAACACCCTTACCTCATCTATATGTTGGGGCAAGTTCTTCATATTCAGCTGCAGCATGTTCCCTATGATGGGAAAAGCAACAGGCCCAGGAGACAGCTTCCCACTTCCAGAAATCTTTCTCCATGCCGAAAGGAAAAGAAGGGAAGAGACACAAATCACCAGGAAAACAGTTGTTGCTCCCAGAGGTTCCATTGCAGAGTGCAGCAATTATTCTGGATTCTGGCAGGATAAAAGAAAAGAAAAGTGGATCCTCGCTTTTTATATTGTATACAGCAAAAGTGGGTGCAAGCAATTAGCCAATAGGAACTGTCAGTTCCTCTGAGTTAACAAGATAAACTCTGGACTAACAAAAGTGACCGGAGTCATCACACTTGGAAGGGACTCCTTTGAATATATCATCTCTATTTGCTCGTGTGCTCACTGACAGAGAATGAAAATTAATCGTAAACTGAATCTCTGTAAAACTGCTCAAACTATCATGAAATTGTTGCCAGCACAGAGTGCCCGAGGCAAAGCAACAGCGGGGTTCGTTGCCCGGTGTGCGTCGCGCCAATAAACACACCAGGGGGAGAAGCAAACAAAGTTTATTTGGGATCCCAAAGCGGTGCTAGGAGACAGGCACGTCTCAGATCAAGCACAGTAACAGGAACAGTTTTTCTTCTTTTATACATTTTGCGGTTAAGCCTCAACTCCCCCCCATTCCTCCCTCTACCCCTCCCGTCCCTGGTAATAGTTACTAAGTGTAAGGGGACTGTTGCCCCCTTACTAACACTCAGTGGGGTGTTTGGGTTGCTAGCTCCCAGCACTAAAAGGGGAAGGGTCGATGGCAAATCAGGAGCCTGAGACTGACAGTCCCCAGGAACAATGGGGAGAGGCCAATGCTCCAGATCAGCCTGATTGACAGGGCGGGCAGGCTAATCAGGGAGTCAGGAGGCCAGAGGGGGTCCCGTCCTCCGTGTGAGCTGGAATTGCCTGGGTCAGACAGAGTGGGGCCGAGCTAAGGAGAGAGCAAGGGCCTGCGCTAAGTGGCTGGAAGCAGAGCTGCAGCCCCAAAGCCAGAGCACAGCCCAGAGAGAGCAGAGCTGCCCTAGGAGCAGAGCTGCAGCAACCGGAGCCAGAGAGGCCAGACAAGCAGCCAGGAAGCAGGTCAGAGCTGGGAGCAGAGTCACAGAAGCAGCCTGCAGAGCAGACCTGTCCTGGGGGCAGAGCTGCAGTAACCAGAGCCAGAGGGGCCAGAGAAGCAGCCCAGGGAGCTGAAGGCAGAGCAGCAGCAGCAGCAGCCGCGCTGAGGCCGAGTGGAGCTGGGGCTGGAGCTGGAGCCGGGGCTGGAGCAGTCTGGAGCTGGGTGCGGTGAGCAGCTGGGGAGAGTGAGGGGGATCCTGGGCAGTGGGCCCAGCACAGGGAGACGCCTCAGCCAAGAGGCTCTGCAGGCCAGACTTGGAGGGGAGATCATAACCCCGACTGGGCAGAGGTGACGCTGGGAAAAAGGGTCCTGCCACCTAGAGCCTGAGAGCGTGTGGCCACCACCAGAGCAAGTGTCCAACCCGCAGCGTCTCTGCAGCACAGCCAGGGCCTGAGAAGGAGCCTGGAACCTACAAGGAACAGACTGTGACCTGCCCTGACATTCCAGAGACACTGTTTGTGATGTTCCCTGCCACAGAGCAGGGTGATGTGTTTTCCTTTAACCTTTCCCATTTTTCCTTATTCTTTTTTAAAATTAATTGTTAATTAAACAACTTGTATTTGCTTTAAATTGTATGAAATGATCAGTGGGTCAGGGAGGTGCCCAGTGCAGAGAGAGTACCCCGGAGTGGGGACACCCTAGCCCCTGTCCTGGGTGACCACCGCAGGGTTGGGGGTCGAGCCCCCCAGGAATCCTGGGCCCAGCCTTGTCGGGGTTTACGAGGACTCTGCCAGACAGGAGAGTGGAAGGGGAGTCCTCAAGGGCAGGGAGGCCTCTGGGTAAAGGAAGTGGAAGCGAGGACTCGGATCCTTTCGCTAGCCCACTTCACCGGGGTAGTGCAGAAGCCAGGAAAGTTCCCCACAATAGCGGGACCATTCCCCCACTTACATAATTGGTGTCACGAACAGGATCCTATCCACAGGGTCCATCCCATTGGTTTTCTGGTTAAGTTCTAGTAGCATGGCCCGGGCCTAGTTGAGCACCCTACCATGGCTGGAATTGAAGAACTACGAACCCAGTTTGCTGAACTTCAGCGCAGATTATCAGACCAAGCGGAGGCATTACAGCAAGCTAGAACTGAACAGAGAGAAGTCTTATCGCTGGCCAAGGCAGTAATAGACCAACAAACAGCAGAAGCTAAGAAATCCCCTACTATTTATGTCCCACGGGAGCGGAAGGTCACGGAGTTTGGTGGCTTCCCGACTAGACCAGGAGACATTACAGTAGAGGAGTGGGTCAAGTCTGTGAAGGCGGCTCTGCGTGTGCTAAGAGTACCTGAAGAAGATCATGTGGACTTCATAGAGGAGCACCTCAAGCGCCAAGCCAAGGCCACAGTAAAGTTCATGGCAGTGGCAGACAAGAAAGATGTGGAAAAGATATTTGAACTCCTCCTAAAAGTGTATGGCGACAAGGTACCTATTGGAACCCGACTAAAGGAGTTTTTTGAGAGAAAGCAGGAGCCTGGTGAAACTGTCCGGGCATACGCATATGACCTCCAGGAGAGAATGAGCAAAGTGGAGCAGCGAGACCCTCAGCAAGTTCCAGACCCAGATATGGTTCTGAAAGAACAGTTGGTGCTGGGGCTCCGTGATGACTCCCTCCGACGTGAAATGAAAAGGAGGTTTAAAGAAGAGCCCAGTAAGAAGTTCCATGAACTCATGCAGGCTGCCATTATGTGGTCAGAAGAAGAGGAAGTTCTTGTGGCAGAGGCGGCCAAGCCTAATCCCCATACACGAAGTGGGGGCCTAGTGAATGCGGCTGCTGGGGAAAAGGTCCTGCCCCAAACAGCGCTAACATTGGAAAGCTTAAGTGAAGCTGTCCAAAAACTGGCGGTCCAACAGGGGGAGATGCTGAAAGTGATGACTGAGTTGATGAAAGAAAAAAATCCCATTAGTATGCCAAAGTATCCAAGGGCACCGGGATCCCGAAGAGCCCCACTGAAGGACGAGCTGGGAAGATACATTTGTTACACTTGTGAAAGGCCAGGACATACTAGCCGAGAATGTCCACTGAGAAGGAGAACAGAGTCCCAGGCACTCGAAACCAATGGGGCACCAGGAGCAAGTGGTCCCTCTACAGTAGAAGGCCAAGCAGTGGCAGAAGGATTCCTAGGCCTGTCCTTCGTGGAAAATCCCTCTGCATACAGTGTTGAGAGGAACATGGGCAGTGCCAGCATATCTAGCGACTTCTGTAAGCGAGCATTTGGAGACTGTCTAACTGCTGAAGTATGTATAGCAGGGGTGAAGACCAGATGTTTGTTAAATACTGGCTCAGAAGTCACCACCATTACTGAGTCTCATTTTCAAAAATATCTGAAGGACAAGGACCTGACCATGCACAGCACACGGTTTGTACGTCTAACAGCTGTTAATGGATTGGCAATCCCAGTGGTGGGGTGCCTTGAAGCAGACATAGAGTATATGGGCCAGACATTGCCAGGAAAATGCATCTTCATCCTGAAAGACAAAGCCTCAAAAGGGAGCCATATAGGAGAAGGAGTCCCAGGGATTCTAGGGATGAGCATCATTAGTGAGCTGAAGGAGCTACTCTTACCAGGAAAAGGGACCAGGAGGATGAACTGTCACGAGCACTCTATGAAGAATGCTGTGCTGAGTAAAGTACTGGCTCGAGAGGAGAGGCAGAGTCTTTCCCTGGGCCCCACAAGGCATATGGGAAATGGTAAAGTGGGCAGAGAACGGAAGACCATTATTCCTCCTTGGAGAGGGAACATCCTTGACGAACACAGCTGTGTACCAGGAAATGAGCTGCAGGTGACAAGGGAGAAGGGAGGATGAGTTACCTTTCTTCAAGAAAGATGTGATGGGAGACTGCCAGTTCCAGTTCAAGCGGCATGTCAAGGGCTGATTCCTGCACATGTGGCTAACATAAGGGCGTTGCTAGAGAAGCATCAAGAAGTCTTTTCTAAGAATGAGATGACCAATTATGATGACCAGGTCAAAGGTCACCATGACAGGCTGAAGACAGCCTGGAAAGTTGCTCTCAGTACAACTAAAGACAGAGCCCAAAGTAGGAAAAGGACTTAGTCCAGTGGGGCTCTCATCAGATCTGGTGACTGTGTACCAGTTCGTAGCCGTAGACGCCGGAGATGTAATAAAATACAGGACAAATGGAAACCAAATCCCTCCACTGTGGTCACCCACAACAATCCCGAACTGCCAGTGTACGCTAACCAGCCTGAACGAGGAGGTCCTGGGATAGTAGTACATAGGGACCAGTTGAAACATTGTACTCTTAGTCCAGACAGGGACCATACGAGGCGTAGATTAGCACGCCCTGAGGAGGCTGAAACCAATTGGGAAATGGTTCTAGTCCCACAAACCGAATACCGAGGGGGACAGAGTGGGGCAAACCCAAACCCTAACAAGAATGGCCAGATCTTTCAAACTGACCCAGTATTACCCGAGGATAGGAAAATAGAAAATATGGGTAACGAACCGCCAGTCTTAAGAAGGTCCCAGAGGGCTAATAAGGGCATACTTCCTGTTAGACTTAAAGATAATTATGTTATTGGTTCTATGTAGTGTTTTAATGAATATTGTTATGTATGGTATTAAGAAGTAGATGTGGAATCTTAAATATGTTAAATGTTCTTTTGATAATTGCTAATGGGTTGTTGATATACAATGATATGGGTATATGTTGTTACCATGGGGCCCGGATGTACCGGTGTGAATATTGTGGATGTGGCAGTATTTTAGCAAGGGGGAATGTAAGGGGACTGTTGCCCCCTTACTAACATTCAGTGGGGGTGTTTTGGTTGGCTAGCTCCCAGCACTAAAAGGGGAAGGGTCGATGGCAAATCAGGAGCCTGAGACTGACAGTCCCCAGGAACAATGGGGAGAGGCCAATGCTCCAGATCAGCCTGATTGACAGGGCGGGCAGGCTAATCAGGGAGTCAGGAGGCCAGAGGGGGACCCGTCCTCCGTGTGAGCTGGAATTGCCTGGGTCAGACAGAGTGGGGCCGAGCTAAGGAGAGAGCAAGGGCCTGCGCTAAGTGGCTGGAAGCAGAGCTGCAGCCCCAAAGCCAGAGCACAGCCCAGAGAGAGCAGAGCTGCCCTGGGAGCAGAGCTGCGGCAACCGGAGCCAGAGAGGCCAGACAAGCAGCCAGGAAGCAGGTCAGAGCTGGGAGCAGAGTCACAGAAGCAGCCTGCAGAGCAGACCTGTGCTGGGGGCAGAGTTGTAGTAACCAGAGCCAGAGAGGCCAGAGAAGCAGCCCAGGGAGCTGAAGGCAGAGCAGCAGCAGCAGCAGCCGCCCTGAGGCCGAGTGGAGCTGGGACTGGAGCTGAAACTGGAGCTGGAGTCGGGGCTGGAGCAGTCCAGAGCTGGGTGCGGTGAGCAGCTGGGGAGAGTGAGGGGGATCCTGGGCAGTGGGCCCAGCACAGGGAGACACCTCAGCCAAGAGGCTCTGCAGGCCAGACTTGGAGGGGGGATCATAACCCCAACCGGGCGGGGGCGACGCTGGGAAAAAGGGTCCTGCCACCTAGAGCCTGAGAGCGTGTGGCCACCACCAGAGCAAGTGTCCAACCCGCAGCGTCTCTGCAGCACAGCCAGGGCCTGAGAAGGAGCCTGGAACCTACAAGGAACAGACTGTGACCTGCCCTGACATTCCAGAGACACTGTTTGTGATGTTCCCTGCCACAGAGCGGGGTGATGTGTTTTCCTTTAACCTTTCCCATTTTTCCTTATTCTTTTTTAAAATTAATTGTTAATTAAACAACTTGTATTTGCTTTAAATTGTATGAAATGATCAGTGGGTCAGGGAGGTGCCCAGTGCAGAGAGAGTACCCCGGAGTGGGGACACCCTAGCCCCTGTCCTGGGTGACCACCGCAGGGTTGGGGGTCGAGCCCCCCAGGAATCCTGGGCCCAGCCTTGTCGGGGTTTACGAGGACTCTGCCAGACAGGAGAGTGGAAGGGGAGTCCTCAAGGGCAGGGAGGCCTCTGGGTAAAGGAAGTGGGAGCGAGGACTCAGATCCTTTCGCTAGGCCACTTCACCGGGGTAGTGCAGAAGCCAGGAAAGTTCCCCACAATAGCGGGACCATTCCCCCGCTTACATAAGCAAATAACGATTACATTTAAGCAGTTAAATCATTCTTGGCAGCTATAAGCCTAGCTTGTTAGTAACTTCTTTAAACCGTTATCTTGTCCTTTTTCCCTTCAGCCAGAAACATGCAGGCCTCGTTATTACCACTTGAGCAGGGGGTTGCACACAGATAACTGGTTGCTTACATATTCCAATTGCACCTGGCTTTTGAGGTTGATTAGAGTTTAAACATGGAAGGATAGAGTTTGGTTCACTTAGGCCTAGTGCAGGAAGGCTTCATTGACACTTAGTGGCCTTCCACCCTCCCAAGTTACCTAGGGTGAGGCCTAGTGATGTCAACAACTCCCTCCTTTGAGAATACTCAACAAGCCTTTGGCTGAGTTTTCTCATATTCTGTGGACAAGATATGATTAAGTGCTATGAAGCTGGGGTTTTCAATGAGAGGGTATGCCAGGATTTTTGAGGAGTGGGGGGGCACAAAGCTTACGGAGGAGCATGACCAGGCACAGTACCACACCTGTGAGGAGGAGACGCACAAGGCCACCCCCCAGTCCTCCTAGGTCAGGCAACCAACTTCAAAGGGAATCGAAAACTGTGGGCCTTCCACTGCTTGAAAGCCTGTTTGGCCGACAGGACGTGCTTGTTAATGTCCTGTGAGTTTTCCGGGACATAAGTACAACATTCATTCCCAATAAGGGCACACAACCCGCCCTGGGAGGCTAAAACATAATTTAAGGCACATACACATTGCCATTATACGGTACATTAGTCTTATTATTTAATGTATGCCATATACACTCTTTTAGTAAAATAACTTTATTACAGAGCTTTGGAGCAACAAACCAGGACAAGCACATCCACTTTTGAGGAGTTCACTTGGTACAACCTTTGGTGTTGAATAGCTTTTCTCCCTTTCCAGCCCTTTGGCTAGAAATTTGAGGTAGCCAGAAGGATCCCATGGGCAATATGGGGAGTGGGTTAACCTTCCATGTCCTTGCTTTCAAAGACTGTTGGTATGCAAATTTTAACAACAATTCTGGCCACAAGACAAACACCACAAGACAGGACATAGAACACAAAAATAATTCCTATTGTGCCAGTAAATGCATGGTACGTTGAATGCTATTTAGCTGGCATCCGTTTTCTCTGATGATCTGAAGGACAAAAGAACAGAGGTCTACCCTTTCTGGGCAGTTAGTCATTGCTTAAAATATTTCCTTTATATAGACATACTTTTGTTGATTTTAGGCAAAACAGAAGAATTACCCCATATTTTCTTGTATTTGTTTCATAGGCAGCCCAGGTTTTAGTGGCTTCTACCTTATTAGTTAGAAAATTGCATTAATACAGATGCTTTCTGGCTTGCTTCCAGATCCAAAGCTATTCACAGCTTAAAGATTTTTACTTAAGAAGGGACACAATTAACTTTCCCAGACTTTTGATTGCCTTTTACTTCTAACTTTTGCTTTCAAACACACAGTGATCTGAAAAAGACAACACAACCTATATTGGTAGGTTTGCATTTCTTTTACCTCTACTACAATATACATTGCATGTGTTCTGGGGAAAATGCACATTCTTTTTACAATTTAATTTTCACAACACTAGCCACATTAATTTTTACACAAGGTGTAACTGTTTCTTTTGTGCTTACAAAATTTTCATGCACCCCTAGTAAGACAGTTTGACCACAGAGCCAGAGGCACTGTTCTTTTTTTTTACCAGATCTTTTATTTGCTATTTTGTTACCCAAAAACAAATTTAAATTTTTTATTCTTTTGGCTTTGACTACCCTGCTGCAGCCACAACCTTTGGTTTTTATTTAAAACATTTTAAATTTTTTAAAGCATTAAGTCACCTTAAGGATTAAAGGCTAAATACCATATTAAACAACACTAGTTTCCTGTGTATGGCAAAAGTATTTTTGGTTTTTGCAACTTTAAACAATACCAATTCATTTTAGACTTATAAAACACAGATCCCACAAAAACCAATAATCCATTTGTCCCGGTGCCTGGTTTTTCAGTACCAGGCGCAAGGGAGTTAAGTAAGTTGGAATGTCAAAAGATTCGGATTTGGGCCAATTAGTGCCCAGGGCTGGCCAATCCTGGGTGCAAAGCTGCAACAGGCGTCTCTTTGACATTCTTTTCTGAACACCGGGTAACGGCCATTTACTTAACATATAATTCAAAGGGCTATTCTTAGAGGGTTTTTTTTTTTTTTTTGAGACCCACCCATTCCCCTTCTGACACTTAAACTGAGAATTAGACAGAAAGGTGGAAGGAATTACGGTCTAATCCAGAAATTTTTGCTTACCCCGACTGTTACAGGGGACAGGACAGAAGAATTTTAATTCGACCTTAGGGCTTTCTTGCACGCTGTGGCTTTCACGCCGAGGAATTATGAATGAGAAGCTTTGTTCCGCCCACACACCTAACACCCAAGCGTACAAGACAGAAATTTATTAACCGGTTAACCAGAACAGAACCAGAACCAGAGTTAGATAGTGTTTTCTTATTCTATTAGGGCTTACCTTATTGGAGCACGAACCCCAGGGGCTGTGGTGAAGTGAGGAAAAGGGGCTAAAGCACCCCGTTGGCTCCGTTCCTAGTTCGCCACAGCTGTCCGGAGTTCAATGTTCGAGCTAGGAGGGTCCCATCTGGGGTGCCAGAAACTGTTACCGAAATGTTGGGTCCGCCTAGCTGAGAGCCAACAACAGCCAGACAGGGATAAGGAAAAGGTTGCTTTATTTTGCAGAAGAAAGGAGAGCTTTGCACCTTGGTACAAAAACTTTAACTCGTACAAAAGCCAAAGATTGTTTATACACTTAAACACAGGCCCTGTTTGTGTGAACAGAACCTGTACTTTTGCTATTTGGTTAGTGAAAACCACTTTGGGACCAGCTCCAACTACCTCAAGGCCTTGAAAGGGAAGACAGTTGAAAAGTTCAGGCTACAGTGTACTTGAGGTGTTTGCTTTCCCCTAATGGCCGCTGGCTGCCATAACGGCTGCTAGCTGTTAAGGGGGGGAGGGGAGTTGCTGCTGACTGTTACATCACCAATGCCTTACACAGAGGCAAAATCAAACCCCTATTCCTATTCACTGCTTCCCTGCTTATACTCTGGAGGACCACACAAGGTCTTTATGCCATAGAGTAACACTGGGAGCTTATGTTGAGTGGTCTGTCCACCAGGGCTGGCCTTACCATGAAGCAAACTGAGGACCCACTTGAGCAGTAGCCTGAAGGACTTCCTACTACTCCATAGGCCACAGCAAGTGAAAAACTTCATGTTCCCCAAAGAAAATGAAAATAGAAGTTTCCATCCAACACATTACTGGCGTGAAATCCCCAATGGTGACAAAGTAGAGAGGCCATGGCTCATGTACTCAAAAACCCAGAATGCTGCATACTGGTTTTGTTGCAAACTCTTCCAGTCTAATGTTCCAGCCACATTGGGTTCTACAGGAACAAAGGACTGGAAAAATCTGGCTAGAAATCTGGCATGCCATGAGAAGGCAGCAAATCACCAAAGAGCATTGCATAGGTGGAAAGAGCTTGAGATGAGACTAAGGTTAAAGGCCACCATAGATGATCAGCATCAAGAGAAGACTGCAGCAGAGTCTCTTTACTGGCAAAATGTTCTGAAAAGGCTCATTGCCATTGTGAGAATGTTTACTACCCAAACCTAGCACTTCAGATCAGCTGTATGTGCCAAACAATGGAAACTTCCTTAAAATTGTGGAACTGATGGCTGAGTTTGATGCTGTACTCCAGGAGCATCTAAGAAGAGTCACCACCCAAGAAATGTACACACACCATTACCTTGGAAAAACAATTCAAAATGAGATCATACAGTTACTGGCCACAAAAGTCAAACAGAAGATTGTGGCAGATCTGAAGTCAGCAAGATATTACTCTACTATTCTGGACTGCACACCTGACATCAGCCATACGGAACAAATGACTTTAATGGTGCGTTTTGTAACAACAACAGAACCTAGTGAAAATGTCCCTGCAATGGTGACTGTCTGAGAGCATTTTCTAGAATTTATTGATATTGATGATACTACAGGAGCTGGTATGACAAATGTGCTTCTTAAAAAGCTGGAAGATATGGGAATTGCGATAGCTGACATGAGAGGTCAGCGCTACGATAATGGTGCCAACATGAGAGGAAAGAACAGAGGAGTGCAGACACGGATCCGAGAGTTAAACCCTTGAGCTTTTTTTGTCCCATGCAGTTCTCATTCATTGAACTTGGTGATCAGTGATGCAGTATCAGTCTCTAGTGAGGCTGCTGAATTTTTTTAATGTAATTCAAAGCATCTATGTATTTTTCTCTGCATCAACTCATCGATGGCAAATTTTTAAGCAACATCTGGGAACATCCGCTCTGACACTGAAACCACTGAGTGCCACACAATGGGAAAGTTGAGTGAAGGCAATAAAGCCTATCAAACACCAAATTGGGAAGATAGATGATGCCATAGTTGCCATTATGGAGGATAATGCTATGACAGGAACTGTTCATGGGAGAACAGTGGCAAAGGGAAATGGAATCACCAGAAACATACATAACTTCACATTTCTGTGTGGCCTAGTGTTGTGGCATGACATACTGTTTGAAATAATGTTGTAAGCAAGAGACTCCAAGGTGTTGACCTTGGTATATCTGGAGCAATGGAACAACTGGACAAAGCAAAGTCAAACCTACAGTCTTACCGGTCAGATGAGGGATTTCAAAACGTTCTGAAGACTGCACAGAAGTTGGCAGAGGAACTTCACACTGAAGCTATTTTCCAACCCATTCAAGAATACAAGAGTCACTGAAGAAGACATTTTGATTACGAGGTACGGGATAATCCCATAAGCGACCCCAAACAACAATTCAAAGTTGAATTCTTTAACTAGGTGCTAGATTGTGCAATACAGTCAGTGGAAGAATGTTTCATGCAGCTCAAGGAACATAGCAGTATATTTGGGATGTTGTATGATATTCCAAAACTCATCACTATACCTAAAGTAGACCTACACCAGCAATGCAGGGCACTAGAGACAGTGTTGACACATGATGACATGTGCGATATTGATGCGAATGATTTAGGTGATGAACTGAAAGCCCTTTCAAGATTCATTTCAGCAGGATCAATTCCAAAGACTGTTCTGGAATATATGTGCACAAATAAGATGACCACCCTCTTTTCAAATGCTTTTGTTGCTCTGCACATACTTCTAACACTTCCTGTAACAATTGCCAGTGGAGAACGCAGCTTCTCTAAGCTGAAGTTAATAAAAACACATCTACGCTCCACAATGACACAGGACAGGCTGGTCGGCCTTGCAACCATCTCAATAGAGCATGAGCTGGCCCAGACTGTGGACCTTCAGTAGGAAGAAGTTCAAATATTTGCAACCAAGAAGGCACGGAAAGCACCACTTTGTATTCAAACAGATAAAAATGCCAGTGTTTACTATGCACACAAGAAAAGTTACATTTGCTGTTCAGGTGTTTGAAAGTTAAGTGTTATTTAAAATTTTTGAATAAGGCATTTTAAGTTGTTAGTTCTCCTTTATTGGGGTAGGTAGCAGAGCAGTACCATGAGAGGAGTAGAACAGGAAGAAGGCAGAATTGAGACCTTTCAATGTTTTGGCCCAAGCGAGGGGGCATGGGGGCGTCATTTGAGCTCCCCGCCTCAAGTGCCAAAATGTTGTGCGCCAGCCCTGCTGTCCACTGTGACTTTTCACACTACCTGCTTTCCAGGACACTATCCCCCGTTCTGCTGCCCACCTACCAGCGCCATTGGACAATCAGAGTCACAGGTGAGAGTATGAAGAGACGGGACTTGCTCTCAGAAACCCCCCTGTATCCCACAGGGCAAGCAGTAGCCAAGGAGGGCAGAGTCCACCAGCAGGCTGGACCAAACGCCCCAGAGGGGGTAGGGTGACGAGAGAGCAAGTGTGAAAAATCAGGATGGGGGTGAGAGGTAATAGAGTCCTATATAAGACAAAGCCCCTAATATCGGGATGGTCCCGATAATATCAGGGTGTCTGGTCGCCCTACCTGGGGGGAGAGGAGCACGTTTCCACCATCACCATCCTTTTGGCCTCTAAGTAATCTCTAATGGGCAAAATTGATCCCTTTTCTGTCCCAGATGGGTATTTAGCCTATCCATCATGGCAGTACCTGCCCCTCACCATTACGTCTGAGATCCGAAGCGGGTGAAGTGATTCCAGCGTGCAGTTTATGGGTAGCCCCAGGGCTGTTGCTTGATGCTCAGGTAGCAGAGCAGTTAGGTACACATCCTTTCACCTGCACTTGGTGAGATAAGTGTGCCTGGTACACTGACCCACACCTGATACCTCAAGACTAGACTAATGTAATGTGCCAAGCAAAGCAAGGGCTGACACTCCTCTCAATGGCATTTCTGTCTGTCTGATAGCTCTTGAACTCTGCAGCCAATAGATTCCAATATTTCAGGGAATGGTTCCAGGCTTCAGTGAGCAGAAGTCTACTGATTTGGGTGAAAACTGGAAAAAAGGAAAGGGCTACACTGGGGACACACAAAGCCCCTGGACATCTGATTGGCAAAGACAACAGCTTCAGCCACATCTGTAGTTCTCCACAGGGCAAAGTACCAGTGGAGGGGAGCTATTCGCATCTTCCAGCATAACACCCCTCAGCTCAGCTCTGCTGAGCCTTCCAATGCAGATTTCAGATGCTGACACTCTGAAAGAGAAGAAAGGAAAAAAGAAGGAGAAAAAAAAGTAAGAATGGTGGAGGGAAGGGGAATGGATGGAAGAGGTAGTTGGGGTGCACACAGAGATCCTGGCATAGGAGGCAGAAAGACAGATAATGGTCTGGGGAAATGGGCAAGGTGGAGTGGAGGGGGGCACAGAGAGCCCCAGCCATGATTGGGAAGGGTAAAATGGGGGGTACACAGAACCTCTGGCAGAGGAAGAAATAGGGGACCCTGGATGGTGGGGGAAAGTGCTATGGAGAAAATAGGGGAGGGAGGAGAATGAGGGGCACCCCAAACCCCTGGCTTGGGAGTGATTGAAAAACCATGGTGGGGGGAGGGGTAATGGGGGATACAAAGAGACTCTTGCATGGGAGGGGGGCTTTCAGGGAGTCCCTGAAATACAGGGGGATAGAAGAAAGGCACATGGGGAGCTGGTGATGGTGCAGGACCAGAGGAATTCAAGGAGCCCTTGGTGAGTGCCGTACACTCAGCCTATAGAAGGAAAAATACGTGAGACCCTGTAGCATACTGGGGTGTGGCAGGGCAACAACTCAACTGGCACAACGCCTCCTGCTATTCGCCCTGGGAATTAGTTCTTCCAGCCCAGAGTGCCCTCTGCAGGCTGGTGTCTCACCTACCACTGGCCCCCGGGTCCTTCCCAGACCCCGGTACCCCTCTACGTCAGGGTTCTGCCCCAGCAGTACCCACAATCTGGGTCTGCCCACCCAGGGGAACCCCAATCCTCTATCCCCACCTTGCCTCAGTGGCTACTGCTAGTCACCATCTAGCCCGTGCTCACTGGGGCAGACTGCAGTCTATCAACCACTCATCATCGGCAAGGGGGGTTGGATCAGCTGCCTCTGCCTATCTCTGTGCTGCCCCTCTGTAGCCCCAGTACCCTTTCAGAGGCTTCTAACTAGGCCTGCAGCCTTGGGTATTACTAGACTGGAGCTCCCCAGCACCGCTCCACTTCAGGTACCGGTCTCAGCTTCCAGGCAGCCAGGCCCTTCTCTCTCAGAAACTAGAGAGAGACTCCTCCAGCCTCTGGACCTCAGCCTTCTTATAGGGCCAGCTGTGGCCTAATTGCGGTGTAGCCCCAGCTGTGGCTGCTTCCCCGAATCAGCCTAGCTTTTCCCCACCACAGCCCTCTGAAGGGCTGCTTTTAACCCCTTCAGGGCCAGAGCGGGGTGACCACCCCGCTACATGGGGCTACACCTTGAAGTCACCCAGCGTCTGAAGCTGCTGTCAAATGCATTAGCCTGATAAATGGGAGAATCTTGATGCTGAGAGCATATTGCACCAGCTCCCCAGGACCAGACTAGCTGTAGTATTTTACTGACTGGTATCAGGATAAACCCTTTGTTATGAACAGAACTAGGTACAGAAATAAGGTAGCAAAACTTCCCACTGTTCTGAGTAGCTGCAGCCTGCCCTGCCTGTGGCTGCTCTGTTTCTGGCCCAGCAGGAGACGTGTCACAGGAAAGCAGAGACTGCAGCTACAGGGCAAAGGGAGTGTGCCACCTGTATGCTTCCTAGAGGAATTACTCTACCGCACAGCAGCTGTCTGCACGAGAGCTTCCAGGTGGAATTGAAGGGGCTTGTTTTGGCTTTTAAAGGCCTAGCTGGTCTGAGCCCTGCTTACCCAAGAGACCTTCCTCCCTCCCTGACTATTCACCTGCAGCTTAGATCAATGGAGGCTGTCAGCCTGAAGTGGCCTTGCTATAAACCAGATGGCAGTGCTGACAAGGGCCTTCTCCAGGGATGAAAGTAACTTAAAGGACTTCCTCCCTCCCTGACCATTCACCTGCAGCTTAGATCAATGGAGGCGTTCAGCCTGAAGTGCACATGGTGTAACCGGGACTGGCAGTGCTGACAAGGGCCTTCTCGGTGCAGCTTTTACTGTCCCAAATGAAGGGGTTTCCATCCCTTCCCTTGGGAGACAATTCCGCAGTCTGTAGAACTCGCTTTTTAGAATTGTTGTGTGAGATTCAGCCAAAATGTCTATGTTTTACTGCGCTGTATCTCTTCTCATAGTTCCTAGTAACACCCTGAGCTCTCAGAAGCTGCTCTCCCTCCTTGCTAGTTAAACCCTTCAGTTATCTGCCATGGCTTTCACAGCCCAGTTAGCTGAGTTACAACTATCTAGTGATTTTAATCTCTCCTCCTGTATCAATTCCTCCAGCCCCTCTCTGTTTAGTTTTCTCCCCTCCGAATTGCTGTTGGTTTGGTGATATCTTTCTGGCACCGAAATGCCTCTGCTCGTGGGCAGTGATCTAATTGTGGTCTCACAGAGCCTTCTAGCAGGGCCGCCCAGAGGGAGGGGCAAATAGGGCAATTTGCCCCAGGCCCCACAGGGGCCCCCACGAGAATGTCGGAGGTTCCCCCCCCCCCGCCTCCACCTTCCTCCTCCCCCATTACCCGGCACCTCAGCGCACCGCATCCAGGAGTGGCCCTGGACAGCACTGCAGTGGCATGGCCTGAGCTCCTCCCGCTCAGAGCCGCGTGGTAAGGGGACGGGGCTCCGAGCTCCGGGCTGAGCGGCAGGAGCTCAGGTCCCGTGGAGCCACGCCGCTGCAGCGCTGTCCAGGGCCGCTCCTGGACGCGGCGCGCTGAGGCTCCGGGACAGGCGGGAGGCGGGACTAAGCAGCATGGTAAGCCTCTCTGAGCCGGACACCCCTGGGACCCCACTCCCCCCACAGCCCTGACCCCCAGCTCCAAGCCCAGCCCCTCTGAGCCGGGCACCCCCCGACCCCATTCCCCCAGCTCTGAGCCCAGCCCCTGTGAGCCGGGCATCCCCCGACCCAGAGCCCAGCTCCCCACCCAGCCCTGGGCAACAGCAGCACCACCCCCAGGCAGCGACAGCCCATTGGCACCAACCATCACCCAGAAACAGCCCATTATGTAATTACAAATATATACATACCATTAAAGCATTTAATGTTTTTAAATAATGTATTTCGTGTATTTTCAAATTATTAAAAATTAATTTTTGAGTGTATTTCACTGGTTATTTTTTACATTTCCAAATACATGTTACTATAGTATTGCAACTTTTTTTATGGAAGGGACCCCTGAAATTGCTTTGCCCCAGGCCCCCTGAATCCTCTGGGCAGCCCTGCCTTCTAGAATTCCCTCTTTGCTAATTCATAAGGTCTCTGTGCACACAGCCCTTAACTACATTGGCTTTATGGCCTCCACAACCAATTTGTTTCACATAGACGGTGCTCTGACATTACAGCGATATGTGGCTCTGCAAAATGCTAAAACCAAGAGATTGCCGTAGCCATAGTAACCAAACCTATTATTGATGAGTAGAGCCCAAAACACCATTGTTAATTTCTGCAGGTGGAAAGCTGCCTGATCATGCCAGGCTCACAAAGAATGGGGTCTACAACCTGACTCTCCGTGAGGTGCTCTGGTTTTCAGGGATGGGCATTTCCTTCTGGAGGTCACACCAACCTCCAGAGGCTAAATCACCCCTATAAAGACTGCTGCAGTAAAATGGGCACCTGTGGCTTCATCAGTCCTGATTCTCCCTTTGAACACAGGATGACAATGTTGTGCTGGGAACTGCAAGGACACCTCAGATGCAGCACAGAGTACATCCCTCCTGCGAATTTCTTCCTGAATCCAAATATGGCAATCAGTTAGACCCTGAGCATGTGGGCAAGACCCAGCAGCCGACACATGGGAAAGAATTCTCTGTAGTAACTCAGAGCCCTCCCCAGCTACTGTCACGTCACTGGCTGTTGGAGATATTTGCTGCTAGCAGTCACAAATCGGCTACATGCCATTGTAGGAGTCCCATTGTACCGTCCCCTCCATAAATGTATCAGGCTCGGTCTTGAAGCCAGTTAGATTTTTTGCCCCCACTGCTCCCCTTGGAAGGCTGTTCCAGAACTTCACTCCTCTGAGTGTTAGGCCTTGACTACACTCAGGACTTCCCAGCGCTGCTGTGGCAGCGCTGTGAAGCGCAAGTGTAGTCGCGCCGCCAGCGCTGCGAGAGCTCTCTCTCAGCACTGTAAGTACTCCACCTCTCCGAGGGGAATAGCTTGAAGTGCTGCGAGCGAGCATGCAGCGCTGCAGGCTCTGATTACACTCGCGCTTTACAGCGCTGTACTCGCTGCGCTCGGGGGGGGGGGGGCGTTTTCACACACCTGAGTGCAGCAAGTTGCAGTGCTGTACAGCGCCAGTGTAGCCAAGGCCTTAGAAATCTTTGTCTACTTTCAAGCCTAAATTTGTTGATGGCCAGTTTTTATGCATTTGTTCCTGTGTCCACACTGGTGCTTAACTTAAGTAAATCCTCTCCCTCCCTGGTATCTATGCCTCTGATGTATTTATAGAGAGCAATCCTATCTCCCCTCAGCCTTCTTTTAGTTAGGCTAAACAAGCTAATCTCTTTGAGTCTTCTGTCATAAACTAGGTTTTCCATTCCTCTGATTCTCCCAGTAGCCCTTCTCTACGCCTGTTCCAGTTTGAATTCATCTTTCTTAAACGTGGGAGATCAGAATTGCACACAGTATTCCAGACGAGGTCTCACCCGTGCTTTGTATAATGGTACTAACACTTCCCTCCCTCTACTGGAAATACCTTGTGTGGAAGCAGAGAAAGAACTGACAGGAAGGGGATGCAATACATGACAGTTTGTTAGCAAGAGTTAGGCTAACTGTAACCCTAATAACGCGAGATTTGTAGAAGCGGGGAATGTGTGAGGCAAGTGGGAAAGAACTGTGTGAGAAGTTGTTGCGACCTTGTATAGATAATGTGTAGATAATATGGAATGTAGACTACATTAGTGAGCAAAACAAGATATCAGAATGACCTATGTATAAACAAAATGCAGCTGTTGCTCATTATTGTCTGTAACAAAAGGTATAAATGCTTGCTGTAATTGTTTACCTGTTGAGAGACCTGCTTAGCTCTCTCCCTCTATGCAATTGATAGAGAGAAAATAGAGCATCTGACTTCTTATTTTTTATCTTATTAATGGAGATGCCCATCTCCTAGAACTGGAAGGGACCTTGAAAGGTCATGGAGTCCAGCCCCCTGCCTTCACTAGCAGGACCAAGTACTGATTTTGCCCCAGATCCCCAAGTGGCCCCCTCAAGGATTGAACTCACAACCCTGGGTTTAGCAGGCCAATGCTCAAACCACTGAGCCATCCCTCCTTGCTGTACCCAAACAAAAAGTGAGAACTCTGTTATTCTCCGACAATTTGGGGGCTCATCCGGGAGGCCGTCTGTCCCTGTTGGGCTCATGCCATCTGAACTTATTGACTGTGCAGCAAGGTCAGATGCTGAGCGGCGTAGGGGAATTGTTTGCTGCCCCCTTTATGCATATGCGAGGTGCATAGGTATGCACCGGTGTTGAGGGGTTGTTACCGCCTCAGGAGGGGTTGTTACCGCCTCGAGTGATGCATCGAGGTACTTGGGAATAGTACCTGGAATAAGGCCTTGGGGGGTGTGTGTGTGTGTGTGTGTGTGTGTGTGTGTGTGTGTGTGTGTACACCAGTGTCAATTGAGTGTTACCGGAAGACGCCCAGAGTACTCTGCGAAGTCTTTTGGCTCGTGACCAGAACTACTCTAACACAAGCCCGGTAACTAGACAATCTTTTAGGAGATCCGACCCACGGTGGGCTAACTCGGCCTGGCATCGTCCGGCGAGGAGACTACCTCGGTCTAGGAGTGTGTGAACCCATCTTCCCTGCCCTTTTCCTCTCCGTGTGAGCCACTGACAGTCTGATCATCTCACTGGATGCAACAGAGTAAGCGGCGCCATCTCTCAGAGACTAGCCGACGTTCTTTGCTGAAGGGAGGTGTAGGAGGGTTGTGGCCATCCTCGTTAGCCTCTCCTGTGTGAGTACCTGTAGGGAGAGATCCTTAGTTTATGTGCTGCTAGAGCGGACAGGGCATCCTCCCTGTGTGTGTGATTGGAAAATGGGTGGGGGACAGCCTAAGGATTCCCTCTCATCCCCTAAGGGTACCCCAGCTTATTTCATGTATGTACATTATGGTCCTAAAACCTGCAGGTATTTAGAGAATTGGAATCATTACACGCGTGAAAATTCATCTAAACAACGCCCACTAGAAGGTACCTTCAATCTAGATAAGATCATACATCTCAGAGGAGCTTTTAATCACCAAAAAGCCTCTGACACACAATTGGAGCAATTTGTCTATTGAGGAAAGGAACGGGTTAATTTGAAATTCAGCTTGGTCCAGAGATAAAGAGAAAGTTAATCTGCATTCAAGGTCAAGAATCAATGCGGACCAGGCTAAGTGCAAAGAAAAACTGCTTTTGGCCCCAGCTGGCTGTGAAAAAATATAGACATAGTCAAACCAAAGGCAATACAAGTTACAGTGCTGAGATTACATTTGCAAAGCTTAACTGTCCAGTGAGATCCAACAGTCTGCCTTTGCGACCCTGGAGCCGGCGTGGTTTGGGGACGCTGAAGAAGCCACAGGCAGCCGGCCTGGACTGGAATCACTGAAAAGACGCCCCAGAAGACCTCAGGGTGTAAAAGAACTGCCCTCCCAAGAGAAGAAGCAAGTTGGAGATTGCACAGCACCTTCTCTGAACGTTATACACAGACGTGGCCAGTCTGACGTACGTGTGAGTATGAAAGTGTGCCTACTCTCAGCCGCAGTAAGTTTGAGAACCGGAGAGGGATTTAGCATTCTTCTCTCCACCCGGTTGACCGGGAAGGGTATCAGGTGGATCTACCCCAGTCGTAGCAGGCAATAGAGAAGTTGGAGAAAAGGGAAGAGTTGTGTACTTTATAACTAGAATTGAGCAATTAAGAGCATAGATCATGAAACAGACAGCAACTCAAACCTACGCCCAGGGCAAGTTGCAAGCCTTGAGACAGGACTTCCAGGCAGAAAAGGAAGCACTGGCTAAGCAAGTACCGGTCCTTCAGGGACTTGTCAGAATTTAACCATTTGTATTTGCATATGCGGCAACAGCAGTGTGTTTGCCACAAGAGAAAATTGAATAGTTAAACGCCAATGGGCCATGCATTTTGCTCAAGTGGCAAGCCTCACGAGGGAGGACTCGGGTAGCCTTGTGAGTAAGAATGTTTAAGGGAAGAGACCAGGGAGGGTGGGGGCTAGTTGAGAAGCCCATTCTCCTAGCTAAATTGGCAGTGAAAAAGCCGGTGCCCATGGAAGGGACGGTTCAGCGAGAAAAGCAGGATTGGGCCCAAGCTGGCAGGCAACAGATAGAGAGATTGGAAAACAGGTTGGAAACTTTGAGGGCATAGTGGAAGGAAAGGAGTAAGTAATTATAAGCATGGGGATTTCAAATCCCCAGGATAATAATTGGAATGGTAAAATGTGTGTAAGACAGAGTCTTTGTACCAAGGTGCAAGGCTCTCCTTTCTTCTGCAGAATAAAGCAACTCTTCCTTATCCCGGTCTGGCTGTTACTGGCTCTCAGCTAGGTGGACCTGATATTTCGGTCACAGTTACTGGCGACTCCGGTTAATGAATTTCTGTCTTATACATTTGGGCGTTAGGTGTGTGGACGGAACTGAGCCTCTCATTCGTAATTCCTCAGAGTGGAAGCCATTGCGTGCAATGAAGCTCTGAGGTCGAATTGGGATCCTTCTGTCCCGTCCCCTGTAGCGGTCAGTATTAGTAGAAATTCCTGTAATAGGATCCTATTAGGCCATAATTCCCTCTGTTCTCTGTGTAATTCTCTGTTAAGAGTGTCAGCAGGCAGATGGGTGGGTCTCTGGTAAAACCCTCTAAAGATAGCCCTTTGAATTATATGTTAAGTAAATGGCCTTTACCTGGCGTTCAGAAAAGAATGTCGAAGAGACGCTTGTTGCAGCTTTGCACCCAGGATTGGCCAGCCCTGGGCACTGATTGGCCCGAATCCAGATCTTTTGACATTCCGACTTACTTAACTCCCTTGCACCTGGTACTGGAAAACCAGGCACCGGGACATATAAATTATTGGCTTTTGTGGGATCTGTGTTTTATAAGTTTGAGATGAATTGGTATTGTTTAAAGTTGCAAAAACCGAGAATACTTTTGCCAGACACAGGAAACTAGTGTTGTTTAATATGGTATTTAGGATTTAATCCTTAAGGTGACTTAATGCTTTACAAGATTTAAAATGTTTTAACTAAAGACCAAAGGTTGTGGCTGCAGCAGGGTAGTCAAAGCCAGGAGAATAAAAGATTTGAATTTGGTTTTGGGTAACAAAATAGCAGATAAAAGAGCTGGTAAAGAGAGAGAAGGACAGTGCCCCTGGCTCTGTGTGGTCGAGCTGTCACTTTACTAGGGGTGCATGGAGATTTTGTAAGCACAAAAGAAACAGTTACACCTTGTGTAGAAATTGATATGGCTAGTGTTGTGGAAATTGAATTGTGGATAGGACATGCATTTTCCCCAGAACATGTGCAGTGTATATTGTAGCAGAGATAAAAGAAATGCAAACCTACCAATATAGGTTGTGTTGTCTTTTTCAGATCACTGTGTTTGAAAGCAGGAGTTAGAAGTAAAAGGCAATCAAAAGTCTGGGAAAGTTAATTTTGTCCCTTTTAAAGTAAGAATCTTTAAGCTGTGGATAGCTTTGGATCTGGAAGCAAGCCAGAAAGCATCTGTATTAATGCAATTTTCTAACTAATAAGGTAGAAGCCACTGAAACCTGGGCTGCCTATGAAACAAATACAACGAAATATGGGATAATTCCTCTGTTTTGTCTAAAATCAACAAGAGTATGTGTATATAAAGGAAATATTTTAAGCAATGACTGACTACCCAGAAGGGGTAGACCTCTGTTCTTTTGTCTTTCAGATCATCAGAGAAAACGGATGCCAGCTGAACAGCATTCAATGTACCATGCATTTACTGGTACAATAGGAATTATTTTTGTGTTCAATGTCCTGTCTTGTGGTGTTTGACTTGTGGCCAGAATTGTTGTGTTTAATATTTTCATAAGACAGTCTAGTTCAAAATTAAATAGAAGGGTTAAATCAAAAAGCAGATACTTGTTTTATTCAACCTGGAATACAAAGTGTTTGGATAAATCAGGAAAATGTGATATACTAAAGTCTAATACATTTGCTTAAGTAAGAAAAAGAAACTTCATTGGCCAGTTTTTTTAATGGAAAAATTGTTAAAATTTGCATACCAACAGTCTTTGGAAGCAAGGACATGGAAGGTTAACCCACTCCCCATATTGCTCATGGGATCCTTCTGGCTACCTCAGATTTCTAGCCAGAGGACTAGGGAGAGAGGAAAGCTATTGGACACCAGAGGTTGTACCGAGTGGACTCCTCAAAAGTGGGTGTGCTTGTCCTGGTTTGTTGCTCCAAAGCTCTGTATAGAAGTTATTTACTGGAAGGGTGTATATGGCATACATTGAATAATAAGACTAATGTACTGTATAATGGCAGTGTGTATGTGTTCATTGTTGGGAAAAGGTGTATGAGTGAAAAGTGGAAGTTTCCTTTGTAGGTTAAAAGAAGCCAAGAAGGGAAAAAGGAAAAAGAACAGAAGGAGTTAACTGGGAAAATAGCTAGCAAGCTCAGTCCAAAGATAAGACATTGGCCCAATCCAAGGACACTGCCCAGAGCTAAGACTTGGCCGACAGCCAAGAAAAGGGGGGGCCTGAATGTGCCCAAGAAACTATGAGATCTGCAAAACATGGCCAGGCATTAATGAAATGTGTTAGGTTTCTTTTCTCACAGATAAAAGAAGTGCTACCCAAAGACCCTAGCAGCCCTGCCATTCATTGAAACAAGGAGACTGAGTCTATGGGTACGTCTTCACTTACCGGAGGGTCCAGCGGCAGGCAATCGATGTTCTGGAATCAATTTATCGCGTCTGGTTAAGACGCGATAAATCGATCCCGGATCGATCCCGGAAGTGCTCGCCGTCGACGCCGGTACTCCAGCTCGGCGAGAGGAGTACGCGGCATCGACGGGGGAGCCTCCGTGCCGCGTCTGGACCCGCGGTAAGTTCGGACTAAGGTACTTCGAATTCAGCTACGTTAATAACGTAGCTGAATTTGCGTACCTTAGTCCGAAGTGGGGACCAGGCCTATGTAAAGTCCATCAACGAAAGACTGCTTTGGCTCCACACTGGAAAGGCCCTTTCCAAGTCCTGTTAACCACCAACATGGCTGTGAAGAGCCAAAGACTACCTGTTGTCAGATGCTACTGGTGTGGTGCTTCTGCTTTCTCCTGTTGATATCACTCGGCTGCGTGCATGTGTTCCCTCTGTGTGCTGCCCCAGCTCTGCGCAGATAGCTGACACAGCAAACCCGACGAGAACCCCCAATAACCACAGAGTCTAGTAAGGTACAAAGGCACCTCGGCCAGGTTTATTGTGACCCTGACACAATTTCAGTTCCCCGTAGATTACTTAGTCTACCGGGCATACTGCTAGAAAGTGCCGCTCGGCAATGGACTCAGCTCAGTGGCGGGACTTTCCACTGCCCCCTCGGCCGGACAAAGACACCACCCCAGGGATACATTCTTATACACAGGTACAAACAAGTTACACATCACTCCTGACGTATTGAGGTGCAACCCCTCTACGTAGTAAGGTGCCGCCTCTCACCTTGTACATGTTGGTTCGATCAAAACAACTCTATCCATCATTTTACCCTTTTGCCCCTGTCATTGGGATGGGTCGTCCTGTTCCATGTTATCTGTGGAATGTTCCAGTATTGGAGTGTTCTGATATCTAGTGTTCAGTACTTTTTAGGTATGTATCTTTTCGCAGCATCAGCCCTTTCCTTGCCAGCTTCTGTGAGCAGGGCCTGCCTCTGGCTCACAGCTTAACTTTGCTTTATATTAGCAAAGTCTTGACCATTACTTTAGTTTGGTTCAGGCCTCAGGCCTCATACTTGGCCTTTATCAGGGCCTTCACTTACCACACCTGGACCCATGCTTCTCACTGTAAAAAGACCCCTCCACCTCGGGAGAACTCTCTGACTGATGATAAGCCTATTTCTCCTTCTAGCACTTCTGTGCCTTCTGGACAGCAGGAAAAAGAAAAAAAAAAAGACAAGGTGAAGTGCTAGTAACCTCTCCCTTGTTCACTGACAGACCTACTGTGCCTTTGGATTTTTCTAGAAGAAGCAAAACCATTACAGGGTGATGTGCTAGTAACCTCTCCCCTGTATGATGCTAAACCACACTGTTTCAGGAAAAGAGAAGAAGGAACACTTGCTTCATTGAAACCACAAAGTCCAGGGATTCCTGACTACAAGAGACATTAAGAACTGACCCTGGGGAAGAAACAAAGAATTATACACTGGCAGGAAGAAACTTGTGGGACCCATGCTTGGGAACGTGGTATTGATTGGATTTTGGGGTTTATTCTACAGGCTGCGCCCTGTGTTTTGGATAAGTCCTTCAGCATGTATTCCCCTCCCTAACTGGATTTTAAATTATAAGTACCAAAGGCACCTTGTTGCCATTGCCCCTGCCATCTCCTCCATTACACTATTACCCCTGTAACACATCCAAATACAGACAATGTCATATATTTGATAAAACCAATGACTAAGGCCTTCACACTTTAGTGATTTATTTAAATATTGTTTAAAGAAATATTTTTAAGGTTCAGGATATCCCATATAAGCGAACAATTGAATGGATCAGTGGAGATAAAAGTATATGATATCACTACCAGTGAACCCCAAGAATCTGTAATTGCAATTGATGCGTTCTATAGCGAATGTTCCTGAAATTTGCAGTGTGTTAAATGAGAGCGGCCCTTATTGTTATTTGGTCACCCAATTAGTTGTAAGCAGGGTCAGGATGAGCTCTACCCTGACATCTGGTGGTGAATTATGGCGAGTGTGGAAAAGAACTCCAGGGGCTGATCTTGTTTGCATAGGCACACCCACTCGCCTGGCATGAAACAACAGCAACTCAAAGTGGTTACTTTGGCTGGTGTGGGATCCCCAGTTTCTTTGTTATTGGGGCAGGAAGAATAAAGTTTTGTTACCCTGATTCTGTGAATCAAGGGCAGTGAACCGGTTGTATGACAGAAGGACTGAGTGAGTCCATCACCATTACCTAAGTAGCACTTGCTTGACAAGGGGCATGGGTTACAAAACCCAGTGAATAGAGAGAGGATGGGGACAGGTATTTGTACCTGATGGTATGGTTCCCCCCTCCCCGAGGGGTTGAAACACCAATTGCACTACCTCCTCTCTCCACTGTTGAATGTCAGAGCTAACTTTGATTCCATTAGAAGTCTAATTACAGACTGCTGAGCTGAATTCACTTTGGGCCAATGGTGCACTAGCACTGGGGCTCCCCTACTATGAGCTGAAATCACAAAAGAGCTGAGATCACTGAGGCTGTGTTAACTAGTGGGGGAGCCTGAAGCTATATTGCTAAGTGGCTGGCGAAGCAGCTAGCAGAGTGGAGCCTTATGGGGACGGTTTGAGCGGAGCGGAGCTGAGTGACTCACAGGTCGGTGAGCAGGGTGGAGCGGCTGGAGAAGCAGCGAGCAGAGCGGAGCCTTGTGGGAGCGGCCCAAGGAACGGCTGACGTGGAGCAGAGCTGAGTGGCTCACAGGTCGGTGAGCAGAGCGGAGCAGCTGCCAGAGCAGCTTGTGGACAGCGGGAGCGGCTCATGGGACAGCTGGTGGAGTGGAGCGGCTCGTGGAAAAGGCTGCGGCGGAACCCCACGGAGAGGCAGCCAGTCGGCCTTGGATCACGTAAGGTGCCCCTTAACACCCTGTGTGCCCCCCCCCGCTTGAACTCTGGGGCGGCACTGACCAGGGACAGAGACTTTGGGGGGTTGTTGGACTTTGGGGACTTTGGTGATCCTTGGGTTGCTGGTTTCAAGAACCCAAGGGAAAGGACACAGCCCAATTTGCTGGGGTGAGTTTTTTGCTCATGAAGCCTGTTTGTGGTGTTTTTCCAATTTAACGCTGATGTTGTTTACCTCATGTTATTAAACATTTTCTGTTACACTCAGACTCTGTGCTTGCGAGAGGGGAAGTATTGCCTCTTAGAGGCGCCCAGGGGGTGGTATGTAATTGTCCCAGGTTACTGGGTGGGGGCTCGAGCCGGTTTTGCATTGCGTTATTGAAACGGAACCCCTAGATACAGAACCCGGCCCTTGTTGCTGCCAACTTAGATGGGCAGAAGGGTTACATTTTTGGGGGCTCGTCCGGGATGCCCTGGGTCAGTACCCCTCGCAAGCACCTGTTGAGTGTCCCACTGCACTGGGAAACAATTGTGTTTATATTTTGAGGAAATTACTGTTTGTATAATGGCTAATATGTCAGGTTTGTTGGGCCCCGGCCCTGCAGCCTCTAGCTCAGGGGCCGCAGCCTCAGCTAATGATTGGGCAAAAGCACTGGGGCAAATATTGGAAAAGGTTGTGTTGTCCCATGCTAGGTCAAACTCTTGTCGTGAGTTAAGGTTATTTGCTGGGGCAGAGGAGTTCGAACCCTGGTTGGAGCATACCACTGAAATGCTGCAGGAGTGGGCCGTACCTGATACAGAAAAGCGAAGATGTCTAATAGAGAGCCTTAGTGGCCCAGCATTAGATGTGATTCGCACCCTGAAGCTCGTTGACCCTGGGGTCAGTGTGAAGGACTGCCTGGAGGCCCTTGATCATACCTTTGGGAGTGTAGAGGGCCCTGAAGACAGTTACTGTAAGTTCCTTAATTCCCGACAGCAAATTGGTGAGAAGATTTCAGCCTATATACAGAGGCTGGAGAGACTGCTTCAGAGAGCTGTCATGAGGGGTGCAGTGACTGCTGAACAGATGGATCGGACCAGACTGGCTCAAATTGTAAGAGGAGCTCAGTATCAGAACCCGATTCTACTCCATCTCCGGCTAAGAGAACGACGGGAACATCCCCCAAGTTATTCCCAGCTGATAAAGGAGATCAGAGAAGAGGAAGAAAGGCAGGCTGCCAGTGAGTTTTGGGAAGCCCAAACATTGGAGCCAGCCGGCACAACACCACTGCAAACGGCCAGTGTACTGATGGTGAGCACCACAGAGGAACTTGCCCAACAAGTGCAGGTCCTGACAGAACGGATAGCTGAACTGCAAAGCACCATTGACCGAGCTAAGACTTCCGGGAATAAGGAGCCTCTGACCCTGGCGATGGAGAAGTCAGCATTTAGAGCCACCATCCCATCTGGGCGAAGGGGGAAAGGACAATTCTTCTGCTACCGATGTGGTCAGGATGGACACAGTGCTGCCAAGTGCCATAATGAAGAAAACCCCTCCTTAGTGTATGGAAAGCTGAGGATCAGTTGGGAGAGATCCGGTAGCTGCCAGAGAGTCCGGGGACAGGTACCACCCAGGCCTGCAGGATTTGAAGATTCCCCCAGAAAAGACCGTCCAGCTGGGATCCCCGCAGGACTGATAGGGCCTCGAGCAGAGGTCATGGTGAAGATTGAAGGGGAGGAGTGTAAAGCCGTGCTTGACACTGGATCTCAAGTGACTATTATATTTCAGTCATTCTACCAACAAATGCTTAGGCACCTGCCTATACAGCCACTGACTGGCGTTGGTCTGTGTGGCCTCAGCATGGATGAATACCCCTACCAAGGGTATGTCATAGTGCACCTGGAATTCCCAGAGGAGGTTGCTGGGGTAAGAGAAGAGGTGGACACAGCTGCATTAATATGCCCTGACCCTAAAGGGACCTCTGATGTGTCTGTGCTGATAGGGACCAACTCCAGTCTCTTCAAGGTGCTCGCGGATTACTGCAGACGACGGGCTGGGGACCAGTACCTGAATACCCTGATGATCCATACGCTTTGTGCTGAAGCCTATAGGAAGATTGAGGGTGCTAAAAAGGAGACATCTGAGGTACCGATTGGGGCACTGAAGTACATGGGCACAACCCCCTTAGTAGTGCCTGCAAGGACGGAGCAAGAAGTGCTTGTCATGAGTACTCGGCTGAAAGGCAGTAAAGGGGCATTAGCAATGGTAGAGCAGCCAGCTGAAGGAGAGCTCCCGGAAGGAGTGCTGGTCCCCAGTGGAGTCATAACCCTACCTGCTGAAGCCCAAGAAAAGGTGACTATACTGATTGCTAATGAAACAAGTCGAGATGTTGTTGTGAAGCAAGGACAAAAGATAGCAGATCTCTTCGAGCCTGAATCAATTGTAAAACCCCAGTGTGAGACTCAAGTTCCGACAATAGACCCTGCAAAGTTTGACTTTGGAGATTCACCGTTGTCCGAGGAGTGGAAAGTTCGCCTGAGGAGGAAACTTTGTGAAAGATCCAAGGTGTTCTCATTGCATGAGTGGGATGTGGGATGTGCAAAAGGAGTAGAGCACAACATCAGACTACATGACTCTCGACCTTTCAGGGAGAGATCTAGGAGGATTGCCCTCTCCGAGATGGAAGATGTGCGACAACATCTTCAGGAGCTGGCTGCGAATGGCATCATTACAGAGTCCCGCAGTCCATACGCCTCACCCATTGTGGTGGTCCGTAAAAAGAATGGGAAAATCCGGATGTGTATTGACTACCGCACCCTAAACCGCCGTACTGTGGTTGACCAGTACACAATGCCCCGCGTCCAAGATGCCTTAGACTGTTTGCTGGGAAGCCAGTGGTTCTCTGTGTTGGATCTTCGGAGTGGATACTACCAGATCCCTCTGGGTGAAGAAGATAAGGAGAAGACAGCCTTCATCTGCCCATTAGGGTTTTATCAGTTTGAACGCATGCCCCAAGGGATTTCTGGAGCACCTGCCACATTTCAACGTCTTATGGAGAAAGTTGTAGGAGACATGAATTTACTGCAAGTGCTAGTTTATTTGGATGACCTGATTGTGTTTGGAAGAACCTTGGAGGAGCATGAAGAAAGACTTCTTAAAGTGCTTGATAGGTTAGAGGATTATGGTTTGAAGCTTTCAATTGACAAATGCCAGTTCTGCAGGACCTCAGTGAAGTATGTGGGTCACATCGTGTCCCAAGAGGGTGTGAGTACTGATCCTGATAAAATAGAAGCCCTCACTACATGGCCATGTCCAAGTAACTACAGAGAACTCAAGACCTTTCTTGGGTTTAGTGGCTACTACCGCAGATTTGTGAAGAACTATGCTACGATTGTAAAACCTCTGAATGATCTTACCAGAGGATACCAGTCCAGCAGGAACAAATCTAAGACCAAGAATAAGGGGAGGTCCCCAAAGCCTCCTGTGCAGAGACACTATGGCCCCTTCGAACCATTTGGGCCACGGTGGGATGAGAGATGTGAAAGGGCTTTTCGAGAAATCATTACATGCCTAACTCATGCTCCGGTCCTAGTCTTTGCTGACCCAAGCAAGCCATTTATCCTGCATACTGATGCCAGTTTGGAGGGTCTGGGAGCAGTACTGTACCAGGAAGTGGAAGGAAGACGTAAACCTGTAGCCTTTGCCAGCCGAGGACTGTCTGATAGTGAAACTCGCTATCCCACCCACAAGCTGGAATTCTTGGCCTTGAAATGGGCCATCACTGAGAAATTTCGAGACTACTTGTATGGTGCTCAGTTCCAGGTGTGGACAGACAACAACCCACTGACCTATGTGTTAACAAGTGCTAAGCTGGATGCTACAGGGCAAAGATGGGTGGCCGCTTTGGCTAGCTATGACTTCAGCATTCAATACCGATCAGGGAGAAGCAATGTAGATGCAGATGCATTGTCCAGGCGTCCACAGGCACCAGGAGTTGCTGTGATACCCACAGATGGAGTGAGGGCTATTTGCAGTGTGAGTCGCCGGGAACCAGAGTCCCAGGAGAGTCTTCATGGATGTGCTGCAGAAGCTTTGGGCCTGCCCCCTGAATGCGTGCCTTCTGCTTCAGTGAACTATATTGCGTTGGACCAATCTCCTTTGCCCATGCTCAATGCGGCTGACTGGCAGGAAGCACAGCTGCAAGATATTGACATTCGGGATACACTACTTGCAAAAAGGGAAGGGCGAAGCCCAGCTGTGGTTGTCCCACCTAACCCGGAGGGTAAACTACTATTGAGAGAATGGACCAAACTAAAACTGATTCAGGGAGTGCTACACCGAGTGACCACAGACCCTTTACAAAAGCAACGAGCACAGCTAGTGCTGCCAAAAGAGTACAGAGCCCTGGCCATGAGGGCCCTGCATGATGACTTTGGACATTTAGGGATGGAGAGGACCCTGGAACTTATTCGTAGTAGGTTCTATTGGCCTCGGATGGCTGAAGATGTTCGCAGGAAATGTGAGACCTGCGCTCGATGTGTTCAAAGGAAAACTCTGCCCACGAGGGCTGCATATCTGAAGAACATCACCAGCAACAAACCTCTGGAGCTGGTATGCATTGATTTCTTGTCTTTAGAAGTAGACAAGAGGAATATTGGGAACATTCTAGTAGTGACTGACCATTATACGCGATATGCGCAGGCATATCCCACACGTGATCAGAGGGCCACCACTGTTGCTCGAGTACTGTGGGAGAAATATTTCTCAGTTTATGGATTTCCAGCCCGGATACACTCGGATCAGGGGCGGGACTTTGAGAGTCATCTTCTGAAGGAGGTGCTGAGGATAGCGGGAATTAAAAAGTCTAGGACAACGCCTTATCACCCACAAGGTGATCCTCAGCCAGAGAGGTTCAACCGAACCCTATTAGATATGTTGGGGACTTTGCGGCCAGAGCAGAAGGCAACCTGGAGCCAACATGTCGCATTTCTGGTGCACGCCTACAATGCCACAAGGAATGATGCTACAGGAGTCACCCCATATTTCTTAATGTTTGGACGAGAACCAAGATTACCCATAGACCTGTGCTTTGGTGTATCAGAGGATGGAGATAGCTATGAAACTCATCAGCAATATGTATCCCGACTAAGAGAAAAGCTGCGGGATGCTTATCACTTAGCTACATCTGCTGCTCGGAAGAACGCAGACCGCAACAAACAGCGATATGATGCTAGGGTACGTTTACAAGAGCTCCAGCCGGGGGACAGAGTCCTGCTGCGAAATTTGGGTATTGCTGGCAAACACAAGATAGCTGACAGGTGGAAGGCAATACCTTATTTGGTGATGGAAAAGCTAGGAGACCTGCCGGTCTACAAGATTAAACCTGAAGAGGGTCCAGGGCAGATAAAGACAGTGCATAGAAACCTTTTGCTCCCTGTGGGAGAACTGGTAGACACCCCGTATGAGATGGGCCACAACAGGGCAACCGGGCGGAACGAAGGTGCTGGACCAAAGCTGCCCTCCAACGTGGACAGCCAGCCCCCTGCAGCTAACCTACCCCTATACAGCACATGCGAGAGTGAGTCTGAGGAGGAAGACACAGCCATGGTGTATCCTGGGATGGAGACTTCAGTCTCGATCAGCATCAAAAGAGAGCTCCTCTTCTTCCGCCCTAAACCCCATGGCAGAAGTATTTAGGCCCATTCCTGACACCCCTGGGCCACTGGTGGGACCCCCATGTGATGACACACACAGGTTATTGGACAGTGAAGACATACAGGTGGAGGATGTCCTGGGCACCTTGGACCCTCCATTGTTAGAACTAGAACTGCAGGGGCCTATGCCAGTAGCCGAGGGGCCCTCAAAGGAAACCTCCCCATCTGTCATTCAAGAGGCTGTCCCCTCTACCACGACAACAGAGATTCTCAATAGACGAGACAGGGTAATAAGGCCAGTAAAACGGTTGACTTATGATGCACCTGGGGTGACTAGTGAGGAACCAATATGTTTAGCACACAGGCTTGTGGAAGCTAAAGTGGGCTATCTAAGGCCCTTTGGAGGGGACCTGTGAGTTGTTATAATAGGGAGTGTGATTTGTCGGGACGACAAATTTTTGGCTGGGGGGAGGATGTAAGCAGGGTCAGGATGAGCTCTACCCTGACATCTGGTGGTGAATTATGGCGAGTGTGGAAAAGAACTCCAGGGGCTGATCTTGTTTGCACAGGCACACCCACTCGCCTGGCATGAAACAACAGCAACTCAAAGTGGTTACTTTGGCTGGTGTGGGATCCCCAGTTTCTTTGTTATTGGGGCAGGAAGAATAAAGTTTTGTTACCCTGATTCTGTGAATCAAGGGCAGTGAACTGGTTGTATGACAGAAGGACTGAGTGAGTCCATCACCATTACCTAAGTAGCACTTGCTTGACAAGGGGCATGGGTTACAAAACCCAGTGAATAGAGAGAGGATGGGGACAGGTATTTGTACCTGATGGTATGGCCCCCTCCCCGAGGGGTTGAAACACCAATTGCACTACCTCCTCTCTCCACTGTTGAATGTCAGAGCTAACTTTGATTCCATTAGAAGTCTAATTACAGACTGCTGAGCTGAATTCACTTTGGGCCAATGGTGCACTAGCACTGGGGCTCCCCTACTATGAGCTGAAATCACAAAAGAGCTGAGATCACTGAGGCTGTGTTAACTAGTGGGGGAGCCTGAAGCTATATTGCTAAGCGGCTGGCGAAGCAGCTAGCAGAGTGGAGCCTTATGGGGACGGTTTGAGCGGAGCGGAGCTGAGTGACTCACAGGTCGGTGAGCAGGGTGGAGCGGCTGGAGAAGCAGCGAGCAGAGCAGAGCGGAGCCTTGTGGGAGCGGCCCAAGGAACGGCTGACGTGGAGCAGAGCTGAGTGGCTCACAGGTCGGTGAGCAGAGCGGAGCAGCTGCCAGAGCAGCTTGTGGACAGCGGGAGCGGCTCATGGGACAGCTGGTGGAGTGGAGCGGCTCGTGGAAAAGGCTGCGGCGGAACCCCACGGAGAGGCAGCCAGTCGGCCTTGGATCACGTAAGGTGCCCCTTAACACCCTGTGTGCCCCCCCCCCTGCTTGAACTCTGGGGCGGCACTGACCAGGGACAGAGACTTTGGGGGGTTGTTGGACTTTGGGGACTTTGGTGATCCTTGGGTTGCTGGTTTCAAGAACCCAAGGGAAAGGACACAGCCCAATTTGCTGGGGTGAGTTTTTTGCTCATGAAGCCTGTTTGTGGTGTTTTTCCAATTTAACGCTGATGTTGTTTACCTCATGTTATTAAACATTTTCTGTTACACTCAGACTCTGTGCTTGCGAGAGGGGAAGTATTGCCTCTTAGAGGCGCCCAGGGGGTGGTATGTAATTGTCCCAGGTTACTGGGTGGGGGCTCGAGCCGGTTTTGCATTGCGTTATTGAAACGGAACCCCTAGATACAGAACCCGGCCCTTGTTGCTGCCAACTTAGATGGGCAGAAGGGTTACATAGTGAACAATTAAACGAATACCCAGAGTTTGTTTTGCCACTGGAAATTTTACGTGCATAGAAATTATTCCAGTGACTAATAATGTGACCTGTACCTTATTGCAATACACCCCTTCTTATGCCATTAATATCAATGCCTCCCGGAAGTACTAAAGGTGTTCAACCAACAGATGTGGTATAGTACTACACCAAAGAGAGATGTATAAGGATATCAATGGACTGTGATTAACACTACACTAGGGATTGTTAAATTTTCATTGCCCTTATCCAGTTTCCAGATTACCTCTACATACCCAAATTGCTCACAGGGGGCTGCCATTAGATTAGCACAACAGAGGGCTTGGGTTATTTCTTCTAGGAAGAGAGACTTGACCGGATCCCTGTGGGATGGGGCCAATAGTGCAGCAGCAGTTTGGAATATTTTAAAAAACCAAGAACATGATGAGAAATTGGAGCAACTAGAGAAGGCCATTGGCCTTGTTTCTGGAGCACAACTAACCCAGGTACAGGCTGGAGTTGGTGAGTTACATGTTATTTCTGCCCTTAGTTCTATGACCCAGAAGTTGCTGACAGAGATGGTATTGAATATCACTGAGGCTGGGAAGGCATTGCAGTGGGATCTAGCATGTTCAGAAATTCAGGATTTCCTGAATGACCAGCTAATGGCCATTCGGAATGATCTAGAGCATCAGGCTTGGCCCTTACAGACACATCAGGAGTACCATCTGATCTGTGGCCATGGAGACATACTTGGAGACTTTCTGGGTGGAAGTGCAGACGTTCTCAGTGCTCCTTCCAAGCATATGGACCGGTTGGGGGGGGTGTGGGCTCCCACATACCGAATCCTGCCGGATCCATGGGGAGGATGCATGTGGGTAATTCACCGAGACAGCTGGGAAATTAGACCTCCTGGTATGCCCAATCGATTTTTAGTCAGTGCTCCTGGGATTACATCTGACATTTGGATGGGCTTAGGGAGTCAATGGACGTTAGAACCCCCACAGCTTCAGTGTATCCGTAAACTGAAGCCAGGAGCAGTTGTTACTCTTCATGACTACGTTTGCTGGGAGGGTAGGGGACAAGGAACTACCCTGACCGGACACTTACTTTTTCAAGCTAATGATAGCTGTGTGTATGTTAAAGCCACCACATTGCAAGACATACATTTTAATCTCATTACCACTGCAGGCAATCATATTATTTACTGGCCTGCAAATAAAATTTTGCAAGTAGTCCTTAGGTTCCAGATACCCTTTAATTGGACTAGTTTAGTACCTGATCGATTTCAAAATTTGCTTTCACTGTTACCAGAGGTTCAGAAAATCTCTGAAATACAAGGGCAAATTCACATGCTTTAATATATATATATCAAGTTGAAAAGTAAGCCTTTCATACAGCTTATCGAGTGTCCACCTTATGTACTAAGTATGATGTATTGTGTTTTATGACTAAGACTGTACAAAAACCCCATCATATTATCGCTATGGGAATGTTATTGCTTGTGTTGTTGTTAGGAGTATGTTATTGTTGTTATAAAGAACATAATAATAGTAATACCTTTCATGTCCATGCTCATCATGCATTGTCATTACATCCAATCAAAACCCCTAAGGTTGAAGCATCTGATGTAGAATCTGAATTCCAAGACTTAATGCAAATAGAGATTTGAAAATGTTTGTTGTATTAGTAGTACAAAAGGGGGGGTTGTGGAAGCAGAGAAAGAACTGACAGGAAGGGGATGCAATACAGGACAGTTCGTTAGCAAGAGTTAGGCTAACTGTAACCCTAATAACGCGAGATTTGTAGAAGCGGGGAATGTGTGAGGCAAGTGGGAAAGAACTGTGTGAGAAGTTGTTGCGACCTTGAATAGATAATGTGTAGATAATATGGAATGTAGACTAAGAGTCTACATTAGTGAGCAAAACAAGATATCAGAATGACCTATGTATAAACAAAATGCAGCTGTTGCTCATTATTGTCTGTAACAAAAGGTATAAATGCTTGCTGTAATTGTTTACCTGTTGAGAGACCTGCTTAGCTCTCTCCCTCTATGCAATTGATAGAGAGAAAATAAAGCGTCTGACTTGCTGTACCCAAACAAAAAGTGAGAACTCTGTTATTCTCCAACACTTGCCTGATGCATCCTAGGATTGCTTTTGCTTTTTGCATGGCCACATCATACTGACAGTTCAAAGTCATCCTGTGATCAACCAATACAGCCAGGTCTTTCTCCTCCTCCGTCACTTCCAACTGACATGTCCCTAGTTTATAACAAAAATTCTTGTTCTTAGTTCCTAAATGCATGACCTTGCACTATTCAATTTCATCCCATTTCTATTACTCCAGTTCTGAAAGTGGTCAAGATCTTCTTGTATGATATTCTGTTCCTCCTCTGTATTGGCAATACCTCCCAACTTCGTGTCATCTGCAAATTTTATTAGCACACTCCCACCTTTTGTGCAATGGTCATTAATAAAATGTTAACTAAAATTTGCCCCAAGACCAATCCCTGAGGAACTCCACTAGTATCCTCCCTCCATTCTAGGGTGACCAGATGTGCTGATTTTATAGGGACAGTCCTGATATTCAGGGATTTGTTTTACATAGGCACCTGTTACTCACTACCCCCATCCCGAATTTTCACATTTGCTATCTTGTTGTCCTACTACAGCCTGACATTTCACCTTTCAGTATGACCTCTTTGTAGTCTCCCTTTTCACCAGGTCCTTATCCACCTTCACATCTCATATTAATCTCCATTTTCTCCAATTTAACTAAAAATTTCCCATGTGGAACTGTAGCAGATACCTTACTGAAATCCAGGTGGATTAGATCTACAGCATTTCCTTTGTCTAAAAAATCAATTATCTTCTCACAGAAAGAGATCAGGTTTGCATGGCACCATCTACCTTTGGTAAAACCATGTTGTATTTTATCCCAGTTACAATTTACCTCTATGTCCTTGACAACTTTCTCTTTCAAAATTTGTTTGAAGACTTTGTGTACAATTGAGATCAAAGTAACTGGCCTGTAGTTTCCCAAATCACTTTTCTTCAAGTTTCTGAAAAATAGGTACTATATTAGCAATTCTCCAGTCCTAGGATATGACCCCTGAGTTTACAGTGTCATTAAAAAACCTTGCTATTGGGCTTGCAATTTCATGTGCCAGTGCCTTTAATATTCTTGGATGGAAATTATCTGGGGCCCCTGATTTAGTCCCATTAAGCTGTTTGAGTTTGACTTCCACCTCGGTTGTGGTAATTTCTAGTTCCATATCCTCATTCCCATTAGCTACCCTGCCGCTACCCCTAAACTTTTCATTACCCTTATTAAAAACGGAGACAAAATAATTGTATAGGTACAGGACTATGCCTAGATTATCTTCATTTGCCACCCGATCCTCAGTGCTTAGCGGTCCCACTTCTTCTTTCCTTGTTTTCTAATTATTTATATGGCTAAAAAAAATTTTTTTTACTATTGGTTTTAATTTTCTTTGCAAGCTACAACACCACTTAGCTTTTGGCAGTTCTCACTTTATCCCTACACTTTCTGACCTCCAAGAGGTAGCTTTCCTTGCTGATCCATCCTATCTTCAATTCCTTGCAAGCTTTCTGCTTTCTCTGAATCACTGGTTTGAGATGCTTGCTCATCCAGCTTTGTCTAGAGCCCTTCCCTGCGATTTTTTTCCCCCTTGCTTGGGGTACAGGCTTCAGATACTTTAAGTCAAAGTTGCAGAAACTAATTCCAAGCCTTCTCATTCAAATCCTTGAGTTCTTCAGTACAATCCACCTCCCTAACTAATTCTCTTACGCTTTTAAATATAGCTCTTTTGAAATCAAGGGCCTTAGTTGCAAAGATTTATTTTTGTTTTTCTGCCCATTTAGTTTAAACTGAATTAACTCATGATCACTTGAACCAAGGTTGTCCCCTACAAACAGTTGTTCCATGAGGTCCTCACTACCACCTCCCGCCCAATAACAAATCTAAAATGGCATCATGCCTTGTTGACTCAATGACTATTTGGTGAAGAAATCTGCACCTCCTGGCTTGGAATATGTATCACAAAACTACATAAATATGTAAATATATAGAAGTGTTGAGGTGAGTTGGAAAATTAATGAAGAGCAACTTTATTAACAGTACATTTATTTTAAATTGCATGAATGAGCAGGGGAGTGAGAACTCTAGTTCAGTCCAACGCCACAGAAACTCTGACTATCAAAGTAGGATATTGAGCCAAAAGCATTACATCATCCCAATTTATTCTCATTGGCTGGTCAGAACTCAAGGGCTGGACACAGTTACTAACACCTTGTCAATCAAGAAGCCTTACATCTGCCTAAAGAAGTTTCTATAATTGTCAGTTACACCACAAATGAACTGAAAAGATACCCAGCTTCTGTTCATAGCTGAGCCTGTCTGAGAACAGTACACAGTTATTCTACATGGCTTTTGAGTCAATTGTGTGGTTAATTTTTGATACTACACATAATTTTGTTAAATTGAAGTTAGATCAACTACTAGTTTTTTATGTTTCTCTTTGAAGACAATGAGTTCATTTCTGTCACTGTGTTAATGAGTCCAAAAACAATCAAACTAATGCACAGGTCTAAAGTATTGAGGTGACTTTTCATTTCTTTATCGAGGCAAAACACAGAGCTGGAATGATTTTGGTGCATTTGACACAAAACTCGACTCTGGAGTTAGATCAATGTCTTTGGGGTCAACGACAGATTTCAAGGTAAAGTTCTGCAAAATCATTGTCAGTACCAAAAATAGCTCCATCCGAGCCAGACCCTCTCCCACGCAAATCCGCTTCCCTGCAATGAAAAAGGAATTTTGAGTTGATGCTGGAGATCTTTCTTTGCAGCATATTTTAAATACTTATGAAGCAAAAATCTCAGGATTAAAGTTAGATTCACAGAATAATTGAGGGTAAGTGCATGGAGCATAATGGCTGTCTCCCAGAGTTCAGGAAGGTATGAAAGTATACAAGGGTGTAAGAAGCTACTCACAGATCATTTGAAGGTTTGAGTTCCTTATACTGCCATTTTAAAAGGAAATGTGGTTTAGATGAAATTACTATAAGCTGGGTGCACAACTGTTTGAAAAAACTTGCTCATAGAGTAGCTATCAATAGTTTACTTTTGAACTGAAAGGGTGTATCTAGTGGAGTCCAACAAGGGTCCTTCCCATGTCCAGAAGTAGTCAATATTTTCATTAATGACTTGGATAATGGACTGGAGAATATGCTTATAATATATGGACAATTATAATTCACAACTATAGAATGGGGAATAGCTGACTAAGCAGTAGTACTGCTGAAAAGGATCCAGGGGGGCGGAAGGGTTATAGTGGATCACAAATTGAATATAAGTCAACAATGGGATGCAGTTGCAAAAAAAAAAAAAAAAAAAAAAAAAAAAAAAAAAAAAAAAAAGGCCAACAGCATTCTGGGGTGTATTTATAGTAGTGTCATATATAAGACACGGAGGTAATTATCCCACTTTGCTCAGCGCTGTTGAGGTCTCAGCTGGAGTACCCTGTCCCATTCTAGGCACCATGCTTTAGAAAAGATGTGGATGAATTGGAAAGAGTTCTGAGGACAGCAACAAAAATGATCAAAGGTTTAGAAAACCTGACTGCTGAGAAAACATTAACAAAACTGGGCATGTTTAGTCTTGAGAAAGAAGATTGAGGGGGGGAGCTGATAATAGTCTTCAAATATATGAAGGGCTGTTATAAAGAGGACAGGAATCAATTGTTCTCCTTGTCCACTGAAGGTAGGAGAAGAAGTAATGGACTTAATCTGAAGCCAGGGAGATTTAGGTTAGGTACTAGGAAACCTTTTTTAATGATATGGATAGTCAAACTGTGGAACAGGCTTCCAAGGGAGGTTGTAGAATCCCCATCAATGGAGGGTTTTAAGAACAGTCTGGACAAACACCTCTCAAGGATGGTGTAGATTTAGGTGGGCCTGCATCAGTGCAAGGGGCTGGACTCGATGAACTTTCAAGGTCCCTTCCAACTTTGCATTTCTATGATCTCTCTCCAGATGACTATGCAGTGGGCTTTGTCTTACTTTACATTTGGTACTCCTTTCAGTTTTAGTGTTGTCTGCCCATTATATCATGGATTAATTTATACGGGACAGATACCATGCAAAGCAAGACACGACATTGCCAGGCAGAGTGAAGAGAAGGGAGTGTGTAGTTAGTCAAAAAATTCACTTCAGACAACGAGCAGGAAGTGACATTCTTTAAAGACTGATAGATGCTTTGCTAGCGTGAGAGACTCTGCTTCGTGGTCCACCTGAAAACACTATGCACTAAACAGTCTGAGAGCCACTAGGAATTTCAAGGCAAAGCCAGAAGACAGTCTGGGATCTGAAATAAAAACAATTTCTTTTACCTGCAGAAAAAGGCATGAAGTAGTCACTCTTCTTAAAGGCACCATTTTCGTCCAAGAAATGTCCCGGGTTAAATTGATCTGGGTTTGGGAATTCCCTGCTGTCAGATAGAACTGACTTCAGTACAGGGAATATCGTGGTGCCCTGAATTAGCAAATGCAGAAAAAAAAGAATTAAAGTGGATACTATCCAGAAGAGAGAAGCCTCCAAAATTCACTTGAGTTGGACTGTGGGACCCATCTTTGTTTTTCTTCATTTCCTTGCATACCCTGAACAATATAAAGTTAATATGGCACATATAAAATGGATTAAAAACTGACTAACTGAAAGGTCTCAAAATTTAATTGAAAATAGGAAATTGTCATTGAGCGGGTCTGTTTTCAATGGGTTCTTGCAGGAACTGGTTCTTGGCCCTGTGCTATTTAACATTTAACAAGGATGTGGAAGAAAAAACAAAATCATCCTGATAAAGTTTGCAGATGACACAAATCTTGGGGAAGTGGCAAATACTGAAGAGGACAGGTCACTGATTCAGATACTGCTTGGTAAAAATGGGCGCCAGCAAACAGTATGCATTTTAATACAGCTAAATGTAAACGTACACATCTGGGAACAAAGAAGGTAGGCCAGACTTACAGGATGGGGCCGCTATCCTAGTAGAGAAATGACTCTTCAAAAGATTTGGGGGTTGTGGTGAATAATTAGCTGAACATGAGCTCCTAGTGTAACGCTGTGGCCAAATAAGCTAATGCTATCCTGGCCAGACATGCCAAACCTGTGAAAAAAACAGCAGAAATTGGGTTTGTTTTTGGCTTAATTGGCTTGCGAGTTGCTTGTTGGCTAGTAGCTTGTTATAGTTTGTTGATTTTTTTTTTGATCGGCTCCAGCAAACAAGGGCAAGGGGGGGGCAAGTAGGGGAGAGAGTCGGGGTGCTCAGCGGGCCCACCACAGTCCCAGACTGCACGCCGGGGGAGGGGGGGGGAGATCTAGTCACATAGAGTGTTGGGGTTCTTAGGGATTGGCTTGTTTTGGACTTGTTTTGAAATGAGATTAGCTTGATTTTGGGCTCATTGTGAAAGCCGGGTGCTTATTTACTGCATTAAAGTTGGCAACTGTGCCTGGATGCAGAAACAGGGGAATCTTGAGTAGGAGTAGCGAGGTTATTTTATTTTTGCATATGGCACTGGTGAGACCGCTGCCGGAATACTATTTCCAGTTCTGGTGCCCACAACTCAAATGATTAAAGGATTAGAAAAACATGTCTTAAGGGGATATGCTCAAGGAGCTTAATCTATTTAGTTTAATAAAGAGAGGGTCAAGGGCTGACTTGATAACAGTCCGTAAGTATCTATATGTGCATGGTGAACAAATATTTAATAATGGGCTCCTCAATCTATCAGAGAGAGGTGTAATATGATCTAGTCGCTGGAAGCTGAAGCTAGACAATTTCAGACTAGAAATAAGGTGGAAGTTTTTAACAGTCAGAGTAATTACCCATCGGAACAATTTATCAAGGGACGTGGTGGATTCTCCATCACTGACAATTTCTTAAAATCAAGATTGAATGTTTTTCTGGAAGATCTGCTCTTGGACAAGTTCCATGGCCCGTGATATATAGGATGTCAAACTAAACAATCACAATGCTCCTTAGAATCTATTAGTCTATTTAATATAAAACTAAGTCTATTTTTCATTATTTAGTAAACAAAAACCAAGAATTAACTGTGTAAGCTTGGCTCACTATTAAAAATACCTTAACCTTGAAGTGTAGTTTTTGTTTTGTTTCATATTTGTACTGATTGGCTTGCATTCAGTTCCAGAAATAAGCAAAGGTTGGGAGGGCTCCAATACTTTCATTGTTCATTTCCATTTGATATGTTGTTCTGTTTGTGAACTAACTGCGCCAAGAAATTTCCCCAGAAACAAAATCCCTTCAGCCTCAAAAAAAGAGAATGTTTCTGCATACTAGTTTGATGTCAAAACCTTAGCTGAGTACCATTGCTAAATGCATTTTCAATTCCATATTGAAATGCCACAGCAAGGATCTGAAACCATTTCTGGAAGGAAAGTCCAGCCTGCACATTGCAAACTGCTGTTCTGCTTCATGCAGAGGCTTGGGGGGGGGATTCAATAATAATTGGTATATTATTGGTAAATCAGTAACAACAACAAAACCCAGCTCACAAAATCTAGTTGAAGCATTTCTCTTGTGAATAATTCAAAATTAAAAAGAGAAAAAGGTAAAAGAACTCGACCCTTCACAGACACATTGAGAACTGACCTTGGGAATAACATATTGTTTGAGATTAACATCTCGAGTCACAGCACGTGGGACACCTAATGGGACAAGAGTGATGAATCTCTGGATTTCATGGACCACAGCATCTGTGTAAGGCATCTGGCTTCGATCCGCCATGCAGGGGCTTCGACTTTGGCCAATCACACGGTCAATCTCTTCGTGAACTTTCTCTGTCATCAGATTAATGAGGCTTAATTATAATGGTAAAGAAGAGGATTCCCATAAATTTGCCCACAATTGTGTCACACTGTGTGCAATTTGGGATTATAACAAACCTGATCAATTTGGTGTTACAAAAACGTCATTGATCTGGATTGAGAGAGGAATTCAATCGCAACGGCCTATTTAGCCTTTGGACCCTTTGCTCAGACAGTCAATACGGGGACAAGTAATGCCCGTTGTAATGGTGCTTTTTGGATGAGAACGCCTGCCTGCAGGGAACTGGAGTAGGAAACCCCCTCAACACATCTTCAACTCACTTCACATAAACTAATGAACCACCACCGTGTTACAATAACATAGGTCACTGCCAGGCCAGGCCAGATGAATTCTGGTGACTGAAGGGGAGATGCTCTGTATCCATTTACTGGTCCATGTATTCCTCATGTCCCCCCAGAACCGAACATTTTGTGTGTGTCTGTGTGTTTGTTTGTTGTGTGGGAGACTGTTACCTTCTATTTCTGGATACTTCAGAAGAATAAGGAGTCCATATCTCAGGGTGGTGCTGGTTGTTCCTGTTCCCGCAACAAATAATTCTATCGTGCTATTTACCATACTTTCCACATTAAATTCTGACTGGACATGCTTTTGCTCCTGAAAAAAGATTTGGTGAAGATCTTTGATTCTTGACTTTAAAACTATAGGATATATTCTTATAGGCCAAAAGAGTGACCTACCTGTCATCATTATAAAAATCCCACTCAAATGGCCCATAGCACCTGACATTACAGCTGTATTACTGCGGTGCATTGGGCCTTTTCTGTGCAATAAGGTGATTTTTTTCTTTACATGAAGTAGGAGAGCACAGTTTGACCATTATAACGCACTTTCCTTGGGCAGAGAACATTTCTTCTTTTTGGGCCATGTCCTATGTTATTATTTAAGAAATTAATCCCGATGATGTATATAACCCATTCTACAGGAAAGGGGGGCTGCTTCCCTCACATACCTCTTCCATTTTGATGAGGAAAGCATCGATGAAGTCTCGAGGACAATTGGCATCCAGAGACTCTTTGTGCATCTTCACTCTCTCCAGAACAAATTTTCTGAACTCCAGAGAATTTTTAAATATCCCCTGGTGAGGCCCAGGTATGTAATCCATGAGAGTCGGGAAAAAATTGTACAGCTTTAAAGGTTGAAAGAAAAACACAGTTGGATTATCTGGACACAATAGATAACCATAGTGTTCACTCAAATGTCTCACTACAGCAGAACAATACAATATTTCTTTGGCACCTTCCTATCAAAATGGATTCAACAGAACATTGCAAGCTCTACTAAATTAGACTACTCAACATATTGTGACAGACCCAAACCAGTGGGGTACAGGAGTCTGGTAGAGGGCAAATATACTGGTCACTGGATGAGTAGTAGTCTGTTCCCTGAATGACCAGAGCACGGGCTGCACTAGAGTAATCAGGAACCTGCTAGAACTAGTTAAGGCAGGCTAATTAGGATACCTGGAGCCAATTAAGAAGAAGCTTCTAGAATCAATTAAGGCAGGCTAAGCAGGGCACCTGGGTTTTAAAAAGGAGCTCGCTTCACTTTGTGGTGGGAGTGTGAGGAGCTGGGAGCAAAAGGTGCAAGGAGCTGAGAGTGAGAGGGTGTGCTGCTGGAGAACTGAGGAGCACAAGCGTAATCAGACACCAGGAGGAAGGTCCTGTGGTGAGAATAAGGAAGGTGTTTGGAGGAGGCCATGGGGAAGTAGCCCAGGGAGTTGTAGCTGTCATGCAGCTGTTACAGGAGGCACTATAGACAGCTGCAGTCCACAGGGCTGGAACTCAGAGTAGAGGGCGGGCCCGGGTTCCCCCCAAACCTCCCAATTGACCTGGACTGTGGGTTCTCCCAGAGGGGAAGGTCTCTGGGCTGTTCCCCAACCCACATGGTCAATCTCTGAGGCAAGAAAATCTGCCAATAAGCACAGGACCCACCAAGATAGAGGAGGAACTTTGTCACACTGGTGTCAGAAGTGGGATCTCGGGGTGCACAGCGCGGCAGAAGAAGGAGGGTGATTTAAACAAAAAACAAAACAAAAAGGGAGAGGGTTTTTTTTTCCCCCCCCACCACAATGGATGACGTAGTGCGGGCACTGATACAAGCTATGGCGGCCCAGCAGGAGGCTACCCGTGTCCAGGCAGCCGCCCAACAGGAGGCAGTGCGGCTGCAGCAAGAGACTAATCGCCTGCTGATGGACCAGGTTGCTCAAGACCGAGCTATGTTGCGGGAACTGGTAAACCAGTTAAAGTCCCTTACAGAGCTGAATCGCGGCCATGATGGGATGTGGCTCATATGGGCCAGCCATTGGCTGCAGAAAATGACACGGGAGGATGATGTAGAAGCATACCTTCTGGTCTTTGAGAGGACAGCCCTACGGGAGGCCTGGTCTCGAGATCAGTGGTCTGGCATCCTTGCCCCATTCCTGTGTGGGGAGGCCCAGAAGGCCTACCATGATCTGCCTGAAGAGGCTGCAGCAGACTACCCCCAGCTGAAAGCAGAGATCCTGGCCAGATCTGGGGTAACGACAGCAGTGTGGGCCCAGTAGTATCACGGTTGGAGGTACCAGGAAGACAAAACCCCGCAGTCTCAATTGTATGACCGCATCCATCTTGCACGAAAGTGGTTGCAAACAGAGTCCCTGAGTCCGGAAGAGATACTAGCGGTTCTGGTCATCGACTGATACATGAAGGGACTACCACCAGACCTTCGTGCCTGGGTAAGCCCAAACGAACCCTCCACCTATGAGGAGGTTGTTGCCCTGGTAGAGAGGCGAAGGACGGTGAGGGAGCTGACCCGACCAGTTAAGGAAGAGGCACCCTGGATTAAACTAGCAGCACCAAGCCCTAAAGTTCGGGTGACTGGGCTACCAGGAGGGCCCAGGTGGAAAAAGAGAGAGGCTGAAGGCCCATTAGAGGCCACAAAGAGTCGGAGCACTGAGGGAGAACAGGATCGTGATGTTAGACTGCCCAAACCAAGAGACCGGGGAACGCCTAGGACTCCATACAGATGTTATGCCTGCGGGGAGTGGGGACACATAGCTACAGTGTCCCAATGCTGAGGAGCCTATGCAGTGTAACCTGGGGAATTGGGCAGATCCATGCTCCCTAATCCACCTTGTGGGGGTCTCACTAACCCCAAATATGTATACCAGACCAGTGAAACTAAATGGGGTAGGGACCACGGCACTGGTTGATTCGGGGAGTGCTATCACGCTTATCTCAGGGAAGCTCATGAAGCATAGTCAGCTGCTGCAGGCTAAACGTACAGGGATAACATGTGTCCATGGGACAGTTAGTTACTACCCCACCATCCCAGTAAAAATCAAGATCCAAGGGAACACTACTGAGGTAGCAGCAGGTGTAGTTCCTAAACTCCCATACCCGGTGCTCATAGGGAGGGACTTCCCAGGGTTCGGAAACTTACTCCCAGTAGGGGGATTGGAGAAAGATGGGGACCCTAAAATTGATGAGGCATCCACAGCAGACTGCCAACCCCCAATCTTCTCTGAAATATCCCCAGATTTGTTCTCCACTCCTAGACAGGGTAGAAAGACAAAAAGGGAAAGAAGGGCAGCTAAGGCCTTGGGAACCCAAATACTGACCCAAAGCCAGAGGGTCGCTCTTGTAGGTAGGCGGACCCGCGCAGCTGAAAAGGAAGCCACGCAGGAGGGAGAAGCACCTGAGTCTGACCCCCACCCTAATGCTTCTGAACCAGTAGAGGCAACAGAGACTGGGCTCCTAGATCCTGGGCAGATTAGCCCCGGGAGAGGAAATTTTGGACGGGACCAGGCAGAAGACCCAAGGTATGACAACATTAGGAAGGAGGTGACTGAAATAGATGGGGTCCCCGTGGAAGGAAAAACCCAGGGACCAGGACCCTACTTCATAATGAAGAAGGATCTCTTATACTGGGTTGCACCAGTACAGGGGCAGAAGGTACAGCAGATCCTAGTACCTCAAAAACACCAGAATGCTGTATTAAGTCTTGCTCATAGTCATCTTTTTGGGGGGCATTTGAGGGTAGAGAAGACCCTGGCACGAGTCCTACGATGGTTCTTCTGGCCCGGAGTACATGAAGAAGTGCGGAGGTACTGTGCCTCCTGCCCGGAGTGTCAGCTGCACAGTCCCCGTCCCCACTTGAGAGCACCTTTAGTACCCCTTCCCATCATAGAGGTCCCCTTTGAGCAAATAGCCATGGACCTAGTGGGACCCCTGGAGAGGATGGCTCGGGGCCACCAATATATACTTGTTGTTTTGGACTATGCTACTCGCTACCCAGAAGCTGTCCCCCTGCGGAACACGGCCTCTAAAACTATAGCCGAAGAGCTGGTGTGGATCTTTGCCTGAATGGGGCTACCGAAGGAGATATTAACCAACCAAGGAACCCCATTTATGTCGAAGCTAATGAAGGACCTCTGTACGCTGCTCCATATACATACCCTGAGAACTTCGGTCTACCATCCACAGACTGATGGGTTGGTAGAAAGGTTTAACTGAACCCTCAAGGCTATGATAAGGAAGGTGGTAAGTCGGGATGGGAAGGATTGGGACACCCTACTACCCTATCTTATGTTCGCTATCCGGGAGGTACCACAGGCCTCAACTGAGTTTTCCCCCTTCGAGTTATTATACGGGCATCACCCCCGTGGCATACTAGATATTGCCAAAGAGATTTGGGAAGAGGAACCCTATGAGGGGAGAAATATAATAGAGCATGTAATGCAGATGCGAGACCTGACAGCCTGGGTTACCCCTATTGTACAGGAACATTTGGAGAAGGCACAGGAGGCCCAGCGAACCCATTACAATCGCCAGGCAAAAGTGCAACAGTTCCAACCAGGGGATCGGGTTATGGTGTTGGTACCCACGGCAGAAAGCAAGCTTCTGGCCCAATGGCAGGGGTCCTATGAGGTGGTTGAACCCATGGGGGAAGTAACCTACAAGGTGCGGCAGCCAGGACGCAGAAAACAAGAACAGATTTATCACGTTAACCTTCTGAAACCCTGGCATGCACAAGAGGCATGCACAACGGTCCAAAAAGACCTAGCCCAGGAAAATAAGCCTTCCAAACAGGTGAGAGTGTCTCCTGATTTAACACCAGACCAGAAGAATGAGGTGTCTGAGATGATCTTCCAGAACCAAGATGTGTTCGACAAAACCGGGTCGAACAACTGAGACATCACCACATCGTCACGAACCCTGGGGCCAGAGTAACAATGAGGCCCTATCAGGTGCCAGCAGCAAAAAGGGAGGAAATAAAAGCAGAAGTAAAAAAAAGGCTGGAGTTGGGGATCATCGAAGAATCCCACAGTCAGTGGTCCATCCCAATCGTGCTGGTGCCCAAACCTGATGGCACCACAAGATTTTGCAACGACTTCCAGTGACTAAATGGAGTATCCCAGTTCGACGCGTACCCCATACCCCGCATAGATGAGCTAGTGGACCGTCTGGGTAATGCCCGGTACTTGACTACCCTAGACTTGACAAAGGGGTACTGGCAGATTCCCCTTGCAGAAGACGCAAAGGAAAAGACTGCGTTCTCTACACCAGAGGGTCTTTTTCAATATACTGTCCTCATTTTTGGACTACATGGGGCCCTAGCTACCTTCCAACGCCTCATGGACAAGCTATTATGCCCGCATAACAGTTATGCTGCTGCCTACTTGGACGATGTGGTCATTCATACCCCAGACTGGGAAACCCACTTGGAGAAGATGGAGGCTGTCCTCGATACCTTCAGGTGAGCTGGCCTTACAGCAAACCCTGCCAAGTGCGCTGTAGGGTTTACAGAGGCCAAATATCTTGGCTACATTGTGGGAAAAGGTCTGGTAAAACCCCAAGTGAACAAGTTAGAGACCATCCAAAATTGGCCCCGACCAAGTCGCAAGAAACAAGTCCGGGCGTTCCTAGGTGTGGTGGGGTATTACCGACGATTTATCCCCCACTTTGCCACAAGGGCAAGCCCCCTGACAGACCTAGTGAAAGCCCATGGACCTGATCTGGTGAGATGGACTGATGCAGCAGAGGAAGCATTCACAGACCTATGGACTGCCCTCTGCAATAACCCCGTACTGATAGCCCCTGATTTCACCAAGGAATTTATCCTGCAGACGGATGCATCAGAAGTAGAGTTGGGGGCCGTTCTATCACAGATGGTCGGGGAGGAGGAACACCCAATTCTATACCTCAGTCGGAAACTCCTTCCAAGGGAACAAAAATATGCAGTGGTGGAGAGAGAATGCCTCGCTGTAAAATGGGCCATGGAAACATTGCGCTACTACCTGCTCGGGCGCAGATTTGTCCTCATGACCAACCATGCCCCTATTCAATGGATGCAGCGGAACAAGAAGAACACAAGGGTGACCAGATGGTTCTTATCCCTCCAACCTTTCCAGTTCCGTGTGCAACACAGAGCAGGGAGCTGTCATGGCAACGCCAATGGCTTGTCATGTGTGCACTGTCTGGCGTCCCAAGCTGCCCAACCCCTTGGCGTTGAGCAGGGGGAGGGATATGTGACAGACCCAGACCAGTGGGGTACAGGAGTCTGGTAGAGGGCAAATATACTGGTCACTGGATGAGTAGTTCTGTTCCCTGAGTGACCAGAGCAGGGGCTGCACTAGAGTAATCAGGAACCTGCTAGAACCAGTTAAGGCAGGCTGGCTAATTAGGACACCTGGAGCCAATTAAGAAGAAGCTTCTAGAATCAATTAAGGCAGGCTAATCAGGGCACCTGGGTTTTAAAAAGGAGCTCACTTCAGTTTGTGGTGGGAGTGTGAGGAGCTGGGAGCAAGAGGCACAAGGAGCTGAGAGTGAAAGGGTGTGCTGCTGGAAGACTGAGGAGCACAAGCGTTATCAGACACCAGGAGGTAGGTCCTGTGGTGAGAATAAGGAAGGTGTTTGGAGGAGGCCATGGGGAAGTAGCCCAGGGAGTTGTAGCTGTCATGCAGCTGTTACAGGAGGCACTATAGACAGCTGCAGTCCACAGGGCCCTGGGCTGGAACCCGGAGTAGAGGGCAGGCCTGGGTTCCCCCCCAAACCTCCCAATTGACCTGGACTGTGGGTTCTCCCAGAGGGAAAGGTCTCTGGGCTGTTCCCCAACTCACATGGTGAATCTCTGAGGCAAGAAAATCCGCCAATAAGCGCAGGATCCACCAAGATAGAGGAGGAACTTTGTCACAATATATAAATTCCTCTCAAAAACTGCAGTGACATTCAGTTATATTAGCTAAGACACGCTCCATTTTTTCCAACATAACACATATACTTTTCTTGGAAAAAAAACCCTCAAGTGCCCAACCTTAGCTCTGACCACAGATTTCCTTAGGCCGCAATAAGCCATTATAGACTTTAAAAGGAAACTACCTCAGACTTCTTGAGGTGGCAGTTAAAGGGTCAAATTCTCTCTTGTAGTGTAACTCCATTTCTTTTGACTGAATTATGTCAGCAGAGAGTTAGGCCTTTCGTTGCACATTTCGTGAAGTTTTCAGGAAAGGGTGTGGTGGCTGGGTGTGAGCTGGCAGTGAAAGGAAGTTTGCTTTGGAAGTAAGAAATATCTTCACATTCACTATCATGTTGCTTATGTGATAAGGCATGTGACATGTGCTTGGTGTGGATGTTAATATTTTAGCTGGCAACTTTCTTGATTTTTACCAATAATGTTGATAGTGGATATCCTTAAGCAAACTTAATTCTGAGCTAATGATGTGTTGTGTGGGAATTTAAACTATATTTAGAAACAAGTTTGAGGATCAGTTTAGCAGTAGTCTAACGAGGAGAAGGAGATTATGGAATCTGAAACACTTGTTACAAAAGGATCTCTCAAAACTGGGTGTCTAGGCAACAAAATGGCAGATGAAATTTAATGTTGATAAATGCAAAGTAATGCACATTGGAAAGCATAATCCCAACTATACATATAAAATGAAGGGGTCTAAATTAGCTGTTACCACTAAAGAAAGAGATCTTGGAGTCATTGTGGATAGTTCTCTGAAAACATCCAGTCAATGTGCAGCAGCAGTCAAAAAAGCGAACAGAATGCTGGGAATAATTAAGAAAGGGATAGATAATAGGACAGAAAATACCATGTTGCCTCTATATAAATCCATGGTATGCCTACATCTTGAATACTATGTGCAAATGTGGTCTCCCCATCTCAAAAAAAGATATATTGGAATTGCAAAAGGTTCAGAAAAGGGGCCACAAAAATGATTAGGGGTATAGAACGACTTCCGTATGAGGAGAGATTAAGACTGGGACTTTTCAGCTTGGAAAGAGATGGCTAAGGGGAGATATGATTGAGCTCTATAAAATCATGACTGGTCTAGAGAAAATAGATAAGGAAGTGTTGTTTACCACTTCTTATAACACAAGAAGTGGGGGTCACCAAATAAAATTAATAGGCAGCAGATTTAAAACAAATAAAAGTATTTCTTCACACAACGCATAGTCAACTTGTGGAACTCCTTGCCAGAGAACGTTGTGAAGGCCAAGACAGGGTTAAAAAAAAAAAAGATAACTTCATGGAGAATTCTTGGCTATTAGCCAAGATGGGCAAGGATGTTTGCCAGTAGCTGGGAATGGGCGACAGGGGATGGATCACTTGGTGAATACCTGTTCTGTTCATTCCCTCTGGGTCACCTGGCACTGGCCACTGTTGGAAGACAGGATACTGGACTAGACGGACCTTTGATCTGACCCAGTAGGGCCATTCTTATGTTCTTATGTTGTTTAAGGAAAATTAATAGTTAAAGAAAAATCTCTGTCCCCTCCCCCAGTACAAAGGAGAAGAATGGAATAAACCTCCAAACATACCGCTGTCCAGGGGGAGCGCTGGAGCTTGCTATCTTCATCTAGGAGATTTATTAAAGTCACAAACTTCTTATCTTCATAGTCAAACCGGTCCCCAAAGACGATGGAGCAGATGACATTGGAGACAGAATGGTTGAGGAAGAGGATGGGGTCAAAGGGCCGCCCTGGAGCAAAACAAAACTAAAAAGAATCAGTTTTAATTCAGTGTCTTCACCCTCAGCATCAGAGTCATGGGCAGCACGGGGACGTGGTGGATCTCCAACCACAGGGCAAGACTCAAGGTGGGGCTGACAGCCATATTCTCTGGGGAGAGTGAGTTAGGGCTGCCCCAACCCCCACTCTTACCTCTCATACGCTAAATTAAACAGTTGCCACTTTTCTTCTTGGCAATCAGTTTTCACTCTGTCTTCTCTGCTGCTCTCTGCCTGGCACACTGTGGTCTGACCAGGGGCCATCAGTGCCTCTCTGAGTGACATCTGCCTGTCTGACTTGGGGCCCATTTCACAGAAAGGATCCCAACCCTTTCACAACAGGATCCTGCTCAGAGGTCTTTGCCTGAGCCACTGCATGTGGTGTTGTAGCATCATCATTAACTCCCAGAGCGCAGCAATCTCCCCTTGGCACTGACAGCCCCGGCCGTGCAGCATAAATACACAGTTGTTGTGCTAGGGAAGGAATAAAGGCTCCCAGCACAACAGCAGGGGGGATGGGTCTGCTTTCTGCCTTCAGAGTGCACTAAGCAGGCCCCACAGCTCAGCTAATGCAACTGGAGAGGCTGAATTTCCCACTGGCTCACGAGTGACATCTTAGCTTCCGTTTCAGGTTCTTCGTTCCTCATAAGCACAAGGAACACATGGGGCTGATCACTGAGAGCTAACCTGGGGCTGCAGCGTCAGAGAGACCAGCACAACATTCTTCAAAATTATTGGCAAGAGTTCACCCCTCTGACCTGAGACCACAGTGCTCATGGGGAACATCCAGAAGCAGCATTTTCTTCATGACCAGACCCCTGCTCATGTCTCTCACCCGTCGATTCTCTTTGACTCATTCCCAACAGCAATAGCTGCCCCTTGGCTAAGAGTACACAAGCAGCAGGACCAGCAGTAAAGCGGCTCTCTTCTGTCTGTACCATGGGTGGGGAAGGGTCTCAGGGCAGTCTCCTCTCCCACTCACAATTCTCCCAGATGGGCAGAGCCAACTTCAATTTGGCCCTTAATGTGTCAAGAGGCAGGGTGATCTTGTGGCTAAGGCACTGGCCTGGATCTCAGTTCCCCATCTCTAAAATAGCAGGAAAAATCATTCACTTGTTCCACTGTTTTCATTCATGTCTATTTATGATGTACACTGCTTGAGGCAGGGACTGTCTCAAACCATTTGTTCCAACAGTCCATACGCAAAGGAGCCCCTATATCAGCTGGGACCGCTAGACATTACTGAAGTGTAAAAATGTAATTAGGAAGGCCAAAAAAGAATTTGAAGAACAGCTAGCCAAAGATTCAAAAAGTAATAGAAAAAAAATGTAAGTACATCAGAAGCAGGAACCCTGCTAAAAAACCAGTGGGGCCACTGGATGATTGAGATAAGGGAGCACTAAAGGACGATAAGGCCATTGCAGAGAAACTAAATTAATTCTTTGCATTGGTCTTCAGTGTTGAGGATGTGAGGGAGATCTGCAAACCTGAGCCCTTCTTTTTAGGTGACAATTCTGATGAACTGTCCCAGATTGAGGTATCATTAGAGGAGGTTTTGGAACACATTGATAAACTAAACAGGAATAAGTTACCAGGAGCAGATGGTATTTACCCAAGAATTCTGAAGGAACTCAAATGTGAAATTGCAGGACTATTAACTGTCATCTGTAACCTATCATTTAAATCAGCTTCAGTACCAAATGACTAGAAGATAGCTAATGTGATACCAATTTTTAAAAAGGGCACCAGAGGAGACCCCGGCAATTACAGGCCGGTAAGCCTGACTTCAGTACCGGGCAAACTGGTTGAAACTATTGTAAAGAACAAAATTGTCCGACATATAGATGAACACAATTTGTTGGGGAATAGTCAACATGGTTTTTGTAAAGGGAAAGCATACCTCACTAATCTACTAGAATTCTTTGAGGGAGTCAACAAGCATGTGGACAAGGGGGATCCAGTGGATATAGTGTATTTAGATTTTCAGAAAGCCTTTGACAAGGTCACCTGTGGAACTCCTTGCCGGAGGATGTTGTGAAGGCCAAGACTATAACAGGGTTAAAAAAAAAGAACTAGATAAATTCATGGAGAATATATTTATCAATAGCTATTAGCCAGGATGGGCAGGGATGGAGTCCCTAGCGTCTGTTTGCCAGAAGCTGGGAATGGGCGACAGGGCATGGGATCACTTGTTGATTACCTGTTTCGTTCATTCCCTCTGGGGCAGCTGACATTGGCCACTGTCGGAAGACAGGATACTGGGTTAGATGGACCTTTAGTCTGACCCAGTATGGCCGTTCTTATGTTCTTATGGAATATAAATAATAACTTAGAAGTATCACTGGTATTGACACAGAAGAGCTCTGATATTTCACACATCTCAGCAGAATCTCAAATACAACAGGTGGAACGGACAAAGACATTAAAGCCAGAATAGCAAAAGCCTAACATGCCCTTGTAACTCTAAAGCCGATGTGGAGAAATAGAAATCTTACCCTTCCAATTAGAAACTTCAAATATTTAGCACAATTGTAAAGTCAGTCTCACTATATCCTGCTGAAACTTGGAGACGTATTGAGAGACCTTATATCTATACTACAAGTTCTTATTAACAGTTGCCTTAGACAAATCCTCAGTATCAGACAGATAGAAAAGAAAAGAAAAAAAAAAAGAAGAACTCTGGAGGAAGATTAAACAAAAACTGATGGGACAGGAAATTCTAGAACGAAAATGCAGATGGCTAGAACATACATGGACAAAAGACTTGAATAATATAATAAGACAGGCATTGGACTGGAACCCCCATGGCAAGAGGCAATAAGGTAGACCATGAGTAACATGAAAATGCACAACAGAAGCAGAATTGTTAGTTATCAAATTGACATTGGAAGTATCTAAGACTGCAGTAGGAGACTGGCAAAGATGGAAGGCCCTATGTTCCACAACGAATGAAGAGGAATAAGATAAGAGAGAATGAGTGTCATTTATGAAGCACTGTACATTTACACCGTGATTTCAAACATTCCTATGGAGCCCATCACTATAGAATGTAGGTGCCAAACATGTATCAGACATCTAGCAGAGGGGGAAAAAAATGAGAAGCAGCAAACTGTAGACATAGGTGTCTCTTTAACCCAGCACACTGAAACTAACCCACTCTAATATGGCTCAGTGTTTGCATCTACACACTCTAGACAAACGTTTTCCATTTGCTCATTGATCACAGATCAGAGGGGAGAAAATGTGAGAAAGAAAGACAGAAATGGTCATCTCTGGAACTTTTCACACCTCTTTTCCCATTATATTAACACAGGTTGTTATAAGTGCAGTTAATGGCTTGAGTAATAAGATGTTCGAACCAAACAATTAATATAATGAAAAACAGAAAGACAAGAGTCTTTGACTCCTCAGTTTCCAACGGACATGAAACAATCCCCACCGTGTGTGTTTCTGAGCCTTTCTAGCAGAAAACGGGTTTCCTCCTGGATACGTTCCTCAATGCTTTTCTTCCCCATCCCAAAATTTCTCAGATTAGTGAGGGCAAATCGGCGGAGCTGCTTCCACCGCTCCCCGTTGCTGAAAACAATACCTGAAAACAGGACGAGAACAGGAATGAAAGGAGGAAGAGCCAGACTCAGTTTGCCTATTTGACAAATACCCAAATATTGGTGAGTCAAAGGTTCGGCTTCAACATCACTGATATTGTGCCTGTTTTCTACTAGGGAGATGATAATACCACTACATTGCAATTATTGTTTGCAGCATTGCTGTCGCCAAGTTGGACTCTGGATATGGCAGAGGCAAGGTAGGTGAGGTAATATCTTTTATTGGATCAACTTATGTTGGTGGAAGGGACAAGCTTTTGAGCTTCACCGAGCTCTTCCTCAGGTCTGCAGCAGTTAATTAGCGCATCCAAGCTAAAAACAAGGTGGGACAGACTGCAAAAGAGTTTCACACTTAAAAAGACACTGTTTTTATGGCCCATTACAATATTTGTAAGACAGACTGGTGACTACTTACCTACTCCTGCAGAGGTGTTAATTGACCATTATAGGCCACTTCATTTTCAGTGGTTTCCCACAGTGTGCCCAAGTTAGAAGCTGTAGCGAAGCAAAAAAGTCACCACTGCGGCGCCTCCAGGGAATTAGCTTGTCCAGCCTTTGGAGCGCCCTCTGCAGGCCAATATCCCACTTGTCGCTGGCCCCCATGTCCCTCCCGGACCCTGGTGCCCCTTTAGCTTGGGTGCTGTCTCCTGGCAGTACCCCCACTTTCTGGGCTTCCTTCCCAGGGGAATTCCCACCCTCTATCCCCACCTTGCCTCAGTGCCCAGTGCCAGTCACCATCTAGCCCCTGCTCACTGGGGCAGACTGCAGTCTATACCACTCATCAGGGGGGTTTGAACCTGCTGCCTCCACCTACCCCCGGGCTGCACCCCTACAACCCCAGTACCTATTTGGCCTTAGACAAGGCCTGCAGCCTGGGGGTTTTCCAGGTGGGAGCTCCCCAGCTCCCTTGCCCTATTCCCCAGCTCTACTCTACTCTACTCTAGCACATTTCAGTTCCCAGGCAGCCAGGTCCTCCCCTCTCCACCACTAGAGAGGGACTGCCTGAGCTCCTGGCTTACAATCCTTTTATAGGGCCAGCTGTGGCCTGATTGGGGCATGGCCCCAGCTGTGGCTGTTTCACCCAATCAGCCGAGGCTTGCTGCTTTGCCCTGCCACAGCCCTTTCCCAGGGCTGTTTTAAGGCCTTCAGGGCAGGAGAGGGTGACCACCCCGCTACACAAGCCTTTGAAAAAAATCACATTTCACACATGCTCAATAGAGGAGACTTAGAATTTAGCAGCTAAAATCTCCAAAGGTTCTGTCTTCACTAGGCATGCACCATTGCCTCACAGATCCTGGTGCCTGTCCACATATGAGATGACAAGCTACTGCTGCTATCAGTTACTCCATTAACTCAGATCTCTATGCAGTTGCATAGGGAATCTTAATTCTAGCATTTCCTAGCTTCTGAGTGCTTGACTTTACAACCTCAATAAAGTTCCTTTCAAGTAGTTTTTTTTCTGTGTAATCAGGTAACTACACTGAAGGTTGTTTACACAGTCACTTTGATTCTAATGTAACTACACTTCACTTAATGCAGAAATAAGATAAAAGACTTCCTGAAAAGGACTTCTTGGTGTTTCCATATTTATTACTCCATCCCTCACTTTTTATTATGAAAAGATTTAAAAAATCCTTCTCCGCTCATGGGATATACCTAGTCAGTGAGGACAGGGGAGGAAGACGATAGGAATTCATTGTTTGGTGTGATCCTCTTTGCCTCTCCAGCCCTGCTTTCCTGGCTGTATTCTGGGCCTTGTAGGTAGATTGGCCTGGCAGTTATAACTGCCATAAACCCGTAGTGACATGCTCGGAACCATCAGGGGCAGCTCTGTGTTTTTTGCTGCCCCAAGCACGGCAGTCAAGTGGCCTTTGGCAGCATGCCTGTGGACGGTCTGTGGTCATGCTGATTCAGTGGCATTTCTGCAGGTGATCTGCCGGTCCTGCAGCTTCGGCACACCCGCCGCCAAATTGCCACCGAAACCGCGGGACCAGTGGACCTCCCGCAGGCACGCCGCCAAAGGCTGCCTGACTGCCGCCTTCACAGCAACCGGTAGGCCGCCCCTCGCAGCTTACCGCCCCAGGCACACGCTTGCTGCGCTGGTGCCGCCCCATGGAACCATTCATGTCAGTGAACCAGTGGTGTTACCCAGGGTTTTCAGAACCCAAAAATGTGGTAACTTAACTGTTTCACTCCAGGCAGCATCAAGAATGAATCAATGAGATAAATCGGATAAATGATTGATATAAGCATGCTCTCATCTAAATCTCCGATTTATGAGCTATTAAGCACACACAGACCTAAGCAATAGGTTTGGAACATCCCAGATATAGTTACCCACAATCTGAGATGGTTTTGAATAATCACCAGCCGGACTTCCAGGGGCCCTCATTCTGTCCAGCTGATAGGGAGTTTAGATGTCTGCTCCTTTCCCAAAGAAAAGCTCCCTGAAACTGCTAACTATAACAAAGAACATAAGCTATAGTGACTCCTAGGGTGGGTCAGCATAATAACTTCTACTGGGCCCTCAATTCTCCTAATTTCAACAAGGTACACGTTAGCTCAAAACATTTCTGCTATTTCTAGCCATAACAACAATATTTCAGGAGCGCCTAAAAACCAAGGTTGCTATTCACTCACTTTCCCCCATAACTTTCTATCCCATCCTCCCATTCTGATTAACAAACTGCAAGTATGCAGCTGTCTGACCTTGTCTCACAAAGGCCTGAGATTTTTCCTAGCTATGCGATATTTGGTTTTCAACTGGCAGTGGCTGAACATACAAAATGGCTGACTGCTGGACTGTCAAGTTCTGGGGTACACACATGACTGTCAAATTCTGGGCAACAGTGGCACAATAGGGAAGGGGCTCTTTCCTGAAACCAAGACTATTTATCCAATTTTTATTACTGTATGAATGAAACTCCAGCTGTTTCCCTTTTGTCTTTGCAATTGTGTTCTCCTCTATATGCTGAAGTTACTTGAAAGGTACCTCTTCCCTTGGAAGATTTTTCAAATATCGGCATACTTCCTCTTCCACTGAACTCGTCCCCGAGACCGATCAGAGCTTCCTTCACAATCTCATATCCATACAGCACCACAATCCGTTCTGAACCTAAGTATATTGTGAAAATTGGGCCGTACGTTGCACTGAGCTGTAAAAGTTTAACACAAAAGACCAGTAAGTTTTAACTTAGATCCACTTAATGACGAATAAGAATGTGAGCAGATCAAATTACAAACTGATGAAAGTGCTCTCATGCCACTGAGCTAATACTAGGCAAGTTTTACTACTGATCACCATGCAGACTTGGTCATTTCAGCCCAGATCCTCCAAAGTATTTAGGAGCCTAACTCCATTGATTTCTATGAGAGTTAGGCACCTACATATCTTGGAGGATCTGGGACTTCCTGACTCTTCGGGCTTCCCTTTGTTATCTTATAACATTTTAAACATATAGAATCATAGAATATCAGAGTTGGAAGGGACCTCAAGAGGTCATCTAGTCCAACCCCCTGCTCAAAGCAGGACCAATTCCCAGCTAAATCATCCCAGCCAGGGCTTTGTCAAGCCGGGCCTTAAAAACCTCCAAGGAAGGAGACTCCACCACCTCCCTAGGTAACGCATTCCAGTGTTTCACCACCCTCCTAGTGAAATAGTTTTTCCTGATATCCAACCTGGACCTCCCCCACTGCAACTTGAGACCATTGCTCCTTGTTCTGTCGTCTGCCACCACTGAGAACAGCCGAGCTCCATCCTCTTTGGAACCCCCCTTCAGGTAGTTGAAGGCTGCTATCAAATCCCCCCTCATTCTTCTCTTCTGGAGACTAAACAATCCCAGTTCCCTCAGCCTCTCCTCATAAGTCATGTGCTCCAGACCCCTAATCATTTTTGTTGCCCTCCGCTGGACTCTTTCCAATTTTTCCACATCCTTCTTGTAGTGTGGGGCCCAAAACTGGACACAGTATTCCAGATGAGGCCTCACCAATGTCGAATAAAGGGGAACGATCACGTCCCTCGATCTGCTGGCAATGCCCCTACTTATACAGCCCAAAATGCCGTTAGCCTTCTTGGCAACAAGAGCACACTATTGACTCATATCCAGCTTCTCGTCCACTGTGACCCCTAGGTCCTTTTCTGCAGAACTGCTACCTAGCCATTCGGTCCCTAGTCTGTAGCAGTGCATGGGATTCTTCCGTCCTAAGTGCAGGACTCTGCACTTGTCCTTGTTGAACCTCATCAGGTTTTTTTCAGCCCAATCTTCTAATTTGTCTAGGTCCCTCTGTATCCGATCCCTACCCTCTAGTGTATCTACCACGCCTCCTACTTTAGTGTCATCTGCAAACTTGCTGAGAGTGCAGTCCACACCATCCTCCAGATCATTAATAAAGATATTAAACAAAACCGGCCCCAGGACCGACCCTTGGGGCACTCCGCTTGAAACCGGCTGCCAACTAGACATGGAGCCATTGATCACTACCCGTTGAGCCCGACGATCTAGCCAGCTTTCTATCCACCTTACAGTCCATTCATCCAGCACATACTTCTTTAACTTGGCGGCAAGAATACTGTGGGAGACCGTATCAAAAGCTTTGCTAAAGTCAAGGAATAACACATCCACTGCTTTCCCCTCATCCACAGAGCCAGTTATCTCATCATAGAAGGCAATTAGGTTAGTCAGGTACGACTTCCCCTTTGTGAATCCATGCTGACTGTTCCTGATCACTTTCCTCTCCTCTAAATGTTTCATAATTGATTCCTTGAGGACCTGCTCCATGGCTTGAGGACCTGCTCCATACCTTGAGGACCTGCTCATTTCCCTATAGATGTGTGTCTCTGAGTGTTCCCAGGATAATTCTGTCTGTATTATACAATTATGTCATTATAAGAATAGACTGCATTAATATGGGGCCTTTCAATTGTGATCTTGAGCACCCTGTAAAAATGACACTTTTAACTCCACAGAAATGCTGCCTGCATTTATTCAGTCATGTCAGTTGATTTTATAATGACAAGAGAGATTTTTCCCTTCATTTTACTCCTGTTGGCCTGCAGAACCAAAGACAGAGAAAAGTGAGATTCTGTTTCCCCTTTTACATCACCAGAGGAATTACTGTCCATATTCCAATTGATTACACCTGTGCAAATCAACAGACAAACACATCTGTATCTCAGGGCATGATGAGAAGAGAATGAAGATGAACAGCTGTGATTGGGGGCAACATTTGTCCTGTACAACCCTCATTATTTGTGATGATTTGCCAGAAGGAAAGAATCAAACCTGTCTCTCCAATCCCAGGTTGTGTTTGCAGAGCTCGCTAAAATGCCAGAACATGCAGCACTACAACATCATTTCTTCAAATCTGAGCTGCAGTTTCTGCCTTACCATCATTGTGTGATGCAGGCAAACATCATTAGAGCAATTTTACAGATGGAAAAATTAAGGAACAAAGGAGTTAAGTGACATGGCCAAGAGCACACCTGGAGTCTGTAGCAGAGGTAGGTACAGACCCCAAGGCTCACCACTACCATTTCCTTACATAACCCACTGTCCCCACCCTGTGATCACTTGTACCCATTGCAGTGCAGCTGCGGGGGGGGGATTCTGGATTAGCTGTGAATAAGATCCCCTCTAATATGAGCAGTACATTATCCGGAACAGTTTACATCTAGCCTCCAAGATTGATTGTTTTGTGAAATAAGAAGTCAGAAATTTGAGATGAGTGACATGGAATTGCTGCCAGGCTCTGCTTAATGTCCACCTACAACCCAGAAACTGGTACCATGAAAACACCCTTACCTCATCTATATGTTGGGGTAAATTCTTCGTATTCAGCTGCAGCATGTTCCCTATGATGGGAAAAGCAATAGGGCCAGGAGGCAGCTTCCCGCTTCCAGACATCTTTCTCCATACCGAAAGGAAAAGAAGGCAAGAAATACAAATAACCAGGAAAACAGTTGTTGCTCCAAGAGGTTCCATTGCAGAGTGCAGCAATTATTCTGGGTTCTAACAGGGGTTTACTTTGTATTTCAGACTCCTCAGTTTTTATATTCTACACAGCAAAAGGGGGTGCAAGCAATTAGCCAATAGGAGCTCTGAGTTCCCCTGAGTTAATGAGATAAGCTCTGGACTAACAAAGGTGATTGGAGTTGTCAAACTAGGAATGAACTCCTTTGAACCTTTATTAATATCTCATCTCCATTTGCCATTATGTACTCACTGACAGAGCATGACAATTAATCCTTAACTGAATCTCTGTAAAACTGCCCAAACTATCATGAAATCATCCTCTCTCTGCATTCATATTGTTAAATGTTTCTCATAGACTTGATGCTGGCTAGATCATTTTACACATATAATGTTTCCTTTTCATGTTGCTATCCAGGATTTAGCATATGGATCGGTGAGCAGCAGACACTTAAGAAAAACACCAAGCTGAATGTTTGATAAATATTTAAACTGAATCCTGAATCTTTTTGGAGATTTCACAAAGTCTTGTTAAACTTTAAAAAATGTTGTGACCCCCCCCCTCCCCCTTATATTGAACCTGTACAAGTCTTCGTTTCAAACTGAAACATTAAGACTCTGAGAAGCAAGACTTGACGTGACCTGGAAGTCAGTGGAACTATTCCCATTTATTTCAGTGGGATTTCGATCAGGGTCCATGAGAAACTATTAAAACAAGATGTGAAGGGACAGTGCAGCTTAAAAGAAAACCAGTGATTTCAAAGTTTGGAAATGCAGAGCTAACATCAAGTCATAGATTTTAAGGCAGAAGAGTCTAGATCCTTTAGTCTGATGTCCAGGCCATTCACCTAGTTAGCCATGTATTGAGCCCAATAACTTGTGCTTGGCTACAAGGTCTTCCAGAAAGGCACCAAATCTCGATGTGAAGACCTCAATACACCACTTGATAGTCTGTTCCAGTGGTTAATCACCCTCACTGTTAAGAATGCGTGCCTCATTCTCATTTCAGTTCTTCTGGGTTCAGATCCCAGTCACTGGTTCTTGCTCTCCCTTTTCCCTCTACATTTAAAGAACTTTTTATAGCCACTATTTTCTCCCCTTCAAGGTACAGCAGAACCCCATTTATCTGATCTAATAGGGATCGGGGTCAGATCAATTAATCAAAAATTCGGATAATCCGGAGAATGGGACAGTGTGAGGCTGCAGTTCCATCGAATGGCTACAGGATAGATCGCCCGCTTCTGGACCTGCGTGTGCTGGCTGTTCAGTTAATATGGAGAGCCAGATAATGGAGGGTCGGATAAACAGGGTGTGACGGCTTCGGTCACAGAGACCCCCTTGGGACTGTTACCTGACGTGCTGGAATTATCTCTGAGCCTGTTTTCCCTGCCAGCTTGGGACTCCAGAACCCTGCCTTGTTGAGCCAGACATGCTAGCCTCCTGCAACACAGACCCAAGTCTGGTCCATGCCCCCAAAGCTGCAGACTTTAACCAAAAACTGCTCAGCAGGTCACCTATCTCCAACACCCAGACGCCCAGTTCCCAATGGGATCCAAATCCCAAATAAATCTATTTAACTCTGTATAAAGCTTATATAGGGTAAACTCATAAATTGTCCGCCATCTATAACACTGATAGAGAGATATGCACAGCTGTTTTCTCCCCCAGGTATTAATCACTTACTCTGGGTTAATTAATAAACAAAAGTGATTTTTTTAAGTATAAAAAGTAGGATTTAAGTGGTTTCAAGTAATAACAGATAGAACAAAGTAAGTCACCAAGGAAAATAACACAAAAACACGCAAGTCTAAGCCTAAGGGGGGAGGTATAGTTCAGTGGTTTGAGCATTGGCCTGCTAAACCCAGGGTTGTGAGTTCAATCCTTGAGGGGACCATTTAGGGATCTGGAGCAAAAATCAGTACTTGGCCCTGCTAGTGAAGGCAGGGGGCTGGACTCAATGACCTTTCAAGGTTCTATGAGATAGGTATATCTCCTTATATTATATTATTTATTATTAATACATTAAGAAACTGTTTAGAGGTAAAATCTCACCCTCAGAGATGTTCCAATAAGCTTCTTTCACAGACTAGACTCCTTCCTAGTCTGGGCCCAATCCTTACCCCATTACAGTCCTTGTTAGCAGACATCTTAGGTGGAAACAAGGGGTTTTCTCATGACTGGCCATCCCCTTTGTTCTGTTCCACCCCCTTTTATAGCTTTGGCACAAGGCGAGAATCTTTTGTCTCTCTGGGGCCCAATTCCTCCTTCTAAATGGAAAAGTAGCAGATTTAAGATGCATTCCAGTTTCAGGTGACATGATTACATGTCCTGTGAAACCCCAGCCTCCATTCTTCCTGGGCTAGCCCACACGTAGGCAGGAAGGTTTGTAAGTAAACAGAGCCATTTACAACCAATTGTCCTAGTCAATGGGAGCCATCAAGATTCTAAACCACCATAATGGCCCACGCTTTGCATAATTACAATAGGACCTCAGAGTTATACTTCATATTTCTAGCTTCAGATACAAGAATGATACATACATACAAATAGGAGGAATATATTCAGTAGGTTATAACCTTTATTATGATACTTTACAAGAGACCTTTTGCATAAAGCATATTCCAGTTACATTATATTCACACTCATAAGCATATTTCCATAAAACATATGGAGTGCAACATCACAGAGGGTTAGGGTGACCAGACAGCAAGTGTGAAAAATCGGGACAGGGACTGGGGGGGTAATAGAAGTCTATATAAGAAAAAGACCCCAAAATTGGGACTGTCCCTATAAAATCGGGACATCTGGTCACCCTACACAGGGTTCTACTGTGCTTATTCCTTGTAATCAAGTCACCTATCAGGCTTCATTTTGAAAAGCAAAACAGAGTGAGCTGTTTAAGGCTCTCGCTGTGAGGCATTTTCTTCAGCCATTGAATCATTTTTGAGCCGTCTCCAATTTTTCCAACATCCTTTTAAAAATGTGGCCACCAGACCTGGACACAGTATTCCAGTGCCAGTCTCACCAATGCCTTACACAGCAGCAAAATCATACCCCTGCTCCTATTCACTGCTCCCCTGTTTGTGTACTGGAGGACCACACAAGACCTTTATACCACCGGGTCACATTGGGAGTTTGTGTAGAGTGGTTTGTCCATCCTTTTCATGCTAACTGCTTTCCAAGGTACAGTCTCCCACTCTGTAGCTATGGTCTAACATCACCCAAAGAACCTTAATTCTGCCCCTATAGGGCTAAACCTCCATTCCTCCAGCAAAGGACATTTTCCCCACTCTAGTACTTCTGTTGATGTAGGAAACATCTCCACCACAGCTCTATAGTGCAAGCTGCAGAGCCGTAACTGTGCCACTGTAACACTTTTAGTATAGAGGTACCCTAGGAGACTGTCAATGAGGGTTATTTAAAAGATCTTGCTGATGTCTACAGCATGACATAACCTGAGATATTGAAAATATATTCACATCCAAATAGCATTTTCAGAACAGTATGAGCCCTTATTCTTCTAATCATTTGTACTACAGTAGCCTATGGAGGCCCCAAGTAAGATAGGGCACAGTCGTGCTAGGGGCTGTACATACACATGAAGTGGGAGGCAGCCCCTGTCTCAAAGAGCTCACAGTCTAAACAGGTGAAGTGTGGGAGAAAGGGGGAGTTCTTATCCATATTTTACAGCTGGGAGGCTTGGCTGCTATGCATCCCCTCTGCCCTTTCAGCCCCTCACCGAGCCAGCACCCACACTGCCCCCCACCAGTGCCACTGGCCAACCAGAGCCATAGGTGTGAGGACTGAGAGAAGGGCTTGCTCTCAGCAGCCCCCCAGCACTCCCTGCAGCTGAGGAGCAGCAGCCCAGCATGGAGAGAATCCAGCCTAGCACTGCCACAGGGCAAACTATAGCCAAGGAAGGCAGAGTCCACCAGCAGGCTGGACCAGAAGCCCCAGTGGGGCATTCACTCCTCGGAGTGGGGGAACCATGTTTCCACTATCACCATCTTTTTGTGGTCTCCACCAAGAAGGGCCCCTTCAATTCCAAGGTAATATGTAATGGGTGAAATTTACCCCTTCTGTCCTGGCTGGGTGTTTAGACTATCCATCATGGCGGCACCTGCCCCTCACCACTGCGTCTGAGATCCGAAGCGGGTGAAGTGATTCCAGCGTGCAGTTTATGGGTAGCCTCAGGGCTATTAATCGATGCTCAGGTAGCAGAGCAGTTAGGTACACGTCCTTTCACCTGCACTTGGTGAGGTGAGTGTGCCTGGTTAACATGCAGGGACCTTGTTACACTAACCCACGCCTGTTATCTCAAGACCAGACTAATGTAATGTGCTGAACAAAGCAAGGGCTGACACTCATCTCAATGGCATTTCTGTATCTGTCTGTCTGACAGCTCTTGAACGCTGCAGCCAATAGATTCCAACATTTCAGGGAATGGTTCCAGGCTTCAATGAGCAGAAGTCTACTGATTTGGGTGAAAACTGGAAAAAAGGAAAAGGCTACACTGGGGACACACAAAGCCCCTGGACATCTGATTGGCAAAGACAACAGCTTCAGCCACATCTGTAGTGCTCCACAGGGCAAAGTACCAGTGGAGGGGAGCTATTCGCATCTTCCAGCATAACACCCCTCAGCTCAGCTCTGCTGATCCTTCCAACGCAGATTTCAGATGCTGACACTCTGAAAGAAAAGAAAGGAACAAAGAAGGAGAAAGGGGAAAAAAGTAAGAATGGTGGAGGGAAGGGGAATGGGAAGGCCTGGATGGAAGAGGGCAGTTGGGGTGCACACAGAGACCCTGGCATGGGAGACAGAAAGGCAGACAATGGTCTGGGGAAATGGGGGAAGGGGGCACAGAGAGCCCCAGCCATGGTTGAGAAGGGTAACATGGGGGGTACACAGAACCTCTGGCGGAGGAAGGAATAGGGGACCCTGGATGGTGGGGGAAAGTGCCATGGGGAAAATAGGGGAAGGGGGAGAATGAGGGGGCACCCAAAACCTGTGGCTTGGGGAGCGATTGAAAAACCATGGTGGGGGGGAAGGGGCAATGGGAGATACAGAGAGCCTCTTGCAAGAGGGAAAGGGTGGGGGGTTTCAGGGAGTCCTTGAAATAGAGGGGGATGGAAGAAAGGCACATGGGGAGCTGGGAGGTGGTGATGGTGGGGGACCAGAGGAATTCCAGGAGCCCTTGGTGAGTGTCGTACACTCAGCCAAAGAAGGAACAAAATTTGTGACCCTGTAGCGTACTGGGCTACACCTTGAAACCACCCAGAGTCTGAAGCTGGCGTCAAATGCACTAGCCTGATAAATGGGAGAATCTTGATGCTGAGAGCATATTGCACCAGCGCTCCAGGATCAGACTAGTTGTAGTATTTTACTGACTGGTTGTGATGTTATTAGTGTAATATAATATCACATTGAAAGGTGACACAAGGCCAGAAAGAGTTAATTAACTCACAGACTGACCTGACCCATGGCCAACTTTAAAGACTTGTTAGGAAGATATGTAAATGAACAGAGCTTTGAAATGTAAGCCTGCATTGTTAGAGATAGAAGGGTAGATGTTTGCTCAGGTCTTGTGATGTAAGCAAACAAATCTTGTCTATTGCTATAGCTTTGATTCAAAGATCAAAAAAGGAATATTAACATTTATGATGGCACTTGGGTGAAATAGTATTATTGTCTATATGTCTCTTTGAAGGTTGTGATAAACTGTATATGAACTGTTGACTGGATAAATTACACTATGCTAATTGTCAGGATGTTTGGGAGACAGAAAATTAAGCTTATTCTCTAAGGCCAAGAGGCTGCTGGAAAACGTATAAAAACCCTGGGACACCATCCTGTTTTATCTCAGATCTGCTTTGGCTTTCAAGCGGGGGAAACCTTAAGCCACAAGAATTGAAATACCCGGTCACTGACTGGAGTCACCCTGAATATGGACATTGGACTATAACCTATGGACTATTTCTAAAAGGACTTTTGGCAACTACAAACTCATCTCTGCTATGTATCTAAACCTCAAGAATTGGATTCAAGTCTGTATGTGTATTGATCTTTTAACCAACACACTCTCTCTCTCTTTTCTTTTTTAAATAAATTTTAGTTAAGTTAATAAGAATTGGCTATAGCGTGTATTTTGGGTAAGATCTAAGTTATCATTTGACCTGGGTCTGGGGCTTGGTCCTTTGGGATCAGGAGAACCTTTTCTTTTATAAGATGAGATACGATTTTCAGTAATCATCATCATATCTGACATGTGTGTCTGGATGGAGGCCTGAGGCTGGGTACTTTAAGGGAACTGTGTTATTTGCACTTCTGAGTAACCTGTATGGTAATAGAGAAGCTGTTTTGTGCTAGCTTGGTAAATCTAAGTATTGGACTATCCACCAGCTTTTGGGGTTTGTCTGCCCCGTTCTGTTTGCAGTTCACTCTGATTGAGTGACCTCAGCTGGCTCCCACGGGCAGCATCGTCACAGTGGCATCAGGATAAACCCTTTGTTATGAACAGAACTAGGTACAGAAATAAGATAGCGAAACTTCCCACTGTTCTGAGTAGCTGCAGCCTGCCCTGCCCATGGCTGCTCTGTTTCTGGCCCAGCAGGAGACGTGTCACAGGAAAGCAGAGACTGCAGCTAGAGGGCAAAGGGAGTGTGCCACCTGTACGCTTCCTAGAGGAATTACTCTACCGCACAGCAGCTGTCTGCACGAGAGTTTCCAGATGGAATTCAAGGGGCCGGTTTTGGCCTCTAAAGGCCTAGCTGGTCTGAGCCCTGGTTACCCAAGAGACCTTCCTCCCTCCCTGACTATTCACCTGCAGCTTAGATCAATGGAGGCTGTCAGCCTGAAGTGGCCTTGCTATAAACCAGATGGCAGTGCTGACAAGGGCCTTCTCCAGGGATGAAAGTAACTTAAAGGACTTACCGGTACTCCGGAGTCCTTGGGGGGGAGGGGCCTCAACCAGAAGAGGTGTGGTCTCTACCAGAAGAGGCATGGCCTTTAAATCCCCAGGCCCTTTAAATCAGGATTTAAAGGGCCCGAGGCTGGGGTTGTGGTAGCAGCAGCTGGGAGCCCTGGGCCCTTTAAATCACCCCCAGAGCTACCAGCTGCAGAGGCAGCTGGGAGCCCCGGGGGTGATTTAAAGGGCCCAGGGCTCCCAGCTGCCGCTACCGCAGCGGAGCCCCAGGCACTTTAAATCATCATCGGAGGGGGCTCCCAGCTGCCGCCGCCACCCCAGGGCCCTGGCCTCTGGCGGAGCTTTAAAGAGCCCGGGGCACCGCTAAATCACCACCAGAGCCCTCTAAATCACCACCAGAGCCCCGCCGCCACTACCCCAGGGCTCCAGCAGCGGGGCTCGGGTGGCAATTTAAAGGGCCCCGGAGGGTAGCGGCAGAGGGAGCCCCTGGCCCTTTAAACTGCCACCGGAGCCCCGCCGCCACTACCCCAGGGCTCCGGCAGGCTCCGGGGATGATTTAAAGGGCCCAGGGCGGTAGCAGCTACCAGAGCTCCAGACCCTTTAAATCGTCCCCAGAGCCCTGCTGACGGAACTCTGGGGAGGCGGCAGCAGGTCTCGGGCAGCCATTTTAAGGGCCGGGGCGGTAGCGGCTGCCACAGCCCCAGGCCCTTGAAATCGCCACCCGAGCACCACCGCCGCTTCCCCAGGGGTCCGGCAGCAGGGCTCTGGCAGCAATTTAAAGGGCCCAGGGCTCCAGCCGCTGCTGGGTATCGGCTTACTTTCACCTCTGGCTTCTCGGTGCAGCTTTTAATGTCCCGATGTGCCATCCCTTCCCTTGGGAGACAATTCTGCAGTCTGTAGAACTCGCTTTTTAGAATTGTTGTGTGAGATTCAGCCAAAATGTCTATGTTTTACTGCGCTGTATCTCTTCTCATGGCTCCTAGTTACACCCTGAGCTCTCAGAAGCTGCTCTCCGCTCTTGCTGGTTAAACCCTTCAGTTATCTGCCATGGCTTTCACAGCCCAGTTAGCTGAGTTACAACTATCTAGTGATTTTAATCTCTCCTCCTGTATCAATTCCTCCAGCCCCTCTCTGTTTAGTCTTCTCCCCTCTGAATTGCTGTTGGTTTAGTGATATCTTTCTGGCACCGAAATGCCTCTGCTGGTGGGCAGTGATCTAATTGTGGTCTCACAGAGCCTTCTAGAATTCCCTCTTTGCTAATTCAAAAGGTCTTGTCCACACAACCCAAAATTAAATTGGCTTTATGGCCTCCAAAACCAATTTGTGGCACCTTAGAGACTAACAAATTTATTAGAGCATAAGCTTTCGTGGACAACAGCCCACTTCTTCGGATGCATGCATCCGAAGAAGTGGGCTGTTGTCCACGAAAGCTTATGCTCTAATAAATTTGTTAGTCTCTAAGGTGCCACAAGTACTCCTGTTCTTCTTTTTGCGGATACAGACTAACACGGCTGCTACTCCAAAACCAATTTGTTTCACATAGAAGGTGCTCTGACATTACAGCGATACGTGGCAGTGCAAAATCCTAAAACAAAGCAATTGCTGTAGCCATAGTAACCAAACCTCTTATTAATGAATACAGCCCAAAACACCATCATTAATTTCTGCAGGTGGAAAGCTGCCTGTTCACACCAGGCTCACAAAGAATGGGGGCTACAAGCTGACTCTCCCTGAGCTGCTCTGGTTTGCAGGGATGGGCATTTCCTTCTTGAGGTCGCATCAATCTCTGCAGGCCATGTCACTCCTATGAAGAGCTGCTGCAGTAAAATGAGCACCTCACACGTCATCAGTGCTGATTCTCCCTTTGAAGACATAACAACAGGAACAGACCCTGTATCTCTAGGTCACTGACACTGCTGTGCTGGGAACTGCAGGGACACCTCAGCTACAGCACAGATTACGTCCCTCCTGGATGCGCAAGATGCTAAAGAAGCACTCAAGGAAGACAAGGCCGTTGTGGAGAAGCTAAAGGAATTCTTTGCATTGGTCTTCATTGCAGAGGATGTGAGGCAGATTTCCGCACCTGAGCCATTCCTTTTAGGTGACAATTTTGAGGAACTGTCCCAGATTGAGGTGTCATTAGAGTTGGTTTTGGAACAAATTGATAGATTACACAGTAATAAGTCACCCACCACAGGTGGTATTCACCCATGAGTTTTGAAGGAGCTCAAATATGAAATTGCAGAACTGCTAATTATGGTTTATAACCTATCACTTAAATCAGCCTCTGTACCAGATGACTGGGGGACAGCTAATGTCACACTGATTTTTTTAAAAAGGCTCTAGAGGCAATCCTGGCAATTACAGGCCAGTAAGCCTAACTTCAGTTTTTTTTACTATAGTTTCAACCATAGTTTCAACCTGGCATTGAATTATCAGGCAGCTAGATGAACACAAAATACTGAGGAAGAGTCAATATGGCTTTTGTAAAGGGAAATCAATGCCTCACCAATCTATTAGAATTCTCTCAGGGGGTTTACAAACTTGTGGACAAGGGTGATCAGAAAACCTTTGACAAGGTCCCTCACCAAAGGTTCTTAAGCAAAGTAACCAGTCCTAGGATAAGCGGGAAGGTCTTCTCTTGGATTAGCAACTAGCTTTAAAGAAGGAAACAAAAGGGAAGGAAGAATTGGTCAGTTTTCACAATGGAGAGAGGTAAATAGCAGGTCCACCAAGAATCTGTCCTTGGACCATTTCTGTTCAACATATTCATAAATGATCTGGAAAACGGGTAAACAGGGGTAAACAGAGACAATACAAAATTACTCATGTTGTAGTGAATTAATTATTAATTGCTGGGAGTGCTCAAGCAATCCCTTTACTCAACTTTCTGAATTGGGTAAAGGGATTGCTTGAGCATTCTCAACCATTAAAGAAGGATCCTCCCTCCAAAAAAAATGTATAAAGAATCTACAACTTCTCAAATAACTATTTAAGATAAAGACTTTCTAATAATTATTGAAATTTAAAGGACTGTGTCACGGAGTGCATCACTCACTGTGCTCTGGCGCCTCCTTCTGGTCTCTTTGGGGATTAACTCTGAGGCCAACGTCCTCATCAGTAGTCCGCGCACCGTCACTGCCTCTGCTTGCAGCCCCTCTTGCCACCTCAGGAACTACAGCATTCTCTTCATGGCTCGGCTCTCCGGCCGTGTCACTATCTGTCTCCCCGTCTTCTGGGGCTATGGCTTCATAGTCCAGCACTCTTGAATTCTCAACCGCTTCCCCAGTGGCTAATGTGAGGAGCCAGGGTCCACCCACTACTCCAGGACCCAGACCAGGGACCCTACAAATGGCAGCCTCCTCCGGCAGCCCTCTACTTAGGTCCTCTGCTGCCACAAATCCCTGGGCCGCTTCCCCAGGGCCTCAGTACCAGCTTCACCCTCACCTCAGGGCCTGTCTGCTCAGCCTTGGCAGCCAGCCAGGAGTTCTCCCTTACCCCTGGGATCCATACTGGCCACCGAGCTGTCCCTGGTGCTGCAATTGCTTCAGCCCAGCAGGAACTCAGTTCTCACACCTTGGGCTCCCTGCAGTGACCGAACTGCTCTTTTCTGCAGCCTTCTTTTATATTGGCCTGCTGGCCCTGATTGGCTGCTGTTCTCTGATTGGCCACTCTCAGCACAGCTGCCCTAGGCCCTTTTTAACCTCTCTTCGGCCAGTGTGGGGCTGACACCCCATCGCAGAGTGTTTTGTGTACTATAAACTTTAACTGTAAAGAACAGGATGGACTTTTTGAAAACAGACACTGATTTCTGATAGAATTCTAATAAAATTGATGGAATAGCACAGAAAATGGGCTGAATAAAAAGAAGAGTTAAAACTCTAAACTTAAAGAGATTCTGAGAAGCTCCTGCCAAAATGACAAAGAAATATATTTTTAGAGAAAGAATTGCAACTCTAATGCACATATGCCTTAACAAACTATGTATGTCATAAGATGAAGAGACTCCTAAAGAAAACCCGGGAGGGTACTGAGCCAATGAATGGGTGACAGCAACCAACTCTGAATCTAATCAAGCTTGGAAGAGGTGTGTTTTCCTGTAATTGAATGAAAATAAGAAGAAGAGCATGAGAAGTAAGCATCTCCCAACCCCCCACGCACATCCTCTCTGCTCCCTGGCTTACCCAGAAAGTACTTCACAACTCTTTTGAAAGACTTACCTCTACTAATTCCACGCCAGAGATTTGGGCCTGGTCTCAGTGAAAGGAGCATCCATGTGGCCTGCCCAACAGTCTCAGCGTGGACCTTGCCCAGCTACTGACCAGAAACTGGCTCTGCTCCAGCCTCCTCCACTGTCTCGGTGTGGACCTTGCCCACAAGCTAGCTGGAAGCTGAGTTTCTGTGGCCTGCTGCCCGAGCCTGCCATTTCTGAGGGAAGTGTGGAGCAGAGGTGCTGTCATATAATCATAGAATATTAGGATTGGAAGAGACCTCAGAAGGTCATCTAGTCCAACCCACTGCTCAAAGCAGGACCAACACCAACTAAATCATCCCAGCCAAGGGCTCTGTCAAGCCGGGCCTTAAAAACCTCTAAGGATGGAAATTCCACCATCTCCCTAGGTAACCCATTCCAGTGCTTCACCACCCTCCTAGTGAAATAATGTTTCCTAATATCCAAGCTAGACCTCCCCCACTGCAACTTGAGACCATTGCTTCTTGTTCTGTCATCTGCCACCATTGAGAACAGCCGAGCTCCATCCTCTTTGGAACCCCCTTCAGATAGTTGAAGGCTGCTATCAAATCCCCCCTCACTCTTCTCTTCTGCAGACTAAATAACCCCAGTTCCCTCAGCCTCTCCTCGTAAGTCATGTGCCCCAGCCCCCTAATCATTTTTGTTGCCCTCTGCTGGACTCTCTCCAATCTGTCCACATCCCTTCTGTAGTGGGGGGACCAAAACTGGATGCATTACTCCAGGTATTCTGCCCTACAGACATGCTTCAGAAAGCCAAAATAGATGGGATTTAGTTTTTGCTTTTTTAATTTAGCAGTTTTGAGGAGAAAAATCTAAGTCAATGAAGTCACTAAAAGAAATTTAATTAAAACTCTGCCATCAGTTGGCCAGGAGACAGGGAACTCCCCACTGGCCATTTAGGGAATCTGGGGCAAAAATCTGTCTGGGGATTGGTCCTGCTTTGAGCAGGGGGTTGGACTAGATGACCTCCTGAGGTCCCTTCCAACCCTGACATTCTCTGACCTGGGGAATCTTGAGTAGGAGTAGAAACTGTAGTTTAGCTCTGTATCTGGCACTGGTCCAACCGCTGCTGCAATACCATATCTAGTTCTGTTGCCCACAATTCAAGAAGGATGTTAATAAATTGGAGGGAGTTCAGAGAAGATTCACAAGAATGATTAAAGGATTGGAAAACATGCCTTATACTAATAGTCTCAAGGAGCTCATCAATTTAGCTTAACAAAGAGAAGGGTAAGGGGTGACTTGATCCCAGTCTGTAAGTACCTACCTGGGAAACAAATATTTAATAACGGGCTCTTCAGTCTAGCAGGGAAAGGTGTAACACAATCCAATGGCTGGAAATTGAAGCTACGCAAACTCAGACTAGAAATAAGGTGTACATATTTAATTGGTAAGAGTAATTAACAAGTGGAACAACTTACCAAGTGTCATGATGGATTCTCCATCACTAGCAATTTTTAAATCTAAATTGGATGTTTTTCTAGAAGCTCTGCTCTAGGAATTATTTTGGGGAAAGTTCTCTGGCCTGTGTTATGCAGGAAGTCAGACGAGAATCACAATGGTCCCTTCTGGCCTTGGAATCTATGAATCTATGACATGGGGGTGGAGGGCTGAGAAACAGTGAATAATTCAGGGGGCTTACTTCAGGCGGCTCCCTGCCTGTCCAGGCTTTGCGCTGCACTGTGGAAGCAGCCAGCAGGCCTGGCTCCTACGCGGGGGGCCAAGAGGCTCCACGCACTGCTCTTGCCCGCAGGCATCGCCACCCCAGCTCTCATTGGCTGTGGAGCCCTGTGGCCCCCGCACGTAGGATCCAGATCTGCTGGCCACTTCTGGGGCACAATGCGATGCCAGGACAGGTAGGGACTAACCTGCCTTAGCCCTGCTGTTAAAAATCCAGTCAGCAGTGCTTACCAGAGCCACCACGGTCCCTTTTCGACCGCGCAGTCCTTTCAAAAACTGGACATCTGGCAACCCTACTTCCTGTAGCCTCTTTGTGCTCTCCCTTTCTGACTTTATACTCCTAGCCCAGCTCCTTTCCCAGCTGGGCTTCATCTGGAATTAAGCCCTATCACTTCCTGGTTCCCCTCCAGGTGCAACATCTAACGCTAATAGGCCTCTCCTGGTCCATAGAGCCCTGCTCAGAATTTGTGTGGGGTGGCCACCCCATGACGCCACAGTTAAAGCTGGTTGGAAATTTTCTAACAGAACATTATTCTATCAGAAAATGCCAATTAACCAACAGTGAAACATTTCACAGGAACATGTCAATTGTGGCATCTCTGCTAGTTCCCTGCCAGCTCGCCCGCCCACCTGGCTCCTCAGCAACCTGACTGGCAAGCTGCCAGGGCTCCTGGGCTCCCAGTATCCCTGGCTCCTCAGAAGCCCACCTGGCAAGGAGCTTGGCAGCCAGGGTTTCCAGCTCCTTGTTAGTCCACTTGGAGGATTGCTGCAGGGCCAGGGCTCCTAGGGTCATGGCTCCATGGAAACCAGGCTCCCAAATTCCCTGTCTCTTCAGCTTCTCCTGAGACAGGGACACGCATCCTGGAGATGAATGCATGGCTGAGCAGATGGTGTTGACAGGAGGGCTTTGGCTTCCTCACCAATGGGATGCTGGCTGGGAAGAAGATCTGCTGGGAAAAAACAGGTTCCTGTTGACCAAGAAGGGGAAGGGCATCTTTAGACACCGACTCACTAATCTCTAGTGAGGAGGGCTTTATACTGGGTTCAAAGGGGCAGGTGACAAAACCCACAGGTAGGTATTAAAAAGGTAACCTGAACAGAGGACTAGATGCTGGGGTGTGGGGGGTTACAATAGGGTGATAGGAACAACAAGAGGGGAAATAGTGGGGAAGTCCGCTCAATATCTTTGGTGTCTACACACAAATGCCCGGAGAACTGGGAATGAAAGGAAGAACTGGAAGTGTTAGTACAAAAACTAAGTAATGATTTAACTGGCATCACTGAGACTTGGTGGGATAAATCTCAGACAGGAACATTGGTGTAGCGGGGTGTGGCTTGTCCAGGAAGGACAGGCAGGGAACAAAGGATGAAGGGTTGCATTACACACCCAGAATACACACCCTTGTTCTGAGGTCCTGCAGGAGGTGGGACGCAGCAGAAAATGCCAATTCATGGAAAGTGAAGCATTTCACAGGAACATGTTGATTTCCACATATCTGCCTGGTGAGCTGCCAGGAAACAGGCTTCCTGGAATTCAAGTGCGAGGATCCCTGGGTCTGTAACCCAGGTCTGCTGATTGCTGGGCGGCTTCTGTGTCCACACCGCCACCCACAGCAGCCTTCACAGGAATGTATTGATTTCAATGTATCTGCCTGGTTATCTGCTGGGGATCGGGGCTTCCTGGGCTCCCAGATTCCTCTGTAGCCTGGGCCCCCAGTATCGCTGGCTCCTCAGCAGCCCACCTGGCAGGAAGTTGGGCGTCAGGGCTGTGAGCTCATCAGCAATAATTCTGGCAGGCTGTGCACAGCCAGGGCTTCCGGACTCTTCTTTTGTTTTGGAAACACCCAAACATGCCTATTGCAGGAATGTCCTGGTGTTTCCAAAACAAAATATTGTGTCATTTCACTTCCAGCAATGTTGCTGAGCTTTTGGCTTTTTGTCTCAATTCAAGATGAAAATATTTCCCAAAACCTTAGAACTTTTTCCAAGAAGTGAAATTCACTTTCCTGGCCAGCTCTAGTGACAGTTAATTTAATGCTGTGGGTCCACTATATCATAAACAAAGTTAATAATGCTACAGCAGTGGATCTACAGCTCTTCTCTAGTAAAATAAGCTTCATTATAGAGTTGTAGATATTAGAATGTTTATAACATTCAGCCAAGAAGAGTCTCTTATTGTGAAAAAATAAAAGACCAGGAGCAATTAAGATTGTATTACAATAATACAATGCCACATGCCAATAGTCAAAGACGCTTCGGGACCCCTGCTTTCTTTTTTAAACTTCCAACTTATGTGCACGCATGCACATATGCGGGTGCACGGCCCACTCCTTCTGGGAACCAGCAAACCCCCGAAGGAAATAAGAACACCCCAGACTCTCACTGACAGCAGGAATTAGCCAGAGTAGGGGAATGGGCAGACTCAGATTTTAAGGGAAGAAGGATCCCTGAAGTCCCGCCTCCTAACTGTTGCTCCCACTGTCTGGGGGACTGTGCTTCACCAGTGCGACGTGTCACACATGGAGCTGCACTGACCTGGGAACTAGGAGGAGGTGGGGGATCATTCATGATCCAAAGCAGAGAGGAGGGTTGGGTTTCAAGGCAGGATTTACTGGAGCAGAGAAGCAGGTACAGGGGCAGCAGAGTGGCTGGCATGATGCCAAGAGATGGGAAGAGGCGAGGAAAAGAGGAGGAGGGCAAAGGACAAGGAACCACATAGGAGGGGATGTTCTGACCTATCTCCTAATGATGATGTATATACCAGGCTCCGTGGTGTAAGGGCCTCTAAGCACAGCGTAACTTAACAGGCTGATGACACATGATCAGACATTTTCTCTTGCTTTCTCAAAGACTCAAAGGTCAGAATGGACCATTGTGATCATCTAGTCTGACCTCCTACACATTGCAGGCCACAGAGCCTCCCCCACCCACTCCTGTAATAGACCCCTAATCAGCGATGAGCTGCCAAAATCTTAACTGGTTCCCTACCAGGTCTTCGGCGGCACTTCGGCAGTGGGTCCTTCACTCGCTCCGGGTCTTCGGCGGCACTTCGAGTGAAGGACCCGCCGCCAAAGTGCCGTGAGTACAAGCCCCATGTGTTTTTTCACGTTTTTTTTTTTTAAGTCATCCCTGCCGGGGCTCCGTTGAAACTGTTCGAATCGGGCCCCACACTTCCTAAAGCCAGCCCTGCACATCGGGGTTGCAAAATTGTATCGGGGGCCGGGTAGGGAAGGCTGTGAACAACCTGTCCCCCCCCACCCACGTCCTGCCCCCGACTGCCCCACCTCAGAACCCGCAATCCACCAAACCCCCCCTGCTCCTTGTCCCCTGACAACCCCCTCCTGAGACCACCCCACCCTAACTGCCCCCCAGGACCCCACCCCCTACCCAACTCGCCCTGCTCCCTGTCCCCTGACTTTCCCGACCCCGTCCACCACCACCCCGACAGACCCCCGGAACTCTCACACCTACCCAACCCCCCCCCCGTTCCCCGTTCCCTGACTGCCCCCTCCAACCTCTCCCTGCCCCTTATTCAACCCCTCCTCCCAGCCCCGGCCCGGCCTCCTTACCATGCTGCTCAGGGCAGCGTGTATGGATGCCACACGGCCTGCTGGAGCTTGCAGCCCCACCCCCTTACCATGCCACTCAAAGTGGCAGGAGCTGCAGAGCTGCCCAGGAGCGGTCCAGAGCGCTGGCACCGGCGGTGCGGCACGCTGAGGCTCTGCGAGAGGGGGGAAGGTGGGGGAGGGGCCGGGGGAGCCTCCCTAGCCGGGAGCTCAGGCGGTCTGGACAGGACAGTCCCATGGGCCCGAAGTGGCCCACAGGCCGGAGTTTGCCCACCCCTTTAACAACCAGTTCTAAACCGGCTTCTAAATTTAACAATCAGTTCACGTGAACTGGCTCCAGCTCACCACTGCCCCTAACCACTGGCTGAGTTACTGAAGTCCTCAAATCATGATCTAAAGACTTTGAATTCGACCAAATCTTCCATTTATACCAGTTTAAACCTGCAAGTGACCCATGTCCTATGCTGCAGAGGAAAGCAAAAAAAAACCCATAGTCTCTGCCAATTTGACCCAGGGGGGAAATTTCTTCCCGAATCCAAATATGACGATCAGTTAGACCCTGAGCATGTGGGCAAGACCCAGCAGCCAGACACATGGGAAAGAATTCTCTGTAGTAACTCAGAGCCTTCCCCAGCTACTGTCACGTCACTGTCTGTTGGAGATATTTGCTGCTAGCAGTCACAAATCAGCTACATGCCACTGTAGCAGTCCCATCGTACCATCCCCTCCATAAATGTATCAAGCTCGGTCTTGAAGCCAGTTAGATTTTTTGCCCCCACTGCTCCCCTTGGAAGGCTGTTCCAGAACTTCACTCCTCTGAGGGTACATCTACACTACAGGGGGGAGTCGATTTAAGATACGCAAATTCAGCTACGTGAATAGCGTAGCTGAATTCGACGTATCGCAGCCGACTTACCCCGCTGTGAGGACGGCGGCAAAATCGACTTCTGCGGCTTCCTGTCGACGGCGCTTACTCCCACCTCTGCTGGTGGAGTAAGAGCGTCGATTCGGGGATCGATTGTCGCGTCCCGATGGGACGCAATAAATCGATCCCCGAGAGGTCGATTTCTACCCGCCAATTCAGGCGGGTAGTGTAGACCTAGCCTCAGTGTTAGAAATCTTTGTCTACTTTCAAGCCTAAATTTGTTGATGGCCAGTTTCTATGCATTTGTTCCTATGTCCACACTGGTGCTTAACTTAAGTAAATCCTCTCCCTCCCTGGTATCTATGCCTCTGATGTATTTATAGAGAGCAATCATATCTCCTCTCAGCCTTCTTTTAGTTAGGCTAAACAAGCCAATCTCTTTGAGTCGCCTCTCATAAAGTAACAAGGAATCCGGTGGCACCTTAAAGACTAACAGATTTATTTGGGCATAAGCTTTCGTGGGTAAAAAAACTCACTTCTTCAGATGCAGGGAGTGAAAGTTACAGATGCAGGCATTATATAATGACCATAAAGTAGGTTTTCATAAAGTAGGTTTTCCATTCCTCTGATTGTCCTAATAGCCTTTCTCTGCACCTGTTCCAATTTGAATTCATCTTTCTTAAATATGGGAGACCAAAACTGCAGACAGTAATCCAGAGGAGATCTCACCGGTGCTTTGTATAATTGCACTAATACTTCCCTCCCTCTACTGGAAATACCTTGCCTGATGCATCCTAGGATTGCTTTTGCTTTCTACATGGCCACACCACACTGATGGTTCATAGTCATCCTGTGATCAACCAATACACCCAGGTCTTTCTCTTCTTCTGTTACTTCTGATTTATAAATCCCCCGCTTAGTCCCTAAATTCATGACCTAGCACATTGCACCATTAAATTTCATCCTGTTTCTATTACTTCAGTTTTCAAGTCATCCAAATCTTCTTGTATGATATTCCAGTCCTCCTCTGTACCGGCAATACCTCTCAACTTTGTGTCATCTGCAAATTTTATTAGTACACTCCCACTTTTTGTGCAAAGGTCATTAATAAAAATCTTAACTAAGATTTGCCCCAAGACTGATCCCTAAGGAACTCCATTAGTAACCTCCCTCCAACCTAGAGTGACCAGATGTCCCAATTTTATAGGGACATCCCTGATATTCGGGGCTTTGTCTTATATAGGCACATGTTACCTCTCAGCCCTTGATCATTCTACTCCAGCCTGACATTTCACCTTTCGGTATGACCCATTGTCGTCTCTCTTTTAATCAGTTCCTTATCCACCTTCACGTCTCATATTAATCCCCGTCTTCTCCAATTTAACTAAAATTTTCCCTTGTGGAACTGTAGCAAATGCCTTACTGAAATCCAGGTAGATTAGATCTACAGTATTTCCTTTGTCTAAAAAAATAATTTATCTTCTCAAAGAAGAACATCAGATTTGTATGGCACCATCTGCCTTTGGTAAAACCATGTTGTATTTTATCCCAATTACCATTTAGTCCTTAACTACTTTCTCTTTCAAAACTTATTCCAAGACTTTGCATACAATTGAGATCAAAGTAATAGGCCTCTAGTTTCTCGAATCACTTTCTTCCCCCTTTCTTAAAAATAGGTACTATATTAGCAATTCTCCAGTCATAGGGTATGACCCCCAAGTTTACAGTTTCATTAAAAATCCTTGCTATTGGGCTTGCAATTTCATGTGCCAGTTCCTTTAATATTCTTGGATAGAGATTATCGGGCCTCCCAATTTAGTCCCATTAAGCTGTTTAAGTTTGACGTTCACCTTGGATGTGGTAATTTCTACTTCCATATCCTTGTTCCCATTAGCTACCCCACCACTACTTAAACTCTACATTCACCTTATTAATAACTGAGGCAAAGTATTTGTGTAGGTGCTAGGCCATGCCTAGATTATCTTCAGTCTCCACCCCATCCTCAGTGTTCAATGGTTCTGCATCTTCTTTCCTTGTTTTTTAATTATTTATATTACTATAGAATCTTTTACTATTGATTTTAATTTCCTTTGGAAGCTACAACTCTCCCTAGCTTTTGGCAGTTATCACTTTATCCCTACACCTTCTGACCTCCAAGAGGTAGCTTTCCTTGCTGATCCATCTTATCTTCCATTTCTTGTAGGCTTTCTGTTTTCTCTTAATCACCTGTTTGAGATGCTTGCTCATCCAGCTTGGTCTGGAGCCCTTCCCTATGAATGTTTTCCCCTTGCTTAGGATGCAGGCTTCAGATAGTTTCTGCAACTTTGACTTAAAGTAACTCCAAGACTTCTCCAAATTCAGATCCTTGAGTTCTTCAGTCCAATCCACTTCCCTAACTAATTACCTAATTTTTTTAAGTAAGCACTTCTAAAATCAAGGGCCCTAGTTGCAGATCTATTTTTGTTTTTCTGCCCATTTAGTTTAAACTGAATTAGCTCATGATCACTCGAACCAAGGTTGTCCCCTATAACCAGTTCTTCTATGAGGTCCTCACTACTCACCAATACCAAATCTAAAATGGCATTTCATCCTGTTGGTTCAGTAACTACTTGGTGAAGAAATCTGCACCTCCCAACTTGGTCCCAGCCCTGGAACATGTATCATAAAACTACATAAATATGTAAATATATAGAAGTGTTGAGGCGAGTTGGAAAATTAATGAGGAGCAACTTTATTAACACTGTTCTTAGTTTAAATTGCATGAATAAGCAGGGGAGGGAAAACTCTAGTTCAGTCTGAAGCCACAGAAACTCTGCCTTTCAAAGTAGGATATCAAGCCAAAAGTATTACATCATCACAATTTATTCTCAGTGGCTGGTCAGAGAACAAGGGCTGGACACTGTTACTAACTCGTTGTCAATAAAGAAGCCTTACAGCTGCCTAAAGAAGTTTCCATAGTTGTCAGCTACACCACAAATGAACTGAAAACATACCCAGCTTCTCTTCACACCTGAGCCTGTCTGAGAATACTACACGATTATTGTACATGGCTTTTTGAGTCAATTGTATGGTTAATTTTACATACTATTCATAATTTTGTTAAATGCCAGTTACATAAAAAATTAGTAACTTATCTATTTCAAGACAATGAGTTCATTTCTGGCACTGAGTAAATGAGTCCAGAATCAAAAACAATCAAATTCATGCACAGGTCTGGAGATACTGAGGTAACCTTTATCGAGGAAGAACACAAAACTGGTATGATTTTGGTGCATTTGACACAAAAGTCGTTACTGGAGTTATATCAATGTCTTTGGGGTCAACAAGAGGCTTCAAGTTAAAGTTCTGCAAAATCATTGTGAATAGCAAAAATAGCTCCATCCGAGCCAGACCCTCTCCCACGCAAATCCGCTTCCCTGCAATGAAAAAGGAATTTTGAGTTGATCCTGGAGATCTTTCTTGCAGCACATTTTAAATACAGTTATTATGGAAGCAAAATGTGAGGATTAAAGTTAGATGCACAGAGTGATTCAGGGCAAGTGCATGGAGGATAATGGCTGTCTCTCAGAGTTCAGGAAAGTAAGAAAGTTTACGGGGGTTTAAGAAGCGACTCACAGATCATTTGAAAAATTGAGTTCCTCATATTGCCATTTTAAAGGCAGTTGGGGGTGAAGGGTGGGAAGATGTGGGGTTTGAGGAATAAATTATCAATTTCCCAAACAAGCTAAACAGTTTTCTGGGGGAGTGACATTGTGGTGACAGAGTAGAAGGGGAGAAATAACAAGTAGAGAGGTGTGGGTGTCCTGAATAGCAGGATGGAGGAAGAAGGCTGAAAGGCACTGTTAACAGCGTGGCAGAGAGACTCAGTTGCTTGGAGTCAAGTAGAGAAGTTAAGTAGTCCCTGGATGACATCAAAAAGGCTGAGGTATTTAATGCCCGTTCTGCTTCAGTCTTCACTGGAAAGGTGAAAAGTGACCAGATACCCAACACAATTAATATTAACAACAAGGGGAAAGAAACACACTCCAAATTAGGGGGAGAACAGATTAAAGAATATTCAGATCAGTTAGATGTAGTCAAGTCAGCAGGGCCCAATGAACTTAAGGAACTAGGTGAAGCAATCTCAGAACTGTTAGCAATTAACTTCGAGAGCTCATGGAGGATGGGTGAGGTCCCAGAAGACTGGAAATGGAAAAACATAGTACCTAGCTTTAACAAGGGGAACAAAGATGACCTGCAGAATTGTCGACCAATCAGCCTAGAAAGATACTGGAACAAATTATTAAACAATCAATTGGTAAGTACCTAGAAGATAATAGGGTTATGAGGAATAGCCATCATGGATTTGTTGAGAGCAAATCATCCCAAACCATCCTGATTTCCTTCTTTAACAGAGTTACTGGCCTAGAAAACAGAGGGGGAGCAGTAGATGTGATATATCTTGGCTTTTGGCACAGACCCACATGACATTCTCATAAGCAAGCTAGGGAAATGTGGTCTAGATAAATTACTGTAAGGTGGGTTCAGAACTGGTTGAAAAAAATGTACTCAGAGAGTAGCTATCAATGGTTTGTTTTCAGACTGGGAAGGTGTATAAAATGGGGTCCCGGTAGGGCCTTTCCTGTGTTCAGTAGTAGTCAATATTTTGATTAATGACTTGGATAATGGAGTGGCAAGTATGTTTATATTTGCACAATCATCATGCACAACCATAAAATAGAGAATAGCTGGCTAAGCAGTAGAATTCTGAAAAGTATCCTGGGAGGTTATAGTGGATCACAAATTCAACCATGTGATGCAGTTGCAAAAAACGCTAATAACATTCTGGGGTGTATTAACAGGAGTGTCATATATCCTATATAAGACACGGGTGGTGATTATCCCACTCTGCTCAGCAGTGGTGAGCTCTCAGCTGGAGTACCCTGTCCCATTCTGCAATCCACAATTTAGGAAAGATTTGGATAAATTAGCGAGTGTCCTGAGGAGAGCAACAAAAATGATCAAAGGTTTAGAAAACCTGACCGCTGAGAAATGGTTAACAAAACTGGGCATGTGTAGTTTTAAGAAAGATGATTGAAGGGGGACCTGATAACAGTCTTCAAATATGTGAAGGGCTGTTAGAAAGAGGATAGGGATCAATTGTTCTCCTTGTCCACTGAAGGTAGGACAAGTAATATGCTTAATATGCAGCAAGGGAGATTTAGGTTGCATATTAGCAAAAACGTTCTAACTCTAATGGTAGTTAAACTCTGGAACAGGCTTCCAAGGGAAGTTGTGAAATCCCCATTGTTGGAAGATTTTAAGAAGAGGCTGGACAAACACCTGTCAGGGATGGTGTAGATTTATGTGATCCTGCATCAGCACAGGGGGCTGGACTTGATAACCGGTCGAGGTCCTTCCAGCCCTGCATTTCTAGGATCTCTCTCCAGCGAAGAGAGGGGATTGTGTATCTAGTAAAAAAAACTCACTTCAGACCATGAGCAGGACATAACACTCTTTAAAGACTGATAGATGCTTTGCTAGCATGAGAGACGCTGCTTCATGGACCACCTGAAAACACTCTGCACTAAACAGTCTGAAAACCGCTAGAAAGTTCAAGGCAAAGCTAGATGACAGTCTGGGACCTGAAATAAAAACAACTTCTTTTACCTGCAGAAAAAGGCATGAAGTAGTCACTCTTCTTAAAGGCACCATTTTTGTCCAAGAAATGTCCTGGGTTAAATTGCTCTGGGTTTGGGAATTCCCTGCTGTCATATAGAACTGACTTCAGTGCAGGGAATATTGTGGTGCCCTGAATTAGCAAATGCAGAAAAAAAAGAGTTAAAGTGGATACTTCCAAAAGAGAGAAGCCCCCAAAATTCATTGAGCTGGACTGTGGGATCCATCTTTGTTTTTCTTCATTTCCTTGCATCCTCTGATCATCATACTTTCAACCAGAAGCAGAAATATTAAAATTTCATGAGCACAGTTATACCCACTGAACAGCAGTTCACCCTTTGTACTACTCACTGGCAGAGCTAGGATACACTGAGTGACTTTAAGCAAGTCACTTTCAGTCTCAGACCCCTTGTTATTGCATCTGTAAATTGCATCTTCGTAAAGTGCTCTGAGATACAGGAGCTAAATTTTATTATTATTCAATATATCAGACCTTGCAAAATACTCCTACAAGTGAGAGAGAAGCTACATCAAAGGAATTATTTTGGAGAAGTTCTATGGCCTATGTTACACAGGAGGTCAGACTATATGATCACAATGGTCCCTTTTGGCCTTGTATCTCTGTCCACTAGTATCTTTGGAGGATATTAAGCAGAAGCTACTAAAGTAAGACACTTTGAAATCAGCAGGTTCAGATAACTTGCATTTGAGAGTTTTTAAAGAGTTGGCCGAGGAACTTGCTGTACCATTAATGTTGATTTTCAATAGGTTTTCAAACAGTGGGGAAGTTCCAGAAGACTGGAAGAAAACTAATTGCTGTGCCCATTTTTAAAAAGGGTCAATGGGATGACCTGGGTAATCACTGGCTTATCAGCCTCACATCGATCCCGGGCAAGATAATGGAACAGATGTTATGGGACTAGATAAATAAAAAACTAAAGGAGGATAATGTTATTAATGCAAATCAACATGGGGTTATGGAAAATAGATTCTGTCACACTAACTTATTATCCTTCTTTGATTAAATTAGAAGGGTGGTTAATAAGGATAGTAGTGACAACCCAATATACTTAGGCTTCTGTAAGGCATGACTTGGTGTCACATGACATTTTGATTAAAAAACCAGAACAATACAAAATTAATATGGCACAAATTAAATGGATTAAAAACTGGCTAACTGATAGGGCTCAACATTTAATTGTCAATAGGAAATTGTCAGGGAGTGGGTCTGTTTTCAGTGGGATCCCGCAGGGACTGGTTCTTGGCCCTATGCTATTTAATATTTTTATCAATGACTTGAGGGAAAACACAAAATTATCATTGATAAAGTTTGCAGATGACACAAAAATTGGAGGCATGGACATAATGAAGAGGATGGGTCATTGATTTGGAGCAATATAGCTAGCTTGGTAAAATGGGCGCAAGTAAACAATATGTATTTTAATACAGCTAAATGTAAATGTACACATCTGGGAACAAATTGGGTAGGTCGTACTTACAGGATGTGGCCTCTATCCTAGTAGAGTAATGACTCTTCAAAAGATTTGCGGGTTGTGGTGGATAATCAGCTAAACATGAGCTCCTACTGTAACGCTGTAGCCAAATAAGCTAACACTATCCTGGGATGCAGAGACAGGGGAATCCCAAGTAGGAGTAGCAAGGTTATTTTACCTCTGTATTTGGCACTGCTGAGACCACTGCTGGAATACTGTGTCCAGTTCTGGTGCCCACAATTCAAATGATTAAAGGATTAGAAAACATGCCTTATGGTGATACACTCAAGCAGCTCAATCTATTTAGTTTAACAAAGAGAAGGTTAAGGGGTGACTTGATTGTAATCTATAGCTATCTACATGGGGAACAAATATTTAATAATGGGCTCTTCAGCCTAGCAGAGAGAGGTGTAACATCATCCAGTGGCTGAAAGCTGAAGCTAGACAATTTCATACTAGAAATAAGGTGGAAGTTTTTAACAGTCAGAGTAATTACCCATCGGAACAATTTACCCAGTGATGTGATGGATTCTCCATCACTGACAATTTTTTAAAATCAAGATTGGATGTTTTTTTAAAAGATCTGCTCTTGAACAAGTTCCGTGGCCCGTGTTATATAGGAGGTCAAACTAAACGATCACAATGATCCTTCTGGCCTTAGAACCTGTTAGTCTATTTAATATAAATCCAAGTCTATTTTTCAACATTTAATATACAAAAACCAAGACTTAACTGTATGAGCTTGACTCACTGTTAAAAATGCCTTAATCTTGAAGTGTAGTTTTTGTTTTGTTTCGTATTTGTACTGATTGACTTGCATTCAGTTCAGAACTAAGCAAAGGTGAGGAGGACTCCAATACTTTTTGAACTTATTCAGTCATTGCTCATTCGCATTTGCTATGTTGTTTTGTTTTTGAACTAACTGTGCCAAGAAATTTCCCCAGAAACAAAATCCCTTTGGCCTCAAAATAGAAGAATTTTTGCACACACTAGTTTGATATCAAAATCTTAGCTGAGTACCATTGCTAAAGTTATTCCCTATTCCACATCTACGATCTGAAACCCTGTCCTGGAATGAAAGCCCAGCCTGCAGATTGCAAACTGCTGTTCTGCTTCATGCAGAGGCTTGAAAAGATTCAATAATAACTGGTACATTACTGATAAATCAGCAGAAACAGCCACTACATGCAATCTAGTTGAAGCATTTCTATAGTGAATAACTCAACATTAAAAATAGAAAAAGGTAAAAGAACTCGACACTTCACAGAAACATTGAGAACTGACCTTGGGAATAAGGTACTGTTTGAGATGAACATCTCTAGTCACGGCATGTGGCAAACCTAATGGGACAAGATTGATGTATCTCTGGATTTCATGTATCACAGCATCTGTGTAGGGCATCTGGCTTCGATCTGTCATGCAGGGGCTTCGGCTTCGGCCAATCACACGGTCAATCTCTTTGTGAACTTTCTCTGTCATCAGATTAATGAGGTTTAACAATAATGATAAAGAACAGGATTCACAGAGATTTGCCCACCATTCTGTCACACAGTCTGCAAATTGGGATTTTAACAAAACTGGTCAGTTTGGTGTTACAGAAGCTACTGACCATGGCAGCTATGACAAAATGCAATAATATAATTCCAACGCAGTGATTTTACTCATGCCCAGTTATGATACAAACTAGACATAATGGGATGTTACCACAAGTGCATATAACCAACTGCTCAGCAAGAGATTGGTCCTAACCCTTTCCCCACCAAAGTCAATCATCGTTGTGCAGATGGAGGAAGCCCATCAGGTTGGAATTCGCCCTGCACCTGTCTGTTCTGTGCATAGTCTCTAGCACTGGCAGAGCTTTGATTTAGAACCTTACACAGTCCTGACACTGACAAACTGACTAAATCTGAAGACACAATGACTTTGCCATTTCACATGCCTGGAGCGTGAAGGTATCTGTGACTCAGTGCGGTCAGTGACAACAGAGGCTCCCGCGGAATTAATTCCTTCCCCCTGCATGGGAGCCTCAACACTGATCTGGATTTGAGAGAGGAATTCAATCAGATTGGCCCATTCAGCCTTTGGACCCTTTGCTCAGACTATCAACACGGGGACAAGTAATGCCGGTTGTAATGGTGTTACCTTCTATTTCTGGGTATTTCAGAAGAATCAGGAGTCCAAATTTCATGGTGACGCTGGTTGTCCCCGTTCCAGCGACAAATAACTCTACTGTGCTTCGTACCAAACTTCCCACAGTAAAGTCTGACTGGCCATTCTTTCGCTCCTGCAAAAAGATTTGGTGAAGATCTTTGATTCTTGACAGTAAAACTGTAGGATATATTCAAATATTCAGATGTATATTCTTCTACCCAACAGATGACCCACTTCTGATCATTATAAAAATCCCACACAAATGGCCAGTTGCCCTTGAGTTTTCTGCGGTGCATTGGGCCTTTTCTGTGCAATAAGGTGATTTTTTTCTTTACATGAAGGAAGAGAGCAGAGCTTGACCATTATAATGTATGTCCCTTGGGCAGAGACCATGTGTCTCCTTCAGGTCTTCTCCAAAGCCATGTACTCTGTTATTGCTTAACAAATTAATCCTGATGATACAAATAACCCACTCCAGAGAAAGAGGACGAGCTACTTCCCTCACATACCTCTTCCATTTTGATGAGGAAAGCATCAATAAAGTCTCGAGGACAGTTGCGATCCAGAGACTCTTTGTGCATATTCACTCTCTCCAGAACAAATCTTCTGAACTCCAAAGCATTTTTAAATAGCCTGTGGTGAGGCCCAGGTAAGTAATCCATGAGAGTCGGGAAAAAATTGTACAGCTGTAAAGGATGAAAGAAAAACACAGCTGGATTTATCTGGACACAACAGATAATCATAGTGTTCACTCAAATGACTCACTACAGCAGTACAATACAATCCTTCTGGGGCACCTTCTTATCAAAATGGATTCAACAGAATGTTGCAAACTCTACTAAATCAGACTACCCAAAATACACAAATTCCTCACAAACACTGCAGTGACATTGTGGCACTCTGTACCCCTAAGCAACACCCTGGAACCTCATATTCACCACTCTCATATAATTATGATATGTTTCATGCAAAGCATACCCTGCAAGATATATGAAAAGTCATGATCTGCTGAAACACATTGTTCTGTCCAAATGTGTATATCATTAGTGTGGATCAAGTTATGAGATTTTGCTGTATGGTTGTTACTGAAATATACTGTAAATTTGCTAGTGGCGTACAAAGAAAGCAAACCACTCACAGGAGGGTACTTGAGGACAGAGTGTACTCAATGACCACTAATAAGCAGGGGACTTGTAATCAAGGGATTTACACTTCAAGGACAGTTGCGCACGCACCACACAATGGGGACTACTGGACCCCGTGACCCTATTGCACAAGACCACTCCAGCGGGATTCTCAACCAAGGGACTCCGTGAAGCTCTCCATGACATGCTGAGACAAGTGTCTTCTAGGCACAGGGACTAAGGATATAAAAGCGGGAACAGTGGCCACATATTTTGGCCTCTTTCCTCTCACAACTCAACATCTGGAAACAGATCTGGAGGACAAAGACTTTGAACTGGGGAGGTGGCCGTGGGCTGGAGGAGAATTCCAGCCTGTGTATTGAAGATCTGTAACCTGCTTAGACTATCTATCAGGGTGAGACCCTGCTTGATTCAACTCCTGTTTAGTTTCTAGAACGTAGATTGTGCGGTTATTTTTATATTTTTGGTAACCATCTCTCTCCTTTATGCCTACCATTTATAATCGTTTAAAATCCATCTTTCTGTAGTTAATAAATCTGTTTTATATTTTACCTAAAACAGAGTGTTTTGGTTGAAGTGCTTGGGAAATCTGCTCAGAAACAAAAACTGGTGCATGTCCTCTGCACATTGAGGGAGGGGCAAACTGGGTTATAAACGTATATTGGTCAAGCTTCTGACCAGGGCAGGGAGAAAGGCTGGGCAGCTGGTGGGAATTGGCTGGACCCTTGCTATTGTTAGTTCATGAATGGCTGGGAGAAGCATTCATGTAACTCAGCTGGATGTGTCCCTGCCTGTGGATGGCTGTGTAAGTGCAGCACCTGCCAGAGGTTTGCAGCTTCTCACGGCATCACAGGTGAGAGGGAGCCCAGGTAGGAGGGACAGAGGTTCGGCAGTACCACAGTTCCAGGTTGCACCCCAGGGACCAAGTCACAGATGTTCAGTTATATCAGCTAAGACACGCTTCATTTCTTCCAACATAAAACCATCCCCACTATATACATCCTTTTCTTGGAAAAAAAAAAAAAACACTCAAGTGCCCAACCTTAGCTCTGATCACAGATTTTCTTAGGCAGCAATAAACCATTGTAGACTTTAAAAGGCAAATACACTTTAGAACTCCTGAGGTGACAGTTAAAGGGTCAAATTCTCTCTCCTGGTGTAACTCCATTTATTTTGATTGAGATATGCCAGCAGAGAGTTTAACCCTTCATTGTGCAATTGGTGAGGTTTTCAGGAATGGGGTGCATGTGTGGTGGCTGGCTGTGAACTGGAAGTGAAAGGAAGTTTGCTTTGGAGATGAGGAATGTGATCACATTCACCTATCACATTGCAAAACTGCTAGGGCATGTTTTGATGTTGCTGTTGATATCAGTGTTTTTATTGGTGATTTCCTTGATTTTTACCAATTGTGTTTAAAGAGAATGTCCTCAAGCAAACTTAATTCTGAGTTAATGAAGTATTTTGTGAGGGAATTTAAACAACTCATAGAAAGAAGCTGGAGGATCAGTTTGGTAGTAGCAGAAGCCTAACAAGGAGAAGGAGACCATTATGGGAATCTGAAATAACAATTGTTGAATGAAAATTAAAGAAAAAAATCTCTATCCGTCCCCCCCACCACCACCACCACCAGTATAAAGGAGAAGAATGGAATAAACCCCTGAACATACCGCTGTCCAGGGGGAGCGCTGGAGCTTGCCATTTTCATCTATGATATTTATTAAAGTCACAAATTTCTTATCTTCATAGTCAAACCGGTCCCCAAAGACGATGGAGCAGATGACATTGGAGACGGCGTGGGTGAGGAAGAGGGTGGGGTCAAAGGGCCGCCCTGGAGCAAAACAAAACTATAAAGAGTCAGTTTTAATTCAGTGTCTTCACCGTCAACATCAGAGTCACTGGCAGCACGGGGACGTTGTGGATCTCCCACCCCAGGGCAAGGTGGGGCTGACAGCAATATTCCCTGGGGAGGGTGGGTTAGGGCTGCCCCAATCCCCCCTTTTACCTCTCACATGCTAAATTAAACACTTGCCACTCAGTTTAACTCTGTCTGCTCTGCTGCTCTCTGCCTGGCACACTGTGGTCTGACCAGGGGCCATCAGTGCCTCTCTGAGTGACACTTGCCTGTCTGACTTACACCTGCCTGTCTGACTTGGGGCCCATTTCACAGAAAGGATCCCAACCTTTTCACAACAGGATCCTGCTCAGAGGGCTCTGCCTGAACCACTGCGTGTGTTGTTGTAGCATCATCACTAACTCCCAGAGCGCAGCAATCTCCCTTTGGCACTGCCAACCCTGGCCGTGCAGCGTAAATACACTGTCGTCGTGCTAAGGAAGGAATAAAGGCTCCCAGCACAACAACACGGGGGATGGTCTGCTTTCTGCCTTCGGAGTGCGTTAAGCAGGCCCCACAGCTCAGCTAACACAGCTGGAGAGGCTGAATTTCCCACTGGCTCACGAGTGACATTTTAGCTTCCGTTTCAGGTTCTCTCTTCCTCATAAGCACAAGGAACACATGGGGCTGGTAACTGAGAGCTAACCTGGGCCTGCAGCATCAGAGGGAGCAGCACAACCTTCCTGGGAATTATGGGCAAGAGTTCACCCCTCTGACCTGAGACCACAGTGCTCATGGAGAACATCCAGAAGCAGCATTTTCTTCATGCATCACACCCCTACTCATGTCTCTCACCCGTCAATTCTCTTTGACTCATTCCCAACAGCAATAGCTGTCCCTTGGCTCAGAGTGCACAAGCAGTAGGACAAGCAGTAAAGCGGCTCTCTTCTGTCTGTACCATGGGTGGGGAAGGGTCTCAGTGCATTCTCCTCTCCCACTCACAATTCTCCCAGATGGGCAGAGCCAACTTCAGTTTAGCCCTTAATGTTGCATTAAATATTATAAGAGGCAGGCGATCTTGTGGCTAAGACACTGGCATGGGTCTCAGTTCCCCACCTCTAAAATAGCAGGAAAAATCATTCATTTCTTCCACTGTTTTCATTCATGTCTATTTAAGTTGTATGCTGCTTGGGGCAGGGATTGTCTCAAACCATTTGTTCCAAAAATCCATATGCAAAGGATCCCCAATATCAGCTGGGATCGCTAGACGTTACTGGAATATAAATAATTATTTAAGAGTGTCACTGGTACTGACACAGAAGAGCTCTGATATTTCACATATCTCAGCAGAATCTCAAATACAACAGGTGGAACAGACAAAGACATTAAAGCCAGACTAGCAAAAGCCAGACATGTCCTTGTAACTCTAAATCCGATCTGGAGAAATACAAATCTTACCTTCCCAACTAAACTTCAAATATTTAGCACCATTGTAAAGTCAGTCTTACTATATCGTGCTGAAACGTGGAGACGTATTGAGACCATATTACCTATACTCCAAGTTCTTATAAACAACTGCCATAGACAAGTCCTCAATACCAGAAGGGTAGAAAAAAAATCACAAATGAAGAACTATGGAGAAAGATGAAACAAAAACTGATGGGACAGGAAATTCTGGAATGCAGATGGCTAGAACATACATGGACAAAAGACTTGAATAATGTAAGAAGACAGGCGTTGGACTGGAACCCCCATGGCAGGAGGCAATAAGGTAGACCATGAATAACATGAAAATGTACAATATAAGCAGAATTGTTAGTTATCAAATTGACAATGGAAGAAGCTAAGACTGCAGTAGGAGAGTGGCAAAGATGGAAGCCCCCGGGGAAGGCCCTATTTTCCACAAGGAATGAAGAGGAATAACATAAGAGAGAATGACAGGTTTCAGAGTAGCAGCCGTGATAGTCTGTATCCGCAAAAAGAACAGGAGTACTTGTGGCACCTTAGAGACTAACACATTTATTTGAGCATAAGCTTTCATGGGCTACAGCCCACTTCTTCGGATGCATAGAGTGGAACATATATTGAGGAGATATATATACACATACAGAGAGCATGAAAAGGTGGGATTTGTCTTACCAACTCTGAGAGGCCAATTATGTAAGAGAAAAAAACTTTTGAAGTGGCTGAGCCATTACAAACATTGAATCTATCTCCCCTTGTAAGTATTCTCACACTTCTTATCATACTGTCTGTACTGAGCTATCTTGATTATCACTTCAAAGTTTTTTTCTCTTACTTAATTGGCATCTCAAAGTTGGTAAGACAACTCCCACCTTTTCATGCTCTCTGTATGTGTATATATATCTCCTCAATATATGTTCCACTCTATGCATCCGAAGAAGTGGGCTGTAGCCCACGAAAGCTTATGCTCAAATAAATTTGTTAGTCTCTAAGGTGCCACAAGTACTCCTGTTCTTTTTATAAGAGCGAATGAGTGTCATTTATGAAACACTGTAAATGTACACAGTGATTTCAAACATTCCTACGGAGCCCATCACTATAGAAGGGAGGTGCCAAATGTGTATCAGACGTCTAGCTGAGAAAAAAATGAGAAGAAGCAAACTGTAGGCCTGGGTGTCTTGTTAACCCAACACACTGGAACTAACCCGCTCTAATATGGCTCATTGTGTTAGTCTCTATACACTATAGATAAATAACCTCCATTTGCTCATTGATCACAGATCACAGGGGAGAAAATGTGAGAAAGAAACAGCCAGAAATGGTCATCTCTGGAACATTTCACACATCCTTTCCCATTACATTAACACAGGTTGTTATACGTGCAATTAATGGCTTGAGTTATAAGATGTTTGAACTAAACGTCATGAAAAATAGAAAGACAAGAGTCTTTGACTCCTCAACTTCCAACAGACATGAAACAATCCCCACCGTGTGTGTTTCTGAGCCTTTCCACCAGAAAATGGGTTTCCTCCTGGATACCAAACAATTAATATAATGAAAAATAGAAAGACAAGAGTCTTTGACTCCTCAGTTTCCAACGGACATGAAACAATCCCCACCATGTGTGTTTCTGAGTCTTTCCACCAGAAAACGGGTTTCCTCCTGAATACGATCCTCAATGCTTTTCTTCCCCATCCCAAAATTTCTCAGATTAGTAAGGGCAAATCGACGGAGCTTCTTCCACCGCTCCCCGTTACTGAAAACAATACCTGGAAAAGGGAAGAGAACAGAAATGAAAGGAGGGAGGGCCAGATTCAGTGTGCCTATTTGAAAAATACCCAAACATTGGTGAGGCAAAGGTTCAACTTCAACTTAACTGATATTGTGCCTGTTTTCTACTATGGAGATGACATTACAGCTACATTGTAATTACTGTTCTCAGCATTGCTGTCGCCATGTTGGACCCCAGACATGACATAGACAGGATAGGTGAGGTAATATCTTTTATTGGATCAACTTATGTTGGTGGACGGGACAAGCTTTTGACCTGCACCGAGCTCTTCCTCAGGATCTACAGCAGTTAATTATAGAGTCCAAGCTAAAACCAAGGTGGGACGGACTGCAAAAGAGTTTCACACTTAACAGGGACACTGTTTTTATGGCCCATTGCAACAATTTATAAGACACCCTGCTGACTACTAACCCTCCATTATCCCACCACTGCAAAGGTGTTAGTTGGCCATTATAGGCCACTTCATTTTCAGTGGTTTCCCACAATGTGCCCAAATTACAAGCCTTTGAAAAAAATCACATTTCTAGAGTTTAGCAGCTAAAATCTCCAAAGGTTCTGTCTTCCCGAGACATGCATCAGGGCCTCACAGCACCTTGTGCCTGTCCACATGTGAGATGAAGACCTACTACTGCTATCAGTAACTTCATTAACTCAGATGTCTGTGCAGCTACATAGACATATCTGAAATGGGCCACTCTCATTACCACTTCAAAAGTTATTTTTCCTCTCTTGGTATCCTGCTGTCAATTGAATTGTCTCGTTAGACTGACCTCACAATTGGTAAGGCAACTCACATCTTTCATGTATTTATACCTGCTCCTGTATTTTCCACTCCATGCATCTGATGAAGTGGGTTCTAGCCCAAACAAATTTGTTAGTCTCTAAGGTGCCACAAGGACTCCTCGTTGTTTTTGCTGATACAGACTAACACAGCTACCACTCTGAAATCTTAATTCTAGCATTTCCTAACTTCTGAGTGCTTGACTTTACAACCTTAATAATGTTCCTTTCACATAGTTTTTTTCTGTGTAATCAAGTAACTACACTGAAGGTTGTTTTCACAGTGACTGTGACAGTAATATAACTATACTTCACTTAATGAATAAAGGAGATAAAGGACTTCCTGAAAAGGACATCTTGGCATTTCCATATTTATTACTCCCTCACTTTTTATTATGAAAGGATAAAAAAAAATCCTTCTCCGCTCATGGAATCTACCTAGTTAGTGAGGACAGGGGAGGAAGAGGATAGGAATTCATGGTTTGTTCTGACCCTTTTTGCCAATCCAGCCCTCCTCACCTGGCTATATTCTGTGCCTTGTAAAGTAGATTGGTCTGGCTGTTACCTCTCATTCAGGTCAGTGAACCAATGGTGCAATGGGAAATGAGCTCTTTCCTGCACCAAGACTATTTATCCAATTTTTACTACTGCATTATTGAAATTCCAGCTGTTTCCCCTTTTCACTTCTCAATTGTGTTCTTCCCATACAGAGAACATCAGTTCTATATGCTGAAGTTATTTGAAATGTACCTGGTTCCTGGGCCATTTTTTCAAATAATGGCATACTTCCTCTTCCACTGAACTCCTCCCCGAGACCGATCAGAGCTTCCTTCATAATCTCATATCCATACAGCACCACAACCCGTTCTGAGCCTAAGTATATTGTGAAAATCGAGCCGTACTTTTCACTGAGCTGTAAAAGTTTAGCACAAAGACCAATAAATTTTAAACTTAGATCCATTTATTTAGGATAAGAATTCGAGAAGATCAAATTATAAACTGATGAATTGCTCTCATGCCACTGAGCTAATACTAGGCAAGTTTTACTACTGATCATCATCCAGAGTTGGCCATTTTGGCCCAGATCCTCCAACGTATTTAGGAGCCTAACTCCATGGATTTCAATGAGTTATTACGTGTCTACGTATCTTGGAGGATCTGGGACTTCCTGACTTTTCAGTGCTTCACTTTGTTATCCTCATATTTTAAACATTTTTCCTTATAGATGTGTGTGTCTGAGTGCTCCCAAGATAATTATGTCTGTGTTATACAATTATCTCATTATAAGAGAAAACTGCATTAATATGGGGCCTTTAATGTTGATCTTGAGTGCTATGTAAAAATGACACTTTTAACTCTACAGAAATGCTGCCTGCATTTATTCAGTCATAGAATCATAGAATCATAGAATATCAGGGTTGGAAGGGACCTCAAGAGGTCATCTAGTCCAACCCCCTGCTCAAAGCAGGACCAATTCCTAACTAAATCATCCCAGCCAGGGCTTTGTCAAGCCGGGCCTTAAAAACCTCCAAGGAAGGAGACTCCACCACCTCCCTAGGTAACGCATTCCATTGCTTCACCACCCTCCTAGTGAAATAGTGTTTCCTAATATCCAACCTGGACCTCCCCCACTGCAACTTGAGACCATTGCTCCTTGTTCTGTCATCTGCCACCACTGAGAACAGCCGAGCTCCATCCTCTTTGGAACCCCCCTTCAGGTAGTTGAAGGCTGCTATCAAATCCCCCCTCATTCTTCTCTTCTGGAGACTAAACAATCCCAGTTCCCTCAGCCTCTACTCATAAGTCATGTGCTCCAGACCCCTAATCATTTTTGTTGCCCTCCGCTGGACTCTTTCCAATTTCTCCACAACCTTCTTGTAGTGTGGGGCCCAAAACTGGACACAGTATTCCAGATGAGGCCTCACCAATGTCGAATAAAGGAGAACGATCACGTTCCTCGATCTGCTGGCAATGTCCCTACTTATACAGCCCAAAATGCCGTTAGCTTTCTTGGCAACAAGAGCACACCGCTGACTCATATCCAGCTTCTCGTCCACTGTGACCCCTAGGTCCTTTTCTGCAGAACTGCTACCTAGCCATTCGGTTCCTAGTCTGTAGCAGTGCATGGAATTCTTCCGTCCTAAGTGCAGGACTCTGCACTTGTCCTTGTTGAACCTCATCAGGTTTTTTTGGCCCAATCCTCTAATTTGTCTAGGTCCCTCTGTATCCGATCCCTACCCTCTAGTGTATCTACCACGCCTCCCAGTTTAGTGTCATCTGCAAACTTGCTGAGAGTGCAGTCCACACCATCCTCCAGATCATTAATAAAGATATTAAACAAAACCGGCCCCAGGACCAACCCTTGGGGCACTCCGCTTGAAACCGGCTGCCAACTAGACATGGAGCCATTGATCACTACCCGTTGAGCCCGACGATCTAGCCAGCTTTCTATCCACCTTATAGTCCATTCATCCAGCCCATATTTCTTTAACTTGGCGGCAAGAATACTGTGGGAGACCATATCAAAAGCTTTGCTAAAGTCAAGGAATAACACATCCACTGCTTTCCTCATCCACAGAGCCAGTTATCTCATCATAGAAGGCAATTAGGTTAGTCAGGCACGACTTCCCCTTCGTGAATCCATGCTGACTGTTCCTGATCACTTTCCTCTCCTCTAAGTGTTTCATAATTGAGTCCTTGAGGACCTGCTCCATGATTTTTCCAGGGACTGAGGTGAGGCTGACTGGCCTGTAGTTCCCCGGATCCTCCTTCTTCCCTTTTTTAAAGATGGGCACTACATTAGCCTTTTTCCAGTCATCTGGGACCTCACCCGATCGCCATGAGTTTTCAAAAATAATGGCTAATGGCTCTGCAATATCATCCGCCAACTCCTTTAGCACCCTCAGATGCAGCGCATCCGGCCCCATGGACTTGTGCACGTCCAGTTTTTCTAAATAGTCCCGAACCACTTCTTTCTCCACAGAGGGCTGGTCACTTTCTCCCCATATTGTGCTGCCCAGTGCAGCAGTCTGGGAACTGACCTTGTTTGTGAAGACAGAGGCAAAAAAATCATTGAGTACATTAGCTTTTTCCACATCCTCGGTCACTAGGTTGCCTCCCTCATTCAGTAAGGGGCCCACACTTTCCTTGACTTTCTTCTTGTTGCTAACATACCTGAAGAAACCCTTCTTGTTACTCTTAACATCTCTTGCTAGCTGCAACTCCAAGTCTGATTTGGCCTTCCTGATTTCACTCCTGCATGCCCGAGCAATATTTTTATACTCCTCCCTGGTCATTTGTCCAATCTTCCACTTCTTGTAAGCTTCTTTTTTGCGTTTAAGATCAGCAAGGATTTCACTGTTTAGCCAAGCTGGTCGCCTGCCATATTTACTATTCTTTCTACACATCGCGATGGTTTGTTCCTGCAACCTCAATAAGGATTCTTTAAAATACAGCCAGCTCTCCTGGACCCCTTTGCCCTTCATGTTATTCTCCCAGGGGATCCTGCCCATCTGTTCCCTGAGGGACTCAAAGTCTGCTTTTCTGAAGTCCAGGGTTCATATTCTGCTGCTCTCCTTTCTTCCTTGTGTCAGGAACCTGAACTCGACCATCTCATGGTCACTGCCTCCCAGGTTCCCATCCACTTTTGCTTCCCCTACTAATTCTTCCCTGTTTGTGAGCAGCAGGTCAAGAAAAGCTCTGCCCCTAGTTGGTTCCTCCAGCACTTGCACCAGGAAATTGTCCCCTACACTTTCCAAAAACTTCCTGGATTGTCTGTGCACCGCTGTATTGCTCTCCCAGCAGATATCAGGGTGATTAAAGTCTCCCATGAGAACCAGGGCCTGCGATCTAGCAACTTCTGCTAGTTGCCAGAAGAAAGCCTCGTCCACCTCATCCCCCTGGTCTGGTGGTCTATAGCAGACTCCAACCACGACATCTCCCTTGTTGCTCACACTTCTCAACTTTATCCAGAGACTCTCAGGTTTTTCTGCAGTTTCATACCAGAGCTCTGAGCAGTCATACTCCTCTCTTACATACAACGCATATTGTCAGTCATGGCAGCTGATTTGACAATAGCAAGAGAGAGTTTCCCTTCATTTTACTTCTGTCACCCCTGCAGAGCCAAAGACAGACAGAAGTGAGATTCTGTTTCCCCTTTTATATCACCAACAGAATTATTATCCAATTTCCAATTGATTACACCTGTAAAAAATCAACGGACAAACACATCTGTATCTCAGGGCATGATGAGAAGAGAATGAAAGTGAACAGCTGTAACTGGGGGCAGAATTTTTCCTGTACAATCCTCATTATTTGTGATGATTTGCCAGAAGGAAAGAATTAAACCTGTCTCTCCAATCCCAGGTTGTGTTTGCAGAGCTCGCTAAAATGCCAGAACATGCAGCACTACATCATTTCTTCAAAGCTGAGCTGCAGTTTCTGCCTTACCATCATTGTGTGATGCAGGCAAATATCAGAGCAATTTTACAGATGGGAAAATTAAGGCACAGAGGGGTTAAGTGACATGGCCAAGAGCACACCTGGAGTCTGTAGCAGAGGTAAGAACATCCCCAAGGCACCCAACTGCCAGTTCCTTACCTAACCTACTAGACCACTTTCCGCACCCTGTGATAACTTGTACTCACTGCAGTGCAGCTGCAGGGGGGCACTCTGGATTAGCTGTGAATAAGACCCCCTCTAATACAAGCAGTATATTATCACCAACCATTTACATCTTGCATCCAAGATTGATTGTTCTGTGAAATAAGAAGTCAGAAATTTGAGCTGATGTGGAATTGCCACCAGGCTAGGCTCGAGCCAGACTCTGCTTAATGTCCACCTACAACCCAGAAACTGGTACCATGAAAACAGCCTTACCTCATCTATATGTTGGGGTAAATTCTTCGTATTCAGCTGCAGCGTGTTCCCTATGATGGGAAAAGCAATAGGGCCAGGAGGCAGCTTCCCGCTTCCAGACCTCTTTCTCCATGCCGAAAGGAAAAGAAGGCAAGAAATACAAATAACCAGGAAAACAGTTGTTGCTCCAAGAGGTTCCATTGCAGAGTGCAGCAATTATTCTGGGTTCTAACAGGGGTTTACTTTGTATTTCAGACTCCTCAGTTTTTATATTCTACACAGCAAAAGGGGGTGCAAGCAATTAGCCAATAGGAGCTCTCAGTTCCTCTGAGTTAACAAGATAAGCTCTGAACTAGCAATGGTGACTGGAGCGGTCACTCTAGGAATGAATTCCTTTGAACCTTTATTGGTATATAATCTCTGTTTGCCCTTGTGTACTCACTGCCAGAACAGGAAAATTAATCATAAACTGAATCCCTGTCAAACTGCCCAAACTATCATGAAATCATCCTCTCTCTTAGGGTGACCAGATCAGCAGTCCAAAATATCGGGAAGTGGGGGGGAAGAGGGGGGTGGAGCAAAAAAAAGAGGGGGGCGGAGAAAAAGAAAAGGCATTTAAAAAGGGGCCGGGGGCATTAGCAGGCCCCGGCCCCGTGCGCTGCACTCCCCGCGGAGCCTCCCGCCCCCCCGGCCCGCCACGGGCATATGCGGCACGCGGTGGATCCGGGCAGGGGCAGCGCGGAGCGGGCAGGAGCTGGGTGGGCGGCAGGGGCCAAATCCCCACTGCTGCCAGGGAGCCCCGCGCCTCTCCCGCCCGCTCGCGGCTGCGGCTCCTTCCCGGTGGGACGCGCCTCCCGCCGCCCCGGCCACATGCTGCGCGCGTCCCCCGAGCCTACTCTCCCTCCCGCCGGGAATGAGCAGCTGGACGCGTGCCCCATGTGGCTGGGGCAGGCCAGGGGGCGCGTCCCGCCGGGAAGGAGCCGCAGCCGCGAGCGGGAGGGAGAGGCGCAGGGCTCCCTGGCAGCAGCAGGGATTCGGCCCACGCCGCCCAACCGGCCCCTGCCCACTCCACGCTGCCCCCGCCCGCACCCACCGCACTACCCCGCGGGCTGCAGGGCTGGAGCAGCCTCCAGGCTGCGCTCCCGGCCCCGGGTGCAGCGGCCCAGGCAGGAGCCCTCTGTCATGGCGGAAGGCTCAAAGCTGACCCCCCCGTCTCCCTCCCTTGCCAGCCCCCCTTTGCCTGCCGGGTGCCCGGGTGCCGGAGCTGACTCACCAGCTCCAGGATCCAGGCACCGCCGCCATCCCCTCCCTCCCAGGCTTGCGCCACCATGCTGCAAGCCTGGGAGGGAGGAGGAATGCTGCGTGGTTGGGGAAGAGGCGGGGCCAGGGCGGGGATTTGGGGAGGTAGCCAATGGGGGAAGGGGGCGGAGCGCAACATTTCTTTTTTGTCCAGTGTCCCAACCAAACATCGGTCGGGACACGGGACAAAGAAGCAAAAATCGGGACGTCTGGTCACCCTATTCTCTCTGCACCCATTGGGTTAAATGTTTCTCATTGGCTTGGTGCCAGCTGGAACATTATACACATACAATGATGATTCCTTTTCATGTGCTCTCCAGGATTTAGCATATAGATCGATGAGCAGCAGACACTTAAGAAAAACACCAAGCTGAATTTTTGATAAAAATTCAAACCGAATCCTGAACCTTTTTGGAGATTTCACAAAGTCTGGTTAACCCAGGGGTAGACAACCAATGGCATGCGTGCCAAAGGCGGCATGTGAGCTGATTTTCAGTGGCACTCACACTGCCCGGGTCCTGGCCACCAGTCCAGGGGGCTCTGCATTTTAATTTAATTTTAAATGAAGCTTCTTAAATATTTTAAAAACCTTATTTACTTTACATACAACAATAGTTTAGTTATATATTATAGACTTATAGAAAGAGACCTTCTAAAAATGTTAAAATGTATTACTGGCACGCAAAACCTTAAATTAGAGTGAATAAATGAAGACTCGGCACACCACTTCTGAAAGGTTGTCGACCCCTGGGTTAACCTTTAAAAAATGTTGTGACCTTCCCCTCCCCCTTATTTTGAACCTGTACAATTCTTGGTTTCAAACTGAAACATTAAGACACTGAGATTCAAGACTGTTGGTTACACAGTGGCTGTAGCGGCGGTCTCTGCTCCTGCTGACTTTTCTGCAGCTCAACCATACGCTGGAGCATATCAGTTTGATGCTCCAGCAGACGGAGCATTGACTCTTGCCTTCTGTCTGCAAGCTGACGCCACCTATCATCTTCAGCCCGCCACTTGCTCTTTTCATCCCGCCATTCAGCCCGCCACCTCTCCTCTCGTTCATATTGGGCTTTTCTCATGTCTGACATTGACTGCCTCCACGCATTCTGCTGTGCTCTATCAGCGTGGGAGGACATCTGGAGCTCTGTGAACATATCGTCCCGCGTCCTCCGTTTTCTCTTTCTAATGTTCACTAGCCTCTGTGAAGGAGAAACATTTGCAGCTGGTGGAGGAGAAGGGAGAGGTGGTTAAAAAAGACACATTTTAGAGAACAATGGGTACACTCTTTCGTTACAAGGTCGCATTTTTCCTCTTATAGTGAGGGCCTGCCGGGTTGGTATGAGAGATCACTCACGCAGTGCCAGGCAACAGATTTCGGCTTGCAGGCAGCCATGGTAACATGTGGGAATGGTTTCAAACAGCAGCGCCCTCATTTCCCATATCAAGGATGAATTGGGTTGGCCATTTAAAATGGGTTTTCAATGTAAAAGGAGGGGCTGCGGTTTCCGGGTTAACATGCAGCACAAACCCAACTAAACCCCCTCCCCTCCCACACACACACAATTCTCTGGGATGATCACTTCACCCCTCCCCCCACCGCGTGGCTAACAGCGGGGAACATTTCTGTTCAGAAGAGCAGGAACGGGCACCTCTGAATGTCCCCTTAATAAAATCACCCCATTTCAACCAGGTGACCGTGAATGATATCACTCTCCTGAGGATAACAAAGAGAGATAAGGAATGGATGTTGTTTGCATGCCAGCAAACACTGGGTCCGTATGCTGCCATGCTTTGTTATGCAATGATTCCAGACTACGTGCTACTGGCCTGGCGTGGTAAAATGTCCTACCATGGCGGACGGGATAAGGCAGCCCTCCCCAGAAACCTTTTGCAAAGGCTTTGGGAGTACATCAAGGAGAGCTTTCTGGAGATGTCCCTGGAGAATTTCCGCTCCATCCCCATACACGTTAACAGACTTTTCCAGTAGCTGTACTGGCCGCGATTGCCAGGGCAAATTAATCATTAATCATTAAACACGCTTGCTTTTAAACCATGTGTAATATTTACAAAGGTACACTCACCAGAGGTCCCGTGTGCCCTCAGGGTCTTGGGTGAGTTCGGGGGTTATTGGTTCCAGGTCCAGGGTGACAAACATATCCTGGCTGTTGGGGAAACCGGTTTCTCCGCTTCCTTGCAGCTGTGAGCTACCTACATTATCTCCATCCTCATCTTCCTCGTTCCCCGAACCCTCTTCCCTGTGTGTTTCTCCATTGACAGAGTCATAGCACACGGTTGGGGTAGTGGTGGCTGCACACCCTAGAATGGCATGCAGCTCCGCGTAGAAGCGGGAAGTTTGCGGCTCTGCCCCGGACCTTCCATTTGCTTCTCTGGCTTTGTGGTAGGCTTGCCGTAGCTCCTTAATTTTCACGCGGCACTGCTGTGTGTCCCTGTTATGGCCTCGGTCCTTCATGGCCTTGGAGACCTTTTCTAATACTTTGCCATTTCTTTTACTGCTACGGAGTTCAGCTAGCACTGATTCATCTCCCCATATGGCGAGCAGATCCCGTACCTCCCGTTCGGTCCATTCTGGAGCTCTTTTGCGATCCTGGGACTCCATCACGGTTACCTGTGCTGATGAGCTCTGCGTGGTTACCTGTGCTCTCCACGCTGGGCAAACAGGAAATGAAATTCAAACGTTCGCGGGTCTTTTCCTGCCTACCTGGTCAGTGCATCTGAGTTGAGAGTGCTGTCCAGAGCGGTCACAATGAAGCACTGTGGGATAGCTCCCGGAGGCCAATAACGTCAAATTCCGTCCACACTACCCCAATTCCGACCCGCTAAGGCCGATTTTATCGCTAATCCCCTCGTCGGAGGTGGAGTAAAGAAACCGGTTGAAAGGGCCCTTTAAGTTGAAAGAAAGGGCTTCGTCGTGTGAACGTGTCCAGGCTTAATTCGATTTAACGCTGCTAAAGTCGACCTAAACTCGTAGTGTAGACCAGGCCTTAGAGAAATGGAGGCAGAGTTAAGGTTGCTTGGTGATATTAAACATTAGTGGGAGACTGTATCCTGGAAAGCAGTTATTGTTAAAAGGATTTAGGAGTCACAGTGGCCAAACCACTCAACACAAGCTCCCAGTGGGACACTGTGGCATAAAGGTCTTGTGTGGTCCTCCAGTGTATAAACAGGGGAGCAGTGAATAGGAATAGGGGTATGATTTTGCCTCTGTGTAAGGCATTGGGATACTGTGTACTTGTCTGGTAGCCACATTTTTAAAAGGATGTTGAAAAATTGGAGAAAAGAGTCACAAAAATGATTCAACAGCTGAAGAAAATTCCTTACAGCGAGCTCCTTGAAAAGCTCATTCTGTTTAGCTCCTCAAAATGAAGACTGAGAGGTGACTTGATTATATGGAATAAACACCTTCAAGGGGAGAAAATAGCGGCTATTAGAAGACTGTTTATTATAGAGGGGAAAGGCAGAACAAGACCCAGTGACAGGGAGCTGAAGCCAGATAAAGTCAAATTAGAACGAGGCATGTTTTTAATACTGAGGGTGATTAACCACTGAACAGACTACCAAGTGGTGAATTGTCCATCTCTTGAGGTCTTCACATTGAGATGTGGTGCCTTTCTGGAAGATCTGGTTTTTGGTTATACCCAGGACGTCAGAATAGAGGATCTAGATTCTTCTGCCTGAAAATCTATGACTCAATGTTAGCTCTGCATTTCAAAACTTTGAAACCACTGGTTTTCTTTTAAGCTCCACTCTGACCTGAGGAGTTGGTCCCTTCACATCCTGTTTCAATAACTTCTCGTGGACCCTGATCCAAATCCCACTGAAATAAATGGCAATATTTCCACTGACTTCCAGGTCACATCAAGTCTTGAATCTCAGTGTCTTAATGTTTCAGTTTGAAACCAAGAATTGTATCACAGCAGCCCCCACAGTAGATTTGCCCACTCCAAATTGATTCCTGACTGACCGGTAGCTGTCTGGCGTTGCAAGCTTCCACAGGGCTATCGCCACTCGCTTCTCAACTGTGAGGGCTGCTCTCATCCTGGTATTCTGGTGCTTCAGGGCAGGGGAAAGCAAGTCACAAAATTCCATGAAAGTGCCCTTGCGCATGCGAAAGTTTCGCAGCCACTGGGAATCGTCCCACACCTGCAGCACGATGCGGTCCCACCAGTCTGTGCTTGTTTCCCGTGCCCAGAATCGGCGTTCCACGGCATGAACCTGCCCCAGTAACACCATGATTTCCACATTGCTGGGGCCTGTGCCTTGTGGGAGGTCTATGTCCATGTCAATTTTCTCATCACTCTCTTCGCCGCGCTGCAATCGCCTCCTCGGCTGGTCCGGGTTTCGCCTTGGCATGTCCTGGCTCTGCATATACTCCAGGACAATGCGCGTGGTGTTCATAGTGCTCATAATTGCCGCGGTGATCTGAGCGGGCTCCATGATCCCAGTGCTAGCTATGGCGCCTGGTCTGAAAAAAGGCGCGAAACTAGTATCTGACGGACCAGGGGAAGGAGGGAGGGAGGGAGGGCCGAGTGACGACATGACGTACAGGTACAGGGAATTAAAATCAAGAAAGGTGGCTGTGCATCAGGGAGAAACACAAACAACTGTCACACAGAATGGTCCCCCCAAAGATTAAACTGAAAACCCTGGATTTAGCAGGCCGTTGATTTGACAGAGGGAGGGGGAAGCAAATGAATACAGAACAAATCTATTTTTTACATCTTAAGACGACGGTGCAGCATGACTGATAGCCCTCGGCATCTTCTGGCTGCTTGGCAGCAAATACTGGGCGCTTGGCAGTTAGTGTACTAAGACTGATAGCCACATTTTTCCTGTATGATGACGATGGCCTTCAGGCCTATTGCACGATCTGCTGCTCAGGGAAGACGCTGCTAATGTGCGATGATCCAACTTGTAATAGGACAGTTACCAGTCGTAATACACCAAAAGGCAAGGGGCTGGTGCAATGCAGCCCTACGGCTGCCAGCCCCACAGCTGCCAGCACCCAGATCGCCGATGAAGGCTACCAGTCATGCTGCACCGTCTACCGCCAAAAGGCAGTTAGCTGCTGCTGCGGTGTAGCAATGCAGTCCCACGTCTGCCGGCACCCAGAGGACATATGGTGACGGTGAGCTGAGCTGAGCGGGCTCCATGCTTGGCATGGTATGTTGTCTGCACAGGTAACCCAGGTAAAAAGGCGCGAATCTATTGTCTGCCGTTGCTCTGACGGAGGGGGAGGGGCCTGACGACACGTACCCAGAACCTCCCGCGACACTGTTTTGCATCATTCAGGCATTGGGATCTCAACCCAGAATTCCAATGGGCGGCGGAGACTGCGGGAACTGTGGGATAGCTACCCATAGTGCAATGCTCCGGAAGTCGACGTTAGCCTCGGTACTGTGGACGCGGTCCGCCGACTAGAGCACTTAGAGCATTTTATGTGGGGACACACAAAATCGACTGTATACAACCGATTTCTATAAAACCGGCTTCTATTAATTCGACCTAATTTCGTAGCGTAGACATACCCTGAGGGAATTGCTTGATGACTTCTGGTTACCCAGTGGGGTGAAAACAAAGTCCTCTCTGTTTGGATGGTTTGGTGTGCCTTGGAAGTAAAGGACCCCCAGCTTTGCGCTGTGACTGCCCTGCTCTAAGCAATTTGTCCTGAATTGATACTCTCAGTAGTGTCCCACCAAAGGCTGCTTTGTTACACCCCTGTTTGCAAGGAAACGAGGAACACCCCATAGTGAAGACTCTCTGACCTGGGGAATCTGAAGTAGGAGCAGAGTGTATGTTTCCTCTGTATTTTGGCACTGGTGTAACCACTGCTGGAATATTGTGTCCAGTTCTCATGCTCTAAACAATCTGCTCTTGGAATTCTTTTGGGGAAAGTTGTCTTTTTGTCTGTTATGCAGGTGATCAGACTAGAATCTCTGACATGGGCGGGGTGGTGGAGGGGAAATGAGAAAAGGTGAATCATTCAGGAACAACAGACGGAATGGGAATAAAGGCACTGCAACTACAGGTCCCCAAGAAACCTCTGGAAATCAGCCACACCAAGGAGTACAAGGATGTTCAGAAAAGAGGCAGAACAAAGACGGCAGGACAGACATGAAAGCAAATGGAATGGTCCAGAACCAGAAGAACACGATTAGAGTACGAGTGAAAGCATTTTTCTAAATAATGGATATCGTACTCTTATATTGCTATGACAATGACAACATTTGTAGTAGAGAGAGAGAGCCTGGAGCACTGAGCCTGGTGCAAGACTGAAGGCCTGACCCAAAGGCTGTGAACCAGAGCACGCCTGGTCTTGCCACAATTACACCAAACTAGTTATTTACATAAATACTTCACAGAAGACTAGTACAGATACACCTCAATCTAGTAGAGGATCAGGTGGTCTGACAGAACAATGAAGAGGGATGTTTTGTCCAAAATATCAGGAACAAACTGATGTCATGAAATACGTACGGTGGTACATAAGTTGTGTATCCCAGTTGTTTGCCTCAGTCTATAAATGTTGGGGTACCTCACCTTGACCCTGTGTGTGGCCTGGGGGAACAGCAGAAAGTCCCACTGCTGACTGAGCCACTCCTTGCCTCTGGACACTCATGTGTTTGTGAACCTGTAACCACGGATCCAGGGCACTAGGACAGTGCTTTTAGGGCAAAAACCTGGCCAAGGGCCTTTGTCACCAAACAGTGCCTGAGGTCTTTCTTTATGAGTAATATTGAGACTGGCTAAATTAACATGCTGCACTACCTGTTAATACTAGTAACATTGACGTGGAGCAGCCTGAATAGCGTTACCGAGGCAACAACCTTCCAGCCTTCAGCACTTAACAACAACAAGGTACAGTTAAACAGAGACGGGGGGTCGTGCAGGACCCACAATAATTCACATGGAAACAGTATATTTTATGCCTATAATGACATATATAAAGTGGTCTACTCACTGAAGTGCGCCTTGTTTTGGCTATGTGTGGGGATTAGCCTGTGCTTACTTTGTGCCAGGGCTTGCCAGGGCTGAGCTCTGACAGGTCTAGGCTTGGCAGTTCATAGCCCTGGCACCTTTGGCCTTGCTGTGTCAGTTATGAAAGTAAAAAAATTGCTTGAACCCTGGCACCTATTTCATTACAAATTAAGCACTGCAATTAGCTCTCACCCTGTCTAGCACTGCCTTCTGTCAGTTGCTCATGCTTTGGACCCCATCCCCCTCCATCTCTCTGACTCAGGGTACTCCCTCTTCATGACTCGGCCCTCCAAATTGGTCTCTATATTGTCCTCCTCTTCCAGCGTGACAAAATCCCACCGGACAAGCTGTCCCTATGCCATCTCAGGCAGTCTTCTGTTCCAACTCCAGGTCCTGTGCCACTTTGCCAGTGTCTGGTAGGGGAACCCAAGGCCTGCCTGCTAAACCAAGTTCCAGCCCCCGGACCCTATGACTAGCAAGCCAGATCTGATCAGGCTGATCTCCAGTTATTGTTTCCTTGTGCTCCTTCCTACCCCATTGTAGGGTTACCATATTTCAACAAGCAAAAAAGAGGACGGGAGGAGCCCCGCCCTAGCCCCGCCCCTGCCCCTCCCACTTCCCGCCCCCCCAGAACCCCCAACCCTCCCCCCGTTCCTTGTCCCCTGACTGCCCCCTCCTGGGACCCCTGCCCCTAACTGCCCCCCAGGACTCCACTCCCTATCTAAGCCTCCTTGCCTCTTGTCCCCTGACTGCCCCAACCCTTATCCACACCCCCACCCCCAGACAGACCCCTGGGACTCCCACGCCCCATCCAACCACTCCCCACCCCCTGACAGCCCCCCCAGAACTCCCAACCCATCTAAACCCCTCTGCTCCCTGTCCCCTGACTGCTGTGATCCCTCTCCCCACTTCTACCCCCTGACAGCTCCCCCCCAGAACTCCCAGCCCCCTACCCCCCCGCTCCTTGTCCCCTGACTGCCCCCTCCTGGGACCTCTGCTCCTAACTGCCCTCCAGAACCCCACCCCCTACCTAAGACTCCCTGTTCCTTGTCCCCTAACTGCCCCCTCCTAAGACTCCCCCCAACTGCCCCCCAGGACCCTACCCCCTACCTGTACCCTGACTGCCCAAAACTTTTTCCACTCACCCCCAAAAGCCCCCCCCCATTTCTTGACTGCCCCCTCCAGAACCTCCCTGGCCCCCTGGCCCCCTTACCCTGCTGCTCAGAACAGGGTGTGAGCCGGACACGTGGCTGCGCTCCCCAGCACAACAAAACCCGGTCCCTGGCCCTGCACAATGCTGCCGGACCGGGCTGCAGGAGGAGGAGCTGCCGGCCGGCTCAGAATGCAGGGGGGAGGGGGGGGAGGAGGAAGCTGCTCCGGAGTCCAGCCCGGGACTTTCCTGCAGCCCTCCCAGCTCTGCTCTGCCGGGGGAGGGGGGAAATCCCGGACATTGTGAGTGCTTTACAAATTCCCCCCGGACGCTATTTTTAGCACGAAAAGGAGGACATGTCCGGGTAAATCCGGACGAATGGTAACCCTACCCCATTGCCTATTTCTGAGTTTACCACCAGAGTTTCCTCCATGTCCTGTAGCTACTTCACTGCTCTAGGCCTCTTGTCAGACTCCCCAGTCCAAGGCAGAACCCAAGGATTACTGCCCTCCATGGTTTTCCTCCTTGGACCTGCCAACTCCCTTTCCCTCTAGGGAGTGACTGCAGCCCTCCTCCCTGCAGCCTATTTGTGCTTTCACTGGTTTTACACTCCTAGGCCAACTCCTCTCCCAGCTGAGATTCACCTGCCATTGGGCCATATCACTTCCTGGTTCCCCTTCAGATGCAGCATCTAAGGTTAATAGGCCCCTCCTGGTCCATAGATCCCTGCTCAGAGCTCATATGGGGTGGCCAATTAATTGAAAATGCCAATTAATCAACAGTGGAACATTTCACAGGAACATGTCAATTATGACATCTCTGCCTAGTTCCCTGCCAATTCACCTACCCACCTGGCTCCTTGGCAATCTAACTGGCAAACTGCCAGGGCTCCTGGGCTGCCAGTATCCCTGGCTCCTCAGAAGCCCACCTGGCAAGGAGCTTGGCAGCCAGGGTTTCCAGCTCTTTGTCAGTCCACTTGGAGGATTGCTGCAGCGCCAGGGCTCCGAGGGTCATGGCTCCATGGAAACCAGGCTCCCAAATTCCCTGGCTCCCCAGCTTCTTCTGAGCAGCCCACGAGCCAGGGGAGCATATTTCACGTCAGAAATACTAAAATGTTTCCATTGCAGGAATATTTTGGTGTTTCCAAAACAAAAGATTGCGTAATTTAATGTCTATGAATTTTGCCAAACTTTTGGCTTTTTGTACCAATTCAGGATAAGAAAATTTCCCCAAACCTTGAAATTTTTCACAAAAGTGAAATTCACTTTCTTGTTATAATATGGATATTCTACAAGGCTTGGGTTGCATTCACTTTTTTTTCCTTTTAACTTGCTAATTATATACAAACGCACCCCTCTCCTTCTGAGAACTGGCACACCCCTGGAGGGTAAGAAGACTCCAAGGTCTCACCAACAGCAGAAATCAAACAAAGTAGGGGAACAGACATAATCGTAGATTTTAAGGAAAGAAGGATCCATGCCTGCCTCCCAACTACTGCTCCCACTATTTGAGGGATTTCATGTCACCAGTGTGAAATGTCACACAAGGAGCTACACAAACCTGGCAGCTACCAGGAGGTGGAGGATGATTGATGAGGCGAGGCAAAGCAAAGGGGAGGGTTGGTTTTCAAGGAGAGATTTGTTGGAGCAGAGAAGGCCCTTGGTGAATGAAGACAGGGAGGGAGTCCCTCCAGGTACAGAGGCAGCGGAGTACATGGTTTGATACTGAGAGGTGGAAGGAGAAAAAAAGGGAGAGGAGAGGGAAGCACACAGATTGGGAGCTTCTAACGTTGTCTCCTAAGGGTGATGTATATGTGACGCCTGTAGGTGTAACGGTCCCTAGCATAGGGTATCTGATCAACAGGCTAAAGATAGACAATTGCACAACTTCTCTTGCCCTAGGCACCATCAACCCAGCTCGGTCCCTGACCTGCAATGTGTCAGATAGCTACAATAAATAAGTTAATTAAATAAATATATAGGAGCATGGAGGTGAGCTGGAGAAATAAGAAGAATCTTTATTAAGTGAAAGTTTAATTCCACTGAGCTAAATTGAAATTACATGAATGAACAGGGGAGGGAGGACTCTAGTTCAGTCCAATGCCACAGAAACTCCCCACATCAAAGCAAGCTGTCCAATCATAAGCATTAGATCACTACAATTTACTCTGATTGGCTGATCAGACCTCAAGAGTGGAAACTGTTACTAGCCCCTTGTAAATAAAGCAGCATTTATGGCTGTCAAAAGAAGTTTCCATTGTTGTCGTCTGCCCCACAAATGAACTGAAAACATAACCAGCTTATGTCAGGAACAGATTCATACCTGAGCCAGTCTCAGAATATTGCTGGGTTATTGTACATGCCTTAGGTTTTTTTTGTTTTTTTTTTTTTTTTTTGGCATTGCACTTAATTTTGTTAAATCACAGTTACTTAAAAAGCCAGATTATTTAACTTTCTGTTTCAAGACAGTGAGTTCATTTCTGTCACTGTACTAATGAGTCCAGGATCATAGATAATCAAATTCACTACTAGTGTAGGATATTGAGATGACTTTTCATGGTCTTTATCGAGGCAAAACACAGAGCTGGAATGGTTTTGGTGAACTTACCACTACACTTGGTAGTGGAGTTATATCAATGTCCTTGGGGTCAATGGGAGATTTCAAGGTAAAATTCTGCAAAATCATTGTCAGTATCAAAAATATCTCCATCCGAGCCAGACCCTCTCCCACGCAAATCCGCTTCCCTGCAATGAAAAAGGAATATTGAGGAGATGCAGGAGATCTTTCTTTGCAACATATGTTAAATATTGTTACAATGGAAGTAAACCTCCAGATTAAAATTAGATGCACAGAGTGATTCAGGGTAACTACATGGAGGATAATGGCCATCTCTCAGAGTTCAAGAAAGTATAAAAGCATTTCATAGAATCATAGAACTGGAGGGACCTTGAGAGGTCATCTGGTCCAGTCCCCTGCACTCAAGGCAGGATTAAGTTTTATATTATTTGGGGGCTTAAGAAGCGACTCAGATCATTTTAAAGGCTGAGTTCCATAGAATAAGTAGCTTTTAAAATACCAATATGTGGAGAGAGTGGGCAGATGTGGGGTTTGAGGCATAGTTAATGCAGGTCCTGAGCCAGTTAATATGTTTAAGGTGGAAATGACACAGTGGTTCTTGAGTGGAAGGCGGAATTAATAGATAGCGAGGTGCAGGCATACCGAGTAGCAGAATGGAGGAGAACAGCATACAGGGTTTATTAACAGAGTGTCGGGATCTTCACTGATTGAAAGTTGAGAAGCTAAACAGCTTCTACTGATCTCTCTCTCTAGGTGACCATGCAGACGGCTTCTGCCCTGTTGCATATTACTCCCTTCAATTTTCCTTTTGCATGCACATTCACTCACAATTCATCCACAGTGGGCTGACACAGACAGATAAAGGAAGATGTGAAGTTGCCAGGCAGAGCGGACAGTAGTGCGTGTTCAATTAGTTAAAAAAGAGACTGGAGACCGACAGATGCCTCGCTGTTGTGAGAGGCTCTGCTTCAGGGATGGCCCGAAAAGGCTCTGCAGACTACAGTCTGAAAACTCTTTGTATACTCAAGACAAAGCAAAGAGAGAATGGTCTGGGATCTGAAATAAACATGGTTTTTTTTACCTGCAGAAAAAGGAATGAAGAAGTCACTCTTCTTAAAGGCACCATTTTCATCCAAGAAATGTCCCGGATTAAATTGCTCTGGCTTTGGAAATTCTCTGCTGTCACCTAGGACTGACTGCAGAGCAGGGAATATAGTGGTGCCCTGATTTAGTAAACACAGATAAAGAACGTTTAAGTGGATACTGTTCAAACCGAAAAGCCTCCAGAATTCACTGAGCTGATTAGTTGGACACATTTTTCTTTCCTTCATTTCCTTGCATTCCCTGGAAATTCATGCCTTCAACCAGGTCTAGACATACTCAGATTCCATGAGAAAAGGTAACCCCACCAAACTGCAGCCTACCTGGAACAACTAGATCCTGGAATTTCATAAGAAAGGCTGCTCCCATTAGATTACGACCCTGGTTTCTACATCAAAGAGGTTTGGAAAAGTCTGGCTAAGATCCAGAAGTGTTAGGTGCATCTCTTAGCTGCTATTTGGAAGCAGTTGAGTTTCCCTCATCTTTATAGTTTAGTCATCACACCAATAGTTTCCTCATAACTAACTAACTAACTAACTAAACTAACAGCGTGATAATGCTAAAAAGCCCTATACAACTCAAAGTGAAATTCAGTTAGCAACCTAGGACGTGGTCACTGCGAGTTGTGGTGTATATTAACACCTCAGCATGTCTAAAGATTGTTGGAGATGGAATCATCTTAGGGCAGGTCTACACTAACCTCCCAATTCGAACTAAGGTACGCAACTTCAGCTACGTGAATAACGTAGCTGAAGTTCGAAGTACCTTAGTTCGAACTTACCTCGGTCCAGACGCGGCAGGCAGGCTCCCCCGTCGATGCCGCGTACTCCTCTCGCCGAGCTGGAGTACCGCAGTCGACGGCGAGCACTTCCGGGTTCGACTTATCTCGTCCAGACAAGACGCGATAAGTCGAACCCAGAAGTTCGATTTGCTTGCTGCCGAACTACCGGGTAAGTGTAGACCTACCCTTAGAAATTGACCTCCCAAAAGAGGCTCCCAAAAAGAGGGAAACTATTGCACACTTGCTTCATATCTTTTCCACATATAAAAGCTTGAACTAAGCTCTAAGCTTTTCTTCTAAAAGGAGAGTTGAGCCTGCAGAAGGCTGGGTTCTATTCTTCTTCATGCCAATAATAACTGGAGCATTATTGGTAATTGTGAAAATACCTGTCATGCTCAAACCAGGGCAAACATTTCTATTGTGAATAATTCAAAACTGAAAAAAGGAAAAGGTAGAAGAATTGGATTTTTCAGAGAAACCTTTAGAACTAACCTTTGGGATAACATATTGTCTGAAATGAGTGTCTCTGGTCACTGCATGTGGGACACCCATTGGGACAAGGTTAACGAATCTTTGGATCTCGTGTATCACAGCATCTGTGTAGGGCATCTGGCTTCGGTCTGCCATGCAGGGGCTTCGGCTTCGGCCAATCACACGGTCAATCTCTTCATGAACTTTCTCTGTCATCAAATGAACAGGTTAACAATAAAGCTAAAGAACACAATTCCCATAATTTTGCCCCCATTCTGTCACATAGTAAGAAATACACACGTCTCAGCAGATGCACGTTGGGAATATAAGCAAGTTATAACAATATAACGGTTAGTTTTGGGTTACAGAAACTACTGTACATGGTATCTAGGACAAAATGCCTATAATGTAATTATTAGGGCAGTGATATGGCTCATGCCTGGTTATGTTATAAAAGAGAGAACAGTGTGATGTTATCGCCAGAGCATATAACTAACTGCTACACAAGAGACTGAGGCCTAAAATTTCCCCCCACCAAAGTCAATCATCCACATGAGCATGGAGGAAGCCGATGAGGTGGAAATTAGTGCTGTATATTAGCTGGGTTTTGATAAATCTCTAGCACTGACAGAGTTTTGATTTAAGCCCTTACTCAATCCTGACACCTACAAGATGATTAAATCCTAAAATGAAATGGCTTTGTCTTTATCTGAGTGGAGGGTGCCCGTCTGACAGCCCTGGAATCCAAAGGTACCTGTTACCCACAGACCAGGCACCATCTGGCCAATGGCACCGCAGGCTTCCCCCACACAAACACATACACTTTCCCCTGGCCCGTGAGCCTTAACATGAACCGTGAGGTGAGAAAGGAATCCAGTCATAATGGCCTACTCAGTCTGAAGGCCCTGTGCTGAAACCGCCCATAAGGAGGCTGAGTAATGGCAGTTGTGATGGTGCTTTTCGAATGCAGACACCTGTCTACACAAACTGAACTAAAACACCCAGCCCCAAACACCTCTCACATAAATCAGCCTGCACACAGTGGTGACATGGCTCACTTCCAGCCCAAGACAGATTTGATCTGGTGACTTAAGGGGCAGGGGTCTGTACCCATTAGAGGTCCCTTGAGCCATGTAATCCCCTCATCTCTCTAAGACTTAAAGTTGTGTGTGTCTTTGTGGTACCTTCTATATCTGGGTATTTCAGAAGAATCAGGAGTCCATGTCTCAGGGTGGTGCTTGATGTCCCTGTTCCAGCAAGGAATAAGTCTAGTGTGCTTCTCAACAAGTTTTCAGTGTTAAATTCCGACTGGCCATTCTGTTGCTCCTGTAGAGAGACTTCTTATAGTTGTTTGATCATTGACTGTAAGAGTATGGGATCTATTCATACAGGCCCAAACCCTCTCATCTTCTACCTGCTCTGTGACCCACTTGGTATCTTTATAAAAATCCTTACAAAAAATGGGCCACAGCCCTGCAGATTGCAGTAGCACTGCAAGGTGCTTTACGCCATTGCTGTGGAAGCCTGTGGTCTTTTGTAAAGAGAACTGGAACATTACAGTAACCAAGTTAGTTTTCATCTATATTTCTAACTGTTAACATTGAACTTGTTGTTGTTGATTCCTTTGCTTTCCTATTTTGTTTGCCTGGGCAGCACTAATTGCCTTGATAACCTTGAATTAGAAATGGAACCAAATGTTCCTAACCAATTTTTATGTTCCAACGGAAGCGAAAACCCACTGAAAACACAAATGCCTGGCTACCTGTTGAATGAGGAGTGCACTGATAGAACTCGTAATAGGCTGTCGTTGCAAAATATTACATGAGATTAGCAGGAGGGGTTTCCAAAGAAGCAGGTAATAGGTTAGGTCTGTAGGTGTGGACATAGGCAGCCATTTGAAACTGCTTTCTCCTGCTAATTCCACTGGATGCTAACATAGAGCAGTAAAAGTGCCTCTGTCCACCCACTTAATAAAAACTCTTTCAATGGCTAGATTACAAACAGAGCCAATCTACTTGTTTCCAAGCGCTTTTGATACCTGGTTTGGGTGCTCTGTCCTTTTAAGACATCTACACTGCAATAAAAAAAAACACGTCTGGCCTGGGTCAGCTGACTCCAGCTCGTGGGGATCAGGTTGAGGGGCTATAATATTGCAGTGTAGACATACAGGCTCAGGCTGGAGCCCAGGCTCTGAGGCCCAGAAAGAGGGAAGAGGCCCAGAACCTGGGCTGCAGCCCAAGCACCAATGTTTACACAGCAATTTTATAACCATGCAGACCAAGCCCGTCAAGCCCAAGTCAGCTGACCCGGGCCAGCCATGGCTGTGCTGTGGGTCTTTCATTGCAGTGTGCGGATACCCTTAGAGACAAATCCTGTTTGTCTTACTCACTGGTGTAGTCTCACTGGCATCATCGGCACTACTCACACAAATGAGGTGAACAGGGCTTGGCTTTTAGAATGTAAGTTCCAGGAGCAGAAACCAGGTCTGCCTTTCGGTCTTGTACAGAGTGATAAATACCCATTATAGGTATATATAATAACCCACTCCACAGCAAAGGGGAAGGGCTGCTGCCCTCACTTACCTGTTCCATTTTGATGAGGAAAGCATCGATGAAGTCTCGAGGGCAGCTAAGATCCAGAGACTCTTTGTGCATCTTCACTCTCTCCAGAACAAATATTCTCAACTCCTCTGAATTTTTAAGTAACTCCTGGTGAGGCCCAGGTATATGATCCATGAGAGTTGGGAAAAAATTGTACAGCTAGAATGATGGAAGGAAAATCACAGCTTTGTTTATCTGGACATAACAAATAATCAATTGACTCAATTGGCCCAGTTGACTCAGTTACAGCAGCACGATACAATACTTCTGCGGCACGTTCCTGTGCAAATGGATTCTAAAGAACTTCTCCAGCTTCACTAATTCATTCTACTCGATACACACATATTCCTCACGTAAACTGCAGTGACACTCAGTTCTATTCACTACAATAATCTCCATTATTTCAAACATAAAACCATCCCCAGTATTCACATGCTTTTCTTGAAAAAAATCACACTCAAGTTCCCAAACCTAACTTGGACTACAGATTTTCATAGGCAGTAATAAAACATTATAGACTTTACAAGTAAAAGATATCTTAGTCTTCCTCAGGTTGGAGTGAAGGGGCCAAATTCTCTGCTGCAGTAACTCCATTGATTTCGACTGAGTTCGACTGTTGTGCATTCGGTGAGATTTTCAGCAATAGGATGTGTGAGTGGCTGTGTAATGGAAATGAAAAGGAGTTTGCTTTGCGGGTGAGGAATGTGACCACATACAGGTATCCCATTGTGAATATACTAAGGCATATGAATTGCAATGGTTTGGATGCTAATGTTTTAATTGCTAACGTTTTAATTCTGAGCAAATGAAGTGTTTTGTGTGGGAATTTAAATAATCCTCAGAAACAAGTTTGAGGCTGGGATTGGTAATAGCTGCAGCCTAATGAGGAGAATAGGAACATTAAGGGAATCTGAAATAACAATAGTTTAAGGAGAATGAATGGTAAAAGAAAGAAATCTTTGTCCCTTCCTCCATTATAAAGGAGAAGAGTGGGAAAAAACACTGAACACACCTGTCCCAGGAGAGAACGAAGGAGTTCATTGTTATCCTCTGTGAGTTTAATTAATGTCAGAAACTTCTGATCGTCATAGTCAAACCGGTCCCCAAAGACAATGGAGCAGATGATGTTGGACACAGCATGGGTGAGAGGGATGGTGGGGTCAAAGGGTCGCTCTGCAATAAAACCAAACCAGGGTCCAGTTTTGAATTCAGTACTTTCACCTACAGCATCACATCCTTTGATGTTATTGGGAAGTTCTGGATGTCCTGGCCCCAGGCCAAGAGTGCAGTCCCTAATATTCATTGGGGAGGGTGAGTTATGGTGTCACAGTTCCAGAGTAAGCTGGCCTTTAGACCCCTTTCAGTCCCTCTCGAGAGCCCCCCTCAGGTGACAGGCCTGAGTTCCTGCCCCTCTCTGAATGGGAGGAACCCCTCAGTCCAACCACCCTTGGACTGGATATCTGGGCGGCAGACTCACTACTTCCCAACTATGGTAGCGTGACAGGCTGCTCTGTGCTGGGCACCCGTGAGCCCTTTTCCTCCAGGGACCTGTGACCAGCGGGGGATCAAAGTGACTCAAAAACAGCTTCTCCAAAACAAAGCATTATTTATCCTTCCAAAGGTATGCAGAACACAGAGCAAAAACTAGAAACAATAAAGGCTTCTACACACATTCCTTTTACCTAAACAATCTTTCCTTGCAAGCTTTGGTAAGTTCCATTCAGCCCAGTTACCTCCATCTCACTCAGCCCCCTTCCTTCTTGGGTGAAAATCCTTAAGGTTTTAGTATCTCTGTTGGATGCTAGTTTCTGTCTCAAAAGAGAATACTTGCCAAATAACTGAAGCGACGCTGGGCGTGTTCTCAAATTAACTGCTTCTCCATTATTACCCTTGGCATTCTCTCTGACCGTACTTATCTTTGCTATTAGTTCATTTCCTCTTGGTGTCCCCCTTTCAGCCTCCTTTTATTTAATTCAGTACAGGATAATATCACACAGATAAACTGAGGTGCACATGAAAAATAACACAGATATTTCCCTCATTCTTCACATAGGGCTTCCCCAATGCTATCTCTGTACATTTATATTAAATAATTATCCCCATTTTCCTGGGAATCAGTTTTCACTCTGTCTCCTTTGCTGCTCCCTGCCTGACACACTCTGATCTAACCAGAGACCATGAGTCCCTCTCTGAGTGACACCTGCCTGTGTGCCATAGACTCTGTACACAGGCCTGACAGACAGTATCCCTTTCAGAACAAGATCCTGCATTCAGATGATTCTACCTGAGCCATTGCTTGTAGCATCATCACAAACTCCTAAAATGCAGCGGGACCTATACAATGTTCAAAGGAATTGTCTACAAGACTTCACCCCTCTGACTTGAGACCACATTGCACAGAGAGTACATCCAGAAGCAGCATTTTCTCCATGCAGTGTGTTCTCGCCTCACAGCAGACTCCTGCTCATGTCTCTCACCAGGGGTGAAAGTAACCGGTACCTGAAGTCCTGCGCTGGGGGGGGGGGGGCCTCAACCGGAAGAGGCATGGCCTCAACCGGAAGAGGTGGGGCCTTTAAATTAAGATTTAAAGGGCCTAGAGCTCCAGCTGCGGTAGCAGCGGCTGGGAGCCCCAGGCCCTTTAAATCACCACCAGAGCTACCAGCTGCAGACGTGGCTGGGAGCCCCGGGACTTGGGGGCAATTTAAAGGGCCAGGGGCTCCGGCCGCCACTACTGCAGCGACTTACTTTCACCTCTGTCCCTCACCCAGGCAGATTCCTTTTGAGTCATTATCTACAGGAGCAGCTTCCCTTGGCTCAGGATACACAAGTGGCAATAGCAGTAAAGTGGCTCTCTCTTGTGTCTGTATCATGGGTGGGGAAGGTTCTCCGTGCATTCTCCTCTCATACACACAATTCACCCAGATGGACAGTCAACTTCATTTTAGCCCTTAATGTTGCACTGTATATTGCAAGAGGCAGGATGGTCTTGTGGTTAAAGCCGTGGCCTGGGTCTCAGGAAATCTGGAGACAATTCCCAGCTCTGCCACAAACTTCCAGGTCTGACCTCAGGCAAGTCACTTAATCTCTCTCTGTCTCAGTTCCCCGTCTCTAAAAGAGATAAAATAATTCTTCCTTTCTCCACTTTTTCTTTTTCATGTGTATTTAATATGTACATTGCTTGGGGCAGGGACTGTCTCAAACTGTTTGTTAACACAACCTATAGGCAAAGGAGCCCCAGTGTTGGCTGGGACCTCTAGAAACTAATAGAACATAAATAAATAAATAAATAATAATCATCACTTAGAAAGCACTGTAAATTTACACCGTGATTTCAAACGTTCCTCGGGAGGCCATCCCCATACAATGTAGGTGCCAGACTTGTATCAGACATCTAGCAGAGAAGAAAATCAAAATAAGGAAGCTGTGGGCCTGCAGGGCCGGCTCCAGGCACCAGCCCACCAAGCTTGTGCTTGGGGCGGCACCTGGAGGGGGGCGGCGCGGTGCAGCGCTCTGGCTGCCGGGGAGACCGGAGCCCCGGCCGGGCACTCCGCCCTCCCCCCGGCGCTCTGGCCACCGGGGAGACCGGAGCCCCGGCCGGGCACTCCGCCCTCCTCCCAGGGCTCCGGCCGCCCTCCCCCCCGCGCCCTCCCCTGCTGTGCGGGGGGTGGGGGGGTGGAGGCTTTTTTGCCTGTGGCGGCAAAAAAGCCAGAGCCGGCCCTGTGGGCCTGGGTGTCTTATTAGCCCAACACACTGAAGATAAACTAATCCACTCTAACATGGTTCACTGTGTTAGCTTCTGCCTACTCTGGACAAACATTTTCCATTTGCCCATTGGCCACAGATCAGAGGGTAGAAAACATGGGAAATAACAGCCAGAAAAGGTCATCTCTGGAACTTTTCTCACATATTTTTCCTTCAAATTAACAGAAGCTGTTATACGTGCAGCTAATGGCTTGAGCTATAAGGTATTTGAACCAAAGTTAGTATCACAAAATAAAGGAAGACAAGAGTCTTTAGCCGACTCCTCAATTCCTGACATACGTGCAGCAAATCCCCACCGTGTGTGTTTCTGAGCCTTTCCACCAGAAAATGGGCTTCCTCCTGGATCCGTTCCTCAACACTTTTCTTCCCCATCCCAAAGTTTCTCAAGGTGGTGAGGGCAAATCGGCGAAGCTGCTTCCAGCGCTCCCCATTGCTGAATATAATGCCTGGAAAAGGGAGGACAGGAATGAAAGGGGGGGGGGGCAGATTAAATTTGCTAAATTTCTAACCTAAGGAAATATCGGTCATTGAAAGTTTTAATGTGAACACAAACATTATTGTATGTGTGTTCTACTGGAGACACTACATTACACTGATATGTGTATGTAACTCAAAATCCCACACATTAATCTCATTGCTGTTTAAAATAATTCCATTGGTTGCCATGCCCAATGGCTGTATTTTGTTCTCTAACGCAGTGCAAACTGTCACAGTAATTAGAGCAAAGTACATATACTGGTACCATGTAAAGATAAGAAATACACTGGGACATAAATAGGCGGCTAAAGTTAGTATCCTTCAAAGAACAGGACTAAGTGAAACACCAGCTGTCTTCTCTGTCGTGTTCTCCACATACATAGAACATCAGCGCTACATGCTGAAGTTGTTAGAAATGTACCTGTTCCTTTGGCAAGCTTGTCAGCCAGTGCCAGTTTTCCTCTTCCACTGAACTCGTCCCCTTGATCAATCAGAGCTTCCTTCACAGCCTCCTGTCCATACAACACCACAACCCGCAGTGAGCCCAAGTATATTGTGAAAACCGGGCCGTACTTCGCACTGAGCTGTAAAAGATTAACACAAAGGACCAATACGTTTTTACTAAATCCATTTAAGAATAAGAATGAGAGTGGATCAAATTACAAACTGATGAACGAGCTCTCCTGCCACTAAGGATTACACCCAAAAAAGGATATAGGCACCTAAATGCAAAATGTAGATCCTGAAAACCCCCAGCTAACTCTCTAGGCACCTAAACTCCCTCAGTGCCTAAGTTTCCACCCCTGAATTCCATGAGGCACTTATAACTTCTGTTGCTGGGCATGCACGTGGCTACCTCAGTCCTTATGGCCAGTGCCTAACACATGCCCGAGCCCTGGCTGGATCGTCCAATGCAATGTTGCCCTCCCTAGCTCATCTGGTCTTAAATCACACCTAACAGATTAGACCCCATATACCAGGCACCAGAAGAGGAGGAGGAGGTTGCCCCCCTCCATCACTTTTAGTTTAGTGGGAATGGTACTCACCTGGGATGTGGGAGAGCCGGGTTTAATTCCCCCTCCCCCCCCCCCCCCCCCCGTACCTGATGTGAAGAAGGGATCTGAATCCAGGTCTCCCCTCTCTTTGGAGAGTGCTCAGGCCTAAACCACCACACTATGGGTCATTCTGGAGCAGGACTTTCCTGTTGAATCCATTCCATTGCATATCAATAAGTGAATAGTCATTGGAAAAGGAATGTGGGTCTCCCACATCCTGGGCGAGCAGCCTAGGCCTAACCACTAAGATACAGAGTCAGCCTCACTCTCTCTCTGGAGCAGCTGCCAAGGAAAGGTAAATCCATCAGAACACTGGACCTGAGTCCTCCCATCAGGCAATTCATCCCTGGATCATGGATGTGTGTGGGGAGGGGGGGCCCTTCTACTATCACTGTCCTTTCTGGATCTCCACCTGGGACGGATATGTCAACTTTACAGAGTAGAGCAACAGTCTAGGCCTTACCCTTGACCTGTGAAGAAGGCAAGTATCATTAGATCAATTTTACAAGTGGGAAACACACAAAGAACTTCAGCAGTTTCCCCAGACACATACGTGGAATCAATTGTAGAGCTGGGACCAGAACCCAAGGCTGCTGTCTGTCATTTTTCCCTGCTTAACCCACCAGACCACACTCCCCACTGCAGGATAACCTGTACAGGCTACAGTACAACTGAGAGGGCGTATTCTGGTTTACCTGTGAATAAGACACATTATGAAAAAAATAACACATTGCCAGGAACAGGTTGTATCTAGCATTCAAGATTAAATATTTCTGTGGAAAAAATATTCAGCCTTAAAAGTGAGGAGTTGAGCCACTGTGCAAACCCCAGAAATTTCAGAGTTCTCTTTCCCCAGGCTCTGCTTAACGCCCACCTGAGCCAAAGCCCTGGATAAGGAGAAAGCCCCCTTACCTCATGTATAGATTGGGGCAAGTTCCTCGTATTCAGCTGTAGCGTGTTCCCTATGATGGGAAAAGCAACAGGGCCAGGCGGCAGCTTCCCGCTTCCAGACATCTTTCTCCATGCAGAAAAGAAAAGAAGGCAAGAGACACAAATCACCAGGAAAACAGTTGTTGCTCCCAGAGGTTCCATTGCAGAGTGCAGCAATTATTCTGGGTTCTGGTAGGGGGTTACTTTGTATTTCAGAACCCACCTTTTATATATTGTATGGTGCAAACGTACGATGGCAAGCGCAAGCAATTAGCCAACTGCAGCTTTCAATTCTTCTGGGTCAACAAGATTATCTAGGGCTAACAAAGGTTACTGGATATTGACAAACTAGGAATGAACTCCTTTGAACCTTTGTTTGCAGGTCATCTGTGTTTGCCTCTTGTGTACTCAGTGACAGAGCACAAAAATTAATCATCACGTGAAAACTTCTAAGGCTCTCCAAACTGCCTGAGTCAGGCACTAAGTGTGCCTGCAACTGGCAGAGGGAAGGGCAGGAGCCGCCATCACCAGGGTCTTTTTCCTGGGGGTGGGCCAGGAGCAGCCCCACAGAGCCCCTTGCAGGGGCATCTAAAAGTTCCTTCTGAGAGTCAGAGATCTGTGGCAGAGACAATCTACCAAAATATTTATCTAGGGCCTCTTTACTAATTTCTTCTTAAGTTTTATCTAAACTTAAATATAGTTTAGATAAAACTGTAGAAATTGTTTATTAATATTTGACTGTGTTGAATATAATTTATTGCTACTATCGTGAACAGCAGCAATCTTATTTCTGAAAGCCTTTTGCTTAAGTCTGTATGCCAACAGCTTGCCAGCTTTTTTGACAGATTCCCAGTAGTTTTGCTTCAAACAGAATAAAGCAAACTCAGCCTTTTGGCACAGAAGTTTGTTGATTTCATAGCAAGGCTATCGATTCTATATTCTCTCCATTTCTTTTTAAAGGTTGCATAAGAGATGAGGCAGCCTCTGATGAAGGTTTCCCAAAGTGTGGCAGCTGATGAAGCGGTGGCAGCATTTGTTTTTAGAAAAAGGTCTAACTCCTGCTGGATGGAGTTAACAAATGATGTACCAAACAGCAGAGAGGTATTTCAACTCCATATTTTAGTTGCGGATGCATATCCTGGGGGCCTAAAAGACATATGTTTAGGAGCATGGTCAGATACAATAGTATCAATGTCACAATTAGTCACTGAATCGATCAAGTCTTGTGACACAAAGAAATAGTCCAATCCTGAATATTTTAAATGAGCTGCAGAGAAAAAAAATACTATAGCCTCTGGCCGTAGGATTACCCTATCTCCACATATCTTGTGAAGTTAAATCAGCCATGCATGCATGAAGTACCTAACGAGTATTCCTTTTTACCATTGAATGAATTTTTTCTTGTAACAGAGTTATTAAAACCTTTTATATTCTAGGAGACATATTTAATTATCAGAGCCAATGTTGTTCAAATATACCAGAGAAAATATAAAGTCGCTTTGTGAAAAAATAAAAAATTGCAAGTTTTCTAGGGCAGCATACAGTTCTTGTGTATCTGAGCAGCAAAGTTAAATCATCCAGAGACAGGGTGTCACTTCCTAGTACATATTCTACAACGGTGAGAAGGAAATTCCAAGCAATCAGAATGTACTGGGAGGGGGACAAAAAAAGGAATTAAATAAATTGGAAAACAAAACAGAAAAGATAGTGGAGAGAGAACTACACATTAGTACCATGCAATCAAAAAGAAGAATCTGTTTAGTCAGGCCAAAAACACACACTTCACACCCAGAGGAGGTGCAACCAGATCAGACGAAACTTGGAGATCCTCACAGCCAAATGTTACAACTACAGCATAGTAATCACCTATGATGAATAGAACCTTGATACATTAGTCCATACAGAAGCACCATCTAAGAAAAAATTATATACATATAATCACTAATCAAATGACAGATTTTATATTGATGCTCCTTTCCCATGAATTAAGGCAATAGGAAACAAATTGATAATAGCCCTTTAAGCCTTCAACCCCAATGAGAGAAAGAAAAAAAGAAAAGGAACTATCATATCAACTAGCACCCACCAACATCTTTAGAGCAGCCATATCAGATCTGAGAGCAGTACATAAATTCCATTTGGCTGGATCATTCCATAGGGATCTCCTCTTGCAAGGGAGGAGCGTGCAGATTTTTGAGGTATTTTTCTGTTTGAAGGGAACTGAATGACACTATCATAGAATCATAGAATATCAGGGTTGGAAGGGACCTCAGGAGGTCATCTAGTCCAACCCCCTGCTCAAAGCAGGACCAACCCCAATTAAATCATCCCAACAAGAGCTTTGTCAAGCCGGGCCTTAAAAACCTCTAAGGATGGAGATTTCACCACCTCCCAAGGTAACACAGTCCAGTGCTTCACCACCCTCCTAGTGAAATCGTTTTTCCTAATATCCAACCTGGACCTCCCCCAATGCAACTTGAGACCATTGCTCCTTGTTCTCTCATCTGCCACCACTAAGAACAGCAGAACTCCATCCTTTTTGGAACCCCCCCCCCCTTCAGGTAGTTGAAGGCTTCTATCAAATCCCCCCTCACTCTTCTTTTCTGCAGACTAAACAAGCCCAGTTCCCTCAGCATCTCCTCGTAAGTCATGTGCCCCAGCCTCCTAATCATTTTCGTTGCCCTCTGCTGGACTCTCTCCTATTTGTTCACATCCTTTCTGTAGTGGGGGGCCCAAAACTGGACGCAGTACTCCAGATGCGGTCTCATCAGTGCCAAATAGAGGGGAATAATCGCCTCCCTTGATCTGCTGGCAATGCTCCTATTAATGCGGCCCAATATGCCATTAGCCTTCTTGGCAACAGGGGCACACTGTTGACTCATATCCAGCTTCTTGTCCACTGTAATCCCCTGGTCCTTTTCTACAGAACTGCCGCTTAGCCAGTTGGTCCCCAGCCTGTAGCAGTGCATGCAGCGCCGTATTATTGCCTAGGCCGACAAGGGCTAGGCCTAGGGCGGCAAATTTTCAGGGGCAGAAGCTCCCCTCCGCGCCCCGCCCCCCTGCTCCAGCTCACCTCTGCCTCCTCTGCAAGCTTGCTGCGGCGTCCTGTTTCTCTCCCCCGCCAGCTGTTTCGTGGGGCAGGGAGGGAGGGGGGAGGAGGGGGAACGCCACGCGCTGGGGGAAGAGGCAGGGACGGGGGTGGGGATTGGAGGAAGGGATCCAACAGGGGAAGGGAGGGGGCGCAGTTGGGGCGGGGACTTTGGGGAGGGGGTTGGAATGGGGGCGGGAAAAGGGCGGAGTTGGGGCAGGGCCAGGGCGGCAATTATTTCCTGGCCTAGGGGCGGCAAAATTATTAATCCGCCTCTGAGTGCATAGGATTCTTCCGTCCTAAGTGCAGGACTCTGCACTTGTCCTTGTTGAACCGCATCAGATTTCTTTTGGCTCAATCCTCCAATTTGTCTAGGTCACTCTGGATGCTATCCCTACCCTCCAGCATATCTACCTCTCCTCCCAGCTCAGTGTCATCTGCAAACTTGCTGAGGGTGCAATCCATGCCATCATCCAGACCATTAATGAAGATGTTGAACAAAACCGGCACCAGGATCGACCTCGGGGGCACTCTGCTTGATACCGGCTGCCAACTAGATATCGAGCCGTTGATCACTACCCGTTGATCCCGATGATCCAGACAACTTTCTATCCACCTTATAGTCCGTTCATCCAATCCATACTTCTTTAACTTGCTAGCAAGAACACTGTGGAAGACCATATCAAAAGCTTTGCTAAAGTCAAGATATAGCATGTCCACCACTTTCCCCATATCCACAGAGCCAGTTATCTCATCATACCTCTGAACTATCTTCTTGCCATTCTCAATATGAAGCATTGCTGGGTATTTAATAAAATATTTCAAGTCCATCTTTCTGGCCAATTGTTCACTTGGTTAAAAGCAGCCTTCATTGCAAACATGTCATGGGCATAATTTTGAAAGAATAGTACTCTCATTGCTGATTCTCCTGATAGCAGCTCCTTTTTTCCTCTGGATTTCTGCAATGTAAGTTCCTTAGTAGCAAACTTCGGGAACTTCACAATCGATGTTCTTGGGCAACCTCCTGGAGCTGGCTTAGGGGCAAGGGCCTGTGTGCTTGTTCTATATCAAAACAAAAATCTACTGGCAGATCCAACAACTTAGCAAGCAGTTTAGAGACAAATTCAGAGGGTTTCTCTATTCCCTCAGGGACACCCACAACCCTGATGTTACATCGTCGTGAGTGGATTTCTAGATCAATTAGCTTGGTCTTCACGTTCTTGATATCATCACAGTTCTTCATAACCTGTAATTTGTTCTCTTTCAAATTATCTTCCACTCCAGAAATTCTGGGTTCTGCTTCACTCATCGATCTGGACAGAGCTTGTTGTGCACTCTGAATCTCAGTCGTGATGGCCTGGAGGGTGGAAACTGTAGATTTAATTTGAAGAGTATTTGTGGCCACCGGCTGTAGTACAGCCATCAGCTGTGCTCCATCAGGCTCACACACCATTTTGTCTGTAGTAGGGAGGGAGGCAGATCTCTTCTATTTTTTTGGTGCTTTCAGATTCGGAGAGGAAGATGCAGAGCTAGAGGGCAGGGTGGGGGGTTCTCTAGTCAGGCACAATATTTCTTGGGGCTGGGTGATGGGGTTTATGGGACAAAGTTTGGGGATTCCCTGTGGGCCACTTTGGAGCTGAAGCAACCTGCATCCACGTTGCTCACGGTGCACTCTGGTGTCCAGTTTTCTCTTCTCTTAATACCCATCAGTTTGCTGATATTCCGACACTGAAATGTGGCTGATTGTGGGCAGTGATCTAAACATGGTCTCACAGTGCCATCTAGAGTTCCCACTCTTACCATCTCCCTACCGCATGTCGTCTCTGGACAAAGAGCCCACAATTACACTAGCTTTTTTGCCTCTGCAGCTGTATTGGAGACTCAGATCCATTTTCCTATTCCCATCTTTTTTAGTGTAATAGAATCATAAGACTGGAAGGGACCTCAAGAGGTCATCTAGTCCAATCCCCAGCACTCATGGCAGGACTAAGTCATATTTAGACCATCCCTGACAGGTGTTTGTGTAACCTACTCTTAAAAATCTCCAATTATGGGGATTCCACAACCTCCCTAGGCAATTTATTCCAGTTCTTAACCACTCTGACAGTTAGGAAGATTTTCCTAATGTCCAACCTAAACCTCCCTTGCTGCAATTTAAGCCCATTGCTTTTTGTCCTATCCTCAGATATTAAGAAAAACAGTTTTTCTTCCTCCTCCTTGAAATAACCTTTTATGTACTTGAAAACTGTTATCATGTCCCCCCTCAGTCTTCTCTTTTCCAGACTAAACAAACCCAATTTTTTCAGTCTTCCCTCATAGATCATGTTTTCTAGACCTTTCATCATTTATGTTGCTCTTCTCTGAATTCTCTCCAATTTGTCCACATCTTTCCTGAAAAGTGGCACTCAGAACTGGACACAGTACTCCAGTTGAGCCCTAATCAGTGTGGAGTAGAGCAGAAGGGTTACTTCTTGTGTCTTGCTTGCAACACTCCTGCTAATACATCCCAGAATGATGTTTGCTTTTTTTGCAACAGTGTTACACTGTTGACTCATATTTAGCTTGTGATCCACTATGACCCCCAGATCCCTTTCCGCAGTACTCCTTCCACGGCAGTCATTTCCCATTTTGTTTGTGTGCAGCTTTTTGTTCCTTCCTAAGTGGAGTACTTTGCATTTGTCCTTATTGAATTTCATCCTATTTACTTCAGACCATTTCTCCAGTTTGTCCAGATCATTTTGAATTTTAATCCTATCCTCCAAAGCACGTGCAACCCCTCCCATCTTGGTATTGTCTACAAACTTTATAAGTGTACGCTCAATGCCAGTGGTGGGCAACCTGCGGCCCATCAGAGTAATCCCTGCAGCCCACCGCTTCCTGCAGCTCCCATTGGCTGGGAATGGTGAACCGCGGCCACTGGGAGCTGTGGGGAGCCATGCCTGCAGACGGTCAACGTCAGCAAAATGTCTTGTGGCCCACAATCAGATTACCCTGATTGGCCGCAGGTTGCCCACCACTGCTCTATGCCATTATCTAAATCATTGATGAAGATATTGAACAGAACCGGACCCAGAACCGATCCCTGCGGGACCCCACTCATTATGTCCTTACAGCATGACTGTGAACCATTGATAACTACTCTCTGGGAATGATTTTCCAACCAGTTTTACACCCATCTTATAGTAGTTCCATCTAGGTTGTATTTCCCTAGTTTGTTTATGAGACGGTCATGTGGGACACTATCAAAAGCTTTACTAAAATCAAGATATACCACATCTACTGCTAACACCATCCACAAGGCTTGTTCCTCACTGAGTATCTCCAACCACTACCTGTATTTAGATCGTAACTGTCCTCAAATGAAGAGGGAACTGGCCACTTGGGGGTAGAACAGAACCCCCATTTCTGGTGTGGCCCCTCCCCCTAGATATGGCTTAACCTTCGGCCCTCCCTTTTCTCTCCCTCCTGTTTGCTATCACCAATATCTGATGTGGCTTCTCCTCTCTCCTGACGTGGGTTAGCAGCTGCCGCTGCCTATTGCCTCCTCTCAAGTGACTTTGCCCTGTGCCAGGGTGGTGTCCCTTGACAAGATCAGCAACCATGCTACCAGCTGGCAAGGCGCGTAATGGCCAGTACATGCGGGACAATAAGGTAAATAGCACAAACTCCAGTGATGGAATGACACACCAGGAATAGCAACGAACAGAGGGGAGAATTACTAGGAACAGGAAAATAGGATCTGGGGAGGCCATGGTTCAAGTTAACTGAAAAGTAATAAACATTTATAAATAGTCCCCACCCCCTAGCACTCACAAACTCCTCCAATTCCACCTCCCTCCCTGGCACTTTCCCCAGGCAGGTGGCACGGCTCGGGTGGCACGTCCCAAGATGGAGAGGTGCAGCGCTGTGGCAGTGGCCAGCTTAAACAAAAGTCTCCTTACTACTTCTTCACTGCTGGGTGGGGCAAGGTCCTCTGACTCAGCCAGCCTGCCTGGCCTGGAAACCTCCTGGGGCCTGGCTGGCTCTCAGTAGCCAGAGCCTGGTCAGATCTTTTGCCTCTGGTCCCTGGGCATGCAGAGCTGAAAGCGGCCTGATCCCCACAGCTAAACTCTTAGAGTGGTGCAAAACTTCCTCCAGGGGGAGGGGGAATAGAGCAGGGACTCCCTGAGCCACTCTGACTCTCTTCCAGCTTCCAAGCTGACACTCAAGCCTGTTTTCTGTGTCTGTAAAATCAGGTTGTCCCCCGAGCAGCTAAGTGCTTGGGGGGCTGTGCAGCCCTGGCTTCTCATTGGTCCAGGGGACCGCTTCAGCAGCTCACCCCATGCAGAAGTCCGCCTATAGTCCCAAGCATGGGTTTCTACCATCTAGTTCCTTCTACCTCCAACCCGATTTTCAAGCATGCTTAGAATGGGGTCAAAGGACGTCAGTAGCCATCTTATTTATAGCAGCATTGCCCATCTCAAGAGATCAAACACCATGAGTCAGGCACCCAAAAACAATGAAACTGGCCCTAAAAATTATGAGGTTTTTTTTAAGTTTATATTGTTTTTTTCTGTCTATTGATAGTTTAATTCCCCCCGTCCCTCCCAGGTGAGTGTGTCTTTCACAATCACTGTTGTTGGGGTGAGGTGTTTTGAACCCCCTCCTTCAGGAGCGCTCACCCCATATCTGCCCTGCCCCGTCCAGCAATTAATTCTGCCGCCTCAACCCTCAGCCTCTCAGCACAGCCCCCCCCTCCCCCGCCCCATCTCCCTCAGCCCTGACCTGGTGGGGGCAGGGAGGGAAATGTAGAGAACAAGTTGTGTCATCTTCAAAATTCCATCCCATGGCTACTCCTGGGGTGTTACCACAGCCTACTGCACTTTACAGGTGTGCCGTTATTGACATAAACTGGGACCATATAGATCATTGTTGCAACCAAGGTCCTGTAGTGGCACCCAAATCTTGTATAAAGGGGGTCAAATGGGGTGTCTAAGACAAGGTTATGATTTACTGGTTATGATTATGCTGTCTATATGTGTGTATCAGTTTTGTAGTTAAAGTTATGAATATTGGCTCTATACTATCTGTATGGCAAACTTATGCTATGCTTCTGGGTGACATCCCAGACAAACTGGGATTAGCTCTGCCTTGCCTGCTTGATGGCCCATTAAGGACCATCAGCTATACAATGGACCCATTGAGAGAAGGCAAATAAGGCTTCAGACTCAGCAAAGTCTGCAGGAACTGGCCCATGTGACTCCAGACTCCATTTTGCTGTAATTTTCCACAGTAAGAACAAAGAGGTGTTCCTACACCTGGAAAAGACTATATAAGGCTAATGCCTCATCTCCATTTTGTCTTCAATCCTGCTTCTTACCTCTGGAAGGACTTTGCTACAAGCTGAAGCTTTGAACAAAGGACTGAATGACCCATTGTCAAAGTTAGACTCAGGACTCATAGTTTGTCAGACCACTCTGTTTTATTAGCACAGCACTCTGCTAATACATTCAGATAATGTGAGCCCCCATGCAAGATTCAAACAGTCTTATTTATACAGATAAAAGGGTGCGAACTAAACAAAGGCACAGAGAGAGCAAAATTGTAAAATTTGCATAGGGCACAATATGCATATCCTGCTTCCTTATTAACTCTTATCGATCTGAGGCTAATGCTTCACCAATTGCCCTTAAGTGGGGCAATTCATTAAGCAGTTAATGTCTGCTTTCCTGCCCTCCTGGCTTGCAGCATTTCTCATTTCTACTTAAAGGTACATACAGCATTCTTTAATTCATTCTATTTCTTTAATATAATTCATTTCACTTTCACAATCCCTCCTTTTGGTCAAGCTTACGCAAAGACCAACAATTACTGGGTTCCACATATTAATCGTTCTTTATCTCTTTGTTCATCAGTGATATTTCGAAATCATCATATTAGCACTCTGTTTTGGGGCAGTCACTTGGGTGGCATACCTTACACAAGTCTGGATACAACAGGAGATTAGCTGAAAGCATACAAAAATCATTAGGATTTCAAACAGGATAGTCAGGGCTCCCTGAAACAACCAGTTTCCTATGCCAGAGAAATTTAACAGGTTACTTAGCCACTTCCATAAAGAACTCAGCTCTTCATGGGGAAGATATGCGATTTGTTCTAAGTGTCTAGCGCGATCTATTACTTCCTTGGGTTCGTCAGGTATGAACACACAACATTATTTTCCAATGAGAGCACAGGTCCCTCCTTTGGCCGCCAGCACAATGTCCAATGCCTGACGGTTTTGGAGGGCCATCTGTCAGATCGCCCCTGTTTCTTTGGCCAGGGTTTTTTTAAACTCTCTCCGATTTCATTTGCCATTATTTCAACTACTGCTTGTAACCTTAGGAGCCTTTTTGCATGGTGTTGAAAGATTGTATTGTTTTCACTAAGGTTACTGTAGGGGGAACATGAAATTGATTTTTTTTCTGTTTGATCCTCAGGTCAAGAAAAAAATTCATATCCCCATACCCAGCCCGCCACTTTTTAGTTTTATTCGAATAATCCCATACACCATTGGCCACAATATGCTGAAGGCAATGGCTTTTTCACAGATCCAGCTCTGTCCATTACACACTCAACACCAATGACCTTTTCCCTCCATCACACTTATCCATTTAGATACATTTATTCCCACTGCTTCCCAAGTATCATTATTGTTCCATGTTTTGTTAAACGGACGAGGTCCTCCAGTGAGGTCTGGGGAATTGAGTGGGATTGCCAGGACAGGAACACCAGCTTGAGAGTGGGCTGGGATGTGGCTGCAGATCCAGCAATTAGAAATATTAAGGGTCTGAGCTATCCACACTTGCTGCTGGATAAAAGAATTGTCATTGTGGACTCCCCAGACCTTAAGACACCAGCAGCTGAGGAACAGGCGCCACCAGAGGCTCATGTTGGAGACAAGGCCCTTCCGGTTCTGACAACCTCAACTGAGGGAACCGCAGTCACGGTTTTACATCCATCAGGCAGCAGGCGCTAGGCTCACTACTGCTTCTTTTTGGGTCTTGCTTTAGGTCCTCGTCTGCTTCTGGCAACCCTTACGAGAGCGTAGATGGTAAGGTATTGCAGGCTGTTCCTCTACGTCTTCTTCTGGAGTCAAAATTGACTCTGCGTGGTCCTGAGGTGATTGGTTTGCTGGGGGGGTGCCTTCTTACACTGCGAAGCATGTATGCACGCTGTGATGCCAGACAGTTTAACAGCCATCTGGATAGTAAGCAGTACCTGATGATTCTTTGATGTCCTTTAAGTCTCTTTACTTCTTCTTCCTTGACTCTGGCTATAACAATGGCCTTCACACCTTATCTTTTCCTGATGCATACATTCCTTATTCACACAGATTGAGAATACAAACAGTAGTCTTTTATATGGAGCAAAAAGGCATTGCAAATTAAACCTTGCTAAGTTTTACAATCAATAACCAAGACAATTTACATTGAGACCCAGGCCTTCAATGTTCCTCTAATCTACTTAACATAGACACAATAGAGAATCCTGTTTCTTACTTACTAAACCTTAAAACAAAGAAATGTATATTTAACTAGAGGCCTACTTTGTAATACATATAGGAAACCATAGTAGACATTATAACTTATTCTAAAACAAAAGGGTGACCATAATCAGTCATAAGGATTGTTCTGGTCTGTCATTCCTTTCTGCTATTCAAAAAAGGGTGGCTGGCAGGGATGAAATCAAATCATACATTAATTCTTATGGGACATTATAAAATCCTGCTCCTACATATCCCCCTTTTGACACTAAGATTATTAATCGCCAGTGTCACTTCTTATTTAGTCCACGTAATAGGAAATACTGGGAGGTGATTTGGGCCTGTGGCTCTAGCTTTGCATACATTTGTTTTATCCAACAGCACATTTCAAACATTACAATTAAACACATACAATTTAAAACCAAAACCAATTAGGGTTAGTAACATTAGTACGCCAGTAGTTGTGGGAGACCATTCAGAAAATATGTTATACCAATGGTAAGCTGTTATGTCTTTCTGCAGTGGCAATTCTTAACATGTTGCCATTTGCATGTATAATATGAATGGTTCGGTTTCCCAGATTGCCTTTTTGTTTGTTTTAGGAACTATGTTACCTTTTTACCTTTTGTAAACACATTACTTACATTACATTTACATTTGTCTATTGGAAGGTTGCTAACACTTCCATTCTTTTAAAACACTTTCCCCCCCCAAGAATTAACACATACACATAGCCCATTATACAGTACTTTGGTCTCATTATTCATTTTATCCCACATACAGGATCCTAGTGAGATGTCTTTACTACAGGGCTTTGGAGCAACAGGCATGGATAAGCATACCCACTTTTATTTGTTTCTTATTAAGTTGTCCTGTAGCTGATATTAGCTTTTTCTGAAAGACAAAAATAACATTTTTCTACCCCTTTTGGGATGGCATTCATTATTGCTTAAAATATTCCTTTCTTTTACAAATACCCTTGCTGATTGCAGGCAAAACAAGAGGAATTACCTCCATATTTTCCTGTGTTTTTGTTCTATAGGCAGGCCAGGTTTTAATGGCTTCTATCTTTTAAGAGTTATGGGGAAATTATCCCACTGTTCAGTCATTAAATCCATGAGGTGGTTTACCTCAGTTTTCCCTTTACAGCAGACCAAGGTTACAATGTCTTTCCTGCTGTATTAAGCTTTAAGTTTGTTCACAGGTAACAGCTGAAAAGCATCATTACCATAAAGGATTTTTTTTTCCAAAATCATACACACTATACATTGTTACAGGGGTACTTATTAACATTAAATTTATTTTAATTAAAGGTATCTTGTTATAGGTGCCTTTTATTTAGATAATTTGTTTGCTGACCAGGTATGTTCTTTATCTGCAACTTCTTTGTGCTGGCAGTTCTCTCACTTCCTTTATCAGTTAGATAATTTGCATCAACACTGGCTTGGCTTTTGGATTCAAAACCATTAGCAGAGCTCAGAGACTCTGTCTTAAAAGGAACACAATTAACTTTTACCAGAGTTTTGATTACTTTTAACTCTTGCTTCCAAAACACACAGAGATCTGAAAAAGAAAACACAATCTATTGTGGCTCCTTTGGAGCCCTAATAGGATTTTAATTAAGTAGCATGTTTCGTTTGCATTTCTTTTATCCCCTCTATAATATAAACTGCAAACATCTGCACATTCCTTCTATACTTTAACTTTTAAAACATTAGCCATATTAATTTTTACATAAGGTGTAACTGTTTCTTTTGTTCTTAGAGTTTTATGTACCCTTATCAAAGTGACAGTCTGATTACACAGAGCCATTTTAAGGCTCAGTGTTTCTAACATTGCTTCTTTTTGTTTTGTGCACCTCACCCCTGCTGTTGCTTCAGAGGGCCACTGTCTTTATTCTTTTCCTACAGCTTTCATTTACTATTTTGTTACAAAAACAAACAAACAGAATCCAGAATCTCTCCCTATTTTTCTGATTTTGACTGTCCTGCTGCAGTCATGACTTGGTCTTTATTTGAAAACATTTAAATTTTGTAAAGAATCAAGTTACCCCGTAAGGGTTAAATACCAAATCTCAAAGTCAACCAACACTGATTACCTGTGTCTGGCAAAAAGGTCGGTCAGTTTTGCAACTTTGAATTAAAGAGTCAAATGGATTTTTAGTGGCATTATAAACAAAACAAAACCAATTTATCTTAAACTTACAAAACAGGAGTTTTACAAACCTCACATATTCCCACAGACAGACAGATACATATACATTTTCTTTCCCTTAACATCCCTCTTACACTGCTTTGTTTTTACATAGCTGTACATAGATTACATTACCTTTATACATTTGGGGCAGTTACGTTCCAATAGAACCCCCCCTATGTTCTTTTAGCAAATTTGACTCAATTGTTCATAGTCAAATTATTTTAATTAGATAGTCTCTTTACCTGGATTATTTACAGACATTCCTCTGGAAAAGGGCCCATTTTTCCTTTAGAATGGCTGCAAAGAAACCAAGAATTCTTTTAACAAGATCCTTTTTAACATTTTCACAAAGTTTAACTGTTTAATTCTCTCCAGCCTCTGTAGAGTTAACTTTTCACTCTCTTTCCTTAAATCACTTGTTTATTTCCCAAAATGACACCTTTATCAACTCAGATTTCACCATTTTAAGTATTGTTCCAGGGGTTCATACTTGCACTTACTCCTGACACTATGCCCTTAGGGCTTCCAACCTGTTTTTTTTTTTTAGTTTCTTTATCTGTTGCTTGCCTGCTTGTCTGGGCCCAATCCTGCTTTTTCCAATGAACCGTTTTTGTGAGTGATATTGTGGTCATTTCACAATTTTGAAAGAAATGCTTAAGGAAAGGGACCAGGAAGGGTGGGGGCTAGTTGAGGAGCCCACCCTCCTTGCTGAATTGGTAATGGAACACTAAAGAATCAGTTTCTGAGGCAGACAACTAAGGGGAACACAACAAGGGGCATTTTATCCTTTTTACAATGAGAGGGGAGTATGAAGGGAGTTGGGATCGATCCAGGGTTTTCTTTGTTTTTTTTTTTTTGGTCAGAGAATAGGGTGAAGGGGAGCGCTCAGTCTGGTGGTGGGAGAGGAGGCTTTTAATAAAGCTTTTAACTTATTATTTGAATATTTGAGAGAGGCGAGTTTTGATTTTGTCCACCTACGATTTGCCTCTTCCCACCACTGCATGAAACAATTAACCTCTCCTTTAGCCAATTTAGTTTTAGGCTGGCCGAGTTTGTTTTTTAAGATGTCCACTCGGTCCTTGTTCCGGGGTTTTAACAGTGGCCACTGAGTTTTGGGATCTCCCTGAGTTAGCCTAGACCATTTTTCCAGAAATTTACAGGAGTCCGGACCCTTCCTAAAACTGAGCCGGCGTTCCTTTAGGGAACTGTCCCGACTTAGACGTCTGGTTACCAATACAGGAGGACTTTACACACACCAATCACACAAGAAGGAAATTCGGGTTCGTCAGAGCGATGCCCGGTGCAACACACAAAAGGAGCCCACAGGCTACTGCCTCAGTCGCCCTTGCTTTCACACCAAGGGTTTTACCCAAGGTGCGGTGTGGCTGCGATTGTGCAGATTTCACTCACTCAGACCGTGGGGACAGGAACCCCTTGGTCGGCCGATCCCCGGACGGAGATGGCACCCAGACCCAAACACTCCACAGGAGGATGGATAGACACAGAGACAGGACAGTCCTCAGTCCGGACAAAACACAGAAATAATTACCTGACCAGATTCCTGATGTCAGATCCCAGGATCCCTACCAGAACAGCGTGGGAACCAACAGGTTCGATGGCGTAGACCTCACTGTGGTCGTGCACCCTTCCGTTCAGGAGGAGGACCGCTCGGGCCAAATGCCCAGGTGCCGGCTACCACGGTCGTCCTACAAAAACGGTCAGGAATCACACAGCCCCAGTGAAGACGGTTGCCATCTCGGTGGAACCTCCAAATTGTCAAAGTTAGACTCAGGACTCATAGTTTGTCAGACCACTCTGTTTTATTAGCACAGCACTCTGCTAATACATTCAGATAATGTGAGCCCCCATGCAAGATTCAAACAGTCTTATTTATACAGATAAAAGGGTGCGAACTAAACAAAGGCACAGAGAGAGCAAAATTGTAAAATTTGCATAGGGCACAATATGCATATCCTGCTTCCTTATTAACTCTTATCGATCTGAGGCTAATGCTTCACCAATTGCCCTTAAGTGGGGCAATTCATTAAGCAGTTAATGTCTGCTTTCCTGCCCTCCTGGCTTGCAGCATTTCTCATTTCTACTTAAAGGTACATACAGCATTCTTTAATTCATTCTATTTCTTTAATATAATTCATTTCACTTTCACACCCATCCCAGTGGGGGATGTATTCCAGAGACTTAATTTGAACCCGCAGTTTATTCTATCACTGCTACAAGCCTGAACCAAGAACTTTGCCATTACTGTATGTAATTGATTCCATTTAACCAATTCTAACTCATCTCTATCTTTTTTCTTTTATCAATAAACCTTTAGATTTTAGATTCTAAAGGATTGGCAACAGCGTGATTTGTGGGTAAGATCTGATTTTGTATATTGACCTGGGTCTGGGGCTTGGTCCTTTGGGATCAGGAGACCCTTTTTTCTTTTATTGGGGTATTGGTTTTCATAATCATTTGTCCCCATAACGAGTGGCACTGGTGGTGATACTGGGAAGCTGGGGTGTCTAAGGAAATTGCTTGTGAGACTTGTGATTAGCCAGTGGGGTGAGACCGAAGTCTTCTTAGTCTGGCTGGTTTGGTTTGCCTTAGAGGTGGAAAAACCCCAGCCTTGGGCTGTAACTGCCCTGTTTAAGCAATTTGTCCTGAATTGGCACTCTCCGTTGGGTCCCGCCAGAGCTGCATTGTCACAACAGGCTCAGTCAAACTCCTTGTGAATTGCCCGTCTCTACAATGTGTTGAAGCAAAGCCCTGAATCAGAATTTAAGGTTTATGGATTATGGAGGATTATGTTTGGCTCCAGGCCTGGATCCAAAGTTGGCAGTTCAGGCCCATCTCTACTGAATAGAGGGCACCATGTTGTGATGGTGGCAGTTTGTTTTTAAATTTCTCCCCCCATAAAGGGTTAATTTAATATTCAGAGGGGTTTACTATTTGAAGATGACCTTTAGAGAGTACACGTTTATAACATTAACCTAATATACGTTTGTGATCCTGCCGCCATATTGGATAAGATGCCACAGGGAGATTTTCCTTGGTGTAGCCTGACATTTCTGGCAGGACTTTGTAAGACATTGGAAAGGGAGTCTGGTGGGGGGCTTTCCACTCGATTATAATTCAGGGTGTTTCTGTTATGCGCAATAGTATATGGATAGTCTATGGATAATGCTGTGGTAGTTAAATTAAGCATATTTTTTAATGCTTTGACTCCAATTCTGCTCTCACTTGAAGCTCTGCAGCCCTGTTCAGGGGGGGGGTGCACAGGAGAAAGAGAAGCCAGAATTCCGCACTAGTTTTGCTCATCATTTGGAAGCATGTCACATAAGAGGAGCTTGGAATGTGTGTTTTGATGGCGAATGGTCATTATCATGATCTAATCTACGTAGAATGACAGGACTTATTAGAACCAGGGGAAAAGCCTTGCAGAGGTTGGGAATAGCAGCTGGACGGCTGCAGCAGATCAACAGAAGTTCCTTACTAAGGGTGATAAAGCATCATTTAGACTTGCTTACACCACCAGATGGCACGAAGGAAAATTAAGTTTAGGGCTCAGTGGGAAAGAATCAACATGAGAAACAACATCAGGATGGGTGAAAAAAAAGTAAGATACAAAAATAAAGGCCCAATTCTGCGGCCTTTATTCTCATCAGCAGTCCTATTGACTTCAATGGGACTACACATGAGGATTATTTAACATAAGAACAGCCATACTGGGTCAGAACAAAGGTCCATCTAGCCCAGTATCCTGTCTTCCCACAGTGGCCAATGCCAGGTGGCCAATGCCAGGTGCCCCAAAGAGAATAAACAGAACAGGTAATCAGCATATAATAAAATAAACAGAACAGGTTTGATGGACCTATCCTCCATGAATTTATCTAGTTCTTTTTTCAACCCTGTTAATAGTCTTGGCCTTCACAACATCCTCTGGCAAGGAGTTCCACAGGTTGACTGTGCGTTGTGTGAAGAAATACTTCCTTTCGTTTGTTTTAAACCTGCTGCCTATTAATTTCATTTGGTGACCCCTAGTTCTTGTGTTATGAGAAGGAGTAAATAACACTTCCTTATTTACTTTCTCCACACCAGTCATTATTTTATAGACCTCTATTATATCTCCCCTTTGTCTCTTTTCCAAGCTGAAAAATCCCAATCTTATTAATCTCTCCTCATACAGAAGCTCTTCCATACCCCTAATCAGGCCCAAATTCTGACATGAAATAGGATTGGGTGTGGAAGCAGAGAAAGAACTGACAGGAAGGTGATGCAATGCATGACAGTTCGTTAGCAAGAGTTATGCTAACTGTAACCCTAATAATGCGAGATTTGTAGAAGCGAGGAATGTGTGAGGCGAGTGGGAAAGAACTGTGTGAGAAGTTGTTGCGACTTTGTGTAGATAATGTGTAGATAATATGGAATGTAGACTAAGAGTCTACATTAGTGAGCAAAACAAGATATCAGAATGAACCTTGTATAAACAAAATGCAGCTGTTGCTCATTATTGTCTGTAACAAAAGTATAAATGCTTGCTGTAATTGTTTACCTGTTGAGAGACCTGTTTAGCTCTCCCTCTATGCAATTGATAGAGAGAAAATAAAGCATCTGACTTGCTGTACCCAAACAAAAAGTGAGAACTCTGTTATTCTCGAATCGTGGAAGTCAACGAATGGCTACGCAGGTGGTGTCGGAGAGAAGGCTTTGGATTCTTCGACCATGGGATGGTGTTCCAAGAAGAAGGAGTGCTAGGCAGAGACGGGCTCCACCTAACGAGGAGAGGGAAGAGCATCTTCGCCAGCAGGCTGGCTAACCTAGTGAGGAGGGCTTTAAACTAGGTTCACCGGGGGAAGGAGACCAAAGCCCTGAGGTAAGTGGGGAAATGGGATCCTGGGAGGAAGCACAAGCAGGAGAGCGCAAGAGGGGAGGACTCCTGTCTCATGCTGAGAAAGAGGGACGATCATTGAGTTATCTTAAGTGCCTATACACAAATGCAAGAAGCCTGGGAAACAAGCAGGGAGAACTGGAAGTCCTGGCACAGTCAGGGAACTATGATGTGATTGGAATAACAGAGACTTGGTGGGATAACTCACATGACTGGAGTACTGTCATGGATGGATATAAACTGTTCAGGAAGGACAGGCAGGGCAGAAAAGGTGGGGGAGTTGCGTTGTATGTAAGAGAGGAGTATGACTGCTCAGAGCTCCGGTATGATATTGCAGAAAAACCTGAGAGTCTCTGGATAAAGTTGAGAAGTGGGAGCAACAAGGGTGATGTCGTGGTTGGAGTCTGCTATAGACCACCAGACCAGGGGGATGAGGTGGACGAGGCTTTCTTCTGGCAACTAGCAGAAGTTGCTAGATCGCAGGCCCTGGTTCTCATGGGAGACTTTAATCACCCTGATATCTGCTGGGAGAGCAATACAGCGGTGCACAGGCAATCCAGGACATTTTTGGAAAGCGTAGGGGACAATTTCCTGGTGCAAGTGCTGGAGGAACCAACTAGGGGCAAAGCTTTTCTTGACCTGCTGCTCACAAACAGGGAAGAACTAGTAGGGGAAGCAAAAGTGGATGGGAACCTGGGAGGCAGTGACCATGAGATGGTCGAGTTCAGGATCCTGACACAAGGAAGAAAGGAGAGCAGCAGAATATGGACCCTGGACTTCAGAAAAGCAGACTTTGACTCCCTCAGGGAACAGATGGGCAGGATCCCCTGGGAGAATAACATGAAGGGCAAAGGGGTCCAGGAGAGCTGGCTGTATTTTAAAGAATCCTTATTGAGGTTGCAGGAACAAACCATCCCGATGTGTAGAAAGAATAGTAAATATGGCAGGCGACCAGCTTGGCTAAACAGTGAAATCCTTGCTGATCTTAAACGCAAAAAAGAGGCTTATAAGAAGTGGAAGATGGACAAATGACCAGGGAGGAGTATAAAAATATTGCTCAGGCGTGCAGGAGTGAAATCAGGAAGGCCAAATCACACTTGGAGTTGCAGTTAGCAAGAGATGTTAAGAGTCACAAGAAGGGTTTCTTCAGGTATGTTAGCAACAAGAAGAAAATCAAGGAAAGTGTGGGCCCCTTACTGAATGAGGGAGGCAACCTAGTGACCGAGGATGTGGAAAAAGCTAATGTACTCAATGATTTTTTTGCCTCTGTCTTCACGCACAAGGTCAGCTCCCAGATTGCTGCACTGGGCAGTACAGCATGGGGAGAAGGTGACCAGCCCTCTGTGGAGAAAGAAGTGGTTCGGGACTATTTAGAAAAACTGGACGTGCACAAGTCCATGGGGCCGGATGCGCTGCATCCGAGGGTGCTAAAGGAGTTGGCGGGTGAGATTGCAGAGCCATTAGCCATTATTTTTGAAAACTCATGGCGATCGGGGGAGGTCCCAGATGACTGGAAAAAGGCTAATGTAGTGCCCATCTTTAAAAAAGGGAAGAAGGAGGATCCGGGGAACTACAGGCCAGTCAGCCTCACCTCAGTCCCTGGAAAAATTATGGAGCAGGTCCTCAAGGAATCAATTATGAAACATTTAGAGGAAAGGAAAGTGATCAGGAACAGTCAGCATGGATTCACGAAGGGGAAGTCGTGCCTGACTAACCTAATTGCCTTCTATGATGAGATAACTGGCTCTGTGGATGAGGGGAAAGCAGTGGATGTGTTATTTCTTGACTTTAGCAAAGCTTTTGATACTGTCTCCCACAGTATTCTTGCCACCAAGTTAAAGAAGTATGGGCTGGATGAATGGACTGTAAGGTGGATAGAAAGCTGGCTAGATCGTCGGGCTCAACGGGTAGTGATCAATGGCTCCATGTCTAGTTGGCAGCCGGTTTCAAGTGGAGTGCCCCAAGGGTCGGTCCTGGGGCCGGTTTTGTTTAATATCTTTATTAATGATCTGGAGGATGGTGTGGACTGCACTCTCAGCAAGTTTGCAGATGACACTAAACTAGGAGGCGTGGTAGATACACTAGAGGGTAGGGATCGGATACAGAGGGACCTAGACAAATTAGAGGATTGGGCAGAAAAAAACCTGATGAGGTTCAACAAGGACAAGTGCAGAGTCCTGCACTTAGGACGGAAGAATCCCATGCACTGCTACAGACTAGGGACCGAATGGCTAGGTAGCAGTTCTGCTGAAAAGAACCTAGGGGTCACAGTGGACGAGAAGCTGGATATGAGTCAACAGTGTGCTCTTGTTGCCAAGAAGGCTAACGGCATTTTGGGCTGTATAAGTAGGGGCATTGCCAGCAGATCGAGGAACGGGATCGTTCCCCTTTATTCGACATTGGTGAGGCCTCATCTGGAATACTGTGTCCAGTTTTGGGCCCCACACTACAAGAAGGATGTGGAAAAATTGGAAAGAGTCCAGCGGAGGGCAACAAAAATGATTAGGGGTCTGGAGCACATGACTTATGAGGAGAGGCTGAGAGAACTGGGATTGTTTAGTCTCCAGAAGAGAAGAATGAGGGGGGATTTGATAGCAGCCTTCAACTACCTGAAGGGGGGTTCCAAAGAGGATGGAGCTCGGCTGTTCTCAGTGGTGGCAGATGACAGAACAAGGAGCAATGGTCTCAAGTTGCGGTGGGGGAAGTCCAGGTTGGATATCAGGAAAAACTATTTCACTAGGAGGGTGGTGAAACACTGGAATGCGTTACCTAGGGAGGTGGTGGAGTCTCCTTCCTTGGAGGTTTTTAAGGCTCGGCTTGACAAAGCCCTGGCTGGGATGATTTAGCTGGGAATTGGTCCTGCTTTGAGCAGGGGGTTGGACTAGATGACCTCTTGAGGTCCCTTCCAACTCTGATATTCTATGATTCTATGATTCTATGGGGAAAGGCAGTGGATGCCAATGGGATGGATAAAATAGCCTCCCATGCAATTCTTTTTCAGCCTGTTTCAAGAGCATATTTATTTGTAAGACAAGATGAGGTTTGGGGGATAAAAAAATCTGCAGCCTCCTCAGTGTATTGTACAGTAGCTGGCACATGCCAAGCTAAGCTTCCAAAATGCTACACCAGAAATGAACTACCTCACAAATGTACTGAAAACATATCCATTTTTTGTCAAGAATAGAGTCACATCTGAGAACACTGTAGGGTTACTACAGCTGGCTGGGGTGGGGGCCATTATATATTTATTTTTTGGTATTACACTTAATTTTGTTAAATCCCAGCCGGGTTTTTTATCTGACTCTGTTACAACACAGTGAATTAATTTCTGTATTCATGAATCCAGGACCATAGACAACCACATTCATGCACTACTCTAGCACACTGAGGTGGCTTTTCATGGTCTTTATCGAGGCAAAACACAGAGCTGGTATGGCTTTGGTGCATTTGACACAAAACTCGTCACTAGAGTTATATTGATGTCCTTGGGGTCAACGAGAGGCTTCAAGGTAAAATTCTGCAAAATCGTTGTCAGTAACAAAAATAGCTCCATCCGAGCCAGACCCTCTCCCACACAAATCCGCTTTCCTGAAATGAAAAAGGAATATTGAGGAGATGTGGGAGATCTTTCTTTGCAATGTATGTTAAATATTGTTACAATGAAACTAAACCTCAGGATTAAAGTTAGATGCACATTGTGATTCAGGGTAAATACATGGAGAATAATGACCATTTCTCAGAGTTCAGGAAGGTATGAAAGTGTTTGGGGGCTTTAGAAGCCTTTCACAGATTGTTTTAAAGGCTGAGCTCCATATAAGTGGCCTTTTAAAAACCAATATGTGGAGACCGGTGGGCAGCTGTGGGGTTTGAGGAATAGTTAATGCAGGTCCTGAGCCAGTTAATATGTTTAAGGTGGAAATGACACAGTGGTTCTTGAGTGGAAAGTGGAATTAACAGATAGCGAGATGCAGGCATGCCGAATAGCAGAATGGAGGAGAACAGCAGGCAGGGTTTATTAACAGAGTGTTGGGATTTTCATTGACTGGAGTAAAGTTGAGAAGCTAAGCAGCCCCTGCTGATCTCTCTCCAGGTGACTATGCAGACGGCTTCTGCCCTGTTGCATGTTACTCCCTTCGATTTTCCTTTTGCATGCACATTCAATCACAATTTGTCTACAGTGGCCTGACACAAACAGATAAAGGAAGATGTGAAGTTGCCAGGCAGAGCGGAGAGTAGTGCTTGTTCAATTAGTTTAAAAAGGAGACTGGAGACGGACAGATACTTCGCTGTTGTGAGAGGCTCTGCTTCAGGGATGGCCCGAAAGGCTCTGCAGACTACAGTTTGAGAACTCTTTGTATACTCAAGACAAAGCTATGAGAGAATGGTCTAGGATCTGAAATAAACATGGCTTCTTTTACCTGCAGAAAAAGGAATGAAGAAGTCACTCTTCTTAAAGGCACCATTTTCATCCAAGAAATGTCCCGGGTTAAATTGCTCTGACTTTGGAAATTCCCTGCTGTCATGTAGGACCGATTGCAGGGCGGGAAATATAGTGGTGCCCTGGATTAGCAAACACAGATAAAGAGAGTTAAAGTGGACACTGTCCAAAGCAGAGAAGACTCCAGAATTCACTGAGCTGGGCAGTAGGACATGTTTTTCTTTCCTTCATTTTCCTGCATCCCCAAGAACCAGAAATATTAAAATTCCATGAGAAAAGGTAACCCCACCAAATGGGAGCCCACCTTCAACAAGGAGATCCTGGAATCTCATGAGAAAGGCTCCTCGCATTATATTGCCAGCCTGGTTTCTACATCAAAGAGGTTTGGAAAAGTCTGGCTTAGATCCAGAAGTGTTAGGTGCGTCTCTCAGCTGCTATTTGGAAGCATTTGACATTCCCTTGTCTTTATAATTTAGTCATCGCACCAATGGTTTCCCCATCACTATTTATAAAAAATAAAATATAATAAATAATAAAAATAATAATAGAGCTACAAAGACCTATACAACTCACAGTGTAACTCAGTTAGCAACCTAGGAAATGGTCACTGCAAGTTGTGGTTAACACATATTAACACATCAGCAGGACTAAATCTTGGTGGAGAGATGGAACCAGTTCAGAAACTGACATCCCAAAAGAGGTTCCAAAAAAGAGGGAAAGCTTTGCATGGCCTGCTTGGTATCTATTCTATATCTAAAAGTTTGAACTGGGCTCTAAGTCTTTCTTTTGTAAGGAGAGCTGAGCCTGCAGAATGCAGGGTTCTGTTCTTCTTGCCAATAACAACTGGAATGTTGTTGGTAACTGTGAAAAACACCTGTCGTGATAAAATCAGGGCAAACATTTCTATTGTGAATAACTCAAAACTGTATAGTGGAAAAGGCAGAAGATCGGGCCATTTCACAGAAACGTTGAGAACTAACCTTGGGGATAATATAGTGTCTGAAATGAGTGTCTCTGGTCACTGCATGTGGGACACCCATCGGGACAATGTTAGCGGTTCTCTGCACCTCATGTATCACAGCATCTGTGTAGGGCATCTGGCTTCGGTCCGCCATGCAGGGGCTTCGGCTTCGGCCAACCACACGGTCAATCTCTTCATGAACTTTCTCTGTCATCAAATGAACGAGGTTAACAATAAAGCTAAAGAACAGCATTCCCATAATTTTGCCCCCATTCTGTCACATAGTCAGAAATACACACGTCTCACCAGATACATGTTGGGAATATAATATGTTATAACAATATAACAGTTAGTTTTGGGTTACAGAAACTATTGTACATGGTATCTAGGACAAAATGCCTATAATGTAATTATTAGAGCAGTGATATGGCTCATGCCTGGTTATGTTACAAAAGAGAGCACAGTGTGATGTTATCGCCAGAGCATATAACTAACTGCTACACAAGAGACTGAGGCCTAAAATTTCCCCCCACCAAAGTCAATCATCCACATGAGCATGGAGGAAGCCTATGAGGTGGGAATTAGCACTGGATATTAGCTGGGTGTTGATAAATTTCTAACACTTGTCTTTATTTGAGGGGAGGGTGTGGCACTCTGTATCTGTATGAAGTTAGGAGATTTTGCTCTATGGTTGTTACTGAAATATGTTGTACGCTTGAGAGTCGTCCACTGTCAGTTCTCCAGCGACAACAAAGGGGGGGATCCACTCCCAGGATGGTGTTAAATTACCATTAATCAGCGGGGAACTTTTAAACAAGGGATTTACAGTGCTGTAAGAAAGCTGCACAAGCATCACACAATGGGGGGATTGCTCGACTCTATGACTCAGCAAAGCCCACCAGGCCATATCTTGGCTAGTGTTTTCCAGGCGCACAGACTGCGGATATAAAGTAGGGGACGGTGGCATCGTGCTTTTGCCTTTCTCCTCCCCCACCTACACTGGAAGCAACAAGAATGCTGGGAAGACCAAGCCTTGAACTGAGGAGACTGGTCCCAGGCTTAAAGGGGAAGCCTGTGTATTAAGGATTGTAACCTATGGGCAACATCCAGTGGGGTGAGAAAAATGGCTTGATCCAAACACTGCACAGTCTATAAGGTTCAGGATTTAGACTGTGTGCTTACCTTTTATTTTCTTTGGTAACTCTCTGACCTTTTGCGCCTACCACTTATAATCACTTAAAATCTATCTTGCTGTAGGTAATAAACCTCTTTTATATTTTACCTAAAACAGTGTGTTTAGGTTGAAGTGCTTGGGAAATCTCAGCTCAGTTTACAAAGGCTAGTGCATGTTCTCTTCACATCGAGGAAGGGGTGGACTGGGTAATGAACTTACACTGGTGAGGCTTCTGACCACGGCAAGATGGTACATCTCTGGGGTGCAAGGCTGGGGGCTTGGGAGATTTGCTGGTGCCTTTCTCTGTGTGATTCGTGAATGGCTCAGGGAGCATTCATGCAATTTATCTGGGTGTGGGGCTCCACATGGTGTTGTACTCAATGATAACAGCTCACAAAGGGGTTTGCTGCTTGTCACTAGCAAAGCATTATGAAAGACAGCCCAGGCTGGAAAGTTAAGGGGGGAATAATGGTACCCAAGTTCCAGGTTGTACCACAGAGATCCTGTCACAGAGGGGGCCATCTGACAGCCCTGGAATACGAAGGCTCCTGTTACCCATAGAGCAGGCACCTTCTTGTCAGTGGCAGCACAGATTTCTCCTGCACAAACACATACACTTTCCCCCAGCCCAGGAGCCTTAACTTGGATTGGGAGGTGAGAAAGGAATCCAGTCACAATGGCTTAATCAGGCTGAGGACCCTATCCTGAGACCGCCCATGAGGAGGTTGAGTAATGCCAGTTGTGATGGTGCTTTTCAAATGTGGACACCTGTCTATGCAAATTGAACTGAAACACCCAGCCCCAAACACTTCTCAGTTTCACATAAACCAGCGAACAGCTTGCACACAGTAGTAATGTGCGTTACTTCCAGACCAAGCCAGATTTGAAATGGTGACTTAAGGGGCAGGGGTCTGCATCCATTAGAGACCCCTTGAGCCATGTAATCCCCTCATCTCTCTAACACTTAAAGTTGTGTGTGTCTTTGTGGTACCTTCTATTTCTGGGTATTTCAGAAGAATCAGGAGTCCATGTCTCAGGGTGGTGCTGGATGTCCCTGTTCCAGCAAAGAATAAATCCAATGTGCATCTTACCAAGTTATCAGTGTTAAATTCCGACTGGCCGTTCTGTTGTTCCTGCAGAGAGACTTGTTATAGGTGTTTGATCATTGACGGTAAGAGTGTGCAATCTATTCATGCAGGCCCAAAGTCTTTCATCTCCTACCAGCTCTGTGACCCACCTGGCATCTTTATAAAAATCCTCATAAAAATGAGCCACAGCCCTGGAGATTGCAGCAGCACTGCGGGGGTGTTTTGGGTCATAGCTGTGGAAACATATGGTCTTTTCTATTAGAGGAGAATTGGAGCATTACTTTTACCTGGTTACAAGTATCAGGGGGTAGCCGTGTTAGTCTGTATCTACAAAAACAACAAGGAGTCTGGTGGCACCTTAAAGACTAACAGATTTATTTGGGCATAAGCTTTCGTGGGTAAAAACCTCACTTCTTCAGATGCATGGAGTGAAAGTTACAGATGCAGGCATTATATAATGACACATGAAGAAAAGGGAGTTACCTCGCAAGTGGAGAACCAGTGTTGACAGGGCCAAGTCAATCAGGGTGGATGTAGTCCACTCCCAATAATAGGTGAGGACGTGTCAATACCAGGAGAGGCAAAGCTGCTTCTGTAATGAGCCAGCCACTCCCAGTCCCTATTCAAGCCCAGATTAATGGTGTTAAATTTGCAAATGAATTTTAGTTCTGCTGTTTCACCTACTAGCTTTTGTATGTTACCATTCCTGATGTCCGATTTGCGTCCATTTCTTCTTTTACGTAGGGACTGTCTGGTTTGGCCAATGTACATGGCAGAGGGGCATTGCTGGCACATATAACATTAGTAGATGTGCAGGTGAATGAGCCCTTGATGGTGTGGCTGATGTGGTTCGGTCCACTGAGGTTGTCGCCAGAGTAGATATGGGGACAGAGTAGGCAATGAGGTTTGCTACAGGGATTGGTTACTGGGTTGGTGTTTCTGTGGTGCGGTGTGTAGTTGCTGGTATTTGCTTCAGGTCCGGTGGTTGTCTGTAAGTGAGTACTGGCCTGCCTCCCAAGGGCTGTGAGAGTGAGGGATAGTTTTCCAGGATAGGGTGTAGATCGTTCATAATGCACTGGAGAGGTTTTAGCTGGGGGCTGTATGTGATGGCCAGTGGTGTTCTGTTATTTTCCTTGTTGGGCCTGTCCTGTAGTAGGTGATTTCTGGGTACCCATCTTGCTTTGTCAATCTGTTTCCTCACTTCCCCAGGTGGGTATTGTAGTTTTAAGAATGCTTGATAAAGATCTTGTAGGTGTTGGTCTCTGTCTGAGGGGTTGGAGCAAATTCGGTTGTATCTTAGGGCTTGGCTGTAGACAATGGATTGTGTGATGTGTCCTGGATGGAAGCTGGAGGCATGTAGGTAAGTATAGCGGTCAATAGGTTTCCGGTATAGGGTGGTGTTTATGTGACCATCACTTATTAGCACTGTAGTGTCCAGGAAGTGGATCTCTTGTATGGACTGGTCCAGGCTGAGGTTGACGGTGGGGTGGAAATTGTTGAAATCCAGATGGAATTCTTCCTCCTTTCCGTGGGTCCATATGATGAAGATGTCATCAATGTAGCACAAGTAGAGGAGGGGCACTAGGGGACGAGAGCTGAGGAAGCGTTCTAAGTCAGCCATAAAAATGTTGGCATACTGTGGGGCCATGCGGGTACCCATAGCAGTGCCACTGACCTGAAGGTATAAGTTGTCCCCAAATCTGAAATGGTTGTGGGTGAGGACAAAGTCACAAAGCTCCGCCACCTGGCATGCTGTGGCCTCATCAGGGATACTGTTCCTGACAGCTTGTAGTCCATCCTCATGTGGAATGTTGGTGTAGAGAGCATCTACATCCATGGTGGCCACGATGGTGTTTTCAGGAAGAACACCAATGCATTGTAGTTTCCTCAGGAAGTCGGTGGTGTCTCGAAGATAGCTGGGAGTGCTGGTAGCGTGGGGTCTGAGGAGAGAGTCCAAATAGCCAGATAATCCTGCTGTAAGAGTGCCAATGCCTGAGATGATGGGGCATCCAGGGTTTCCAGGTTTATGGATCTTGGGTAGCAGATAGAATACCCCTGGTCGGGGCTCTGGGGGTGTGTCCGTATAGATTTGTTCCCGTACTGTAGCCATGAGTTTCTTGAGCAGATGGTGTAGTTTCTTTTGGTATTCCTCAGAGGGATCAGAGGATAGTGGCCTGTAGAATGTGGTCTTGGAGAGTTGCCTGGCTGCCTCCTGTTCATAATCCGACCTGTTCATTATGACTACAGCGCCTCCTTTGTCAGCCTCTTTGATGATAATGTCAGAGTTGTTTCTGAGGCTGTGGATGGCATTGCGTTCTGTACGGCTGAGGTTATGGGACAAGTGATGTTGTTTGTCCACAATTTCAGCCTGTGCACATCTGCGGAAGCACTCTATGTAGAGGTCCAGTCTGTCATTTCGACCATCAAGAGGAGTCCATGTAAAGTTCTTCTTCTTGTAGTGTTGGTAGGAGGGTTCCTGTGGGTCAGTGCACTGTTCAGTGGTGTGTTGAAAATATTGCTTGAGTCAGAGATGATGAAAATAGGCTTCCAGATCACCATAGAACTGGATCATATTCATGGGGATGGTGGGGCAGAAACTTCAGAAACACACTTCAAAGAGAAACAGCAGAACTTCAAAATTCATTTGCAAATTTAACACCATTAATCTGGGCTTGAATAGGGACGGGGAGTGACTGGCTCATTACAGAAGCAGCTTTGCCTCTCCTGAATTGACACATCCTCACCTATTATTGGAAGTGGACTACATCCACCCTGATTGACTTGGCCCTGTCAACACTGGGTCTCCACTTGCAAGTAACTCCCTGCTCTCCCTGTGTCAGTATATAATGCCTGCATCTGTAACTTTCACTCCATGCATCTGAAGAAGTGAGGTTTTTACCCACGAAAGCTTATGCCCAAATAAATCTGTTAGTCTTTAAGGTGCCACCGGACTCCTTGTCGTTTTTACCTGGTTAATTTTCATCTGTATTTTTAACTGTTGTTGATTCCCTTTGCTTTCATATTTTGTTTGCATGGGCAGCACTAAGGCCCTTGAAAACTTTGAACCAGAAAGGAAACCAAATGTCTCTAACAATTTTTAGCCTTCGAGCCAGAAGGATTGAGTCTGATGCTCCAAAGGAAGTGAGATCCCCACTGAAAATGCGGATGCCGGGCTACCTGCTGACCGAGGGGTGCAGTGGTAGAACACCTAATAGGCTGTTGCTGTAAAATATTGCAGGAGGTTAGCAGGAGGGGTTTCCAAAGAAGCTGGTAATAGGTTAGGTCTGTGGGTGGGGGCATAGGAAGCCATTAGAAACTGCTTTCTTCTGCTAATCCCACTGATGCTAATGCATACCAGTAAAAGTGCCTCTGTCCACCTTGTAAATAAAACCCTTTCAATGGCTAACCTCCAACAGAGCCAACCTATACATTGCCAAGTGCTGTTGATACCTGCTTTGGGTCCTCTGTCCTTTTAAGACATATCTACACTGCAATTAAAAACCCACTGCTGGCCTGGGTCAGCTGACTTGGGCTCGTGGGCATCAGGTTGAGGGGCTATAATATTGCAGTGTAGACATATGGGCTTGGGCTGCAGCCCAGGCTCTGACGCCCAGGAAGAGGGAAGAATCCCAGAACCTGGGCTGCAGTCCAAGCTCCAACATCTACACTGCAATTTTATAGCCCTTCAGCCTGAGCGTTGCAAGCCCAAGTCAGCTGACCAGGGCCAGCCCTGGCTGTGTTGTGGGTCTTTCATTGCAGTGTGGACATACTCTTAGATTTGTCTTACTCACTGGTGTAGTCCCACTGGCATCACCGGCACTACTCGCACAAATGAGGTGAGCAGGGCTTGGCTTTTAGAATGTAAATCCCAGGGGCAGGGACCCAATCTAAATTTGGGTCTTGTACAGAGTGATAAATACCCATGATAGGTATAACCCACTCCACAGCAAAGGGGAAGGGCTGCTGCCCTCACTTACCTGTTCCATTTTGATGAGGAAAGCATCGATGAAGTCTCGAGGGCAGCTAAGATCCAGAGACTCTTTGTGCATCTTCACTCTCTCCCTAACAAACCTTGTAAACGCCTCCGAATTTTTAACTAACACCTGGTGAGGCCCAGGTATATAATCCATGAGAGTTGGGAAAAAATTGTACAGCTAGAATGATGGAAGGAAAAGCACATCTTGGTTTATCTGGACACAACAAATAATCAATTGACTCAATTGGCCCAATTGACTCAGTTACAGCAGCACGATACAATACTTCTGTGGCACGTTCCTGTGCAAATGGATTCTAAAGAACTTCTTCAGCTTCACTAATTCATTCTACTTGATACACACATATTCCTCACGTAAACTGCAGTGACACTCAGTTCTATTCACTACAATAATCTCCATTATGTCCAATATAAAACCATCCCCAATATTCACATGATGTCCTTGAAAATCACACTCAAGTTCCCAAACCTAACTTGGACTACAGATTTTCATAGGCAGTAATAAAACATTATAGACTTTACAAGTAAAAGATATCTTAGTCCTCCTCAGGTTGGAGTCAAGGGGCCAAATTCTCTGCTGCTGTACCTCCATTGATTTCGTCTGAGTTCGACTGTTGTGCATTTGGTGAGGTTTTCAACAATGGGATGTGTGAGTGGCTTTGTACTGGAAATGAAAAGGAGTTTGCTTTGTGGGTGAGCAATGTGACCACATTCAGGTATCCCATTGTGAATATACTAAGGCATGGTTTGGATGCTAATGTTTTAATTGGCAATTTCCTTGATTTTTACCAATAGTGTTGAAAGGGAATGTCCTTGAGCAAACGTAATTCTGAGCAAATGAAGTGTTTTGTGTGGGAATTTAAATAATCCTCAGAAACAAGTTTGAGGCTGGGATTGGTAATAGCTGCAGCCTAGTGAGGAGAATAGGAACATTAAGGGAATCTGAAATAACAATTTTTTAAGGAGAATGAATAATAAAAGAAAGAAATCTTTGTCCCTTCCTCCATTATAAAGGAGAAGAGTGGGACAAAACACTGAACACACCTGTCCCAGAAGAGAGCGAAAGACTTCATTGTTTTCCTCTGTGAGTTTAATTAATGTCAGAAACTTCTGATCTTCATACTCAAACCGGTCCCCAAAGACAATGGAGCAGATGATGTTGGAGACAGCATGGGTGAGAGGGATGGTGGGGTCAAAGGGTCGCTCTGCAATAAAACCAAACCAGGGTCCAGTTTTGAATTCAGTACTTTCACCTACAGCATCACATCCTTTGATGTTATTGGGAAGTTCTGGATGTCCTGGCCCCAGGCCAAGAGTGCAGTCCCTAATATTCATTGGGGAGGGTGAGTTATGGTGTCACAGTTCCAGAGTAAGCTGGCTTTTAGACCCCTTTCAGTCCCTCTCGAGAGCCCCCCTCAGGTGACAGGCCTGAGTTCCTGCCCCTCTCTGAATGGGAGGAACCCCTCAGTCCAACCACCCTTGGACTGGATATCTGGGTGGCAGACTCACTACTTCCCAACTATGGTAGCGTGACAGGCTGCTCTGTGCTGGGCACCCGTGAGCCCTTTTCCTCCAGGGACCTGTGACCAGCGGGGGATCAAAGTGACTCAAAAACAGCTTCTCCAAAACAAAGCATTATTTATCCTCCCAAAGGTATGCAGAACACAGAGCAAAAACTAGAAACAATAAAGGCTTCTACACACATTCCTTTTACCTAAACAATCTTTCCTTGCAAGCTTTGGTAAGTTCCATTCAGCCCAGTTACCTCCATCTCACTCAGCCCCCTTCCTGCTTGGGTGAAAATCCTTAAGGTTTTAGTATCTCTGTTGGATGCTAGTTTCTGTCTCGAAAGAGAATACTTGCCAAATAGCTGAAGCTATGCTGGGCGTGTTCTCAAATTAACAGCTTCTCCATTATTACCCTTGGCATTCTCTCTGACCGTACTTATCTTTGCTATTAGTTCATTTCCTCTTGGTGTCCCCCTTTCAGCCTCCTTTCATTTATTTCAGTACAGGATAATATCACACAGATAAACTGAGGTACACATGAAAAATAACACAGCTATTTCCCTCGTTCTCCACATAGGGCTTCCCCAATGCTATCTCTGTACATTTATATTAAATAATTATCCCCATTTTGCTGGGAATCAGTTTTCACTCTGTCTCCTTTGCTGCTCTCTGCCTGACACACTCTGATCTAACCAGAGTCCATGAGTCCCTCTCTGAGTGACACCTGCCTGTGTGCCATAGGCTCTTTACACAGGCCTGACAGACAGTATCCCTTTCAGAACAAGATCCTGCATTCAGAGGATTCTACCTGAGCCATTGCTTGTAGCATCATCACAAACTCCTAAAATGCAGCGGGACCTATACAATATTCAAAGGAATTGTCTACAAGACTTCACCCCTCTGACTTGAGACCACATTGCACAGGGAGTACATCCAGAAGCAGCATTTTCTCCATGCAGTGTGTTCTCGCCTCACAGCAGACTCCTGCTCATGTCTCTCACCCAGGCAAATTTGTTTTAGGTCATTATCTACAGGAGCAACTGCCCTTGGCTCAGGATACACAAGTGGCAATAGCAGTAAAGTGGCTCTCTTGTGTCTGTATCATGGGTGGGGAAGGTTCTCCGTGCATTCTCCTCTCATACACACAATTCACCCAGATGGACAGTCAACTTCATTTTAGCCCTTAATGTTGCACTGTATATTGCAAGAGGCAGGATGGTCTTGTGGTTAAAGCAGTGTCCTGGATCTCAGGAAATCTGGAGACAATTCTCAGCTCTGCCACAAACTTCCAGGTGTGACCTCGAGCAAGTCTCTTAATCTCTCTCTGTCTCAGTTCCCCGTCTCTAAAAGAGAGAAAATAATTCTTCCTTTCTCTTTTTCATATATATTTATTATGTATGTTGCTTGGGGCAGGGACTGTCTCCAACTGTTTGTTAGCACAACCCATGTGCAAAGGAGCCCCAGTCTTGGCTGGGTCCTCTAGAAACTAATAGAACACAAACAAACAAACAAACAAATAAATAAATAATAATCATCACTTAGAAAGCACTGTAAATTTACACCGTGATTTACTCGGGAGGCCATGCCCATGCAATGTAGGTGCCAGACTTGTATCAGACATCTAGCAGAGAAGAAAATCAGAATAAGGAAGCTGTGGGCCTGGATGTCTTATTCGCCCAACACACTGAAGATAAACTAACCCACTCTAACATGGTTCACTGTGTTAGCTTCTGCCTACTCTGGACAAACATTTTCCATTTGCCCATTGGCCACAGATCAGAGGGTAGAAAACATGGGAAATAACAGCCAGGAAAGGTCATCTCAGGAACTTTTCTCACATATTTTTCCTTCAAATTAACAGAGGCTGTTATACGTGCAGCTAATGGTTTGAGCTATAAGGTATTTGAACCAAAGTTAGTATCACAAAATAAAGGAAGACAGGAGTCTTTAGCTGACTCCTCAATTCCTGACATACGTGCAGCAAATCCCCACCGTGTGTGTTTCTGAGCCTTTCCACCAGAAAACGGGCTTCCTCCTGGATTCTTTCCTCAACACTTTTCTTCCCCATCCCAAAGTTTCTGAGGGTGGTGAGGGCAAATCGGCGAAGCTGCTTCCACCGCTCCCCATTGCTGAAAATAATGCCTGGAAGAGGGAGGAGAACAGGAATGAAAGGGGTGGGGGAACATTGGTCATTGAAAGGTTCAACGTGAACGTAAATATTATTGTATGTGTGTTCTACTGGAGACACTACATTACATTGATATATGTATGTAACTCAAAATCCCACACATTAATCTCATTGCTGTTTATAGGAATTATGAACCAGGCCAGCTCCATAGTTTTTGCCGCCCCAAGCAAAAAAAAAAAATAATAATAATTAAAAAAAAAAGCTGCAATCGGGAATTCTAATGCCGCCGCTTCATTCTTCGGCAGCAATTCGGCGGTAGGTTCTTCCCTCTGACACGGACTGAGGGACCCGCCGCCGAAGAGCCGGACATGCTGCCCCCGTCCAGGAGCCGACCCAAGCACCTGCTTGCTGGGCTGGTGCCTGGAGCCGGCCCTGTTATATAATTCCATTGGTTGCCATGCCCAATGGCTGTATTTTGTTCTCTAACACAGTGTAAACTGTCACAGTAATTAGAGCAAAGTACATATACTGGTACCATGTAAAAATAAGAAATACACTGGGACATAAATAGGTGGCTAAAGTTAGTATCCTTCAAAGAACAGGACTAAATGAGACAAGAGCTGACTTCTCTGTCGTGTTCTCCACATACATAGAACATCAGCGCTACATGCTGAAGTTGTTAGAAATGTACCTGCTCCTTTGATAAGCTTGTCAGCCAGTGCCAGTTTTCCTCTTCCACTGAACTCGTCCCCTTGATCAATCAGAGCTTCCTTCACAGCCTCCTGTCCATACAACACCACAACCCGCAGTGAGCCCAAGTATATTGTGAAAACTGGGCCGTACTTCATACTGAGCTGTAAAAGATTAACACAAAGGACCAATACGTTTTTACTAAATCCATTTAAGAATAAGAATGAGAGTTGATCAAATTACAAACTGATGAACGAGCTCTCCTGCCACTAAGCGGGGGAGGGATAGCTCAGTGGTTTGCTCATTGGCCTGCTAAACCCAGGGTTGTGAGTTCAATCCTTGAAGGGGCCACTTAGGGATCTGGGGCAAAAATCAGTACTTGGTTCTGCTAGTGAAGGCAGGGGGCTGGACTCGACTCAATGACCTTTCAGGGTCCCTTCCAATTCTATGAGAGAGGTATATCTCCATATATTAAGGGTTACACCCAAAACGGGATATAGGCACCTATATCCAAAATGTTGATCCTCAAAACCCCTAGCTAACCCTCTAGGCCAGCGGTTCTCAAAGTTATTTGATCATGCCCCCCTTCTTCGTGGCTGTAGTCATTTATGGCTACTCCCACCCCACAAGTACATATACTGCCCCCCAGCTCTGAAGGCAGAGCAGAGCAGCAGAAGCTGCTGGCTCAGTGCCCAGCTCTGAAGGCAGCACTGCACCAGCAGCAGCTCGGAAGTAAGGGTGGCAATGTGAAGGGATATTGGTCAATAAGACTTAGTGCCACATTGGCACCCTTACTTCTGTGCTGCTGCTGCCACCCCAGAGCTAACAGCCAGAACCTCACCGCTTCCTGGTAAGGGATTGGGGGGGTGGGCAGGAAGGAGTGCCCAAACCATGGTGGCAGAGCTCTGGCTGTCCCCTGTATCCCCAGCTCCAGGGTGTGAAGGGTCCATTGGCACGAGCCCAGCCACTCAAGACTGACTGACAGCCAGCCAGAGCTCTTTAAAAAATAAAAAAAAAAAAATTAAAAAAAGCACACAGTTCACGCCTCCCTTGACCCATTCCCACATCTCTCTTGTGAGGTCCGCCACATACAGTAACTCCTCACTTATCGTTGTAATTATGTTCCTAAAAAATGCAACTTTAAGTGAAACAATGTTAAACGAATCCAATTTTCCCAAAAAATGTAATGTAAATACAGGGGGTTAGGTTCCAAGGACATTTTGGGGGGGCATACAAAAGGCATTATATACTGTACTGTACTGTGGTTGGGAAGCGCCTCAGATTACCCCACACAGGCACAGCCCACTGCAGGCAAGGATGCTAGGAAGCACCTTTGCAGCAGCAGCTTCCCCGGAGAAGAACAGGCGCCGGATTTGCCAGGGGATGCTCCAAGCCCGCCTCTTCCTTTCCCCACTCCACTCCAGGCCCACCTCTTCCCAGCCCCACTCCTCTCCTCTCCAGAGCAGCCGCATCCCTGTTCTTCCCCCGCTCACCCTCCCGCCCCACGTTTGGCGGCGCTTAGAACTTTCTGAGAGGGAGGGGGAGGAGTGAAGAAGCAGCGCTTCCCTGCTCCTCTCCCTCCCTCCCAGAAAGTCCTAAGCGCTGCCAAACAACTGTTTGGCAGTGGGGGAAGCACTGGGAGGGAGGAGGAGGAGGTGGAGAAGAGGAACTTGTGCAGTGCTCCCTTGTAAAGTCACTGCTCTTCCACAGAATCTTACAAGCAGTGGACAGAGCAGGCAGCCAAACGACATTATAAGGGAGCATTGCGCAACTTTAAATGAGCATGTTCCCTAATTGAGCAGCAACATAACTTTGAAACAATGTTAAGCAGGAGGATGTTAAGTGAGGAGTTACTGTAGTTTGAGAACCGCAACTTAGTGGGAATGGTACTCACCTAGGATATGGGAGAGCCTGGTTTAACTCCCCCCAATACCTGATGTAAAGAAGGGATCTGAAACTGGGTCTCTCCTCTCTTTGGAGAGTGCCCTAAACCACCCGCTGTAGGTCATTCTGGAGCAGGGCTCTCTCAGTCTTTCCCATTGAAGCCATTCCATTGCGTATCAATAACTGAATAGTCATTGGAAAAGGAACTTGGGTCTCCCACATTCTGGGTGAGCGACCTAACCACTAGGATACAGAGTTAGTCTCACTCTCTCTGTAGCCCAATGGCTATGTTAACTTGACAGAATACAGCTACAGTCTAGGCCTTACCCTTGTCCTGTGAAGAAGGCAAGTATCATTAGATCAATTTTACAAGTGGGAAACACACAAAGAACTTCAGTGGTTTCCCCAGACACATACGTGGAATCAATTGTAGAGCTGGGACCAGAATGCAAGGCTGCTGTCTGTCATTTTTCCCTGCTTAACCCACCAGACCACACTCCCCACTGCAGGATAACCTGTACAGGCTACAGCACAACTGAGAGGGCGTATTCTGGTTTACCTGTGAATAAGACACATTATTTAAAAAATAACACATTGCCAGGAACAGGTTGTATCTAGCATTCAAGATTAAATATTTCTGTGGAAAAAATATTTAGCCTTAAAAGTGAAGAGTTGAGCCATTGTGCAAACCCCAGAAATTTCAGAGTTCTCTTTCCCCAGGCTCTGCTTAATGCCCACCTGAGCCAAAGCCCTGGATAAGGAGAAAGCCCCCTTACCTCATGTATAGACTGGGGCAAGTTCCTCACATTCAGCTGCAGCATGTTCCCTATGATGGGAAAAGCAACAGGGCCAGGCGGCAGCTTCCCGCTTCCAGACATCTTTCTCCATGTGGAAAAGAAAAGAAGGCAAGAGACACAAACCGCCAGGAAAACGGTTGTTGCTCCCAGAGGTTCCATTGCAGAGTGCAGCAATTATTCTGGGTTCTGGCAGGGGGTTACTTTGTGCTTCAGAACCCACCTTTTATATATTGTACGGTGCAAAAGTACAATGGCAAGTGCAAGCAATTGGCCAACTGCAGCTCTCAATTCTTCTGGGTCAACAACACTAAATACGGTCTAAAAAAGGTTACCGGATAACTCCCTTGAATCTTTGTTTGCATATCGTCGGTGTTTGCCCCTTGTGTACACACTGACAGAACACAAAAATTAATCATAAAGTGAATCCTTCTAAGGCTGCCCAAGCTTCCATGAAATCACTGTCCTGTGACGGTTGTACCAGTCCCTGAATGGCTTGGTGCCAGCTGGAACACTATATACATACAGTGGGGATTGCCTTTCATGCTGTTATACGAGCGTTAGACTAAGGCTGGATGAACAGTATACAGCGGAGATAAGCGAGGCTCATTTGCACCTCCCCTCTTCCCTGCCAGCCCCTCTATGAGCTGGCCTTTCCCCTTGTTGCCCCCCATCCTACCCTCATGCCCACTGGACAACCTGAGGCACAGGTGTGAAGACTGAAGAGTCTAAAGTGCCCCTGCCTGAGACAGGTGCTAAGTGCCCAGGCGAAGGAGTCTGCAACTGTCAGGAGGAAGGGCATGAGCCATCACCACCAGGGTCCTTTTCCTGGGGGAGTGCCAGGAGCAGCCCCACAGAGCCCTTTGCAGCCCAGGACAGAGAGAACAAAGCCCAGCATTGCCACAGGGCCTGCAGCAGCAGCCAAGGAAAGGTGAGTCCATCAGAGCACTGGATGTGAGACCCCCCCTCTCCCCCACCCCCAGCTCCATCAGGCAATTCACCTCTAGCTCCGTGGGAGGGGATATTTTCTTAGTATCACTGTCCTTTCTGGGTCTCTACCAGCAAGGGCTGCTTTAATTTGCTAGTAATTTCTCCTGGGTGAAATTCACCCCTACTCTAGCTGGCTGGGTGTTCAGATGTGACCACCATGGTTATGTTGAGTGCTGAGGAGGGTGTGGTGACTCCAGTGGTGGACAGAACTTGAGAGAAACCCTTCTCCCAGGCATTCAAGGGGCTGGTTTTGGCTTCTAAAAGCCCAGGTGGTCTGGGCCCTGGTAACACAAGAGTCCCGCCTTCCTCCCTCACTATTCACCTATGGCTTAGGTCAATGGAGGCTCTGTCTGAAATGCCATGATATAACCAGGATGGCAATGTTGACAAGTGCCTTCTCTGCGCAGCTTTTACTGTCCCAAATGAAGGAACTTCCCTTGGGAGACAATTCCACCATCTGTAGAACTCTCTTTTCAGAATTGTTGCGTGAGATTCAGCCAAAATTTTACTCGGCTGTATTTCTTCTCATGGCTAATCAAGAGCTGTGCTCTCTCCTTGATGGTTAAACCCTTCAATTATTTGTAAATCAACATATCAGATTCATCATATTACACAACGCAAATAAAGATGGTTACAATAAAGGGAAGGGAGGGGAAGCAATATATCTACGTTAATCACAGACCGGTAAAACGTCAGCCCAAATTGCTTTGAATTTTTCAGGCATTCCATTTCTGCCACATGCCAGTCATTCGTTAGCTGCGAGGTCTACCATATCACTGAGTCAGACACCAATATTTGGCCAGGATCGACCTTTCCATTTTTGCAGGATTAATTTTTTAGCAACCAAAGCTGCACAATGGAACTGCGCCAGGTATCAGGAATATATTCAAGAATGAAGCTTAAGGGGGTGGCCTCCAGTTTAGCATCCAATATCAAATTGGTCCTTTGACCCACCTCATACCAGAAATGCTTGATACAGGGGCACTCCCAAAACATATGAGCTAACACCAAGGGAGTTACATTTCCAATAGCGGTCAGCATTTGTGAAGCCCATTATCATTAGCTTATGTGGGGATCAGTATATTCAAAAAAGTGACTTTTGGTGAATAAACTGTAGTCTCATGCCCATAGTTGCTTTTTTAACATTAGATACAATTGTATTCCATTGGATTGGATTGTTAGGTATCCAAATATCTATTTCAAGCAACTCTTAAATTATCAATCGTTGGCAGAGATTTTGGGGCCAGAAAATCATAAAAGCTTACCTCTGGCCAAGTAAATCAAGGAAGTTTCCTCCAAAATAACAAAAAATGTGGATGTTCTAGAGCTCCCAAAGCATCCAATCCAAATACATTTGCAAGTAAATGCTTTAACTGGAGATCTTTCCATGCTACGGAGCAGGGAAAGCCAAATTGTTGCTGAAGATCTATACATGGTTTAAACTTATCATTATCAATTAGCTGCTGTCAAGCTGTCCTGCAGTAGCTCAAGAATGTGCATACTAACCTCAGGACAGGCTGTTAAGAACCAGAGTACAAACCCCAAATTGGCTGTGAGTTCTCTACTTAGATTTCACCAACCATCAAGCATAAACTCCTGAGGCACTATAACAGCCTAACCATGGAGTCACAGACTGTCCCTTATCAGAGGGGTAGCCGTGTTAGTCTATATCTACAAAAACAACAAGGAGTCCGGTGGCACCTTAAAGACTAACAGATTTATTTGGGCATAAGCTTTTGTGGGTAAAAACCTCACTTCTTCGGATGCATGGAGTGAAAGTTACAGATGCAGGCATTATATACTGACACATGGAGAGCAGGGAGTTACTTCGCAAGTGGAGAATCAGTGTTGACAGGGCCAATTCAATCAGGGTGGATGTAGTCCACTCCCAATAATAGATGAGGAGGTGTCAATTCCAGGAGAGGAAAAGCTGCTTCTGTAATGAGCCAGCCACTCCCAGTCCCTATTCAAGCCCAAATTAATGGTGTTAAATTTGCAAATAAATTTTAGTTCTGCTGTTTCTCTTTGAAGTCTGTTTCTGAAGTTTTTTTGTTCAATGATAGTGACTTTTAGATCTGTAATAGAATGACAAGGGAGATTGAAGTGTTCACTTACTGGCTTTTGTATGTTACCATTCCTGATGTCCGATTTGTGTCCATTTATTCTTTTGCGGAGGGACTGTCCGGTTTGGCCAATGTACATGGCAGAGGGGCATTGCTGGCACATGATGGCATATATAACATTAGTAGATGTGCAGGTGAATGAGCCCTTGATGGTGTGGCTGATGTGGTTCGGTCCTCTGATGGTGTCGCCAGTGTAGATATGGGGACAGAGTAGGCAACGAGGTTTGCTACAGGGATTGGTTTGCTACAGGGATTGGGTTGGTGTTTCTGTGGTGTGGTGTGTAGTTACTGGTGAGTATTTGCTTCAGGTTGGGGGATTCTCTGTAAACGAGGACTGGCCTGCCTCCCAAGGGCTGTGAGAGTGAGGGATCATTTTCCAGGATAGGTTGTAGATCATGGATAATGCGCTGGAGAGGTTTTAGCTGGGGGCTGTATGTGATGGCCAGTGGTGTTCTGTTATTGTCCTTGTTGGGCCTGTCCTATAGTAGGTGATTTCTGGGTACCCGTCTTGCTCTGTCAATCTGTTTCCTCACTTCCCCAGGTGGGTATTGTAGTTTTAAGAATGCTTGATAAAGATCTTGTAGGTGTTGATCTCTGTCTGAGGGGTTGGAGCAAATTTGGTTGTATCTTAGGGCTTGGCTGTAGACAATGGATCGTGTGATGTATCTTGGATGGAAGCTGGAGGCATGTAGGTACGTATAGCAATCAGTAGGTTTCTGGTATAGGGTGGTGGTTACGTGACCATCACTTATTTGCACTGTAGTGTCCAGGAAGTAGATCTCTTGTGTGGACTGGTCCAGGCTGAGGTTGATGGTGGGGTGGAAATTGTTGAAGTCCAGGTGGAATTCTTCAAGGGCCTCTTTTCCGTGGGTCCATATGATGAAGAATCATATGTAGCACAAGCAGAGGAGGGGCACTCGGCAACAAGAGCTGAGGAAGCGGTGTTCTAAGTCAGCCATAAAAATGTTGGCATACTGTGGGGCCATGCAGGTACCCATAGCAGTGCCAGTGACTTGAAGGTATAAGTTGTCCCCAAATCTGGTTGTGGTTGAGGACAAAGTCACAAAGCTCCGCCACCAGGCGTGCTGTGGCCTCATCAGGGATACTGTTCCTGACAGCTTGTAGTCCATCCTCATGTGGAATATTGGTGTAAAGTGCTTCTACATCCATGGTGGTCAGGATGGTGTTTTCAGGAAGAACACCAATGCATTGTAGTTTCCTCAGGAAGTTGGTGGTGTCTCGAAGATAGCTGGGAGTGCTGGTAGCGTAGGGTCTGAGGAGAGAGTCCAAATAGCCAGATAATCCTGCTGTAAGAGTGCCAGTGCCTGAGATGATGGGGCGTCCAGGGTTTCCGGGTTTATGCATCTTGGGTAGCAGATAGAATACCCCTGGTCGGGGCTCTGGGGGTGTGTCCATGTAGATTTGTTCCCGTACTGTAGCTGGGAATTTCTTGAGCAGATGGTGTAGTTTCTTTTGGTATTCCTCAGTGGAATCAGAAGATAGTGGCCTGTAGAATGTGGTCTTGGAGAGTTGCCTGGCAGCCTCCTGTTCATAATCCAACCTGTTCATTATGACTACAGCGCCTCCTTTGTCAGCCCCTTTGATGATAATGTCAGAGTTGTTTCTGAGGCTGTGGATGGCATTGCATTCTGTACGGCTGAGGTTATGGGACAAGTGATGTTGTTTGTCCACAATTTCAGCCTGTGCACGTCTGCGGAAGCACTCTATGTAGAGGTCCAGTCTGTCATTTCGACCGTCAGGAGGAGTCCATGCAGAGTTCTTCTTCTTGTAGTGTTGGTAGGAGGGTTCCTGTGGGTCAGTGCACTGTTCAGTGGTGCATTGAAAATATTCCTTGAGTCGGAGACGACGAAAGTAGGCTTCCAGATCACCACAGAACTGTATCGTGTTCGTGGGGATGGTGGGACAGAAAAAGAGTCCCCAAGATAGGACAGACTCTTCTGCTGGGCTAAGTGTGTGGTTGGAAAGATTGACAATGTTGTTAGATGAGTTGAGGGTACCACTGTTGTAGCCCCCTGTAGCAGGTAGGAGTTTAGATAGCTTACTGCCCTTTTTCCTCGGTAGAGAAGTGAAGTGTGCATTGTAAATGGCTTGTCTCATTTTTGTAAAGTCCAGCCACGTGGAAGTTTGTGTGGAAGGTTGGTATTGTATGAGAGTCTCCAGTTCTGAGATCTCATTCTTGATCTTCTCCTGTCTGCTGTACTGGATGCTGATCAGGTGGTTCCTCAGTTTCTTTGAGAGTGTGTGGCACAGTCTCTCACCATAGTCAGTGTAGTATGTTGATTGCAATGTAGTTTTTACCTTCAGTCCATTTGCTATGATGTCCATCTGTTTGCATTTGGAGAGGAAGATGACATCTGTCTGTATCTGTGCAAGTTTTTTGTTGAGGTTGATGGATTTCAACTGTCCATATAGCCATATGGAGTGGAAATCCACAGTATGCCAACATTTTTATGGCTGACTTAGAACAATGCTTCCTCAGCTCTCGTTGCATAGTGCCCCTCCTCTACTTGTGCTACATTGATGACATCTTCTTCATCATATGGACCAACGGAAAGGAGGCCCTTGAAGAATTCCACCTGGACTTCAACAATTTCCAGCCCACCATCAACCTCAGCCTGGACCAGTCCACACAAGAGATCCACTTCCTGGACACTACAGTGCAAATAAGTGATGGTCACATAAACACCACCCTATACCGGAAACCTACTGACTGCTATACGTACCTACATGACTCCAGCTTCCATCCAAGATACATCACAGTATCACAGATTTATTAGTTAGGAAAAGGAAATGAGAGTTATTTACAAGGTTAAAGCAGGTAAACATACACACGAGTTACAATAGTCTTTAGTTTCAAAAGTAATAGAAGCTTGTATAATAAGGAAGCTTTATATGTCTCTTAGGGCTAACCCAGGCTTAAGCACTGGGGATCATTTGCTTGTGTTTAGTAATCCTTGCCCCCCAGAGTCCAAGCAGCATAAAAATACAGTTTCTCCTTGTCAGAGATTTTTAGTCTTGTGTCCTCTGATGTTCCACCATGGTCCATCTGGTGTTGATGGACTTTCTTTATCAGGCAGGAGAGTTAAGGCAATAGGAAATAAACTGAAAATAGCCCTTTAAGCCTTCAACCTCAATGAATGAGAGAAAAAAAGAAAACAAAAGGAATTATCATATCAATATCAACATCAACATCTTTAGAGCAGCCATATCAGATCTCAGAGAGCAGTACATAAATTCCATATGGTTGGATCATTCCATAGGGATCTCCTCTTGCGAGGGAAGTGTGCAGATTTTTGAGGTATTTTTCTGTTTGAAGGGAACTGAATGACACTATCTTCTTGCCATTTTATTAAATACCCAAGTCCATCTTTCTGGCCAATTGTTTGCTTGGTTAAAAGCAGCGTTCATTGCAACCATGTCATGGGCATAATTTTGAAAGAGTAGTACTCTCATTGCTGGTTCTCCTGATAGCAGCTCCTTTTTTTCCTCTGGATTTCTTCAATGTAAGTTCCTTAGTAGCAAACTTCAGGAACTTCTCAATCAGTGCTCTTGGGCAACCTCCTGGAGCTGGTGTGGGGGCAAGGGCCTGTGTGCCTGTTCTATATCAAAACAAAAATCTACTGGCAGATCCAACAACTTAGCGAGCAGTTTAGAGACAAATTCAGAGGGTTTCTCTATTCCCTCAGGGACACCCACAACCCTGATATTACATCGTCGTGAGTGGATTTCTAGGTCAATTAGCTTGGTCTTCATGTTCTTGATAACCTGTAATGTGTTCTCTTTAAAATCATCTTCCACTCCAGAAATTCTGTGTTGGGCTTCCCCCATCCATCAGGACAGAGCTTGTCATGCACTCTGAATCTCAGTCATGATGGCCTGGAGGGTGGAAACTATAGATTTAATTTTAAAGAGTATTTGTAGCCACCAGCTGTAGTACAGCTGTCAGCTGTGCTCCATCTGGCTCACACACCATTGTGTTTGTAGAAGAGTGGGGGAGACAGATCTCTTCTATTTTTTTGGTGCTTTCAGATTCGGAGAGGAAGATGCAGAGCTAGAGGGCAGGGTGGGGGGTTCTCTAGTCAGGCACAATATTTCTTGGGGCTGGGTGATGGGGCTTAGAGGACAATGTTAGCGGATTCCCTGTGGGCCGCTTTGGAGCTGAAGCAACCTGCATCCACCTTGTTCACAGTGCCCTCTGGTGTCCAGTTTTCTTTTCTCTGAATACCCATCAGTTTGCTGATATCATCCATCACTGAAATGTGGCTGATTGTGGGCAGTGATCTAAACATGGTCTCACAGTAGGGTGACCAGACAGCAAATGTGAAAAATCGGGACAAGGGGTGGGGGTAATAGGAGCCTGTATAAGAAAAAGACCCAAAAATCAGGACTGTCCCTATAAAATCGGGACATCTGGTCACCCTATCTCACAGTGCCATCTAGAGTTCCCACTCTTACCATCTCCCTACCTCATGTCGTCTCTGGACACGGAGCCCACAATTACACCAGCTTTTTTGCCTCTGCAGCAGTATTGCAAATTCAGATCCATTTTGCTATTCCCATCTTTTTTAGTGTAATTCCTTATTGTGTATCTCCCAATCAATACCTGTACTTTGGAGTCTTTCCCCCTAGGTGTGTTAGTTTGTAACTGTCCTCAGATGAAGAGGGAACTGGCCACTTAGGGGTAGAACTCAGAACAGAATGCCCATTTTGCCTCCTCTCAAGTGACTTTGCACTTTGCCAGGGTGGTGTCCCTCGACAAGCTCAGCGACCACACTAACAGCTGGCACATGAGGGACAATAAGGTAAATAGCCCAAACCCCAGTGATGGGATGACACACCAGGAATAGCAACGAATGGAGGGGGGAATTACTGGGAACAGGAAAATAGGATCTGGGGAGGGCCGTGGTTCAGGTTAACTGAAAAGTAATTAACATTTATAAATAGGCCCCACCCCCTCGCACTCACAAACTCCTCCAATCCCACCTCCCTCCCTGGTACTTTCCCCAGGCGGGTGGCATGGCTGGGGTGGCACGTTCCAAGACGGAGTGGTGCAGTGCTGTGGCAGTGGCCAGCTTAAAAAAAAAGTCCCCTTACTACTTCTTCACAGCTGGGTGGGGCAGGGTCCTCTCCCAACTCAGCCAGCCTGCCTGGCCTGGAACCCTCCTGCGGCCTGGCTGGCTCTCCATAGTCGGATCCAGGGCCGGCTCCAGCATTTTTGGCGCCCCAATTGGCCACAAAAAAAAAAAAAAGGCCGCGATCAGCGGCAGCTCTACCACTGCTGCTTTATTCTTCGGCAGCAATTTTGGGGCAGTTCCCTCCCTCTCAGAGGGGCTGAGGGACCTGCTGCTGAATCGCTGCCGAAGACCCAGACATGCTGCCCCTTTCCGTTGGCCGCCCCAATCACCTGCTTGTTGTGCTGGTGCTTGGAGCCGGCCCTGGTCGGATCTCTTGCCTCTGGTTGCTGGTCATGCAGAGCTGGAAGGTGCCTGATGCCTGCAGCTAAACTCTCAGAGTGGTACAAAACTCCCTCCAGGGAAAGGGGGAATTTAGCAGGGACGCCCTGGGCCGCTTTGACTCTCTTCCATCTTCCGAACTGAAAGTCAACTCTGTTTTCTTTGTCTGTAAGGACAGGCTGTCCCCTCCCCAGTTAACTGCCTTGGGCTATTCTCAGTGTTGTTATAGCTGTGTTGGTCCCAGGATATGAGAGACAAGATGTGTGAAGTCAGCTTTTATTGGTAGAAGGTGCAAGGTTTCAAGCTACACAGAGCTCTTCCTCAAGCCCAGGGAAGGAAGCTGAGTCTGGGGGCTGTGCAGCCCTGGCTTCTCATTGGTCCACTGTACTGCTTCAGCAGCTCGCTCCATGCAGAAATCTCCGTACTGTCCCGAGCACAGGTTTCTACTGTCTAGTTCAGGGGTTCTCAAACTGGGGGTCATGACCGCTCACAGGGTCACAAGATGTTACATGGGGGTCATGAGCTGTCAGCCCCATGTGACTGACAGCCCTGAGCCCCCATTAAATTAACCTCCCTCCTATTTTTCATTTATGGGGGGGGGGAATCACAGTCTGAGGCTTGCTGTGTGAAACGGGTCACCAATATAAAAAGTTTGAAAACCACTGGTCTAGTTCCTTCTGCCCTCGCCCCCACCCCACTTGCAGCATGCTGGCAATGGGGTCAGAGGACTCTGGCAGCCATCTTAGAATACCAGCCTCAAGAGATCAAACACCATGAATCAGACACCCAAAACCCACGAGATTGACACTAAAACTCATGAGATTTTTCTAACAGTTTATACTGTGGGGTGGGTTTTCTGTCCGTCTATTGATTGTTGAATTGCCCCCATCCCTCCCCAGTGTGAGTGTGTCCATCACAATCAGTGTTGGGGTGAGGTGATTTTGGCCCTCGCTGCAGGAGCACTCACCCCACTTCTGCCTTGCCCCTGCCCAGCAATTAATTCTGCCCCCATTGGGGGGAGGGGCTGGGACGGATATGGGTTCAGACCTGTTGTCCATTGCATTTGGGAGGCAGTGGATACATTCCCAGCCTCTTGGCTGGTGACTCAGCTCCTCTACCTCTTTGCTCAGCTACTGCAGCGCTCTCCCCTCTGGCACTCTTAGAGTGCTGGGGATGGGGCTCAGTACTGCCAGGGCTCGGAGAAATGCCAGACTGAGACAATCACTACTCATCATCCAACCAGCGCCCCGTATCCAACCATCATCCAATCACTGCCCATCATGCAACCATTGGCCCAGCCTCCAGAGATCTGGTGAAGGCCTCAGTAACAAACCAACATACGGAAGGAGAGAGCAGGGGTGCTGGCACCATTTTTATAGTGGCGGTGCTGAAAGCCATTGAACCAAACTATAACCCTGTATAGGATGGAAACCACTTCAAGCCAGGGGGTGCTGCAGCACCTCCTGCACCACTAGTTCCAGCATCTATGGGAGAGAGCCTCTGCAACTCCCCAGCCCAACCTCTGCATCACACCAGGATCTCCACAGTGCTGCATGCTGCAGCCCTACCATCACTGGGGGTAGCAGGCTGGGGGCTTTGTCAGGCCTCTCCCCCCTCTCCCCTTCCCCATGGCGCTTTATGGGGAGGTAGGCAGGAGCCTAAGTCGTTCTTGCAGGACATAGCTTAGATGCCTAAGCTGCCTGACTCCAGGAGAAGGGTCACTGGCAGTGGATCGCAAGCAGAAACAGGTGTGCTCCACTGCGGGTAATACCACCTGGAAAAGGGAGGTGAACAGGAAAGAAAGGAGGGAGGCTCAGATTCCGTTTGCCTAATTTCAAACCCACCCAAACATTGTGGATTCAAAGGTTTAACTTGATCTCAAACTTCATTGTACTGATGTTCTTCTTGGGTGACCATATTATACGTACACCATCGTTACTCTGTACTTTCAGTGCCTGAAACGTGGATTTCCCACGGCATCCTGCACCTTAACCTCAGTGCAGTCACAATGTGCAAGAAAAATAATTTCACTGGGACTCCATTCGTTACCATGCCCGACCCCACATTTCAGGGAAGTACCCTAGTCTAGGCTAGCAGTTACAAAGGCAGCCTCCTTCTCCTCCAGAGTCCCTGCTGAATTCGCCCTTGGTTTGTGCTCCGCTTGCTCTGAGCACACCTACTGGATTGGGCTCCACAGGAAGATAAGCAGGCACACACCTAACCTCATCTCATTTGAGGGACATGCTGATAGGCATGAGTTAGGCACCTACCTCAGGCAGGCGTGCATATGCCCAGAGGCAGAGACTTGGGCACCTTGGGGACTTTTAGAGCAAAAAGTGAAGCCCCGAATGAATTTAAGCACCAACAGCATTAAGTGGCAGCCAAGTGGGGATTTGTGGATGGGAGTAGTATCTAAAGCCCAGATTTGTGTATCTGTCCCATAACCCATGCTGTAATTGAGGTTCCACTCCCTGCACAGCAGTGTCAGAGAGCTAGAAATACAGGGTCTGTTTACCACTTTCCTCAGCCCATTTACCAGCTCTTCAGGAGCCGTATGATAAACTGAACTGGATTCACCTACACTTCATTAAATTCCCTTTGAGCCATTTCTAGTAATACATTAAACAGAATTCTCTTACTGATTTGGGGAATTATCAACTTCAGTTTTAATTACCTAGAGAGGAATATCTCTACCCAAGGCAGCCTTACAAAAGGTGTGTTCATTGTGAAAAGCTTTCCACAAGAGAGACACAATGATAGAAATTGTAACTGAATTCACCCAGCATTTTATTCATAGATTCATGAATTCTAAGGCAAGAACAGACCATTATGATCATCTAATCTGACCTCCTGCATAACACATAGGCCATAAGGGCTTCCCTGAATTAATTCCTGTTTGAACTCCTTAACATTAAGTATATTACATCAACGCTATTACCTTTATCAACCAAACTTTTAATTTCATCACATGAAGTTAATTTGACAGGATCAATTCTACATAAACCCACGTTGATACACATGAATTATATTACTCTCCTTTTATTCTTTAATAATTGAGTCCTGTATCAGCTGCTTGTCGCCTTTTTATTTATTTAAAGTGAATTTAATAATTTTGTATTAAACTACCATGAGTTCAGCTCCTGTTGCTACAGTTTCAAGCTCAACAGAGCGCACATGATCTCTGATGCTTTTCTCAAATTTGGAGACTCTAGGAACACACAGTGTCCCACAGATAGTGACCACAGACAACCACAAGTACAGTTATCTGCACCACCTTAAAGCACTAAGTTACAATTACCCATGCCTAGATAAATCCTACAAAAACACATGCAATGACTAAGCCTGTACTCATACTCACACATTCTCAAAGATATTCCAATGGATCTCGCAATAGATGATGATTGATAGGGGGGGGGGGTTCCTGCTGGGGTTTCCCATGGGGTCTTCCATTGGGGTCCTTCTGTGGGTTACTTTTACTCAATCAGGGAAACTCTTTTTATATTGTACTTTTGACCACATTTAACACCTTATACATATGTCTGAGGGTTTCAACTCTCTTTTCCTTATCTGTATTTCTACACTCCATGAATATTGGGGTCCCTCATTTTTCATAGGTTGTTCTTCGTTCCTCAGACTCATTAGCATCTATGCACAACATGGACCATACGGGTCAGGACAGGGCTCTCCATCAGGTGTCTCATGACATTGGACTGTACCTTGCAGTCTATTGCAATCCAGTTTTTTGTAACATTACCTATTGGCACATCCTTTGCATTAATCTTGTGACCTTGCTGGCATAGGGTTATCCCTAGGTAACCCACTTATGTCAGGTGTTCTTAAGCCTATGGCCTAGTACTTAAATCTATTTAGCATACGTTGATTATACATAAAATAGCATATGAATTGACCATTGACACCACATAACACAATGACAAATGGATGATTAAATTAACTAATTGACTACATGCTCCAATATCTTGCCTAGGATCAATGTCAGGCTGACAGGTCTATAATTACCCAGATCAGCCTGTTTACTCTTTTTAATAATTGGTACAAAATTAGCTTTCTTCAAGTCTTCTGGAACTTTCTCAGTGCTCAAAGAGTTATTGAAAATCAACCTTAACAGTTCAGCAAGCTCCTCAGCTTCTTATTGTCCTTAACTCTGCTGGCCATAGATTTCTTTGTGTTCCTTGGCTTTCCTAATGAATATTCTATGATACCTAACTTCTGATTTATATTCATTACTATCAAACGCCCCTTTCTACCAGATTGGCTTTTTAACCAGTACAGACTTCTTCCTGGATTGTGGCTTTCTGGGCATTTGGGAAGGTGTTCTTAAATAATTCCCAATTATCATTCACATTTTTCTGAGGTAATGCTTCCTCCCCTCTGACTTGTCTCATCATTGTTATCAGCTTTGTGAAATTGGCCCTATTAAAACACCAAGTATATATATTACTGATCTGGACTTTATTCTGCTTGCAGATTATAAATGTGATCAAGTCATGATCGCTTGTGCCTGAGCTATCATTACTTTGTAGTTCTGTGGTCAGTTCTTCATCTCTTAAGATAAAGAATACTCCCAGGTTGGTTGCAACACTTTGTGACTATAGGAAATTGTCATCTATAATATTTAGAAATTCCAAGTAAGTTTTAGTACTGGCAACCTTAGACTTCCAGCATACATCACACAAATTGAAGTCCCCCAATGATCATGCAGCTTTTTATCCTCTGTGTTGTGGATAGATGCATAAATAGGTGGTCATCCTGCTCCCTAGTATGATTTGGTGGGCTGTAGCAGACATCAAATAGAACCCCATCCTGTGCTTTCTCTGTTAGGACACTGATCTATAAGCATTCAAGATCATTTTCTTCTGACTTGGAAACAGCTGACTTGGAAACAGGTAATATATATATATATATTTTTTTTTTACATGGAGTGCCACTCCCCCCCTCTCCCCTTTGCCCACTCGATCCTTCCTAAATAGGTTATAGCCATTGATTTTAATTCCAATTGTGCAAATCATCCCACCAGGGTCCAGTAATACCAACTGGTTCAAATGTATACTCATAAATGAGCAATTCCAATTACTCATTTGCTACCCAGGCTCTTAGCACTTGCTTACAGACAGGGCCGGCTCTAGGATTTTTGCCGCCCCAAGCAAAAAACAAACAAACCCAAAATAAAAATAAAAATTATGCTGCCCCTGAAATTGTGCCGCCCCAAGCACGTGCTTGGTTTGCTGGTGCCTAGAGCCGGCCCTGCCTACAGACAACTCAAGAATTTCTTTGTGTCCTTTGGTTTCTTGATCAATTTTGTTCTCAAATCTCGATTTTGTGCTGATTGCTCATATTTTCCCTCCATTTTTGCTACGAATTTAATCCACTCCTGACTACTCTAGCCATTCTGTCGCTGAGATTGATCCCCCTTCTATGAAGTGGAGGCTATCCAAACTACACAGCCCTCTTTCCTCATGGAAGGTGGACAAACGTTCCACAAAACCAAAACCCTCCACCCTACCCCACTTACCTAGGCAGAAGATTTTGTATGTGAACCTCTGGCTTCTTTCACTTGTGGGACAGGTAGGACCTCAGAGAACACTGCTTGAAAATTCTTTTTGTTTGGCATGCTTCCAAGGGCTTAATGACAGGGCTTAATGCTCATCTGCCGCATAACCTCACAATCTTAGCTTTTCTTTGCAAGAGACTGATGGCAAGGGGCTCCCCCTGCTCTGCTGGAAAAAAAAAAGTGTCCTGCAGAAAAAACAATCCATGTGAAAACTCTGGGCCCAAACTTGCAAGGTTCAGAATATCTCACAGTGCCTTCTCACGAAGATCAAAAGATTGTTAAGGGAAGACAAGCCCATTATGATCATCTAGTCTGACCTTTTTTTTTAAGTGAGTGGTTGAACACAAGCATATCTTCTGAATGTGATGGAGAATCCATCCAGTTATTCCAATGGTTAATTACCTTCCTTGTTAAAAAAATGATTTTTTCTGATATCAACCTCCTGTCATTGGATATTGTATACTTGGGTCTGCTAAATTAGAGAGAAGCCACTTAGATCAGATTTTTTTTCCATGTGAAGGTACCTGTAGTCCATGATCAAGTCACCTCTGGAAAGCTCAACATTTCTGAGGACTGGGCCTCTAGTTTCTTTGCAAAAAAGTAATTTTCTGCCAATTACTTTTTATAGAAATGCTTTATTGCTGCAGTCAATAACCCTGCATATCACAGCACAAATAACCAATTACAGTTTAAGAAACTAATAATAATAATTCTGCAAGTGGTAATACTGAGAAAGAGATGAACATACAGAAAAGGATACAAAACTATACATTTAAGTTACTAGAAAGTTACTAAGTAACTAAAAAAATTCTGCAGAATTGTGAAGTGTCTTGTATAAACTATACAACACATGCCAGTGTAAAGTTGATTAACAGTATAGAATTACTTATGTACAAATGTTTTATCTAAATACAAGATCAGCTGCAATTTTTAACAATTATCTTCTATACAAAGACAAGTGCTTTCTAGTTTTCGGTTCTTCATTGGAATATACAGATGTTGCAATATTTCAAACTAAATAGTAATAATAATAATAAATCACAAAATAAAAATTCTCCTTTAAAAAATGTATTTTGCATATCTATGCTAATGCTGTGAAAATCCAGCCAGCAATATCTTTGCTTTTGTATTTGACCCTCGGTGTATCAGAATACTAGAGATGGATCTGAACCAGATTCACAGTTCCAAACACACCTGAACTGGGGGTGGGGAGGAGGGAAGAGTTCACATCCATGGCTTCCCTTCATGGCTAGGTCCATTCTCTACAACAGACCAAACCAGGAAACTGGGTCTCAACACCCCTTGACTTTATGAGAATCTGGATCCAGAGTCCACTTTGGACTAGACTGTGACCCAGCCCAATGCAGTCGTGTAAGGGAGTAAAACTCTACCCGCATGCACAGCCAGTTCAGAGCTTCCCACATCACAGCAAGGATGTGAGAAAGGGCTGCACACCCAGCACTGTCCACCCCAACAGCAGGAGGGTGGGGAGTGGGTGGAGCCAATGCCCAAGTCAAAGGAGCCGAACTAGTGAGGGAGAAGTTGTTTCTTCTTCACAATCCTATTCCAGGGCTCCTCTGCAGGCGTTACGTGGCCTACTGTCCTTTACAGGCTCAGTCAAATTCTTTGTGAATTGCCCTGTCTCTACAATGTGCTGAAGCAAAGCCCTGAATCAGAACTCCAGGAATATTTGGCTCCAGGCCTAGATCTAAAGTTGGCAGCTCAGGCCCATCTCTACGGAACAGAGGGCACCATGTTGTGATGGTGGCAGTTTGTTTCCTTTAAATCTCTCCCCCATAAAGGGTTAGTTTAGGAGAATCCTGAGACTTCATAGGGGTTTAATACATGAAAATATTTTAAAGATGATCAGTCTTCTTGAATACACATTTATAATTCTAACCTCATGGGTGTTTGTGACCCTGCCGCCGTATTGGATATGATGCCGCAGGGAGATTTTCCTTGGCGTAGCCTGACATTTTCTGGACAGGACTTTGGACTGACAAGACATGGGAAAGGGAGCCGGGTAGGGGGGTTTCCACTAGATCAGAGTGTTTTTATTATGCAGACAGCAATCAACACAATAGTTTATGGATAATCTATGGATAATGCCATAGAAGTTAAATTAAGCACATGTCCTTTTTGACTCAAATTCTGCTCTCACTTGCACCTCTGCAGCTCCTTGACTTCAGTGGGGATGAACAGGAGAAAGAGAAAGAAAAGACAATTCTGCCATAGTTTTGCTGTTCAGCTGGAAGTACGTCATATAAGAGGAGCTTGGAATGTGTATTTTGATGGTGAATGGTCACTATCATGATCCAAATCTAGGGAGAATGACAGGACTCATTAGAACCAGGGTAAAAGCCTTGGGACGGCTGCAAAAGATCAACAGAACTTCCTTACTAAGGGTGATAAAGCACCATTCAGACTTGCGAATACCACCAGATGGCACTGTGGTAAAGAAGGAAAATGAAGTTTCTGAAGGCTCAGTGGGAAAGAATCAACATGAGAAACAACATCAGGATAGGTGAAAAACAGTAAGATACAAAGTAAAGGTCCGATTCTGCAGCCCTTACTCTCATCAGCAGTCCTATTGATTTCAATGGGACTACACAGGATGATTATTTACACCTGTAAGGGTTGAAATATCAGGCCCTAATTCTGCTTATGAAAGAGGAATTGGGGAAAGACCGTGGATGACAACGGGATGGCTAACAGTCTCATACGCAATTCTTTTGCAGCCTATTTCAATTAGAAAGTATGTATTTGTAAGACAAGATAAATTGGTAGGGTGTGTGGGGTGGGGTGGGGGGGGGGGGGAAGAGTCTTTAGCAGTGTATTGTACAGCAGCTGGCATATGCTATGCTAAGCTTCCAAAATATCAAACTAACTCTAGTAATGTTTCTCAAAAGGTCCCGGTCAGATGAGACTGCAGACAGCACTACCCTGGAGATGACTCTATGTTAATTTTTAATCTGTGCAGCCTTGCATGCATGAAAATTGATTAAGAATTTGATGAAGACCTGGTATTTAACCCACCTGAGTCGATTTGCTTAACCTGTTCACCAAACATAAAAAATACCACGTGATCTGGGTTTTAGTGAACAGACCATGGTCATTGCCGGGACGTTGGGAAGAAGGGTGTTCAGAAAGGGGCCCAGATAATTGCACTTTAGAATGTAGCAGACACAGGCAACAGACTGCATGCATGGGGAAATGAGGACTGCCTAGATGGTAGAAGGGAGGGTTCTCGCCTGCCTATACTGGCTGAGTGTGGAACGTCATGGCCCCCACCACAGCGACAAGTTTATGCCAGTGCAGCTTCATAGATTGTCCAGAGATGTGCAATGTTTTAAAGCATCCCCAAAACAGGTACATGTTATTAACAAAGACCAGGGCCAGTAAGCTTAGAGGGAAAAAAAAAAACGTGCACGCACGCGTGCCCACTCACACAGGCTTTAGAAACCACTGGTTGATGTCCTCTTAGCATCCTCCCTCATTTGCCTCAAATAAATCCACAGATTTTTATCAAAAAGATAAAGACAAAAATTAATGTCACATTTTTATGGAAATTTCTCTAATCTGCAGTTCTTCCTCTCCAGTGTCCAACTATTTTCATTGGGCCAAACCCTTGCTCAGTGGGAGTTTGCCTGAGAAAGGATTGAATAAACCCTGGATAAAGACCTTGGGATTTGGTCGAATATTCCAACACGTAAACAGATTTCCTAATGAACTAAGAGGCCCAGAGCAACTCCCATTACTGTCAATAAAAAGATTCCCATTGACTTTATTGGGAGTTGGATTGGACCCGAATGGAGCAAGTCAGCTCTTAAAACTAGAAACCTTTTGCAATACCTTTTAATTATGACTTTTCCATTTCAATGATGCTGACACTATGGTCTGGTTTAATGAGGTCTGGGATTGAGACAACCTTCACCTTACTCTGGTTGAAAGAATGATTCCCTAAGAAAGCTCATGTACTTTTAAACATTTGGACAACTCTACCCAGCACTCCTCACCCTGACTCCATACATGTTCCTCTTCCCATCAAACAGTTCATACAGTCAGCCATTCACAGGTTTAAAACAAACAAATCAAAATCACTCCGACCAAGGAATATAGCAAAATTTGGGCTAAAATAGGAAGGCGGTTTCAACCTCAGCTATGTAGAGACAGGAGACCCTATACAATATTTACTCCTTATTAGTTGTTTTCAACACCCCTTCTTCATGTTGTCAAATTCTTGGGTGAGTCACGCAGAACACAGCATTAAAGAAGGCAAACCATTTTCAGCTGTATTTTTTTTTTTTCTAAAGAGCTCACATTTTACCAATAGTGTCCAAGCCCCTTTGCCAGCGGCTGGAATGACAGTTACATCAGGGATATGTGCAGGTCTATCAACTATGTAGTTGATTTAAAAAAAAAACAAAAAAACACCCCAGAACAATGAAACCATTACATATTAAAACAAACATTTTACACCCACTACTCTCCATTTACAAGTCACAAGTGCAATATTCTTTGAAAAATTTTCTCCTGAGAGAAAACCCCCAAGAAGCAGAGTTTTTAGTGTTATGCTGTGGGTATGCGTTGGAAACCACATTAGATTTTTGTAAGGCAAGAGGTTTAGGACCTAATAGGATGTAAGTGGATCAAGAGAGAGTATTAAAAAGGGGTATTTTGAAATGAGACATTCTTTCAAGTTTCATTCTCATTGGACACATATATTACAAAATAAAGACTTTAAAAAGTGCTATATGCTTTGTGAGTCCTTTATCACAATATGTAAAGCATAATCTTATAGCCGCTGCCTACGAGAAATGTTAGTGGCAGTGTTAGCGGTAGATTAGATTCTAGGTCTCTCATTCCTCTCTCTCAGCTGTTCCTCAATGTCTGAAGCCATCTTCTCATCAAGGCTTAAATTGCCCATATGCATTCTGGGATAGTTTAGAGCGAGCTGTCTTTTAAAAAGAAGCAGACTCCATGAAGCTGATGATGGTTCACACCGGACTTGCCATACTCTGACGCCTTGCCTCATCCAGTGAAGCCTCCAGTGTCTCTTTGTACAGGCCAGTCTGAGAGATGAAACATCGAGAGGTATGGAACCATGATAACATACTGACAGATGTGTCAGGGGGGGTAAAAAAAAAAAAAAGTAATCCGCCAGCGCTAGGCTGTTAGCTGATTTTAAAAAGGTAGAGCAGTTTGCAGTAAACAATGATGCTTTTGATCTTCAGGAACATACAGAACCCCCACCCTTCCCCAGCCCCCAAAGATCAGACATGAAGGATTTCTGCACCACAGTCTTCAGGCTCCGTGTAATGTGAAGAGTTTGTATCCGAAAGGTGGACCCCAAGCATTTCTTTATTTTCAACATTTGGCTCCATTAATGCAGGTTTTTCAAAGATACTCTTTTTGCTAGTATCCGGACAGTTCTGTACATATATTACTCGGTTATAAGCCTTAAGTCTCTTCCACAGCTGTACATATACTTTGCACTGTACATACATGAACAGGAGTCCTCCAGTGAAGCCAATAGCCACAACTACCAGCTTAGTCCAAAATGGCCACTCTAGAATCCCTGGAGGAAAGGAAAGGACCACATTAATATTAGTTAGGCTGCACAGTATCCTTTAAATGAGAGACACAGAATAGGCCACAATCAGAATCTCAAATCCAAACCCATCTGAATTTGGTAGGGGATTTGGGTTAAAATCCTTGGCAGTACTGTATGAAAGCAAACTGATCTGATCACTCCCAGGTTCCTTTATTATTATTATTGATAAGATGCCATAGGTGTACAGGGCAATTTACAGAAGAGGTAAGTCAGGTCCCAGACTTGAGCAGCAGATAGTCCAATTCTCAAAGTCCACAGGGTGCAAGCGTGGTAGGCAGTTCTCTTTACAAGAACACCATTTTCTGTCACAGGGTTTGTTTAATGCAAATAGTTCTTGTTATACCAACAGTTATGTTCTCGTTTTTGAAAGCTTGTCAATTCCAGTTAACAGGTCTGTTCACACTCAACCCCCCCTACTTTACTTTGTGTAGAGCCCACTGGGAGTACTATCCCCTACAGGGTATAACTAGCAACTCGCAAACAGTTCAGTCTCCTTTATACCTCTTCCTGCCCACTCAGTGATCACACAACATATGGATTCACAGGCTTTGAGGCTGAAAGGGATCATCTAGTCAGCCCTCGGGGCTAGCATAGGCCAGACAGCTTCACCTAGTAGTCCCTACATCCAGCCCAATAACTTGGGAGTTGAACTACAGCATCTCTTTTAGAAAGAGACGTCCAATCTTGATTTAAAGGCTGTAAATGGTGGAGAATTTACCACATCCCTTGGTAAGCTCGCTATTACAAATGAGCAGTATTATTTTAGTTTGAATTTGTCCCTATTGAACGTCCAGAAGTGGATCTTGTTATAGTTTTGTCTGCTAGAATTAGAGACCATTAGCATTGCATACCTTCTCCAGCATAGGTACTATACGTATCAACCCTCTCCACTACTGGCTGGTCAGGGGCATTGCAGGAAAGACCATGACATCATGCTGATCCATCCATTTTCAAGTTTCGTGGAGAATCAACAATATTGTAACAAATCCATGACCTCCTCGGACACCACATCTGTCACTGTGCTGCACACACCTGACCATTCAGAACTGCTCAGCAGTGGCAGGGATAGAACTCAGATTCTCTTGCTCGAAAAGCACAGGACCCTGCCACTTGGTTACAAATGCAACCTCATTAGCTGTTAGCAGTATAGGACCTATGCCACGCAGCCCAGCAGTTCAGATTCTGTCCAACGGAAGCAGTGGTGCATGCATGCATGCACACACACGCACACTAGCCAGCTTACTGTAGTACTCATCAGATTGCTCATTTCATTTGAATTCTGAAACGGAGTACAGTACCAAGTACTAAATGTTCATGCTATTCCTATTTATGCTCATCTAAAATATTTATCTAAAATGACCTGAAGGCTGTAAATGTTTGAAAGCATATGCTTTTCATAAGCATATTGATCCCTTGCATTAAAAGGCCAACAATTTTCACTACTGCCATAGATGATGCTGTCAGATGGAAGAGAGACCAGAAGCTTTCATTCAAAGCAGCCTCTTTGCTGAACAAAAATCAAGTACAATCAAACTACAACTGAAAATGAAAAATGACAGTAAGTCATGAAAATGTATATTTTGAAGAGTGGCTGCACTCTGAAAAGAGAGTGTAAAAATGACTGTGGGCTTCCAAGTTTATTGACGCTCAATTATTTCCACAGCAAATGTGCTTTGCTTACAGTAAAATATATTTTTTTGTTTTATTTTTCACTGCTAGCCCTTCAAACGCAGCCTGAGATCTCAGAGTCAGGCTAGGTTCTTTGTGGTTCATGTATCACCGCCAGGAATGAAATTCAGCAGGACAAATTCTGTCCTTAGTGACAACTGTGTCAAACCATCATATAACTGATTGGACTTTAACACATAATTCTCTTATTGATGAACAAGGAGTAGCTGAATTCAGCTCCCTCTCTTTTCAGCTGTGCTAGCTCTGCAGGGCTACTAGGAATAAAAAGCAGGAAACACTTAGGCCTTGTCTACACAGGATTGGTACCAGTTTAAAAATAGATTTAGTTAAAGCAGAGCAACTTTGTGTGTGAACACTTATATTGGTTTAAAACTGGTTAGACTGGATTAGCTCACAGCTATACATTTTACTGGTGCAAACTAAACTGATAAGCCAGGTTTAAATTGATTTAAGAATGTCCACACACAAAGTTGCACTAGTTTAACTAACCTGGTTTAGAATCACACCTTTAGTTAAAATGGTGCAACTTCGGGCCTTATTTTAATTACTAAAGCCAGAGATCTGACAGTTTAAAAAAAGACATCTTCTTGCTCAACAGATCTGCCTCTTTGCATTCAGAGTCACTTAAATATGAAACAAAATAAAGTAACATACCAGTAGTCTGTCCCTGTTTAATCTCTTCAGCAGTCCTGTCTATAAGGACATACAGAGACCACACGACGCAGGTGATGGCAATGATATGGAATGTTACAGAGCACATGATCTTCCTCCTCTCACTGGCCGTCATCTGCAACTTCTCCCACTAGCAAGAAATCCAGAAGGCAGAGCAAGTGGTTAGAGGTTTGTGGAAGCGAGAGCAGTGGATGAAAGGAACACTAGTGAACACACCTGACAGGCAGAGGCTGTTTTCCTCACAGTACACAGAAGCATTTCTTTTTAAAAGTCATTATGTCAGGTAGTTGCCTCAACCCACTAGTCCATATATCAGGGTGCAAGTTCAAGCAGTAGTGACTGGCATTCCAGTTTCTCCCTTGTGACTTTTGGCCCCAATCTTACTCCCATGACTTCAGTGGGAGCAGGAGCAGGTCTTAATGATAAATCTCTGTGCTGGGCCTCGGTGCACTGCTGCTGCTCACGCCTTATTTACTTGTACACACTCCAGTAGTGCAGCAGAGCTCGGGCTGATCCCAACCCCAGTTTTGTACAGCCTAAGCAACACTGCCTGTTAAGAGTGACCACTGCTCTGTGGCCGAATGAGAGGTGGGGGGCACGAGCAGGTACGCCTGGCAAAATGGTAGTTGCTCAGAAAGGTTTGGCACCGCTAATATAAAAACACTGCTATAGAAATGAATGGGCGAGCTAGTGATCAGTGTGTGTTACATGCCTGTCTCTGTACCCAACCCACAGAGGATAGGAGTCTGTTATAGCCCCCAGGTGTAAAGCCTAACTTTAGTTCAAGCAATGGAAACTGATGCTTTTAGGTCTAGGTACTCAGTGTGTGTACACTACGCTATTTGATCAAACAATGGAAGTTGCTACCTATGTTTTATATTCAAGTGCATTAATCCGGAACCACATTTCCCCTCTGAATAACCAGCAGAGACAATGAGATGAAGTACCATCTGAAATGCCCAGATTTATGCCAGTTACCAAGCCGTCAATGATTCTGTTATAGTCCCATTAGAAACCACAACGTTTTGGCCATTACTAAGTAGGAAGGATGCAGAAAAATTAGACAATTTTACAGACATTTACCAACTACTGGTAATCACTCGAAAAAGGCTTTTATTTTTGATGCATTTGAGAATGGGTCTGGTATTTCAGTCTCATATTCACACTGGACAAACCCTTCACACACCTTCTCTATGTACACTGTGAGCCACGGTCTCTTCTCCATTACAGCTATGCAAGCCCATTGGGTTGCATTTGACAATGCATGGATGAATCTGCATCCTTTTTCTCTTCTGAGAAGAGCATACAGAAGAGAAAAAGGAGCTTGAGGCTTCCCAACCACAACTCCCATGAGGCACCGTGGCAGCATTTCCAAATCAAAATATTTTTGTGTTTGGCCAAAATATTTGTGTTTCCAAATTCTGCCAAAAATCATTTCCTGTGGAAAACTTAGATTAAAATGATTTTTTATTTCATTTTCATAAAAATTTTCCATGGAAAAAACTCCTATGTTTTGACCAGCTCTACTTCATAAGCAGGGTTGTTGTTTCCTAGCTCTCTTAGAAATCTCTGACTCTCTCCTTACGGGGTCAATGGGTCAAACACTTTACAGACCTGATTCATGACTGCTTTAACTCCACTGGGACTTGAAATTAAACCTGGGATGATCAGTTTGGGTCTTATGCTACTGGCAAGCACCAAGCCTATATTTTGGCCTTCTCTTGTTCACAGTCCAGCTACAGGTTATTTTCTCCTGATTGACAGGATACGATACAGGAGGAGTTGAGGATGAGATGTCAGCTTGACTGCAGTTTAATCTCAGGAATATTGAGCTTCTATTTTTGAGGGCTAATTCCATTTTGTTTGTGTTCCCTCCTCCCCATCTCCCCCACTTATGGTTTTGTTCCTATTATTTTTGGCATCTGGTTTCTTCATAATAGATTAAATGTTCAGAAATGATGCGTGGATTTTGGATTTGGGTGCCCAGTGTGGTATGCCTCACAGGGACCAGATTTTTAGAAAACACTGAGCATCCACTCAAGGTGTTCCAAATTTGACACCCCAAAAAACAGACACCCCAAACCACTAGCCAATTTGTTAATTTAGACTATTGTGTTTTTATCCACGCCTTTATTTTTATTTTTTTGGTCTTCTCTTTGGGGTCTGACATCAGGGATGGCCAAAGCATGACCTGCAGGCCCAACGGCACCCAGGATGTTCTACAGTGCAGCTCACAGCTAAGTTCCTCCATAATAAGGAGGCACGGCTGGCAGAAACGACAGGTCCCAAAATGCAGGTCTCCATCGTGATCTAAGAGGTCTCTCTGTTCAGAACAGCATCATGTCCTGAGCTATATATTTTGCAGACTGCACTTCTATATGAAAGATGAAGGTGGCTGAAATTTGCCAGTGCTAAGAATATTAGTGGTTCCTATCCAGAAATCCTGCTGGTGAGCATCAACTGCCTTTGAAAGACAGAGGTATTTGGGATAGGAAAATGGATACTGAACACACCAATGGACAGATCCTTGTGTTCTTTAGTATCGGTAAGGTAAGTCAGTGGGTGTATAGATGGCAGAAGGTGTTAAACAACAGCTGTTGGTTCTAGCAAGTTGAACTAGTAAAATGTTACTATGTATGTTTAGTGCAAAAAAGAAACAAAACATTGTTTTTCTAGGTGAATTTCATTGTACCGTAAATAAGATTTTGGCTTTAAAAAAATCATTTGCTACATTATTATTTTTTACATAACCAAAGACTTCAATGGAATCATTTTACAAATAAATATGAAAAATACAGAGCCTACAATTCCCACATCTTCAAGAAAATTCATAAACCATATGGGTAACAGTACAGCAAATTCTGTGCTTTAGAGTGGGTCTCGGCTCTGAAAGGTGACTGTAGAAATGGTAGGTCCTAACAAAACAGATCAGTTTCTGGTGTACTTTCAGAGTTACAGATGCTGACCTTGCAGACTACAATAAATGTTTCCTCCTTTTTATTCCTGTTAGCCCTGCGGAGCCAACCCAGTCACTGGAGAAGAAAATGGATTCTTTTCTGGCTTCGGCAGCATCAATTAAGTTCTCACAGCAGATTCTTTATTATTGGTGATGCGTGAAACCAGAAAAAAATCCAGCTTGACTCTCAGATCCCAGGTTGCATTTTCACGTAGAAAATACAGATTATAAAATTGAGCAGACTGTATACGGAATCACTGAGGGGGATGATAAGCATGGAGTCCCACTATGCCATGTTTAAAAAAAGAGTCACTTTTCCGAGCAGTGCCACACTTTTAAGGCAAATTATTTCTTTGGAACCAGTCCTTGAACCTACCTTTCGTAGAGGTTTTAATTTGGTCTCCATGATGAACTCATACTTGCAGAGTTCACAACATCGGGTGTCTGAGCTCTTGATCCACTGTTGCAGGCAGGCTTGGTGCACAAAATGAAGACTTCCTGTGCAGTGACAGGGGGTAATCAAGGGGCTCTCCTCGTCTCCTTCACAGTGACATATCCTGAATCAGGAGCAAAGCAGCTCATTAGGAGGCAGCAGCAGAGACAGGGAAACAACGTAGAGGAGGCTTTTAACATTTGTGATCACGCACAGTCAACCAATGCAGATCCCAAACGACATACATTTCAAACAAAGAAATTTATCAATAAGAAAAACCAACAAATAAAATAAAATGCGACACACAATAACTGAGCACAAACACTGCTAACTACACAATTTCTCTCTAGCTCACTGGGCAGACACAAAAGGTCTGAAAGAGATTTGGTAATGAAAAGAGAAAGAACAGGATAAGTAATTACAACACATCATCTTGTCTACCAGAACAATAGTACTTTACTGAGAGTGGCATTTAAGCAGTACGGACACTTCCCATGACAGAACATGCTCACAGAGGTGTAAACCTAACTGTGGTTTACAATTAAAACAAAACAAAACAAAAAAAAAACAGAAACCACCAGACACAAACTCCACAAGAACATGAAGGGCTAACCTACGAGGCCTGGATCTTGCCTTCTGGGACGGATTATTTCTAGTAAAAGTTACCAAGAGATGGACTCAGGCTGCAAAGCTCCGGTCTGACTCTTACCAAAGTTGGGAATGTTTAGATCTTCTGCCCCATCTCTACTCACTCACTTTGTAATGGCTGCCAATGACAGCTACAGTAAGGTTCCCCATACTCCCTACCGATTAACCTAGCAGGCACTGAGTAGCTCCTCTCCCAATATGTTGCCACTCCAAGGTACTGCAGTTCCAATTCCATTTCTAGCTCCAGTTAACAGAGACACTTGGTTCTGCATATTGCCACGGAAGCAGACTGATAATTAATTTCCTATGAGGTTGTTTTAAAAAGTTTGTGAAGAATAACATTGGGGGCACGAGTGCAGAAGGCCAATGAGGATGGGGCCAATATCTTCTGGAGCATCCCGCCTACCCACTGTTGGAATCCCTTGCTGAGTCCATGTGACCCAGCTGCTAGTTCGCACCCTGACTGCTGGCTGAGGAGCCAGGTGGTGAAGGTGAGTGGGCTGGCAAGTATCACTGGGGACCAGGGATGAGAACCAGCAATGAGGTGGATTGTGCTGAAAAATGGGGCAGGGTGAGTAGCACTGGGGAGGCAGGTGGTAACAGGGAAGGAGTCGGGAAGCAGGGGATACATTATGGGCCTTTGCAGGGGTTGGATCACTTGTAGGGGAGAGAGAGGAGCTGGAGAGGATGATTGGTAGGGGAACAGGGGATGTGCTAGTTCTCACTATACTGAGTGCCTACCCAAAACCAGACTGAGGCAGAGTGGCAGACTCTGCACCCGGATGAGGGGGCAGAGCGAGGTAGCTGCCTCTGATGGGGCTTTATATCTTCTGGATCTGGTTAACTTTCTGCAGCGGCACAGTCCATCCAGACCACACCTCACTTGTTTGACCCCATGTGATGGACACGCATCAGGGCCACGTTCTGGCTCATCGCTAACAGCGAGCCCTTGAATTACACTTTTCACCTGAGGCCCTTTATGAATAGATACATGGAAATGAACAGAAAAGCTTTACCAAAAAAAAAATCATATATAAGTTGATCAAATCTGGGAAATGACATTTAAATGGCCCATTTTCCAATGACCGTCAGCAAAGCACATTGTTCTTTAAGCTAAGAAAGTTCAGCTTGGCCTTTAATATGTGTAGCTGATTCTCTCACATATTTCTGGGTTTGGCACCAATAAAACCACCTTGGAACGCGGAGCTGTGAAACAAATTGCTTTGGGTTGCAAAGAATTTATTGACTCAAAGGGAAGCTTCCACTTAGCGGACTAATAAAGCATTGGAAAAGCAGCAGGCCTCAAACTGCACATATTAAAGCAAGGTGAGAGAACACAAAGGCAGAGAAAGCAGAGCAGGTCACTGCCGAGTGTGGGAGGGGGCGGAGGAAGGTGTTCTCTGTAAACCAACCTGCAGGCATCCCCCGACGTGGAAACAGGGGAAAGAGGGGGGAATTTTTCTGACAGGGGAGAAGGGCAGTCTAGGTCACTGTCTTTCTCAACTGAACAGAGTGGTGCCCGCAGCTCTTTTGCTTTCAACCTCACGGAGGCACTGTCCTCAAATACGTCGTCATCCCCCATGTCATCAGAGCAGAAGCCTGTGCTTTCCACCAGCACGCTGGAGGATTTTGCAGTTTGGAAGTGGCTTGGATAGCTCTCTAGTTCATGGAACTTATGCAGGCTGCTGGCACTCGAGCTGTGGGAGAAGGAGAAGAGGTAGCGCAGCAGCTTTTTGCTTCTTGATGATGTCTCATTGTCCACCTTGTCATCCAGGAGAGGTATATGCACCGCGTGGTGGTTCTCGGTTGCTCCCGAAGCGCTCGAGTAGGTGGTGCAAAGAGACGGCATGTAAGAGTGTTTAGAATTGCTAAAAAAAGGTCTGAGATTGAGCGATTTCTTCTCTTTCTGATTAAATCTGTTAATCCTTAAACACTGCTCCTGTGTCGGGGTCAGTTTGCCTTCAGAGCACGTTCGCTCCCCATAGTTAGAGCCCTCTGTGGTGCTCTGTGCCTTCTGGTCCATGTCGTTGAGGGACTTGGAGAATTTAAGAGGACGGGTGGCTTTTGCATTTTTAGCAGACTCGAGCGCATGGACCCAATCCTGCCCATGGGAGTTTCTCTTTGATGCCTGTAACGTGTCCTGACAGATTACTGTCACTGTGACCCCTTGTGTCAGAGAATTCTGGCAGTGAGGATTTTTCAAGACAACAGCAGACTGCACTGGACTGTGATGACAACATTCAGAAAACACTGCACTGGAACTGCATGCAGAACAGTGGAATAAAAGCACAGAAAGTAAAAACAATTATACAAGAGAACACGTATAATCAAAGTGAAGAAACAAGAATTATGGCTAGTGTGGGGATGGTAAACACAGCAAGCAAACAGTAAGTGGATCCCATGGAGCAGCGCTAGACAGTATTCAAGAGAAACAAATGGGACATTTAGAATCGGAGCCCTAGATTGCTTACTTCCTGGCGTACATGATTTTTTTCATAAATTGGTCCTTGTACAGGCCCACTGCAGTTCTACAAACAACAAAAATTACCTGCAGATGTCCTGATTGGATGGTGTAACAGAAGTCCGAGAGAAGCTATGAGGAGCAGAAACGGAGGTTGGACTGCCAGCCTGCAATAAGAAATGACAGGTCAGCTTTTATGTAGCACCAGTCTTTAGTATCAAACACAGTATCTGGGGGCAGCTACTGCATCAGATCCGATTCTCTTGGGTTAGTTGTAGATGTGTGAGGTTTGTGGAGACAAGTACTGAATGTCAAAGAGCTTAGTTTGACTAATGAGCGTACACCATCACAACTCTTGGAAGAGGTATTCATATAACTGGAGCACACCTCTTAACACCAAAATGCAGCCTTCTCTGGGTGGAACCTGGCAGCTTTTAAACTCCACAAAGAACAACAGTTCAGGAAATGAAGAATGCCATATTCATTCAAAGGAGGAATTAGACAGGGAGAGAGTATTTACCTAATTAGGATTTAGCTAGCACACAGGAGCTAACACTCCTATTCGAAAATACCACGGGACTTTTAATGACAACAGACCATCAACAGTCCAGTATCCCAGACACCATTCTGGGTAGGGTTACCATACGTCCGGATTTTCCCGGACATGTCCGGCTTTTTGGGCTCTAAATCCCCGTCCGGGGGGAAATCCCAAAAAGCCGGACATGTCCGGGAAAATCGGGACATGCGGGGCCGGCCGTGCGGGTGCTTGGGGGCCGGGCCGGCGGTGCGGTGCTGGGCCGGGGGCTCGGGGGCCGGGCCGGCGGAGCGGTGCCGGGGGCTTGGGGGCCCGGCCGGCGGAGCGGTGCCGGGCCGGGTCGGGGGCCGGGCCGGCGGAGCGGTGCCAGGCCGGCGGTACGGGGGATGGGCCGGCGGGGCCGGGCCGGGGGCTCGGGGGACGGGCCGGCGGTGCCGGGACGGGGGCTCGGGGGACGGGCCGGCGGTGCCGGGCTGGGCTGGGGTCTCAGGGGACGGGCCGGCGGTGCCAGGCTGGGCCGGGCCAGGGGCTCGGGGGATGGGCCGGCGGTGCCGGGACAGCGGTGCGGTGCCGAGGGCCGGGCTGGGGACCGGCGGTGCGGTGCCGGGGGTGCTCGGCCAGGGGCCCAGGGGCCGGGCCGGGGACCGGCAGTGCTGGGCGGGCCGGGGGTGCTTGGCCGGGCCCGGGGCCGGCACCCCAGGGCCCGAGCCGACCCAGGTTGGAAACGCCGGGGGGGCCCGCCTGGGCCGCGCCTCCTCCCCCCACAGTCCCCCTTACCTGCTTCAGGCTTCCCGCGAATCAAATGTTCGCGGGAAGCAGGGGAGGGGGCGGAGACTTTGGGGAGGGAGCGGAGTTGGGGCGGGGCTGGGGCCCCGTGGAGTGTCCTCCTTTCGGAGGCACTAAATATGGTAACCCTAATTCTGGGGCATATGTTCAGTACCAGCTCCCAGGAAAGAGCGCCCCATGCTGAATCAGACCCCTCCCTGATGTGCTCTTTATACTTTGAGGTTTTATATTCTGGGTTTACACTGACAGGGCCTCCCATCTGTGCGGAGGCAAACCCTGGTGGCGCTTAGCTTGTGGAGACCTGACTAGATCACAGCCTGAAATGCAACAGCTGAAGAATCCAGAGTTCTGCACACCCAAATGAAAAATAAAGATCGTCCATTTGGGCTGAAATTAAGAGAGGGAAAATGTAAATTGAATCTCAGGAAAAGCAACAGACTAGACTGTGGAATAATCAACATGGGAAAGTGGTAGATGCTCCAGTATCTGGCACATTTAAAATTGGAATGGAGAAATCTCTAACAGAAATACAGTATGGAGTAATCCTGCCCTGGCAGGGAATAGGACCACGTGACCTAACATTCATGTATTGGTGAATGTGAAATGTTTCCACCATTCTGAAGTTTCCTGTGAATCTTCAGGTGAAGGAATCAGCTATGTGTAACCTCTATGTACATGGGTAACCTGTAGACAGACTTCCTCACATTCCATGGCTGAAGAATTTGCTGTGTATTTTGACCCTTGATGCAGAGTTGTGCTCTAGAATCCCTACTTTTATTTAAAAGTAAAATTATGTTTCTAGACATTTTGGTTGCAAAGCAAAGCTTGAAAACCTGAACAGTGCATTGTCATCTGCCTGAGTCTGCAGGCAGCCTGAAAAAAAAAAAAGAGTTTTGATAGGAGCTAAATGCCCCATTCATTTCAGTCAACCAAAAGATGACAATTTAAAATGACAGCATTAATGCTTTCATTGTTGAATCTTTAGCAGAAACATCCAGCTAATAGCTTGATCACAATCCCAGACTGCCTCACATTTCTACATTTCTTCAACTACCAGATACCTCAACTGCCCCTTATCCAGCTGCCAAAACTCAAGCTTCCCAACAAAAACTTTTGCAATGCAGTTCTGCAGGGTCAGTACAAAAATCTTTGGCATATAAAAACTAAAAATGTGGGACAGAGTTAAATACACAGTTTACTATCAAAATATATAGCACAGGGACTACTGTTCTGAGTGTAATATTTAATCCCATATTTAATTTATTAAAACCCTCTGTGGTACATTTAAAATGAAGTTGCCACAAGCTTTAGGAATTTTACTGCAGAATTTAGGTTCGGCTTGCCACAGAATATGCATGACTTTACTTATAGATAGTTGGGTATCCTACCAGAGAGGTCACCTATAAAATAATAGTCACAGAAAACATCAGGACAAAATCTGTTTGAATTACGTTAAGGGTGTGACAAACCAACAAACTGCACATCAACAGTTGGTTATATTAGCTTTGCCCTGAGGACCATAGCTCATATATTTTATACTATGTGAATCAACACCCTGGCAATAGAGTGAGTCCTCACCTACACGTGTTGAGGTGAGTTCAAGACAGTGCCAGATGTTTTTTGGAAATTCTTTAGTTTTGTCTCTTTGTTTTACTGCGTTAGCATCAACTTCAAAACAGGTTTTTCCTCGAACGTTAAATGTTCTTGTCTCCCAACATGATTTTTTTGTGATAATTGTGGTTGGTTTTCAAAAAAAACATCACTACCACTTCAGTGTGGAAGCTGACATTTGGATCTGCAGTAATTATGCAAATGTGCATTAATGAGATTTTTTTAAATGCTGTAGTGTTTAAGGACATATTTTGCAAGCTTTTAAAAACAAAATATTGACCCAATGGAACAGCACATCACACTATGCCTTGGAAACACAAATGCAGATGTTGCTGGACGCACAGGAGTTTACTCAAGAGATAAAACACATCTCAGGCTCTTGAAAGAACAAGATTTAGGAAGTATCTGGCAATATGGACTCTGCATACAGGACCCAATCCTGGCTCTGCTTCCCATGGCAGGAAGGACCATGCAAACATCCTTGTAGCGAAGTGAGACTCATTGGCGCGGTGCCGCCTGCTGGTCATCCTAGGAATTAGCTCTTGTCCAGCTCAGAGCGCCCGCTGCTGGCCGGTGGCTCACCTGCCTCAGGCCCCCATGTCCCTCCCAGACCATGGTGCCCCTTACCTTGGGGTTCTGCCTACCACAGTACCCCAGATGCTGGGTCTCCCCTCCCAGGGGAACCCCCAACCCTCTATCCCCCCCTTGCCTCAGTGGCTACTGCCAGTCATCATCTACCCCTTGTTCACTGGGGCAGACTGCAGTGTAATGGCCACTCATCACTGGCAAGGGGGGCTTGGACCTGCTGCCATTCCCTGCAGCCCAGTACCTCTCTAGGCCTTCCTGTCAGGCCGCAGCCTGGGAGGTTGCCAGGCCTGAGCTCCCCAACTGCCCCTTCCCCAGCACTGTTCTGTCCACGGTACCATTTGCTCCTTCAGGCAGCTAGGTCCATCTTTCTCCAAAGCTAGAGAGAGACTCCTCCAGCTTCTGGCCCACAACCCTCTTTTCATGGACAGCTGGGCCCTAATTGAGCTGGCCACAGCTGTGGCTGCTACTCCAATCAGCCTAGCTTGGCTGTTTTAACCCCTTTTCCCCAGCCCTCCCCAGGGCAGCCCTCCACCCAGGACTGTTTTAACCTCTTCAGGGCTGGAGTGGGATGACCACCCTGCTACAGTCCTACAATGTCCGTGTGGGCTCAGGACAGGCCTGGCCCACACCTAGGGTGTCTGGGCATGGTGCAGAAGGGATCAAGAGGCTCCACACTCACTCCATGGGCTGTTTGGGTATGGGGAGACCATTCAACCCTCAGACAGCTCTCCATGGGGCCCACAGAAGTTATTCTCATGGGGGGGCAGGGACAGGGTGCAGAAAAGGGAGCAGTATGCCCCCCCCAAACTAAACAGAAACAAAATGGCAAGAGAGGGGCCTGGAGGATGGGGACTTTGCTGTGGGTTGTGTCCTTCTCCTCCACCCCTCCAACCAGGCTTGGAGAGAAGGGGTTTGTTTCTTCACTCCGATGGGCCCTGAACCCCTCTCCATTCAGGGCCACCAACTGGGAGAGATCGCTGCCTTGGGCCACATGGTCCAGTCGTCTCCTTGGGTGTCAATCAGCCCGGCAGGACCCACATCCTGCACAGAATTGGGGAGGCACTGGGCATGCTCACTACTTTCCTGACATCATTACCCAGAACCCAGGTGAGGCAGGCAGTCTGGTGCTTGGGAAAGGGAAGGGATGGGGGGGCCTTATATGACTGACCCTGAAGACAAAGAGGCACCAAGGTTTGATTAATCACCTGTAGACAAAACCCAACCAGGCAGCTCCATCTGGCTTCAGGCCATGGAGGCACCAGGACCAATCACTTGGCCCATAATTTGCAACCTGCAATGGTAACTAGGGGTCTAGCATGCTTCAGTAAAGGATGCTAGACAGGGCCAGGCTGACTTTACAACAGTGACCACTTTAGTCCCTATGGCAATTTTTGTCTGAATAGGGGACCTCCCGCCCTACATTGTAGAACAGTACTGGTGTGCACTGTTTGTTGCTGCTCCCTTGCCCAGGGGAGGCTGCATCTCAGTGGTGCTGGATGCATACAAGGCCCAATCCTGCAAACCCTTAATGGCAGAACTCCCAGTGAAAGCAAGATCAAGCCCAAAGTTTGTGCAATGCTTTGGCTCTAGTGCAATGTAAAATATTATTGATGAGTTATAAACCCCTCGAAAGAGAGACTGATAGTAGAAATGCTGGTCTTATTCCAGGTTCAACCGCATGAGTGGAAAACCTAAAACTATCCAAGTGAGGCTCTAAGAGGCTGTGAAAGCCAAGAATGGACAGAAACAGTTACATTAAAATTCTCTTTGCATCAACTCAGCTAAACTAAAAATAAACACTTCAATCAAAACTTCCTGATTGCCCCCCCTCCCCCACTGCAGGACAGAAAGTGCTGCAGAGGCATCATGCTACACAGAGTGTAAATTTGATCCCAAGACCGCGATCCTGCACAAAAATACCACATGACCAAAAAATTAAAGACTGTATTGTAATGCACATGCACATACAACCTTAACTGTGGCATTTACTGATTTCTGAGTGCTTCTCTTTGCAAGCTTAATGTCTGAAGCTCTGTTTCATTTCTTAAATAATCTTCCCAAATGATATTCCATCTGCATGTGAGAAATTTTATTCATTTTTCTTATGCACAAATCCACAACTGCAACAGAACATGGAGAAACTATCCATTGATTAACTTTCAACTTCCATACACATGCGTACATTGGACAAAAAGAATGCTGGGATATTGTACATTCAGAAAGAAATCTACCGTGGTATAATAAAAACCAGAGGATATGCACGAAGTACATTTTTTCTACTCTTAGAACTCAGTCAAATCTAAGCAGATTGTCACTGATATAAGTACCTGTTTTTCAGGAAACACCCCTGTCAAATTTCAATCTCTACAGTGCAAGATCTGTTCAAGAAAGCTTGAAAAAAATTGTAATAGAAAAGGTGTATTTTCCCCCATTCTCTTTCTATGGAAAAACAGCAGGATTGTTTTTGCTCAAACTCCCCACCAAACACAAACCAAACCAAAAATAAATTTAACCTCAGAAAGTGACCAGACCTAGAAATTTTCAATAATTTGAATGATAAAAGTTTGAGGACATTATAAACAACTGAAAGAGACCCTTTGGAATACAAACACTTAGAAAACCTTAACAACAGTGTAGCTGCTGCTACTTACTCCAGCTTTTATACATGTTATAGTAGGTCTCTAAGTATTATTAGTTAAAATACGTACAATAGCTGATAGTGTTTTTCAAAGCATTCTTGACTGTATTAGGTTTTTTGTTATGCTGACATCACAGTGCATATCCTACATATAAAAGACCTCATCACTAACTCCAGTTTTACATGGTTTTACTGCATTGACTTCAGTGCACGTGCTCCTGATGAACACCAGTTTCTGTGAGAGGAGAATCAGATCCAGAGCACCTAGAATGAATCCTGGGAAATAAATTAGCAAACTGCTCCGTATTGCCACAGCGGTGCCCCACAAGAACTCAGAAGAAAGGTCAGCACATGGCGAATAGTGTAGATCAACATTCCAATCTGATGCAATTCAGCAGGGTCAGCGTATAATCTCCAGTGTTGTTACTCAGGTAATCACAGTGAGTTTGAACGTGATAATCCCTTGAAGCCCAGTTAGTTCTGGGATCACCATTAGAAAGAAGCCTGCGATAGCCTGTCATTCTAATTCCTTTTTCTCCTCTGAACAATCCTGTTAGCAAAGGAACTCAGCACCTTTTTTACAGTAATGTCTGCCCACAGCTAAGTGCTGCACATCTGACCAGTCAAATCCCCGCCCCCCAAAACCAAAACAAAGCAATTTTCTTTGTAGTGCATGATGTAGATCTGGCTATGGCTAAGGAATATTCCTAATTATCTACTCCTCTGAGTAGGTGACTGCATACAGTACTGTCGTCCCACTTTAGGCTGTGCTTTGGTAATAGTAATTATCCCGAGCTTTAAAGAACAGCTCTTGTCATATTCAAACAAAATGATCAAGTTACTCATTGAAGACACAGTTAAAAACAAACCCAGCCCAAGCGTAATTCATCCATTGATTAAAAATGTGGTAGGAAGTAGGTGAAGTTTTTTCCCACACCTGCCAATGCTGCCATATGTAGTTGCAACAGCAGGCAAAAAATCTTAGTCCTTTTTATTATCTATGTTACGGTGACACTTGAAGCCTGAAAGGAGACTAGGGTCCTAATGTGCTAGATGCTGTATACATCTATGGTGAGAGACTTTCTCTGCTCTAATCTAAATAGGAAAAATACAGACAAAGCGTTAGGGAAAGGAAGCATCATTACTTCCCTGCTTTAGAGATGAAGAACTGAGGCAAGGAGAGATTAAGCAACACAGAAAGTTACAAAGAAGTCTATGGCGGGGCCAAGAATCGAACCCAGCTCCCCCGAGTTCCAGGTCAGTGATTATTCACAAAACCAGATTCCCTCTCTGATTTTGTGTTGTGATCCAGCCACTCTGTGCTGCACTGCCAACATAAAATAGATAGATAAAGAAAGAAAATGAAATCCGCCAGCTAGTCTACCCAGCTCTCAGAATCACTCCAGTATTAGGGGGACACCCCCCGCCCCCGGCACAGAACTGTCAGAGAAGCTCCTGCACACTTCCCCTCACAGCTGTAGGAGCAAAGTGAGCATGACTGGGGCCTGGTCTACACTAGGCGTTTATGTCGAAGTTAGCGCCGTTAAATCGAATTAACCCTGCACCCGTCCACACTGCGATGCTATTTAGTTCGACATAGAGGTCTCTTTAATTCGACTTCTGTACTCCTCCCCGACGAGGGGAGTAGCGCTAAATTCGACATGGCCATGTCGAATTAGGCTAGGTGTGGATGGAAATCGACGCTAATAGCTCCGGGAGCTATCCCACAGTGCACCACTCTGTTGACGCTCTGGACAGCAGTGCGAGCTCGGATGCTCTGACCAGCCACACAGGAAAAGCCCCGGGAAAATTTGAATTTGAATTCCTTTTCCTGTCTGGCCAGTTTGAATCTCATTTCCTGTCTGGACATCGTGGCGAGCACAGCAGCACTGGCAACGATGCAGAGCTCTCCAGCAGTGATGGCCATGCAGTCTGTGAATAGAAAGAGAGCCCCAGCATGGACTGATCGTGAAGTCTTGGATCTCATCGCTGTGTGGGGCGATGAGTCCGTGCTTTCCGAGCTGCGATCCAAAAGAAGGAATGCAAAGATCTACGAGAAGATCTCTAAAGACATGGCAGAGAGAGGATACAGCCGGGATGCAACGCAGTGCCGCGTGAAAATCAAGGAGCTGAGACAAGGCTACCAGAAGACCAAAGAGGCAAACGGACGCTCCGGATCCCATCCCCAGACATCCCGTTTCTACGAGGCACTGCATTCCATCCTCGGTGCTGCCGCCACCACTACCCCACCAGTGACCGTGGACTCTGAGGATGGGATACTGTCCACGGCCGGTTCCTCAGACATGTTAGGGGACGGGGAAGATGAGGAAGGAGATGAGGAGGGCGAGGCAGTTGGCAGCTCTCACAACGCTGATTTCCCCGACAGCCAGGATCTCTTCATCACCCTTACAGAGATCCCCTACGAAGCGTCCCCAGCCATTACCCCGGACACAGAATCTGGTGAAGGATCAGCCAGTAAGTGTTGTAAACATCTAAACATTTATTTTTAACAAAACAGGAATATTAACAATTAAAAGAATGGGTTGTTCATGATTAGTGTGCCCTAGGCGCTTAACGGTTTAGTAAGGGGCAGTGCAAGTTTTGAAAAGAAATCTAGCAATGTCCGGTTTTCAGTGATTGTCCTGCACAAGCCGCTCTACTGTGTATTCCCTGCTACTGCAGCTACAGTAAAATGCGGTCTATATGTGCGGGGATAGAGCAGTAATCCTCCTGGGACATCTCGATGAAGCTCTCCTGGAGGTAACTTGAAAGCCGTTGCATGAGGTTCTTGGGGAGAGCGGCCTTATTGGGTCCTCCGAAGTACGACACGTTGCCGCGCCACGAGATTATCAGGTACTCGGGGATCATTGCTCTGCACAGCAGGGCGGCATACGGCCCTGGTCTTTGGAGGCTTTCCCGGAGCATTCTCTCTTTGTCGCTCTCGGAGATCCTCATCAGGGTGATGTCGGCCATGGTGACCTGCTTTTAATTAGGTAGGGGAATGTTAGTGTTGGGACTGCTTTCCCGTTCCTTTACAGAACTGTCACCGCTGGTTTGCAGCCACGCGGTGGAGGCGGGAGAGGGGCAGCCGAAAGGGATCGTTCCCGGGGACAGCCGCGAGGGGGTGGGACAGGGGCAGAGTTCCCGCTTGCCGGATTGCTGGCAGCAGGGACTGACATTGATTTAAATGTGAAATGAGGCCAGTGGTAATATAAAAGTTTTAAACTGCCACAAGTGTACGGCTTACCATGTCTGCCTGCAACAGAAATTCCGTTGTGCTGCCTCGCTTCTCAAATGTGCTGTTCAAGACCCCAGGCACAGAATGCGAAGGCCGAGAATTCGACCTTGTGCTGAGTGCGCATGTGAAAGGTGCTGTGCATGGTCTTGTTCACAGAGAAAGACTATGTTCTTTGTTCACAACTACATTTATCTTTCAGAGGAATTCACTCCCTTTTTCCCATTTCCACAGCCCCGTCTGCGACTGTCTCACAACCTAGCCTGGAATCACACTCCCAGAGGCTAGCGCGGATTAGGCGTAGGAAGAAGAGGACACGGGAGGACATGTTCTCTGAGCTTATGGCCTCTTCCCAAGCCCAGGCAGCACAGCAGACCCAGTGGCGGGAGAACTTGACCCGAATGCACCAAGCCAACATGGATCGGGAGGAGAGGTGGCGGCAGGAAGACCAGCAGGCGACTCTAACGCTGCTTGGACTACTGAGGGAGCAAACGGACACACTCCGGCGCCTTGTGGATGTTCTGCAGGAACGGAGGCAGGAGGACAGAGCCCCGCTGCAGTCCATCTCTAACCGCCCTCCCCCGCCACCAAGTCCCATACCCACCTCACCCAAAGTGCAAAGAAGGAGAGGCGGCAGAGTCCCTGCTAACTCTCACTCCACCCCTGCAGAGAGCTCTAGTAGCAGAAGGCTCTCATTTCCCAAAATTTGAAAAGTTCTTTCCTTCCCGCCTGACACCAGCCCACGTCCAAGTTTCACCTCCCAATGCCATGTGTAGTTGATAATAAAAAATTCGTTTCTGTTAACTACTGTTTCAATCATGTTCTTTTGGAGGAGGAGGGGAAAGGGGGTTGGAAATTGGACAGGACAGTCTCCTTTGGCAGGGTACATAGTCGGGGGCAGGCACAGCAGCAGGGCACATACACAGTGCAGTGATGCAGTGACTAGTTGCCCCGGTTAGTCTGGGAGGTTGTTTTGATGTAATGTTGGGGGGGGTGGGTTGCTCTGTGACTTTGTGGCGGGGGAGGGCAGTTACAGATCTTAAGCGCCGGTCCTTAGACAGGATCACAGAGCCACACAGCATGGGATCTGTAACCGTCCTCCCCCTGCCACAAAGTCAAATAGACCTCCCATACACACAGTCCCGATCAGGAGGGGTGACAGGCTCCGTTGAAACAAGCATCCCACCGCAGCGGAGCCTGTCAATCCTTGAGTTTAGAAGCTGCATTCGCATCACAACACTAGACCCGCCCCGCACCACAGTCTGCGTCCCAGTTTTAAAAAATTCCCGCTAAAACAGTATTAAAGAAAACGGTGTGCTTTAACAAAGTAGAACTATTTTTATTTCGACACGTGTGTTGGAGGGGGGGTGAAGGGGGTATGTAACTGGATAGGATAGTCAACATTACCTGGGTAAAGAAACGGGGGCAGGTTTAGCTTCTCAGTACACAAACTATAAAATCACAGGTTACCCTGCTCACTCAGGAACTTTGCTTTCAAAGCCTCCCGGATGCACAGCGCTTCCCGCTGGTCTCTTCTAATCGCCCGGCTGTCTGGCTGTGAGTAATCACCAGCCAGGCTATTTTCCTCAACCTCCCACCCCGCCATAAAGGTCTCCCCCTTGCTCTCACAGAGATTGTGGAGCACACAGCAAGCTGCTATAACAATGGGGATATTGGTTTCGCTGAGATCACAGCGAGTCAGTAAGCTTCTCCATCTCCCCTTGAGACGGCCAAAAGCACACTCCACCACCATTCTGCACTTGCTCAGCCGGTAGTTGAAGAGTTCTTTTTCAGTGTCCAGGGCGCCAGTATAGGGCTTCATGAGCCAGGGCATTAGCGGGTAGGCTGGGTCCCCGAGGATGACTATAGGCATCTCCACATCCCCAACAGTTATTTTGTGGTCCGGGAAGTAAATACCTTGTTGCAGCCGTCTAAACAGACCAGAGTTCCTGAAAACACGAGCGTCATGAACCTTGCCCGGCCATCCCACGTAGATGTTGGTAAAACGTCCCCTGTGGTCCACCAGTGCTTGCAGCACCATGGAAAAGTATCCCTTTCGGTTAATGTACTGGGTGGCCTGGTGGTCCGGTGCCAGGATAGGGATGTGAGTTCCATCTATGGCCCCACCGCAGTTTGGGAATCCCATCGCTGCGAAGCCATCTATGATCGCCTCCACGTTTCCCAGGGTCACTACCTTTGGCAGCAGTACATCAACGATTGCCTTCGCTACTTGCATCACAACAACCCCCACGGTAGATTTGCCCACCCCAAACTGGTTCGCGACTGACCGGTAGCTGTCTGGCGTTGCAAGCTTCCACAGGGCTATGGCCACTCGCTTCTGTACACTCAGTGCAGCTCGCAACCGGGTGTCACTGCGCTTCAGGGCAGGGGACAGCAACTCACAAAGTTCCAGGAAAGTTCCCTTCCGCATGCGAAAGTTTCGCAGCCACTGGGATTCATCCCAGACCTGCAGCACTATGCGGTCCCACCACTCAGTGCTTGTTTCCCGTGCCCAGAATCGCCGTTCCACGGCATCAACATGACCCATTGCCACTGTGATGTCCTCGGCGCTGGGTCGCCTGCTTTCTGACAGGTCTGTGCTACTCTCAGACTTCAGGACATCACCGCGGTGCCGTAGCCTCCTTGCCTGACTTTTCTGCATCTGCCTCAGGGAAACCTTTATGATAAGCTGCGAGACGTTGAGAGCGGCCACAACTGCAGCGATGGTCGCAGCGGGCTCCATGCTCGGAGTACAGTGGCGTCCGCGCTGTCAATGACTGGAAAAGCGCGCGAACTGTTTTCCCGCCGGCGCTTTCAGGGAGGGAGGGCGGGAGTGATGGACGGATGACGACAGTTTCCCAAAAGCACCCTCGACTCATTTTGTTACCCAGAAGGCATTGCCGGCTACACCCAGAATTCCAATGGGCAGAGGGGACTGCGGGAACTGTGGGATAGCTGACCACAGTGCACCGCTTCGAATGTCGACGCTATCACCGTTAGTGTGGACGCACAAAGTCGAATTACTGTCCTTAGTGTGGACACACACGTTCGACTTTGCAATATCGATTACAAAAATTCGATGCAAGTAAAATCGAACTACTCTCGTAGTGTAGACAAGGCCTGGGGCTCTCTGACATCTCGCTAATCCCAGCTGCTGTATAAATCCTTTGGAGATGCAGGTGGAATTTAGAGCAGCCTGCATCTGCCCACATCTGGCTCATGATTGGGGAGACACAAAGGATGCCACCTTCGCATCCCTTTCCTCAATTGAGCTGAGTGCTCCCTGTGACACTTTCCAGGGGTACCCATGGTTGTGAAGCACCTTGTTACCTCTGGCCCTTAGCATGAGGAAGCCTTGTCTATGGTCACTGCGTGTCAGCTCCCTGACTCCTACAGCCACAGGCAACACCAGCACTCCCCTCTCAGCCTGTGCAGGCTCCACTGTCCCTCTGCAAGTTAGCGATTGCATGCTGGAATCAGGAGGCAAGAGTCAGGGTCAGACTGGGGTCAGAGACTGGATATCAGAAAGCAAGGTGAGGTCTGGAGTTGCAGCAAGTCAGAAGTTTGTGTAGTTGCCCAGACAACTTTCTAGGGCACCCTCTAGGATTAAACAGTGAGCATGGGCCAATCGAAGGCTGCAGGGTGCTCTCGCTCTGGTCCCTTTGGGCAGGACTGTCTGTGGCACCTAATGGCTCTGCATGGCCTCCTGGGGGAACATCAGCTGTCCCAGGCTCTAGAGACTTGGGTACTAGTCCCACAAATGCTTACGCTGACTCTGCAATCCTTCATGGGCAAAATTCCTATTGAAGCCAATGGGACTTTTGCCTTAAGTGCTACAAGATTTGGCCCCCAGGGTAATATGCCACAGTGATGAGTATGGTAGAAATACAAAGGTTAGACAGATCATCAAAGAAATATTTAGACTCATTATCACCAGATTTCAAACTTCACAACAATCAACATATTTCTAAATACCAATGAGCAATTTTAATGCTCTGTTCTAAGAATTACCATGAAACATGCAGCAACTTGAGAGTAAGGAAGGTAGAGGAGATTTGTGTTAAACCCCAGGGATACGTTCATAAATTATTTGGAGACACTGCAGAATAACCATAATTGCTTGGCTCAGTCCGGCGCTGTCAACGCCTCGCCTTCATGAGCATGAAATGAATTCACAGCTTATTTGAATACAGCAAAACACACAAACAAATTGGCTGGAAACTCTAGTTATGGTTCAATCCCCAGACACTGGTCTCTGGCTTTTCATGGTGTATCTGTACAGTGCCTAACATGATGGGGTTCCGATCCTCAGTTGGTGTCCCTTGGTGCTACTGCAATTAATAAAGAATAAGGAGAACTTGTGATGCACAGTGTTATATGTCCAAAGACTTCCCCTCCCATTGCTTGGAGTAGCCAACATAAATACAGGTGGTCTCCAAGTAGACTGGGGCATAGGAGTGGAAGTTGAGAGGTTGTTTTCAAGGGCTCAGATACCATAGTGCTGGATAGTACAGTAGCAGGATTGAGCATTAAAACACAGTCCTGTAAACCCTTACTATCAGGCATAGGTCCTTTTAACTATGGTAAGAAGCATGTACTGATGGAAGAGTCTGTACCTGGAATAAATGCCTTGCAGAGATGGAGAATGGTCAAGAACTAAACCAGGAGACCATAGCAGAATAGCTGGAATAACTCAGTCCCACTGCCGAAGAAAAATTAGTATATCCTAAGTGTGCTCTGAAGTCATTGCAGTAGTAGTATCTTAGGCCTGGACTACACTTAAAATTCAGATCAACACAGCTATGTTGATCAGGGGTACAAAAAACCACCCTCAAGTGACATAACTTTGCCAGCCTAACTCCTGATGCAGATGCAGCCAGGTAGGCGGAAGTATGCTTCTGTGAGTTCAGTGAGATGATGTTCCTGCACTGACGGAAAGACCTTTTCCATCAGTGTAGGCTGCATCTACACTACAGGGTTATGCTGGCATAGCTACGGTACCGTAGCTATGCCAGTATAGTTCCTGTAGTATAGCCATGGCCTTAGACTATCATTCCTGTCTTTTCAGGGAAGCAGGGCAGGGATTTAGACATCTAATGAAGCACTACATTAAAATAGGGAATATATACCTGAAACCTTCAGGGAAGTCAGCTTTGCACCGTACTCCCGGCAGTGGTTCTGAAGTAACAGACTTTTCTGGAGTGGGTCACTGGGACACTATTTTCCACATTTGCTCCTTTCCATACCATACAATCTACACATCTAAGGCTAAGCACTCTCCTTGAAACTGGAATCAGGCTGAAGTCAGCTTCCACTCAGGCTTCCCAAAAGGAAACCTTACTGAAGGATTCTGGAGGGAGCTTATTGTGGTGATATCCACTTATAAAGCACTAGAAAGTGGGCCATTTATCTTTCTAAAATCTCCGAGGGCGTAAGGCACCATCTTCCCAGGGTATAAGTAATTCCCATTGAAGTCCATGAGAACTACTCATACTCTACAGGGAGAGAATTGGACCCTCTGTCTTTAAAATGGCCTCAAAATACACTTCTTGGACAGAGGGAGTATGAAAGGAGAGAGAACTCTACTCTTCCCCTGCTGCTTCCCCCACATTTCCCTTTTGAAGATGCTCTTCTTAGTTGCATAAACAATGAAGTTAACATGGAGAATCCAGTGCCTGAATACAGAGCACCAGAGACTGGGGGATTATTCGACACATGTAAGCGTATTATCACATGGCGCCTGAGCACCAGCTTACATGCCTTGGGGGCAGGAAAAAAAGAATATACAAACGTATTTTAATCTTCACATTATAGATTTCTTCCTGCCTGCTTTACCAGCTACTGTCCCACTAGCTCTGAAAAAAACAGCTTTGTTTAAAAAGGCAACCACACATACACACCCAACACCCACCTTTTTCCAGGGCTCAGGTACTTGAAAAGAATACCTTTGAGTAGCAGTTGTTTTCAGTAAGACTTGGTCATCTGATGGGATACAAGAGAAGCTCAGTGATTGAAAAATCTGGATTGCATTTCTATAGACTAGCATTCACTGAATCCACCAAAGCTTTAGGCAACAGCCCATGTGTGTATACATATGCTTTTCTAAATCTGTTCCAAGCTGATGAACAGCCTAAATGGATTTTAAATTTCATAGCAAGCTTAGGCTACCCTTTGCATCTGCACTGGCTGCCATTCAGCCTAAGAATAATTTAATACTTTACAGTGTGCTTTACAGCTGTATAGACCTTCAGAAAAGACAAAGTATTTACATTTTTTAAAAGAGTGAACTTTTGATTTCTTTGCTTCCATCCCAGTATTACCATTTTCAAAGATTACCCCTGAAAGGACTATGAAAGGAGAGCATCCCCACTGCCTTCAAATTATCCCTCCAGACAAAAGACAGCACATAGATGACCTGGAGATATTTCCATATATTACATCAGCCATTTCAGGCTCCATCAGACACTTCAAAGCGAAACACTACAGTTAATTTGAAGGAAACTGTTTACAGACTAACTTCATTAGTGACCTAATTTAATCGCCTCATTAGTAGAATTCCTTTGTTTGAAGTCAGAAACCCTGAATCACAAGTACATTAAAAACCTTCCTTGAACTACTGTGCACCACTGACTTTATTTCGGGGTACTAGTTATCTGTGTTTAGAAGAAGAGGCTTCCATGAAGTTTAATTACTTTCCTATCTGGCTTGTCTGAAAGCCAGTTATTCATCAAAGGTGGTTTCTAGACAAAGACCTACAACGTTGGTTTAATGTAAGATAATGGAATGATCAGAATCTGGCCCACTTATTCTATGTAATTCATGAATAACTCTACTCCAGTTAGTGGAGTTACCTCACACAAACAGCTTAGAGATTGGAATCTGGCCCTCTCTATAATGATTCCTGTTACAAATATTCACATCTCATCTTGTAGGTGGCCTAACTAGCTTAATGTGCTCGGAAATGCTGCTAATATTTAATTCAAAACATAAAAGGAAAGAAAGACTCAAGCTGAGATTCACCTTAAGGGATCAGAGCGGATTTTAATGGAATGCTCTAAATCAGTAGTCTCCAACCTTTTTATGCACAAGGTCACTTTTTTAATTTAAGTGCAACCCAGGATCTACCCCACCCGTTTCCTGAGGCCCTGCCCACTTCCTCTCCCCCTCCCTCTATCGCTTGCTCTCCTCCACCCTCACTCACTTTCACTGGGCTGGGGCAGAGGGTTGGGGTGCAGGAGGGGGTATGGGGTGTTGGCTCTGGGAGGGGGCTCAGGGCTGGGGCAGGGATTTGGGGTGCAGGAAGGGATATGGAATGCTGGCTCCAGGAGGGGGCTCAGGGCTGGGGTACAGGCTCCCGCTGAGCGGCACTTACCTCAGGCGGCTCCTGGTAAGCGGTGCAGCAGGGCTAAGACAGGCTCCCTGCTTGCCCCAGCCCCACGCCGCTCCTGGAAGCAGCAGACACACCCCTGCGGCTCTGGGGGGGGGGGGGGGGAAACGTGGCTCCACACGCCCCCGCAGCTCCCATTGGCTGCAGTTCCCTGTTCCTGGCCAATGGGAGGTGCGGGGGCGCTGCTTGCAGGCAGGAGCAGCGCATGGAGATGCCTCCCCTCCCCTAGCCCCCTTCTCCCCCCAGGACATGCTGCCGCTTTCAGGAGTGGCGCAGGGTCAGAGCAGGCAGGGAGCCTGTCTTAGCCCCACTGCGCCACCGGACTTTTAGTGGCTGGAGATTGCAATCTACTGGTTGATGACCACTGCTCTAAATACTGTACAAAGAAAGCAGAGAGGGGCCTGGACAAAAGCCAGGCCCCCTGGTGTGGAAATGGCTACACAAACCCCAGTATTTCCACATGAGGCTCCTCCCACACCTCATCCTTTGCTCTCCTTCGGCTGCTTCTGGCAGGGTTCCCTAGCCCAGTGCTCAGCACCCTCTCTTGGCTAGATGCTGATCTGGGACTTTGGCCTCCGGAAAACAACCCAATCTTTTCCCTCCAGTTCATCATAGGAGAGCTGGGGATGGGAGAAGGACATGCAATAATAAGGCAGCAAGTTTATTATATTGCATCATCTCTGAAATGGTGAATGGTTTTGAATCAAGACTTAAGGATAATGCCGAGCATAAGTAGCAGGCAGCTAAATCTGAGCCTCAAGAGAACAGTTAGAATTGTGAGTCACTGCAAGAGATGTGTGCATTGTTTCTGTTCACATGCATTTCAACATTTGTGTTGACTCAGTGCATAGCTGATCAGATGCAATGTTTGCTATTTCAGTTACATGGCTGCTCTTATACAGTACAGTGTCTGCAAACTCAGAGGGCTACAAGGGGGTTAATAAAGGCAGCGCAGAGCATTTCATGATTTGAATAAATAGGTTTACTCTGCAGCATTAGTTGGGTTACTATAAAATTTAAAAGCTGTATTTAAAGAATCAAACATCTGAACAGAGTTTTCATACAGGTTAAGCATTCTCTAAGAGTTCAGAGTTTAACATTCTTTCCAGATTGCCTTGGAAATTGCTTATGTCAACCCCCCCCCCCCCCCAAACATAACACACACACCAAATTTTTCACCATTTAGGACAAGATTGTGGCTTGACTCCATTCTCCGCTTTGGGGTTGGAGCAGAGATGTCCCTAGACATTTTGGTGCCCTATGCAGCTCCCCGTGGGGGGTGGGGGGGAGGGATTGGCCCCAGGCCTCAGCAGGCTTGGGGGGCAGGGGGAACCTCCCCCCAGCACAAGCCAGCGGCTCCCCACCTTGGGACTTGGGGGGTAGGGAGCCAGTGGAATGGGTTGGGGCCAGGTCGCTCCACTTCCTGCTGCGCGGTAAATGTGGGGCGCGCCCAACCCCTGCTGCAGTCCTCAGGGGAAGGGGTGGAGTGGGGGCAGGGTTGGGGCCGAGCAGAGATGGGAAGAGGCGGTGTAGGGGCGGAGCAGGGGTGTGGATTTTGGGGAATGGGTGGAGTGGGGGTGGGGGTGGGGCAGGGGCGGGGCAGCTTTCCTGGGCGGTTCTGCCGGCCGGGGGATCGGGCTGGCCGCTGGAGCATCACGCAGCTGTGTAGGGCACCAGGAAATTTGGGGCAATTTGGTGTCCCAAATTTCCTGGTGCCCTACGCAGCTGCGTACTTTGTGTATGGGTAAGGACGACCCTGGGTTGGAGGTCTGAGGAGGGGACATATCCAAGAAGCCATGCCCAGAGGGACTGTGCTGGAGGCAGGAACAGTGCTTCTGGGGGCTCCAGGATAGTGGAGGCCTGAGAGGCCACTGCTATTTTCTTTCATAAGGGGTTGCCTCAAGTGCTCCAACTCGTGCCATCCAAACATTGCTGCTGGTACCAGAACAAGTGCACAGATCGTCCATGCATGATGCAAGGCATACAAAAATCAATTATTCTAGGTTTAATGCAAAGATGATGTCCAGCTAAGGACACTTATATGCTCTGTGTATGACCTTGTACTGGTGTCAGTATAGGCAGCTGGTGTGGAGGGATGGTAGAGCCATGTCTCTTCTCTCAGCTGCCTCCATTGCCTTTGTGGAGTCTCGTTCCTCTCTCCGTGTCAGGCTACACTAGCCTTGCATACCAGGAATGCGAGGACCAAGATCGTATCGTTTTCCTACAAAGGGATGCCTAGGCACCATCTAGCCCTTTGTGTAAACAGGCGGATGGTTTTACCTATTTTAAGAACACCAAAAGTATGCTACGGTTACACACTCATTAACGGGCTGATCCTGCATGAATGATGTCAATGTGCCATTGAATCCAATGGCAGCAAGACAAGGCCTTTACTGCACACTATTTTGGAGCTGTTTCAATATACATTCCTAGATCCAAAGGCCAGAAGGGCCCGCTATGGTCTTCTAGTCTGGTCTCCGGTGTAACACAGGCCATAGGATTTCCCTGAATTAATTCTTGTTTGAATTTGAGCATATATTTTAAAAAACCTTCCAATCTGAAAATTGCCAGTGATGAAGAATCCAACACAACACCTGGTAAGTTTCAATGGTTAATTACCCTCACTGTTAAAAATCAGCTCTTGGAAGTAGGCATGATCACAGCCATTTTACAGACATTTTACAGATGGGGAAACTGAGGCACAGAGAGGTTACAAGATTTACCTAAGATATCACAGCAAATCAGCAGCAGAGCTAGGACTTAAATTAGGTATCGTCATTTCCAGTCCCCCACTCTAACAGCTAGACCATCCCCAGTCCTTGCAAATATGATGCAACATCCACTGATCTCATGTTAGTAAGGCAGCAATTCTGTAACCCAGTTACTCTTACACAACCAGCGGTCAATCCTACAAAAGGCACACACATGAGTAAATTTACTCAATAGGGTAAAAAGAACAGGAGTAGTCGTGCATCTTAGAGACTAACAAATTTATTAGAGCATAAGCTTTTGTGGGCTACAGAAGAATTTGTTAGTCTCTAAGGTGCCACAAGTACTCCTGTTCTTTTTTGCGGATACAGACTAACACGGCTGCTACTCTGAAACCTGTCAATAGGGTAAGAGTTTTTACAGAATCATACCATGCATTGTTTGTGGCTCCAAAGGAGCAGTTATCACTTTCCATCGTATCCCTGCATAATATTTAGTCTTGACAAATTTGATTTTTTTAAATAACTTTTACAAATACAGATGTTTATTTTGAAGCATTTTCTTTTCTATTTTTATTATTTAAATTTTCATAGTTGTGGGGAATTATAGGGAATGTCAGACAATGAGGGGGATCAGACAATTATTTAGTGACAGTAATTGTTGAGATTCAAAAAATTAAATTTTTGTAACTGTTAAAACACAAATAATCAACATCACATGTCAAAGTACACAAAATAAATATCCTTAAAATCAAACTAAGAAGTTCTCAAGCAGCATTTTTCTTGCTTTGTCTATCTACACATTTTGATTATCATAGATTGAAATATTTTTATACTGGTTTGTGTGTGTATGGTGAAATTGATGTTTACTGACATTTACTGATAAAAATGTAATCTTTCCAAGCCTAATAACATTCTTTATCCTTAGTGTTTTCATTTAAATCCATAAAACAACACATTAAATACATCTGGGTGTTTCAGCCAAGGCATGGACTAGAATGGAACTGCTTAGAAGCAATGCAGAATCAAGTTCTGAGCTATTACACCAGTGGTCCCCAAACTTTTTACCTTACACTCCCCTTTTCCCCTGTTTGTACCCCCTCCCCCAACCCTTAGAGCTGGGGCCAGGAGCACGGCCATGGCTCTGGGAGGTGGGGACGTAGACAGGGGTGCAACCGGGGTCAGGGCCAGGCATGGAGCAGGGTGGCACTCTCTCCCTGCCCCCCTCGGGAGGGGGGAGCTGGCCTGGACTCCAGCCACCTCCCGCAACATTCCTCAGTGCCCCCCTGGGGGGGATACCCACAGATTGGGGACCTCTGAATTACACCATGAGTGACTGGTACTGTACAGAGGGACTTCAGGATTAATGATAATAATTTAGAAATCCACAGCCAACGAGGACAAGTTCTTAATCAGCTGTATATTACACTGGTCTACAATTTTTGAGACGTTGTCTGCTTCAGAGATAAAATGTGCTATTTATTATGTATTTTGATGTGCTGAATTCAAATATGACAATTAAAACAACTGATAGGCTATTGTTTCTAATATATTTAAGTTTTTACTTTTTATGTCTATGTATATTGTGTAGATAGTAGAGTTTTAATCATAAATTGTAAACCTAGATCTTTTCATGTGTTTATGGTTGCTTTACATGATAATACTTCACCTGTCCTGTTTACGTAACACTTTAAAGATCAGCAAAAAGGTTATATAAATAAAATTTATTATGAAACAAAAGGCAAAAAACTATTATGTACATAGTTTAGTCCTATTCAATGTCTACTCGGCGCTTCTTGGCTTGTCCCTTGTATTCATTAAATGGAGCATCTCTTGTCACTGTCCAGCAATAGTCTGCAAGCATTGATGGGCTCCATTTGCCCTGATAGCGTTTCTCCATTGTTGCAATGTCCTGGTGAAATCGCTCGCCGTGCTCGTCGCTCACTGCTCCGCAGTTCGGTGGAAAAAAAATCTAGATGAGAGTGCAAAAAATGTATCTTTAGTGACATGTTGCAACCAAGGCTTTTGTATGCCTTAAGGAGGTTTTCCACCAACAACCTGTAGTTGTCTGCCTTGTTGTTTCTGAGAAAATTTATTGCCACTAACTGGAAGGCTTTCCATGCCGTCTTTTCCTTGCCACGCAGTGCATGGTCAAATGCATCATCTCGAAGAAGTTCACGAATCTGAGGACCAACAAAGACACCTTCACTTAACCTTGGAAATTTTCCACGGAGGTACTTGAAAGCTGCTTGTGTTTTGTCAATGGCCTTGACAAAGTTCTTCATCAGACCCAGCTTGATGTGTAAGGGTGATAACAAAATCTTCCTTGATTCAACAAGTGGTGGATGCTGAACACTTTTCCTCCCAGGCTCCAATGACTGTCAGAGTGGCCAATCTTTCTTGATGTAGTGGGAATCTCTTGCACGACTATCCCATTCGCAGAGAAAACAGCAGTACTTTGTGTATCCAGTCTGCAGACCAAGCAAGAGAGCAACAACCTTCAAATCGCCACAAAGCTGCCACTGATGTTGGTCATAGTTTATGCACCTCAAAAGTTGTTTCATGTTGTCATAGGTTTCCTTCATATGGACTGCATGACCAACTGGAATTGATGGCAAAACATTGCCATTATGCAGTAAAACAGCTTTAAGACTTGCCTTCGATGAATCAATGAACAGTCTCCACTCATCTGGATCATGAACGATGTTGAGGGCTGCCATCACACCATCAATGTTGTTGTAGGCTACAAGATCACCTTCCATGAAGAAGAATGGGACAAGATCCTTTTGACGGTCATGGAACATGGAAACCCTAACATCACCTGCCAGGAGATTCCACTGCTGTAGTCTAGAGCCCTACAGCTCTGCCTTACTCTTAGGTAGTTCCAAATCCCTGACAAGGTCATTCAGTTCACCTTGTGTTATGAGGTGTGGTTCAGAGGAGGAGGATGGGAGAAAATGTGGGTCCTGTGACATTGATGGTTCAGGACCAGAAGTTTCATCCTCTTCCTCTTCCTCGTCTGACTCAAGTGAGAATGATTCTGGTGCATCAGGAACCGGCAGTCCTTCTCCGTGGGGTACTGGGCGTATAGCTGATGAAATGTTTGGATAATGCACAGTCCACTTTTTCCTTCTTTGACACACCTTTCCCAACTGGAGGCACCAAGCAGAAGTAACAATTGCTGGTATGATCTGTTGGCTCTCTCCAAATCATTGGCACTGCAAAAGGCATAGATTTCCTTTTCCTGTTCAACCACTGGCGAAGATTTGTTGCACAAGTGTTGCAGCATATGTGTGCAGCCCACCTTTTGTCCTGATCTCCTATTTTGCAGCCAAAATAAAGGTGATAGGCTTTCTTAACCATAGTGGTTATACTGCGCTTTTGTGATGCAAAAGTGACTTCACCACAAACATAGCAGAAGTTATCTGCACTGTTCACACAAGTACGAGGCATCTCTGCTCACTTTGGCTAAACAGAAATGTGTCCCTTTGCAAAATCAAACACTGACAAATAAGAGAGCACGACACTGTATGATTTCTAGAGCTGATATAGGGCAATTTGTTCAGCAGAGTGATGTAAGCTTCGTTATGATTGCATCATCCATGACTTCTAGAAATAACATGATGCAATTCATATCATGTATGACGCAATACCAGCTTCAGATTGCATCATTTATTGTTTTGCCTAAAAAGCAAGTACTGTCCAAACCCAGTCATAGATTTATTCATAGATCCAGTCAAAGATGTATTTTAGTCATTTCTGGTTTAAATTGAGATCCCTTCCCTTTATAACTCACTTATCCTCCGCCATTCCCAAGTCAAGGGTCGTATATACTGACCCAATAGCATATCTTGAAAACTAGAGCCAATCAACAATTTTAAGCATCATTTTCGTTCTCAGTGACCCACAAATAGTAAAGTTTGACTACATTTATTTCAGAAGCATTTTGGCTGTAGAGCAGTGTTATTTGACTACTGCACATAGAACAGCATATATTAAAACATTAACAGTTTATGACTAATAAGTTTCCACTAGCCATAAATTAAATGTCACATGCATGAAATGACCTATAAGCATATGAAGGGCCTGATTTACCAGTCTGTTACATCAGTAATTCTACTCACCTAGTTACACTGGTGTAAAATTGGCAAATCTGGTCCTAAATATATAGTGCTCTTATACAGCACTTTTCATCCATAGATCTCAAAGTGCTTTAAAAAGGAGGTCAGTATCATTATCCCCATTTTACAGATGAGGAAACTGAGGCACAAGGAGGGGTAATTATTTGTCCAAGGTCACCCAGCAGACCAATGGCAGAAGTGGGAACAGAACCTTGTCTCCTGCATCCTAGTCCTGTGCTCTCGCCATTAGGAAACACTGGCTTCCAAGTACATGCCTAAGGCCTAATACAGTGCCCTTTGCAAGGCCAGACATTAAACTTGGAATCAGGCATATCAAATCAAGATTATTAACGTGGAAAGCAACTTCTCTCGCTCTCAGAATTGCCAAATAAACTTTTCTTCTGACTTCATTAGAATTCTATACTCTTCACAATATTACACAAGAAAAAACGTATTTTTGTTATAGCAACAATTTCTCATAAAAGTTGCAATCTTCAGCTTTCTGAATTGTCCACTTGCTAATGAGTGGTGCTCATAACACAACTCTCTTTGTGAAAGCTACAACAGGGTTTAGGATCCCACTGATCCCTATAGCCTTTAGGGACTGATATGGCATTGCTAAGGCACCCTAAACTTCCAGTGAAGTCCATGGGACTTTGAGAACTTCAAAAGTGCAAGTTTGGACCCCAAAACATACAGAAAGCTCTGCTCAACTGTTAAGATTGCTAAGGACAAATAATGTCCAATTCAAAACCACAAAAGCCATGCAACTATATATTACCACCTCATACATTCACACCCACTCACAATTCCTGAAACAAACACAGTCACCAAGGAGACACCAAGAAAACCTTTACTTTGCTTAGAATTCAAAGAAAACCAGATCCAGGCACTGAGCATTGATGTGCAAGTCAAAAAAGAAAAACGGTGTTGGTTTTATTTCCATTAGGTATGTGTCTAGTGCAGGCATCAGCCATTAAATGGATTTAGGTTTAACAGTAAATAATATAACAAACAAAGAAGCAAACTGAATACCTGAACTATAAGTTTGTGGAAATGATATAAGTGCTGTGGTATGAACTACCTATTTAGCAATCCTGACAGTACACAGCACCCACTGTTCTATCGTTGGAAAAAAATCCGCTCCTGTGAATAGAAGAGGGCTGGAACCAAAATCCTGAATCCAAACACCCTGAACTGTGGGGAATTTTGGATCCAGATCTCAACTTTGCAGCTGGCTCCTCTCTCTATTATGAGCCAAACCAAAACATCAGACCAGCTCACTCCTAAGCTTTGGGGACATTTACATCTGGAATTTAATTTTGCAACTTGGGTCCAGCTCTGCATGCACAAGCACAACTGGCAGCTTTTGTAAGTTACACCATGTCTGTATGTTCCTCTATCTGGGTATGTCTACACTTTGAGCCTGGGGTGCAATTTCCAGCTCAAGGAGACAGACTCATGCTAGCTCCAATTGAGCTAGTGCACTCGAATAGAGTGTAAACATGGCAGCATGAGTGGAAGGACAGGCTAGCCACCCCAAGTACCTACACTAGGGTTACCATATTTCAGCAAGCAAAAAAGAGGACGGGAGGAGCCCTGCCCTAGCCCCGCCCCTGCCCTAGCCCCGCCCCTGCCCCTCCCACTTCCCCCCCTCAGAACCCCCAACCCTCCCCCTGCTCCTTGTCCCCTGACTGCCCCCTCCTGGGACCCCTGCCCCTAACTGCCTCCCAGGACTCCACCCCCTACCTAAGCCTCCCTGTTCCTTGTCCCCTAACTGCCCCCCTAAGACCCCCCCCAAATGCCCCCCAGGACCCTACCCCCTACCTGTACCCTGACTGCCCAAAACCTTATCCACACCCCCAGAAAGCCCCCCCCCCGAACTCCCGACCCTTCCCCCCTGTCTCTTGACTGCCCCCTCCAAAACCTCCCTGCCCCTTCTCCGACCCCCTGGCCCCCTTGTTGTTGGCCTAATGTCTCGGTGAACTTGCTCAGGAACTGCCTGAGCCGCTCGTCCCGGCACGCTGGGCAGCAGTGGGGGAGGAGCTCCAGACTGCCGGAGCTGATCTGCGAATACAGGGAGGGAGTGAGGGAGTGATTTCTGCTGCAGGGGGGAGGAGGAGGAGCTCTCTCTGGCTGTCGGAGCCCCATGTAAGTGGCACCATCCGTCCGGCTGCACGGTTAGCCGCGTGTGCTCTGCATGCGGGGGGGGAGGAAGTCCGGCCATTTACAAATTCCCCCCGGACGCTATTTTTAGCTCAAAAAGCCGGTCATTCCCCGGACGAATGGTAACCCTAACCTACACATCTGAGACCCTAAGCTAGCCCTTCCTGCAGTTTGTGTCACAGTGGTGACACTGTATTTTTAGTGTATTTGCTCTAACAGAGCTAGATGGGTTTGCATCCTCGAGCTGGGAATCACACTCCCAGCTCAAAGCACAGGCATATCCTTAGGTGTTGGCAGATGTTTGTGCACCTCTGTACTGATTCAGCTTCCACTGAATTCCATGGCAAAACTCATTTCTGTATTCTGCAACAGGAGCAGTTTTGAGACTTAAGTACAGTATGCATCGATTGCTCTGAATTCAGCAATATATAAAGACCTTCAAAATCAGCCTCTTGCTCACAAACACATGTAGGGAGAACTTTCCCCAGTGTGAAGTCTTTCATACCGTTTTACCACTATTATTATATTATTTTAACTCTTAACATAGGGCTTAAATTGTGCAGAGGGTGTTATTTAGGCCTTCTGCAATAGACTGAAATCTATCCGCGAGTGGCAATCTAGCAGGCATCAAATTGCTTCTGCAAATGTATTTTATGGAGCAAAATAAGTTCATGTGCCTGTGGTTTTAAATCTTTATTACTGATGTAAGCAAAGTTTGAATGAGCTCTCCTCTGACATCTAGTGGTGAGCTGTGGAAGAGGACTTCAGGAGCTGATCTCGTTTGCATGGACACACCCACCCTGCCGAGGTGCTCAGCATGATGGGACTGCTTGCCCAAATGATCACTTTTGGCTGGTCTTAGATCCCCAGTCTCCTTGTTATTGGGGCAGGAGTAATAAAAGGTTGTTATCCTTGTTAATGGGAATCAAGGGCAGCAGAACTGTACTTGGCATTTTCCACTTGATGGACTCACCCTCAACTAAACAACACTCACTAGGCAGGGGATATGGGTGCCAAAGCCCAGAGAGGGTAGGGACAGGTATTTGTAGATGGTCCCTGCTTAAGGGTCATAGACACCATTTGACTCTTCCACTCTTCACTGTAATATCAGAGCTAATTTAGACTCAATTGAGAGTCTTGTTACACACCACAGAGGTAAAACCACTGATACTTAGGTCTGAGTATTAGACCTGCTTTGGAACAGTGTCTCTGATACAAGAGACTGCCTAGTGTGCACCAGCAATAAGGCTCCCCCACTAACAGCTGAGATCACTGAGAACAGTAATAACTGAGAGCTGTGTGAAATGGTGGGGTCTGAAGACATCTCAACAATCGGCTGCCAGTGCGGCCACTGGAGAGATGCAGCAATCAGACAGTGGAGGGGCCTGGAGGGGAGTCCCGCAGAGAGGTGCGGCAATTGGCTGGCAAGGCAGCTGGTGGAGAGGGCCAGAGCGGAGCCCCCTAGAGAGGTGCAGTGATCGGCTAGCAGGGCAGCTGGCAGAAAGCATTGGAGCCTGGCAAAGAGGTGTGGCCATCGGCCATCAGGGCGACTGGCAGGGAAACGCGGCAAGCAAGTGCCCGGGCAGCGGAGCAAGTAAGGTGCCTTCTTTCCCCCCTCCAACCAGGGCAGGAGGTGAATTCTGCAGATGCACCTCTGAACTCTGGGTCTGCACTGTCCAAGGACAACAACTGAGAGTGGGGTGCAGAGAAGGGACAGGCATGTTAAATGGACTTTTGATTGCTGGACTTAAGAACCTAAGGGAAAAGGACACTGCCCAACTTACTTGGGGGTGGATCTTTTACTCATGGTTTATGTTTATGAACCCCGTTTGCCGTGTTTTCCCAAGTTAATGATGGGTTACTTCCCTTCTTTTATTAAAAGTTTTTGCTATACTCAGACTCGGTCCTTGCGACAGGGGAAGTATTGACTCTTAGAGGTGCCCAGGTGGTGGTGTCTAATTGTCCCCGGTCACTGGATGGGGGTTCGAGCTGGTTTTGTGTTGTACTGTTAAAAAGGAACCCCTACATACTGAACCCAGCCCTTGCTGCTGCCAGCTCTGACTGGCAGAAGGGTTACATTGAAATATGGATGAATTTGGCTACTTTGTAAAAGCAACTGTATTACTGCTGTATACTTCTTTGTTAATTAATATACTAGCATTTATCAGGAACGTGCACAAGACTCAAGGGTTGGGCAAAAGATTACTCTAGTAATGCTTCTCAAACTTTTGTAGTGGTGATCCCTTTCACATAGCAAGCCTCTGAGTGCGACCCCTCCCCCATATAAATTAAAAACACTTTTTTATCTATTTAACACCATTATAAATGTGGGAGGCAAAGCAGGGTTTGGGGTGGAGGCTGATAGCTCACGACCTCCCATGTAATAACCTTGTCCCGACCCCCAATTTTAGAACCCCGTTCTACAGTCTGGTATCTCTCAAAATAGAAGTCTCCAAAATCTAGATGCAATTATGGGTTACATTTCAAGATTATTTGAATCTGGAGACCTATTGAAACAGGGGTGATATAAAAATATATTTGGATATATGCGCTTATCACAGAACATTAACTATTGTGACCACCAGACAGCGGAAACTTTCTCTGAACCTGTAATTCATGGTATTTAGGGCTTGGTTACTGAAGAAACAGTACACCATTTACAATGTGGGTGACATTGCTAAACTATTTAACCAAATACAAGTAAAAATTAACCAACTAATTGCAGAGAACAATATAAAGGCAAGAAAAAAGCAAATTGGTAAAGAAATATTGAATGTTGTGGCATATAAGCAAGTCTGGGGTTTTTCTAGGCAAAACAATTCTATTTTAGTAGGCCCAAAATGATTGGTGGACGTGTAGGTAAACAGAACCCAGCTGTAGAGCCAGCAGGGACACTGTGACAACCATACTGGGTGACACAGGGAGTTCAGGTCTCCCTATGAAATTAGCAAATATTAAGAAATTAAATTTTAAAATTATCTCACTAATTGATGGATTAGGTCAAGCCATTAAAAAAAAGGGGACGTGATCAAGGTTGTTAAAACAGCACACTTACCTGGATCATATGAGTGGAAAAAGGAATTCATACCACTGGAAAAAAATATTTGCAATTTGCAAGGCTAGAAGGTCCTGGACCCTGAGAACCACATGAAATTAATAACTTGACTGTGCCAATTATAACAGGAGTACTATTCCCAGATGGACAGGGTGTCCTAAAGAATTGGTATATGTTAACAGTATGGGTACAATAGACTTATAAACAGCATTATCCACTGTGGAGATGGCAACAGAAGGAGATGAAATAAACACAGACTGCTGTAAACGAATCAAGCACAGATGGTTCTGTGAGTGTTTGGCCCAAATGAACCTGACCACAAGCAAGGGAGGTTGGGCCTAACAAGTCATTAAAGTGAGAGTGGAGGAGGTGGTACAGCTCCGGTACACAGTATGTGCTCTGGAATCCGGATATCACAGCTTTTCAGTGGGGACAAAACCATGCCAGGGGAGCCTGGATGGGTTTTGTCTGAACCTCACCTCTCTGACTCAGATTGGGACCCATGCCCTATGGCCAAGTGTGAAGATACAGGAGAATGTGAGAGAGGCCGTGACAGACAACACCGACTGGGAGTCACTGGTGACCAATCTCTTTGCACCCTTAGGACCCTTGTCCATTACAGAGAATGCAGAGATGAGGTAAAGAGGAAGTTGAATCATGTTCAGTGAGTGGACAGCGCATGCTGCACAGGGATTGGTTCCTGCAATGTGTGATGCAATGCACAGAAAGACAATGAGATGTGTAATGTATACAAAGGGAGAAGTTTTCTGTATAACTCTGGAGCTGTGATGTACTCTGCATTCATCCCCCTGCATTTGAGTCTGACCAACTCAGCATAGCACTGCTGTATGTTATTTACCATTTGTATAGACTTTTTTGTTTGTTTGTTTGTTTTGTTAGCACCCAGTCATAATTTGTGGTCAGTAATACTACATTCTAACTAAGACGCATACTATTCAAAACAATTTTGTTTAGTATCAAATTACCAATATTGAATCCTGACAGCAATATCTGTTAAACTGGTTACTGTCCATTCAGTAAGTTATCTGGAAAACAGCATCTACAAGAAGCAACTGGATCTACATCAACTACTGGAGTATCACAGAGCGATGCAAACCTAAAGAGCTCCACATCCAGCTTGTTATGCCAGGAAAGTTGTTGACATCACAACTTCACTGCATGGCCACAATAACTCAGGCCAATCCAATGGAAGAGAGAAACTTCCTAGATGGTGGCAACCAGCAGTAAGGGCAAACTATAACATGGATGTAGAGTACCGTGTAATAACTAATTATAAAAATGTATATACAAAGGCCTCAATTGTGATGTCACTATTGCAAATTCCTGTTTTACTCATGTACATAAAACTGTAGGCTATATTGTAATAGTGCCTATCCTGGTTTTTAAAAATGAATTTAAAACTATATCCCTCATATGGAGTCCCAAACCTAACACTCCCAGGCCCAGCATATGGAACTAAGAATATTTGGAAAAAGAAAACTGTCTACAGGTCGTACAAGGGAACATGCAGACCATTAGACATCTGGGGCATGAATCTATGGATGGGCAAAGCAAAACAGCCAAGAAACAGTGTATATGATCACTGGGTCATATTCAATCCATGCACTATGTTTTTCCAGGATGATGGGTAAACACCCTCCCCCCAAAAAAGACAAAACGCAGGGGAATGTGGCAAAGAGAGCCTGGAGCACTAGGTACAAGATCTGAGGCCGGAACCAGAGGCCATGAATTAAAGTTAGGCCAAGTATCTAAGTATATGTTTATAAGTTTATGATTTGGTAGAGTTGTTGCTAGCGTTTTAGGTATTAGATAGTTATACCTAACTATCACCAGAGTTATCAAATGACCAGTCAACCACACTCTTCATTTGGAACCGGCAGTATGCATTCAGGGAGCAGCAGAGGGGAAAAAAAAAAAAGAAAAAAAAAAGGCAAATACAGTACAGTACTGTGTTAAACATAAACTACTTCAAAAAAATAAGGGGAAAGTTTAAAAAAATTTGACAAGATAAGGAAAATGTTTCTGTGCTTGTTTCATTTAAATTAAGATGGTTAAAAGCAGCATTTTTCTTCTGCATAGTAGCTTCAAAGTTCTATTAAGTCAATGTTCAGCTGTAAGCTTTTGAAAGAAAAACCATAATGTTTTGTTCAGAGATACAAACAACCTCCATTCCCGAGGTGTTCGTAACTCTGAGGTTCTACTGTACATTTCAAGGTTAGTACAGATACATCCCAATCTAGTGCAAGATAAGATGGTTTGACAGAATGATTAATAGGGATGTTTTGAGCAAGATATCAGGAACAAAGGGAGGTAACAAACAGATGTCAAAAAATACATAAGGTGGTGTGTAAGCTGTATATTTCAGTTGTTTGCCTCAGCCTATAAATGTCGAGTTACTTTGCCTTAAGCCTTTGTGGAAAGTCCTGCTGCTAACTGAGCTGAGTCCCATGTAACAAGCATACATGTGTTAGCGTAACTGTAGACATTGATCCAGGGAACAAATATCGTGCTTCGTTGACAACAAACTTCCTCTGGGCGGGGAGTGGGTGGGCAGGGCCAGGGAATGAGCAGAGCCTTGACTCCAATCCCCCGGCCTCAGTTCATTGACTTTCAGAGCTGAGCCAGCATGGTGGGAGGGGACTGTAACCTGCTACTGATAAAGCCTCTCAGAGTCATTGCTCCCGCCTTGGTCTGTTCCTCGGGTGGTACAATTACATTGCACCCCTTATTCAGGGCAGATTGCAAAGTGACAATCTACTCCTTAGACTGTAAACTCTGTGGGGAAGGGATCATCTCCCGTGTGTCATCTGCAGAGGGCAGAGCACTCAAATATTAAACGGCCACCTACCCGAGCCTTCTGACTCAGCCACATCAGATATACCAAAGGTCTCCACTGAGACTGCCCATGAGCAGTAGAACAGGAGGAAGAAAACATTGCAGGGAACTGCCCCCCAACTCCACTTGTGTAAGGGCCAATCACAGACATGGTCCTAGCACTGCTTGAATGGCAGGACTCCTCCATCCAACCTATCACTACCACGGTATCAGCTACTCCAGTGGGGGAAGGACTGGACCCTGTCCATCCCAGGAGAAATTCTGTCTGAGTCAGCACAGCCCCTCATGCCATCTGTGGCTTTACCCACAATCCAGCCCTTTGAGCTGAGATCCCATATTCTGAAAAGGCTAAAGGGAAATGACTTTCAGAAGTATTTCATGCATAAGTTTCCTAAACACTATTCCATTATTAGGAACTGTGACAGGCATAACCCTGTATTCAGCCCTTGCACGCTATTGTGGTAATCTTTGTACAAGGAATGCCTTGTGAGGTATCATTTGAAAACTCATCATTTGCTGGTCATTAAAGTTCTAATAAAATATGTGTAGCAACATTGTATGTAAACTTATAAGATTCCACTGTATGGTTTCACTAAAACACATTCCAAGTCTGTGGAGTGGCCAAACCAGTTCCTCCGAGACAAAGGACAAGCTGACACCTCAGCCAGGAGTAAACAAGGTCAATGGGCCACTACCTGCTAAGTGGCTATTCATTGGCAGGAAAAGGGGCATGGGCAGAACATCTACATTTTAGCAAAGAAACAGCAGGAGTTCCTGTCCACACAGTCTGCCTGGCGCCATGCTCCCAGCTGGAGATGCTTCTCAAATGGAGGACTGGACTATAAAAAGAAGGGGCAGACACCCCAATGCCCCCCCCCACTTCCTCCTCTCTCTCACTGTCCATTGATTCACTGCACCAGAAGGAACAAAGGAAGCAGCCATTACACAGAAGAAGGCATTCTGGCCTAAGAAGTGCAGCCAGTAAGATTGTTGAGAACATGTGGTGAGAAAAACATGGCTTTGAATTTAACGTAGCTTGTTAAGTCAGGCACTAGTTGCATTTTATTTCTATTTTTCTTGTAACCATTTCTAACTTTTCTATTGCATTACTTGTATTCACTTAATAAACTTGTTTATTGTTTTATATAATCCAGCATGTTTGAATTGAAGTGTTTGGGAAACTTCATTTGAGGCAATAAAAATTTGTGCATATCATTTCTATTAATAAAATGATGGACTTATATGAGCTTGTATTGTCCAGGAGAGAGCTGGGCAGTACAAGATGTACATTTCTGGAGAAAATCTGGGACTGGGAGTATGTGGGAGTCACCCTGTAGTATAATTCAGGCTGGTAAAAATTTGGGTGTTACTGGCAGGCTGCAAGTGCACACAGCCATAGCTGGGAGTGACTTACATGCTGGAGGCTGTTTGTGAGCAGTCCAGGAGTGGAGGCAACAACAGCAAAGCAGTGTTAAGGGCACCCCAGGTTAGAGGGCAGGGGTGACACAGCTACTTACTAGTCTAGATTGTACACTTGGTATGTCACAAACAGATTATCCACAATTCTAATTTTTAGACAGAGTGCCTTCTTCCATTATAATTAGCCATCATTATAAATGCACTTTCTATTGATCACTACAGAATGTATATCCTACATGTCTGAAAAAACAAAACCACACAAATTCAAATTTACTGAAGACAGTAATCCATTGCATACTGTACCTTTGAGATGTTACTGGAACGGCTCACGGAATGCCCCAAAGCCTTCTCATTCTGAAAGAGAACAGAAAAGGATCATTGGAGTGACAGAGAGCTGATGGATGGAAGTGTTAAACCAGATATTAACAGTCAAATAAACAGATGAAATACCAGAGCAGAAGATATTTATAGTATTTTGCTCCTACTGGAGTCAATCTGAGTTTTGCCACAAACTCCTGTGGAAGTATGATTGGGCCCTTTCATCTCTATAATGTCTATATTACCACACCGAACTCAACTAGACAAGACTTGCATGAACTGGGGAATATTAAGATAGTGCCCTAATGTTCTGAGTCAATATTGCAAAGCCATTTATCTGTACTGTAGTTATTTTGGAAATGAACTCCCACCCTTTTTATCCGCGAAATTATAACCAGTGCAGGAGAAATCCTACAGTCCTTACTCATTATGTCATTTCATAATACAGATGCTCCCTGACTTATTCAAGCGTTCCGTTCTGGAACGCCTTACGTTTCCGACTTATGCAAAATTCGAGTTACGCATCTCCGACCATTACACACACACACACAAACCAACAAAAAACCAAAACCCCTCCTATTTCTATCTAACAGAACTTTTTCCGTAAGCTCGGATTTGCGTAGATTGGGTTTACGTAACTCGGGGAGCATCTGTACAAAATACCACAGAACTGCCTTTTCTTGAGGAACACTGAGCATTATCACACTGGAAACACTATATGTATGTAGTGTTGTTGTAGCCATGCTGGTCCCAGGATATTAGAGAGACAAGGGGGATGAGGTAATATCTTTTATTGGACCAACTGCTGTTGGTGAGAGAGACAAGCTTTCGAGCTGTACAGAGCTGGAAACACCATGACAGCTGGAGTTGCAGAAGATCTGCTGATTCTGTTCAGTCATGTAACTGAAATTAATCAGGTGCTGTATTTGTTTCCACAAGTATCCATACAGTTATATCCAGTAGGGAATACATTATGCAGCCTCTTTACCTCCCTCACCTGCCAATCTGACATTTAGGTATTTATATTGTGCTCATCACCATCGTTAGCTGAGCACCTCTGGGTTCCACCCATCCATTCCACTTTCTACATGTAATGTGATTTAGTCGTGAGTGTGATCGGGCATGTCCGTTCCAATGCTGAGAAACTGCGAAAGCTGCTTATTTGGCAAGGAAGTTGCTTGCTTGTTCTGGATGGAATCCAAGAGGGACATTTTTCTTTTAGAAAAATACCCGACATAAGGACAATCCACAAGGTTTAGATGCAAATCAATATCCAACTTCCTCAAGCTTTGGGGGTGGTCAGATCTGGTGTTTTGGTTTGAGACTAGCCCTCAAATACATGGCACATTTATCAGCCGTTTCCATAACAACTTGTCCTGTGTGAGAGTTGCCAAAACCATGCCCTTCCGTTTGATACCTTAGGGACCAAACTGCTTCACTTTCCCTATGTGGCTTTTCACTCCCAAAGAGACACATTTATAGCCTACAAAAGGGACTCTGACAGGAAACATGACACCGAACAGCACTGATGCTGGCCATTGAGGCGGCTGGGAGATTAAATACTGTACCCAAGAGAAAGGGTAAAACTAAATATATAAATACATAAATCAGGCCAATTTCAGTACTCATAGATCAGCTTAGACATGAAATCTACATGCATGTTACGGTGGGTGCTGGTTGTGATTGGCTACAATTAAGGTGACAATTAATGACTAATTCCACGTCAAGCCAGTGTAAAGTCAGGTTAGTCCTTCAGCAGGTGCGGATTACAGGCCTGCATTAACCGCACACTTTAACACTATCATGCTCCAGGAGGCTTGTTTCATGATCACAAGCCTAATACTGGTAAAAAGTTCTGTGCTGGGAGATGGGAAGGAGAAGAAGGGAACAAGATTTCATGAGCAAGGGCTGAGCTGCTTTTAAATATCAGCAGCTCTTTCTTCCCTCCTTCCATCCAGCTGGTACAATGTGCCAGGGAGACAGCAACTGACTCCTCTTCCATGCTCTCCATAGTGAGTGAGACATGCCTGTTTGGCAGGGGAGCAGTTGAGGGGAGCAGTGAGCAGGAAGAGGCAGCTGCTTGGTTACCATAGCGCTTGCATATACAGAGTACAGTATTCAGCTCCCCAAGATCTGCATGTTACTCCATGTAGCAGTTAGAAAACCAGGAAGGAGGAGCTATTTCTTTTGCATGGCAATAAACATTCAATGAAGTGCCAATCAGTGAGCCACTGAGATCTTGTACAAGGCAACTGACGGTCACATTTAAAATCAGCAGGGGCCAAATTCAGCCCTGGAGTAACTGGGCCTAAATCGCCATTGACTTCAATGGGAATTGTATGTGCTGGTTGAATCTGGCTTTAGAGTTGGAGAAGTATTTTTATTACATGCAAATTAGTATTCTTGGAAACTCTGGAACAGGAAGAGGAACAAGCAGCCAATGAGAGAAGACAGACACCGGGGGCGTTTGAGAAGTTAATCTTGGATTGTGCTACTGCAAGAAAGCACTGCATTATGTGGCTGGGTATCAAATCTCATCACCACATCAAACGGAAACGTGACTACAGCAACAGAGAAAGTTCGCTGACACTAGAGATGGCAGAGGAAGGAAGAACGAGGCTGCAAGGTTGAGGGGCACGCTCACAAGCTCTGCTGAAGAGAAAATGGCAGAGGCCTGTGAGCATGGGGAGAACTACATAACCTGTGGGGTTACACTCACTTCCCTCTCTAGCAATGGGGTGGGAGGTGAAGTAAAGGAAGATAATGTGGGTTAGGGAGAGAGATTGAGAGGGAGCGTCTGCCTGGGGCATATAATACATAAACTCCATGCCACCGACAGCCTAAAAACTAGGGCTGGGATTTCAAACGCCTTAGAGACAAAATGAAATGATCAAAGCTTCTTCATGCTAACTCTGTACTCCCCAACCCTCCCCCAAATGCCACTCTTTACCTTCAGCAGGTTCCAAGTTAGGAATCGTTACTGAATACACAGGCATGTCTGTGTTAAAAAGAGAGACAAGGTGGGTCAGGTACTATCTTTTATTGGACCAGCTTCTGTTGGTGAGAGAGATAAGTTTTTGAGCTACACAGAGCTCTTCTTTAGGTGTGTTGAAAAGGACAGGTTGAAATTTAATAAGAATGAATGGGATGAAGCACAGGGACCGTATGTGCACAATGTGATAAATGATGCAGAGAAAAATCTGCTCTAACCCACACCACAGAAACTAAAATTGCTGCTGAATTCCTAGGATTGTGATTTTATCTGCTGGATGCTCTGAGCAGCTGAGACACGGCTGCTCACGTTATCTTTATTGATGCATTGTTAGAGAACATATCTATAAAGGGCTTCAACCACTCAGACTAGCCAGTACAATTAGTACTGTTATTTTAAAAGGATCATCCTGTAACACTGGTCTACAATTTTTGAGAAGTCGTCTGCTTCAGAGATAAAATTTGCTATTTATTATGTATTTTGATGTGCTGAATTCAAATATGACAATTAAAACAACTGATTGGCTACTGTTGCTAAGATATTTAAGTTTTTACATTTTATGTCTATGTATATTATGTAGATAGTAGAGTTTTAATCATAAACTGTAAACCTAGGTCTTTTCATGTGTTTATGGTTGCTTTACATGATAATATTTCACCTGTCCTGTTTATGTAACACTTTAAAAATCAGCAAAAGGGTTATATAAATAAAATTTATTATGAAACAAAAGGCAAAAAACTATTATGTACATAGTTTAGTCCTATTCAGTGTCTACTCGGCGCTTCTTGGCTTCTCTCTTGTATTCATTAAATGGAGCATCTCTTGTCACTGTCCAGCAATAGTCTGCAAGCATTGATGGGCTCCATTTGCCCTGATAGTGTTTCTCCATTGTTGCAACGTCCTGGTGAAATTGCTCGCCGTGCTCATCGCTCACTGCTCCGCAGTTTGGTGGAAAAAAATCTAGACGAGAGTGCAAAAAATGTATCTTTAGTGACATGTTGCAACCAAGGCTTTTGTATGCCTTGAGGAGGTTTTCCACCAACAACCTGTAGTTGTCTGCCTTGTTGTTTCTGAGAAAATTTATTGCCACTAACTGGAAGGCTTTCCATGCCGTCTTTTCCTTGCCACGCAGTGCATAGTCAAATGCATCATCTCGAAGAAGTTCACGAATCTGAGGACCAATAAAGACACCTTCCTTTATCTTAGCTTCACTTACCCTCGGAAATTTTCCACGGAAGTACTTGAAAGCTGCTTGTGTTTTGTCAATGGCCTTGACAAAGTTCTTCATCAGACCCAGCTTGATGTGTAAGGGTGGTAACAAAATCTTCCTTGATTCAACAAGTGGTGGATGCTGAACACTTTTCCTCCCAGGCTCCAATGACTGTCGGAGTGGTCAATCTTTCTTGATGTAGTGGGAATCTCTTGCACGACTATCCCATTCACAGAGAAAACAGCAGTACTTTGTGTATCCAGTCTGCAGACCAAGCAAGAGAGCAACAACCTTCAAATCGCCACAAAGCTGCCACTGATGTTGGTCATAGTTTATGCACCTCAAAAGTTGTTTCATGTTGTCATAGGTTTCCTTCATATGGACTGCATGACCAACTGGAATTGATGGCAAAACATTGCCATTATGCAGTAAAACAGCTTTAAGACTTGCCTTCGATGAATCAATGAACAGTCTCCACTCATCTGGATCGTGAACGATGTTGAGGGCTGCCATCACACCATCGATGTTGTTGCAGGCTACAAAATCACCTTCCATGAAGAATGGGACAAGATCCTTTTGACGGTCACGGAACATGGAAACCCTAACATCACCTGCCAGAGATTCCACTGCTGTAGTCTGGAGCCCAACAGCTCTGCCTTATTCTTGGGTAGTTCCAAATCCCTGACTAGGTCATTCAGTTCACCTTGTGTTATGAGGTGTGGTTCAGAGGAGGAGGATGGGAGAAAATGTGGGTCCTGTGACATTGATGGTTCAGGACCAGAAGTTTCATCCTCTTCCTCTTCCTCATCTGACTCAAGTGAGAATGATTCTGGTGCATCAGGAACTGGCAGTCCTTCTCCGTCGGGTACTGGGCGTATAGCTGATGGAATGTTTGGATAATGCACAGTCCACTTTTTCTTCTTTGACACACCTTTCCCAACTGGAGGCACCATGCAGAAGTAACACTTGCTGGTATGATCTGTTGGCTCTCTCCAAATCATTGGCACTGCAAAAGGCATAGATTTCCTTTTCCTGTTCAACCACTGGCGAAGATTTGTTGCACAAGTGTTGCAGCATATGTGTGCAGCCCACCTCTTGTCCTGATCTCCAATTTTGCAGCCAAAATAAAGGTGATAGGCTTTCTTAACCATTGTGGTTATACTGCGCTTTTGTGATGCAAAAGTCACTTCACCACAAACATAGCAGAAGTTATCTCCACTGTTCACACAAGTACGAGACATCTCTGCTCACTTTGGCTAAACAGAAATGTGTCCCTTTGCAAAATCAAACACTGACAAATAAGAGAGCACGACACTATGATTTCTAGAGCTGATCTAGGGTAATTTGTTCAGCAGAGTGATGTAAGCTTCGTTATGATTGCATCAACCATGACTTCTAGGAATAACATGATGCAATTCATGTCATGTATGATGCAATACCAGCTTCAGATTGCATCATTCATTGTTTTGCCTAAAAAGCAAGTACTGTCCAAACCCAGTCATAGATTTATTCATAGATCCAGTCAAAGATGTATTTTAGTCATTTCTGGTTTAAATTGAGATCCCTTCCCTTTATAACTCACTTATCCTCTGCCATCAGGGATCCCAAGTCAAGGGTCGTATATACTGACCCAATAGCATATCTTGAAAACTAGAGCCAATCAACAATTTTAAGCATCATTTTCGTTCTCAGTGACCCAGAATTAGTAAAGTTTGACTACATTTATTTCAGAAGCATTTTGGCTGTAGAGCAATGTAATTAAAAAAAAATCCATAAAACCCTCTTGGGTGAATAATTCCTTATGAAATACTGAATGGGAATATTTATCTTCTTCATGTAACATCACCCCTCCTCCGCAAAAATATTCATTTATGGTATTTCTAGTGTACTCCTCTCCACTACATAGTCACCACACATGCACCTACACCTCCAATGTTAGCTCCTTAGCACACACCTGCTTTAGTTGGAAGATCATTGTAATGCTAGGCTGTCTTGAGATAAGCACACTGAATCATAGAGAGACTTCTGATGCAACTGCTCCACATGTCAGTTTACGTACACACAGAGATCTTTAAACCATCTCAGTGTGTTAGAGCTCGTTTCACGAAGAACTTGCATTTCACCACATGGAGCTTAGCAGAATCGTGAATGTTCAAGTAACAGCTCGGTGAGAAGAAACTCTAGCATTCTCTCCTCCTTTTATCAAAAGTGCTGAAAAGATTTTGATCATTAAACAGCAACAGAAACGCCTCTAAATAAGAGAGTTCATAACATCAACTGTGCTGTTAGTTTTCTTTGCCAAATAAAATGATAACAATCTAATCATTAAGGAAAAGCACAGCAGTCACCATTAGAGAGACGGTGTTTACCACACGGTGGTATACGAAAGAACTGCTGTGTTTCTCCATTATTAAAATGGGAAATAGCTGTGATGCCACAGAAATAGCTGTTGGTGAGGGCTGACTTTAAATGGCAACCACTGTAGCTGAGAGAGGAAAATAAATGTTAAGCAGATAATAATGAGTTACAAGGGAATGAAAATAATAAAGGATCGCTCTGTTCCGAACAAAGACGTCCTCTGATTGTACATTCATCTTTGAATCATTTGGGTTGTTCACAAATTAAAACTGTCACCAGTGAGAAGACTAAGATGATAGCCAGTTAACATTATCATGTAGGAAAAAGGTGTTAGAGTGACTTTTTCAGAGCCCTTTCCTCATGCAGCAAGACATGCTCCAGTCTGGTGATTACATCTCTAATGCAGGAAGAGCATTAGGTCAGGCAAATACAGCATCTGCAGATTGTTCACTGTATAACCCACTAAGGAGCATGCAGTTTATTTCTGGCCCAGGTCAGCCCTTCCATGTGGGATAACAGAATCCTGCCTTTTGAAATGCATCCCACTATATGAAAGCCACTGGGCAGGCACACTTAAAAATCCAGATAGTTTAACAACAGCAAATGCAGCAGGACTTAGTGGAAGCCTCTCTGCAGCCAAAGCCAGCTGCTCCTCTGAGATCTCCACTGGAGATTGGCTCTGGAGGACCGAGACAGAGGAATTAGTGTGCCCAGAGAGTGCAGCCACCATTGCCCTGGCTTGCTTCTCTCAGGATGTCCTCACATTCACTTTCCCCATCCCCTTCCCTGATTTAGAGACCTGCTTCCCTACTATTACCTATCATTGCAGCAGCCTTCCCGCCCACCTACACCTCACCGACTAGCTTCCTTGCTGCTGTCTGCTCTTCCTTCCTACTGCCTCCCTTTGTTGGATACTTTCGCTCATTTCACTCCATGAAGCACAGACTTGGTGTCTTCCCATTTGCTTGCCTCACAAGCTCACTGTCAAAATAAGGGTGTCACAGTATTTTTCAGTTTCCCTACTGTAACGAATCCATGGAATGTGTACACACACACACACACACACACACACACACACACACACACAGAAAATCAGAACTAGAACTCTGGTCCCTCAGCTCCCAAAACCCAAGCCTTGAATGCCGGAGCCAGATCATCTCCTGCCACTGATGACAAAAGTAAGTCAGTCACTGGGGGGCAACTCTTGCTCACTGATATACACAAAGCCAATATGCTACACTGTCCTCTTTCCAAATTTGACCATTTCCTTAGCACAGCATCAGCAGCTGAGCAGACTAAAGCAACAGGACAAGGTGAGTGAGGTAGTATATTTTATTGGACCAACTTCTGTTGAGGAGAGAGACAAGCTTTGCAGCTTACACACATTCTTTTTTCAGGTCTAGATGCTTCTTCAGAGCCATTTACGTGGAACAAGTGCTAAAAAAAAACCGACAACAACAAAAAAACCCAAACCTCATGGCTCATAAGAACAGCCATACTGGGGGTCAGACCAAAGGCCCATCTAGCCCAGTATCCTGTTTTCCGATAGCAGCCAATGCCAGGTGCCCCAGAGGGAATGAACAGAACAGGTAATCATCAAGTGATCCATCCTATGTCACCCATTCCCAGCTTCTGGCGAACAGAGGCTAGGGACACCATCCCTGCCCATCCTGGCTAATAGCCATTGATGGACCTATCCTCCATGAACTTATCTAGTTCTTTTTTTAACCCTGTTATAGTCTTGGCCTTCACAACATCCTTTGCCAAGGAGTTCCACAGGTTGAGGCTCACCCCAACAAGCCTCTAATGGGTACAAAGATGAAGCACAGCATGATAATAATTCAGAAAAGTTATCCATATTTATGGAGAAGCAAGCATCACCACTCAAACCCCTCAAAAAACCCACAAAAACAAACAAACAAACAAACAAACAAACAAACAAACAAACAAACAACACCACTCAAAAGTAATTTTATGGTAATACCAGTGCCCACCATGATGGGCCACCAGCTAATAGAAGCAACAGGCTTGATTCTGCTCTCACAGTGGTACTAGGATTGTGTAACTCCATTAACTTCTGTGGAGTTACTCCAGATTTACATGGGTGTGAGTGAAAGGAGAATCAGGCCCATGGAAGACAGCATGGTTCCTTGGTTAAGGCTCTGGATGGGGAATCAGGCGTCCTGGGGTCTACTCTGCTCTCTGTCCCTGTTTCCCCTCCTGCCCTTTGTCTGTCTTGTCTATTTACTGTGTCAGCGCTCTCGAGCTGGATGTGTCTCTCACTGTTTATACATTGCCTAGGACAATGATACAACCTTGGACAACCTGATCCCGGCTGGGGTCTTTAGATGCTATAGCAGGGGTCGGCAACCTTTCAGAAGTGGTGTGCCGAGTCTTCATTTATTCACTCTAATTTAAGGGTTCACATGCCAGTAATACATTTTAACATTTTTAGAAGGTCTCTTTCTATAAGTCTAATATATAACTAAACTATTGTTGTATGTAAAGTAAATAAGGTTTTTAAAATGTTTAAGAAGCTTCATTTAAAATTAAATTAAAATGCAGAGCCCCCCAGACTGGTGGCCAGGACCCAGGCAGTGCGAGTGCCACTGAAAATCAGCTTGTGTGCCGCCTTTGGCACCCGTACCATAGGTTGCCTACCCCTGTGCTATAGTAACACAAGTTAAGATTATAATAATCAGGCCCATTCCAGCCATGGAGGAGGGATAATTGCAGGGGGCTGCTGGGTGACAACATACTCAATAGCAGCAGCCACTGCTATACTGCATAACAAGGAGCTGCAGAGCTTTCCACATTGCACTGACTCCCTAGTGCAGGGGTGGCCAACCTGAGCCTAAAGAGCCAGAATTTACCAATGTACATTGCCAACGAGCCACAGTAATACGTAAGCAGCCTCCCATGAGCTCTCCCTGCAACCGGCAGCCCTGTGGATCAGCGCCTCCCCCTCCCTCTCCACACCTCCTGATCAGCTGTTTTGTGGCATGCAGGAGGCTCTGGGAGGGAGGGACAGGAGCGCAGGCACTGCAGGCTCAGGGGTGGGGGCAGGAAGTGATGGAGTGGGGGGAGTGAGCACCCCCTGGCACATTGGAAAGTTGGCACCTGTAGCTCCAGCCCCGGAGTCGGTGCCTATACAAGGAGCCGCATATTCACTTCTGAAGAGCCACATGTGGGCTCTGGAGCCACAGGTTGGCCACTCCTGCCCTAGTTCTTGTTCTCAGCGGGCCTGATTCTCCTCAGAGTTACACTGGCATGAATCAGGAAGTCACGGGAGACACACTTGTGTGAAATCAGTAAGTGAGAGGAGAATGGGATTCAGAGAGCACAAGCACCAAGAGTCTGGCTGCTCCCCATTCAGTGCGCAAGGAGGAGGAGGAAGGAAAGACTTCCTGCCCCTTCTCCCTTGCTTTATGCGTCAACACAAGAGGGGCCTGAGCACATAACCATTTGTCTTTGCACTTGAGTGACCCTCCAAGTTAAGTCATTGGAAGTCTGCAGACTTGGGCGCTAAGATAGGCTCTGGGCCTTAAAATTAACCCAGTTTCATCGCCGCTCCATGCTGCAGGACTTTCCCTACAGAAGCAGGTCCAAAGCAAGGCAAAAGCACAAAGTATTGGGAGAATGCCACATTCACTTGCTCATGGTGACCTTCCTTTAGGTATTACGTGTATGTAATTTTTAAATAACTATTTTCTTTTGTACCAACCCATCTCCTCTTTTCACTCAGATCCTATATCACATGGGGATTGAACTGCGGGTCAGATTCACATGCATGGGTGTGATTTTTACCCTCCTTTGCTGGGATAGGGGAGGGGAACTCACCTGGCAAGAGGGAAGGTGGAAGTCCTGCCACTGCTACCCCCATCAATTCTACTTGGAGAGAACAACTTTAAGATTTAGCTGGAACTCCATAGCAACCCTCCCATCCCGGCTGCCCAGAACAAGTACTGAATCAGTACATCTCCTGGCCAGTAGTCCTCGGCCTCTCTGGGCAACTCCATCTAGTTTTGGCCTGTCATCAGCTAGCTCCAGGCCTGCTGGGGAGACTCGAATGTGGTGTCTTTCTTCATGTGAGAACACTGTCAGATCTCAATAGACAACTAACAATAATATGTAGTCTGTTAGTGTCATACTCCTGAACTTGTGACATCACAGTTCCTTCCGTCACATGATTTGGATGAAAATGGAGTAGGCTCCTCAGTGCAGGATCAACCAGAGGAAAACAACAGGGCCTGCATGGAAGAAATGCTCTGAATAATAATTAATTAGTAACAGAGTAGGGGAATAACTCAAGATTATACTCAAAGGCAACTGCTTCATTTCAATGTTCTCTTTACAGCAGTGCCCCAGTGTCAAAGTTACACTTTAAAAGATTCCCACAAGGCAATTATTTGTTAAAAGCAATCACTTCCATATATTGCCTTACTAATGCCTACACTCAAAAGGGCTGAGATAACTAGTTCTAAAACAGCCTTGACACAGAAGTGCCTAACTGGGGTTTTACATCCGAAATCATAATGTCGTGTTAATATAGTTACGTGTATTTGGGTTCCTTTTTATAATGGCAACTTAAGCATTGACATTTCATCTGACAGCCTGCACAGACAGTGTTTGGAGAGAGTCCTCTACCTAAATGTTTTTTTTTTTTTTTAAAGAAAGATTTTCCAAAAGCATCCAAATAAATAAATAATATATCCCATTTGTGCAGTAGTTTTCATCCTTAGATCTCAGTATGTTTTACAAAGTAGGTTACCCTAGTAACATCAACCCCATTTTGTAAATGAAGAAACCAAGGCACTGGTTAGTTAAGTGACCACCCAAGGTCAGGAGCAGAGCAGAACTCAGTTCTCCTCATACCAAGTCCTGTGATCAATCCATTAGATCACAAGTACTCCAGAAATGTACCTTACTTACAAAAAAAAAAAAAAAAACCCTCGTTACGAATTTTGCAACTGTGATTATGTTTCACATCAAGTATTTCCCGGCATTTATTTAAATCTCACATTACAATCTTATAGCTGAACAGCAGAAAACAAGACTATACATGCACATGCATCTAATTATCTGATTTAACTGGTGTTGGGGGAAAAGAGATGTGTGCATTATTTTCATCATTTTGTCAAAGCCAATAAATTCTCCAATTAAGAGAAAGGATTCCCAGCATTGTCTGAACTAGGATGTTGTGACTTGATAGAATTCAACATTTTATTACTTCAGCAGAAAATAGCACTTCGCATCATGTCTATTGGGCATAGTCTTGCTTTTGTAGTCACAGCATCATCAGAAAGCTCTAACGGGACTAAAGAGCATAGTAGCTGGGTCACAAGCCAAGCTGGCTAATATATTATTACCAAGAACTGCTATACCAGAGGATGGCCTACTTTGTTGCCTTGATGATTGTGACATCACAGACTTCAGACTGTAATAACCTCCAATCATTCCAGCAGGGGGAGAACCAGGAATAGCATACAGGAATGGTTGTAGGCCTAAACTCCTCACCCCCTCCACAGATTACTGGGAGGCGGCTGTCTTCCTTTGCCTCAAATTGCTAGCTGGGGGTGCTATGTTTCTGACAGAGTGGGATACGTCTGTATCAAACTGTGAACTCCATTTTGTTTTGTGACCTCCATTTTTGGACCCCTGTCTTCCATTTTGTGTTTGGTGTTGAAAAGCCAACTTAACCTGGACACGGTCAGTCAATTCCAGACACTGCCCTGCCAGAGAGGGGTGTGGGACACCTCAGAGAAGACCATCAAGAAGAGAGCTATCAAGGGTCATCATCTTTGAATGACTCAAGCACTGACCCTCCTCAGGGGCACTACCTTTTTTCCCCATGTGCGACTCACATCGATGGGGTTGGAATTTTCCAGCTGGAGTACAAGGCAAACAGGGTCATAAAATGGATTTAAGGAGACGGCGTCTCCACTGCCAGATATCAGATGATGGGGCTGGAAAGAGACAAGGCATGATGGACTCTACCTAGCCTAAAATGCAGTTCAGCTCTTGGACTCACAGACCAAGTGAGATCAGATGGGGGAGGGGAATCTCAGGACTGTTATTTTACAAAGATCTGTAACCATCTAGTGCTTTCTTGAGCGTAACAGTGTCTGTAGTTAAGAAATCCCTTTACTAAGCCTGGGTTCCTTGCTTGCCTGCCATGGCATCCATGAAGGGGTTAATCAAGATGCTCAAAGTACCCACAATGAAGTGGGAATCTGAGGGAACACACAAACCACTGGGTGCTTGTGAGGGCAGAGGCACTGGTTTTGGGGTGTCAGGTGGCCAGGCTGCAGAGCCCCACATCCCAAAGAAGACTGGTACCTGTGTGTGCCTTAGAGACCCAGAGTTAGGAACATGGATTCCACTCCATATGGCTAAATTTAGTGCCTTGCATGGTGTCAAATAGAGTTAGGAACAGTGACCCAGCTCTGTCCAGACCCAATTGGGTTCACTCACAAACAACTGGTGTCAGACCAAGGGGGGATTGGGCCAAGCTGTGACAATGCTGATTACAATAGGCCTCTATTCACCACAGCTTTGATCTGCATCCCCCTCACCTTCCCAAAACTATAGTTTCCCTTTAGTTTGTGAAGCTCTACTTTACTGCCAGATGGTGCGCAGGAATTTCAGATGAAGTTGGGTAACTTGCATGCCCCAGCTCCCTCAGAGAAATGGCGAGCCTCTGATCTTTGCCCCCTTTCCTGACTGTTCAGCTCAGAACTAGGCATAAGCTTCCCGCACGCTGCACTGATGCTGCCTATTCTAGGGATAAATCAAAACTTAAGTTTCCAACACGGCTACAACAACACTGCAAACAGTTTCCAGGATTGTCAGTCTGTTACATTTCACCATCACTACATTCATTTTAAATTTTAATGTGGGCACATGTATGTGGCTAGTTTATACAAAGAAACTAAACTGCAAAGACTTTGCATGTGCAAGAAGTTCTATAGATGCTCTTCTTATCTCTTCTGCCAGACAGCCTGCCTAAACTGGGAGCACTTCTTCATGATGCCACACAGAAAATGAATCCTCCCCTCAGGGAACAAAAAGTATGAACTACAAAGGAGATGATAAAAAAATACACTCCTTTATTACGACAGAATCAATATGCATTAAGTTTACCTGGGTGTTTGGTACAGCACTGCCGCTCACAACTTCATGTATTTAACACAGGCAAGAGAGATACAGTGCAGCAGAAGTCAGTAATTATACAAGCTTGAAAGGACTGACACATTCTACCTTTTGGAAAGTAATTACATTTAATGTAACCATTGTAATTCTCATGGTACACTACACATGTCAACATGCCAAAGCAAGCCACTAAGCAATGCAATCAACTATTTTAAACTTTCACAGTTTTAAAAACCCTCTAGGAAACCAGCAATTTAAAATTCCTCAAGCTGTCAGCAGATGTACATAGTTTGTAGCCAGGCCAAACTTTCAAAACATGGCCTCTCCCTGCATGTGCCTAATGTTGCACATGCAGTCTCTGGGGGGTGGACTATTTTGCATGCTACCACCTGTCTCTGTAAAGGATGGAACACGTGGGCACAATTGGTGTATAAATTAAACGTGAGTGGGATATGTGCATACAGACCACCAATTTACTGTTAAACTGCTAAATTGTGGAATAACCTCACAAGAGAAGCAGTGGCAGCCCATTTGGTTGGGACATTTTAAAACAGACTGGGCAAACTACAAGAAAAATAATAGAGAACAATGCTTGGCAGTGGGATGGACTGTATGCGCTAACAGATCTTTTCTATCATAGATCAAGGATTCTCATACTTTTTCACATCTTAATAGACAGCGTCTATTAGACTACTTTCTCTCCCATGTGTGATTGCATCTGGCCCACGTACTGACGACATCCCTGCTGCAGCTATATTGCTTACATGCACAACTGACATTGGGAAATATTTAAGACATCAAACACCACTAAAAATATGATAAAGCAAATGGAAACAAGAAGGAAGGGTCAGCACTATGTGACCAGCCAGTTCTACAAAGACCACCAGCAAGCACGCAGGAGACCGCCAATGATCCATGGACCACAGTTTGAGAACATCTGCTCTACATATTATGGAGACAGTCATTCTGCAGGTCAACAATGAACTACACCAGTTCAAAATATGTGCAAAGTGCTCCTATTCTGATCTGGCAGCATTCTACACCCACTTTATACTGGTGGTGTCAACTACTATACAATATGTATGCCAGGATAAACTGGGCCCAAAGATTCTGTCTTGTACACAGAGAAAGGCTGGATTGAGGCGTCTGAAAATCTGGCTTGTAATGTTCAGAAGTGTTTTTAAGCACATGCTTAACATGTTTCTAGCTCAACAGTTTGAAAAAATCAGTGAGTTAACAAAGGGAACTAATGTTTAAAAATATTAAAGACCCACATTAAATTTTAAAAAAATAAACCAAACCCAGTAAAACACTGTTCTTGGGGAAAAGGAAACTAATTTAAGATAAAATGTAAATTCTCTGTTTTAAAGGGTAATGTAATTAAACTGTAACAAGAACCTACTGAGAAATAAAATTGTTAATAGCAAGAAAACATGAGCAGTGAAGTGAGGAATCTTAATAGAATCACTCTGAATTCCAGGCTAATTAATTATACAGGAAATTCAGGTGTCAAACGAATATTTCCCCAAACAAATTAACTTTCTAAAAAACACAGGAAGCCCTGCAATTTAAAGGTGTTTTAAAAAGAGAAATAAATGAAAGGAACTGCTCTGGTAGTTGTACAGTGCTGATTGTCCTACCCGCTGATAAAGTATCTTGCACAACAGCACTAAGCTAGCAGCAAACGCAGCACTATGCACACGTGGTATCAGGTTCCTCTTTGGTTGGGCAGAAAGTAGAACTATTGCAGCCAGTGTTATGGCGTGGTCTATTAGAATGCAGGCTGTTGGGAGCAAGTGGCTTGTGTTATGCAGGAGATTGGGCTAGATCATCATAATAGTCAGTTCTGGCCACTAGAGTTATTCCTCTTTTAAATGTGATTTTCTTTCCCTAGGCGCCTGGGGCCTGATTCTCAACCCCCATCGCTGCTCCTGCTTTAACAAATCAGCCTGATGGACAGTTATTTCCATCCAGTGATTGTTCTGTGTGTAAAACAGTGATTCCTCATGCATCACTTCCCACTGATATTAATATATTTATTAACTTGATCATCTGATATGGGGTAAAATGGCAAAAGTCCGCGTTACCACTAAGGATTTAACGTGTGCTCATAAGCGTCTTCCTCCTCTCCCAGTTTTCAAAGATTTAGGTATGGGCTTTATACCCACACTTTGGGTGCAATCCTTGGAAGGGACAGAGAACCTGTAATTCCTGAGATCTCCCACAGGAATTGCTGGTGCTGAACACCCTCAGGATCATGCCTTTGAATTTTACCCCAGTTATTCTGCAAAGAGTTTTAGGATACAGTTTGTATGAAAGACTGGCTGAGAAGTGTTACATTGTACAATGGAGAGCAGAGACATGGCATTGCTGCTCACTCAGGAGAGATGTTTGGAGCCTATTACTCATGTGAGGTGAAATTGTGGTGAGTTACAATGTTCCTAACTCTTTGGCTGAAACAGTGCTGATAAATATATCCCACTGTCTGGCTTTTTGTGTGTTATTTATACTACAGTTGTCAAGGGGAATGACAAAACCAGAGTTCTAGAAATCTTCCATTTTTTACCTCTTGAATGTTGCTCACTAATAGCCAGACTCAGTTTCCAATGAAGTCAACCAAAAGATTCCTACTGACTTCAGTGGGAGCTGGATCAGCACTAGGGTAGGAACTCAGCATCCAGCTTTGATTTAGTTAGTAGCATCCTGTCTCAATAAAAAGGGTGCCTGCTAATTGAAGTTTGTCACTAGCATGAATGTACATCATGTTCCCGCCTTCCCCACTGTATCTTATCTTTCCTTGTGGGGAGATGCTATAGTGGCATTTACAAGGATCTTGCCAGGGTAAGCCCTCAGGAGATGAGTTTGGTGTAAATTTTGATATGTTTCCTATTCCCAAGAAAGGAGCAGACAGGCACCACAGGGAAGGCAAATGCTATGTGAATATACATCCACACAACCTCTGCACTACCCCGCCTCCAGGACACCAGCTTTGTTTTTGTAGTGTTGTTTCCCAAGAAAGTCATTTTAATTTAAACTACACTGCAGACATGATGCTAAGATCAATAAATTCTCAAAGAGTATAGTAATATAGAGCAAAGCAAAACACTTCCAGTAAGGCACAGTAAGTAAAACACTGGGGCCCATCAGCCTCAGGAGTGCCATTTTGGAGTTTTGTCTCTGTTTGGCAGTAGCCCTTAATTAAAAGTGATCAGGTGTTTCAGTGGAATCCTCTGCTCAAAATGGGATGGCAGTCAATAAAGCAAACAAAATGCTAGTATGGATAAGGCCCGGGGTGGAGATTTATACTGAAAACCAATGGACAGCCTCAACAGGAATGCTGTGTTCAGCTCTGGTCACTCAGTGTAAAATCATGGCCCCAGTGAGAGTTTTGATATTTATTTCACTGGGGACAGGATTTCACCCTCTCGCTTAAAAAAAAAAAAAATACAGAAAAAAGAGAGGTAGGTTCAGAGACAGATGAGGAGACTGATTAGCAACAAGGGCAGACTTCTACATGGAGCGAGGCTGAAGAGACAGCCTGTCTAGTTTAGAGAGGAGATATGAAAGGGGTATGTAGCTATGTACATGTAGAAGAGTTAATGTTTTCGGTGTACTGCGCTCCTATGGGTACATCTACATTGCAATAAAAAACCCATGGCACTGAGTCTCAGAGCTCTCGTTAGCAGACTCAGACTCACAGGGCTCAGGCTCCGGGGCTATAAAACTGCAGTGTAGACATTCGGGCTTAGGCTGTAGCCCAGGCTCTGAGACCCTCCCCTCTTGTGGGGTCTCAAAGCCTGGGCTCCAGCCCGAGCCTGAACGTTTACATTGCAATTTAATAGCCCTGCAGCCTGAGTCCTTTGAGCCAAAAGCCAAGTCTACACTAGCATTTATGTTGGAAAAACTTTTGTTGCTCAAGAGCGTGAAAAAAAAAAACACCGCTCTTAGGCCTGGTCTACACTATGGGTTTAGGTCGACTTTAGCAACGTTAAACCGAATTAAGCCTGGACACGTCCACACAACGAAGCCCTTTCTTTCGATTTAAAGGGTCCTTTAAACCGGTTTCTTTACACCACCTGCGACGAGGGGATTAGCGATAAAACCGGCCTTTGCGGGTCGGAATTGGGGTAGTGTGGACGGAATTCGACGTTATTGGCCTCCGGGAGCTATCCCACAGTGCTTCATTGTGACCGCTCTGGACAGCACTATCAACTCAGATGCACTGACCAGGTAGACAGGAAAAGACCCGCGAAGGTTTGAATTTCATTTCCTGTTTGCCCAGCGTGGAGAGCACAGGTGACCACGCAGAGCTCATCAGCACAGGTAACCGTGATGGAGTCCTCCCAGGATCGCAAAAGAGCTCCAGCATGGACCGAACGGGAGGTACGAGATCTGCTCGCCATATGGGGAGATGAAGCAGTGATAGCTGAACTCCGTAGCAGTAAAAGAAATGGAAAAGTATTAGAAAAGATCTCCAAGGCCATGAAGGACCGAGGCCATAACAGGGACACACAGCAGTGCCGCGTGAAAATTAAGGAGCTACGGCAAGCTTACCACAAAGCCAGAGAAGCAAACGGAAGGTCCGGGGCAGAGCCGCAAACTTGCCGCTACTACGCGGAGCTGCATGCGATCCTAGGGGGTGCAGCCACCACTACCCCAACCGTGTGCTATGACTCTCTCACTGGAGAAACACACAGGGAAGACGGTTCGGGGAACGAGGAAGATGACGATGGAGGTACTGTAGGTAGCTCACAGCAGCAAGGAAGCGGAGAAACCGGTTTCCTCAACAGCCAGGATATGTTTGTGACCCTGGACCTGGAACCAGTAACCCCCGAACTCACCCAAGACCCTCAGGGCACACAGGAGACCTCTGGTGAGTGTAACTTTGTAACTATTTGTAAACATTACAAAAAAAAAAAGCAAGCGTGTTTAATGATTACTTTGCCCTGGCAATCACGGCCAGTACATCTACTGGAAAAGTCTGTTAACGTGTATGGGGATGAAGCGGAAATCCTCCAGGGACATCTCCAGAAAGCTCTCCTGGTTGAAATGGGGTGATTTTATTAAGGGGACATTCAGAGGCGCCCGTTCCTGCTCTTCTGACCAGAAATGTTCCCCGCTGTTAACCACGCGGTGGGGGGAGGGGTGAAGTGATCATCCCAGAGAATCGTGTGTGTGTGTGTGGGGGGGGGTGGTTTACTTGTGTTTGTGCCGCATGTTAACCGGGAAACCGCAGCCCCCTCCTTTTACATTGAAACCCCATTTTAAATGGACAACCCAATTCATCCTTGATATGGGAAATGCGCTGCTGTTTGCAACCTTTCCCGCATGTTAAGAAGGTTAAAAAAGCCAAAACACTGTGGCCTACCATGGCTGCCTGCAAGCCGAAATATGCGACCTTGTAATGAAAGAGTGTACCCATTGTTCTCTAAAATGTGTCTTTTTTAACCACCTCTCCCTTCTCCTCCGCCAGCTGCAAATGTTTCTCCTTCGCAGAGGCTCGTGAACATTAGAAAGAGAAAACGTAGGACGAGGGACGATATGTTCACGGAGCTGCAGATGTCCGCCCACGCTGATAGAGCACAGCAGAATGCGTGGAGGCAGTCAATGTCGGAGATGAGAAAAGCCCAATATGAACGAGAGGAGAGGTGGCGGGCTGAATCGCGGGATGAACAGAGCAAGTGGCGGGCTGAAGACGATAGGTGGCGTCAGCTTGCAGACAGATGGCAAGAGGCAATGCTCCGTCTGCTGGAGCATCAAACTGATATGCTCCAGCGTATGGTTGAGTTGCAGGAAAGGCAGCAGGAGCAGAGACCGCCGCTACAGCCCCTGTGTAACCAACAGCCCTCCTCCCCAAGTTCCATAGCCTCCTCACCAAGACGCCCAAGAACACGGTGGGGGGGGCCTCCGTCCACCCAGTCACTCCACCCCAGATGATCGCCCAAGCATCAGAAGGCTGGCCTTCAATAAGAGTTAAAGTTTTAAAATGCAGTGTGTCCTTTTCCATCCCTCCTCCCCCACCCATCCCAGGCTACCTTGGCAATTATCCCCCTACTTCTGTGAGGAACTAATAAAAAATGCATGAATGTGAAAAAACAATGACTTTATTGCCTCTGCAAGCGGGAGGGGAGGGTGGGATGGGGTGGTTGGTTTACAGGGAAGTAGAGTGAACTGGGTCAGGGGGGGGGGGGGTTGGAGGGTTCATCAAGGAGAAACAAACAAAAGTTTCACACAGTAGCCTGGCCAGTCAGAAAACTCGTTTTCAAAGCTTCTCTGATGCGCACCGCGCCCTGCTGTGCTCCTCTAACCGCCCTGGTGTCTGGCTGCGCGTAATCAGCGGCCAGGCGAGTTGCCTCAACCTCCCACCCCGCCATAAATGTCTCCCCCTTACTCTCACAGATATTGTGGAGCGCACAGCAAGCAGCAATAACAATGGGGATATTCTTTTCGCTGAGGTCTGAGCGAGTCAGTAAGCTGCGCCAGCGCGCTTTTAAACGTCCAAATGCACATTCCACCACCATTCGGCACTTGCTCAGCCTGTAGTTGAACAGGTCCTGACTCCTGTCCAGGCTGCCTGTGTACGGCTTCATGAGCCATGGCATTAAGGGGTAGGCTGGGTCCCCAAGGATCACGATAGGCATTTCAACATCCCCAATGGTCACTTTCTGGTCTGGGAAGAAAGTCCCTTCCTCCAGCTTTCGAAACAGAGCAGAGTTCCTGAAGATGCGAGCATCATGTACCTTTCCTGGCCATCCCACGTTGATGTTGGTGAAACGTCCCTTGTGATCCACCAGGGCTTGCAGCAGCATTGAAAAGTACCCCTTGCGGTTTACGTAGTCGGTGGCTTGGTGCTCCGGTGACAAGATAGGGATATGGGTTCCGTCTATGGCCCCGCCACAGTTTGGGAATCCCATTTCAGCAAAACCATCCACTATTGACTGCACGTTGCCCAGAGTCACTACCCTTGCTATCACCAGGTCTTTCATTGCCCTGGCAAATTGGATCACAGCAGCCCCCACCGTAGATTTGCCCACTCCAAATTGATTCCCGACTGACCGGTAGCTGTCTGGCGTTGCAAGCTTCCACAGGGCTATCGCCACTCGCTTCTCAACTGTGAGGGCTGCTCTCATCCTGGTATCCTGCCGTTTCAGGGCAGGGGAAAGCAAGTCACAAAGTTCTATGAAAGTGCCCTTACGCATGCGAAAGTTTCGCAGCCACTGGGAATCGTCCCATACCTGCAGCACGATGCGGTCCCACCAGTCTGTGCTTGTTTCCCGGGCCCAGAATCGGCGTTCCACGGCATGAACCTGCCCCAGTGACACCATGATTTCCACATTGCTGGGGCCTGTGCCTTGTGAGAGGTCTATGTCCATGTCAATTTCCTCATCACTCTCGTCGCCGCGCTGCAATCGCCTCCTCGGCTGGTCCGGGTTTCGCCTTGGCATGTCCTGGCTCTGCATATACTCCAAGACAATGCGCGTGGTGTTCATAGTGCTCATAATTGCCGCGGTGATCTGAGCCGGCTCCATGATCCCAGTGCTAGCTATGGCGCCTGGTCTGAAAAAAGGCGCGAAAGTAGTATCTGACGGACCAGGAGAAGGAGGGAGGGAGGGCCGAGTGACGACATGGCGTACAGGTACAGGAACAGGGAGAAACACAAACAACTGTCACACAGAATGGTCCCCCCAAAGATTAAACTGAAAACCGTGGGCTTAGCAGGCCATTGATTTCATGGAGGAAGGGGAAGCAAATAATAGAGAACAAATCTATTTTTTACATCTTAAGCTGACAGCCGACGGTGCAGCATGAGTGATAGCCTCTCCAGTACGATGACGATGGGTACCAATCATAATATACCATCATCTGCCAAAAGGCAAGGGGCTGCTGCTGTGTAGCAATGCAGCCCCACGTCTGCCAGACCCACGTCCGCCAGCACCCAGCATCGCCCTCGGCCTCTTCTGGGTGCTTAGCAGACAATATTGGGCAATTGGCAGAAAATAGTATATTACGACTGGTAACCATCATCATCGAAACAGTAGCATGTCTGCCCAGGTGGCCATGATTGACAGCCACACCAGTACGACGACGATGGGTACCAGTCACAATATACCATCTCCTGGCAAGGGGCTGGTGCAATGCAGCCCTACGGCTGCCAGCCCCATGGCTATCACTCATGCTACACAGTCTACCGCCAAAAGGCAGTTAGCAGCTGCTGCTGTGTAGCAATGCAGTCCCATGTCTGCCGGCACCCAGAGGACATATGGTGACGGTGAGCTCAGCTGAGCTGAGCGGGCTCCATGCTTGCCGTGGTATGTTGTCTGCACAGGTAACCCAGGTAAAAAGGCGCGAATCTATTGTCTGCCGTTGCTGTGACGAGGGGGAAGGGGCCTGACGACATGTACCCAGAACCGCCCGCGACACTGTTTTGCATCATCCGGGCATTGGGATCTCAACCCAGAATTCAAAGAAAAGGCGCGAAAGGCGCTTCTCGGCTCTATGAGCTGTGGCGCAAACGTAGTATCTGATGGACTAGGGGAAGGAGGGAGGGCGGGCCGAGTGACGACATGGCGTACAGGCACAGGGAATTAAAATCAAGAAAGGTGGCTGTGCATCAGGGAGAAACACAAACAACTGTCACACAGAATGGTCCCCCCAAAGATTAAACTGAAAACCCTGGGCTTAGCAGGCCGTTGATTTGACGGAGGGAGGGGGAAGCAAATGAATACAGAGCAAATCTATTTTTTACATCTTAAGACGATGGTGCAGCGTGACTGATAGCCCTCGGCATCTTTCTGGGTGCTTGGCAGCAAATACGGGGCGGTGTATGACGATGGTCTTCAGGCCTATTGCACGATCGGCTGCTTGGGGAAGACTCTGCTAATGTGCGATGACCCGACTTGTAACAGGACGGCTAACAGTCGTAATACACCATTTACTGCCAAAAGGCAAGCCCCACGGCTGCCAGCACCCAGATTGCCGATGAAGGCTACCAGTCTACTGCACCGTCTACCGCCAAAAGGCAGTTAGCAGCTGCTGCTGTGTAGCAATGCAGTCCCACGTCTGCCGGCACCCAGAGGACATATGGTGACGGTGAGCTCAGCTGAGCTGAGCGGGCTCCATGTTGTCTGCACAGGTAACCCAGGTAAAAAGGCGCGAATCTATTGTCTGCTGTTGCTGTGACGGGGGAGGGAGGGGCCTGACGACATGTACCCAGAACCGCCCGCGACACTGTTTTGCATCATCCGGGCATTGGGATCTCAACCCAGAATTCCAAGGGGCGGCGGAGACTGCGGGAACTGTGGGATAGCTGTGGGATAGCTACCCATAGTGCAATGCTCCGGAAGTCGACGCTAGCCTCGTACTGTGGACACGGTCCGCCGACTAGAGCACCTAGAGCATTTTATTGTGTGGACACACACAATCGGCTGTATACAACCGATTTCAATAAAACCGGCTTCTATAAATTCAAACTAATTTCGTAGTGTAGACATACCCTAAGCGATATAAGTTTTGCCGGTATAAGACGCTCTCCCGCTGACATAGCTACTGCTACTCATTGAGCTGGTTTTATGATGTTGACAGGAGAGCTCTCTCCCTTCAGCATAATGCGGCTACATGAGAGCTTACAGCCATGCCGCTGTGAGCTTGTAAGTGTAGACATGGCCCTAGTCAGCTGACCCGGGCCAGCTTCGGCCATGCCACAGGTCTTTTATTGCAGTGGAGACATACCCTCAGTGTATGGAGCCTCCCTGCCTGTCTGCAGGGTGTGGGTAATTCAAATGGGCTATTACAAAGTTTCAGAAGAAGTGGGCTGTAGCCCACGAAAGCTTATGCTCTAATAAATTTGTTAGTCTCTAAGGTGCCACAAGTACTCCTGTTCTTTTTGCTATTACAAAGTGAGTAACATGTACTGTCTCTTATTGAAACTTTATGGGCATGGTTTCCAAAGCACTCAGCATTGGTCTAACTACTCCCACTGAAGTCAATGAGCGTTTTAGTAAGCATTTTTGAAAAATCTCATCCTATAAAGGAAAATGAATAAACAGAGAAAGAACACATATCCTAACAGTCAGCTAGACTGAGAAATATATGCTTTGTTCTTGCATGTAGAAACCATAACACTTATGGTATAAATGCTCACAAGGGAGACCAAGGGAACATTTTAAAGAAACTCACATACTGGAATGGACAGCAGCGTAATATTGACACAAAGGCACATGGAAGCCAATGGAGTTGCACTCACTCACACTAGAATGGCCAGTGGAACTATCTGCAAATGACCAGTAAATAACCGAGTGAAGCTCTCACAACAGAGCCACCGGCATGACCACAAAGCACAGCACCGAAAACATCTACAGTCACCACCACATACAGTGCAAGAGCCTCAGCAGCAATATGGCTGCCCGTGCCTCTCAGAGGCCATTTTGGTTAACAAGCCTGACTCAAGCCATCAAACCTGCGTCATCCGTATTAGATGTGCAATGAAGGCTATCTTAAACAATCGGTTGGGAGTCTAACAGAACCTGTTTGCTAAAGAGGAATAGTCTTCCGATACAGTTGGAGCAGAAATGTACTCCGTTCATTCGGGGATCCTTTGAGACAGACAGTCTCTAAAGACAGGTAGCTGCCTAGGGCAGAGGTTTTAGTATATTTGAATGAGCTAAATGCCATTTACTGCTTGATGAGATGAAGAGGAGAATTATAAATTTACCACACCAATCCTGGGAATTACTATTATTTTGTACTCAAAACAAAATTCTGAGCTATTCGTTTATTGGAATTGTTCCTTATCCATCTAACTGATGACATTTTATCTCATTACCCTTTTAAGCTGTCGTGTTCCAGTTACAGAAAATCCTATTCAGTGTGTTCCTGAGGTTTTTATTTGAGACACGTGTGAATTACTTTGCAAGTGCAAATGAAAACTAGCAAAATTAAGCAATTAACTTAGCTGGCCTCCTGTCTAGCTCATTTATTTATATTAAAACACAAACAACTTGCAGCTGTCAGAGTGCTTACTGACCTCTAGGGGAATAGACTTCATTCTTGCAAATAAGTTGACACAGCATTTTCTAAAAAGTATTTCCTACAGGGAATGGGTTATAAATAAATCCTGTATTTGCAGTAAATCTCCTATCCTTCATTCCCTATAGCTTTTAACTAGAGCCGTTGTTTGTTATATAAAATTGCATCAAAGTATTTTTCAAAATCCAAATATTGTATATTAGTTTATATGAGATAGCTCAGTGGTTTGAGCATTGGCCTGCTAAACCTACGGTTGTGAATTCAATCCTTGAGGGGGCCGTTTAGGGATCTGGGGCAAAAATCTGTCTGGGGATTGGTCCTGCTTTGAGCAGGGAGTTGGACTAGATGACCTCCTGAGGTCCCTTCCAACCCTGATATTCTATGATTCCATGATCAGCTATTGTCAATCTGGTTTTAAACTGACTCCAAAAGTCAAGAAAAACAGCCAGATTTGTATAATTCAGGCTAGATCTTTACTACGTTCACTGATATACTGTACCATACATAATTATTTTGCTTCTGAATTAGATGATTAAGATTGTAAATTCACTAACAAAAATCCATAAATATTATAGGGGGAACTGGTAGTGACCCATATGTGTTGGCTGCCTAAAAGTTTCCATTACAAAAGATTCTTGAGGCCTCTGAGAAGCTTTAACATCTACTCGATTTGCCACAGCCTCTTGAAAAGTGACAGGGGGAAAGCTCTTTGGCCAGAGGAGTACCTTTCTCTTTGTCCCATGAAATTTCACTCAGGTTTTGTTGAGATATACACTTTTAAAAATCTCCATTTCTTTTATGTCACTCACAGCAGCACAGAATGCTGTCCCGGGGAGAGAGACAGCCAGTGCAAAGGCACCTCAAGCTGGGGTGGGGACTCAGAATTTGCCTGAAGGGGACAGTTAGAAAAAGCTATTAGAGGAGGAGGGAAGGAGAAGAACCTAGATGCTGAGCTAGTGGATGAACCAGAGCTGGGGTAGGAGGTGATGTGATCAAATAAAAGAACAGGGGGAAGAAAGCAGGGGACTTGGAAGTGAGAAGGAGAAAAGAAGGAAAATAGGAAAGGTTTCAGGTCAGGAGAAGCAGAAAAACATAGACCTGGGAATGTGAGCAGACACTATTAGAGAAGAGAAGTATCGGTAAATAAAATCTATGGACGTACTAGAGTGTATCAAAGGAAAAAACAAAGGAAATATAACTGGTGAAAATGGTAATTTATCAAAAAGCTGTGAGAGATGAAAACAGATCCTGAAAACAGAGAAGCCCACCCACAAAGGACCGGAAGTACATGAACTGAGAGAATAGCTGTGGGAACATCTATTCAAGGAATACAGTTCTAAGGTACTTAGTGGACAAGTGAGGGCCCACTAGATGAAGATAAACTTGGTGAAAAGAGGTACAGCCACAGGAACATCGAACCGAAGGCCTACAAAGTTACGCTGATGTAAACCGCCTTGTGTCAACCTAGTTGCGCATGGTGCCTATATTTAAATTTGTCTCTAAGTGCCCCATTATGCCGACATAGTAACACCAGCTTCCTGTGCAGCATTGAGCCAAGGTTGATGTACGATGGTCGACACAGCACGAGTTTAGACACTGTTACCTATGTCAACCCTAACAATCTTCCAACAGCTGTCCCATAATGCCCAACACTGACCACTCTGGTCACAACTGTAAACTCCACTGCCCAGGGTTCATGGAGACTGGAAGATTCCCCTCCCCCACCACCAGCAGCAGCGCTCTCTTTGCCTTTGTTACCCTCAGGAGTGAAATATGAGACCATCTCACCATTATCTGTGGAGAATGGTGCCAGTATTCAGTGCCCCTGCCCTATACTCAGTTTCTGGCAACGGAGCAATTCCCTGTTCATTCCCTGGTGTGTCATACTTACCATGGTTTGAGCCAAGAGTGGCACCAGGCACAAGCAGGCCAAAGCTGAAGTGTCAATAGCATGTGTTGTTTAACACTTGATGGGAGCAGAAGAAGGTGGGAGCCCTGAATCTTAAGTTTTCCCTCCCTACTATACTGACAATGGTACCTCTGAGTGTTTTATCTATAGATGTGGCTATTGTGGAGTTGAGGGATTCCCCCTCCACACCCAAACAACTGACCCAGATAAGGAAGAGAACAAAAAGAGGACAAAGAAGGACAGTCAAAAAAAAAAAAAAAAAAAACCTAACAGAAAATATAACATTGCCTCTATATAAATCCATGGTACACCTCACCTTGAATACTGTGTGCAGTTTTGGTCACCCCGCCTCAAAAAAAAATATGTTAGAATTGGAAAAGGTACAGAGAAGGACAACAAAAATGATTAGGTATATGGAACAGCTTCCGTAGGAGGAGAAATTTAAAAAGACTGGGACTTTTCAGCTTGGAAAAGAGATGACTAATAGGTGATATGAGAGAAGTTTATTAAATCATAACTGATGTGGAGAAAGTACAGAAGGAAGTATTATTTACTCTTTCACATAATACAAGAATCAAAGGTCACTCAATGAAATTAATAGGCAGCAGGTTTGAAACAAATGTAAGGAAGTACTTCTTCACACATTACACAATCAACCTGTGGAACTCACTGCCAGGGGATGTTGTGAAGGCCAAAACTATAAAGGGTTAAAAAAGAACGGGATAAGTTCATGGAGGATAGGTCCATCTGGTGTATGGCTTCATGAGCCTGGGGAGTAGACTGGATCCCCCAGGATGACTAATGGCATTTCAACATCGCCAATGGTAATTGGCTGGTCGGGACAGAATGTCCCTGCTTGTAGCTTTCTGAACAGTCCTGTGTTCTTAAAGATGTGAGCGTCACTCACCTTCCCTGACTAGCCAACACAGATGTCAATGAAGTATCCCCAGTGATCCACCAGCACTTGCATAACCATGGAAAAGTAGCCCTTTCTGTTGATGCACTCTGTGGCAAGGTACTCCGGGGCCAAAATAGGGATATGCATGCCGTCTATTGCTCCACTGCAGTTCAGGAACCCAATAGCTGCAAAGTCATCCACTATGTCCTGCACATTGGTGAGAGTCACAGTCCTGCATAGCAGAAGACGATTAATGGCTCTGGACGCTTGCATCACAATTGCCCCACAGTGGATTTTCCAACTCTAAAATGATTTCCCACTGGCCAGTAGCAATCCAGCACTGCAAGTTTCCACAGTGTGATTGCCACTTGCTTCTCCACACTGTCAATGCAGCTCTCATTTTGGTCTCCCTGTGTTGGATTGCTGGGACGAGCTCAGCACACAGATCCAGCAATGTAGCCTTGTGTATCCAAAGGTTTTGCAGCCACTGCTTGTCATCCCAAACCTACATAATGATGCAATGCAATCCCACCAATCAGTAGTTGTTTCTCAGGCCCAGAAGTGTCTGCAGCTACTCCATAAATGCCAGTAACAACCTTGAATTGGTTATCGCTATGTCTCACCGCAAACTGACTGCTAGAAAATAATCATGTTCCCTGTGGTACTTCTTGCAGCTCTGCAAATACCAGAGGATCGTGCATCCTGTGTTTGCGATGATCATGACAATCATACAGAGCTGAGCAGGCTCTATGCTTCCGTCAGAGATGGTGGACAGTGACAAATCCCATGTGAGTTCATGGGAAATTGAAAATACGTGTGAAAACTACAAGATACAGATGATATTATGGGATGGAGAAATACTGCATTATGGGAAGTTGACTCATTTTAGTCACCCTAGCGCGAGTTGTTCCTGCCCCATCATGCACAGTCAAAACAACCCAAAAGTTAGTGAGTTGGATGGTGGCTGGTTGCTGTGACGTTATTAATATAATCTGGGACCATATAGATCATTGTTGCAACCAAGGTCCTGTAGTGGCACGCAAATCTTGTATAAAGGGGGTCAAATGGGGTGTCTAAGACAAGGTTATGGTTTACTGGTTATGATTATGCTGTCTATATGTGTGTATCACTTTTGTAGTTGAAGTTATGAATATTGGCTCTATACTGTCTGTATTTCAAACTTATGCTATGCTGCTGGGTGACATCCCAGACAAACTGGTGTTAGCTCTGCCTAGCCTGCTTGATGGCCCATTAAGGACCATCAGCTATACAATGGACCCATTGAGAGAAGGCAGATACGCCTTGTAACTCAGCAAAGTATGCAGGGACTGGCCCATGTGACTCCAGACTCCATTTTGCTGTAATTTTCCACAGTAAGAACAAAGAGGTGTTCTTACACCTGGAAAAGACTATATAAGGCTGATGCTTCATCTCCATCTGGTCTTCAATCCTGCTTCATACCTCTGGAGGAACTTTGCTACAAGCTGAAGCTTTGAACAAAGGACTGAGGACCCATCCCAGCGGGGGATGTATTCCAGAGACTTGATTTGAACCTGCAGTTTATTCCATCGCTGCTGCAAGCCTGAACCAAGAACTTTGCCATTACTGTATGTAATTGATTCCATTTAACCAATTCTAACTCTCATCTCTATCTTTTTCCTTTTATGAATAAACCTTTAGATTTTAGATTCTAAAGGATTGGCAACAGCGTGATTTGTGGGTAAGATCTGATTTGTATATTGACCTGGGTCTGGGGCTTGGTCCTTTGGGATCAGGAGAACCTTTTTCTTTTACTGGGGTATTGGTTTTCATAACCATTTGTCCCCATAACGAGTGGCACTGGTGGGAATACTGGGAAACTGGAGTGTCTAAGGAGATTGCTTGTGAGACTTGCGGTTAGCCAGTGGGGTGAGACCGAAGTCTTAGTCTGTCTGGTTTGGTTTGCCTTAGAGGTGGAAAAACCCCAGCCTTGGGCTGTAACTGCCCTATTTGAGCAATTTGTCCTGAGTTGGCACTCTCAGTTGGGTTCCGCCAGAACCACATTGTCACAGTTGCACGCTGGGATACATACCCATTGTGCCCCCAACTGTGCAATGACATGCAGCGGCAATGCAAGGAGCCAAGTATGCACACGCACAAGCGATATACTAACTCCAAAGGCTGTATGCCGACATCACTTGCATCGGTAAAACTTTGTAGTGTAGACGTGGCTTAAGGCTCATTTCAAGCTGAAGCAAAGCAAACCACAGGCCAGCAAGAGTGCAGTTGGACTTAAAGCCAAGGAGAGGATAAGTTGATTCTTCTCTGAAGTGACACAGTGTATTGTTGAGTAATCATTTTTGTTCTTGGTAATAACAATGCATTTGGTATTAACTGCACAGAGTAAGGAAGAGTAGTGGGTACAAGCTCACAAAGGTTAAATGTGTCAGTAACCTAGAATCATAGAACTGGAAGGGACCTCAAGAGGTCATCTAGTCCAGTCCCCTGGACTCAAGGCAGGACTAAGTATTATCTAGACCATCCCTGACAGGTGTTTGTCTAACCTGCTCTTAAAAATCCCCAATGATGGAGATTCCACAACCTCCCTAGGCAATTTATTCCAGTGCTTAACCACTCTGATAGGAAGTTTTTCCTAATGTCCAGCGCAAACCGCCCTTGCTGCAATTTAAGCCCATTGTTTCTTGTCCTATCCTCAGAGGTTAAGAGGAACAATTTTTCTCCCTTCTCTTTGTAACAACCTTTTATGTACTTGAAACTGTTATCATCATGTCCCCTTTCAGTCTTCTCTTTTCCAGACTAAACAAACCCAATTTTTTCCAACCTTCCCTCATAGGTCATGTTTTCTAGACCTTTAATCATTTTTGTTGCTCTTTGTTGGACTTTCTCCAATTTGTCCACATCTTTCCTGAAATGTGGCGCCCAGAACTGGACACAATACTCCAGTTGAGGCCTAATCAGCATGGAACAGAGCAAAAGAATTACTTCTCCTCTCTTGCTTACAATACCCCTGCTAATACATCCCAAATTATGTTTGCTTTTTTTGCAAGAGCGTTACACCGTTGACTCATATTTAGCTTGTGAGCCACTATGACCCCCAGATCCACTTCCGCAGTACTCCTTCCTAGGCAGTCATTTCCCATTTTGTATGCCTGCAACTGAATGTTCCTTCCTAAGTGGAGTACTTTGCATTTGTCCTTATTGAATTTTATCCTATTTACTTCTGACCATTTCTCCAGTTTGTCCGGATCATTTTGAATTTTAATCCTATTCTCCAAAGTGCTTTCAAACCCTTCCCCCAAGCTTGGTATTGTCCGCAAACTTTATAAGTGTACTCTCTATGCCATTATCTAAATCACCGAAGAAGATATTGAACCGAACCGGACCCAGAACCAATCCCTGCGGGACCCCACTTGTTATGTTCTTCCAGCAGGACTGTGAACCATTGATAACTACTCTCTGGGAATGATTTTCCAACCAGTTATGCACCCACCTTATAGTAGTTCCATCTAGCTTGTATTTCCCTAGTTTGTTTATGAGACGGTCATGCGAGACAGTATCAAAAGCCTTACTAAAGTTAAGATATACCACATCTACCGCTTCCCCTCATCCACAAGGCTTATTACCCTGTCAAAGAAAGCTATCAGGTTGGTTTGACATGATTTGTTCTTGACAAATCCATGCTGACTGTTATTTATCACCTTATTATCTTCTAGGTGTTTGCAAACTGATTTCTTAATTGTTTGCTCCATTATTTTTCCGGGTACAGAAGTTAAGCTGACTGGTCTGTAATTCCCCGGGTTGTCCTTATTTCCCTTTTTATAGATGGGCACAATATTTGCCCTTTTCCAGTCTTCTGGAATGTCTCCTGTCTTCCATGACTTTTCAAAGATAATTGCTAATGGCTCAGATATCTCCCAAGTCAGCTCCTTGAGTATTCTAGGATGCATTTCATCAGCCCGGGTGATTTGAAGACATCTAACTTGTCTAAGTAATTTTTGACTGGTTCTTTTCCTGTTTTAGACTCTGATCCTACCTCATTTTCACTGGCATTCACTATGTTAGACATATGATAAAAAACTATAAGTGAGTGAGTACTTAGTAACATTCTATAGTATTTATGATCCTGGTAAATTTTGGGGTTTTCCCTTATAAAGTCTAAAAAATTGTAATTATTCCTTTTGTCTTTGTTTGCCTCTACCTCTCTTCCCAGTTAGCATACACTAGACTAGCTGGGTCGCTGCACTTGTAACTGTAATCTGTGCTGAGGAGCTGACCGTTCAGGACTGAAATCCTGCTATAAATGAAGGAGGGATTGTTAGGGTTGTACATAATAGAATTTGTTGTAAACATTTTCCTTTAAAAATCTCTAGGAAATAGTATTTCTTTAAAACCAACACCCTATGTTAAAAAGAAGGATATTTAGGTTGGAAAGTCAAATGCTAAAAATTTATGGTTGCCCATACAACCTTAATTCTGTCCCCAAGTGCATATGCATTGTGGTACAGTCTTTAATTACACGATAACATATTAATTTTCCCACAAGATCCCTGCCTCGTTCAGTACACAGAAATAGATGCATAAGGGAACAGAATTATGGTTGCAAGGGCAACACTGAATCTGACATTTGCTAACTTCTGACTGCTCGACTTTGCACTTAAACTGTAGACATACTAAATACACACACACTCACAGAAGTTCCACAAATGACTTTAACTCTTATTCCATTTTTCCATTCAGCCTCCACCTAATTAGGAAAGCCCATACATATTACAACAGGTTTAGAAACGTTTTACATCACTCACTGTAGGTGACCATGTAACATTCTATGCACGTATCATAACTGGCTTTGGCGATTATGGAACTGTAGTGTCAGTTTAGAGCAGATGGAATAAAAGTACATTTCAACCCTATTTCCAGAAGATGAGGTCTCAGAGCTTTATGAGGAAGATATAAACTGACTTGAGTAGTAGGGTTGCCAGGCGTCCAGTTTTCGATCGGCTGATGGCTCTGGTCAGCACCACTGATCAGCCCGTTAAAAGTCTGGTCGGTGGCGCAGAGGAGCTAAGGCAGGCTCCCTGCCTGCCCTAGCTCCGCACAGCTCCCGGAAGTGGTGACATATCCGGCCCCTTGACACAGGAGCCAAGGAGACTCCGCACTTCAGCACTGCTCCCTCAGCTCCCATTGGTCGGGAACCATGGCCAATGGGAGCTGCAGGGGTGGCGCCTGCAGGCACAGGCATTGGACACTGCTCAGAGCCACCTGGCCTTGCCTCCACCTAGGAGCTGGGCATGCCAGCCGCTTTCGGGAGCAGCGCAGAGCCAGGGCAGGCAGGGAGCCTGCCTTAGTCCTGCTGTGCCGCCAACCAGGAACTACCTGAGGTAAGTGCCGCCTGCAACCCCAGCCGCACCACAGGTCGGAACTCCCTCCTGCACCCAAACTCCCTCCCAAAGCCCATGCCCTCTCCCACACCCCGAGCCCCTGCCCTAGCCCTGAGTCCCCCCCTGCACTCCAAACACCTTGGCCTAGCCCAGAGCCCCCTCCCGCAACCAAACCCCCTCATCCCCAGCCCCACCCCAGAGCCCGCACCCCCCGCTGGATCCCTCACCCCCTTCCGCATCCCAATCCCTTGTCCTAGCCCGGAGCCCCCTCCCGCACCCTGAATCCCTCATTTCTGGCCCCACCCCAGAGCCCTCACTCCCAGCGATGGAGGGACGGGGGCAGGAGTGAATGGGGGCAGGACCTCAGAAAAGGGGCAGGGCAGGGGTGGGGCCTTGGGCAAGGGTGTTCCGTTTTGTGCAATTAGAAAGTTGGCAACCCTATTCAGTGGCCTAACATGCTTACATACCTTGTTGAATCAGGGCCTTAATTCTCTGGAAAGTCTCTTTACAGTGAACTTTGCTTGATCAAAAGGGACACTGAGAACTTGTTTAGGTCTCCAGATTTACCTCTCTGCTAAAGAGAGGTAAACTCCATACAGTCTCTTTGGAGGACAACAGATGATATAATTTATTAAATATATTATGTATTTTCAAAAGACTAACAGCTTTTAAAAATGTCTCAGACAACTAAGGACTAAAAAAGTTGTATTTATATATAAAAATATAAATAAATTCTCTCTCTCTAAACTTTAAACCCAAAATTAATGCTCTAGGGATGTCAGATGATTTTACTTAGGCCCCAGTCCTGAAACTGACTTTGCAGGGAGCCGCACTGAAGTCCACGGGCTGCTCAGCAAGGGTGCCAGGAGGTGCCTATGTGGAGTCCATTGTAGGATTAGAGCATTTGATTGGACGCCTTGGGGGCAAGGACAGCCTTTTTAGGATGCATGTGTATGGTACCTAGCGCAATGTGGCTCTGTCACCCAGTGGGGCTGCGGGTGCTACCAAAATACAAATGCATAATTAAGGATTCATCCTGGGTTTAGGGAAGGTAATTATTGGAGCATATACACATTGACATGGCCACTGAAATTATTTAGAGAAGATTAAAGAAATCGCTGCCTTGGAAATATTTTCTTTTAAAAGCCTAAAGTCAGGCAAGCATAATTGCTGATTTGGTCAGCAGAAAAAAAATAGTTATGGAGGAAAAATTCTCCATGTAGCATTAATTCTTGGGGGGAGGGAGGCAGACGCACATTTGTGGAGAGGCCTGTTGGAAAAGATCGATTGTAAAAGGAAACTCGGATAATGTACAGGCAGTCACTGCAAGATTAGTTAGCTGAGCCAACCATGTTACTAATCTGGGGTGAGCTGATGCTGGTGAACTGCAGGCAGACATGCTGAAGAACAGAAACATGGAAAATGGATGGAGAGCTGCATGAATAACTGGTCTGTATTATGAGAGGAAAATAAACTGTTAAGCATCCACTTTTGGGCTCAAACCACAAATCCAGATGCCAAACACTCCAATTCTGGGGGCTGCTATGAGTTGGGGTTTTGGTATATATCATTATAAAAGAGCAAGGAGCCATGTGAAGAACGTGAGAGATATCTGTATTATTTTTAATAACTACTGTGTGTACCCCTGTCTATGGTTATATCTGCACAACTGCTGGGAGGTGTAATTCCCAGCTCAGGTAGATGTAACATTAGTTCTGTTTGAGTTAGTACCTAAAAATAGCAGTGTGCTTGCAGTGGCACGGATGTCGCCTTGGACTAGCCATGGGAGTACAATCCCACCCGATCCCCTGGTGTCCTCAGGTGGCTAGCCCATACCGCCATAGCCACAGAGCTATTGTTAGCATGTCAGCTCAAGCACAGCTAGTGTATGACTGTCTACTGGGCTGGGAATTAACACTCCCAGTTGCTGTGTAGAGGTATCTTTAATTATTATGATCATGCTGTCTGTCTCTTTGGGTACAAAGAATTAACTTAGTCCTGGGGGAGAGGACTAAATTCTTCTGCAGGATGGTAGGCAATGACTAACTCAATAATCGGTGCTTAATAGACAATCCACTGCCAGAAGTCTATTTCCTACCCCTAATGAGGTGCATAAATGGCAGAGCAGCGTCATGGTGCCAGGACAGCCAAGGGAACTAGGAAATGGATAAAGGATGGCCTGTGAATTCAGAGGGGGAAAACACTGAATGAAGATCAGACTGAGACAGAGGCTTCAGTGGTTCAGTTTGTCTTGCCCTGCCCCAGTACTGGGGTGCCTGGGACAAGTGGGACCTACCTAAACTTGCAAAGAAGGGCTAAGGTTTAGTTAAGATAATACGCAGTTGGGCCTTTTGTTGTTTTAACCGTTCCTCTCTATTTCTTATGTTCCAATGGATAAATAATACTTTGTTTTGAAGAGGCTGGTCCGTGTCGCTGTATTTTCCACTGATCACAAGCTCCCTAAGGGAAGTTTATAGCAGGGCCCAGATGGAGCTGCTAAGGACTTATGGTTAAGGCTAAAATTATGTCACGGAGGTCATAGAATCCATGACTTCTAGAGACCTCCGTGACATCTTCCACTTCAGCCCTGCGGCAGAGCCGGGATGGAGCTGTCAGATGGTGGGGTCCCTGCAGCTCCCAGCCACCACGGGCAGCGGAGGGATCCCAGAGCTCCCAGCCACCGGGGGGGCCTCTGCAGCTCCCAGCCATTGTAGGCAGCGGGAATCCTAGAGCTCCCAGCCCCCAGCCCAGCAGCTCCGAGCTGACACAGGAGGTGGGAGACCTCAGCACTCTCAGCTGCCACGGGCAGTGGAGAGACCCTGGCATTCTCAGCTGCCCTGGGCGGCGGGGCGACCCTGAAGCTGCAGCAGTGGTTGGTGCTGGACCTCCCTTTCCCATTTTGTCACACTTATTTTAAGTCAATGTCAGGGACAGGTTACGGGCTTCCGTGAATTTTTGTTTATTGCCCGTGATCTGTCTGACTTTTACTAAAAATAACCGAGACAAAATCTTTACTTTACTTATGATTAGTGAACAAGGCTTGTGACACAGAGACCCCTTGGCAAAGGATCCCCTGTTCTTTGCAAACAACTCGCATCTCAGACCTGACAAACTTGCTACATCAAAGACATGTCTTACAGGATATTTATCCACAAAGAGCAACAAGTAAGGTAGCTACAGAAAGCATGTAACTTGTCATTGCAACATGTATGTATGGGTAATATTTATGGAATAATGTATTTTATACTGAAAGTATGCTATGTGGACTTGGAGTAAAAATTAGGCACCAGGGGTAACGTGTCTCAGTGATGACACACTCCAGCAAGCGGGAGCTGTAACCCCTCCCTAGTCAGCAGGCGAGGTAATGCAAGGTTCTACTGCCTACCCTTTGCCATAATCCCAGAACAGTCAATGGAAAACCATCAAAGACAAATGCATACAATCAAAACCACTTGGAGGTGAAAAGAAACATTGCAGCAGACAGGAAGTTGCCCTGGTTCTGAATAAAGACAAAGTAGAGGTGCAGTCCTGTCACTTGAAAGGGGTGTGCACAGACAGACTGAATGAGGGGTGGAAAATACAGTTCATCCTGGGACTGTAACAAGCCATTTATACCGTTTAGATCTGAATTTTGAATGCCCCAAAATTGGGAGGTGTTTGGATCTAGGATTCTGGTTCAGGCAGGGTCTGCTTGGAAACACTGGAGAATCAAGTGAAACCTCCCACTTGAATTCTTGGTTTAGCTGAAGGTGAGGGAGGGTGAAGATTCAGCCTTTTATACTGAAAAATTGGCTGGCAGAAATTCTTTCAGTTGCTCTGATGAGAACTCCTGAAAAAAATCTTTAAAAAGTTCTTTCATGTTTCAGCTAAAAGTAAGGTAATACAGAAACTGGTAAGTTATAAAGGTGACTGTTTTAAGTAGCAAAATACTCTCACAAACTAGTTTTTTGTTGGGGTTTTTTTGCAAAATCTTTCACTCGTATCTCTTGCCAGTAACCTGGAGGGCAGAATTGATGATAATGAGACGAGGACAACACAGAGCTGAAAAAAATTTCTAACTTGTAATAGTGAAGGTGAGTACCTGGGTAACTTGTGCCTAAGTCTGCTATGGTTGAAAGCTTAGAAAACAATGAATGTGAATAATGCTAACTTCTTATATTTCAATAGCACCTTTCCTCCTGAAGGATTCCAAAGCATTATTCCACCCTGTGAGGGGAAACACAGCAGGCTCTTTAGCAGTGAATAGCACCATGCAGCCATTTAAAACAAAAGTGAATGACAGGCTGCTACTCTGAAACTTTATCTAATGTAAATGTATGAGAATATTTTGCACTTACACAGCTGCTTGCATCTAAAGATCTCACAAAAGGTCCCTATAAATATTTAAATATTTGAACCTCACATCAGCCCTCTGAGGTAGGCAAGTATTATTACCCCGATTTGGCAGCTGAAGAAGCAGACAGGAGATCAGGTCATTAGCCCAAGAACACAGAAGGTGAAATGCACCCTTACTATTACAAGTTCACTACTTGTCTTACACTTTTGCATAGGCTAGGTCTACATTACGAGTGCTACAGCAGCACAGCTATGGCACTGTAGCTATGCCACTGTAGCGCCATAATTTAGATGCTTCCTACATCAACGTAAGGAATTCTTCCATTGACCTAGACATGTCTACACCAGGGGTTAGGTTGGCTTAGCTATGAAGTTCAGGCATGTGAATTTCTTCACATCCCCGAACGATGTAAGTAGGTCAGCCTACATTTTAAGTGTAGATGAGGCCATAATGCTATTTACTGTTGAAGAGTTGCTGAGTTTCTCCCCAGGGGTATAGTACTATGGACTAAAAATGGGACTTAAGTGATGCACAGGGTTTTCACATGACCTTTGCTCGGGGTGAATTTCACCCACAGTGAAGCCGTGCCAAAGCTGGGGGGACAGCCCAGGATTCTCCTTTTAGTTTCTCAATAGGCAGAATGTCAATGGCCAGGATACTGGGTTTAACACTAATACAGTGCACAGTATCAGACTTTGGGAATTATCTGAGGAGGACAAAGGGATTTCAATAGCTACTTATGATAGGCCACTGCCTGGGAAAGACTTTGCATCTTAAGAAGGTTCTTACCCACGAAAGCTTATGCTCCCAATACCTCTGTTAGTCTCAAAGGTGCCACAGGACCCTCTCTTGCTTTTTACATCTTAAGAAGAGCATCTCCAAAGCAAGCAGAACAGCCTCAGCCATCTCCCATATCTTTCTCTTTATCTCAGATCTCCTATTTATCTCCATTGTCTGTAAACTTGACTCTGAGCTCTTCTTTGGCTCTCATGTCTGCAAATCTCCCAATTATCTTCTCCACAAATCTACCCAGTTCCAGTACTGCCTTAGACTAGACCTCTGACACAATTCTTCATCCTTGCATTCATCTCCTCTCAACTTGAACACTTTAAGTCCTTTCTCAAGTTCCTACTCTCCTGCCTTGGGCACGTATAGAAATCTTGCTGCCTACTTTCTCACATGTATAAATATGATAGTTGTATGATGAGTGGAACTGGAAACTAGCATTACAACCAGGAGGGATATATTTTGGTGTGAGACTAGAAATTTAGAGGTGTATGCCTAAGACAGGGGTGAGCAAACTTTTTGGCCTGAGGGCCGCATCAGGTTTCATAAACTGTATGGAGGGCCGGTTAGGGGAGGTGGTCGTGGCCCAGCCCCCACCTCCTATCTGCCCCCCCCCGGACTCCTGCCCCATCCAACTCCCCCTCCCGCCCCCCCGTTCCCTGACGGCCCCTCTGGGACCCCTGCCCCATCCACACACCCCTGCTCCCTGTCCCCTGACTGCCCCTGGACTCCACCACCTCATCCAACCCTCCTCTCATTCCTGACAGCCCCCCACAGGACCCCTGCCCCATCCAACCACCCCTTCTCCCTGTTCCCTGACTGCCCCTGGAACCCCTGCCCCTGACTGCCCCCTGCCGCCCCATCCAACCCCCCAGAACCCCTGTCCCCATTCAACCCCATTTCCCCCCTAACCACCATCCACACCCCTGCCCCCTCACCACCACCCCGAACTCCCCTGCCCTCTATCCAACCCCCCGCTGCTCCCTGCCCCCTTACCGCGCTGCCTGGACCACCGGTGGTTGGCGGCGCTACAGCCGTGCCACCCGGCTGGAGCCAGGCCACGCTGCTGCCGCTACCACACAGCACAGACCACCGGGTCAGGCTGGGCTCTGCAGCTGCGCTGCCCCAGGAGTTCACAGCCCTGCCACCCAGAGGATTGCGCCGGCGGTGGAGCAAGCGAGCTGAGGCTGCGGGGAAGGGGGGCCAGGAGCTCGGGGGCTGGGTAGGACGGTCCTGCGGGTCTGATGTGGCCCACGGGCCATAGTTTGCTCACCCCTGGCCTAAGAGCTACTCCTGAAAGTGGCACAGTGAAAAAACAGCAGAGCCTAAGTATATAACACTAGCCTCAAGAGTATGTTTAAAAAAGCACTGCTTCTTACAACTCAACAATAAGAGATAAAGCAAGCAATGACCACATTAATCACATCTTCAAACAACTTCACTGTTTCTTCACTCCCTCCACTCATGTGATGCTTGCTCTTCACCCATTCATATCATCTCATCAGTGCAGGTGAGAAAGCCTTCTCTCCTGTTCCCATTTCCTCTTGCCACATAATGTAGCTTTCCTCCTTCTCTATGCCTCATCATTTTCAAAAAGGACCTGAAAACTTCTCTCCTTTCTCTTTTGCCTCAATTTCTTTCCCTCTCTGTTAGCTTTGTAATTCTATTTAACAAAACTCTATAAAGCAATCTGAGGATACAGTTTAATACAATGCATGAAAAAAGTTACATGAAATATTGTTATAAACATAAGAATGTCTGGAAAGATATACTAGGACATATTCTTTTCCCCAATGATCCAAGTGAGGTGGCCATCTTCAAATTATCTAAGCCTAGATACAAAGATTGACGTCAGAAAGCAACACAATTTTTCAATCCAAGAGGATTTTCTTTTCCTGCTACCTATTGCCCTACAAGGTGAAGTGCTAGGCCCTGGTCCTAGTGGGTATGTCTACACACAAAGAAAAACCCACTCAGGCTCTCGGGGCTTGGGCCCCGAGGCTGTTTCATTGCTGGAGCCCATGCTCTGGGACCTTCCCGTCCTATAACTGGGGCTCCAGCCCAAGCCTGGAAGTCTACACAGCAATGAAACATCCCTGCAGCCCAAGTCTGAGTCACCTGGCATGAGCCAGCTACAGGTTTTTCTTTGCTGTGCAGACATACCCAGTCAAACATGCCTTTTTGACAAATAACATAGAGGAAGTGATTCTTTTCCCAGCAAGACAATGAATTAAATAACTCTGCCTGAGAGTTTATTTATACTGGGGATGCAGGAGGGGGTAGAACCAGTGAAACACAATTTATAGAGAATCGAGAAATCAGAAAGAAAAAATATACCAGCTTTTTGGTACATTGAATAATGGTTTAAAGAATTATTTGCCATTTCCTGGTAGGAGAAGCTTAGATTAACTTTGGTTTGACAGAGTCATTTGATGTTATAATTAGCTTGGCCTCTGTCTTGTTTTCTAGTGATTATACACATCCTAATGCTATTGGGGATGTATTGTGGAGTGTGTACCAGCAGTACAAATACCATAGAAAAGTAGAGCTGTTTAAAACTGCATGTCTCATGTGGCCCAACCTAGACCTGAGCCTACTTGAACTCTAGGGAAGTTCCATTTTGGACCCAAAGTTCACAGCTGGACCAAGATGGATCCAAAACAGCAGCATCTGGCTCAAAACCCTTTGAATCTTGGGGAAATTCACATCTGGACCCAAATTCTGCAGCTCAATACAACTTGAGATCTTTGCAATGGCCCCTCCTTCTCTTGCATTGTGGGTTATCAGTGGGGATAGAACTCAGGATTTTCAGCAGCAATGGCATTAGCCTCTACCTTCTGGGCTAAAGGAATAACTCCTTAAGCTATTAATAGTAGTAGGCTCTGCTCTCTTTGTGCCAACCATTAAAAGGAAAAGGATGTGATCACATAGACTTACTAGCCAGTGCGTTATGCAAATCTGAGGGATGCAATTTCATTAGTGGCCAATTTAGGAGATTCTAATAATATTTAGGTTTAAATATGGTAAATAATTCTTTACTGGATTTTAAAGATCATGTGGAATGCCATGTGCCTCCTTGCTTGTTGTAAATATGAATACTAGTAATTATTATTGTGCACTAGTACTGTCCACAGTCCAAAAATCAGGATCAAAGCCTCATTGTGCTATGGGTACAAGATATATGATAAGAGACAGTCCTGGCCATAGAGTTTACAGTCTAATTCAAGATGAGATACAAGTGGATGAAACAAACAAATGAAAGGGATGCATGCTAGCTTATTAAATATTTTTAGGACCAGGCAGGGGAAAATAGTTTTCCCTTTTGTGTCAAATGTATTTAAAATGTATAAAATGAAATCAAATTATACTTTGGCTTCATTTAGTGTAGGGAATATGCACTGACTTGGCTGTGCTGACTTCAACCTCTGTCTGCAGTAACTGAACTGCTTCAAGAACAGCAGCCTGTGCAGCTCTGAAGGCAGATACAGACACACCTCACCCCTAGGCATACTGTAACTGGAGGAGCAAGAAGGGAGATCCTGAAAATGACTGTGGAATTTAAAAATGGGTTAGTTGATTGTATTTGTAGCATAGACAGGTGCTGTAGTGAGAGAGATTGGTCTTGCGGTTAGAGCACAGAGCTGAGAGGCAGGTGTTCAAAGTTCTGTTCCCAGATCTTCCTGTACCATTTAAAAAGTGGGGATAATAATGCTTCCCTAACCTCTCAAAAGTGCTGAGAGGCTAAATTTGTTCTTCATGAAGCATGGAGAAAAGTCTCAAAACAGGGGGGGGGTTCTAAAACTGCAAATGTTATTTTAATTACACTCTCCTGCTACATTACTGCTGTTCAGAGCCCATGTCTCCCCCTTTTTAAATTCTTGCTTTCCAATATTACCTATGCTCTTACATTTAAAATGAAGCTATCTGTGTTCACCTTGTTTTTCCTCTCAGTGAAAAGTATGTTACATCTCCCCTGGAGTCAAACATGTGAGAAGGCTTCCATTTGTGCTTTAACAAATTAAAAACAGCTGCTACATGGCATATAGAAAGTGAAAACACTTTTTAATAAATGCCAGAGGAGCAAAAGGTGAAGTATGATAATATGTGCAATGAGAACACCTAGCAAAGCAATATGGCCTGCAACTGTGTAGAGGGAAATAAACTTTTTGAAAATTGTGGCAGTAAGACCCTTTAAACACACGCACAAGACACTTTGGGACAGGAAATCTAGGTTCACCTTGAGATGGGAGTTCCAGCATAACCCACCCATGGGTTTGTGTCTAAATTCTTGTTGCTCTCCTTCCAGAATGTTGAATCTTAAACCTCTGAAAACCCAGAAATAAAATGTCAGTACATATTAGCCCAGCACCTTAACTCCGCCCCCAGGAGCTAGCAAGGAATATACTGTATGTTTCAGCTAGGGTGACCCTATAATAAGTGACTTGAGGAATAACTTCAGCCTGGTCTACACTACCCAGTTATGTCGACCTAATTATGTCAGTTATTACACTACAGCCTTGCTCCCACTGACATAACTGCACCAGTATCGTAATTGCACCTCCAAGAGAGGCATAGGGCTTATGTCGGCATAGTGAGAGCGACAGTTTCTGTGTGTAGACACTGCAGGTTACTTCCATGGGCTGTTGGCTGTCATTATTGTCAATTTCACGTGCAGGAGCCATGAAATTGACAAGAAAGCCTGCTCCTGGCTCCCACTGGCCTGCTGTCCGGTCTACCTGCTCCAAGCTGGGCTGCTGCCCAGGCTCCCCACTCAGAACCCTGGGGTCCCGGCTCCTCAATGCAATCTGGGCTGCCTGCTTCCCACTGGCAGCCTGGCTGCATCCGCTGGGGAGATCCACACCTGGAGCCCTGGCAGCTGCCAAGCTTCTGGCAGGGAGTTGAGAGGCAGGGGTGGCAGCCAGCCTCCTGGCGGAGAACCGGGCTCCTGGTGGGGAACCAAGAGCCCGGGGGAAGCCGGGCTCCCAGCAGGGAGATCTGCACCTGGAGCCCGGGTGGCTGCCGTGAACCAAGAACCCAGTGGCATCTGGGCTGCAGCTGAGAGCCCGGGCTCTCAACCCCGCACGCTGCCCCTCTTAAGTCAGTGAAAACTCTCCCAGTGAGGATGTTCACCACCGACAGAAGGGCGGTAATGTGGACATGAACCACTGCAGTAATTACTGCAGTAGCCCAAGTATCAGAGGGGTAGCTGTGTTAGTCTGAATCTGTAAAAAGCAACAGAGGGTCCTGTGGCACCTTTAAGACTAACAGAAGTATTGGGAGCATAAGCTTTGGTGGGTAAGAACCTCACTTCGTCAGATGCAAGACTTCTTGCATCTGAAGAAGTGAGGTTCTTACCTACGAAAGCTTATGCTCCCAATACTTCTGTTAGTCTTAAGGTGCCACAGGACCCTCTGTTGCTTTTTACTGCAGTAGCTGTAACTCGACCTAACATAGGTCGACTTATGTTTGTAGTGTAGACATGCCCTAAGTAAAGTCCTGTGTTATATCCATCAGCATTGTGTTCCCCATTTGTGTGCATGCACTCTGACTGCTCTTCATGCTGTACTGACTGGTGCAGGGGTTACTTGTGGCAGGCTGTCACAGCTCATACTGCAATATGGAGAAGGGTGCATCTGCACCCAAATGGACCAGGGTCACCATGTTTCTATTTTGAGTTATGTCTGTTGGGCAGTCACTATGCTCTTGAATGAACTCACGCAGAAAGATGATAGACTAAAACACCATATCACCTGTGGGTGAACATTTTTCACAAACAATCACTTTATATCTGACCTCTCAGTTCTCATCCTCAAAGGAAACCTGCACAACACCTTCAAAATATGTGCCTGGGAAGCTAAATTCATAATTTTTAGTGTCTAGCAAAGTTATGGACTGAACAGAAACACTGGATTTATGGCTTATTACAACAATCTATAACCCATTTAAGATGCCCCCCCCCCCCCCGATTATTTTTCCTTTCCCCCCCCTATGACTGGAGCAGTGTTAATGGGCCACTTTACCTTGAACGGTCTGCTTGAAATGTGTGTTAACAACTTATGCTAAACAATCCATTCTATTTTGCGTTCCACATGTCACAGCTACATGCATTTCCCAGATCTGAAGAAGAGCTCTGTGTAAGCGCAAAAGCTTGTCTCTCTCACAAATAGAAGTTGGTCCAATAAAAGATCTCACCTCCCCCACCTTTTCTCTAATATCCTGGGACCAACACAGCTACAACAACACTGCCTACTTCCACAAACATATGGGGATTTGTAACAGTTGTGACAAAGTTTCTCCTCTACCTTGGTGAGTCCTGCACTTATTGGCAGATTTGCTCGCTTCACAGATTCACCCTGTGGGTCAGGAAACAGTACAGAGACCTTCCCCTCTGGTAGAAGCTATAGTCCAGGTCAATTCCCCCTGTGTTTGATTAGGTGTTGGGAGGTATGGGGGGGGGGGAACCCAGGCCCACCCTCTACTCCGAGTTCCAGCCCAGGGCCCTGTGGACTGCAGCTGTTTAGAGTGTCTGCTGGTAGAGCGGCACACCACCTACAACTCCTTGGGCTACTTCCCCATGGCCTCCTCCCAACACCTTCTTTGTCCTCACCACCAGACCTTCCTCCTGATGTCTGATACCACTTGTGCATCTCAGTCCTCCAGCAGTTCTACCCATCCACCTCCCCTAGCTTGAGGGGAGTGAGCCCTTTTATAGCATCAGAGGGGCCTTAATTAGAGTCAGGTGCTTAACTGCCTCACCTGATTCTTAGCAGGTTAATTGGAGTCAGGTGGTCTATTAGCCTGGCACAGCCCCTGCTCTGGTCACTCAGGGAACAGAAAACTACTTATCCAGTGGCCAGTATATCTCCCTTCTGCTATTCCCAACTGGTCTGGGTCTATCACCACAGAGCAAAGTGCAGGTAATGTTCCAGAGGGAAGCCCTGGAAGAAGGGGCGTTTGTTTACCTCTAGCAACTCTGGTCTCGGTCTGTGCACTGTAGGTGAAGTGGTCAAGTACAGGCCAGGCATAGTCAGCTGGGGTTCACTAAGTCCACCCTAAATTTGCTTTTTTAGTGAGGACATGGTCTAATGGTTTCTCTAGCTGCACCCATGTCCTACCTCTCTACAGAGCCCCGTCCCATGTGGAGGGATAGAGTGCTACTGAACGGATAGCTGTGTATGAGGAGTGGGGGAGAGCATGGCTTAAAGAGGGCAGAGTTAAAGTTGCAAGGTGCGGGCGGTGTGGACCTTAACTCTGTTTTCCTAGTTTTCAAAGTGTAGCCTCTACAACATAAGAGGACTGCAGAAGTGTGAAGCGGCCTGTTCAGCTCAATGGGATTCTCTCAGATGAATCAGAACATTCTATAGAGATGAATACAGTCTGTCACAATAGCTCTGAGATGTGTGAACTGACCCAGTCATGTCAATGGGGGTTCTCATCCCCACTCTGCCCCAGCCCCTATTGTACCATACCAATTTTCAAGACAATGTCACCATGCATGTGGATTTTAGAGCAATCTGAATATTAAAATCATTTCCTTATTAGGGGTGCTGTATCTGATGAATCCCTTGACCAAATGACCCCAACATGCCTCACCCCAGTTCTAATGTGGCAAAGCAATAATACAGTGCAGTGGTTACACTACTCCAGTTAAGGTTGCACCAGGATTTCCATTTTAATGAGTGAAAAAAGACCTTAAAAAAAAAAAATCTCCTTTGGGTTACAGTATTACTTTGAAAATATTTACTGCAATTTGTGGACAGCTTGGTTTTTCTGTAGCAGTTTGTGGGGGGGGGGAGAATATCATTTGAGGGTTGTTTTAAGTGTTTTAAAAACAGCCATATTACTAAAAAAAATTCTATGTCTAACACTTCCTTTTGGATCCCTTTTTAACAGATACAATAGCACTTTGAGGGGTGAAACTGATAGGCATGAATAACTTGAGACTATCCAACCAAGCAGATGGATTTTAGAACACTTAGAAACATTATCTGTTAAAGAGTAAAGTCGTCTCAACCTTAAGTATAATGGAGAGACAGAGAGAACATGTAAGAGCAGCTTGCGGGAAGAGAATGTTCTGATATTATTTCAGACTGTGAGGATCTATTACTACACCTCTACCCCGATATAACGCTGTCCTCGGGAGCCAAAAAATCTTACTGCGTTATAGGTGAAACCATATAATATCAAACTTGCTTTGATCCGCTGGAGCGTGCAGCCCTGCCCCCCCCCGGAGTGCTGCTTTACTGCGTTATATCCGAATTCGTGTTATATCAGGGTAGAGGTGTATTATTATTAACCATTTGTACTGGGGTAGCACTCATTGGCCACTAGCAGGATCAGGGTCTCGCTGAGCTAGTACTTAGACCTACCAAATAGTGGGGATGTACTTGGGAGTTGGACTGCTCTTAGTTGCATTGTGTTGATGACCTGGTACTTTCCCTGCCTGTTTGACATCTAATGCTATAGGAAAAAAAAAAGGAAGAAATTAAAGCCTACTCTACACTTATGTTTTGCCAACATAGCTATATCAGGGGTGTGACTTTTTGCTGAAAAAAAGATGTAATTTATAGAGTAAAAAAATTTTATTTGTAGCAGTATAGCTTAAACCAGTTCCTCAAGCAAAAATATCAGCACATGGACTCTTTTGGCGGTATAACCTGCACCTACACTAGGAGGGTTTGGTAGAATAGTTATACCACCATAGTTTCACCAACAAAACTTTTTAAGCATAGACAAGGGCTAAATCCCTCTTGACCTTATGGTGGTAAGGAAAATTTTCTAAATGTAATCTGATGCAGTGATCCCTGCCAAAGTCTGCAGACAGCCTGAAACAATAGCTCAAAGAGGGTGTGAACTTATATCACTAGCATGTTAATTCTGAAGCCTTATAGTGGCAGTCATTCACCACTTAACTTCTTCATGGCTGATCAAGCATATAAGAAAGAGGGACAGTGATATTATCAAAAGATGTACAATCTAGACATTACAATTGGGCATAGTATTTGGGACAGCGCCATTGCTTACTCCCCCCCACCCTTTATGTCAACCTGAGAAATGGGAGGCCAACTGTAGTGGGGTGGACACCCGCTCCTGTCCTGAAGGGCTTAAAACAGCCCTGGTAGAAGGCTGTGGCAGGGAGAAAGCAGCAGGTCCAAACCCAACCTTGCCAGTGATGAGTAGGCTGATACTGCAGTCTGCCCCAGGGTGTGGGGCTAGACGATGACTGGCAGTAGCCTTATACTAAGGCGAGGTGGGAACAGTAGGTGGGGGTTCCCCAGGGAGGGGAGACCCTAAGACTGAGGGGTTACTGCTAGGGGGCAGCACCCCAGGTAAAAGGGCACCGGGGTCCAGGGAGGGACATGGGGGCCAGAGGACAGGCGGATCACCGGCCTGCAGAGGGCGCTCCGGAGCTGGAACAAGCTAATTCCCAGAAGTCACCAGCAGGAGGCGCCGCAGAGGTGAGGCCGCATCGTTACACCAACCAATCAGGAGATAAAAACATAACTGAATATCAAGTTGGATTTATGGTGAATGATGGTCAGTGCTCCTATGCTGACCACAGTGGAATGGTGCAGGGCCACAATTACAGAAAAGGACAGCAGTGAAAGCTCTATTCAGGTAATATAGAGATCTTGCTGAAGCCCCTGTGAAGCACAGGCAACGTCATGATTTTTAGCAGAATTAGCCCTCTAACCTACATGGCCAGACCTGGATTTGAAGGCAGACCAGGTGTCTCCATTAGCCCAAGGTATCACATCTGGTTCTTTGAACTAATCTGACCTATACTGAGACATGTGAACAGTTCTCTGGAGACCACAGTCATTATGTTTCAAGGTCCTAATGCTAACCAGTGACTAGCAATTTAAATTAAAAGAGATCTATATCTCCCAATGACTCAGAAAATACTGTGTTGATTTTATATTAGACAGAGAGAAATTGACAAAACCTAATAATCAGACACCAGATAAAATGACAAAAACTGTTCAAAGGAAACTACCAAGTCAATACAAAGATTAAGAAATGACAATACAGTATATAGTAACTACAAAAAGGAAAAGTCTTGGTATTGAGAACAAATATCAAGGTCAACATAACAGACTTAGACAGGCAGCTTTCAAGATTGTTTTCCTATTAAAAAAAGGCTAACCTGGGAATTTATTGTAGTTTAGAAGGGTTGCTTCCTTTTTATTAACAGAAAAACGCTGCTTGACAGCCTGGCAGGAAGTGCTGGAGACACACCGCCGTGGAGGAAGATTGAAAAGCAGCTTCTTCTCCTCCTCCCCCACACCTTCCAGCTTCCCTGATGCCTTTTCACTTTTTGAACTGCTGATTTGAGATCCATTTACCAGCTCCTGATTCAGCTTTACCAAATATGAAGGATTCAAGCATCCTCACGATGACGCAAGTGCTGTTCGAGACTGGCGCTCCAAGGCACTTTGCTTAGGAAGATGAGAGTGAAAGCACCTGCACCATCAGAGGTGCTGCTGGATGCAGTGGCCACGAGCAGATTTCAAAAGCAACTATGGCCCCACCATTCCCAGCTGCAACTCTCCGGGGGCTTCCTAGCTGGATGGATATTTTTAATTTGGCTTCCTTTCAGAGAAGCTGAATCAGAACCCAGGCTGTTCAAGTGGGTACATCCAGTACTGCCAACCCCAGGTGTATAAAAGACATGAGTTTGAGTTATGCTCCCCTCCCCCCCCCAAAAAAAAATCACGAGATAAGCACCCAAAATCTCATGACGAGGGGAGGGATAGCTCAGTGGTTTGAGCATTGGCCCACTAAACCCAGGGTTGTGAGTTCAATCCTTGAGGGGGCCACCTAGGGGTCTGGGGCAAAATCAGTACTTGGTCCTGCTAGTGAAGGCAGGAGGCTGGACTCGATGACCTTTCAAGGTCCCTTCCAGTTCTAGGAGATAGGATATCTCCACTAATAATAAATAATAAAAAAAAAATAATAGACTTAAGCTTGTTAACAGCCTGCAGGTTTTTGAGCTTAAGAGTCATGTTTTCAAGCTTTTCTCCACAACAATGAAGGGTAGAAACTTAGTTTAGAAAACGATGAAGTTCTTGTAGAATCGCTTGACTTCAAGAGCTTTAGATATGACCAAATACCACAAGACTCACAATAGAAATCACAGGAACTGGCAACATTAACTGGGCTCCTGGAGGAATCTGGGAACTGACAGCTGGGTGGGAGAGATCTACAGGATTTGGCATGCACCCACTGTAGGAAGGGAGCCTGCATGTCAGAGGGAGACTTCAGAGAGGTAGGTGAGCTAGGGTGACCAGGTGTCCGGTTTCGGAGCAGAACACCCAGTCGAAAAGGAATCCTGACAGCTCCAGTCAGCACTGCTGATCAGGCCATTGAATGTCCGGTTCGCAGCGCTGCTGCGGGGCAGACAGGCTCCCTGCTAGTGCCGTGGCACCTGGGTCTGGAAGCAGCCAGCACATCCAACTCCTAGCCTTAGGGGCTGCCCCACCCCTCCCCGCAGACACAGCTCCCATTGGTTGGGTCAGGACAGGGGAGGAACTAGTGCCACTCGTGAGACCCTCAGCAGGTGGCTGTTGAGGGGTCGCGTGATGCGCGCTTCTCCTGCTGTGGCCCGGCCCTCTTCTCCTCTTGCTCCTCCTGTGGCTGGGCTCAAGCTGCAGTGCATGCCCTGCTGCGAATCAAGGACTGTCGCCCCATTGCCGGCACCCAGGAGGTATGTGTATCCCTGTCTCTGAGTGCTGGAGTTGAAGGTATGTGTATCCCTATCGCTGAGTGCTGGGAACGGGGCTGCACCCCCATCCCCCATCATTGCATCCCTACCTGTCCCAACCCGTCATTGCTTCCCTCCCCCCACCCCCATCATTGCATCCCCATCACTGTATTCCCACTCCCGCACCCTCATCCGCCCGTGACTGCATCCCTCCCTATCCCAATCTCTACTGAACCCCCATCCACCGTCATTGCATCTCTCCCCGTCCCAACCCCCATCACTGCATCTCTCCCCATCCCAACCCTTCCTCTTCCCCTGCAAGGAGTAGCTGGGGATGTGTCAGCCCACCCCCAGAAACCTCCCCCGGCAGCAGAAAGCTCAGAATCCTTCCTGCGGGAGGGGTCATTGTCCGAGGAGCTGCTTCCCCAACTCCTGTACATGCAGACCTCCCATACCCAACCCCCACCCCCACCAAACCTCACCCTGTACACCCAGATCCCTCCCCAGCCCTCTATACCCAAACACCACCCCACTGAACCTCAACCCCTGCATCTGGAGCCCCCCTGCAACCAGACTCTTCCCAAGACCCCCACCTCTATACCCAGACCACCCCCACTGAGCTCACTGCACTCAAACTCCTACCCTGATGAGCCCCACCCCCTGCACCACCCTGAGCCCCCACAGCCAGACCCCAACCCACTGACCCCCACTAATTGCACCCAGACCCCCATTCCCCAAGCCGCACTCCCCCAGCACCCAGACCCCCTGCTGAGCCCCAACCACCTTCACCTGGACGCTCCTGTAAAGTCTCATTCCCCCTGCACCTGGAACCCCCGCCCCCCCACTGAGCCTCTTTGCATTCAGATCCCCCCACACCTAGACCCCCCCACTGAGTTGCCTGCATCCTGATTGTTCCACACAGAACCCTCTCACCTCACGCCTGGATTTCCTCCCCCCCCCCCCCCCAATGAGCCCCTTCACACTTAGATCCTGCCTGGTTGAGCCTGCCTGCCCCACACCTGGTGCACCGGGTAGGGCCCCAAGATATTTCTGGGGCAGGTCCAGCCCTTGTGCTGTGTGAGGGTTGGGTGTAGCCTCACCACTGAGTCCATCTCCTGGGGGAGAGGAGTGATCTCCCACCTTCATGCAGCCATGGGCCTGTGCTCCCACTGCCATGCTGGAGCCTCTACGTTTATTTATTGACAAATAAAACATGCAGAATTTTAATATATTGTAAGCAGATTTTTTAATTTTTCATTGCAGAATTTAATTTTTTGGCGCAGAATTCCCTCAGGAGTAATGCATTGTACATGCATAAGAGACTGTATCTTTGTGTAGGGAGATGTATGTATTGCCGCATGTGTGTATACTCGCGGCAATACATACATAAAATTTGCAGCCTAACTCTTTGACTTTTATTCCTTTTGCTGGCTTGCACACACAAAAATTGATGATACAAGTTTTTAAAAGAGAAGGAGTGAGTGGGGGCAGGGCCTTGAGGAGGGGGAGTGGCAGTGGGCGGGGCAAGGGTGTTCGGTTTTCTGGCATTAGAAAGTTGGCAACCCTATGGTGAGCCCAGACAGAGAGTCTCACGCTATTTAGAGGACCAAATCTGCAAGAAGCTGAGTACCCTCAAATCCCATTGACTTTAGTGGAAGTTGAAAGTGCTCAACATCTTGCAGGTTTGAGCCCGAAGAAAGGAATAACGAACTTGGTCACAAAGAGCTGCAAGACCCTTCTTTTCCAGCCCTTTCCAAATTATTAGATTCTGGTTTCCTGGTAGACTGAGAAAACTGCACATGTTTGGCCTCCGTTCCCTGTGTCATCTTAAGCCTTCTAAGCCGCCTCTATGCCATGGTGATGGGCACCAAGTAAATGCTTGTAATATCAACAGCTACTAGTGAGCTCTATGTTATGGTAATAAAAAGGACAGGAAAGTCACTAATCATGATAGGTGCTCTCAGCCACTCGTACCTCACTAATGAGCGAGAGGTATCAATTACAAAGGGAAATTACAGATTCTGAGACATTGTAGATAAAATATCACAGCAAACCTGAACATATGAAGGAAGTGCAGCTTTAATAACAAGTGGCTAGAAATCCAAGCAGCCAGGCTAGAATACGCTCAGCACAAGCAAAGTGCAAGGACTCCAGCAGAATATTCAATACCATTAATAAGGTCAAACACATATTAAGCAAAGACATGAAAAGGGGTGAGGCAGAGAGAGATGTAGAAAATATCAAACAGGAGAGGCTATAAATAGGGCAGTATATAAACAATTCTCTCAGTTCTTTTTGACTTTGTGATTGTTAACATACTGATGGCCCTTTTTGCAGTAACGGGAGTGGTCACGTTCCAGCCAAATTCAACCCAGTTGCATTCTGCCTCCCTACATTCTGTAGCTTTGGCTGGATAGTTCTCACTTCCTACCCTAAACTCGTGTGTAATCTTGCTGTGTTCTGTTAAACAGTGGCTGGGTTTCACTCCACAGGTAGCCATGTGTAAAATCTACATAGTCATTGGGTATGTTTTAAATAGTATCTTTCATCCTGAAGCAAAATATTATTTTAAAAATTTAAAGAGCTCTGGCTTCATAGTTATAGTAATCACAATTACCAGCACATAATGGACTGAGGAATTTCTCAATATATAAAACAGTGTAAGTAACATGCTCTTGAACGATTTATTTGGTCTTTCAAAGGTCCTGCAACTACTCTTCCTGCAAACCATGAAAAAGCATATTAATCTTTTGACAGAGAAGTGCTGCCATATGGCAATACATCTGAGCAATTTTTATGAAGCTACAACAATTGTGCTAATCAGAAGTCATTAATTACAGACTGGGCAGACTAACTTTAATGGATTGAAACTGCACCCACTTATGCTAGTATTGAATCTGGCACTCAATATTTACCAAGACACATCTTTAAGGACCAAAATAGCCTTGTGCTATTGTTTAATGAAAGCTTAAACACTAACCAAACAAACAGCCCTGCAGATGAACCATCTATCTACATTTCAAATATGTCTATCATTGAAACTGGTATTTAGGCACCAAACCAGGAGAGATGGCCTAATACTATACATCGGAGTTCACTGGGAAGGAAGGATGATCTTGTGGGTAAAGCGCTGGCTCTATTCAGGAGATGGGGATTCAATTCACAGACCTCCTGCGTGACCTGAGCAAGTCACCTAATATCTCACTGCACTTCAGTTCTCCATCTGTAAAATGGAGATAGCGATACCTTCTCTCCCCCGTCATTTGTCTGTCTTCTCTATTTGGACTGTAAGCTCTTTGGGGCAGGGAATATCTCCAGCTGCATGTACACATGGCTCATAGCAAAATGGGGCTCCAATATTGGTTGAGGCCTCTAGGTGCTATTGTAATACAAAATTCATAAATAATGGCAAGAAGCCACCCCATAACATAAATATACTGGGAAAATCAGAGTTGTAGGTCAACATGAACATCAGTTATTGATGGATGTTATTATTAGAAAATTATTAAAAGGCAACCCAGGGCTGTAGTGATGTTTGCCTGTTTGCTCAATACTGGTACCTCTGGAGTGTTCCTGAGGCAGTGAGAGTTGGCTACATGGATTCTAGATAGGTATTTCAAAAATCACGATTAAATTTCTACTGGTTGCTTAAAAGCAATGCAAACAAGAAAGGCACCTCTGAAGATTACAGGGAAAGCTAGAATGTGGTGACAAAAAGTGGGCAAAGAATGAATGACTTGCAAAGAGCAATTCGAGGCTATGGCTTTATGAGAAATAGTTTACTGAAAGCATGATAACATATGCAAGATAAATTCCCAATCAAATTCTTTGAAGCTATTAAAGCAAAAGCAATGCTGCTGGAAAGCCAAAATCCCCAGGCCTCTTAAAGGAGGTAGCAAAAATATTTCTCACATTACTGACCGTCAGCCTGATAAGGCTAATTGCTTGCCTTTTACCTAGAATGATCCAGGAAGAAGGGTCATAAAATGGAGCTTAAGAGGGAAATAAACTCTATTCAAAAACTTATGAAGCCTTGTGATAAAATCCAGCAAGACTATAATGTCATACTGACTGGAATCAGGGAAGGCAGGGTTTGCCCAAATAACTGAATTTGTCAAGGAAAAGTGAAAAGGGACAAGTGAAGACCAAAGGGCAGAGAGTAAAGTATTCCTGGACAAAACCACAACATGATGAGAATCTGTTTAATCAGGAATTTCTCCTGCCAAGATCTCAGATTTAGAAAGAAATGTAAAGCACAGAAATGTAAGATAGCTCTCTGCGGCCCTGACCATTGGAACTGCATTAGTGTAGAAAAGGAAGACAGTTTTGTACTAGCCAGGGTAATTTATCTAAAGACCTGCACCTTTGCCTCCTCTAAATGCATTGTGAAGGTGCATGAGGGTTTTAACAGCCACAAATAAATAAAGGAGGATAATAAACATCACTCCTACTGCACTCTTATATGTATTTAAAACCCAACTATCATCCCACAAAGACAGTTTCCTGGGCATCAAGTCTAGTTCCCTTTTCTGCAAGCAACCCCACTCACAAACTTGTCAAGCACCATCTTAAAAACTAGTTAGACTGTTTGCTCCCACTACTCCTATTAGAAGTCGGTTCCAAACCTTCACTCATCTGATAGTTAGATATCTTCTTCTAATTTCTAGCCTAAATGTATTTATTTGGCAGTTTATACCCATTTGTTCTTCTGCCAACATTGTCCTTTAGCTTAAACAGCTCTTCTCCCTCTCTGGTGTTTACCCCCCAATGTATTTATAGAGCGCAATCAGATCCCCTCCCTACCTTCATTTTGCTAGGACAGAGGTTAGAAAAATAACACCATTTTACTAGCATACTGAGCAGATTTTCTTTAGAAATCATTGACACACAGTAAACGTGGAGCCCTACTACACTATTTTCACAAAGTCACTTTTCAGAGCAGAGCTACACTTTAAGCTGCAGCCCTGTAACAGGCTGCACTGCAGCAGTGTAATCAAGGTGACTAAGGGCTGGTCTACACTTAGTCCGGACTTCGGACTAAGGTACGCAAATTCAGCTACGTTAATAACGTAGCTGAATTCGAAGTACCTTAGTCCGGACTTACCGCGGTCCAGACGCGGCCGGAAGTCTCCCCCCCGTCGACGCCGCGTACTCCTCTCGGCGAGCTGGAGTACCGGCGTCGATTGTGAGCACTTCCGGGATCGATCCGGGATCGATTTATCGCGTCTTAACCAGACGCGATAAATCGATCCCAGAACATCGATGGCGTGCCTCCGGACCAGCCGGTAAGTGTAGACTAGGCCCAAGACATGAATAACTGTAGCACAGACTACACCTAGGAGAGAAAGATGCGCCCATCTCACCGAGCATAGGTAGGAAAAATGCTTTTTGATGAGGTTAGGAACACAAATGCCAAACCAGAAACTTCAGTACCAAGCACCATGCACCCTGCGACAATCGACGAGGCTGACAAAGACTGTCTACAGTAGCACTTTTGTCGGCAAAACTTTTATCTGTCAGGGGAGTGAAAAAACACACCTGACATAAGTTACACTGACAGAAGCACCGGTGTGGACAGCACTACTTCAGCGGGAAACGCTCTCCTGCCGACATAGCTACTACCGCTTGTTGGGTGATGGTTTAATTATGCCGATGGGTGAGCTCTCCGGAGCCCTTCAGCATAGAGCAGCTACACGGGAGACCTTATGGCCTCCCAGCTGAAGTAGTACAGTTGTGCCGCTGTAAAATCTCTAGTGTAGACATTGCCATAGTCACTCTCATTTCTTCCAGCTGCTTCTGCCAGTTACCTCAATTTTGTTATTAACTTGTGTTTAGGCATCAGATCAGTGAACCAGGTGTAGAACTAAGTCTCCTTACAACAGTGTAGGGAATTAGCTCTGCAAACTGCCAAGTGTAGCACCAAGGAAGGTGTGTGCAAACACAGGGACATATTAAATATTTTTATTACAGTAGGGCTCTGAGGCCCCATTGGGTTAGCCACTGTTAAAACATAAAAAGTTATGAAAACCCTTGACACTTATGTCTCATGAATGTGCCATAATCTGAGCTTTCCTTTAAAAACAAAAAAATGTCTAAACTTCATTAGTAGAAAAGCTCTCTATATCCCAAAGGGGAGAAGAGTCAAAGCCTCCAGGAAGTCCAGTAGGGCCCTTCATATTACCAGTACCAAACTTTAAGAAACAGAGCTAGATAGTAATAATACCCTCTCTAACACACAATTTCAATTCAACCACACTACCACTCTTAGTGCGCACAAAGAACAGGGAAAAAACATCACACTGCAAAATACAACTGTTGTTGTTATTATGACTGTAAATATGACACACAGTTTCAACAGTGCAGATTGTATAGTTGATTACTTTAAAGCCATAATGCAAAGAAGTCGGAGTGTGTATTTAAATAAGATAGGAAATTTTGAGTGTGTAATCAACTACATTCCTTTCTTGTCTGCTATGACAGTAATTTTAAAGATTATAATTATTAAATTATTAAATACTGCAGTGCTGGAAAGTGTGTTCAGATTGTATGCTGGACTGTGATTTTCAATTCTTCTGTGTGTGTACTGTTGCATTCTTTTCACAGTTGGAAAAATAGTTCTCGCTCTTTGGTCCCCCCACAAAGAGACCCAATGCCCAGGTCTGGAGACGTTTACACAGCTACATTTCTAATTGAAACTTGAGTTAGGTCCCTTGCACCCTCTCCTAAGTGAGCTGAAGAATTACCTTTTGTTGGGGCCATAACAGATGCCACAGGAGCTAGTTACTTCTCAGGACAAGGAAGCGCCTCTCTCAGCTGATCCAAGTCATGGTGCAGCTCCCAAATGCCATTTGCTGCTCTCTCCTTACAGTGAGACGCCTCAATATCCCTCCTCTATCCACCCACCCACCCTTCTCTGGTCATGGCTACCTGACCAACTCCAACATTTTACTGATCTTGCTAGAAGTCACTTCGAGATTGAGCATTTTAAGTCTTTACCTTCAATCAAGTCATGCCAAACAAGCTCCCTTATTAACCATACATCAACCACAGCTGCCCACTCTTCCCCATTCTACCCGTCACTGCTGCACACCAACTTACCAGTCACTGGCAAGTGAAACACTCCCTATCAAAACTCACCCACAGTCATATGACACTCCAAATATCTCCCCACTCTGGGGATGTCTACACTTACCTCCAGAGCGATCGATCCAGCAGGAGTCGCTTTATTGCGTCGAGTGAAGAGGTGATAAATCGACCACCGAGCGCTCTCCCGTAGACTCTTGTACTCCACCGGAGTGAGAAGCACAGGCGGAGTCGACGGGGGAGCGTCAGCAGTTGACCTACTGCAGTGAAGACACCGCGGTAAGTGGATCTAAGTACGTTGACTTCAGCTACATTATTCACCTCTCCCCATCCCCAGTGTCGACCAGGCCTTAGTCCAGGGGTCAGCAACCTTTCAGAAGTGGTGTGCCGAGTCTTCATTTATTCACTCTAATTTAAGGTTTTGCGTGCCAGGAGTACATTTTAATGTTTTTAGAAGGTCTCTGTCTATAAGTCTATAATATATAACTAAACTATTGTTGTATGTAAAGTAAATAAGGTTTTTAAAATGTTTAAGAAGCTTCATTTAAAAGTAAATTAAAATGCAGAGCCCCCCGGACCGGTGGCCAGGACCCGGGCAGTGTGAGTACCACTGAAAATCAGCTCACGTGCTGCCTTTGGCACACGTGCCATAGGTTGCCTACCCCTGCCTTAGTCTCTGCAATATGAGCCCTTTCCACCCCCAATTCTTCTGACCAGACTCCCTGCCCAGAACAAGACCTCAGGCCACACTGGGCAAAAGGCAGTCAGAAATGATACACTCTAGCCGAGTTTTATTTTTTCCCCAATGGTTTTAGGCGCCTATACCTGAAAATACCCTCATTTACACTTTGCTATAGTCAGACAAATGTCACCGTTATACCAGACAGATCCATTTTACTATCCTCATTTCAGTATTGCATTATTCTTTAGAACCTGCTTTTCATATGGAGCTGCAAATATGAAATGTTTATTTCGTATTCCTGTCCAATTTCAATAGGAATCTTTATATTCAGCTCCAAAGTGGTAATGTGATAGATAAACCAGGTTATCACATTAATTTCATCATGGCAGCTCTTGGGAAATTCACCTTAGTTTGAACTCAACATGAAAAGTATCATTTCCCAATATTATTTTGTCTCAGTCTCAGTTAAAGGTGACCTGAAGACAGGGGGAAGAAAATTGGACTTGTGCCCTTTCCCCCCCCCGCTTTTAAAAATATCAGGTAACAAGTCTCATCTTTCCTGGTTTTGCTAAAGAGAGCTTTGCTCAGATCACAATCTGCATATTTCTCAGCCCTTAACTGAAAGGGTGAATGTGGGGAATCTTTAAGAAAGACGTCTTCCTTCCCACTTGCTTCTCAGGCATTTGGTTTTTTATTTGTTATTTTGCTTAACACCTATTTTATTTCACAGAATTTTGAGCAGCTTGAATATAAATTATTACCCCTCCCCATTAAACAGATTTTACTATCTCTGATGTCACAATCCTACCAGGTATCCAGTGCCTTGTGTACACCAAGAATTGCAAGGAATTCTTCTATCATTGGCTTAGCTCTGGCATGGCCACAGGTGTTTTTAATCACTCTGTCATCTAGATGTACTCTGAAGAGGGCTAGAGGAAACAGTGATAAAAACACCAGGACTCTTACCACACTAGCGCTTCCACCATTGCTGTACAGGTGGTGTGATAACAGTGGGAGAATTCCCTAAAATTCTCAGTGTAGATATATCTCACTTGACTAGACTACTGGGAAAAAACTGGACAGACGACCTGAATTTAGAGGTTTTTAAGGTCAGGCTTGACAAAGCCCTTGCTGGGATGATTTCGTTGGGAATTGGTACTGCTTTGCACAGAGGGTTGGACTAGATGACCTCCTGAGGTCCCTTCCAACCCTGATAGTCTATGAATTTCTGTTGTAAAAAAGCAAACAAAACAAACTGGGTTTTTGGAAAAACAACCTTTCAGACCTTCCTTTGTACATCATTCACAGCGAATCAATCACAAAAGTTCAGAAACCCCAATTTCCTCCCTCCACACCCCACTCTGGAAATCACATTAATTTGAATAACTCCAGCTGCATCAGGTGTTGAAATGTTAAATAAAAGCATTTCAGATTTTATTTACAGCAGTCCAAAGCCCTCTCCTTCAGTTAGTTCACTGAAGTCAATGGAGTTGTACTAGGGATGAATTTTGCCGCACAATGTTAGATAAATTAGTTTCAAGCACCATATTTTGTTACAGAATGTTATAAAATATATGTTGGATATGCAATGTGTTAATCGCATTTAGATACATATTTATGACCGATATTGACACATCTCTGAAATATAAAGGACAGATCAGATACCAGTGTGATTATTTTATTTGGTCCACGAGAACTTTAAAAGGATGAAGTACAGCAAACAATAGCTGGAAGTGACCACTTCTGATGGTCAAAAATCCTGCAATTATCATGTGTCATACAATTTATATCTAAACCTACTCAAAATCTGAACTGGAAAAAAAATAGAATATGGTATTTCAAAGCCACCTCTATGTATACATACAAATTATACTTATGTGAATGAATCATCTTGGAAAGAAGCACACTGGCATACAATGTACGTTCAAGCTTCAGCAAAAACATGTGATTATTAATCTTCTCCATGGGATTTCACATAAATCTGACAATTTCTGCTTCCATCAGTAATGCTTATTTACTAAACACTGGATTGGATTTAAAGCGACCAAAAAAAAAAAAAAAAGTGTCTATGCATCAGAACACACCATTTTGTCCTAATTGTCTAGCAGATTCTTAATCTTCGCTATTTCACGCTGGGTTTTCCGGCAGCCCACTGTAGCTCTTTTTCCCCCGCTTTAAAACCAGCAGCGAAGTTAACAGCTAGGGACAGCATCCATACTAAATAAGACACACAAAGCAAGTGACAATGTTCGAACGTACTTGCCAAATGAAATCACGTCAGTGTGTCTCACACACACAGCAATGCAAATAATGTTCAGAAATAGAACAAAGACCCTTTGTTATTGTTCTATGGGGTTTTGTATATCTCCTTCTCTATCTTATGCTGAACTCTTCACTCAGCATTAGAACATGGATCTAGTAGAAAATGAACACGACTTAAAATAGATTCTGCCAGCATTGTGGAGATGCATCATTGGAAATTGGGGTTTTCCACACTCACTCATTCAGAGTTATATTTTAGCAGGATCTTCTCAATGTTAACCCACCCCACACACATACACACATTTTTTAATATTGATAAAAGTGCTAATATAGTTTCAATATATTTTAGCATTAACATATGAAAGTTAGAAGACAGCATGCTCTCTCTCTCTCTAAGGATTACTGCCTTACAAAGGACAGAATGCTAGCACAAATTGGGAAGGGAGTATTTAAAAAAAAAATCTAGTTTCATTATTAGAATTGAACAAGGTATCACACAGAAAGGGATTGTTGAAGCAGCTCGCTAATGAGGAGTCTCAATAGTAGGCCGTCTTGATAGACTGCTTTACTTTACACACAGATTTGTTCTGCAAAGCTTAATGCCATCCCTACAGTGAACTATAAGCCAAGATACTCTGCTGACAAGGCACTCTCCTACCTGAAGCTTCATTTTCCAGCACGGATGCATATGTGAATCCTTAGTGTGGCTTCCCCTTCTTGCATGACTCCTGCTATCCAGACTAAAGAGACGGGAGCTGTGCAAGCACAGCTGCTGACTGCCCTACATTTGCCTGCAGATGAAGAGAAAGAGTTGGTACTGCACTTGCCTGGGCTTGTTTAAGCCCCCTAAGTACAACACTAGTGTAGCTCAAACTGGACTAACTACTTCCTCCAGCTGATCCCAATGAAAGACGCCTGTGATAAATAATGCATGAGAACTCTCAAGAACACACTTCATTCCTTCCAGCAGCTGATCTCCACCTCCCCTACCAAAAACAGCGGTTGTAGTGTAAAAATCTTTAGCAATTCTTGTAAGCTGAATCATATAAAATCTCCCAGAGTCCAAGGAGCTGAATGACTAACATATAGGAAAGAAAACCACCGAAAAGAGTAAGGTTGTTTGTTTGTTTTAAATGATCTTTTCAGATCCAAAGAGATACAGGCAGAAGAGATCATGTTTAGCACTGAGCTGTACAACCAGATTATATAATCCTAGTAAATGTGTACAGTGGTTCTGTAGTTTGTTTATCATCTACTTGGGGTGGTGGGCTAGGGAAACCACAAAGATCTCAACCTTGAGGATGGACGTAGATAACATGGGTTATAGAAAGCAAACAATTATGCAAACCACAGAAAAGTACAACAGAAGAGGAGAAAGGAGTGGGGAAACGTATTCTCTGGCTGGCAAGTTAATTTACTATTTAGAAAGCAGGAACAGATTGTGTAGAGGAATTTGGGGGAGGGGGAAAAAATCTCCCTGTCCCCTCCCCCACACTGACAAATAAACAACCAAATTAACATGCTTCTTCTCTGGGCACAGAGTTCAGATGTCTTGGCATAACTTTGAGAGTTACTACAGTACTACCACTTGTTTTAGGGCTTTAAGGACCTCGTTTCACAAGGGCGGAAGCACAACTACATGTGCAAATTTAAGGCTAATCTTCATGTGCTTTATTTGCGGGCATGATTAACTTGGTGGCATGTTTAACAATACCTATTGTTATCTGCAATACTTCAAATCTGTTGCTTGCAATGACTTTGCTCTGACTTGGTTATCAGGTCTCGAATTGGTCCATTTGTTAACAGTTCAAATTCACATGACTTAGGGTTACCATATTTCAGCAAGCAAAAAAGAGGACGGGAGGAGCCCCGCCCCCATCCTGCCCTGGCCTCGCCCCATCCTGTCCTAGCCCCGCCTCTGCCCCTCCCACTTCCCCCCCTCAGAACTCCCAACCCTCCCCCGGCTCCTTGACCCCTGACTGCCCCCTCCTGGGACCCCTGCCCCTGACTGCCCCCCAGGACTCCACCCCCTACCTAAGCCTCCCTGCCTCTTGTGCCCTGACTGCCCCCTCCTAAGACCCCCCCCAAATGCCCCCCAGGACCGTACCCCCTACCTGTACCCTGACTGCCCCAACCCTTATCCCAACCCTTATCCACACCCCCACCCCCAGACAGACCCCTGGGACTCCCACACCCCATCCAACCACTCTCCCCCCCTGACAGCCCCCCCCAGAACTCCCGACCCATCTAAACCCCTCTGCTCCCTGTCCCCTGAGTGCTCCGATCCCTCTCCCCACTCCTGCCCCCTGACAGCCCCGCCCCCAGAACTCCCAACCCCCTGCTCCTTGTCCCCTGACTGCCCCCTCCTGGGACCCCTGCTCCTAACTGCCCTCCAGAACCCCACCCCCTACCTAAGCCTCCCTGTTCCTTGTCCCCTAACTGCCCCCTCCTAAGACCCCCCCCAAAATGCCCCCCAGGATCCTACCCCCTACTTGTACCCTGACTGCCCAAAACCTTATCCACACCCCCCCCCAGAAAGACCCGCCCGAACTCCCGACTCCCCCCCCGTCTTTTGACTGCCCCCTCCAGAACCTCCCTGCCCCTTCTCCAACCCCCTGGGCCCCTTGTTGTTGGTCTTTCTTCACCTAATGTCTCTGTGAACTTGCTCAGGAACTGCCTGAGCCGCTCGTCCCGGCACGCTGGGCAGCAGTGGGGGAGGAGCTCCAGACTGCCGGAGACGATCTGCGAACGCAGGGAGGGAGTGAGCTCCGCTGCAGGAGGGAGGAGGGGGAAGCGGAGGAGGGGGCTCTCTCTGGCTGTCGGAGCCCCATGTAAGTGGCACCATCTGGCCAGCTGCTCTGTTAGCCGCGCGCGCTCTGCATGGGGGGGAGGGAGGGGGGGAAGTCCGGACATTTACAAATTCCCCCCGGACTCTATTTTTAGCTCAAAAAGCCGGACATGTCCGGGGGAATCTGGACGAATGGTAACCCTACATGACTTAGCTTTAATAAGCAGGTCTGTACACAAGAGTCCATGTTCTCATCTGGCAGGTAGTTTCTTGTAAAGGAAAGGTGGCTTTAGTATTATGATTTATTATTTGTATTGTGACAGCACCTAGGTGCCACAGTCATGGATCAGGGCTCTAATGTGTTAGGTACTGTACAAACAGAACAAAAAGGTGGTGCCTGCCCCAAAGAGCTACCAGTCTCAGTATAAGATGACTACAACGGAGCATGGGGAAACAAAGAGAAAATATCAGTCAGTACAATAAGCAGCACTCACAGCATACCTGCTGTCTAGCTGCTGTCAATTTTTGAAAGCAACACAGCACAGAACATTTTTGCACGGATCATGGAAGTCTCAGAATGTTTGAATAACTTTAGCTAGCCATGTGCAGGCCCGGTCATGCTCTCACTGGAATGTATCATAGATCTCCAGGGCCTCTGCACCTGCCGCATGTAGCGGTGTGGGAGGATTTGACCCTCTTCAGTTTCTCTTCACTGTCACTTGCTTCCAGGAAGATCTGACATTGCTGCAGCACATCCATCCCACCCCCAGTTCTCTTCTAAACTGAGGGGTTCATGTGATGTCACTCCCTTTTTTTGGCCAAAGATTTAGTTTATATGCAATTAGGCTTTATTGCCATGTATCATGAGACTCACTATAGAAACTGTGCAAGCGCATAAATCACTTGCAAACACAACTGTAGTAACTGCATGCAAATTCAATGTGCTCTTGCATGCACATTTTTGCATAAAACCCTAGAGTTCTTCACTTTTAAAAATCTGGCGCTAACTGTTCTTTTCTCCATCCCTCTCTCTTGCTATTCCTATTTTACTAACAGGAATGCAAAGGCTTAGGCCTTGGCTACACTTGCGAGTTACAGCGCTGTAAAGCCTCCCCCAGCGCTGTAACTCACTCCCCGTCCACACTGGCAGGGCACTTGCAGCACTGTATCTCCCTGGGTACACCGGTGCAGGTACTCCACCTCCCCGAGAAGCATAAGAGATACAGTGGAGTGGCTACGACTCTCCCCTGTGAGTGTGTACCAGGAATCAACCTGCCCCGCTGTACTGATCACCTTGTCAAGTGGACAATCCTCTCCATTGTTGTGACTAGCTGCAGGAATGCTGAAGTGCCGGTTTCAAAGCTCGTACCACAGAGAAAAAGCAAACAGTTTGCTGTTTGCTTTGAGTGAGTGATTGAATGAGCAGGGGGCCAGGAGTTCGGAACTTGCAAAATAGAGTGCTGACACGCTCCAAAAAGCACTCTCTCTCCCCCCACACTCCCTCTCCCCCCCCCATTTGAAAAGCATGTTGTAGCCACATGAATGCTGGGATAGCTGCCCATAATGCACCACTCCCGACTCTGCAAATGTTGCAAGTGTGGCCACGCCACTGTGCTGGCAGCTGTCAGTGTGGACAGACTGCAGCACTTTCCCTACTCGGCTGTATGAAGACAGGTTTACCTCACAGCACTATACAGCTGCAAGTGTAGCCAAGGCCTTAGGCTATGCACTGGTGCAGCTGTGCCGTTGTAAGCTCTCTAGTATAGCCGCTCTAAGCCGATGGGAGAGAGCTCTCCCATCAACTTAATTAATCCACCCCTAACGAGCGATGGCAGCTATGTTGGCAGGAGAAGCTCTCCTGCCAACATAGCACTGTCCACACTGGCACTTAGGTCGATGTAACTTACGTTGCTCCAGGGGGTGGTTTAGTCACACCCCTGAGCGACACAAGTTATACCGACATAAGGGGTAGTGTGGACATTGCCTTACACTAGAGGAAAAGGATCTGGGTCCAGCAAGAGCTGTCCAATCTAAGTTAGCGTGCCCCATCAATCCATTCTTTCCCAAAGGTATGCCACTTTCTTCTACATTATATATAGTGCAATAAAGGTTAGTACAGCATAGTCATATGTAAGATTAAGATTAAAAACCTCTCCCTTTTCAAGAAGGAAGCCAACAGAAATACACATCGTTAGTTGGGGGAGGAGGGGCAGGGAAGAAAAGTCCAGAGTGCTCTGATATTGCTATATCAAAGGCCGTTTAAGTAGGGGATTACTGCCCAAAAATCATTTAGATTATTTTCAAGATATTGCAATATCTGAAATATGGCATTTAAAGTTTTCTAAGAAACAAGGTGAAATACTAATTTCTGTCTGTCGGAGTTCATGCAATATTCTCAGGCAATGCAGCACTACTCTGAAAAGTGACTAACAATGGCATCGCAGGATAGCATACTTATTGTGTCTTAATGGTCCCAGATCAAATTTGCTTAGTTTACAAGTAAAATATGTTTTTTTCTGAATGTCAGTCCTGCAAACTCCATCTGAAACCCAAAAGACAAGCTCTAGTTTTTGGTGCATGCATCACCACCAGTAATACACATTCCATATAGCATAATTCTGCCCTCAATTGTTCCTGTGCAAGTGCCTGGTCTTCAATTTGGTCCTGCACCTGGAATTTTATTAACAAATCTGTTGATAATATATGAGCAAGAATCAAATCCAGCTTCCTCTCCAAGAACTGGGTTGGTTCTGTGGAGCTAACAGGAGTGACAAGAACTATACAAACTTGTTTGTTATAAGAATGCAGAGCTGTGAATTAATATATAGGGGGACAGATCTGTTGATTAAGGTGCCATTTTTATATAGTTTCTATAAATATCTTCATTGGGAAATCTGTTATCCCACTTTGGATACATCAGTGTTTCAGGTTAATGCTATGGAGTCTATTTTTCCTTCTATGTGTACACTTTTATTTTTAAGAGTTGTGCACAAGCATCAAGCGGAGAACGTACATTCAGTTTAAATGGACCCTGTAGCAAGAGAAACAAAGGGCTCTATTACCAGTCCTTGAGTCTCCCACTGCTATCACTGGCCTCTTGCCTGCACAAGGTTTGTGGCATTAGTCCCATTATGTGCTACAACAGGAATGTAACTGTTCCATGAGAAACAAACCAGAACACATGTTGATGCAAGCATGGGAGTAATTAAGTATTGTTCACAATTTACTTGTTCTTCATTGGGCATTTCGATTAAAAACATGGCTAATGAGAGTTTTATAGTATATTTGGCCTCATAGAAATTCCATGAAGAATTCATGAGTAATGAAATATCTTTTAAAAAGATAAGGAGGGCCATTTCTTTCTGAAGGATTCCTTTAAACCAAAACTGTGAGGCATGCCCGGAGGAATGTTTGGGGGGTGGGCGGGGCCCAGGCCAGCCCCATGAGTGGCGGGAAGGAAGGGCCACCCAGAGCTGCTCTGCCCCCCAGCTCTGGTCTAACTCTGCCCCATCCCCAGCTGCAGCTCCAAGCTCAGCCGTGGCCCCGGACTCCAGCCCAGCTCCCGACTGTGGCTCCAGCCATGGCTCTGCTCCCAGTCCTGGCTCCTGACCGCAGCTCTGGCACAGCTCCTGGCCCTGGTTCCTGATCGTGCCTCCCATGGGGCACGGACTGGGGTTTGGGTGGCTGGGTGGGAGCAACTGAAAATTTTTGGCACCACTGCTTTAAATTAACTCAGGGTTTTTAAATCTCACAATTTGATTATGAGCCTCACGATATTTTGGCATTTTCCTTAAAGCCCCAGTACCTGATTACAGGAAAAAAATCTTGGGAACATGAACACTAATGTGTCTAAACCCAGAAGTTAAATAAAAAGAACTCCAAAGTTATCACTTTAAAAAGATTTCAGGATTTTAAGTCAATCATGATTTTTGAGGGCATGCTTCATGTTGTTTGAATGCTTGGGGTTGGCAGTACTGTTAACTCCTTTGGCTTGAAATAAAACGTTATATTTATTTTCTTAAATCAAAAGAGAATAGTCCTCAAACTGCCAAGTAACTGATCTTTTAAAATTAACAGCAGCTCTATAGCATCACCACATGCCTGAAGATTTATAGTGTTGCCACTGTAAGCGGAAAGATACAGCAGCTTTTCAGCGTGGCAAAACGACCCTACAGAGCAAAACTGTCTTTCATTCATGTGCAGTTATTAGGGGAGACTTAAAATACTGTGTGCAGCATTATGCTAGGGGCCAGGCTGAATCATTTTTGTTAAATACCTATGCCACTGGCCAGCCAGTTAATTTTACAGTCAAATCTTGTACAGTCTATATCTCATTTTTGAATAACTGCAGTCTCCTGGGGAAATTCTTTGCTAGGCCATCTGCTCATTTTGCACAAATCATGCTTTCAGACCTTATGAAAAATTCTGTGCTGCCAATCATAACTCTCTGATGTCTATGCTAAACACTGTAACAGAATCTGAAACCTGCACTATGAGGAGGTTAATTAACACTGACTGGTAAAACATTTTTAAATATTGGTGGTAAAATGGGTCACTTCCTTGCACCTTAGCTAATGGACTCAAGTAATGTAACAATTTATGCTCCTCATTTGTCTTAGGTCAGGAAATCGTAGGTATAACAGTCACAATTAAGGAGCAACATGATTAACGTGCTTTCATTATGGGACACTCTACACTTAATTTGCCTGGAGGTGAATACTGTCAATCATTTCAAAAGAAATTCTGGGCATTTCATTATTAGTTATTGACAAAATGAAGACAGTAAATAGAGAGCAGTGAAAATGGTCAGGAAGGACTTGTGAGGAGAGACTGAAAAAGTACAACTCAGCTAAGTAGGACAAAATAACAGGTTCAGCTGGGTGACATTTTCTGGACAAATAGATTATCTGCCAAAAATGCAGTTTTGGATCAATCAACACTATTTGCAGGTAGGGGTCAAATTCAGCAAATACTTTGGTCTGGAGAAAAATAATGAAGAAGAAAAAAAAAAAGGTTGAAAAGTTTTGACATTTTCATTTTGAAATTTTAGTTTTTAAAACAGGAGGGATAGCTCAGTGGTTTGAGCATTGGCCTGCTAAACCCAGGGTTGCGAGTTCAATCCTTGAGGGGGCCACTTAGGGATCTGGGGCAAAATCAGTACTTGGTCCTGCTAGTGAAGGCAGGGGGCTGGACTCGATGACCTTTCAAGGTCCCTTCCCGTTCTAGGAGATAGGATATCTCCATTAATTTATTTATTTATTTAGGAAAAATATGCCCAAAACAAAAAGAAGAAAAAAAATTTAGTTTTGGGCAACACCCAATTTAAAAAAAAAAATTTTTGATTCAGCCACGAAACGGGGAGGAGGGGATCAGTTATTTACTCAGTTCTAGTAACAGTCTACAAATATTTGAAAGGTTTAAACCAAAAGGAGGGAAAGGAATTGTTTTGGATAGTACAAAGGGGTATAACAGGATGAAACCAAGAGAAGGTAACAGGACGTATGATGAATTTCTTGACAGTGAAATATTCTAGGCTGTGAAACAGTCTCCCAGAGAAAGTGATGGAAGCCATATTGCTTGAGACTTCCTAAAAACAGACTGGGAAAAGGCACTAGAAAGTGTACTGTAAAGAGGGAATGTGGAGAATTATGGCAAGCAGGGAAGGGACTGCAGAAGCTATGAAATTACTTGCTTCAACCCCTAACTTCTATGATTTAATGCAAAATTTTGCATTAGGAAATGGAGGCTATCTAGATAAGGAGTTATTTAAACTCCCAGTCCACATGCTGGGCTGCTTGCTACAGCTTTTTGGAATCATGGACACATTTAGACAGGGCCGCCCGGGAGGGGGGGGGGGAGGATTTGCCCCAGGCCTCGCAGGGGCCCCCACAAGAGTATAGTATTCTATAGTATTGCAACTTTTTTTTTTTATGGAAGGGGCACCTGAAATTGCTTTGTCCCAGGCCCCCTGAATCCTCTGGGCGGCCCTGCATTTAGATTCTGCAGACTGTGACAGAGTACAGAAACCCCACACCAGGAGCGCTGGAAGTTCCCTAGAAGTGGGGATGCCACAGCCAACATTGCCCGTCACACAAACAATGAGCTTTTATTTTTTTAAATGAAGTTTCTAACCATTGTGGTTGCAAAGAAAACCTTCTGAATGCAAATCAATGTTGAGCTGTCGTACCCATGAGTTGTGAATAGCCCCAAATGTTAAAGGGATACTGCTTGATTTGTATAAAGTCAGTTTTCTGAGAAAGGACCTTTTAAAACAGTATGTCCTGGATTTTCTATCAGCTTCCCTGTTTATATGCAGAAGGATGTTTTGGGCAGGCTTGACAGCAATACCTCCAATGACTGGTCCACCTCTCGCTATTATTATTATTTATGTTGCATTGGCTCCTAATGGGCCCCAACCATCTATCAGAGCCCTGTTGCACTAAGCACACAAAGAACACAGAGACAGCTCCTGCTCCGAAGAACTTATAAGGTAAGATGAGAGGCAAGAAGTGGATACAAAAGAGGAAAAAGACCACCACAAGCAGACAGTTAGGGTGGTCTACACTTGCCATTTAAAGTGGAAAAAGTCCCTTTTTTGCGCAAAAAACATGGGAGCGTCTACACTTGCCATTGACTTTTTGCGGTGAAAAAAAGAAAACCACCTCCACGAGAGGCATACAGCTCTTACCGGTGATGCTTTTGCGGTGATGTGCAAGTGAAGACACATTCTTCCTGTTTACGGAGCTTTTAGCCTCCGCAGGATAACCCACAGTGCCTAGATGACCACTCTGGCCAGCAGCTCTGCTGCTAGGCAAACAGACATCCATCCACCCCTTCCCCTTGTAAAGCCCCGGAAACTCTGAAACTCCCCTTCCTGTTTTCTTGGCAAGTGCTCACTTATCTGGCCAGGTGACAATGCCTGCTCCAGGGAGTGAATGAGCAATGCTGAGCTACTAGAACTGATCAGTGTTTGGGGAGAGGAGGCTGTGCAGGGACCCAGGATGTCCCGCGATCCCCCCACCCCACCCCCTTCCCACAAGACCTATTATCAAAATGAGGGATAGCTGCCCTCAGTGCATGCTCTCATCCTGATGGAAGTGCTGCAAATGTAAACACTCTCTGACACCTGTGGAAGTAAGTAAGTACACAAACCAGTGCTTTTCTTTCACCGGTTCACCGTTGAAACTGACAGCGCAAAAACTCTGCAAGTGTAGACATAGCCTTAGATGACTAGCATCATCGCCCTTCTTTCTGTGCACGCACCTATTCGCTGCCTGCTCAGTTTCAGCTCTGCTGCTATTATTGGATAAATAATAAAACTACAAATGTTAAATTCGGCAAAGGGTATGAACCATCAATGCACAAAACAAACAGAAAAAAAGATAAATGTTTTTTCTCTAATCTTTTTCAGCTCTAATAATGGTAAGAAGTTGCTTGTAAACCATAGCAGGTAAAACAATTGCAGATAGAAGTGTGATTTCAACTCTGAAAACTACTGATGGCAATTTAATAGATGACTAGGTGTGCAAAATGGGTGCTTAATTTGATCAATATAAGACTGGCCATACAAGGTCAGACCAATGGTCTAGCCCCCTTATTCTGTCTTCCAACAGTGGCCAGTGCCAGCTGTTTTTGAGAAAATGAACAGAACAGGGCAATTATTTCCTATTGTCAAGTCCCAGCATCTGGCAGTCAGAGGCTTAGGGACACAGAGAGCATGGGGTTGTCTCTCTGACCATCTTGGCTAATAGCCATTGATGTTCCTACCCCTCCATAAACTTATCTAATTCTTTTTTGAACCCAGTTACATTTTGGCCTTCATAAATCTCCTGGCAATGAGTTCCACAGGTTGACTGTGTGTTGTGTGAAGTACTTCTTTATGTTTGTTTTAAACATGCTGCCTATTAATTTCATAAGGTGGCCCCTGGTTCTTGTGTTATGTGAAGGGGTAAATTAAATTTATTCACTTTCTCCATACCATTCATGATTTTATAGACCTCTATCATATCCCCCCTTAGTCATCTCTTTTCCAAACTGAACAGTCCCAGACTTTTTAATCTCTCTTCACATGGAAGCTGTTTCATACTCCTGATCACTTTTGTTGCCCTTCTCAGTACCGTTTCCAATTGTAACATATCTTTTTTGCGATGGAGCGACAATAACTTCACACAATATTCAAGGTGTGAGTGTACCCTGGATTTATATAATGGCATTATGATATATACTGTCTTATTATCTAGCCCTTTCCTGGTGATTAATATTCTGTTAGCTGTTTCATCTGTTGCTGCACACTGAAGAGATGTTTTCAGAGAACTATCCACAATGATTCTAAGATCTCTTTCTTGAGTGGTAATAGCTAATTTAGACCCCATCATTTTTTGTGAGATCACTTTCTAACTCTTTGCAGTCTGCTTTGGACTTAACTATCTTGGGTAATTTTCTATGTCTGCAAACTTTACCAATTCTGTTTACCCCTTTTTCCATAGTATTTACGAATATGTTGAACAGCACATACGCTATTCACTGGATCCACGTACACTATCCACTGGATCACCTTTGTCCACATTTGTTGACCTGCTCAAAGAATTCTAATAGATTGGTGAGACATGATTTCTCTTTACAAAGCTGTGTTGACTCTTCAAATCGTGACTAACAAATTGTGTTAAACTGTGTGTCTGATAATTCTGTTCTTTACTACAGTTTCAACCAATTTGCCTGGTACTGAAGTTAGGTTTATCATCTTGTAATTGCCAGGATTGCCTCTGGAGTCTTAAAAAAAAAAAAAAAAAAAAGGGTGTTACATTAACTACGTTCCAGTCATCACGTAGAGAGGTCATTTAAGTGATAGGTTACATACCACACTTAGTAGTTCTGCAATTTCATATTTGAGAACTCTTGGGCACATACCATCTCGTCCTGGTGACTATTACCACTTAATGTATCAATTTGTTCAAAAACCACCTCTGTTGATACCTCAATCTGGGATAATTCCTCAGATTTGTCACAGAAAAAGAACAGCTCAAGTGTGGGAATCTCCCACACATCCTCTATAGTGAAGACCAATGCAAAGAATTAATTTAGCTTTTCTGCAAGTCTTTTCTTCCTTGAGTGCTCCTTTAATGCCTTGATTGTCCTGTTCACTCATTTAATTACTGAATAGAGCATGTAAACTATGTAACTGCATGTCCAAATGGCATAATAACCGTGGGGCAAATATAGTTTCCTTCATCGTTACTTCTCATGTCCACTGTTTTGGACCCTTGTTCTGCATTTTGGTCTCAGAAGATGTGTCAGAATTCTGAAGATTCCACTTAAATACCACACACTACAGACTGCACTTGCAGGAACTAGATGGACCACTCCCTCCTGAATGTGGGTAAAAAGAAGGAAAAAGTAAAAGGAACTATGGTACAAAGGGGAACTGGAAGTGGTTCTTCAGAATTGGAAAATAAAAATAAAACATGATCAGATCCAAAATTAACAACAGCAAATGAACCCAGTCTTAAGACATGAACAAATACAATTTAAGAGGAATGCACTATCGGGAGATTGGATAATCCAAACTTCATAGATGCCTCTATCTTTACAATGGACTGAGCCAAAACTGTAGTGAAGTTTGAGGCTGAATTTTGAGGCTGAAAGTACAGACATTATGGGCCTGATCCAAAGCCTAATGAAATCAGTAGAAAAACTCCCATTACTTGGATTACATCCCATGAGCTCACTCACCTCAAAAATCAAGTCACCATGATTGTTAATTGTTGTTGTTATTGTTGTAGACCTCTTAGTGCCAGGATTCCAGAGAGAGGATGTAGAGTTTCTGCTATAAAGTCCAAAATGAAGTTTCTGCTTCGTCTATTCGTCATTTCTCTGCTGACAGCTTTTCAGCTGCCTTTGTAACTGTAAAACTAGTAAAAGGGCAAGGACTGCTTAAAAACTAAAAAAAACTGCGCCCCTTCTCCCCCAACCTGTACACTGAGGGGAGAAAAAAGGTGGTTTGTACTTTTTATATTTTTGCTTGTTTTCTGATTTTTTTTATAGTCAAGGAAACAGGATTCTGCTCAATTTTTAAATATTTTAATATTAGGAATGAAGGTCTTGTCTAGCCTGTTTTTCCTTGGAAAAAACTCTGGATGACTGGCGAAAGCAGTAACTTTATGACATCAGCGACATTTGTCAGAGGCAAAACAATTTTTATTCAGTGTGTTTAAAAACTTTTTTTTTTGGCAATTTACAGCCTATTTAATTCAGATCTCTGAATTAACAGCTGGGGCAAAAGTTCTCATTGTTAATATTAAACATTCACCTTCAATTAAGGGAGGAGCACTTTCATATTTGAGACCTTTACCTAGTCCACCAGTAACACCAGGGAACATCTGTACTTGGCATTCCTAATGTTTTAAAAGAACTAGATGTATAAAAAGGAAACCATCAAGCAGTCTAATTTCCCTACTTAGGTATATAGACATAGTTATTTACCAAAGGATTGCTATGCCCTTCTGCAGCAATTCTCAGGGTAGCCTGTAGGTCCTACAATGTATTTGCGACTCTGGTCTCTTGCTCGTTGATTCGCGGATTATGGACACCTTTGATCAGGAGACCTTAGTGCCCTCCATCCAGGATCTTAGAATCTTCATGGCCACTTATGGCCCACAAAATTGCAGGGATTTGATAGTTATGGAGTGTATAGAGCTGCAACTAGTGTTACCCCCTGGCCAGTATTTGACTGGCCTGGCCAGTTTTATTATGGATTTGCTAGTTGCCAGAAAAATAATTTAATTTTCTGGAGTTTTTTTACGTGGGTCTAAAGATTTGCATTTTCATCACAATACACTGGGATATCTAATGTCAAAAGTTTCTGTGTCCAGCTAAAGATACTGCAGTGTTCCCAATTCACCAGTTTAAGCGATAACAGATCAAAACTGTTGAAAAAAGAGCAGCAGTCTGCCCATCACCATACAAGCACACCGCGCACATATGAGAGAAGGTTTGAGTCATGCAACAGTGAGGAGATGTGAGAGGTTTTCAATTTTAGCTGTAGGTGGTCTCTCTCTAGATACTACAAGTGGCTGTTGAAGCAAGGAGGGTGCAGAGTTGCTATGTGGTTGGGGTTGTGATGGGCTTGTCTTGTGGGAGGAGTGCCAGGTTTTTTGAATTTCAAAAGGTGATAACTACTGCCCAGGGTCACCCGGGGGCGGGGGGGCAAGTGGGGCAATTTGCTCCAGGCCCCGGGCCCCGCAGGGGCCCCCAGGAGAGTTTTCAGGGGCCCCCACGACAGTTTTCGGCGGGACTTCGGCGGCAGGTTCTTCAGTACCACCGAATACACCCGGAGTGAGTGAAGGACCAGCTGTTGAAGACCCGGTGCTTCTTCCGCTCCGGGTCTTCGGCGGTGGGTCCTTCACTCGCCCCGGGTGACCGAAGACCCCAGGCCCCCTGAATCCTCTGGGCGGCTCTGCTACTGCCCTGGTAATACAGTCCACCCCTTCCCTGCCGCCACACCCTAAAAACTAGCAGTTTAGTATCAGGATCTCAGAAAAGGATATAGAGTCTCTGCTACAACGTCCAAAATGAAGAAAGCTTCCTCCACAGGCAAAGTCTACCGTTCATTTCTCTGCTGACAGCTTTTCAGCTGCCTTTGTAACTAAATCATGTTACTGCAGCATGGGCAGTATCTCCCGTACTAGGCATGGGGAATACCACAGTAATATTATACAGTTATCAAAAGGTAGAACTGGAAAAATTGTAAGAGTGACCATTGTAAGCAAGCAGACAGTTTGCTTAGATACAGAATTCAGTTTAGGTCAGCTCAGAAAAGTAACAGTTCATCAACTTCCTTGTTTTTCTCTCCTCTTCCTCCCTTTACTGGGAAGCAAAGAGTGATTTCTTTTTTTAAATGAATGCATGTCAACTAGATTCACTGTAGGCAGCAAGGCAGAAATGAAAGGGATTTAGTCTTCTTTTACTAAATTCCAATCTGTTATCCCTGTGTAAAGCCATCCACAGCAACAGGGTTGCATAAGTGTCACCGACGGCCTGCAGAACCCTCCTTACTTGTGGCCAAGTGCAAGGAGAGAACCAAGCATGACATTTGGAGCCCAGGCTAAGTTTGCTGGGATGGCATTTAAAAAAAAAAATACCCAACATATCTTTCTGTAGTAAACACAGCACATTTCATAGGGAGAATAAACATGAAGCCCTACTGTTCTATTTTTGCAGAATCACTTTTCAGAGAGGAAAAGCACTTAAGTGGCTTGTTTCTTATTTGCATCTATAACTTACTAGTTTAAAAGGTCAAAAGAACATTTTAGGGAACTGCATGGTCTTCTCAGAAAAGTAATTTTAAACAACCAGAAAACATCAGTTCTTAACAGATGGGCTCATGCTGCAAAATTCAGATTCTGAAAACTCCGAAGTTCAATATTTTAGTTTGCCCCATTTGCAGAATTGAGACCCAGGTATCAAATGTCCCAGAAACAATGTGTGTTTGGAGCAACGAGTTTGGGTTGGGCCATGCTCTAGTTTAAACACATTCAGCCTGATACACTAATGCTACTTATAGCACAAGTTTTCTTCCCCCTGTCCTCCCCAACTATATTTTTGTACATGAAACAGAAGAATTACACATTGCCATGATGCCAAAAGATAGGCAAAGCTCGGATGCTGAATACTCTGAAGGGTATAAAAATGCATACAACTATTCAAATTCATGATTAAATCACAGAGCTGGGCCAATCTGAATGCACTGTTAGACACTACAACACTCTTTCACCTCTTAGTAAACCATTCCTTTATGGGTTTGTAAGTGCCGTGTGACTAAAAATCTTTAGGCAGAAGTATGAGGGTGATACGCTGCAGGTTTCGTCCACCCAGTAACAGGTGATGCATCACTGACACAGACCTGCTGGGCCAATCAGAAAAATCACTGTGGTTGTAAATAGGTCAGAAGTAGAGTACACCAACAGAGATGGAGGAGGGGAGCAGGTTGTTTTTCTGTGTGTGTTAGAAGATGAGAGAGCAACCACAGACTTCTCTCGTTGAGGAGAGACCTGAAAAGAAGGCTCTGATAGTTACTGCGGTAAATCACTATTTGTTCAGTAAATTGGTGCCCTTGAGAATCCAGATCAGTTTTTCTCCTATCAATAGCCTTGAACCTTGCATCACTGTGACTTTCTCACATTAGTCAAAGAAACCCACACACAGCTCCTGTCAATGCCAGTAAAGGATGCTGGTGCTCTCTGAGTAGGGAAAGGACTGCTTAAGAGCTATGTGCCTCCCTGTCTCCAGGAGTTGAGGGCATTGCCTTCTGCACTGCTCCAAGCACTTGCAGCCTGGGGAGCTCTGGGTTCAAACTCTGACCCCCCTCCCCCATCATGTGGCAATGTGATACACTGCCAGTTCCTGCGGTGTATTATCTCATCCTCACTGTCTCTGCACATGTCCTGGGTTTGCCACCATCAGGACTTCATCAAATGGGCTTGCTATATTACTATTCAATATTCATATTGCAGTGGGTCTCAGTCAGGTCATAACATAACTGTGCTAGACAATGTACAAACATAACAATTGACAGGTACAGTCAATCAATGATTTTATGACAGAAAATCGACACAGATTAACATCTTTGTGTCCCAACATGCTGATGTTGCAGAGTTATCAGACTGACAGTCCCTAATGAAAAGAGCCTAGGAGAGTCTCTGAGGATGCCCTAAATCTAGTAAGAAACTGAAATATTTCAAACAATTAATGATTTTGTATTCACTGGAAACAAGCATGAAGATTTTCAGATCAAGAACAATATGGTTTGTATAAAATACAGTGAGAACCAAACAAGTTCACACTGAGAATCCACAAATCCTTAAAGCCAGCCTTCTCCAAGCAGACCCACAAGTTTCTTCATTCATGTTTCTGATGTCAGGTGGCAGTCTGCTTAGCCATTCAGCTCTTACCCTGTAAGATTACCTTCCAGCCCACTGTTCAAACAGTGTTCATTGTACAGTGAAGTGCAGGGTTTTTTTTAATTGTGTGAGTTCATCTATTTGCAGATTCTCAGTTTAGTAATTAGCAGTGTGAATTACCAAGGTTCTGTTGCACTGCAGTTTTAAAGCAGCCATGCATTTCAGACTAGCCTTAGACATTCAGTAATGGAAGAGTTGTTTGTTTTTAGTTTATTGTCCCAGGTGGAAGGACATCCTTAAGGTCCTAGACTTCAGTGAAACTCTCTTATTGGATACACTTAGCTGTGCTGTATAGGTCAGATCTGCCTACTGTGAATCAAGGCTTCATGGGAGTCTTCAAACTGAATCTCTACAAGCTTTATAGAGCATTCTTTCAACTTTGATCAGGAGTGCGAAGGAGCAAAGATCCACGTTGTTGTCAGCATGATTAGGATAGGACACCCCTGAATCACTAGCACAACTGGTTTTGTAGACAATAAAGTCTTGTCAAAGAAACCTGATTTCATTCTGTGACGAGATTACAAGTTTGATTGATACAGGTAACTAGATGTAATGTACTTAGATTCTGTAAGATGTTTGACTTAGCACTGCACAGCATTCTGATTAAAAAATTGGCAGCATACAATATCAACGGAGTACATGTTAAGTGGATTAAGAACTAGCTAATTGACAGATCTCAGAAAATAGTCGTCAAGGGAATCGACAATGAACGGGGGTGTTTTAGCAGGGTTCCACAGGGAACTGTACTAAGCCTGAAGCTATTCAACATTTTCATCAATGATGTGGATGTAAATATATAATCACTGCTGATAAAATTGGTAGATGACACAAAGATTGGCGGAGTGGTAAAATAATGATGAGAACTGAGCCATCATACAGAGTAATCTGGATCGCTTGGTAACCTGGGACCATTCAAACAAAATGCGTTTTCATACAGCCAAATGCCAACTTCTTCATCTAGGAACAAGGAATGTAGGCTATACCTACAGAATGTGGGGAACTCTATCCTGGAAAGCAAGGACTTTTTAGGGGTCAGAGCGGACAAGCAACTGAATATGAGCTGCCAATGTGATGCTGTGGCAAAAAGAGTTACCGTTATCCTTAGATGCATAAAGAGGGGAATAGTGAGTAGGAGCAGGGAGCTGATTTTACCTCTGTATACGGCACTGGTGAGATCAATACTGGAATACTGCTGTGGAGAAAGAGGGAGCTCTCTGTACTATTTGTTATTAATTATATATACCTCAATTTATCTAGTTGATATTATTCTGCATGTCTGAATGGAGTTACCACAAAAGAAGGCTGCTAGGGGGCAACAAACAGGAAATACAGTAGAACAATGATGGATATTAAGTGCGTCCAACATGAATACCAAGGGTCCTTAAGGAAACAGCGGAGGAGCCATTAATTTGAAAATGCCCACCTACCCGGTTCCAGCCTGATTAGCAGGTTTATTTTTTTCCTAGGCCTGAGCCTAAGATCAAGGGGAAACTAAACCATTAAAAAATTCTGCCTAGAGAGGAAGGGGATGGGGAGTCAGCAGTCATTGCTGGCAGTGAGTTTCTACTACCAAGGCAAGTGGTAGAGACTCCATCTCCTAATGTTCTCAGATCAAGACTGGATGCCTCTTTGGATGGAATGGTTTAGTCAGAATCGAGTTATGGGCTCAATACAGACTTGTAATTTAATGGCCAATGACACACAGGTCAGATTACATGATCTAATGGTCTATTCTGGCCTTAAATGCTATGAATTTATGAACTTCGAGGAGCCTTTGAGGCAGAACTCCCCTCTTACCCTAGATCTTGGCTGAGACTCACTGGTGGGATAGTGTATGGAAAGTTTGCATGCTACTGCTTGTGTGCAGCAGACTTCAGTTTCCAGGGTTATCAATCCATACTATTCTGGAGAGCTAAAACCATGTGAGTTTTTAAAAATGTACAATGCAAATTATATGTAAATATTTCTCTCTTCTGCCAGGATCGACTTGCCTTAACATGCATCATCATATGAGCAAACAATATACATACTGCACCGAGCACTTTGTACCAACACAAGCCCAATACCCATGGTTTTCAAATTAATTACAAAAAAGAACAGACTTTGTTCTATTTTCTACTGTAAAGAAGCTAATTTAAAAAACACCCCAACCCCCACCCAACAAAGAAACAAAATAAAAATAAAATAGGCTACCAGCATGTACTCATAATGGCCCTAATTTGCAGAAGTGTCCACTAATACTGGATGTCTCACTTTTTAGGTGGTGAACATCCATAATTCCCATATGAAGATCAGGCCCTCGCTATCTCAAGCTGCACACCCAAAAAGTGAGGCATCCAATCTCAAGGGAAACTTGAAAATCTCAGCCAATGGATATTTTAATAAATCCAGTACCTGATGCTGATCGGCAGCTAAAAGGGGGCGGGGGAGGGGAGAAGGAAGCTGTGTTGCAGCATTTAAAGAGCAATGAACTAATTTAACTGCTGTTAACGTAACAGTTTAGGGAACTCAAGATGCAAAATCAGTGAACGTTTCAGTTGGTTGCATGCAAGCCTAACCTGCAATCGTTACCCAAATAACATACTTTCAGGCATCTGAGTTACAGTAAACATGTCTAAAAAGGGATGAAAAGGGATCTTTCCGATGCTCTGGGGTCAACCAAATGATTTCACAGTTGTTTGTTTTGGCCTCAGCTTTATACAAAACTGTGAACATCTGTATAAACCATTTGCTGAGAGCAACACACTGGACTATGCAACTTAAACCAAAGTAACCAGCTTTCCAAAGTACCATTTGGAAACACAGCTACTGTAGATCTAGAGGGGAAGGAGAATGTAAAACTTTGTCTGCAACCGATTGCTCGGGGGTGCATCCAATGATGCATTCTAATGGGTTTCTGGCTCCGAGACCTTCCATTCAGGTAAAGGTGCCAATACATACAGATTTTCATAATGTTCCTTACCCCAGGTTGAAGGGCAGAAATTGATCAGTTAACATTTAAGACATTTGCTGTGTTGTCAAAACCCCCAAACACTACAAACAGTGTACAATTTTAAAATGGGTGGTGTCAGGTCTCCTTTTTCCAAATCCCAGAATAAAATGCTTTGTTAGAATTCAGCCTGCCACCAATCCACAACAATGGGATTTTAAAAACAGCCCATGGTAGGAAAAAACAGTAGAAAAAGTAAAGATGAAGAGAGATTCTGACTAATTTTAAGTGCCTAAATTGGTTCTATGGCAAAACTCACCATAAACGGAAGCAGGGGAGGTAGAAATTATATTAACTAGAAATTGTATTCTGTATCTTCGAGTAGCTAAGTAGCTCAGATATCATGGTGATAGGAACCACAGAAATACCAACATAGCTATGCTGCAAATTTCATAGGCATTCTCCAGTGTCACACACAAAGTAGTCATCAACCTAGAATAATCTATGGTGTCACTTGAATAGGATGCAGGGCACACCATAACAGGAAGGCAAAAACTGCTTAGCTCTTATGAAGCACAAAGCTTTAAGATCCTCATTCTGGCTCCTCAAAAAGGGGAGATGCAGGCCTTCAAAAAAGGCATCTTCTTCCAGCAGAAATTCTCTCTACCCATGCAAAAGATGCCAAGTCATCTGCTAAACATGAGTTTGCATGGCAATACTGTAGTCAAAAGAGCTAATGTAATCCTTGGATGTATACACAGATGAATCTCAAGTCAGATGAGGGAGGTTAGATTACCCCTGCCTTTGGCAATGGTGTGACCACTGCTGGAATATTGTGTCCGATTCTGGTGTCCACAATTCAAGAAGGATGTTGATAAAGTGGAGACTGGTCAGAGAAGAGCCACAAGAAGGATTAAAGAATTGGAAAGCATGCCTTACAGTGAAAGTCAAGCAGCTCAATCTATTTATCTTATCAAAGAGAAAATTAAGAAGTGACTTGATCACAATCTGTAAGTATGTATGCGGGGAATAGAAATTTGATAATAGAGGGTTTTTCAATCTAGCAGAGAAAGGGCAATGACAAGAACCAACGGCTGGAAGTTGAAATTAGACACATTCAGACAGGAAACAAGTCACAGTTTAACAACAGTGAGGGCAATTAACCTTTAGAACAATTTACCAAAGGGGGTGGTAGATTCTCCATCACTGGAAATTTTTAAATCAAGATTGAAAGTGTTGCTAAAAGATATGCTCTAGCACAAGTACAGCTATTGGATTTGAAGCAGGAATTAATACAAGAAAATCCTGCAACCCATGTTATACAGGAGGTCAGACTAGATGAGCACAATAGTCCCTATGGGCCTTAATATCTAGGAATCTCCCCATCTGAGATGGAGGGAAAAAATCCAGGCTGGGTGACCTCCTACACACAGCAAATGATAATCTGTATCCACCTTTCTGATAAGTGCTGACACTGGATGTAAGACTACCTTTTCTTTATCAAAGACTAAAAATAAAGAGAAGCAGGAGATGGATGCTACACTTCTGGCTGACGTGATAGTCACTAGAAAAACAACTTTCAAGGACAAATAGCAGAGTGATGTGTTGGCTAAAAAAAAGCCTTGCTTACAGAGTCTCTTAAATTATATTACAGATCTGTACCATGGTAAATCAAGTCCTTATTCCTTGCATTGCTGCCTGCTCTAAGGAAGTGATCAGCCAACTAGTAGTAAACACAAAGCTACAACCAGCTGAAGAAAGGCCAACCACCAGGTTATGAAGGACTTCCATGATAAAATGAATTCAGAGGAGAAATGGTCCATGACTTACAGTCAATGTTAAATGCTTTAGATTCGCATGCATTCACCATATCAAAACCTTCTCTTGATAGCTCACAGTTCTTCATCAAGGATGGCTCATGAGGCAGTTCAATTGCTCAAGCAACATGTAAGGCAGTGGTCATTGGTAAGGCTACATTTTAGTAATGGGTATTTTAGTAAAAGTCATGAACAGGTCACGGGCAGTAAACAAAAATTCACGGCCCGTGACCTGCTCACGAGTTTTACTTAAAATACCAATGACTAAACCTTGGGGGGAGAAGGGGAGCTGCAGGTGCTGGGGGAGGGCAGCCCGGGTGCTGTGAGGGCAGGCAGGTAGCCCGCCCGGGACCCCCGCTGGTGCTGGGGGGGCGGGTTGGCAGGCTCCCTAGCTAGCTCGGCGCATAGGCGCGGACTCCGTGGGTGCTCCGGGGCTAGAGCCTCACTCACCTCTGCCTCCTCCCCTGAGCGTGCTGTCACGTCATGCTTCTCCCCGCTCCCTCCCAGCGCTTGCGCCACAAAACAGCTGTTTCGCGCGGCAAGCCGGGGGGGGGGGAAGGAGGAGGAACAACGCAGTGTGCGTGGGGAAGAGGCGGGGCCAGGACGGGGATTTGGGGAGGGATCAAATAGGGGCAGGGAGGAGGTGGAGTTGGGGCATGGCCGGGGGCAGCTGTGGCTCCGGTCTCCCTCCCCTCCCCCAAGCAGCAGAGTTTGAGTGTGGGAGGGGGCAGGTGGTTGGGGTACGGGACAGGATGAGGCAGGCTCTGGGCAGCGCTTACCTGGGGGGCTCCCTGGAAGCAGCAATATCCCCCTCGCTCAGCTGCTAGGTGGAGGCATGGCCAGGCAGCTCTGTGCACTGCCTCTGCCCAGGGCATCACCACCCCTGCAGCTCCCATTGGCTGGGAGGCGGCCAACGGGAGCTGCAGGGGCAGTGCCTTCAGGGATTCACAGGCTGGATTTCCTTTCAGCCTAGGACCATTCCCCTTAGTTCAGTGTTTTTCAGGTATTCACCTTCTCTCTCTGTGCTCAGAACATCAATGGAGAGGAGAGGAGGCTATAGGCATTTTCCTCCCCTTCTTATACCCCAACCCTTGTGTGCTGGAAAAATCCTTGCTGGGTCATGTGGGCAGGCAGTTCCATGGCATATGTGAGCTCCAAACTGTCTTTCAGGTGAATTGTAAATTTGTTGTTTACAATTCCCCTGCTGGTGAATCTCCAATTAAGCAGATAATGGCTCTTTAGCACTTTGCTGGCATGCCAGTGTGTCTTTGTCTCTGAGGAATTGCTTTATGGGTGTTACCCAAAATTACAACATATTTCAGTAACAATCTTACAGCAAAATCTCATAATTTAACATGCAGTGTTGTTACACACATTTCAACAGGATAATGATGATATTCAGCATATTATGAGTTTTCAAATAATACCTCACAAGGCATACTTTGTACAAAATATAACCATATAAAAGTGGTGAACATGGGGTACTGGGTGTCACATGGGGCACAGGGTGTCAAAATGTCCCAAGAAGTCTGAAAGCCATGAGAATGCCAAAGACTTGTTGCTCCTGATTTACTCCAGATCTTGATGAATGAGGACAGTGATTAGCTCAGGCTGACGATCCTGCTAAGAGATGCTATTCTATTTGTATTTCCCTAAGCACCAACCGCATGTCCAGATTTGTTTACAATCTAAAAGACAAACACAGAATCATAGAAGTATAGAACTGGAAGGGACCTCGATAGGTCATCAGGTGAAGCAGCACTGGGAGACTCAGAACAACTAGTAATGTGGTTTGTTTGTACAGGTGGGAGGGCGATGGTGTTATGTTGCTGCAGAATACAGACTGTGTACCCTTATGGAAGAAACAGATTCCCCAGGAGGGAATTAAATTAAGGGAAGTCTTACACTGGGTCCCCAAAAAGAAGAACAGGAGTACTTGTGGCACCTTAGAGACTAACAAATTTATTAGAGCATAAGCTTTCGTGGACTACAGCCCACAGTCCACGAAAGCTTATGCTCTAATAAATTTGTTAGTCTCTAAGGTGCCACAAGTACTCCTGTTCTTCTTTTTGCGGATACAGACTAACACGGCTGTTACTCTGAAAACTGGGTCCCCAGTTTCAATTAGATCCTCTAGGAACTCTCTAAAGCAGAGGTGGGCAAACTACGGCCCGTGGGCCACATCCGGCCCACGGGACCATCCTGCCCAGCCCCTCCCCTGCTGTTCCCTTTCCCACGCAGCCTCAGCTCAATGCGCTGCCAGCTCAATGCTCTGGGTGGCGAGCTCCTGGGGCAGCGCAGCTCCAGAGCCCAGCCTGACCCGGTGCTCTGTACTGTGCGGTGGCGACGCTGTGGCTGGCTCCAGTTGGGCGGCACAGCTGTAGCGCCGCCAGCCACCGATGCTCCAGGCAGCGCGGTAAGGGGGCAGGGAGTGGGGGAAGGGGGGGGTTGGATAGAGGGCAGGGGAGTTTGGGGTGGTGGTCAGGGGTGTGGATAGGGGTCAGGGCGGTCAGAGGGCGGGGAACAGGGGCGTTGAGTGGGGGCAGGAGTCCCGGGGGGGCAGTCAGGAATGAGAGGAGGGGTTGGATGGGGCAGCGGGGGGCAGTCAGGGGCAGGGGTTCCGGGGGTGGTCAGGGGACAGGGAGCGGGGCGGGGCATGGGTCCAGGGGGGAGCCCGTCACAGAACCAGGGGGGTTGGATGGGGCAGGAGTCCCGGGGGGGAGGGGCAGATAGTGGGTGGGGGCCGGGCCACGATCCCCTCCCCTAACCGGTCCTCCATACAATTTTCAAAACCCGATGCAGCCCTCAGGCCAAAAAGTTTGCCTGCCCCGGCTCTAAAGTAAAAACAAACAACAACAACATTGTTCCAAGTGAAGGGGCAGCATGGACAAAAGCATGAAGATAAGAGTGGGACTAGAAACAAAAGCTTATGTTTGGAGACCAGGATACCTACAGCATTACAGCCTCACCTTGCTGTTCTCCATCTTAAAAGGTCCTTTGCAGGGAGACCCTTGTTGTCAAAGAGAATCAAATACAGCTGGGAGCAGGAGTCTGAGTCATTCATTTCACTGTGCAACTGCTGAGAGCAGTGCATGTAAAAAGGTTTATAAGCAAGCTGTCTGATGTTGTGACTACATAACCATTGTTGTGAGTGCGTTCTCAACACAACTAGTCCAAGAGCTCTCATTTAGGTTATGCTGATGTGCCTCCAATATCAAAAGGGTTCTAGCTCCTACTCATCTCCCCAGCCCAGTGTGCACTGTTATCACAAGATGGTTCCTGCAGTGGACTTCTCCAGCTAAGGTTGCCTCTCTTTCTTACTAGCTGAGTGATGGCTGTGCAGACTTGGGACTGACACCTCATCTTCTAATTGGCTCTTATGAAAGATGGCTATACCTTGCAAGCTCATGAACTACACACTTATAAGTGCATCTGCACTCTAATGCCAGGCTCCAAGAGCTTCCTCCACATCATCTGTTTCAGCGGTTTGCTCTCTGGAATAACTATAATACTATGCACAGTTGTTAACACTTTCCATCTGAGGATCTCAACCACTTCACATCTATTAATTTTAACAACCACTATGATGCAATTATGTATTTTTATCCCCATTGCATAGATAAGGAAATTGAGGCACAAAGATTAAATGACAACTTGCTCAAAGTCTCAATTATGAGTGAGTAACAAAAGCTAGGAAAAGAACCTAACAGTCTTAACTCTCAGTCTCCCATATATATCAGTCTCATCCTCTAAATCACTAGACAGCATTCTCTCCAAAATGTTAAAATGACAGAATGTTAACTAAATGAAAACAGAAATGTGCTACACCTCTGAACTAGAGAGTCCAACATGCTGGCCATTAAAAAACCCCTTACCTTTTTCCAATGATGTGTTTGAACATGAGAATTAAAAAAAAAAAAAAAAAAAGCAGCAGCAGCCGCCGCCTTCTTACTTGTGCACAAAAAGTTGTATGTCATCTAGGATTTCATCTCTTACCAGAAGAATATAAATACTGCTTTTAGGATTCTACTGCCAAACAACTAAAAAGAATCTTCCGCATAAGATTCCCAGCACTCAGTTTTCCAAGATGCCCAGTGATGTACAGCATGTACCTGGGAGCAGAAAGCAGTTTTAAAATTCAGATTATCCTTTGGGGCGATTAGGACACACTGAAAATTTGTGCTCTAAGATCCATCCTTACTACTTATTAATGTAGGATGTACAAAGGGTTAAGATGTAATTGTTACTTGCTGCCCTTTCTGCTCAGCTTTTGCAGTGAATAGTTTAAACTGTATGTGATGAAACAGGCTGGCATAAAGTCAGGAGAATAAAGACAATATTTCAACCCTAGCTTTCAGTGTTTTCAGTTTATAATACAGTCCCTAGTGAAAAATATACACACACACACAAAATTTTACAATATCTAATATACATACAGTTACACATAAAAACTGTAAAAATAAAACAAATCTATTCATTACATGATGAGTTGTTATTTTTCCACCCACAAGACCCTGCCTCGTTCAGTGCACAGAACTGGTGCTCATGGGGCAGAATTAAGGTTAAACTGACAACTGTAAATGCAGCATGTCCTAATTTTTGAGTGCTTAACTTTGCAACCTAAAATAACATTATTTTAACGGTTTTTGTGAATGTCTGAATACACATTTCTCCAGAAACTCTCACACACAAAATGTGCATTTAACACACAGGTTAAACCAAAAAACAACACTGCCGACATTCAATCAGCTACAACTATCATCCTGCTGTACACAACAATCTCTCATAGACCCATAAAGATACATTGCAGAACACACAAAATACAAACTTTCAATTACAAAAGTAAAGTCCAAATTCCCTGAAATCAGTGTTGCTGTACCAATTTACACCAAGAGAAATTGGCCATATATAAATCAGATCCTTCTTTGAACAGATACCATATACCATCTTTCTCTTTCTAAATGTCAGATTTCAGCTCCTGACTCATGGAAAATGAAACCTTGAACTGCAGACACTGACAGCACCCAACAGACCTTTATACTCTTTGCTTAACAAGGAAAAAGTGCTTTGACTTGTAGCAGTCATATGTAAGCAGTTTTTTTTTTTTTTTTTTTTTAAATAGTACAGTGGCACTGCCTGCTACCAAAGAGATAAACACACTTAGTAGCAGACATGGGACTCTCACTTTTGGGACTGGTGACAGGTAATAGATCCCAAAGGTAGACGTTGTTTCTAGGTGTGAGGATGCCATTCTCATGTGGCTGTATGCAGAACAGCTATGCACAGTGTTGAACTGTGCAAAGAATGGATGGAGCAAGGCATTCTTAAGAGAGTGTTCCATTTTCCTTGCAAGGTTCTGTCATAACTGGTCTAAAACCCAACCAGAAATAAATCACGAGCAGAAAGAAATTTTAAGTCCACCCACAACATTTCAGAGATTTGTGAGCTCTCAAAGGGACACCATCAACTTGAAATCTAGTCGCTTTTCAAAAATGAGTTTCAAGTTGCCGAGTCACCTGCCACTGAGCCTTGCTGCCAGATTTTGTAGTTTACTGTGCTTTTAAAATGGTTTTTCCTTCCTCTTATAGTGTGAATTACACAAACAACAGAAGAAACTGATTAACTGATCATAGAGAGTGACTCAGACTATGGCAGCACTTTGTCAAAGCAAACAAACCAGGGCAGAAAAAATTCCCCCCTAACCTCTTTCACTTACAGGAATCTAAGTGTGTCTTGCAACAACAGTAGGTAAGCATGAAACAATATTATTTTTAAACTGATGGCTTCCTTTTAATAAACATTTAGCCTAGAGCAGGGGTTCTCATGACAAATTTTTGGTGGTCTCAGAGTGCGGCCACCAACTCTTGCTGGTGGCTGCTCTGACAATTTTTCCTAAAATACTTAATTAACTTTGGGAAATACAAATAAATATGCACATCAAAATCACTGTAATTTATTTATTGCTAGCTAGTAAGTCTGCTGCTGTAACAAGTGATATTCGTATGTTAATATTTTTCACAGCCTCCCAGCTAGCTTCTAAGTCTGCTGTGAAAAGTGATATTAACAAACATACAAGTATCACTTTTCACAGCAGACTTACTTAGTTCCGGCAATCCCGGGGGCAAATTAAGCCCTGGATGGGGAGGTGGATGGATAGGCAGCAGGGACCAGGGGTGATCAGGGGTGGGAGAGGCAGCGGGGAGCTAGAGCTGGAGCCTGAAGCCCGGGGACGGCACCCCAGGAAGGAGCTTGAAGCCCCAGGGCCGTAGCCCAAAGCCAGGGGACAGGGCCAGAGCCCGAAACCACGGAGCGCGAAGCCTGAAGCCCTGTGACCAGAGCCTGCCACCCCAGGGCCGAAGCCTGAGCCCCACCCGGGAAGGTGGGGAACTCACAGGCTGCCTGCTCCTCCAGCGTTGTGCCCCAGGTGTCTCCAGAGGGGGGCAGGGCCCAACCCTTGCTGGCAGCCCCAGCAACCAGCACCAAGGCGGCACATCCAGGAGCAACAGGAAGGGAGAGGGGCAGCTGCCGCTGCCTTGCCCCCCAATCACTGCCCATGAGGCTGTGGCCACAAGAAAAGCCCTGGGTGGCCGCATGCAGCCACGGTGGCAGCGTTTGAGAAACGCTGGCCTAGTGGCTAATAAAACCATTGCAAAGCTGGTCTAGTTAGGGCCTGGATCCTCCAAAGAACTCGCACCTCGGTGGAATCCCAGTAACTTCAGTGGGGCTCTCATGAGCATAGGCATGTGTCCACAGGCAGCTCCTTGCAGGATTAGGGCCTAAAAGACCTTAAAAAATTGGCAATAGCACTTCATAACATATAAGCCAAAATGATTTCTATGATTTAATGGATCCATATAGTAACACACTTGCGTGTGTGCGCGCGTATATGTGTGGGCGTGCTTGTGCGTGTCTCAGTAGACTGAAGTGTTGTTGTAGTTAAGTAGCATCAGAGTTTCCATAATACAACAGTATTTTTCCAAGGTATGTAACTCAGCTAAATGTGTTTCAATTTGTTCAAGGAAAGTGCATTTCTCATTAACACTAGATAGAGAAGATTATGAGTTAATAAGCAAGGGAGGCGGCTTACAGCTCCAATTTAATGGAACAGCTACAGGTCAGAGACCCTAGCACAGAGAAGTAATTAACTACTCTTTCTGGGTCTCGAGGCACTAGAGCAAGAGATCCAGAAAAAAAAGCAGCAGATGAAATAAAAATAAAGACCACGTACAAACGAGTCTGATCACATGAAAACATCAATAGCCGAGACTTTGAAGCCTTTTCCATACATAACAGTTGCTGCATCAATTGTCATTAGGTTTTGTAATTATTACTGATAAAAATGGACTCTTTCGTCTTTTCTCCTTCAAATCCTCTTCAGAACCCACTTCCTTCAGCTTGCCTTCCATAATTCATCTCCACTTAGAACCCATCTGCTCACTTCCTCCCTCCTCACCCAGTATACAATTCAAGATAAACACAAAGAAGAATAAAATTATTCTATGTGAATCCTTTGTAGATAATGCTTATGCCAGAGTAGCTTCCCTGTCTCCCTGTTTTCTGTGGTCTCCTCTCTTCCTTAGTCTGCTGTCATTCTTCTTGGGTTTCTGGCAAACAGAGGGGGCTAATGATTAAAATCCAGGCTTGGGACTCTGGAGCCCTGGTTTCTAATCCAGCTCTAACTCAGAAGACAGTGTTAAATTAGGAAGGTCACTTAACCATTCTTTGCTTTACATTTCCCCATCTTCAAAATAGGAGTAACACTTATTTAACCTCCCAGGGAGGGTGTGAAACTCAAATCAGTTAGGCCCTGATCCCGCAATCAGATCCCTGTAAGTGGACCTTTGACTACAATGCAGTTCTGCACTAGTACAAGGATCTGCCCCTGCAGAATCAGTGGGTACATGTTCACAGGGATTAAAGACCTGCAGCATGGCCGTGGTTGGCTTGGGTCAGCTAACTTGGGTTTGCACGGCTCTGGCTCGCAGGGCTAAAAATTACTGTGTAGACATTCAGGCTTGGGCTGAAGTCCAAGCTATGGGACCTCCAACCTTGCAGGATCCCAGAGCTCAGACTCCAGCCCGAGCCTAAACGTCTACACCCGGGGTGGCCAATCTGTGGCTCCGGAGCCACATGCAGCTATTCAGAAGTTAATATGCGGCTCCTTGTATAGGCACTGATTCCGGGGCTGGAGCTACAGGCGCCAACTTTCCAATGTGCCAGGGGTGCTCACTGCTCAACCCCTGGCTCTGCCACAGGCACTGCCCCCACTCCACCCTTTCCCTGAGCTTGCAGTACCCTCGCTTCTCCCCCCTCCACCCCAGAGCCTCCTGCATGCCACGAAACAGCTGATCGGGAGGTGCAGGGAGGGAAGGGGAGGCACTGATCGGAGGTGCTGACGGTGGGTGGGAGGTGCTGGGAGTGGGGTGGAGGGGCTGCAGACGTATTACTGTGGCTCTTTGGCAATGTACATTGTTAAATTCTGGCTCCTTCTCAGGCTCAGGTTGGCCACCCCGGTCTACACAGTGATTTTTCAGCTCAAAGCCTGAGCCCTATGAGCCAGGCAGCTAACCTGAGCAAGCTGCAGGTTTTTTATCCTTGTGTAGACATATACAGGTGTTTGTGACACCTTGGATCTGTTGAGATCCGTTTGTAGAAAGTTATAAGTAAGTGCTAAGTACCACTGCAGAGGGTAAGGCAGACACTTGAACTGCAAAGCACCATGCCCATCATGAGTTTGAGATGAACAACAATAATAGTCATCTTAATAAAAAAGGAAATAAACAGTTGTAATCAGGAACCTCTAAGACAAAAAAAATAGGTATCATGGTCAGTGTCTTAGTGAAGCTTGTGGTCCTGTGAACACATGTTGGAGGGAAGGAGACTCTTTCTTGTTAGTCACTTTTCCTTTGCTAGTCAGTCCTCTACACTGTATGTTTACCTGCTATTCAAGCTAAATATAATCTGAGTAGGAGTAAATCAGGCACATAAAAACATGTGTCAGTCAAAGTCAGCCCAATTTGAAATATGAAAATCAAATGTGAAATATGAATACCAAATATGAGAATACCAGGTTGTAGCAGGGTGGTTACCCCGCTCCTGCCTGAGGGGTTTAAAACAGCCCTGGCAGAGGGCTGGGGCAAAGGGAAAAGCTACTGTGCTGATTGGGGAAGTAGCCCCAGCTGGGCCGTGCCCCAGTCAGGCCCCAGCTGGCCTGTATAAGAAGGCTGGGAGCCAGGAGCTCAAGAGTCTCTCTCTCTCTGCCTTCAGAGAGAGAAGGGCCTGGCTGCAGGTAACTAGACAGGGTACCTGAGTAGAGCAGGGCTGGGGAAAGGCTGAGGAGCTGGGGAGCTCCAGCCTGGATAGCCCCAGGCTGTGGCCTGGTAATAGGCCAAGGGGTACTTGGGGTTGCAGAGGGCAACCCAGGGCTAGGCCAAGGCAGCAGGTCCAAACCCTCCTTGCCGATGATGAGTGGCCTATACTGCAGTCTGCCCCAGAGAGTGGGGGCTAGCTGGTGACTGGCAGTGGCCTTATCCTGAGGTGAGGTGAGGTGGGGTTAGTGGGTGGGGGTTCCCCTGGGAGGGGAGACCTAGCATATGTATTGGTATTGCCAGGGGGCAGCACCCAGAGCAAGGGGCACTGGGGTCCTGGGAGGGACACGGGGGCCAGAGAAGAGGAAAGGCGGATCACTGGCCTCCAGAGGGCGCTCCAGAGGCCGGTGAGCTAATTCCCTGGATGACCAGCAGGAGGTGCCGCAGGGGTGAGTCTGGACCCTCTTACACAGGTTCTTGCAAATTTCACAGATACAGACAAATTTTATGGATTACCACATTATGACTGGAGGAGTACAACTCAGAAAGCTGTTACAATCATCTCAGTCCCTGAGCAGTTTCTAAAACTTTGTTTCCTAGGCCACGTATGATAATGCAGAGATTTCAGAAAATGAAACATTTTTCCATCTGATAACCGTACTTGTACACATCCAAGTGCCACCAACACACACTGACAGGTTGTCTTTGTTGACTCGTCAGACAGGATAAGTGTCTGTGATGGGGTATACAAACCCCACGCTGGGCTAAAGGGGTTAAAAGACAATACTGGGCACAGGTAGCCCCACCTCTCTGGGCCTGCCAAGCATGCTCTGATTGGAGAACTGCCCTCAGTTCCTTCTCTTTCTGAATGGCAAACAAGAACAGTCTGAAGCAGAGAGAAAAGAAAGCAGGTAGAGGAACACCCCTAGGGGGACACATCTCAAAGAACCACAGTTACAGCATAAGGTGAGTAATTTTTTCTTCTTCAAGTAGCGTCCCTATGGGTGCTCCACTTCAGATGACTCCCGAGCAGTATCCTCACAGGGAGGAGGGAGCTTCGGAAATAAGTCTGAGACTGAAGACAGTACAGCAGAACCAAGTGCCTCATAGTGTTTAGAAAATGTATGCACTGAAGCCCATGGAGCAGCTGTGCACATCTCAGATGCTGGAATGTTTTTGAGTAATGCTGTGGAAGTTGCTTGTGATCTGGTAGAGTGCTATAATCCTTTGGGGGAGGTAAGGCATCAGCTGTGTCATAGCAAACAGTAATACACTCATAGATCCATCTTGACAGTTATGTGAATCACAGACCCTTAAGAGGTCATCTAGTCCAGTCCCCTACACTCAAGGCACGACTAAGCAATAACTAGACCATTCCTGAACATAAGAACAGCCGTACTGGGTCAGACCAAAGGTCCATCCAGCCCAGTATCCTGTCTGCCAACAGTGGCCAATGCCAGGTGCCCCAGAAGGAGTGAACCTAACAGGTAATGATCAAGTGATCTCTCTCCTGCCATCCATCTCCACCCTCTGACAAACAAAGGCTAGGGACACCATTCCTTACCCATCCTGGCTAGTAGCCACTAATGGAATTAACCTCCATGAATTTATCCATTTCTCTTTTAAACTCTGTTATAGTCCTAGCCTTCACAACCTCCTCAGGTAAGGAGTTCCACAGGTTGACTGTGCGCTGTGTGAAGATGAACTTCCTTTTATTTGTTTTAAATCCGCTGACCATTAATTTCATTTGGTGGCCCCTAGTTCTTATATTATGGGAACAAGTAAATAACTTTTCCTTATTAACTTTCTCCACACCACACATGATTTTATATACCTCTGTCATATCCCCCCTCCTTAGTCTCCTCTTTTCCAAGCTGAAAAGTCATAGCCTCTTTAATTTCTCCTCATATGGGACCCATTCCAAACCCCTAATCATTTTAGTTACCTCTCTCTGAACCTTTTCTAATGCCAGTATATCTTTTCTGAGATGAGGAGACCACATCTGTATGCAGTATTCAAGATGTGGGTGTACCATGGATTTATAGAAGGGCAATAAGATATTCTCAGAGTTATTTTCTATCCGTTTTTTTTAAATGATTCCTAACATCCTGTTTGCTTTTTTCACTGCCGCTGCACACTGCGTGGATGTCTTCAGAAAACTATCCACAATGACTCCAAGATCTCTTTCTTGATTAGTTGTAGCTAAATTAGCCCCCATCATATTGTATGTATAGTTGGGGTTATTTTTTCCAATATGCATTACTTTACATTTATCCACATTAAATTGCATTTGCCATTTTATTGCCCAATCTCTTAGTTTTGTGAGATCTTTTTGAAGATTCAGAGTTTGTTTTGGTCTTAACTATCTTGAGCAGTTTAGTATCGTCTGCGAACTTTGCCACCTCACTGTTTACCCCTTTCTCCAGATCATTTATGAATAAGTTGAATAGGACTGGTCCTAGGGCTGACCCTTGGGGAACACCACTAGTTACCCCTCTCCATTCTGAAAATTTACCATTTATTCCTACCCTTTGTTCCCTGTCTTTTAACCAGTTCTCAACCCATGAAAGGATCTTCCCTCTTATCCCATGACAACTTAATTTACGTAAGAGTGTTTGGTGAGGGACCTTGTCAAAGGCTTTCTGGAAATCTAAGTACACTATGTCCACTGGATCCCCCTTGTCCACATGTTTGTTGACCCCTTCAAAGAACTCTAATAGATTAGCAAGACATGATTTCCCTTTACAGAAACCATGTTGACTTTTGCCAAACAATTTATGTTCTTCTATGTGTCTGACAATTTTATTCTTTACTATTGTTTCAACTAATTTGCCCGGTACTGACGTTAGACTTACCGGTCTGTAATTGCCGGGATCACCTCTAGAGCCCTTTTTAAATATTGGCATTACATTAGCTATCTTCCAATCATTGGGTACAGAAGCTGATTTAAAGGACAGGTTACAAACCATAGTTAATAGTGCCCCAATTTCACATTTGAGTTCTTTTAGAACTCTTGAGTGAATGCCATCTGGTGCCGGTGACTTGTTACTGTTAAGTTTATCAATTAATTCCAAAATCTCCTCTAATGACACTTCAATCTGTGACAATTCCTCAGATTTGTCACCTACAAAGGACCGCTCAGGTTTGGGAATCTCCCCAACATCCTCAGCCGTGAAGATTGAAGCAAATAATTCATTTAGTTTCTCCGCAATGACTTTATCATCTTTAAGTGCTCCTTTATCTCGATTGTCCAGGGGCCCACTGGTTGTTTAGTAGGCATCCTGCTTCTGATGTACTTAAAAAACATTTTGTTATTACCTTTTGAGTTTTTGGCTAGCTGTTCTTCAGACTACATTTTGGCTTTTCTTATTTTTTAGTTCTTTTACTGTGTTTTTTAATTTGGGGTATACATTTAAGTTGGGCCTCTATTATGGTGTCTTTGAAAAGTGTCCATGCAGCTTGCAGGGATTTCACTCTAGTCACTGTACCGTTTAATTTCTGTTTAACTAACCTCCTCATTTTTGCATAGTTCCCCTTTCTGAAATTAAATGCCACAGTGTTTGGCTGCTTAGGTGTTCTTCCCACCACAGGAATGTTAAATGTTGCTATATTATAGTCACTATTTCTAAGCGGTTTTGTTACAGTTACCTCTTGGACCAGATCCTGCGTTCCACTCAGGACTAAATCGAGAATTGCCTCTCCCTTTGGGCAGGTCTTCACTACGGGGAGGGGGGGGGGGGGCTAGATTTAAGATACGCAAATCGAGCTACGCGAATAGCGTAGCTGAATTCGATGTATCGGAGCCAACTTACCCCGCTGTGAGGACGGCGGCAAAATCGACCTCCGCGGCTCCCCATCGACGGCGCTTACTCCTACCTCCGCTGGTGGAATAAGCGCGTCGATTCGGGGAGACGCGATAATTCAATCCCCAAGAGATCGATTTCTACCCACCGATTCAGGCTGTACTAGCTGCTCCAAGAAGCAGTCATTTAAAGTATTGAGAAATTTTGTCTCTGCATTTTGTCCTGAGGTGACATGTACCCAGTCAATATGGGGATAATTGAAATCCCCCACTATTATTGAGTTCTTTATTTTGATGGCCTCTCTAATCTCCCTTAGCATTTTATAGTCACTATCACTGTCCTGGTCAGGTGGTCGATAATTGATCCCTACTGTTATATTCTTAGAGCATGGAATTACTATCCATAGAGATTCTATGGAACATGTGGATTCACTTTAGGTTTTTTCTTCATTTGATTCTACACTTTCTTTCACATATAGTGCCACTCCCCGCCCCCGCACGACCTGTTCTGTCCTTTCGATATATTTTGTACCCCAGAATGATTGTGTCCCATTGACTGTCCTCACTCCAGCAGGTTTCTGTGATGCCTATTATATCAATATCCTCCTTTAACACAAGGCACTCTAGTTCACCCATCTTATTATTTAGACTTCTAGCATTTGTGTACAAGCACTTTAAAAACTTGTCACTGTTTATTTGTCTTCCCTTTTCTGAATTGTCATTCTTTTTTATGTGAATGTTTCATCTGATCTGGCCCATACTTTATCCTCTTTTCCTGACTAAAACCTAGAAAATCTCTATCAATAGACTCTCTGTAGGGAGCCAGGGTGGCTGCCCTCCGAACCTGAGGGTAAAAGGCCGCTCTCTCAGCCTGAGTGGGTGGGGCCAGGCCAAGCTCGCTCCACCCACTGGAAGGGGAGGGGTGGAACAGGAAGTATAAAGGGCGGGGCCCTTATCTCAGTCAGGGCAGCACCAGGGAGGGAGGGAGGCAGGCAGACGCAGACCGCGGGCTGCTCCCTTCAGACCCTGCTGCCACGCCAGGGGAGGCCCTGGACCAGTGGAAACCTCACCTGGAGGAAGGACTGGGGCTGCCAGGACTGCCCGCTGCCAAGTACCCAGAGGGACTGGAGGAGCCGGAGAGGGAGCTGGAGCTGCCAACAGTGGACTACCCCGACGCACTGGCGGGACCAGAGGGATTCGGACGAGCAATCGGGTAGGAAGTAGCCCAGGGACAGAGCTGCACAGTGGTGAGTCTATATAGCGGAAGGACCCCGCTGACCCAGTGGCGGGACCCTCGTCCTGCCACTGTCAGGGCCCTGGGCTGGAACGCAGTGGTGTAGGGTGGGCCTGCGTTCCCCTACCCGGCCGACTCACGCCGGAACCTTTGCCGGCGCTCCCCTGCCCGAGGGGCACGCTACTGACCTTTGCCGGCGCTCCCCTGCCCGAGGGGCGCGCTACAGACACTGGCTGACATCCTTTCCGCCGCTAATTCCCCAGTGGCAGAGGTGTGACCCAAGCTGGCCAGTGACGTCGTAGCTCCCCACCGCCCCCTAGTGGGTAGGTGGACCGACACTGATCGCTCTCTCCTTTAAGAGAAGTCTCTGAAAGTTGTTGTCTGACATGTTTTTTTAAAACCAATGATAGTGATTCCTCAGCCTCCCTAGGCAATTTATTCCAATGTTTAACCACCCTGACACTTAGAAAGTTTTCCCTAATGTCCAACCTAAAACCTCCCTTGCTGCAATTTAAGCCCATTGCGCTTCCTGTCTTAACCTCACAGGTTTAGGAGAGCAATTTTCACTCTTTTCTTCGTAACAACCTTTTATGTACTTAAACTTATGTTCTTGTCTCCAGATTAAACAAACCCAATTTTTTCCTTTTTCTTCAGAGGTCATGTTTTTTCTAAACCTTTCATCATTTTTGTTTCTCTTCTCTGCACTTTCTCCAATTTGTCCACATCTTTCCTGAAATGTGGTGCCAGAACTGGACACTATTTCAGCTGAAGCCTAATCAGCACGGAGTAGAGCGGAAGAATGACTTCTCGTGTCTTGCTTACAACACTCCTCTTAATATATCCCAGAATGAGGTTTGCTTTTTTGCAAGTGTTATACTGTTGACTCATATTTAGCTTGCGATCCACTATAACACCAGATCCCTTTCCACAGTACTCCTTCCTAGGCAATCATTTCCCATTTTGTATGCGTGCAATTGACTGTTCCTAAGTTGAATACTTTCATTTGTCCTTATTGAATTTCATCCTGTTTACTTCAGACCATTTCTCCAGATCATTGTGAACTGTAATCCTATCCTCTAGAACACTTGCAATCCCTCGCAGCTTGGTATCATTTGCAAACTCTATAAGTGTACTCTCTATGCCTCGGCTAGGTCGGTACTATGAAGATGGCATTGTCCTGCCTGATCTTGTTCATTACTCTTGGAATTAGTGGTGTTAGTGGGAATGCATAGAACAGGCCCTTTGTCGAAGGAAGGAGAAAGGCATCTCCCAATGAGAGGCAACCTAGGCCTCCCCTTGAGCAGAATAAGGAGTACTTCCTGTTGCTGGATGGGATGAATAGGTCCACCCATGGAAGTCCCCACCTCTGGAATATCCCACGAAAGATTTATGAGTGTAACTCCAATTCCCAGTCTTTGGAGAAGCACCCATGGAGGATATCGGCTACGACATTCTGGACTCTGGGAAGGTAAACAGCTGAGATACAGAACATGCAAGCCACATTGAGTCATGAGTCTGATTGATTTACCCTTCATTTGTGACTGCCCTAAGTTCTAACAAGATGATATGGAGACCGCTTTCCTGAGGTGACCAGCTGCCCTGAGTTGTGAATGTGTTGTGGTGTGCTTCCCCACACAACCAGTGTTGTCTATTGTCACAGTTATTGTTGGAACTGAGGAGATGAAAGGGAAGCCCACACAGACACTGCGTTTATCTTTCCAGCAATCCAGGGAGTATTTCACCTGGAGGGGATCCGTATTCTGTTTGTCCAAACTGTCTCTGGTTGAAGAATAGTTCCTTCTGCACCAGTCATCAAAGCAGCTGAGGCATAATCTTGCATGCTTGGTCACAAAGTCCAAGCTGCCATATGATCCAGGAGCTGCAAACAGTTCTTTACTGCAATACATAGATGTCTCTGAATTGTCCTGACCAGATTCGACAAAGTTATGAATCTGTCTTTCTTCCCAAAGATCCTGAATGTCAACAAGTCCAAATATGCCCCTATGAATTGTATTCCCTGTACAGGGGCTAACGTGGACTTCTTTGTATTTAGCTGGAGACCCAACTCCTAAAAGAAAGAGCTGTCTGGGTGGAAGTTAGTGTTGCTCTGTAAGATCAGCCCTTGGGTAGCCAGTCATTATGGGAACGGGATATGGAAAGACTAAAATTGCTTCTCACCAAAGGTAAACAGCCACTACCATTGAAACCCTCAAGAACACACTTGGGGCTGAAAGAGGCCAAAGGGAAATATTATGTATTGAAAATAATCATGGCCCAAGGTGAAGTGCAGATATCGCCTGTGTGGGGGATGCATCACTATATGGAAATAGGTGTCTTGTAGGTCGAGGGCTGAAAACCAATCTCCTGCCCTTAGAGAAGGAATTAAAGCTGCCAGAGTCACCATCTGGAACTTCTGAGGCTTCACAAATTTGTTTAGTTATCTTTGATCTAAGATCAGTCTCCACTCTCCATCCTTCTTTGGCATGAGAAAATACTTGGAGTAAAACCTTTCCCCTGTGAGAGGATGGGACTGGTTCTATTGCTCCCAACAAAGGAGTGAGTGTACTTTTTGATTCAGTATAGTCTCATGAAAGCGGTCCCTGAAGAGGGATGTGAAGTGGATGAAATAATCTGACTCACTTGTCTGTTGTAATATGCCACCAGGCCTGTTGGAAATGGGAAAGGCAGTCTCCAAAAGTGGGGAGGTTAGCAAAAAGATTGCAGCTTGCAAAGTAGAGGTGGGGGAGGAGTTGAGCCTTCAACCAACCCATCAAAATTGTTGTTTCAATGATGACTGGATACTGACTGAAGGAGAGTGGGAACTTTTCTTCTGGAATCTGTCTTTTTCTAGCAGGTTCAGTAGTTCTATGAAAACCAGAGAACTGAACCAGAAGCGATCTCTGGGCAGTTTGAGACCTGCTAAATCTCCTGCTGTTTGTAGCTGTGTATATACGCAGAGACCTCAATGTGGCCCTGGAGTCCTTCAGTGTCTGTAGGGACTCATCCATAGTCCCCAAGAAGAGCTTCTGACATAAAACGTGAGATCCTCAACCGTATTCTGAACCTCTCTTGGGAATCCTGACAACTGTAGCCACAATAAGTCCCTGGAAAAATCATGGAGCAGGTCCTCAAGGAATCAATTATGAAACATTTAGAGGAGAGGAAAGTGATCAGGAACAGTCAACATGGATTCATGAAGGGGAAGTCGTGCCTGACTAACCTAATTGCCTTCTATGATGAGATAACTGGCTCTGTGGATGAGGGGAAAGCAGTGGATGTGTTATTCCTTGACTTTAGCAAAGCTTTTGATACGGTTTCCCACAGTATTCTTGCCGCCAAGTTAAAGAAGTATGGGCTGGATGAATGGACTGTAAGGTGGATAGAAAGCTGGCTAGATCGTCGGGCTCAACGGGAAGTGATCAATGGCTCCATGTCTAGTTGGCAGCCGGTTTCAAGCGGAGTGCCCCAAGGGTCGGTCCTGGGGCCGGTTTTGTTTAATATCTTTATTAATGATCTGGAGGATGGTGTGGACTGCACTCTCAGCAAGTTTGCAGATGACACTAAACTAGGAGGCGTGGTAGATACACTAGAGGGTAGGGATCGGATACAGAGGGACCTAGAAAAATTAGAGGATTGGGCCAAAAAAAAAAAAAAAAAAAAAACCCTGATGAGGTTCAACAAGGACAAGTGCAGAGTCCTGCACTTAGGACGGAAGAATCCCATGCACTGCTACAGACTAGGGACCGAATGGCTGGGTAGCAGTTCTGCAGAAAAGGACCTAGGAGTCACAGTGGACGAGAAGCTGGATATGAGTCAACAGTGTGCTCTTGTTGCCAAGAAGGCTAACAGCATTTTGGGCTGTATAAGTAGGGGCACTGCCAGCAGATCGAGGAACGTGATCGTTCCCCTTTATTAGACATTGGTGAGGCCTCATCTGGAATACTGTGTCCAGTTTCGGGCCCCACACTACAAGAAGGATGTGGAAAAATTGGAAAGAGTCCAACGGAGGGCAATAAAAGTGATTAGGGGTCTGGAGCACATGACTTATGAGGAGAGGCTGAGGGAACTGGGATTGTTTAGTCTCCAGAAGAGAAGAATGAGGAGGGATTTGATAGCAGCCTTCAACTACCTGAAGGGGGGTTCCAAAGAGGATGGAGCTCGGCTGTTCTCAGTGGTGGCGGATGACAGAACAAGGAGCAATGGTCTCAAGTTGCAGTGGGGGAGGTCCAGGTTGGATATTAGGAAAAACTATTTCACTAGGAGGGTGGTGAAACACTGGAATGCGTTACCTAGGGAGGTGGTGGAGTCTCCTTCCTTGGAGGTTTTTAAGGCCCGGCTTGACAAAGCCCTGGCTGAGATGATTTAGTTGGGAATTGGTCCTGCTTTGAGAAGGGGGTTGGACTAGATGACCTCTTGAGGTCCCTTCCAACCCTGATATTCTGTGATTCTATGAATACCCTGTGCATGACGACAACTGCTGTGCAGATGGATCCAAGGATGCTTGGAGAGAGATTCTGGCTAATAACTGACCCTCCTTAATGATGCCCTGGAAGTGTTCTTTATGTTCCTGTGGAAGATGTTCAATAAAACTTGTTGTAATTCATGTAGTCATACTTGGCCATGATCGGTTGATAGTTTGTGATCCAAAACTAGAGGGTCACAGATGAGTAGGCCTTCCATTCAAAAAGGAATAACTGTTTCTGGTCCTTGTCATAAGGAGTAGACCTGGAGTAAGCTGTTTACCCTGCTAGTTTACAGATCCACCACCAGGGAATTAGGTGTGCGTGGGGGGAAGGGGGCACGAAGGGGGCACAAAAATTCTAAGTCCCTTGGGGGAACATAATATTTTTTTTCTGCCCATTTACAAGATGGCGGGATGGTAGGAGGAGTTTGCCACACAATCTTTGCTAGGTCCAGGAGTGCTTCATTAATGGGTAGTGCAACCCAGATGGGTGTTTCCAGCTGCAAAATGTCCAGGAGCTTGTGATATGAGTCTTTAACCACCTCAGGAGGCATCTGTAGGGTGCCAGTCACCCTCTTCACAAGATTGTGGAATTGATAAAAACTGTCAACCACTGATAGTGGTGGAGGCACGACTGCTTCATCCAGAGATGAAGATGAACCAATGATTTGAGAGGTAAACTCTTTGTGTGTCCTAGCCTCCTGTTCTTCAAAAGTCTCCTTATGTTGGGGGCTTGGTGGAGGAGATTGTGTGACCCTCGTCTCCTGGTGCAATGGAACTGGAGATGTAGCAAATTGCTGTCGATATGTTACCCAATGATCCCACTATGTCCACTAGGAAGGCACATATGGGAGAGGAAGTGGTACTCAGAACTGATCCTACCATCACTGATGTGGGTAAGAGTTCTTGTTAAAGTACGGGTTTCTGTAATGATATGGAAGGAAACCCCACACTTGGCCCTGGAGCCTATGTATTCCAGCGTGCAGAGCTGCCTGGCTGCCCCTAAACATAGGAGCCAGAGGGGGGGGGACATGCCACTGCTTCCAGGAACCGTGCGGAGTCACGGCATGCATGGAGTGGGGCAAGCCCCAGACCCTGTTCCCTGTCTGAAGCACCGGAGCAGGGCAAGCCCCCAACCCCACTCACCGACAGGAGCTCGAGGGCTAGATTAAAACGTCTGAAGGGCCGGATACGGCCCCCGGGCCATAGTTTGCCCATCCCTGGTTTAAAACCTGGTGAGCCAGGCATGCCCAGCCAGGCCAAATAAGCTCCCCAGAAAAAATGGGGGAGAAAAAAGGGTGAGAGGAAAAAATTGAAAACTCTCGCTAGTATCTCACTAATTCTGTGCTAATAACTAACACTAATTAGAACACTAAACTAACAAACAACAACAAAACACACTGAGGCACGCACGAGGCAGACATGCTAGATCTCTCTACTGCCTTGGTTTGAGACAGAAGGAACTGTGGGCAATTCGCCTGTACAGCCCTATATATCCTTGGTTCATACAGAGCACATGCGCAGGCTGAACGGACACTGCTGATGGAGAATCTATGATCAAGGGCTCAAGAAGCGCATGCACACCTGAAATAACTTGAAGCAGAGCACCCATAGGGACATTACTCAAAGAACTACCAGCAGGTCCTGCAGGGCCTTGTTCCTTTGGACTCTTTTCATTAAGTGATTGACTGTATGGATTATAGGGGCCATGCCCCAAACTGAAGAGACATAGATAGGAAGTAAGTAGCCCAGGGCAGCAGACTTAGACTCACTGCAGGGAGGACCCTGCTGTTGGTTGCTCTGCACAGGGCCATGGGCTGGGTCCCAGCGAAGATAGTGGGGCCTGGCTCCTCCTATCATACCCTTTTAAGGGCAAAGCCTAGATGCGGGTGGAGAGGAGATGATTCCTGTCTTAGGGTCAGGAAGAGGCACCTCTACCACCCTGACACAGAGACAAGATATCAGAAGTTGGGTGTGCTAACCACTATGCCGTCCAGCCCTCTGAGCACCCTATCACAGTGTCCAATCACTACTCTTCAAATTTGCCCAATTTCTTCTCTCTCCAGTTAATATATTCCAAAGCAAAACTGGTATTTAGAATACATAATGCTGCAGTGTGGTCGAGTGGATAGAGCACAGGACTGGGACTCAGAAGACTAGGGTTTTATTCCCAGCTCTGCCATTGGCCTGCTGAGTAACCTTGGACAAATTACTTCACCTTCGTTCCTCAGTTTCCCCTTACGATACTCATACTTACCTCCTTTTAAAGCACTTTGCAATCTACTGATTAAAAGCACTATATAAGAGCTAGGTGTTATTATTGTATCATCATGGGATGGTTCTGTATTTTTAAGTCTTAGGCTTAGGTCATAATAGCTACTTCTAAGGTTTTGGCAGTAGGTAAGCCAGCCTGCTTCCCAGCAGGATCCCACAGGATACTCAGATATGACTGATTCTTATGACCTGTATCCTTGGTCTAAAAAGGAGATTTTTTTTTAAAAAAGGGAAAAAAACAACCAACCAATAAAAATACCCCATGGAAGCCCCAGCATTAGCACATCTAAGCATGGAAACACTCTAAACACCATATCTAACTAGTGATGAGGGAATCTCAAAAGGTTTACAGACTTTTTTCTAACCTGGCCCCTTGAGGCATGTTCAGTCAATCATAGAAACAGAACTAATACCATGTGATTGGTTGTGACTGGTCACAACCAATCTATTCAGCTCAAAATTTGAACAGAGTATGCAAAAAAAAAAAAATGCCCATTGCGTTTTTGCACCTTGAAAAGGATTTAGAGTTCTTTAAAAACTGCACAGATGATAATTTGAAAATACATTTTGACATAAAATAACTCTCATGACAAACAACTGACCCAGTTCAACATAGTCTTGAAAAAGTCCTACTACTGATTTTTCTTCTAAAACTAAAATCTGACTTCGCAGAAGGACATGGTAGAGAGCTAAAATCAGACTATATAACTGGATACAAATGAAAAGGCCATGGGACAGTGTTTCTCAAATTGTAACGGGCAAAAGACTGCTAAGCAGGAAGAAATGTATGCAGTGTAGTTGTAGCCATATTTAGCAAGATCTACACAGTATACTTAAAAATTCACATTATAATCATTACACCATACCTTTCATCTAGAGGAACTGGGTCACAGCATGCTTTATAGATTATTATTATTCAACATCTTTTACCCTCAGCTGTTGAGCAATGTTTCTAGGGCTCTGGAGTGGCAACCCCACCCCAGAGAAGGCTGTTTCAAATGTACATGGAGGTGTTTGTCATAAAATCTCAAACATGTCAGTGCAGCATACAACTGCCAGCAGTGTTACTTATCAGTTCAGGACAGATGGTCATCTTCTCAGACCTGAGGGGAAGGGGGATTTAGGTAGGTACAATGTAATTACTGAAGCTGAAATTTGGCCAGCACAAAGAAGGTTTACACCTTTGCTTTTGTGCTAAGTGCAATGGGATCTTTAAAGACCTTAATTGCGCAGGTGTTTAGTTTGGAAGCTCATCTTTCAGATGAGATGCAAACAGTTCAATATCTCTTACCCCATACTTGGCACACAAAACTTGGACTGAGAAGGAAGAGTATTACTATCCACCCAGTTAGCAACACCATTTCCAGCAAGATTTCCTTGGAGGTCTCCTATACAAGTACTTACTAGACCCAACCCTGCTTCACTTTCCAAAATTAAGTCATAAAATTGTCTTTGAAAACAAGAGAACCTTGGTTGGAATTTTCAGAATGAACAAAGATCCTTAAACAATAAAATGGGTATTACCTGGGGAACTTCATCTATAATAGCAGCATTCTGAAGTACTGGTGCAAATAGGTGTACAACAGTCCACTTCAGCTAGTGAGGAGGGAAAAAACAAACAGAGCAACATCTCAACCACACCTCAGCAGCAAGATTGCAATTCCTAAACTCCATCCCACGTCTACATAGCTAAATAATTCTGGATATGTTCAAACAGCTACTTGCCATTACTGATTTCATACAGGTTTTATAGTACCTTATCAGGGGCAGCTCTATGTTTTTTGCCACCCCAAGCACGGCAATCAGGCGGCCTCCGGCGGCATGCCTGCAGGCGGTCGCAGTCACGCGGATTTGGCGGCGTTTCTGTGGGTGATCTGCCAGTCCCGCAGCTTTGGAATGCCCACCGCCGAAACCACGGGACCGGCGGACCTCCCGAAGGCACGCTGCCAAAGGCCGCCTGACTGCCGCCTGCACAGCGACCGGCAGGCCGCCCCAGGCATGTGCTTGCTGTGCTGGTGCCTGGAGCTGCCCCTGTACCTTATGAACAATGTAGTGACCATTCCTCAACTCAGATCTGTAGGAATCTATTCCAAGTGATGGATCAGTAAGAAGCTAATGATGTTTATTAATAGCCCTTAAAGCTAATAATTCATCTCAGTTAAACATAAGAGTAATAATCTCTTTATGGCCTTTCCTGTCTTTACTGTAAAAACAGTTTAAGTTTAACAGAAAAGACTATTGTGAAATAGTTTTCAATTAAATTAAATCTTGAAAATCACATTAACATGCATCATAATCTACTCAACTCCCCAGTAATGTGTTTAATACACGTTACTGACTTCTAAGGATTTAAAGCAGAAATCTTGGACAAAAGCCTTTTACCAGCCTTTCAACAAACTCTGTAAAAGGGAGTTTTGTCACCAACTTCCCCAGTTGCAGGCCTTGAATCCACATATACAGAGGAACTACATTTTAGCCAGTTCCAAAAAAACCTTCTGTAAAGATCCAAAAGGAGCTCGCTCTGCTTTCCACCACCCGTAGAGTTCTAACTCCAAAGCATTAGCCCAGAAAACTCACCCTATGACAAGGGAAGTTATTATTTTATTTTGAAAGTTAAACAAGCACTGAGCTGCAGTAACAAAGCCGCATCTTGACCTTGAGTACCAATGGCAGGACACAGGAAGTTGTGAAATTTCCAACTTTAAATGTTCCCTTCAGCATTTATATGGACAATTAAGGATATCCACAATTACATTAGCTAGGAGAACACAATCAGGGCATAAGCCAAACTCTAACTACCAGGGGTTTGGAAGAAGCATCCATTAAAGGCATGCTAGTGCATAATTACAGGGTTTGAGTTATGAAGCCTAGAATCTCTTTCTTTCCTTTGCAGTGGTTCACAGAATCCCTATTTTAAAGAAACAGATTTTTTTCCACTCTAACTTTAATATCACGAGCTCTTTTTAAACAAAGGTTCCAAGGCACAGTAACTCACCAATAAGTCAAAGAAAAAGTAATCAACCCTTCTGACTAAATATCATCAAGAAAATACCTGCTGCCAAAGAGGAAAAACAGGTTTAGAAATAGACCTGGGACTCTCACTCCTGGGACTGCAAGAGGATAAACAGATCCCACAAGTATGTGTCAGGCATGATCACAGCTAATTCATATGACCCCCACTGGAGGGTCATCAATTCATTCTTTGTTTTATGCCCTAGCAAACAAGCACTGACTCCTTATCTTCCAGGTTGGAGTGTGTGATGTTACTACATGGAATAGGCTGATGCCATACGGAAGAGGAATGGAGGGAAAAGGTATTCTATAATGAAGGAGACCACAGAACAACCACTTACAGCTATAATTGGAAGAAATACCATGTGCTATAGGCAGCAAATGTGAGACTCTAGTCCACCTCCTAGGAGAGGATGTTCCACAACCAAGCAAGACTAGCTTCCAGCCTGGACCACAAACAGAAAGTAGACTCACGCCACCCTTGATTGAGAGTTGCCCCCAAATGTTAAAGATGTTATTAAGCATGCAGGGCAAAATTCAGAGGCAACATAAACTATGGGTAAGTTTTACCCATACTGACTTAGATAGTTAATATTTACTTATGGGCTAAGTAGATGTAATTAACACAGCAAAGTGATGGAAGGGGGCGGAGGGGTTGTAGCAGGAGACCATAAGAAGATAGGATGGAACAAAGAAAGCCGTGCCTTTCTTACACTCTCTTGCTGGTTGCCTTCTAGACCCTCGCCATGTAAATTATGCCCACATAACCAATTTGTAATTTACATCTCATCAGAATTTGGCCTTTCGTGAATGTTTAATACTAACCTGTGAAATTTCCATCTCCTAGGTTTGTTCCATTACATGAATGCTCTTTTGATCTGTTTTTTTGTGACAGTAAAAGTTTAAAAATACCTAGGAATGCTTTGAAATTCGCAGATGACCCAAAATGCAAACATACAGTGCATTTTGGACTATAATGTTGATACGCAATAAAATCTTTGGCTTGGATGGAGGCACAGTACGGACTAAACAGAATTGTTGCGTATGGCACAAGGACATGATATGCTAGAAAAGAAAGACTGTCAAGTGGTTCAGTCATCAGAATCCAATCAGTCTCCTACTTTTTTGGTGTCATGTTTCACTCCGCACAAAGAAAAACAGATGCTTTATGTCTTCTTTTTCCGCAGATTACAAGAAGAAAACAATAAAAAACAAAAGTAAAGTCTCCAGGAGAGCGCCTAGGGTGTGTGTCTCCCCACTGTGATAGTCCATCCTGTGCGGACTACAATATGGCTGCCAGTCAATGCCAAAAGCAGAGCCCATGAAGATTTAAAGATGAAGTACACAAGAGTCAAAACACTCACTTAATCGCATACCCATCATACTATTTAGCACAAAAAAATGAACAGCAGCAGAAGCTATCACACTACAAGCTCACTAATAATAGCATCACACCCTGCACACAATACACCCTGCTGTCTTTAATTCTTATGCAGAATGGATGGCTGAAATTTGTATTTTGCTGACGTTAGACCACAGTGATCCCCAGTCTTGTGCGGCCGATTGTTTAAATGATTAATACAACAATGAAAGAACAAAGGGGCCAGGAATTCCTTGTGCAGTCAATACCCACAATATTAATGGGAATTTTGGTGCAGAAAGTATGCAGAATCAGGCCCCAGGTGGTACCTTGATTAAGCACTGTTGTTATTAGTCAGAAAGCGGGATAATTTCCTATGAAAACAAGATTCTGGCATTACCTGTTCCTCTCTCTCTTTTTCTTTGGTCTTGCTCCTAGAGACTCTGGAAGAGGTGACATCCCGAGCTGGAATGACAGAGATCTGATGCAGTGGCATGTTCATCACACCGTCCTGTTTGGTCCTCTCATTTAAAGGAAGGAGTCTTTGATACAGGGCTCATTTAGTGCCATTGCCGGGCCTTGCACCTAAAGAAAGAATGAAAAGCATTAGCATTGTTTGAAATTCAATTATTCTGATGTATTTTTTAAACCATCCAAGTTAAACAACAAATCAGACTAACACTTAACATCTGCTCTTTGGATAATAGAACTGACGTAAGCTTTCGCACACTGGCTGGATCAGGAATTGAAACTCAGAGGCAGACACGTTCACACCTAGGGCAGAGATTCCAATCTGGGGTTTTGGAGCTTTTCATGGGCAATCTTAATTCTGGTATTTCCTAACTTTTGAGTGATTTGCTTGGCTATCTTAATAATGCTGCCCAGTCTCCTTGCCCAACCAGTCCCAGTTCCCCCTTCTGGCTCTCTCCTACTCCAATCTGGCTCACAATCCCAGTCTCCTCCCTCAGACTACTTATTCAATCTAAATCCCTTGTCAGGCTCCTTGTCCCAGTCTCCCACTCTTCCTGGCTCCTTGTTCTAGTTTCTTTACTCAGCAGTCCCAGTTCTCCCTTCACCCCTTGCTCCTTGTCTCCCATTCTCCTCCTCATCAGGTTCCTACTCCCAGTCTCTTTGTCCAGCCAGTCCCCAGTTCCCCCCCCCCCCTCTTCCTAGCCCCCAGCTGATCTCAGTATTTTCCCTCCCAGTCAACTGGCTCCCAGTCATTCCCCATTTCCCTCTCCAAATTTCAAATCATTGCTCTAAAGAAAGGGGGTTAAATCAGCTTAACTGCATCTCTCTGGGGTGTGGATTTTTCACACCCCTGAAACATGTAGTTATGCCAATGTAACTTTTCAGTGTAGAGCAGCCCTAAGCATGCAAAGGTTTAGCTCACAATGTGAAAATAAGATGTTATGACAAACTGTTTTGTAGATTTAACTATAATGAATGTAGCTGTTAATAGCAATTAAGGCGCTCCGACACTATGGTGATGAGGCTGTATATAGAATAGAACTGAGCAAGTTGGTGGCCTCTGTCCAGTTCCTAATGGACAAAGCACCACATCTCAAAAACCACCACCACAATTGCTACCAAAGAGATCAAAACAGGAATGACCCATAGAGACTAAACTACCTTTCCACTACCTGAGGTAGTCACTCCAGATCAGGACTGTATACAGGGAAGGGAAGTTTGCACTGTCACTGCTTGTGTTGCACTTGCTGTGTAGATATAAAAGCAGGATTTCCATTTCCAGGGCTGTACTGTAATTCCCGTGCTAGAGCTGGTCAAAACATACCAATTCTTTTTCATAGGAAATTACAAACAAAATTCTCCTGGAAATTTCCCCATGAAGACATTTTTGGCTTTTTGATTGGAAAAAAAAATTGCGAATATATACTTATCTAGATAGGTTTTCAAAAAAACAATTGTGGGGTGTTGGTAAGCATTTTCAATGTCTGAGAAAAACCAAGTAGGTGAGGTAATAGTTTTTATTATTGGTGGAAGAGACAAGCTTTGAAGCTTACACAAAGCTCTTCTTCAGTTTTAGTTTTCTCATCAGAACCACTCCCCCCTCTCCCCAAGAAAACATTGACCAACATGAAAAATCTCTATTGGTCAAAAAGCCATTTTTACATTAAATTTAATATATATCTATATCTAGATATAGATATATATCTCAAACAGCTCTATCCAACACCTTTCATGACCACAAATTAAAATAAATAAAAATGATTCATTTATACGGAAGTGAGCTTTGTAACTTCTCTGGGCATTTGTATAAATAATATTCATACATTAGCAGTGGGAAGAAATCTCTTGAAAGAGGAGTCAATCACAAGAATAGTATGAAGCCTGATGATTGTTATTTTTATTGCAGTGGTGCCTAGCACCCTGAGCCAGCAATCAGAAACCCATTGTGTTAGGTACTGTACACACATACATCCTTCTTTCCCTAGCATAACTTTCAACCAAAACAAAGAGTTATCAGTATTACAAGTAGACATTCAAGAGAGCAATAGTTTGCCTCATGTTTAGGATTCTAGAAACATGTATTGCCAAATTTGCAATGTTGATCTGAAAAGCAAAAAGTAATTAGCAACACCTTTTATTAGATTAGCAAGTTTCTATTAAACCAAATTTTTTTAGAAATACTTCAGGTCATGGTGTGTTTAGTTTGAACCTACCTGCAACAAATTAAGCACAATCAATGGTATTTAAAGGAAGGGATTAGAGAGGAATTAACGCAACAGGGGCTGCATTAAATAAGACTACATGAATCAAGATACATTATGGAAACAAAAGAAAAATACAACTTTGGGTTTGTTTGTTTTTTAAACTCAGTGACAGCTGAAAATGGAGGTGTGCAGATAGGGGTCTAATATATTATAGAGCTCATCCACATGGAAGTGGTATAACCCAGTACACAGTGTCTTTGCTTAAGACATTGTACAAATATATTCTAAAATAATGTTTAATTGAACATTTTAAGGAAAGGCCAGGCTTCCAAAGACTTCTAATTCTACATAGGACTAATTATGTTCCCACTAAAGTTAGCTGGAGCTTTGCCACTGACTAGAATGGGAGCAGGATCTGCCTTTAACCCTCACAAGGTCAATGAAGGTAGTAAACTACTGCGGCATACTCTTATAGCTCTTTTCAGCTGTAAATCCCAAGGCACTATATAAAGGGGTTGATGTCTCAATATCCTCATTTTACAGATAGAGAAACTGAGGTACAGAAAATGAATAGACTTAACCAAGATCATACAACAAGCCAGTGGCAGAGCCAGGAACAGAACCCAAGTTTCTTCTGGTCTATCTGCTGGATCGTTCTGCCTGCCCACATATGGGGCCAGGTTGATGTCAATGGAGATAACAGGTATACGTCTGTGTGAGGATCAGGCCCATAGCATATATAGAAGAATGCTAGCAATTATAAGGCACATCAAACCACTGAAGGTAATACATGTATAGCATTTAGATGTCAAGCACATAGAGGATGCTTCTTCCCTCCCCCCGCCCCCATGTTTATTCCTCTCATTTTCATACAGGGTATTTCCTTTGTTGGAGAGGGTATGGGCAGGGCTGGCTCCAGGCACCAGCTGAGCAAGCTGGTGCTTGGGGCGGCAGATTGTTGGAGGCGGCATTCTGCCCAATCCTAGGGCGGCACGGCCGCTTTTTTGTTTGTTTGTTTGTTCTTGTTCTGCTCCGGCCGCCCTGTAGGGGGCGGCGGCGCGGAGAACCAGAGCGCCCTGCAGGGCAGTCCTCTTCCTTCCCTCCCCGCCGACCGGAGCGGAACCCTCGTGGCAGGCGGCAGTGTAGATGGTGAGGCACGTTTTAAGGTAGGTAGAGTAGAGTGCCATACATGCCTGAACTCCCAGGATATATACACCCTACAGGGGCTCTCTACATGCAATGCCTCCCAGGTCAACACTGCTATTTTTAGCAGTGTAGTGTCCAGCTGCTGGAGCCTTCCCCCCCCCCCCCCCCCACACACACACAATGAAAGGCTCCAGCAGCATGGGGGCAGCAAGGAAAGGTTCTGGCAGCTCCCCTGCTGCCAGGGTCTTTCCCCCACTACTCACTGCTGCCAGAGCCTTTCATTGCAGAGTGTAGCTACACACCAGCACCGCAATGACAAGTGTGGACATAGCCTGTGTTTCCTAGTGGCATGTAGCTACTTGTGCAATGCCAGTTCTCTACATGCCATCATGGTAAGTGTAGACATAGCCTAAGGGGGAGCCTGCAATTTACAGGCTGTTGAGCCTTAGGGCTACACTGGGAACAACAGAAGAGTTAAAAAGCACCTAATTTCTATCAGGTTATACTAAACAAGCCAGACCTGCTTCTCTATAGGCACATAATACATCTGTGACGGCTTGTGTTAGAATTCTTCAAAAAGAGTTAAACTAGTAGCTCTAATCCAATTAGATTTTCAGAAAGTATGCAATATGTTCTCACCCTCATGAGGCTGCTAAGGAAACCTAGTAGCCGCCGTGTGAGAGATAAAAGCTTGTCACGGATTAAAGGCATGGCTAGAAAAACGTAGGAATATCGAATGACAAACTGGTAAGTCAAACAATACATTCTCCTAGGACTCAGTGCTGGAGCCACTATTTCATCCTCAAATTGACATATCACTAGCTCTACTGCAATAATTAAATGGTAACCTTACTAGAAGTGACTAATTGACTTGTACAAAAACTACAGACACCCGAGGCTAGTAGAAAGACAACACCACCTGATGGGAAACGTGATCTCAATCCAGCTCCAAATACACGGATGTCCACATTAAAATCAAACAATCCAAACTCCTACTATCACAGCTGGCACCAATGTGGCCCCTTTGGTGGCAGCCTCATTAGAGAAGTCAAGGGCTGACTAGGCCATGGGTACTGGATTGCAATTCTCACCCCAGATGCAATTCCTCCAGGTCATGGATGAGGCACACTGCCAGGGCTGTGACTGGAGAAGCTTGAATTTCCACTGCCCATGGTGTACCCATCATGGCTTTGTCTACACCGGATTCTATTCTTCTAAAAATTCCCACCATCGAAGCTACAACAGTCAATGGTGCAATTGCTACCCTAGAGAACATGCCAGCAACTGTCAGGGTTTCAACAGCACTAGAGTGAAATCCTGATCCCACTAAAGTTCATGGGAATTTTGCCATTGATTTCAATGGAACCAAGACCTGCTCTGAACAAGATAGACAAAACAGTTGTTAAAATGTCAGCAGTCATTTGGAGCCTTATCTACATTACTGCTCCAATTAGGCTACAACTGGTAGAACTGCACTAGCGATAGCAAAGAGAGAATACCGTAGATGCAGCCACCGTGTAAGGACAGCAGCCTTCACTCATGGGTGCAAGAATGAGAATCTATTATAATAATGCAAACATCAGTGTTCGACAACCTGTGGGACCTCACAGATGGACAGAGTAAATCTCTGCTTCAAATACTGCTGGCTAACATACATGCACTTGGAGACATTGGCTCCTCTTTCTAGCAGTGCTTCTGAAACATGTGCTTTAGCAATCTGTATGCAACAAGGAGGGAAGCTGAAGCAGGAGCAGCAGTGAGGTTGCCTTTAAGCCCTGCTTCCATTTGAGGAGCCAGTCTCTTAGGCCAAATCACTAAACTTCTCTGTCCCTCAGTTTCTCCATCTACAAAATGGGGATAATATGGACTTATCTCATGAATCACCTGAGAGGTATGCCATAAGAAAAGCTTACGACTAAATAGACTTTCAGGCTCTGCTGGTTTTTCCTAGGGTTACCATATTTCAGCGAGCAAAAAAGAGGACGGGAGGAGCCCCGCCCTAGCCCCGCCCCTGCCCCTCCCACTTCCCGCCCCCCCTGACCTCCCAACCCTCCCCCCGTTCCTTGTCCCCTGACTACCCCCTCCTGGGACCCCTGCCCCTAACTGCCCCCCAGGACTATCTAAGCCTCCCTGCCTCTTGTCCCCTGACTGCCCCAACCTTTATCCACACCCCCACCCCCAGACAGACCCCTGGGACTCCCACGCCCCATCCAACCACTCCCCACCCCCTGACAGCCCCCCCCCAGAACTCCCAACCCATCTAAACCCCTCTGCTCCCTGTCCCCTGACTGCTCCGATCCCTCTCCCCACTCCTGCCCCCTGACAGCTCCCCCCCAGAACTCCCAGCCCGCTACCCCCCCCGCTCCTTGTCCCCTGACTGCCCCCTCCTGGGACCCCTGCTCCTAACTGCCCTCCAGAACCCCACCCCCTACCTGTACCCTGACTGCCCAAAACTTTCTCCACTCCCCCCAAAAAGCCCCCCCCGTTTCTTGACTGCCCCCTCCAGAACCTCCCTGCCCCTTCTCCTGCCCCCCCTTACCCTGCTGCTCAGAACAGGGTGTTGGGCTCTGTGCGAGCCGGACACGTGGCTAAGCTCCCCAGCACAACAAAACCCGGTCCCTGGCCCTGCACAACAAAACCCGGTCCCTGGTCCGGACCGGGTTGCAGGGGAGAGCTGCCCTTGTATCAGCACAAAGTGCTCTCGCTCCCGTTTTGCTACGCTGCATGGCAGAAACCGCTCCCAGTTGCAAAAGGGGAGGGCTGCACTTTGTGCTGAGACACTTGCTCAGAATGCAGGGCGGAGCTCCTCTCCAGCTGCTCCGGAGTCCAGCCCGGGACTTTCCTGCAGCCCTCCCAGCCGCTCGCTCTGCTGTGCCGGGGGAGGGGGAAATCCCGGACATTGTGAGTGCTTTACAAATTCCCCCCGGACGCTATTTTTAGCACAAAAAGGAGGACATGTCCGGGTAAATCCGGACGAATGGTAACCCTATTTTTCCCAATTTCGGGGTGCTTTCCCCTGTTGATCTGACGTGCTAGTTTGAAGGCAGAGTTCCTTTTCGCCAGGAATCCCTTCACAGGCCTGGGTGAGTATAGTACTTCAAAAAGACAATGTCTTCCTTTCTAGAAGTGTGTTAACTAAGGGGATCCAGTTTCAGGCAAAGATGTACAATGTAAACTAAGCTCTCTGAATAGGCAATTGAAATAATACAAACACACCACCACATTCTCCTACTACATGACACGTTTCCATTGATGGCATTGACACTGTAGTGGCATTGTCAGCAGATTTACACAGATACTTCCAATTTAAAGGAACACTGGTCAAAATGTGTAGAAGGTGTAATATATATGTATATTTTTAAACTGCTCTTACAGTGAAGGTCCACAGAAATATTTTCAGTACCGTTTTTCCCTTGAATTCAAATGAAAACTTTAAATTCCAAAGGAAATACTTTTTCCACACAATGCACAACTGGCCTGTGGAACTCATTGTCACAACATATAATTGAGGTCAAGAGTTTAGAAGGATTAAAAATAAAGGGCCAGGCTTTACAAAAGTAAGCATTAAAAACTATTTTAAAACCTTAATTTTGTAAGAGCTGTAAACCACCATGTTTCAGGACATGACTGCTTCCAACTAATAGGGATTAGGAAGCAACAAAGAGTCCTGTGACACCTTATAGACTAACAGATGTATTGGAGCATAAGCTTTTGTGGGTGAATACCCACTTCGTCAGGGATTAGGAAGAAATTTCTCCTATGCGGAGTTTATTCCATAATTGCCTACTGCAGGGTTTGTTGCACCTTCCTTCAACACATCTAGCACTGGCCACCATTGGTGCAGCATACTGCACTAGATGGACCACTAGTCTGATCTGGTATGGCAATTCTTATGGGATTATTTCCAACAAATAAACATTCTCCTGCAGTGTTTGCAATCTGATTATTGCAGCACTGTATTCCTGCATGAAAATGTGAGAGTGAATGTGACTTGAAACTAGTCAAATTTCATTAAAAAAAAAAAAAAGTGCATAAATTGTGGTAAGTGAATTAGACTTTGTAAAAACCTGTTTGAATAATTTAATGTGTTGCATAACAAAAGAAAAGATATAATGTGATTTATTTTATTTTAGGTGACAGTGTCCCTCAAATGCATTCAGTGACATAACCATGGGCAGTGATCTTGCCAAATTTCACCTGTTAAGCAGGACGAACCCTGGTCAATAGGACCCTTGCATCGGAGCCCCCAGCCTGCTAAAGAAATAGGTGAAGTATTCAGCAACTGGCATCCCTCCTTCCCAGTCTGAAGTGAATCAATCTGTCAACATAGTGTTGGTGGCACTGTTCTAGTGAAGGTGTTGATGGTGAAATCTTGAGCACTTGTGAGTGTTAGGAGTCCCCTGACATTTTCCAGAACAGAGTGACCTGGCCATGTTCCTGCTTGGGTTGTTACTTTGTTTACCTAGTTTGCAGTTTCAACTGAATAAGATATTTGCCTACTTTCTATAGGCTACAAATGCAATTTATGCTGCCATACCAAACCCTACTAGTTAGTTCTTGTACCAGTTTGCACATTTTGTTTTGAGCTTCTCAGAACTCCTCCCTCACGAATGTATCTTAAATAATCTTTTCCAGAGATAACAGACGTGCATTCTCAAAAAGAGGATCTTGCATCTACATTTTATTTTGTTTTAGTGTAGCTTAATCAGTATTTCATTAGCAGCACAGATAAAGGCTTATTATCAAAGCTCATGGGCTCATCATCCAGTTGCAAATATGAAAAATAAATCTATTTTCTATTCCAGAAGTTTAAAATTAGGAAAAAAAGAAAACACTTTTCTCTCTCTCCCTACCCCACCCTGTCTATGGTGGTGTTTCTATTTATTGTAAATGGCCAAGAGCTGAGTGCTCCAGATTCTGTTGTGCTAATCTGGAGTAGTGCAATTGAAGTTTGTGGCGTTAATCTGGATTTACACCACTTTAACAGAGCACATACTGCTGTACTAGTTCATACTGTACTAGTTCAGTCGAAACTTTGCAGCTTGTTGATATTAATTTTTCTCAGTTCCCCTTTTTTCCCCCACTTGCTACTAGCCTAAAAATAAAAGTTTCCTTGCCAGAGGGCTAATGTTTTTCTTCGAACAATTTTAAGGAGCAATTAGGAACAATGAAGTCAACTCTGCCACTATTATATGGGTATGGACTACATGTCATAGAGATAAATATATATAGTAGATATCGAGACACTAGAGAACTCACCAAAAATGTCTGCCAACCTAACTGATTCTATTCAAAGCTGGAGTATGATTGTGTTAGACAAAACAGTTTGTTAGAAAACAAACACTGCTTATCCGTTTGCACTATTGCATTGTTAAACTATGGGCCCAAATCTCAGAGCGCTCAGCTCCACCTGAATTCAACCTCATAGAATCAGGCTCTGTGTTTGCTTAAACAACAGCCCCCATCAAATCAGTTGTTCGGAGTTCTAACAACAAAGAAATAAAGGAAGCATTATGGTTGTGACGTTGTGCAGTCTATATGGTTTTATAAAAACTTGATAATAAGTCAATATAATGTAACTGAGATAGTTTTAGAGAAAATACGGTAATAAGTGAATGTAAGTAACTGGGATATGCCTCACGCAAAAGGTCTCTTGTAAGGTATCATTACAAAGCTTATAATCTACTGAGTGTGATCATCTGATTTGTATAAATGTACCACTCTTGTATCTAAAACTAGAAATATAAAATGTAACTCTGAGGGCCTATTGTAATTGTGTAAAGTGTGGACCATTAATGATGGTTTGGAATCTTGATGACTCCCATTGTCTGCAGATGGCTGTATTTACCTGTGAGTCTTCCTGTATATGTGTGTGCTGGCAAGTGAGTAATGAAGTCTTGCAGTGACATGTGATCATGTCACCTGAACTGGAATCCATCTTTAACCTGGTGCTTTTCCAGTGAGGGGGGGTGGAAACCCAGAGAGACAAAGAGTTCCCGCCTTATGCAAAAGATATATAAAGGGGGGGGAAGAGAACAGAGAAGGAGAGGAGCCATCATGAAGAATCCCCTAGCTACCACCTGAGCTGCAACAAGAGCTGTACCAGGGGAAAGAATTGTGCCCAGGCCTGGAAGAAGTCCAGTCTGAGAAAAAACTTACTGAAGCATCTCTGAGGGTGAGATTATCTGTATTCAGTTTGATTAGGCATAGATTTGCGCATTTTATTTTATTTTGCTTGGTGACTTACTTTGTTCTGTCTGTTACTACTTTGAACCACTTAAATCCTACTGTCTGTATTTAATAAAATCACTTTCTATTTAGTAATTCACTCAGAGTATGTATTAATACCTGGGGGAGCAAACAACTGTGCATATCTCTCTATCAGTGTTATAGAGGGCGAACAATTTATGAGTTTGCCCTGCATAAGCTTTATGCAGGGTAAAACGGATTTATTTGGGTTTAGACCCCATTGGGAGTTGGGCATCTGAGTGCTAAAGACAAGCGCACTTCTGTGAGCTGTTTTTAGGTAAACTTGCAGCTTTGGGACAGGAGATTCAGACCCTGGATCTGTGTCTGGAGCCAGACGGGAGTGTCTGGCTCAGCAAGACAGGGTGCTGGAGTCCTGAGCTGGCAGGGAAAACAGAAGCAGGGGTAGTCTTTGCACATCGGGTGGCAGCTCCCAAGGGGGTTTCTGTGATCCAACCCGTCACAATGGTCCCTTAGGTTTACACATTATTTGTTTTATAAAGTCACTAATTGCAACTGTACTATATAATGAACAGAGCAGTGACCATTATTGAGATTCCCGTGGTATCCACAATGCACTAACTAAGCACTGTCCACACACACACATACGCTACCTCAATGAGCATCAGTTCACTCAAGATAATTGTACTCTGCTGGGATAATACACATTTTCAGATGTCCCTCTGTACTTATTTACAGGACAGCTTTTATGAATACTAAAAATGATCTCTCAAAAATACAGTCTAACTCACAAGCAAAAGGAAATTCAGAGGTAAGGTTGAAATTCCATTCTCAGCAGACCTTGTGTATCAGGAATTTCTAACAGACACTCAGAGTGGGTCTTAGACAGAATAATGTTCCGACACTCATACATACATTTTGTTTTTTATGCCAGTCAGCAGCTCTCTACCTGCTCCACATGATTTTAGAATCCATCTTCAAAGGGCACTGTTTGCTCCATCACCTGGACACCCATCACTGCATCTCCACTTTTCATCAGAACTTGCCTGGTCAGTGCCATGAGACGCTCCTGAATAAGTGACTCTGATAGAACGGATTTTGCATGATTCATATAAGTGTTTAAAGCCTTGCTCTGAACAGGGTGTAATGTTACTGCACAAAACAAGGCTGCAGACATATCACTCTGAGCTCCGATTCTGCCAGCTCTTGAGCTAAGCAGGGTTGGGCCTTATCAGTATTTGATATGTTCCACCAAGGAACACCCAGCTACTCTGGGAAGTGCCATTCTTCCTTCTAAGTCAGTACTGAACCAATGTCCCAGTGCGAAGTTAGGGGGTGAAATTTAAAACTCAACGTCTTGACTACTCATAATCCATTATGATCTCATGGTGCATTTAAGAGAAGAGATATTAACAACTGCATCCTAACCAATTTCTAACTCAAGTAATTACCTTTGACCTCACTGCACCCCATCCCCACAAATAGAGATGGTTTTCTCCTTCTGTCGTAACTATAAAGGGAAGGGTAACAACCCTCCTGTGTGCAATACTATAAAATCCCTCCTGGCAAGAGACTCCAAAATCCTTTTACCTGTAAAGGGTTAAGAAGCTCAGGTAACCTGGCTGACACCTGACCCAAAGGACCAATAAGGGGACAAGATACTTTCAAATCTTGGTGGGGGGGAAGGCTTTTGTTTGTGCTCTTTGTTTTTGGGGGTTGTTCGCTCTTGGGACTGAGAGGGACCAGACATCAATCCAGGTTCTCCAAATCTTTCTGAACAAGTCTCTCATATTTCCAACTTGTAAGTAAACAGCCAGGCAAGGCGTGTTAGTTTTAGCTTTGTTTTCTCAACTTGTAAATGTACCTTTTACTAGGGTGTTTACCTCTGTTTGCTGTACTTTGAATCTAAGGCTAGAGGGGGTTCCTCTGGGCTCTTTACGTTTGATTACCCTGTAAAGTTATTTTCCATCCTGATTTTACAGAGATGATTTTTACCTTTTTCTTTAATTAAAAAAGCCTTCTTTTTAAGAACCTGATTGATTTCTCCTTGTTTTTAGATCCAAGGGGGTTGGATCTTGATCCACCAGGAGTTGGTGGGAGAAAGGAGGGGGAATGATTAATTTCTCCTTGTTTTTAGATCCAAGGGGGTTGGATCTTGATCCACCAGGAGTTGGTGGGAGAAAGGAGGGGGAATGATTAATTTCTCCTTGTTTTTAGATCCAAGGGGGTTGGATCTTGATCCACCAGGAGTTGGTGGGAGAAAGGAGGGGGAATGATTAATTTCTCCTTGTTTTAAGATCCAAGGGGTTTGGATCTGTACTCACCAGGGAATTGGTGAAGAGTCTCTCAAGGCTACCCAGGGAAGGGAATTAGCACATTGGGAGTGGTGGAAGCGGACCAGATCTAAACTGGTAGTTAAGCTTAGAAGTTTTCATGCAGGCCCCCACATCTGTACCCTAAAGTTCAGAGTGGGAAAGGAGCCTGAACACCTTCATTGCATGTCCTAATATCTGTTGTGTAGTGGTGCTCTACACTGTTTAATGGCTGCCATGTTCCACCACACAAGTGGCTGCAGTTCAGTGGTTGTGGGTGATGAGATTCTCTGTGTACCCCTTCCTTGTTTAACTAGGAAAGAGTAAAGCTTGATTAGCGTGCATGCAGATTGTCAAATGAAAGGCAGTAGAAAAGGGCAGACTATCACTTTCATATTTATACATACACACACACACACACACACACACACACCCACACACACCACTTGATCAGCAATGTTTTGGCAAAACAAGCTTCAGAATAGCTACTAAAACCTCAACACTAAACTTTGTAGGTTTAAACAAAATCCCTCCAAGTTATTTCAATGAGCTTTCACAAGAGCATTTTTAGATGTTATTTTAAAATAAACACTTCACAATTTATCTAGTGAATGTAAATCAAATATACATGGCATGCAAGAGCTCAACAGGGTGGATTACAGCGGACTAGGGATAACTGAATTTCCAGAGGCAAATCCTGCCATTGAAATCAAGGGGCTGCATGCAGGAGCTGGGAGCAGGCTTGGCCCATACACTTTAGAGAAGCTGTTTTTTAAACCAGTTAATTATAGCGGTCTTCACTAAATAATGCCTTTGCAAATAATTAATGTAACTGCAGCATTCACTCTTTTCCCTATTCCAATTACAGGGGAGTTTGTGAATATTGTGGTAGAATGTTATCTACCTACAAAGGCACAATAGGAAAGATTTTAATGGTGACCACTGTAGATTATCCTTTTTTATTACGACCTGTTAACTTACTGTTTAAGGGAGAGGGAGGAATTACCTTGTGAAAGGAGATGGGGATGGGGGGGTGGAACTGATGAATAAGAGGGGGAGCAAGGGGAGCTGCTGAACATGGGGGGCTGGGCAGCTGGCTCCAGGCTGGGATGGAGCACCCTGGTAGTTTCAACTGCCGTTCCTATAGCAGTTCTTGGGTGGCTGGTGCTCCCAGGTGGCAGTGCCTGTCCCATCCTTCGCCTCGCCTCCCCCCCCTCCCCGTCAGCTGGTGTATGTGTTCCTACCCCTCCCCTGGGCCAGGTATCTCCATCAGGTCCTATGGTGGATGGAAAGAGAGACTGGGGAGTCCTACCAGCTTCCCAACAACTGGTCTGATTTAATGTGCGCAATGGCCACTCCAGCTTCCACTCTTGTCTCCATCCCCTGTGTATGCGTGCGGCTGGGAACATAGCTGGATCCTGCTCTCGCCTCCATGAGAGCAGTGGGGAAGGAAAACATAAATCCATCCCCACATTAGTATTTCCATTGGTGAGGCACTAGTGTCCTCTCTCCTCCCCCACAAATTTCCGCTGCCACAGATTACTGAAGTCTACTGTCTTTTGTAATAAATATATTGCCAAAGAAGGATTCACAACAAATAATGCAAAGCTTTAAATTGGGGGTCAGGGTAGCAGTAATCCCAGTAACTCAGCCCTCCTCCCCCTACATTCTATTTTCCCTGTGAGACACCCACTACCAAAGGCTCAGACCTTTGCTCATGCACCTACAGATTGCCCAGCCCTGATGAAACTAACGAGAGTTCTGTGGTCAGTTCAGCTTGCCTTCAGTTTCATCCAGACTCAATTCATCTTGTAGCTCTCTGAATCCTTTCCAATTTTTCAACATCATTTTGAAAGTGTTGAAACCAGAGCGAGACACTGTATGCCAGCTGTGGTCTCACTATTGCTAAATACAGAGGTAGTCCCTACTTGATATCCCTTTGTTTATAGTACATTCAAGGATCATATTAGCCCTCCTAGCCACAGCACTGCATTGGGACCTCATGTTCAGATGGTTATCTACCATGACCCTCCAAAGCCCCTTTCAGAGTCACTATTTTCCAGGATACAGTTCCCCATCCTGTATGTATGGCCTATGTTCTTTGCTCCTAGATGTATGACCTCGCATTTGTAAAAACATGTTTTATTGCACCCAGTTTACCAAACAATCCAGACTGATCTGGATCAGAGACCTGTCATTATTTACCACCTCACCAAAAGGGTTACCATACGTCCGGATTATCTCAAACATGTCTGGATTTTGGGGTTTTAAATAGCCCTCCGGGAGGACTTTGTAAAAATCTAAAAAGGTGTGGGATTTCCCTCCCAATGCAGAGCGCGGCGCAGCTACCAGAGCGGACAGGCCGGATTGATACGCTCGCATTGGGGCCTCCAGCAGCCAGAGCCCCTCTCTTGCTTTCCCACAGCCTCAGCGTGCCGTGCCGGCAGCGCTCTGAGGGGGCGGGGCTGTGCGCTCCACAGGGGAGCGCAGCAGCATGTCTGCGGCAGCGTGTCTGGCTCCAGATGGAGCCAGACACGCTGGTCTGAGCGGAACGGTAAGGGGGCTGGGGGGGTTGGAGAAGGGGCAAGGGGTCCTGGGGGGCAGTCAGGGGATAGGGAACAGGGGGGTTGGATTGTGGGGAGTTCTGGGGGGGCCCCCCCATCCGGGGCGGGGGTGTGGAGAGGGAGCGGGGCAGTCAGGGGACAGGGAGCGGGGGTGGGGTTGGATGGGTTGGGGGTTCCTGGGGGTGGCTGGCAGGGGTGTGGAGAGGGGTCAGGGCAATCAGGGGGCAGGGAGGGTTGGATGGGCCGGGGTTCGGGGGGGTGGGGCTTTCAGGGGGCGAGAGTATGAATAGGAGTCGGGACAGTCAGGGGACAGGTAGGGGGTGGAGTCCTAGGGGGGCAGTTAGGGTGGGGAGGTCTCAGGAGGGGGCAGTCAGGGATAAGGAGAAGGGAGGCTTAGATAGGGAGTGGGGTCCCGGGGAGCCGTTAGGGGCAGGGGTCCCGGAGGGGGCGATCAGAGGACAAAGAGCAGGGGGGTTGGATGGGTTGGGGGTTCTGTGGGCGGCAGTCAGGGGGCTGGAAGTGGGAGGGAGTGGATAGGAGGTGGGGCTACCGCTCCCCCCCCCATAGAGTGTTCTCTTTTTTGAAAGTTCAAATATGGTAACCGTACCCACCAATGACTATGTCATTATTTACCACACTACCAAACTTTGTATAATCTGCAAACTTCATCAACAACAATTTCATATTTTCTTCCAGATCGTTGGTAAAAATATTGAATGATATTGGGCAGAGAACTGATCCCTGTGGGACTCCACTAACAGCTCCAGGTACAGCTGGAGATCAATCAGCCAATTTATAATCCGTTTAATATGTGCCATATTGATTCTATATTGTGCTAATTCTTTAATCAGATTGTTGTGCAATGCTAACTCTTGCAGAAGTCTATTATGCCAACACAGTTACTTTTATCAAGCAAACTTTTAACCTGGTCATAGAATGATATGAAGTTTGATTGACAAGGCCTAGTTTCCATGAAGCTATGTTGATTGCCAGTAATTATATCTCCATTTGCTTGAATCCAATATCACCCATTTCAAGCTGCTCAGGATCAACATGCTACTATATAACCTGTGTTCTATTAACAGCTTTCTGTTTGGTTTAAGAAGAAATACTGGGGTATTCTTGAGCCTTGGTTCACAAATAATACATAAAAGATCAATAGGACAAGCTAGTGCCAGTCACTGCCACACAAGGGGCAATGGGAATTAGGGGCTCAAGCATCCAGGCCTGGTGGGGTGGGAAGCCTCTTACATTGTTCTCAAGCAGGACCTTCCAGCTGGCACTGACTGGGGGGGAAAAGGGAGGTGGATGAGAGTTTGTGGGAAGTGACATGAAACATCATTCCAAGTCATAATCAAGCAAAGGCCCAGGATGGGAGAGGTTGATCAAAGCACTCTGGCTGTGGCTGAATAAAACCAAAGAAAATAAATGCAAGGCTGCAAAGGAGAAAGAGGAACTGGGTCAATACACACTGCGGGAGTGCAATCCCTCAGTCATTCGGCAGGTTGGGTAGAGAGAGAGAGAGCACACATGCAAAGAGAGATTATGATTCCCCTATAGGCTGTCACAATCCAACTGAATAATATTTCTTCTTTCAGGAACAGAAACAAAGGTCGGGAAAGAGAACTTTTAGAGACCTCACTACAGTGAAAAGGACCTCAGAACATCTAAACCAAAAGTGCTCATTTCCCTTCCAAATGATCAAGTTTGCCACCTCGGGAAGAGACTCTGCAACTTCAAATACAATTTCCTTTAATCAAATGATTCAAGGTGGGAATGTCCCTTGCCAGTAATACTTACGGACTAGTAAAGGAAATTTGCATGCAAACTTTTAACTTGACATAGGAGGTCACATGATACAGCACAGCAACGTCTACGTCTAGTTTTAATTTATTTCCCCTCCTCCACCATAATCTGTGAAGAGTTAAATGAAAAATTGTGTAACCCAGAGGAAATAGCTCTGGGTGTTTGCTGTGCACTGATCTTACAAAACTAATGAAGAATTTTAAAACAAATGCATCAATTTACAGGGAAAACTGAAAGTTTGTCTTTTTTAAACACAGTGTAAATATTTATAACTGAAGATACTGACAAGACAAAACAATCTCATTATTGTTTTAATGCCAACACAGCTCACATTCTGTATTGTACACAGCTAACAATGATGTATTTTTAGGAAAATACTCTGTTACATCACTTATTTTTATTACAACAGGCGATAATGTTTGTTAAAGCTACTTACAAACAACAGGAGCCTAAGCAACCTCCTTCACAATTGTTCAAATGCTAACAGACTTAAATATTTCCCCAAAGCAGGGGTAAGGAGAATATGCCATTGTTTGAACACTTTTATAGCCTACTTTTGAGAAGCATGAAATTCTAATGTGTCTCCCCATCTCCAGACAAACAGGAAATTTCCAAAATTACATGTCTGAGGTAAATCCAGACTTTGATTTAAACACATAGCCTATTTCAGCTTAAAGGCACCTTTCTACACGTTTAGATTACTACCTACATTCTTGTAAATCTAAAGAAATTCTAGATTTTGCCATCACAACAATAAGTCTTTAAATTCATGTGATGAACTAGCGACAAATTACATTATTTGAATTGACATAATATGACAACTGGACACGCCTGAGTCAAGTCTTTTCAAAGGTTCAAATGTACAGCAAAAGGGGAAAGGGCATCAGGACTCCTGGGTTCTATTCCTGGCTCTACCACAAACATACTGTGTGACTCTGGGCAAGTTGCTGTTTGTGCCTCAATTTCCGCATCTGTAAACTTGGCCGATTCTTATTTATCTTTTTAAAGACAATTGACATCCTTGTACAGATGGATTTGCAGGGGTTTCCATTTATAAACTGACATTTACCAGAAGTTAACACACCACAATCCCTGAGGTCAGTGTTACTTCCTAGTTTAAGTACAGGGAAATACTGATGGGGGGGGGGGGGGGAGGGCGGGGAGGGAACCGTGGCAGCGCTTTAATGTCGCTGCCCCTACCAGCAGGGCCTACAGGGAAGGCAAAAGGGGCAATGACGTTAAAGTACTGCCACAGCGCTTTAACATTGTTGCCCCTTCCCCAGGGCCGGCAATTTAAAAGGGCCCAAGGCTCCTGGCCGCCGCCACCACAGTAGTGGCCGGAGCCCCCCAGGCCCTTTTAAATCGCCACCAAAGCCCTGGAGAGCAGGAGCCAGGCAGCGCAGATGGGCTGGCTGGGGAAGGCTGACCCCCACCCCCACCCCAGCCACATCCCTTTCGCCTGATGCCCCACCCCTTCCGGGGGCCAGAGCTGGTCCCCATATCGATAAGAATTTATTATTACTTTCACCCCTGGAAATACCACAATGTGTCAGAATTCACAAAGTGGTGGTAACTGTTAGTGAAGGTCATTTGAATAGTGAGTGCTGTACACTGTTTGTTCCTTTGTTCTCTAGTGTTGTAGTTCTTAACTTTTACCATCCTGGGATGCCACCCAGGACCTCCCATCCATCTACCTGGGATCTAACTGGAACAACCCCATTTGTTTAGCAACAGGAGAAGGGCAGGGTGATGATTAGCGCAGAGATTCTTGTGAATGGAATTGGAAATGTTCAGTTGTATAGGACCTATGAAGCACAACTAAGACATGCTAATTAACATGTTTTAAAACCCACTTAGCACTCATTATAGACAGACAGTCTGGCTTAAAATGTGAGCTAGTTGTGTTTCCATAGGGCAGGTTATGTGATCTCTCTGTGCTTCAGTCCCTGGCCTGTCTTATCTTTTTTAGAATGTAATCTCTTCAGGGAAGAGATTGTCTCTTTACTCATAACAGAAAATGGCTGAAGTGCTAAACGACTTTTTTGTTTCAGTTTTCATCAAAAAGATTAGCAGTGATTGGACCTCTAAGATAATGAATACCAGTGAAAATGGGGTAGAATCAGAGGCTATAACAGGGAAAGAACAAGTTAAAATTACTTAGACAAGTTAAAGGTCTTCAAGTCACCAGGGCCTAACGAAATGCATCCTAGAATACTCAAAGAGCTTACTGAGGAGATATCTGAGCCATTCGCGATTATCTTCTAAACGTAATGGAAGATGGGTGAGATTCCAGAAAACTGGAAAAGGACAAATAATGTGCCAATCTATAAAAAGGGGAATAAGGACAACCTGAGGAAGTACAGACCAGTCAGTTTAACTTCAGTACCCCAAAAGATAACAAAACAAATAATTAAGCAATCAATTTGCAGACACTTAGAAGATAATAAGGTGATAAGTAACAGTCAACATGGATTTGTCAAGAACAAATTGAGTCAAACCAACTTAATAGCTTTCTTTGACAGGGTAACAAGCCTTGAGGAAGTGGTAGATATGGTAGAACTTTCCTTTAGTAAGGTTTTTGATACTGTTTCACATGACCTTCTCATAAACAAACTAGGGCAACACAACCGAGATGGAGCTACTATAAGGTGCGTGCATAACTGGTTGGAAAACCATTCCCAGAGAGTAGTTATCAGTAGCTCATAGTCAAGCTGGAAGGGCATAAAGAGTGGGGTCCTGCAGGTCTGGATCTGTTCAATATCTTCATCAGTGATTTAGATAATGGCATAGAGATTACACTTATAAAGTTTGCGGACAATACCAAGCTTGGGGGAGGGGTTTGAAAGCATTTTGGAGGATAGGATTAAAATTAAGAATGATCTGGACAAACTGGAGAAATGGTCTGAAGTAAATAGGATGAAATTCAATAAGGACAAATGCAAAGTACTCCACTTAGGAAGGAACAAAAAGCGGCACACAAACAAAATGGGAAATGACTGTCTAGGAAGGAGTACTGTGGAAAGGGATCTGGGGGTCTTAGTGGTTCACAAGCTAAATATGAGTTAACAGCGTAACACTGTTTAAAAAAAAAAAATCAAACCTAATTCTGGGATGTATTAGCAGGAGTGTTGTAAGCAAGAGAAGAGAAGTAATTCTTCCGCTCTACTCTGTGCTGATTAGGCCTCAACTGGAGTATTGCGTCCCCTTCTGAGCGCCACATTTCAGACAAGATGTGGACAAACTGGAGAAAGTCCAGAGAAGAGCAACAAAAATGATTAAAGATCTAGAAAACATGATCTATGAGGGAAGATTGAAAAAACTGGGTTTGTTTAGTAGAGAAGAGAAGGGGAAGGGGACATGATGATAGTTTTTAAGTACATAATAGGTTGCTAAAAGGAAGAGAGAGAATAATTGTTCTCCTTAACCTCTGAGAATAGGACAAGAAGTAATGGGCTTAAAATACAGCAAAGGCAATTTAGGTTGGATATTAGGGAAAACTTCCTAACTGTCACGGTGGTTAAGCACTGGAATAAATTGCTTAGAGAGATTGTGGAATCTCCATCACTGGGGATTTTTAAGAGCAGGTTAGACAAACACCTGTCAGGGATGGTCTAGCTAATACTTAGTCCTGCCATGAGTGCAGGGGACTGGACTAGAAGACCTCTCAAGGTCCCTTCCAGTCGTGCGATTCTATGTATGTAAAGCACATAGTACAATGAAGCCCTAATCTTGTTTGGGGCCTCCAAGTATGCTACTGTAATACAAATAGTGAAAAATACCTACACATATCTTAAGTGCTTCCTAATACCATCCATGGCCATGTAAGTAATTGCTGTAGCTGAACATGGAGCAGATGCGATTGATAAAGAGAGAGGTGATGTCTCTCATGAATCCCACTGTTAAGATGTGGTCTGTACTAGGAGGAGTTTAATAATCCCTGTTTCGTGCTATTATTATTCACGCTCTATAAAGCCTTCAGCCAGAGTTCAGTTTCCAAGGGTGCCATGAATAAAATTATTTCCATAGAGTTCCATATTATAGGTAATCCCAAACAAACTGCAGCCTGATTTGAAGCCTATGAAAGAAAGAAACAAAACCTGTATGATTTCTTCCTCTCTCAAGTGTTCCTGCTGTATTTTTTAATACCAGGCACCCAACAGCACAGAGAACTGGGACAAACAGCCAGAGTTTTCCTCAGGCCAGTCCCACAAATGAACGCTGACACCACCATGTACCAACAGTGACTACGTTCTGACACCTCAGCACAAACACATTTCCTTTCATTACTCAGTTATTCCTCCAAGTAAGAGAGGGGAAACATTCATGTCATTTTCCCCTTACTCTCTACAAACTGTGCTTCTATGCTATAAGAAAATAAGAAACTGACATGACTGAGCCTCATAGACAAAGCATTCCTTACTCAAATCTACAATGAAGCTATTCATCTCCACTGTACCTAAAATAACCACTGCCTGCGACAATGAAACTAATATGTGGCTATGTATACATTTTAGTTAACGCCTTCATACATTTCCAAGAAAGGCCTGTGTTCACTTAAATTCTTCTCACCCCTCACCCTTTTTAGTTTAATTCGCAGTCTCACTGCAGCAACCCATACTTCACAGTGAGTGATACGGCTGATCCCTGCTGGACTTCAGGTTTCAAAATACAGTACAACTCAGCAAACAAATATTTCTCCGAGCTCACAGAAAACTCATCTAGCAGCCTAGGCCTTTGTAAGAGGTAATAGATAGGTTTCCTTAAACTTCAGCCATAACATTAACAAAATCAGCCACATACACCAATACAAATATATCAGGGATTTAGAGAAATACCATAGAACTGTGAGAGTGCCTATGTACCTATGTGTACACCCACCCACACATGCTTACATACTTTGGGTCCAAGTCCATCAAAAATCATTCACATGCTATATCACCAAAATCTAGAGAACTCCATTTCCCTACTGCTTAGGTGCCTGATAGTTTTTAGCAAATCTTTTCTGAAGTTAGACACACATCAGCTGGTACCCAGGATAACTTCCCACGACCCCTCACAGTAGGCAATGAGAGAGCAATATTTTGTCAGACAACCAGGTTCAGAAAGAAGGTTGTGATAGAAAGAAAGCTCCAGTGGTGGAGTGGATTTTTGGTTGCTACTGTGCATCCACAGGGCAGTTAAGGAAGATTAATGGGGATTTCACAGACAGGCAAAGTCTGGAAAGGATCCAGGATCATGACCATGCCACTTACATGGACTGGAATAACACATTTTGAAAATCTATTACCTTTAGAGATAGCCTCTCCGCCTCCTCCCTTAATAGATGCAGTTTGCTTTAAATTAGTCTGGACAAGAGCCAGTGAAGTGAGCTAAGTGCTAAATAAGTCCCAAGATAGGAAGCATCCTGGATCAAGTGATCACAATATTATGAAAATCAGAAATATTTGTGAGGGTATGACCAACACACTTTAAGAAATCATTTGATTTTACAGGAGAGAGAAATGCTCTAAAACATTTTTTAACCAAATTTCTGTTAACTGTGGGGAAAATGTCCCTTGAAAACCTCCTGTGTGTCTGCTAGAACTTTTAGAATGATAGCATTCAAGACTACAGCAGAAAAATACATTCCCTGGGACCCATGCCTGAGATGCCCAGCAAATGCACTTTTGTAGGGCAGCAAACAATGCCGCATACACTCATTCTTACAGCAGAACAACCTGTTAAAATTAGCATAGACATGCGATGCTGTGCATAATATAAATTCCTACCTGGATTAGACTGACAGAAGCAAAGTGGAAATAAAGTTTAAAAAAATGATTAACCTTTATTTTAAATGAGGAAATGTTGATTTAAAACTGATAATCAACAACTTGATTGTCTGGTGTTACAGAACCAAAATAAAAGTTCCCAGTGAAATGACTACCAATTACTTTTGCTGTGAACGGTTAAGACAGCTGGCATGTTTCACTCCAGAGATGTGCTATACAGTTTTTTCTGTGCTCCTGCAATGTAAAAATGACCAAAAATTGATCTTTTGGGTTTGTTTCTGCATGTAAAATCATTTTCTCCCAGCACCATGGCTGGTCAGTTCCTGGACCTCCAGGGAAAATCCAGGGTGCTACAGGAAGTGGTGTTTATGCTTTAGTAGGTGGCATTCTTCCCGTGAAGTCATGACTAAGTCCCTACCAAATTCAGGGTCCATTTTGATCAGTTTCACGGTCATGGTGTTTTAAAAAGCATTAATTTCATTATTTCAGCTATTTAAATCTGAAATTTCACAGTGTTGTAATTGTAGGGATCCTGACCCAAAAAGGAGTTGGAAGGGGGTGGAGGATGTTGAAGTACTGCTAGTCTTACTTCTGTGCTGCTGCTGGCAGTGGTGCTGCCTTCAGAGCTGGGAAGCTGGAGAGCAACGGCTGCTGGCCGGGAGCCCAGCTCTGAAGGCAGCGCCACCGCCTGCAACAGTGCAGAAGTAAGGATGGCATAGTATGGTATTGCCACCCTTACTTTTGCACTGCTGCCTTCAGAGCAGGGCCCTTGGTCAGTAGCTGCCACTCTCCGACCACCCAGCTCTGAAGGCAGCAGCACAGAAGTAAGGGTGGCATTGTATGGTATTGCCACCCTTATTTCTGCACTGCTGCTGGCGAGGCGCCTCCTTCAGAGCTGGATGACCGCCCAACAGCCGCCGCTTTCCGGCCACCCAGCTCTAAAGACAGCACAGAAGTAAGGGTGGCAATACCACAACCCCCCTAAAATAATCTTACGACCCCCCTGCAACTCCCTTTTGCGTCAGGACCTCCAATTTGAGAAATGCTGGTCTCCCCCACCAAATATGGTCTTTTGTGTGCTTTTACCTTATACTATACAAATTTCATGGCGGGACACCAAATTTCAAAGTCCATGATGTGTTTTTCAAGGCCGTGAATTTGGTAGGGCCCTAGTCATGACTGAACCTGTGCCTGCCATGGTACCTAGTACCATGGCAGGCACAGGGAGTACTGTGCTACTAGATGTGCTGACATAAAACTGCTGTCTTGGAAGACATTACTATATTTTATAGGCAAACATGCTGTTCAGTGATTGGCATTGTGTGCCTCTTGATGTGACATGGTAGTGGTGGTGAAAGTCTCTAGGCTGAGACGTGTAATATTCCTGCAAAATTCTATTAGACAGAAAGTGGTAGGAAACAATTCTGTGTCATGCACATCTCCTAACATTTCCTGCAAGGTCTTGTGGCATCTCCACATTGCAACGACTTTGACAGTTTCCTATGTGTATCAATAAGGATAATAACAATGACCTTACATTTATATATCACCCTTCATATAAACAAACTTTGGGTCCTACAAGGTGCTAAACATCTCCAATGGCAGGGTTCCCTTCTCGCTGACCCGGAAAGGTAGCTACTTCTGGAGTAAAACATGACAACTGTTTAAAAACAGCACAAAACAACACTGCACAACAGCTTAAGTGAAGAAAAAAAACCCTACAGCCATATAAACAGTAGGGAATTTGTTTTATAAAGGAATGCAGAATTTAAATTACTCAATTTTGAAATCATGTCCAGGACTCTAAGATTAATAACAACATGGTTCTTGCAACCACAAAAAAATGCCAGGGAATTGTATTGAGCACAAGTGATCAAGGATGTGGTTTTACTTCTCACCCAAATCACAGCACCCCCTTAGCACGCCTTAGAGCTGGGCACTCACTCAGCAGAATGCTATCAACACCACTTCTTACAGCACCTGTTTTCTCCCTGGAGGTTTCCCTTCCAAGTATTGATCCAGCCGACCTTGCTTAGCGTATGACATGAAATGAGTTCTGAGTGGGAGGTAGTATGGCTGTAAATTAATGCTTATAAATAGGGGTCAATGGTGGAAATACAACCTGGATTATTTTTAGTATTTTGCTAGTTGAGCAAAAGAAGCAGATACTTATAAATTACCCATCACAGTTCCTTATACCATACTATAGACATCCAGGTTCAAATGCAACCTCTAGAATCCTTCTCTTCAAAGTAGCAGCCAACATCACACACATCTATCAACCATCTTTGGGTGGAGCAGAGAAGAGAAAAGAGCAAGCAGCCATTGTTCAGCTGATAGGGTGCAAGGCTCCTGAGTTTATCTCGTCACAGCTCTCTCAAAACATGGAGAGCGCAGCGAGAGGAGATAAAAAGTGTCTGTCTGGAATTGGAAAATCTTATAAAGCATACAGCTGCAGGAACACCCCCACTCTATACACTGCAATGAAGATGGTTACAACACTTGAAAGTAATCAGCATCCCTGACAGCTGTCAGACTGAAATGGTATCTTTTCTAGGAGGAAGCTTGGAAGGGCTCGTGATAGCACACCGCACCATTTTCTAAGTCTCTCTTTATTGCCCTCTCTCAGGTAAAGTGATAGGCAACAGTGCACAAATGTGACCTCATTTGCTGACTATTTGGTAGATTCCAGTAGAGAAACCGGCAAAGAAATATGGAAGAGAACAAGTCTGATTTAGTGCTTGATCAGGAAATGTACGGAGTACCCTCAACCTGTCACGTGTACCAACATGGCTGAATGTCTTCAGCACCTCACATGATAGGGCACAACCTTAACTTTGTCATTTTCCCCACTTGAGTGCTGCACCCACACAACCTTAATCTTAATATAGCTTTTTCAAGGAGTTTCCCCATTTTGTGACTTCTAACCTCTTTTGATTTGCAAAAAAGTTAATACATGCAAATTTCACAATCTTGAATAATTTGGCTGGAAAACACTAAAATGCAGTTTCGTAGGATGTCCAGAGGGGAGATATCTCCAGTAACAGCCTTTGGGGCTGCAGAGCTCCTAAGATGCGTAAGAGCAGGGCTCTCTCCCTACTCACCTAACAAAGCATGCATCAACCAGCATAGGCCATATCTTACAAGGGCTGTAGGAACAGAACTTTTATTAGCTGAAGTTTGCTTCTTTCTATTCACAAATTGTCTAAGAAGAGATTACATTTTTCTCTAATTTATTCTTTATTTTGAATAATTTCTGTGACCAATAATGTTCTTGATCTTTAGGTTTGGTAACAATCACTTTGTTGCAGAAAGCCACAGAAAGAAACACAGGTGAACCAAATTTGTTTGGAAAATTTGCAAAAATAATGCAGATCTTAATTACTGCACTATTTGCCAGGGAATTCACGGGAATTTGGGAGAAATACCTTTGCCCGTTTGATCTTGTGTTGGCAATGAGCCGACAGTATGTTGGAAGAAGCAGAACCTGAAGAAGAGCTCTCTGTAAGCTTGAAAGCCTGTCTCTTTCACCAACAGAAACTGGCCCCCCCAAAAGATATTACCTCACCCACTTTGTCTCTCTAGTATGTTGGAAGGACAGTCAGATCTGGAAGGACTGCAAAGTGGAAGACAGGTCAAGAGGAATGGTAGGATGCTAGCCCTGAACTCAGGAGACCGGGATCCAGCTCCCTGCTCTGCAAAAGACTTTCTGTGAGATCTTGGCGAAGGCACTTAGGCATTGTGACACTGAATATTGCAAAGCCTAACTTTTAGGTGCCTAGAAAAAAAAAAAAAAAAATCACAGGAACAACGCTGGGATTCACAAAGCCTGAGTTAGGCACTGAGGTTCCTATACAATGAATGGGGAAGAGACAGGCACCCTAGAACGTGATCCACAGAAGCCAGCACACTAGGTGGGGAGCCGGGTCAGCTAACCAATGGGAGATGCCAACAAGAGGGGTACATGGTAAACCCTGCCCCTCTCTTGCCCAAATAAATTTGTTAGTCTCTAAGGTGCCACAAGTACTCTTTGTTCTTTTTGCTGATACAGACTAACACAGCTATCACTCCAAAACCTCTTGGAGATAGGCACCTAAGTCCGGGCTGCAGGGAGGTGCTTATCTCCACTAGTGATCCCCAAGCTGGGGGATGACAGGCGCTCCTCCGCCTAAGTCGCACGTGTGGCCCGATCTGGCAGGCATGCTCAGAGGCCACTTAACTCCACAAAACAGTCCCACGGAAGAGGGAGGAGGGGGAGTTAGATGAAGATGCTGCACTCCTTTATAACTTCAGCCCAATGGTTAGGATACTCACCCAGGATGTGGGAGACCCTGATAAGGAGAAGAGATCTGAACAGGAATTGCCACCTTTCAGGTGTGTGCCCTAACCACTGGGCTATAGAGAGATTTTAACTCTCTCTCTGTCCGGTTTAATTAAATAATTGAATAACATTAAGTAGAACAACTTCAACAGGAGAGACTGAGGGAGCCCCACATCAGAATATCCCATAGCCCAGCGGTTAGAGCACTCACCTAACAGGTGGCAGATCCCTGTTCAGATCTCCTCTCCACATCAGGTAGATAGGGAAACTTGAACCTGTGGTCTCCCACATCCTGCGTTAGTACCCTAACCCCTGGGCTAACGGCTTTGTGGAGTTAAGTGGTCTCTAAGCATGCCTACTGGATCAGGCCTCACATGCAGCTCTGCCTATCTTCCCCCCCAGTTCCTGGGTCACCCCAGGGCTTAGGTGGGAGATAGGCATTCAGGCGCCTAGAGTGAGGCAGTAGTGAACATGCTCAGAGACAAAAACATGGGCCCCTACAGAACTTTCAATGCAAAAACATAGGTGTTGAGCAAGTGTAGATGCCCACAGGTTAGGCAGCAGCTGAGAGAGAGTTTTGTGGGTCACAATGGCACCTACAACAGGACTTAGGCACCTAAATATATTTGTAGATCCCACCCTCGGTCTCTGCATGCCTCAGGTCCCCATCTATAAAATGGAGATTGTAGCAGGGCACGTCCCAACTCACATGTGTATTGTGAGGATAAATATGTTAAAGGCTGCGAGGTGCTAACAGTTATGAGTAGCCACAGAATTAGTTAAGATTGTCAGTGGTCAAGAGAAGGTAGCAGAATTCACGCAAACCGATCAAGTCAACCAGCAACAGGCAGGGAGAAAAAGAGGAGGGACCACAGGTAGGCCTGATAGATGCTGACTAAGAGGAAAGTGGAAGCCTGTGGAACTACACCAGGAATTAAATTGATCCAGCATGTGAACTTCTTAGAATATAGTCCATCTTTTCATTAATTTCTCTGACCCTTACTTTAATGAGAAGCAGCAGCTATAACTTCACTGTTCTGTTATATTATTTTATTTGATTTGGAAGAAGGATGATGGACATTTTTACTGTGCTTTAACAGACAGTCATAACTACATGGGTCTCACGTGGATTATCACCCAGTTACCTCTTGCCATGTAATGAATAACGCAAACTAATGACTGGTTTCAGAGTAGCAGCCATGTTAGTCTGTATCCACAAAAAACAGGAGTACTTGTGGCACCTTAGAGACTAACAAATTTATTAGAGCATAAGCTTTCGTGGACTACAGCCCACTTCTTCGGATGCATATAGAGTGAAACATATATTGAGGAGATATATATACACACATACAGAGAGCATGAACAGGTGGGAGTTGTCTTACCAACTCTGAGAGGCCAATTAAGTAAGAGAAAAAAACTTTTGAAGTGATAATCAAGCTAGCCCAGTACAGACAGTTTGATAAGAAGTGTGAGAATACTTACAAGGGGAGATAGATTCAATGTTTGTAATGGCTCAGCCATTCCCAGTTCTTATTCAATCCTGAGTTGATTGTATCTAGTTTGCATATCAATTCCAGCTCAGCAATCTCTCGTTGCAGTCTGTTTTTGAAGTTTTTCTGTTGTAAGATAGCCACCCGTAGGTCTGTCATTGAATGGCCAGACAGGTTAAAGTGTCTCCCACTGGTTTTTGAGTATTATGATTCCTGATGTCAGATTTGTGTCCATTAATTCTTTTGCGGAGAGACTGTCCGGTTTGGCCAATGTACATGGCAGAGGAGCATTCCTGGAACATGATGGCATATATCACATTGGTAGATGTGCAGGTGAACGAGCCCCTGATGGTATGGCTGATGTGATTAGGTCCTATGATGATGTCACTGGAATAGATATGTGGACAGAGTTGGCATCGGGCTTTGTTACAAGGATAGGTTCCTGGATCAGTGTGGTGGCTGAACTTTGTGACTTTGTCCTCACCCACAACTATTTCACATTTCGGGACAACATATACCTTCAAGTCAGCAGCACTGCTATGGGTACCCACATGGCCCCACAGTATGCCAATATTTTTATGGCTGACTTAGAACAACGCTTCCTTAGCTCTCGTCCCCTAACGCCCCTACTCTACTTGCGCTACATTGATGACATCTTCATCATCTGGACCCATGGAAAAGAAGCCCTTGAGGAATTCCACCATGATTTCAATAATTTCCATCCCACCATCAACCTCAGCCTAGATCAATCCACACAAGCAGTCCATTTCCTGGACACTGCTGTGCTAATAAGCGATGGTCACATCAATACCACCCTATACCGGAAACCTACTGACCGCTACACTTACCTACATGCCTCCAGCTTCCATCCAGGACACACCACACGATCCATTGTCTACAGCCAAGCTCTAAGATGTAACCGCATTTGCTCCAATCCCTCAGATAGAGACAAGCACCTACAAGATCTCTATCAAGCATTCTTAAAACTACAATACCCACCTGCTGAAGTGAAAAAACAGATTGACAGAGCCAGAAGAGTACCCAGAAGTCACCTCCTACAAGACAGGCCCAACAAAGAAAATAACAGAACACCACTAGCTGTCACCTTCAGCCCCCAACTAAAACCTCTCCAGCGCATCATCAGAGATCTACAACCTATCCTGAAAGATAATCCTTTACTCTCACAGATCTTGGGAGACAGACCTATCCTCGCTTACAGACAACCCCCCAACCTAAAGCAAATACTCACCAGCAACCACACATTACTGAACAAAAACACTGACCCAGGAACCTATCCTTGTAACAAAGCCCGATGCCAACTCTGTCCACATATCTATTCAAGTGACATCATTATAGGACCTAATCACATCAGCCATACCATCAGGGGCTCGTTCACCTGCACATCTACCAATGTGATATATGCCATCATGTGCCAGCAATGCCCCTCTGCCATGTACATTGGCCAAACCGGACAGTCTCTCCGCAAAAGAATTAATGGACACAAATCTGACATCAGGAATCATAATACTCAAAAACCAGTGGGAGAACACTTTAACCTGTCTGGCCATTCAATGACAGACCTACGGGTGGCTATCTTACAACAGAAAAACTTCAAAAACAGACTCCAACGAGAGACTGCTGAGCTGGAATTGATATGCAAACTAGATACAATCAACTCAGGATTGAATAAGAACTGGGAATGGCTGAGCCATTACAAACATTGAATCCATCTCCCCTTGTAAGTATTCGCACACTTCTTATCAAACTGCCTGTACTGGGCTATCTTGATTATCACTTCAAAAGTTTTTTTCTCTTACTTAATTGCCTCTCAGAGTTGGTAAGACAACTCCCACCTGTTCATGCTCTCTGTATGTGTGTATATATATCTCCTCAATATATGTTTCACTCTATATGCATCCAAAGAAGTGGGCTGTAGTCCACGAAAGCTTATGCTCTAATAAATTTGTTAGTCTCTAAGGTGCCACAAGTACTCCTGTTCTTTTTGCAAACTAATGCTATGTCACCATCACCTTCAGATCATTTGTAACAAAATAAATTCATACTAAGAGCTGCTAGAAGACAATTATAAAAAACTCTGAGGCATGAAAAGAAACAAGATCTTTCACTGCATTACAATGTTAACACACTGCATAAGAATACTAATGCAGTTAGAAGGTTGAAAGTTTATCCCACATTTATTGGCTTCAGTTTTGTTATGCTGGGAGCAACAGATATTTTTACCCATTGTGTTCAAACCACATAAGCTGCTTTTTGAATAGCTTTTAGGACTGAGCTGACCTAATGAAGAGACTAATGTAAAGTGTACCTACTTCATTCTATTTCCTTCTAGTTAATCAACAACTTTTTAAAAACTGTACTAACCCAATTACCACTTTTTGCCCATCTATTGTGCCTTCTATCAAAGAATCTCAGAGTAGTTTACAGTCAAAATCAACACCCTTGGAAGGCAGCTATTGTCTGGGTTATGGGCAAAGAGAGGTTAAATGACTTTGTCCAGTGAGTCTGTAATATATCTTGGAATAAATTGGGGTTCTCAAACTGGGGGTTGGGACCCCTCAGGGGGTCAGAAGGTTATTACATGGGGGGGTCGCGAGCTGTCAGCCTCCAACCCCTGCTTTGCCTCCAGCATTTATAATGATGTTAAATATATTAAAAAGTGTTTTTAATTTATAAGGGGCGGGGGGTCGCACTCAGAGACTTGCTATGTGAAAGGGGTCACCAGTACAAAAGTTTGAGAACCACTGGAATGAAACCTAGATCTCCTGTCTCCTAGCCCAATGTTTTAGCCACTAAGGAACCATCATTCCTCCCCTTTTAGAGCTAAGCAACAATTTTTGCAAGCTGGCTGGATTTAGCTCTGCGCATGTGTGTATATATAATTTGGAACAAGAAAATGCTATTCCATAACAGATCGCTACGTCCTTATAATGTCCTAGATATTCAAAGTATTTCCCTGCTCAGGTTTGGTAAATGCTGCTCATCTTCACATAGAACCTGCCCTCATTCAGTAGCTGCGTCTTCACCATGCAAGCCCTGAGGAAAGCAGTCATGTTTTGATACAAAGCTGCAGGGGAAACTAGTTATATATCCTGGAAGGCCAGGCTTCCAAACAAAGTCATACAACAAGTCAAATAGCTGATAGGTTTCCAAGAGGCATTGGCATCCCAAGGAAAAAGACTGGCTACTTAATACATCCATTTTTCATAGTCAGTTTGCACCCCAGGTAAATTATTACCTGATGCCATTTTTGCTGTACTGTTTTTATTAAAGACTTTTGCTTTCCTTTACTGAAAAAGCACTGCCAACTCTCTTTCTACCTAGCCCAGCATTTACTCTCCAAATAGCCAAAAGTATGTTTCGAAGACAGATAGTTCACAGGGGACAGATGGAGCACAGCTGGTGAACAAGGCCAATAAGGCTGTTATGCCATTGTAAATGGGAGGAGAGGAGCCATCAGAACAATCTCCAATCTACAGAGAGGCCCAAGCTATGAAAATAGTTCAGAACCCCTGTACTGAAACGCACCTGCTTATTCCCATCCATCTTTCTTCAGATAAGAGTATTAGAATACAAGAATACATTTAGACCTTTCCATTCACCTTACCCTTGTGACTAATGATTTTGTAGTTACAAGGGATTATAACAGGGGACAGACTGGCCTCACGCTGATTCACCCTCCATAACACGCTGCGCTTTTACAACTAGAAATAGAGAGATCAAAGAGATTATTTCTCTGTCCTGGGTGACCCAAAGAGCCAGTAACAGTGAAAGCAGATATAAATAGTCATCCTAGGAACTCCCTCAGCTTGCTACAGGACTGGTTTCAGTTTGAAGGAGGCTTTTTCACTGACTGTCTTGTCACCTTAAGTGGTGATGACAATTTTAAGTAAAATAAAGGTTCCCTGTTGTAAATATAACTGTGTAAGAGGAAAAGGCTCTCTCTCATCACTGGCAGTAGTGCCAATATACTGAATTGAATCCCCTCCACCCCCGCTAAACGGTTAGCGAACAGGAAGTACAAGTTGATACACTTGGAGTCTGATTTGCTCTTGGGTTTTGCTTACTCCTGCTAATATGACTCAAATTCACTCAACAGCTGAAATTCCACCCTGAAAGTTAACCTGACATCAGCTGCTCAAAACCTACTGGTGCACTGCAGAGCAAATTCTGTTCTCAGTGACATCTGTGCAACCCTCATTGTCTGCCATGACTGAAACTTAGGGTATGTCTACATTACTACAGTTGCTACAGCAGCACAGCTACAGTAGTGCAGCTGTGCCACTATAACGTAGACACTTCCTATAGCAAGGAAAGGGGCTTTTCCATCAGTGTAGTTTGAGAGGCAGTAACTAGGTCAACAAAAGATTTCTTCCGTCGATCTAGTTGCATCTACACCAGGAATTAAATCAACCTAACTATGGCACTCATGGCATGAAATGTTCACAGCACCGAATGGCGTAGCTAGGTCAATCTAATTTTTAAGTGTAGTCCAGGCCTTAGCAAATAGCCCTGCTGATGGGAATAGAATTCAGCTCCCTCGTCCATACCTGTGTTGGCTAATCGGGACTAATGACTACAAGAGTCAGTCATGGAAACAACTTATTTTGGTCACCAAAGTCAGCAGATCTGACCTAGAACACACAGAGGAAGCAGATGCATTGAGTAAGAGGGTACCATTTGTACACAATGACTTTTCATAACACAATGCACTACTGCACTTCAAAAAGGAACTGAAATGCTTTTAAAAATAAAATGGGGGGGGGAAGGAGGAGGGATGGCATGTTTTTTGGGGCAGGGGCAAGTGTCATCACTATGCTAATGATACCCCACATAGAGCACATGCTCTATGCATCCTTGGCACATGTATTAGCCCCCATTTTAGCATTTTTATAAATCTAAATAAATAAAATAAGAATGACTTGAAACTTTGTAGGCTTGTTGTAAAAACGTATGGTGAGGCAGTCAGATGCTATGGCAGAAGCTGCCGTCACAATATATAAAACACATGCACACAAATATTGGGGTAAATAGAGGGGAAGAATCCATTTGAGGGTGCAAAGAGTTATGTTACCTGGCTTTCATGTGAAAAGCCCAGGTGTCTAGGGAACCAGTAAGTTGTACAGGGCTGATAGAGACGGTTTCAAGGAGACAGATATAGAGCCATTCTTGCCTTTTTTTCCAGCAAGCTGGAGGCAAACATGCAGAGACTTGACTAGTTGCCAGACTGAAAAGTTAGAGAAAAAGTGAGTTGAAATGAGGTTTAATTACTTCCCCTCCTCCTTTGTCTCTTGGCCCTTCGGTTCTCCCATAAAACTGTCTTCTCTCCATCTATCCTTTCTCCAGACTTTTTCTTTTCTTTTTATAATCACAACTGAAACCCCATCATTAGTGTGTTGTCATGCTGCCACAGGTCAGCACACTGAGTCAATTCACTTTGCAGAAGACAGCACTTCCTTTACAGTAATTGTCATTGCAGTAACATTTTGTATGACACTGCATTTCAACAGGGTCCGTGATTTGCTTTTTAGGCTACTAGCCAGATGGATTTTTTTTACAAAAATAAGGGTTTCTGTTGTTCTTACTAACTCAGAATACTGACGCTACTGTGCACTCTTGTAGTGTATTTCATCTGAGGATCTCAAAGCACCTTACAAACATTAAAATTTAACTTTGCAATTTTCTGTCCCTATCTCTATTACACATATGAGGAAACTGAGGCATAAAATGGTTAAGTGATTTGCGTAGGATCTGTGACAGAGCCAGGAACAGAACAGATGTCTCCTGATTCCAGTCACATGCCTTGACTGTAAATTCATCTTTCATCCCATTATCAAAGCAAGGTCCCAATCTTATGAGGTGCTGAGTAATCTCAACTCTAAATCAATAGAACATGTGTCAACAAACCCGCAAGTGAGTTTTGTATATATTTTTCTATGTAATATTAGAATTGTTCTATAGGAATAATTACCATACTGGATCAGATCAGGGGTTCATCTCCAGTATCCTGTCTCTGGCAGCGACTAGCACTAGCTGCTTCAGAGGAAGAAGTCCTGCAGTACTAGACAGTTATGGGATAACCTGCTCCCAGGGAAAGTTCCCTCCCCACTAGCTGCAAGTTGGCTCATACCCCAACATGAAGGTCTATATTACTTCCAAAACTTTTTGTTTTTAAGTTTACCATTAGCTATTGTTAATCTGATTTGATTAGAGCAGAGGACTCATTTACTTGGCTCATGCCTGAATTTGACAAAATCCCATCCCACACAGAAGTGGGACAGTCACAGACCTATATCTGAATGCAAATTACTCATAACAATTCTATCTGACCCATCTTATCTTGTAGCTAGGTGTCACCAGGAAAGAATAATAGATCTTATGTGGCTCAGACCTTTGTATAAACAGAGCCATTAAGGAAAATGGGAGACCATTAAAGAGGTGGGAGGAAATAGCAGATGTGAAACCAAGACATGGGTAATTACTTTGGGTTATAACAGAGGGCTTTGTTATGAAACATTCTTCAATACACAAACCCACAAGGCAAGGGGCAGGTTTGGAGGGAGGTGGTTCTCATTAACACCTTACATGGAATTATCTACATATTTTGGGGAACTAACCAAAGGAAGTATGAGAAAGGAGCTGAGCTATTTTCCTTGGCACTGAAGGCTTGTCTACACTACCAACTGGATCGACGGGCAGTGATTGATCCAGCAGGGGTCGATTTATCGTGTCTAGTATAGATGTGATAAATCGACCGCCGATCGCTCTAGTGTCGACTCCGGTACTCCACCTTAACGAGAAGCGCAAGTGGAATCGACGGGAGGACACACCGCAGTGAAGACATCATGGTAAGTAGCTCTAAGTATGTTGACTTCAGCTATGTTCACATAGCTGTAGTCGTGTAACTTATATCGATCCCTCTCGTAGTGTAGGCCACCCCTGAGTTTCAGAAGAGGATGAGCAGTTAAAATGTCTCTGAGGCCAGAGAGACAACATTTAAGAAGACAGGGCAGGTTTTTATGAGGCTGTTTCATAGGATTCTGAATGCCTTATCCTATATTTCCTTTTTTGTTACTTAAGAAGGCTCTAGGCCATAAAACCTTTGTGCAGGAATAGAGGTGAAGACTGTTAAAGACACCTAACTTCCAATGAAAGTCAATGGAAGTTAAGTGCCTAAACCTTTGGAGGAAAAAAAGAAAAAGGGAAAAAAAAACCCCTACTCCCAACCTCCTTTTAATTTTTTCCTCTGTTTTCTCCATTGTACTGTCTGTTATGTATATTAGCCTGATAAAGACTAAAATAGGGTAAGCAAGCAGGAACAATGGATAGTACAAGACAAATTACCCCTTTATAATGTGTACGAGGAGCATTGGCTGTGTTCGAGCATGGCCCCATGGGCTTACAGATTCATGGGCTGAATATAGCCTTTTTAAAACATAGCACTGTCCAAAGCATTATTCAATACAATTATTTAATTACTCTAGCTGGGGTCAAGAGCAACTTGCTCCAGCCTCCCTATGTTGTCCCGTATCAGCAACTGACTCCTATTGCATGGAATCTTCTCCCTTCCTGTGAAGGCTAAGGATTGACTTTTCCAGAGCAGCAGTGCTCTGGAGGTGACGTATCCACACCAGGAAATCTCTGGCTGTGATATGTAGAATGAGGCAGTAGTATGCCTTGCTGCATGAGCCACCTACCCAGCCAGCAGAAAGGAAAATATCCTCCCATGTGCATCCCAACAGCAGTAAGGCCTTCAGCTCCATTTTCAGTAGGGTGACCAAACAGCAAGTGTGAAAAATCAGGATGGAGGTGGGGGGTAATAGGAGCCTATATAAGAAAAAGCCCCAAATATCGGGACTGTCCCTACAAAATCGAGACATCTGGTCACCCTAATTTTCAGGCACAATAACTACCAGCTCCCAGAAGCTCCGAACCAGAGGGCACCTTTACCAACATGGAGGTACAAACTTTCACCTACACAGTCCTTCCACTCTGCAGGGTAGGCTAGAAGCAGTGTTTTACAGAACAAGGGGTCCTGGTGCATGACTAGGGCTCCTAGACACTATGCTAATACAAATAATAAGTAATATCAACAACAACAACATTGTTAACTTCAGTTTCCTGTTCTTCCCTGTGTGCCCATCATCACAGGTCCCAGTACCAATGATTAAAGAGCACAATTCAAATCCTGTTAATTCTCCATTAACACTTAGGATACTGGCTAAAAGAGTCCATCACCTTAAGGACTAACCAGCTCTTAAGGGTTTTAATAAGGTTTCTAGGAAATGAAGAAGGCAGTTTTTCCTTGTCAGGTGGGATTAATTCAGGATGCTGATCTAGCATCCTACCTCTCTTTCTCCCATGACTAGCAGTCTCTTTGTCACCTGCCTCACCCTATTGGCAGACACTTTTGTAGGCCACGAAACAGCAATCAGGAAAGCAGGCTGGCAGAGGCGAGACCATGGCATGTTGCCCAGAGTAGATGTTATCATATAGGGCTAGCAGTGGGAGGGAGGATCCACTACCTCATCTGTGAATGGTGGAGGAGTTACTCATTCAAAGAATTACATCCATTATAGCGAAGCCCTTGGTATTTCCTGGCAAATCTGCACAGAGCACAGCTACAAATTTAGGATGTAGTAATCCGTTAGAGCCACCGAATTTAACCCCCATAGAGACACTTCACTCTTTCTACACCTGGCAAAAATAGTCTTGGAACATGAAGATTTTCTAGCCTTTGAGTACCAGTTGTCCTTTTTGACAGTTTCAACAATTTTGACTTTGTACAGCTGTGCAATGAGTTCTCAGAGCTTAGATTCTATTTTCAGGCACTAATATCCTGCACTGGAAAATCTTTTCTCGTCAATATTCTTGCTGTTGACAAGGCCACAGACAGCATGAGGGGATAGCTCAGTGGTTTGAGCATTGGCCCGCTAAACCCAGGGTTGTGAGTTCAATCCTTGAGAGGGCCACCTAGGGATCTGGGGCAAAAACAGTACTTGGTCCTGCTAGTGAAGGCAGGGGGCTGGACTCGATGACCTTTCAAGGTCCCTTCCCGTTCTAGGAGATAGGATATCTCCATTTATTTATTGTCAGCCTTGCACTCCTCCAGACCTCTTTCCAGTTGCACAAGACCCTTCAGACTAACTGCTTGCATAGTGCTGATGCTTGGCTCTAGGACTCAGTGTTGCTGTCATATCCAAGACTGAATTTAAGTTCTCTCCTTTAAGCCCTTCCTTCCAACATCTCACTCTCCACCTCCTCTCTCAAGCTCCCTGTGGCTTATCTCCTATGTGATTATACAATTGTCTTGTTATATAAACTTACTATCCTTGGTAGTTTAGAATTAAGACACCTGTTATACAATGTCTAAACTGCAAACGATCCTACATTTAAGTCTTAAAGGACTCAATTTTAAATCAGTAAATGTCAATAATCCTTTGACTTTTTCCCTGCACTTGAAATCCTCTGCAAAGAGAAAAGATGAAATGTTGTACTTGAGGACAACCGATGTAATTTTCTTGTTGTCCTTTCTATCTAGCAACTAGTTCCTAAAGTTATGAAAAATGATCATGATTGTATTTATCAACAGTTATAAATCTAAAGTTTCTATAGTCAGTTTACACTGAATAAAAATTATCCAACATTTATGTTCTGCATTTCCTGCTAATGCAAATATTCAAGATGTGGTTCTCCTCTGAAAAGCAACTGTGTAAAAAACGACACCTTCCTACCCAACTGATTGCTCCTGGTTTGTATTCAGTCAAGTGTAATACCTTCCATAACATTCAACTTGAGATAACAAGGATGATTTTGCAGGGAACGCAGTTATGGGGGGGGTGGGGGGGGCAGAATCCTTTTACTTGTAAACTTAGCACAGCTAATATATTGTAAACATGAAACTAACATTTTTTCAAGCAGAACTTTTGTATTGATGGAAACAAAATACTAGGAATTATAAACCTCTATATTAACCACTGAAACTCAGAAAAATAAAAAACAAGTCTTTATGCCCTGGCACCTGATTCTGCACTGACTTAGGCCCTATGTGACTGTCATACAGGGCATAAATCAGCACAAAATTTGACCCCATAATCTCCCATTATACTTACACGTGAATAATTTCACTAGTTCCTTAGCAACACGAGAGCTGACATGCCAAGATGTGAAAGTTAATAGCAAGCAAGCTGTCCCATAGACTCAGGCTGTAAATAAAGCACAAGCTACAACTAGTGTCATATTCAGCTCAACAGCAGAAACGATGAGCATCTTATATGGTCCCACGTTGGATCATAATCAAAATATGAATAACTTTGCAGCCAAAACAATCAAGAGTCAAATGGGCTTCATTTGGTAAATAATGTATTTCCTGGCTCCGTCTGAGTTAGGAGCCGGAAATGCATTCTTGGAGAGGCTGCTGACAGCGGGGATAGGGCTGCCTCCCTCCTCCTGGAGCTGCCTGTTGCTTCCAGGTCTCTCCTCGAAAACAGTAACCTTCCCCACCCCCCACGATTCAGTTGATATGCACATTACCTGTGGAGGGATGCACCTCCCCCCCGTCACATCACGGAGACTGGGACGGATAGATACCCCTTTAAACTGACTGTTACTATATGAGTGTGAAGCACCCCCAAGCAGTCAGACCACTTTTATGGGAAAGGATGTTAATCATCTAAATGAAGGAAGGGCCAATGCCACTTGAAAATCCGTAGCTCTTTGGGGAGAGGTTCCCAAGTCCCTTCCCCTCCCTAACCCTGTGGGGTGAAGAGGGATACCCAGTCCCTTCCCAGGCTTTTTAGGGGAATTGGGGGTGGGATCCCTTGGCCCTTTTGCTGAATTGGGGGGGGGGGAGGGTCCCGTGAACCTTTCCTGACCCTTTAGAGGAATTGGGGCTGGGGCGCCCTGGCCCTTTCAGGGAATTGGGGGTGGGAACCATGCCGCCTCTGAGGGTGCCTATGTGCTGTACTACCCCTGCCTGCCCCCCCCCCTCGGCTGGGATCCAGTCACTTGCTGCCCGGAACCACTGGGGACACCCCTCCTCGGCCCGGTGCGGGTCCCAGCCCCTCCCCGTGGAGATGATGACCCCCAAACTCCTTGCCCTTTGGCGTGGGGAGACCAGCCCCAGCCCCTTCCCCTGTCCGTCGGGATGGAGCTGGGGGGGAAATCCTGGGGCCCCGGGGGCTGGGGCAGGGCGGCGGCCGAGCCCGCGATTACCTCGCTGCCCCGCACTGGGCCCAGGCCGGCTCCTCCAGCTGTTGCTACCCATGGCCGGGGCGGGCGGCGAGCTGCTCCTGCGAGGGCTGTACGGCTCCAGCCGGCCGGGGTGACCCGGACTCTCGGCTCCTGCCCGGCTCCTGTTTACACGGGGAAGCCCAGCTGTCTGTCAGCGCGCCGCCCCGCCTCCGCCGCCATGGCCGGGGGCGGGGCGGAGCCGCCTGGGCCTGCGGGGCTCTGGGAGCCGGTGCCGGGCGCTTTCCTACGAGCGCAGGGCCTCGCAGTGTTGCAGGGCCGGGCCTCGGGGCGGGGGCGCGGCGCCCTCAGGCCCCTGGACTCCGAGGGAGGGTGCGGCGCCCTCAGGCCCCTGGCACTCTGGTTGCTGATGGGTGCCGGGTGCTTGGGTGCCTGTGAACCCCTGCAGTCGCTCTTGCCCCCTGTGAAAGTCGCGGTGCCCCTAGGCTGCTGCACGCCAGTGGGAGGGTGCACGCCTGCTCCCTGGGCCCCCTCATAACCCTGGCGGGGAATGTGGCTGTGTGCCGAGCTGAAAGCACGCCCACTGGGGAGAAACGCTGTGCCCCGAGCACCCCCACCCCCCATGTGCCAGTAGAGGGCTATGGGTGGATGCTGCAGCATGCATCCATGGGGGAAGACCTGGTACCTTGAGGCCATTGTGCACCCCGTTGGCAGAGATCTTGTACACTGATGCCAGCGTGGACAATCGAGGGGGAAGACATTGCAATCCGAGGCCACCATGCCCTTGGCGAATTGAGACATTTGTGCCCTTGGACCACCCTGGGGGCATGTCTCACCCTTGGGCAGCAAGTGACTGGCAGAGGACAGCACGGCAGTCATCACCACATAAAGTTGCATCACCCATCTAATCTCAGACATTCAGTTTACCTGGGAAGAAGGTTTTCTCACCATTTTACAGGTACGGAAGCTGAGGCACAGAGAGGGAAAGAGAGACTTATCTATGATGGCATAGTGAGTCAGGTGCAAAGCCAATAAGAGAACCCAGGTATACTGACCCTGCCCTCACCCCTGCTTTTGTATTCATGTAGCCTCACTGTCTTCCCTCAACCTCCCCCCCCCCCCCCATAAAAGCTGTTAATTTTATTTCATGATATGGGTCAGGCCTATATAAATCATATCACCCTCTCCCATAGCTCTCCCTGTTCTAATGCAAGCATAAAGACAATTACACATAACCTTTTTGCAACACTTGAAAGATGTATAACTAAATTGGATAGGGTTGTGACTTTTTTACTGGTATAACCCCTAGTGTGGATGTAGTTATACCAGTATAAAAGTGCATTATACTGTAAGGGCTTGTCTTCACTGCCCGCCCAGATCGGCGGGTAGAAATCTATCTCTTGGGGATCGTTTTATCGCATCTCGGCGGGACGCAATAATCGATCCCCGAATCGACGCGCGTACTCCACCAGCCCAGGTAGGAGTAAGCGCCGTGAACAGGGGAGCCGCGGCGGTCAATTTGCCGCCGTCCTCACAGCGGGGTAAGTCGGATCAAATACGTCGAATTCAGCTACGCTATTCCCGTAGCTGAATTTGCGTATCTGAAATCGATCCCCCCCGTATAGTAGACATAGCCTAAGTTATTCCCTTCTTATACACGAATAGTTATACTGATATAAAGCACGTTTATACAGATAAAACTGCATCCACACTAGAAGCTGGGGTTTACCAGTTTAACTATACTAGTATAGTTACAGTGATACAATTTTCTAGTGTAGACAAGGTGTAAGGGAGTTAGGCGTCCAACTCCCCAGATGGAAACATGCAGTAAAGAATATAGCCAATATTCTTGTGTCATCATTTGCTCTTTTGTGATAGGTTAACTATTTAAATCATGTAACTGTAGGCTTGACTTTTGTAAATGAATACAATTAATCAAAGAGGTTGCAGGATGAAAGGCTATGGAGAAAATGGGTAATAAAAAGTTATAACCAAAGGAAGAAAGAGACAGAGAGGGGTCATGTAAGAGGAAGAAAAGGTGGAAATATTCAAGAAAATAATCTTATGAAAGATCTTTGGTGCAATAAAATTTGTGGCTGCTGCTATGCCCAGGGCCGGCTCCAGGCACCAGCCGACCAAGCACGTGCTTGGGCGGCACCTTGGGGCAGGGCGGCGCTCGATTATTTATTTATTTATTGATTGATTCGGCGGCACGGTGCTCGGAGGGGGGAACGGGGCTTCGGGCGGCGCGGCGCTCGGAGGGGGGCGGGGCTTTGGGCAGCGTGGCGCTTGGAGGGTTTGGGGCTTTGCGCGGCGTGGTGCTTGGAGGGGACGGAGCTTCGGGTGACGTGGTGCTAGGGGGCGGGGCTTCGGGGGGCGTGGTGCTCGGGGGGGCGGGGGTTCGGGCGGCACGGTGCTCGGAGGAGGGGTGGGGGCTTCAGGCGGCGTGGTGCTCGGGGGGGGCTTCGGGCGGTGTGGTGCTCGGAGGGGGAGCGGGGGCTTTGGGTGGCGTGGTGCTCAGGGGGGCGGGGGTTTGGGCGGCGCGGTGCTCGGGGAGGCGGGGGCTTCAGGCAGCGTGCTGCTCGGGGGGGGCTTCGGGCGGCGTGGTACTCTGGGAGCGGGGCTTCAGGCAGCGTGGTGCTTGCAGGGGACGGGGCTTTAGGCAGCGTGGTGTTCAGAGGGGGGGCAGGGGCTTCGGGCGTCGTCGTGCTTGGGGGGGTGGGGTCTTGGTGGGGCTGGCGTGGTGTGGCGCTTGGAGGGGAGCGGGGCTTCGGGCGGCGGGGCTTCGGGTGGCATGGTGCTGGGGGGGCGGGGATTTCGGCGGCGCTCGTGGCGGGGGGGGGGGGTACGGCAGGGTGGCGCTCTTCTTTTTTGTCTGGGGCGGCAAAAAAGTTAGAGCCGGCCCTGGCTATGCCTGTCGTAATTTCTTGTTTTCATTCTGTAAATGGTAGATACTTGTTCCAGGGGGACAGAGCTGTTCATATTGGTTTTCTGAGATATGTTTGGAATATGTGAGTCTTTGTAAAATAAGGATAAAGTAAGAATAACGGGAAATGATGTAAGGAGGGAGAGAAAGAGAGTTCATTCCTCTGCCCAGCAATGAGAAATTTTATCGATTTGAGAATAAGTGAAAAAGAACCTGAAGAAAAATGACAACTTTTAAAGCAGACTTAGCAAAACAAAAAGAAGGGGACCTTTGACGTGATGTGAGTTATTCTCTGAGCATGGTCCAAGTTTTCTGTAATCTGTATCGTGAGTCTGTATTTTTGATGTCAATAATCTACAGGAATACAAAGCAATTACACCTGCCCATTGCAGGATGGAGGGAAATGATGCTAAAATGAATGACAATGTTAGTGAGGCCCACCCCAGAGGTATGCCCGACAAAAGGTATCTATCTCCTGGTGTGGAGTGTGGCAACCCTTTTATGCTAGCAACACTTTACAATAGATTTTTAGAAAAGAAACTGAAGAATAACTTCTCCAACTAAACTTCAGGCAGAGGGCAAGTTGGAATTCCAGTTAGAATGTGGCCAGGATAACAGAATTAACAGTGTTCCTAACTCTTGTGAAAAGCACTGTGTATCTTTAATGACCACAAGGGGTCAAGAGCTTGGTTTTGAAAAATGACACTGCCAGCATCACAGGGCTTCTTATCTCCAGGCTGGGGCATTGCTTCTGTACTGATGCAGAAGGAAAAGTGCCACCTGCTGGATTATGCAGTACGATTTCCTGCAGCATCCTCTGTTTCTATGGAGATGTGTTGGACTCCTCATTCAGTTATTAATTAGGCCCAGTCCTGCTTGGGTTGTAGTCAAAATATTTTTCACTACTGGATATAGTGTATAGATTATAATAATCATGTATTATTTGGAGGCAGTGTGATATAATTGGGCTTCTTTTTCAAGGTTTATTTATTTCATATTTTTAGCAACTTTTGAGTTTATACAAATGTCAAATCAGGTTTTTTGGGGGGGCTCTCTCTTTGTATATACTGTAATGTATATTATACATTACTCGCTACAGCAGGGAAAATTACAATGAGATTACTCATTATGGTAGTATATAATGTATGAACACTGCATAGTAGTATATAATGTAATGAGTAATTCCTTTGTAATTTTCCCTAGTGTGCTTTAACATAGTACTGTTTCAAACAGCACTATGTTAAAGAGCATTAGGGAACTTTTAGTGCAAGCCAGCAGGGTCTGTGTGGACCAATTCATGTGCAACACATCAGTGCACTTTAGAAATCACACCCCTGTAGTCAACATTGCTGCTCCATGTAGCTAAACCAAGCTCTTAGATATAAGCAACATTTACATAAACATCAAATTCTTTCTCTCTCTCTCTCTCTCTCTCTTTTTAATCTGGGGTGTTTCATCAGTTAAAACTGAAAATCAGAAACCCTAAAGGTATAACAGATAGGTACTGGATTGAGAGGAGACCTAGGTTCTATTCCCAGCATGACCACTGACTTGCTGTGTGACTTTGGGCAAGTTTCTGTACATCTGTTTTCCCTCCTATTCTTTGTCTGGTTTCTAGACTGTAAGCAATTTGGAACAGGGACCGTTTCTCACTACGGGTATGTACTGTGCTTAGCACAATAGGCCCTGTAAGTGGTTGTCACATCACCCCATATAGTCAGAGCTTTGCATTGCAGGGGTTTGCACGTCTGCCTTTGTGCACGATACAACCCTCCCAGTGAGAAGCATCTATTTCAGAAACCTTTCATCATAACAATAGTTCATTGTTATGTCCAAAGCATCTCAACAAATCAGCCCTTCCTCTGGACTCTTGTGTTCATTTCCCCCCTTTCTCAGTTACCCTGGAGTCTTCTGCCCGTCTCTGCTATTGAGATGGAGTCTTCCTGAGGGGTGTCTTTTCTTGCAGACTCTGGTTCTGCCCCCTCATAGAAATCTCTCTGCTTGCTGTGGTTCATCCCCACATTGAGCTCTCTCTCTTTTATGAGGCCCAAGTTTCCATTAAGTTATCACCTGACCCTTCTTCCTCCTGCTCCCTTTGGCTGTGAAGCCACTAATTAATTATGGCACAGGTGCAATAGATGTGACTAACTGGCTTTTAACCCTTTCTAGCCCATGATGGGGTTTTACCCCAATCTCAGCAGGGGCTTCTAGGTGCTGTTGGAATATAAACAATAAGAGTTATGCAGAAATAAAGTTTCACACACTAATAACTTTTCTAAACAAAATGAAATGCACATCAGAAACTGGACTAAAACGTACAATTAACCAACATTTAAGCCTAAAATGAAGGAAGTTGCAATAAGCTATTGATATGCCTGTCCATGCTGATGGAAAGGGTATGTTATTCCACTCAGCTTCCCCTTGTCTCATATGTTTTGTGAAGATTTAAATGAATGAAAATTAAAAGATCTAAACTGCACCAATGAAGACCAGGTTGGAAATGCCTCAGAACTGTTTCCAAAACAAGAACAAGTTTATTATCAAAGAACAGAAATTTGAGTGATAGTAAAAATGATGGAAACAAATGGTTACATAAAAAACAAAATTATAACATGCTTTCTAGAGACTAAACTAACAGGTTAATCAGTCTAAAGACATTTCTTACCTAAGGTTCTCCACAACATTTCCAATCAATCTTGGTTGAGACTCCTTTTTTGTAAAGTAAACATGCTATCCATTTACATCCCAAGTGAAAGGCCCCAGGGATGACTTCTTTGCCCCCCAAACAGAGCAAACCTTTGAAGAGTATCTAAAAATAAGGGGCTTTCCCTGCCCCCCCCCCCCCCGCCCTCGCTGTTCTCATCCTGTTAGTTTCTGAAGTTCTTACAATCCTTCATTTGCATTTGGTTTAGACTGGTTCACCCATTGTGAATGAGACAACACTCAATTTACATGTAAAGCAGGGTTGGGCAAACTTTTTGGCCCAAAGGCCACATCTGGTTGGGGAAATGGCATGCAGGGCCATGAATGTAGGGTTGGGGCAGGAGCGGGCTCAGGGCAGGGGGTTGCAGTGCAGGAGGGGGTAAGTTGAGGGGGTAAGCCGTTCCTATGGACATATTAACTATTATAAGGTGCTCAAATAGATCAGTATATTGCCACCAACTTGAACCATTGTTGGCAATCTCAGTAGGGAGTATATGGAGACACGGCCTACTTCACTCTGCTAAGTGGGTACTTCCAGCTCCAAGTTGAGGAAGATGCTTATATACCAAGGTGATGAGGGTCTTAGAAATAGCTGTGATGGCTAGATTCGATAAAGACATTGATGAGGGGGTGGGTGAAGCTTGCCCTGGTGCCCTCCGAGCTGTATCTGTGCTGTGGGTAGGCAGACATGGCCTTCAGCACTACCAGTCAGTCATGTTTCACCAACAATAAATACTCATTTTTGTTCAATGGAGTTGATAGAAATTTCTGTCCCCAGAGTGAGACCCTAATATTCCTCAGAAGCAGCATGGTCTCTCAGTGCAATTACAGTAGAACCTCAGAGTTACAAACACCAGAGTTACGAACTGACCAGTCAGCCACAAACCTCATTTGGAACTAGAAGTACGCAATCAGGCAGCAGCAGCAGAGACCCCCCCCCCAAAAGGCAAATACAGTACAGTACTGTGTTAAACAAACTACTACAAAAATAAAGGGAAAGCAGCAGAAAAGTTTCTTCTGCATAGTAAAGTTTCAAAGCTGTATTAAGTCAATGTTCAGTTGCAAACTTTTGAAAGAACAACCATAACGTTTTGTTCAGACTTACTGTGACAGGGTCGGTAGCTCACCGCTGTGGCGCCTCCTCCTGGCCGCTTCGGGGAATTAGTTTTGCGCCAGTAGAGCGCCCTCTTTGGGTGGCGTTCCGTCTGTCGTCTCGCCTCTGTGGGGTGCACGGTCTGGTGTTGCTCCCGACGTCGGCGTCCTCTTCTGGAGCACTGCCCTCCGGCAGTGTCCCTCTGTCCAACCACACCCCCTTCCGGGGGGGGTTAAACAACAGCCCCACACCTTCAAGTCCGATCCTCTCCGTCTAGGATCCGGTGTGGTTCTGACCGGCCGCTCCCTGCGGCCCGTGGCTGTGCGTGGGGTAGCACAGCAAACAAAGGGGGAAAAAGGGGGGGGGGGGACTCAGGCCCGCCCACTACTCTGAGTCCCGGTCCAGAGGCCCTCGAGTGACAGTCTCACTGTCCTCCTTCTCCTTACTCCTCTGACTATCCCTCTGGACCGCTTCCCCCAACAGCCCTTCACTACGCTAGGCCTCCTCCTCCCAGGCCTGCCGCCTAGCAGGCTATGGAGTAGGGCCTTCTCCCACTCTCTGGCTGGACTGGCCTGCACTGCGCTGTCCGAGGTGCTGGCCTCCCAGCTCTGGAGACAGACCTTCCCCTCTGAAGGCCTGGGACAGACTGACTGCTCCTGCTCTGGGCAGTCTCTTATATGGCTGAGGCGGGCCCTGATTGGCTGGCCCCAATCTGTGTTCTGATTGGCCCTCTGTAAGCCCTTCCCTGATTGGTTGGGCGGCTGCGCAGGCGCCTAGACCTGCTGTAGCCCACCCTCTCTGAGTGTGGGCAATCGCCCCACCACACACCCTCCCCCTTAAGAACCTTCCCGGGGGGGGGGCATCCTAGTCGGCCTAAGGTTCAGGAGCTCGGAACTTAGCCTTTATCCCACAGTGTCTCGGCTTACCGGCTCACAGTCCAGAAACATAGCCCTTGTCACGGAAATTAGTCTTTGCTACCAGGCAACCCGGCTTATCCGCTGCCTCAGCGGGGGGATCCCACCGAAACACGCTGAGGCTTACCAGGTCCGACGTACCAGTCTGTCGATTCCCTGAAGCTGTCTCTTATCCGTTCAGCTGCCGGAGTGTCCCACGGGTCCCCTGATTCTCCACGGGTCTCGTGGTCCACCGCCTCGGCTGGTCCCTCCCACAGTGAGGCTCCCTCTCGACCTGGAGAAGTCACAGTCCCTAGCGGTTCCAGGAGTGTGGGCTGGTCCTCCACCGGGGCTTCCCGCAAGGGTTCTTCTCCCACGACCGTCTGCCTAGGCTGGGGTATGCTCCCTCTTTTCACGCTCTCCGTGCATTTGGGACACACCCCGTACGACCGTGACGGATCCTCTGCCGTCAGGGCTGACTGTCTAGGACCTCGGCAGTTGGATGGGGGCTTGGCTGCCCCCTCGCAGACCACCCCCTTCGCTACAGAAACCCTTCCCTGATCCGATTCTTTGCCCTCCTCCCCTAGCCTGGAGAAGAAATCGGCATTAGTATGGGCCTTACCCGGTCGGTGGAGCACCTGGAAGTCGTAAGGCTGAAGGGCGAGGTACCACCGCATAATTCTAGCATTTGTGTCTTTCATGCTGTGGATCCATCGCAAAGGGGCGTGATCTGTGATTAATTTAAAACTATTCCCTAGCAGATAGTAACGGAGGGCGTCGATAGCCCACCGCACCGCCAGGGCCTCTTTCTCTATTGTTGAGAAGTGTCTTTCTCGGGGGAACAGCTTCCGACTCAAATACAGTACGGGGTGTTCCTCCCCGTCTACTTCCTGGGAGAGTACTGCACCTAGGCCGACTTCTGAAGCGTCTGTTTGTAGAATAAACTCCTTCGTGAAGTCGGGGTGCCGTAGTACTGGTTCTTGAGTGAGCCGTTCCTTGAGCGTGTTAAAGGCTCGCTCGCACTGCGTAGTCCACTGTACCTGTCGAGGCTGGGAGTTCTTCGTTAGGTCTGACAGGGGGGCGGCTATAGATGCAAAGTCTGGTACGAAACGACGATAGTACCCAGCTAATCCCAAGAACTGACGCACTTGTTTCTTCGTCGTGGGGGTGGGTACATCTCTGAGGGCTTGTACCTTGCTAATCAGGGGTGTTAGTTTCCCCCCTCCTACTGTGTATCCCAGGTAGGTCACTTCTTCTTGGCCTAAGTGACATTTCGCCGGGTTAGCTGTCAGGCCGGCCGCTCTGAGGGCTTGTAGCACTGCTGCCAGGTGGTGTAAATGGCTCTCCCAGTCAAGGCTATAAACCACGATATCGTCGATGTACGCCGCCGCGTATTGGTCGTGGGGCTGGAGTACCTTGTTCATCAGACGTTGGAACGTGGCTGCTGCTCCGTGCAAGCCGAACGGCATGGTTACGAACTGGAAGAGGCCGAAGGGCGTAGGGAAGGCCGTCTTCGCTCGGGAGTTTGGCGTCAGTGGGATCTGCCAATATCCTTTAGTTAAATCTAAAGTTGACAGGTACTTGGCTCCTCCGAGGCGCTCTAACAGTTCATCCACTCTCGGCATTGGATAGGCATCAAAACGAGAGATAGCGTTGACCTTTCTGAAGTCGATGCAAAACCGGGTCGCCCCATCTGGCTTCGGTACTAAGACGATAGGGCTTCGCCACTCGCTCGTCGATTCTTCTACCACTCCCATCTCCAACATCGTCTCCACCTCCCGCCGGACGGTGTCCCACATTTTCTTGGGTAACGGTCGATGGTTGTCCGTCACTCTCTTCCCGGGGTCTGTGGCAATATGATGACTCATTAGGGTCGTCCGGCCCGGGCGGGCCGATAAGACATCTGAAAACTTCTCCAGCATCTGTTGCAGTTGCCCTCTCTGTCTGGGGTCGAGGCCTGACCCCACCACAGCCGGTCCGGGGTCGGGAAGATCTCCTGCTAGGGGTCCAAGTTCCGACTCTGGGGTGGACGGGCCGATGAACATGGCTTCCCGGGCCTTCCAGGCCTTTAGGAGATTAATATGGTAAATACGGGTCTCTTTGCGTCGACCAGGCAGTCTGACCTCGTAATCGACTGGTCCCACTCGTCGGATCACTTCGTAGGGACCCTGCCATTTGGCCAGGAGCTTCGACTCGGACGAGGGCAGCAGCAGCAACACCCTATCGCCTGGGGCGAACTTCCTCCCTCTGGCCCTTCGATTATAGAGGCGCTCCTGACCTGCCTGGGCCCGTTCCAGGTTTTCACGGGCGAAGGCCCCTAACGTTTGGAGTCGCTCCCGGAGCTGTAGTACGTAGTGTGTGGTCCCAAGGACCCGTGTTTCCTGTGCTTCCCACTCCTCTTTCAGGAGGTCCAGTATTCCTCTGGGCTGCCTGCCGTATAGGAGCTCGAAGGGCGAGAACCCCGTCGAGGCCTGTGGTACCTCTCTTATTGCGAACAACAGGGCCGGCAACAAGGTGTCCCAATGTGAGGGGTCCTCCTCCACAAACTTCCGCAACATGGCTTTTAGTGTACCGTTGAACCGCTCTACCAAGCCATCGGTCTGCGGGTGGTACACCGATGTCCGGAGGGTCCGGATATGGAGGAGGCGACATAGCTCAGCTATTAACTTGGAGGACACATTGGTGCCCTGGTCTGTCAATATTTCACCGGGTATCCCCACCCGGGCGAAAATCTTTACCAGTTCACCCGCAATGGTCGGTGCCGTCGCTGTCTTTAGGGGAACGGCTTCGGGATAGCGTGTGGCGTAGTCCACGACTACTAGTATAAAGCGGTTCCCTGTCTTGCTTCGCTCAAGGGGGCCGACGAGGTCCATCCCGATCCGTTCAAAGGGTACCCCCACGACTGGCATGGGTACCAGGGGTGCAGGAGCTACCCCTTTCGGTCCGGCTCGCTGGCATTCTGGGCACGAGGCGCAAAAGTCTGCCACTTCCCGGTGGATGCCTGGCCAGAAAAACCGGCGGGCCACCCTCTGTAGGGTCTTCTCGCGTCCGAGGTGTCCAGCCCAAGGGTTCGCGTGGGCTAAGTGGAGGAGACCGGCTCGCAGTCTCCGGGGGACCAACAGCTGACGGAACGTCTCCCGGGTCTGGGGTTCCTGCGCTATTCGGTACAGGCGATCCTGCCATACCTCAAAGCGGGGGCCCTGCGGAATCCGTTGCGTCCCGTCCCCCTCAATGACCGGGTTGGTGGCTTGCTCCCAGGCTCGGCTTAAGGTTGGGTCTTCCCGTTGCTCACGTAAGAAGTCCCCGTCGCGCTCTAACTCTACCCGGGCGTCCTCCACCGAACGGGGTCTGTCTCCCGGACAACTCGCAGGGGTCTCCGCCGTCGAGGAGGTCCCCTCGCCGGGGTCATCGCTTAGCCTGCTCCCAAGCAGCCCCGTTCCCGGTGCTATAGTCCTATCCGGTCGGGGCTTGGGTGGCTGATATCTTAGGAGGACCTCTCCGAAGCCGGGCCAATCTCGCCCCAACACCACCGGGTAGGCCAGCCTAGGGGCCACTCCTACTCGGAGACCCTCCTCTCGGCCGCCTACTCCCATCTTGACCCAGGCTGTGGGATACTGGCAGATGTCCCCATGCACACACTGTAGGTAGATCGGGGGTCCCGAAAGATTGAGATTTGGGACGAGCCCCTCTCGTATGAGGGTCTGACTACACCCCGAATCTACGAGGGCATTGGTGGGGTTCCCTTCCACCCGGACCGGGACTATCAACTTTCCTGCCCCTCTCTTCCGGGCCCGTTGTCCGGCCATCCAGGCCTGCCCGTAGCTGCAGTCCATAAAAGGGCAATCTCGACGGAAATGTCCTTCTTGACCGCAGTCCCAGCACCTCTCTCGGGTCTCGGCCGTGCTTGTGCCTCCTCCGGGGGGGCCTGTTCGCTCAGGGGGCTGTCGCTCCCTCCGAGTCGTCCCCAGTAGTAACTTGGGTCGGGGTTCAGGGTTGGGAGGCCTCGGACGCCCATGGCTGTGGCCTGCCAGTGGTTCGGAGGCTCCCGCCCCACGAGAGTTTACCTTCTCTGCACCGCCCTTGCGACCAAGGCTTCCAGCCGCTCGGGGTGGCGCCTCCGCCCCCTCTGCCGACAAGTAATCCTCCATTAAGGCCACTGCTGCGGGGAGGGTGGCCGGTCGATGCCGTCGCACCCAGGCCCTCCCTCCCGGGGGTAGGATCTGGGTGAACTGCTCTAAGGCTACCAGCTCCGCCACCTGGGGTCCCGTCAGGCCCTCTGGGTCCAACCATCTCCAGCAGTGGTCCCGGATGCGTTGGGCCACGGCGCGGGGTCGGGCTCCCGGAGGATATTGTTCTTTACGGAGACGCTGTCGGTAGGTCTCTGGGCTAATGCCGGTATGGTCTAGGATGGCCGCCTTGACTCGGGCATACTCGAGTGCTTCCCGGGGGTCGAGGCTCCGATATGCGGCCTGAGCCTGCCCCGTCAAATAAGGGGCTAGTAACGTGGCCCAATGTTCTGAGGGCCACCGGGCAGCAGTCGCCACCCGCTCGAATGTGACCAGATAGGCCTCTGGGTCATCCTCGGGCCCCATCTTGGTGAGGCGTATTGGTAGGGCCTCTGGGGTATCCCCCAGTCCGGTTCCCATGGGGGCGGCAGGGGTGCCTCCTGCCGGCCGTAACAGTGCGGCCATCTGTTGCACCAAATGTTCCTGCTGCACCCGCTGCTGGGTGGCCAACTCTCGGAGGAGCTGCTGCTGATTCTCTTGGTGCTGAGTCATCAGCAGCTGCTGCTGAGTGGTCATCTGTTGCAGCATTTGCATCTGCTGCTGGTGCTGCTGGGCCGACTGCTCTTGCTGCTTCTCTAGCAGCCATTTTAATAACTTCTCAGCCTCCATGTTGGGGTTCAGCGGGTTACTCCCGGTTCAATCCCCTCACTCTGGACCCCTTTGGTGGGTCCGGGTCTGTACCCACAATCTGGGTCGACCGTCTGTCTGCGCAAGACACTGCTCTGGGCAATAGTCCGCAGTCTTGGCGCTGGCCCCTCGTATCAGGGGCGGACCGCTATGCCCGCATTCTCCACCACGTGTGACAGGGTCGGTAGCTCACCGCTGTGGCGCCTCCTCCTGGCCGCTTCGGGGAATTAGTTTTGCGCCAGTAGAGCGCCCTCTTTGGGTGGCGTTCCGTCTGTCGTCTCGCCTCTGTGGGGTGCACGGTCTGGTGTTGCTCCCGACGTCGGCGTCCTCTTCTGGAGCACTGCCCTCCGGCAGTGTCCCTCTGTCCAACCACACCCCCTTCCGGGGGGGGTTAAACAACAGCCCCACACCTTCAAGTCCGATCCTCTCCGTCTAGGATCCGGTGTGGTTCTGACCGGCCGCTCCCTGCGGCCCGTGGCTGTGCGTGGGGTAGCACAGCAAACAAAGGGGGAAAAAGGGGGGGGGGGGACTCAGGCCCGCCCACTACTCTGAGTCCCGGTCCAGAGGCCCTCGAGTGACAGTCTCACTGTCCTCCTTCTCCTTACTCCTCTGACTATCCCTCTGGACCGCTTCCCCCAACAGCCCTTCACTACGCTAGGCCTCCTCCTCCCAGGCCTGCCGCCTAGCAGGCTATGGAGTAGGGCCTTCTCCCACTCTCTGGCTGGACTGGCCTGCACTGCGCTGTCCGAGGTGCTGGCCTCCCAGCTCTGGAGACAGACCTTCCCCTCTGAAGGCCTGGGACAGACTGACTGCTCCTGCTCTGGGCAGTCTCTTATATGGCTGAGGCGGGCCCTGATTGGCTGGCCCCAATCTGTGTTCTGATTGGCCCTCTGTAAGCCCTTCCCTGATTGGTTGGGCGGCTGCGCAGGCGCCTAGACCTGCTGTAGCCCACCCTCTCTGAGTGTGGGCAATCGCCCCACCACACTTACGAACATTAAGAGAGTTACGAACAACCTCCATTTCCAAGGTGTTCGTAACGCTGAGGTTCTACTGTACTAGACATTTTTCAAAACCCTTAAACTCCCACAAGCATAGACATGACAGAGCCAAATATCATGTCAGAAAAGTATACCATGTTGAAAATGCCCCTTGCCCACTGTGCCTACTACAAGTAAATTATGTTATTGGCCAACCCCTTATATTGAGCTAAATATCACTCTTTCTCCCCATATAAAAGAGTATTCTGCAGTACTGGACCCAGAGGTGTATACTTCCATAGTAACAACAAGGAGTCTGGTGGCACCTTAGAGACTAACATTTATTTGGGCATAAGCTTTCGTGGGTAAAAACCTCACTTCTTCAGATGCATCTGAAGAAGTGAGGTTTTTACCCACGAAAGCATATGCCCAAATAAATCTGTTATTCTTTAAGGTGTCACCAGACTCCTTGTTTTTGTAGATACAGACTAACACGGCTACCCCCTGATACTTGCAATGTTTTAGATGATCACTTTAGAATTCTGTAATGTTTCTGTTTAGCAAGATTATTTTAGCAGCCCTTAATAAATTTGGTGTTTTAATGTTATTTGCATTAATATCACCACATTTTTAATGGGCTGGACCAGTTTCATCCCACTTTAAGGTGGGAGGTTGCTCTCGTAGGACATTGTGTGGCAGAATTGTGATGCAACTTCATGCACCAGAATGTGCAACATTGGATCATTTGGCTTCAAAGGACAGCTGTCATGAGCTCCCTGACAAAGTGCAGTGAGTTCTGAATACGCATGCACACACCATCTCCATCATCTCTGACTAATTGTATAAAAATGCAGCACAGGAAAATTTAGGCCATATTGCAGTATGATCTATTAAGTTGAGAAGCCTCATCACTGAGGACATTTAAAACTGGACACAGCCCTTGTGAATATTCTGCTGGGAACAATCATTCATTTCTCTCTCACTGGTTCTGTGTAGAGAAAGGACAAGATGAGTGCCTACGATTTTTTCTTCTCTAATTTCTCTGGGATTCAGCTCAGTTCCCCTCCTCCCTTCCACCTGCATTTCCTGTGCTGTGTGTTTTCCCATCTGTTCATTCTCCCATGTATGCATCCCTAGCAGTAGATTGAAAGTGACTAAAATGCTGTTTTCTGAAGCCCTCCGTGTCTTGCTGTGTGTGAGCCCATCAGAGAGCAGGATTCATGCCTTCTTGAACTGCTGCTCTGCTTCTTGTTGCTCAACATGGAGATCAGCTTGGTCCAGGGGCCCCGGAACAGGGGGGCCAAGGGGCCATGCCTCCCCCCACAGCTTTTTACCAGCCATAAGGGTGAGAGATGGGGTGGGATGTTGGGGGGAAGAGGCGGCACGGGAGCAAGACCTCATGGGCAGAGGCAGTTTGGAGGCGGGGTCTTGGGAGAAGGGGCGGTGCGAGGGCAGAGGCTCGGGGGGGATGGGCGGAGGCTTGAGGAGAAGGGGCAGGGCCTCAGGGTGGCGGAGCCATGGTTCGTGTGCCTGTGGGCCCCCCCCCCCCTTTTAGGGCGCATCCGCTGCTCTTGGCTTGGTCTCTGGGAGGGGAAGGGGGAGAAGGGAACATGCAGGGGAGAAGAAAGGAATCAGTGTGGTGACAAGTAGGGAAAGGGCATGCCCTGCCTGGTCCAGATTCTGATTCATATAAAAATGGCTTCTGGTTCTGATAGGAAAATAAAAATGACCCACCTTTACAGTAACTGATGTTCTTTGAGATGCGCTGTCCACATGGATTCCTCTCGGGCTGTCCACACACTCCGTCTTTAAACCACGATTTGAGGATTTCAGTAACTCAGACATAGGTTAGGGGTTTGTTACAGGAGTGGGTGGGTGAGATTCTGTGGCCTGCATTGTGCAGGAGGTCAGACTAGATGATCATAATGGTCTCTTCTGACCTTAAAGTCTATGTGCTTGAGAGATCAGGGTACAGTATTTTGGCCAGCAGTGGCCGCTGAGACTGAATATCCTCATGTTTCCATACAAAGAACATAAAGGGTGGAGAGGGCCCAACTGCCATTCAGTTTCTTCACCAAGAAATCCAGGTGTTATAGGACACTGGAATAGTGGGGAATGAAGGCAGGGCATGGAATACATATGGACAGCACACCTGAAAGTACTCCAGTTACTGTAAAGGTAACTTTTCTTTTTTCTTTGAGTGCTTGTCCATATACATGTTCCACTTTTGGTGACGTACAAGCAGTCAACTGCTATAAGAAGGTGGATGTTAAAACAATCAGACTCTGATGCTTCTACCAAGTAATACTACCAAGTAATACTGTTTAGTAGAAGTATGGACTGAACTTCACATACAAGGCCGGCTCTGGCTTTTTTGCCGCCCTAGGGTACCCATTTCAGACAGCTGCTGCCGCCCTAGGCAAAAAAGCCACCCGCCGCCGCCTGCTCCCTCCCCCTCCCCCCGCGCGGCAGGGGAGGGCGCCGAGCGCAATCCCCGACCGGGCTGAAGCGCTGGGGGGAGGGCGGAGAGCCCCCTGCAGCCAGAGCGCCGGGAGCAGGGCAGAGAGCCCAGCCAGGGATCCGCTCTCCCCGACCGGCCGGAGCGCCGGTGGGAGGGCGGTGAGCCCGCTGCGGCTCCACTCTCCCCGGCGGCCGGAGCGCCGCGGGGAGGGCGGCAAGCCCAGTCATGGCCCCGGTCTCGGGCCGGCGTGCCCCGCCGTGCCGCCCCCCTCCAGGTGCCACCCCAAGCACATGCTTGGTGGGCTGGTGCCTGGAGCCGGCCCTGTTCACATAGCAGCTTTGCAGCTGTCTGAAATGGGTACCCTTTAAAAGGAAGCCACAGAAGCTGACTGAGCTCTATTGGAATGTGCCCTGATCTGAGCTAGGGAAATCAAAACTAGCTATGATCATAACAGATTTTAATACAACCTGATCCCACATGGATAGTGGGATTGTTGGCCCTTCATTCCTTCAGCTAATGTTATCAACAATTTGGGGAAGTCCTGAAAGGTTTGGTCTTTTTCAAATGAAAGGCTAAGGCCCTGCAAATATCTAAGGCAGGGGTAGTCAATATGCAGACCACAGGGCAAAGCCGGACAACCAGATGCTTTTGAATGGACCCCAAAATCTTTTTATTTACTTATCATTATTCTTGTTATTTTCTCTGGAGCCTGGACCTTGACTATACCTTGACCAAGAAATTTGAACCTTGACAAAAAAATAATTGACTACCCGTGATCTAAGATGTGCAGCCTAGCCTCTCACGATTAGTATGTGATTTAGAAGAAAATGTTGGTAAATGAGTCATCTGGTTTAAATGGAAGGCCGTAACTACCTTGGGGAGGAAGTTGTGATGGGGTTTGAGCGATACCTCATATTTATGGACTACAGTATAGGGATGTCCCTCCATAAGAACCTGTACTTCACCCAGTTCTTCTAGCTGATGTAACTACTACCAAAGAGTTTTAATAGACAAGTGCAATAGAGAGCAGGTTAGTAGGCATTCACTGGGGCCCCCATTGAACCTGCCAGAAACACACTAACATCCTAAGGGGTGTGTGTGTTTGTGCGGGGGGGATTCCTTTCACAGGAAAAACCTAGATAAGGCCCTTAAAGGCCACAGTGGGGTAGGAAACTACTCTGTACCTTTCAGCGGAAAGGTGGTTTGCAGAAATGGCTGCCTGGTGCAACCTAGTAGAACTATTATTAATAGGACTGTAAGGTAGATAGAAAGCTGGCTCAATCGTCGAGCTCAACGGGTAGTGATCAACGGCTCCATGTCTAGTTGGCAGCTGGTTTCAAGTGGAGTGCCCCAGGGGTCGGTCCTGGGGCCGGTTTTGTTCAATATCTTCATTAATGATCTGGAGGATGGCGTGGACTGCACTCTCAGCAAGTTTGAAGATGACACTAAACTGGGAGGAGTGGTAGATACACTAGAGGGTAGGGATCGGATACAGAGGGACCTAGAAAAATTAGAGGATTGGGCCAAAAAAAAAAAAAAAAACCTGATGAGGTTCAACAAGGACAAGTGCAGAGTCCTGCACTTAGGACGGAAGAATCCCATGCACTGTTACAGACTAGAGACCGAATGGCTAGGAAGCAGTTCTACAGAAAAGGACCTAGGGGTTTCAGTGGACGAGAAGCTGGATATGAGTCAACAGTGTGCCCTTGTTGCCAAGGACGCTAACGGCATTTTGGGCTGTATAAGTAGGGGCATTGCCAGCAGATCGAGGGACGTGATCATTCCCCTCTATTCGACATTGGTGAGGCCTCATCTGGAGTACTGTATCCAGTTTTGGGCCCCACACTACAAGAAGGATGTGGAAAAATTGGAAAGAGTCCAGCGGAGGGCAACCAAAATGATTAGGGGGCTGGAACACATGACTTATGAGGAGAGGCTGAGGGAACTGGGATTGTTTAGTCTGCAGAAGAGAAGAATGAGGGGGGATTTGATAGCTGCTTTCAACTACCTGAAAGGGGGTTCCAAAGAGGATGGCTCTAGCCTGTTCTCAGTGGTACCTGATGACAGAACAAGGAGTAATGGTCTCAAGTTGCAGTTGGGGAGGTTTAGGTTGGATATTAGGAAAAACTTTTTCACTAGGAGGGTGATGAAGCACTGGAATGGGTTACCTAAAGAGGTGGTGGAATCTCCTTCCTTAGAGGTTTTTAAGGTCAGGCTTGACAAAGCCCTGGCTGGAATGATTTAGTTGGGAATTGGTCCTGCTTTAAGCAGGGGATTGGACTAGATGACCTCCTGAGGTCCCTTCCAACCCTGATATTCTATGATTCTATGAACTCCCCAAACTCCTTAGAGAAAGGCAAGTAGTCCAAGACAGTGGGGATCTGGGCTTCAACAGGATGTAATTAATGTCCTTCACATCAAAGTCCAAATCTTTTCCACTTACCAGCTAAGTTTATCTGGTAGAATTTCTGCTACTTTGGATCAAATGTTGTGAATGTTGGAGGAGCATGATCTCTCTATGCCTGACGTGCAGCCAGAACCCCAGCATTGAAGTGGAGGGAGGCTGGATTTGAAAGTACAATGACCCTATTTTGTGTAATATTAAGTCTGGTAGTAGGGGTAAGGGTCTTGCAGGATGACTCGCTAGCAATATCAACTCTAGGTACCAAAACTGCCTCATCCGGGTGGGAGCTATCATGACGACCCTGGCAGTTCTTGCCTGATCTTTCTGAGTACCTTCAGAATGACAAGTGTTGGTCAGTAAGCATACGTCAATCTTGAGGACAAGTGAATGAAAAATGTGTCTGATAGAGATCCTTGGCTTAGACCTCCTCTGGAGTGGAAACAGAGACACTTGCCATTCTTGTCTGTCACAAACATATCTATTGCTGGATGACCCCATTCCTAAAAAACATGATGGATATCAGAGTCCTTGATTATCCACGCGTGGTTGGATGAAAAAGGTCCGCTAGAGATTCCGTAGATGTGGGAGATGAATTGCCATGAAATATACCAGGTGCCAGATGTTCCATTGTTCATCTGCCTCTTGACATGCCCCCCTGGACTGTTAATTCAAACATGTTGAATGAATAGTCCATGTTTGAATCAATGGTAGTAAAGTAGTACAAGCTTTGAGAACTACTTTGAGCTTCAATATGTTTGTACGTAGTCAAGACTCCTCCTGAGTCCATAGACCTTGTGCCTGATGATGGTCCGGGGCACGCCCCATCCCACAAGGGACACATCTGTGTCACAAGCCTTGGTTGGGAGGTATGGAGAAAAGCATACTTTCCTGTACACCTGGTTGGGGTTTTTCCAACAATTTAGTGATGTGAGAATATTGTGCGGGATTAGCAGAGGCATGTCCACATGGTGCCTATGCAGCATAGAATCACTGAACTGGAAGGGACCTTGAGAAGTCATCTAGTTCAGTCCCCTGCACTCATGGCAAGACTAAGTATTATAGACCAACCCTGAAGGGTGTTTGTCTAACTTGCACTTAAAAAGCTCTAATGACGGAGATTCCACAACTTCCCTAGGCAATTTATTCCAGTGCTTAACCATCCTGACAGTTAAGTTTTTCCTAATGTCCAAGCTAAACCGCCCTTGCTGCAATTTAAGTCCATTGTGCTTCTTGTCCTATCCTCAGAGGTTAAAGAGAACAATTTTGCTCCCTTGTCCTTGTAACAACCTTTTATATACTTGAAAACTGTTATGTCCCCTCTCCGTCTTCTCTTTTCCAACGAAACAAACCCAGTTTTTTCAATCTTCCCTCATAGATCATGTTTTCTAGACCTTTAATCATTTGTGTTGCTCTTCACTGGACTTTCTACAATTTGTCCACATTTTTCCTGAAATGTGGTGCCTAGAACTGGACACAATACTCCAGTTGAGGCCTAATCAGCGCGGAGTAGAGCGGAAGAGTTACTTCTCTTGTCTTGCTTAAAACACTCCTGCTAATACATCCCAGAATAATGTTTGCTTTTTTTGTTGACTCATATTTAGTTTGTGATCCACTATGACCCCCAGATTTCTTTCCACAATACTCTTTCCTAGGCAGTCTTTTCCCATTTTGTATGTGTGCAACTGATTGTTCCTTCTTCAGTGGAGTACTTTGCATTTGTCCTTATTGAATTTCATCCTATTTACTTCAGACCATTTCTCCAGTTTGTTCAGATCATTTTTAATTTTAATCCTATCCTCCAAAGCACTTGCAACCCCTCCCAGCTTGGTATCATCCACAAACTTTATAAGTGTACGCTCTATACCATTATCTAAAAGATATTGAACAGAACCTGACTCAGAACTGATCCCTGTGGGAACCCACTGGATATGCCCTTCCAGATTGACTATGAACCACTGATAACTACCCTCTGGGAATGGTTTTCCAACCAGTTATACACCCACCTTATAGTAGCTCCATCTAGGTTGTATGCTGACTTCAGCCAGCTCAGCATGCAGCGTAGGTGCAACCCGGCATGCTGCATAATGAACACGCAGGAGGCCAAGTGCCCAAGCAGACTTATACAACCCTTTACAGTAGTGTGAGGATGCTTTTGAACAGAGAAGACTCGTAACTGTTGTTAGCATAGGGGGCACGATTTAAAGGTTCTGGTGGCATGCAGCAGAGTTCTGGGCAGGGCATATAAACCCTGGCAGAAATCGGGGGTGGGGGGATGTGACCCCACATGCCCTCCCTTCCACACGTTGCCTCTGCTTTTGGAGATGACTGATAAGGTTGGACATAGCCTCCAATCTCTCTTGAAGTAGATAAGCTTTTGCTGTCATGGAGTCTATTACTGCCCCTTTGACTTCTATCTCTGTAGGTGTTAAATAGGACTTTTCTTTATTAATCAAACTGAGGACAAGAAAAAATTGGAGAATGCAATAAATTGACCTTCCCCCTGTTGAGACTATTTCTCTCAGATGAGCCAGTCATCCAGATATGGGTAAATTATTACTCCCTGTCTTCTCAGATGGAGTGCAATGACTGCTAGACCCTTGGTGATGAAGCCTCTTGGCATTGCAGAGAGACCAAAGGGCAGGTGGCTCTGTCCCACCCAGAATCTCATGTACTTCCTGTGTGCCAGATGTAGGAGATATGGAAATAGGTATTCTGTGGTGGAAGCTACAAACCAGTTCTGTGACTTTAGAGATGGAATTATGGAGGCTAGGGTCACCATGCTGAACTTGAATTGGCACATGAAAATGTTGGTCCCCCTCAAATTCAGAACTGGGTGCTATTTCCTCCCCCACTTTTCTTCAGTATTAGGAAGAAATTGGAAAAGAAACCTATGCCCTTGTACTGAAGTGGAACGACTCTTATTGCCCACTTCTTGATGCAACAGTGAGAGGGGGTCCCTGAAAAAGGATGGGGAAGGGAATGGGAAGAGACACAGTATGGAACATCCAACTGAGATTCTGTATAGGAACCAGCAGTCTGTTATCAGATTCCAGGATTCCTTAAAAAACTGAAGACAATGCCCAAATGGTGGTGTAGGAAGGGTCTAGATACAATAGATGGATCATAGTACAACTCCTGACCAATGTGTTTGGATGCAGATGCAAAGTGGGATGAAGTGATAGCCAAGGGAAAAAAGTCTCCTTTTTGGAAACTGCTACCTTTCTCTAAGGGGCTGCAAGGCTCTCTTGTGGGAGAATGTATGGGGTGATGATCTCTATTTGGAATAAGTATGAGGTCTTCTTGGTTTTCTCTTAGGAGTGTATAAACCCCACAACAATGCAGTATGGCCCATGAATCCTTCAACAAGTAAAGAGCCTCATTGATTTTCATGCTAAAATGATCTAGGCTCTCAAAAGGAAGCTCCTCCATGATTGTCTGAACTTCTCCCCAGATGCCAGAACTAGTTTGCCCTTCTCATAATAACTGGATGCAGTGTCAGCAGCATTCAGAGCCAGATGGAAGGATGTCCTAGTAATTAAGCCCTTCTGCAATTGAAGATTTAAAAGTCTTCTCTTTTACTGAGGGCATTTATCAATAAAGTCCGAAGTTTTATTGTAGTTGAAAGAATCATAACGGACCAATAACACCTAAAAATTTGTAATTCAGAATTGTAGGCTGGCAGGCAAATAACTTTTACATCCAAACAAATAGAGCCATTTTGGTTCCTTTTATCTCAGAGTCATTCTTAGCTGCAGCTGCTTTTCTCATTAGCTGCCGCAACAACCAAGCAAGCCAGGTACTGGATATGTGTACAGATACAACTCTTGGGTGGATGGCACCTGGAACCTTTTATGTTGCTGTTGTCTGCACATATGTTTGGCAGGCTCCTCACTGATGGAAGTGCCACACACCCAGGCATAGATACATGGAGAATGACCAAAGGTTTATGTGGGTCTCTTGTACGCCTTCTGTCAGTATCTGAAGGGAATCAGCTATATATCTGAGCAGGTCTTGAACACTCTTGTAGTCGTCTGGGAGAGATCATAGAATCATAGAATATCAGGTTTGGAAGGGACCTCAAGAGGTCATCTAGTCCAACCCCCTGCTCAAAACAGGACCAATGTCCAACTAAATCATCCCAGCCAGGGCTTTGTCAAGCCAGGCCTTAAAAACCTCCAAGGAAGGAGACTCCACCACCTCCCTAGGTAACGCATTCCAGTGCTTCACCACCCTCCTAGTGAAATAGTGTTTCCTATGGTGTAGAATGTACCACCACCACATCTGGGGACAAGGATGACATAACCATAGGTTTTCTGGAGCCTCAGCCTGAGGCTGCTTCTCCCCAAAAAAGTCCTCATGGGGCTCAGATGCATGCACTGCAAGCTGATACCCCTTTGGTCTTGGCGTATAGCAGGGAGAAGGGTCTCACCCTAGCATGTGGTGTGGAGGTGTGATCCCTTGGCTGGTAAGGACCCCAGGGGTTTCAATAAGGCCATATTGGAATGTTATAAGGAAAAAACCTGAGGTCCACAGGGAAGAGTAAGGGCATATGCTACCCTTAGCTCCCTACGAGAGCCCTGAATGAAGCCCTTGATTCCCTCTTAGACTCATAAAATCCACACAGAGGGGCTCTTGAAAAGTAAGTACAAGACATTCCCCACTGGTGAGAGTCAGAAGATGGAAACGAGCATTCCAGATCTAAGGGAGGAGCTACTGAAGCAGGGCAATCAGCCCTGGGGAGGCACTTGGTGCCAGTGAAGCAGGGGATATCGGTACCATGGAAAGCATGTTTAGGCCTGTGTACAGCACAGGAAATTCCAGCTCTTCTAACACCTGAAGATCCCTTGGCACTGCAAGCTTTCCTAGTACTGAGAGGGGCGGTGCTATAAACCTCAGCTGAGGTTTTCCCAGTCAAGGAAAAACAAACAAACAAACATCGGGGTTGATGGTGCCAGCTGCCCAGTACTGGAACACATTTTGCTGAAGCAAGTAGCATCAAGGAAACCAAAGTCCTGTGGGACTTGTCCTGTAATAGCCAGTGCCGAAGTGCTGGCTGCTGAGGTAACACCCGAAGCTCTGGTCTCAGTACTGGAGGGAGCTAGCTTTGAATCCTGAGACAGTACTGGAGTCCTGGTACTGTGCTCCCTCAGAGCTCCCATGGTATCCAGTTTGGGCAGTGGAATCTCCTTAGAATGCAAGTGATGAGGTGATGTGGACCACTTATTGGGAATCCCGTTGGGGATCTGCCCAACTTTTCCAGGGGAGTGATGCTTCTTTTTCTCTAAAGATTTTGTTTTAAGAGTCTTAGGCCTGGTCTACACTACGGGTTTAGGTCGACTTTAGCAGCGTTAAATCAAATTAAGCCTGGACACGTCCACACAACGAAGCCCTTTCTTTGGACTTAAAGGGCCCTTTAAACCGGTTTCTTTACACCACCTTCGACGAGGGGATTAGCGATAAAATTGGCCTTTGCGGGTCGGAATTGGGGTAGTGTGGACGGAATTCGACGTTATTGGCCTCCGGGAGCTATCCCACAGTGCTTCATTGTGACCGCTCTGGACAGCACTCTCAACTCAGATGCACTGACCAGGTAGACAGGAAAAGACCCGCGAACGTTTGAATTTCATTTCCTGTTTGCCCAGCGTGGAGAGCACAGGTGACCATGCAGAGCTCATCAGCACAGGTAACCGTGATGGAGTCCCAGGATCGCAAAAGAGCTCCAGCATGGACCGAACGGGAGGTACGGGATCTGCTCGCCATATGGGGAGATGAATCAGTGCTAGCTGAACTCCGTAGCAGTAAAAGAAATGGCAAAGTATTAGAAAAGGTCTCCAAGGCCATGAAGGACCGGGGCCATAACAGGGACACACAGCAGTGCCGCGTGAAAGTTAAGGAGCTACGGCAAGCCTACCACAAAGCCAGAGAAGCAAATGGAAGGTCCGGGGCAGAGCCGCAAACTTGCCGCTTCTACGCGGAGCTGCATGCCATTCTAGGGGGTGCAGCCACCACTACCCCAACCGTGTGCTATGACTCCGTCAATGGAGAAACACACAGGGAAGACGGTTCGGGGAACGAGGAAGATGAGGATGGAGGTAATGTAGGTAGCTCACAGCAGCAAGGAAGTGGAGAAACCGGTTTCCCCAACAGCCAGGATATGTTTGTCACCCTGGACCTGGAACCAGTAACCCCCGAACTCACCCAAGACCCTCAGGGCACACAGGAGACCTCTGGTGAGTGTACCTTTGTAAATATTACACATGGTTTAAAAGCAAGCGTGTTTAATGATTAATGATTAATTTGCCCTGGCAATCGCGGCCAGTACATCTACTGGAAAAGTCTGTTAACGTGTATGGGGATGGAGCGGAAATCCTCCAGGGACAGCTCCAGAAAGCTCTCCTTCATGTACTCCCAAAGCCTTTGCAAAAGGTTTCTGGGGAGGGCTGCCTTATCCCGTCCGCCATGGTAGGACACTTTACCACGCCGGGCCAGTAGCACGTAGTCTAGAATCATTGCATAACAAAGCATGGCAGCGTATGGTCCCGGTGTTTGCTGGAATGCAGACAATATCCATTCCTTATCTCTCTTTGTTATCCTCAGGAGAGTGATATCATTCACGGTCACCTGGTTGAAATGGGGTGATTTTATTAAGGGGACATTCAGAGGTGCCCGTTCCTGCTCTTCTGAACAGAAATGTTCCCCGCTGTTAACCACGCGGTGGGGGGAGGGGTGAAGTGATCATCCCAGAGAATCGTGTGTGTGTGTGTGGGGGGGGTGGTTTACTTGGGTTTGTGCCGCATGTTAACCCGGAAACCGCAGCCCCTCCTTTTACATTGAAAACCCATTTTAAATGGCCAACCCAATTCATCCTTGATATGGGAAATTCGCTGCTGTTTGAAACCTTTCCCACATGTTAAAAGGTTAAAAAAGCCAAAAGACTGTGGCTTACCATGGCTGCCTGCAAGCCGAAATATGTTGCCTGGGGCACTGCGTGAGTGATCTCTCATACCAAACCGGCAGGCAGAGGAAAAATGCGACCTTGTAACGAAAGAGTGTATCCATTGTTCTCTAAAATGTGTCTTTTTTAACCACCTCTCCCTTCTCCTCCACCAGCTGCAAATGTTTCTCCTTCGCAGAGGCTAGTGAACATTAGAAAGAGAAAACGGAGGACGCGGGACGATATGTTCACGGAGCTCCAGATGTCCTCCCACGCTGATAGAGCACAGCAGAATGCGTGGAGGCAGTCAATGTCAGACATGAGAAAAGCACAATATGAACGAGAGGAAAGGTGGCGGGCTGAATGGCGGGATGAAAAGAGCAAGTGGCGGGCTGAAGATGATAGGTGGCGTCAGCTTGCAGACAGACGGCAAGAGTCAATGCTCCGTCTGCTGGAGCATCAAACTGATATGCTCCAGCGTATGGTTGAGCTGCAGGAAAGGCAGCAGGAGCAGAGACCGCCGCTACAGCCCCTCTTTAACCAACAGCCCTCCTACCCAAGTTCCATAGCCTCCTCACCCAGACGCCCAAGAACACGATGGGGGGGCCTCCGGCCACCCAGTCACTCCACCCCAGATGATCGCCCAAGCATCAGAAGGCTGGCCTTCAATAAGAGTTAAAGTTTTAAAATGCAGTGTGTCCTTTTCCATCCCTCCTCCCCCACCCATCCCAGGCTACCTTGGCAATTATCCCCCTACTTGTGTGAGGAATTAATAAAGAATGCATGAATGTGAAAAAAACAATGACTTTATTGCCTCTGCAAGCGGTGCTCGAAGTGGGGAGGGGAGGGTGGGTGGTTGGTTTACAGGGAAGTAGAGTGAACGGGGGCGGGGGGTTGGAGGGTTCATCAAGGAGAAACAAACAGAAGTTTCAAACAGTAGCCTGGCCAGTCACAAAACTCGTTTTCAAAGCTTCTCTGATGCGCTCCGCGCCCTGCTGTGCTCCTCTAACCGCCCTGGTGTCTGGCTGCGCGTAATCAGCGGCCAGGCGAGTTGCCTCAACCTCCCACCCCGCCATAAATGTCTCCCCCTTACTCTCACAGATATTGTGGAGCGCACAGCAAGCAGCAATAACAATGGGGATATTCTTTTCGCTGAGGTCTGAGCGAGTCAGTAAGCTGCGCCAGCGCGCTTTTAAATGTCCAAATGCACATTCCACCACCATTCGGCACTTGCTCAGCCTATAGTTGAACAGGTCCTGACTCCTGTCCAGGCTGCCTGTGTACGGCTTCATGAGCCATGGCATTAAGGGGTAGGCTGGGTCCCCAAGGATCACGATAGGCATTTCAACATCCCCAACGGTTACTTTCTGGTCCGGGAAGAAAGTCCCTTCCTCCAGCTTTCGAAACAGACCAGAGTGCCTGAAGACGCGAGCATCATGTACCTTTCCCGGCCATCCCACATTGATGTTGGTGAAACGTCCCTTGTGATCCACCAGGGCTTGCAGCAGCATTGAAAAGTACCCCTTGCGGTTTACGTAGTCGGTGGCTTGGTGCTCCGGTGACAAGATAGGGATATGGGTTCCGTCTATGGCCCCGCCACAGTTTGGGAATCCCATTTCAGCAAAACCATCCACTATTGCCTGCACGTTGCCCAGAGTCACTACCCTTGATATCACCAGGTCTTTCATTGCCCTGGCAACTTGGATCACAGCAGCCCCCACCGTAGATTTGCCCACTCCAAATTGATTCCCGACTGACCGGTAGCTGTCTGGCGTTGCAAGCTTCCACAGGGCTATCGCCACTCGCTTCTCAACTGTGAGGGCTGCTCTCATCCTGGTATTCTGGCGTTTCAGGGCAGGGGAAAGCAAGTCACAAAGTGCCATGAAAGTGCCCTTACGCATGCGAAAGTTTCGCAGCCACTGGGAATTGTCCCACACCTGCAGCACGATGTGGTCCCACCAGTCTGTGCTTGTTTCCCGGGCCCAGAATCAGCGTTCCACGCCATGAACCTGCCCCAGTGACACCATGATTTCCACATTGCTGGGGCCTGTGCCTTGTGAGAGGTCTATGTCCATGTCAATTTCCTCATCACTCTCTTCGCCGCGCTGCAATCGCCTCCTCGGCTGGTCTGAGTTTCGCCTTGGCATGTCCTGGCTCTGCATATACTCCAGGACAATGCGCGTGGTGTTCATAGTGCTCATAATTGCCGCGGTGATCTGAGCGGGCTCCATGATCCCAGTGCTAGCTATGGCGCCTGGTCTGAAAAAAGGCGCAAAACTAGTATCTGACGGACCAGGGGAAGGAGGGAGGGCGGGACGGAGGGCGGGCCGAGTGACGACATGACGTACAGGTACAGGGAATTAAAATCAAGAAAGGTGGCTGTGCATCAGGGAGAAACACAAACAACTGTCACACAGAATGGTCCCTCCAAAGATTAAACTGAAAACCCTGGGTTTAGCAGGCCGTTGATTTGACGGAGGGAGGGGGAAGCAAATGAATACAGAACAAATCTATTTTTTACATCTTAAGACGACGGTGCAGCGTGACTGATAGCCCTCTGCATCTTCTGGGTGCTTGGCAGCAAATACTGGGCGCTTGGCAGTTAGTGTACTACGATGGCCTTCAGACCTATTGCACAATCTGCTGCTCAGGGAAGATTCTGCTAATGTGTGATGATCCAACTTGTAATAGGACAGTTACCAGTCATAATACACCAAAAGGCAAGGGGCTGGTGCAATGCAGCCCTACGGCTGACAGCACCCAGATCGCCGATGAAGGCTACCAGTCTACTGCACCGTCTACCGCCAAAAGGCAGTTAGCTGCTGATGCTGTTTAGCAATGCAGTCCCACGTCTGCCGGCACCCAGATGACATATGGTGACGGTGAGCTGAGCAGGCTCCATGCTTGCCGTGGTATGTTGTCTGCACAGGTAACCCAGGTAAAAAGGCGCGAATCTATTGTCTGCCGTTGCTGTGACGGAGGGGGAGGGGCCTGACGACATGTACCCAGAACCTCCCGCGACACTGTTTTGCATCATCCGGGCATTGGGATCTCAACCCAGAATTCCAATGGGTGGCGGAGACTGCGGGAACTGTGGGATAGCTACCCATAGTGCAATGCTCCGGAAGTCGACGCTAGCCTCAGTACTGTGGACGCGGTCCGCCGACTAGAGCACTTAGAGCATTTTATGTGGGGACACACACAATCGACTGTATACAACCGATTTCTATAAAACCGGCTTCTATAAATTCGAACTAATTTCGTAGTGTAGACATACCCTTACTGGAATCCAAAACTGGAATGACCTTCAAAGATGGAACTCTCAAAGACTCTTCTGGCCTGAGGTGGAACATGTCCGGGGGGTCTGCCCTGCCCTAGGTTGGAGGCCAACAGCATGAAATGGTCTCTCAAACAATTTAAATTCACCTCTCTAGCTTGTAAAGTCCTTTTAGAAAAGGACTCGCACACTGAGCATCTGTGGGAAATATGGGCTTTCCCAAGATAAAACAGGCATCTAGTGAGCCCATCATTAATAAGTATCACCAAGAGGGACAATACTTAAAGCTGGGTGGGTTATGATGGTTTACCCCTAAGTCCCAGCACCGTGAAGAAGATCCCAGTCAGGGAAAAACTTCCCCCAAACTATTAACTAGTTAAAAAAAATTGCAATAGGTGCCTACCCCAACTAGCTAACATTAATATGTACACAGTTCAGCTAACCACCCCATCTAACATCAATATATACCCAGTGCAGCTATCTATCTAGCACTAAAGTGTGTGCAATTTACTATAGTGGATCAAGAAAAAAGGATGCCTCATGAGATGGACACTAAAGAACTCCATTTGGCCATCATGAGCAGTGAGAAGGCACAGAGTGGCGATTGGCCCATTCCACCCATTAGGTCCTCAGTTAGGAGCACAAGGCTATTCAGGATGCACGTGAGTAGACACTGGACTCTTATCCCAACTGCATGGTCATGTGTGCACCAAGAGTGGGCTACATATGCTCAAGCACTCAAAGAAGAACCACTACTTTTTGTTGTCCGTTGCTCAGATAATGACTGAGAAAAAACAGTTACTCACCTTTGTAACTGTCGTTCTTCGAGATGTCTTGCTCATATCCATTCCAATTAGGTGTGCGCGCGCCAGGTGCACTATCGTCGGAAGATTTTTACCCTAGCAACTCTCAGTGGGTCAGCTGAGGCGCCCCCTGGAGTAGCGCCCTCATGGCGCCGGATATATGCCCCTGCCGACCCTGCGCCCCCTCAGTTCCTTCTTGCCGGCTACTCCGACTGCGGGGAAGGAGGGCGGGTTTGGAATGGATATGAGCAACACATCCCGAAGAACAACAGTTACAAAGGTGAGTAACTGTTTTTTCTTCGACTGCTTGCTCATATCGATTCCAATTAGGTGACTCCCAAGCCTTACCTAGGCTGTGGGGTCGGAGTTAGATGTCACGGAGTGAAGGACCGCTGAGCCAAATGCCGCATCATCCCTGGACTGCTGCACTATGGCATAGTGGGAAGCGAAAGTGTGCACGGATGACCAAGTCACTGCCCTACAGATCTCCTGTATGGGCACATGAGCCAGAAAGGCAGAGGAAGAAGCTTGGGCCCGAGTGGAATGGGCAGTGAGTCGTGGAGCTGGGACACCAGCCAAGTCGTAACAGGCACGGATGCATGAAGTAATCCAAGACGATATTCACTGTGAAGAGACCGGAAGGCCTTTCATCCGGTCTGCCGCCGCTACAAACAGTTGGGATGTCTTTCTGAACGGCTTTGTTCGCTCAATGTAGAAAGCAAGAGCCCTGCGAACATCTAGGGAATGTAGCTGTTGTTCCCTTCGCGAAGCGTGCGGCTTTGGGAAGAACACCGGAAGGAAGATGTCTTGGTTGACATGGAAGGCAGACACCACCTTAGGGAGGAAGGCGGGGTGTGGTCGCACTGTACCTTGTCCTTATGGAACACCGTATACGGTGGGTCCGATGTGAGGGCCCTAAGTTCTGAGACTTGTCACGCCGATGTGATAGCGATGAGGAAAGCTATTTTCCAGGAAAGGTACAGAAGCAAGCAGGTGGCCATCGGTTTGAAGGGGGCACCCATGAGTCTAGATAGGACTAGACTGAGGTCCCATGTAGGGGCTGGCTGACGAATTTGTGGGTAGAGACGTTCTAAGCCCTTGAGGAACCTGCTGACCATGGCACTGGAGAAGACTGAGCGCTTGTGCTCACCCGTGTGGAAGGCGGAGATCGCTGCTAGGTGGACTCTGATAGATGAGACAGCTATTCCTTGCTGTTTCAAGGACCAGAGATAGTCCAGGATGGTAGGTATTGGTACTCCCGTAGGGACAGTGTTATTTAGGACACACCAGCAGAAGCGCTTCCATTTGGCCATGCAGTCAGGTGGAGGGACTGCAGGTCCGGATGACATAACCTGCCATGTTCCTGAGTGATCAGGTCCAGCCACAATGGTAGAGTGATTGGTTCTGTCACCGACAGATCGAGGAGCGTGGGGTACCAGTGTTGTCTGGACCACGTTGGAGCGATCAAGATTAAGCAGGCCTTGTCTCTGCGTAACTTGAGGAGGACCTTGTGAACCAATGGAAACGGAGGGAAGGGATAGAGCAGGTGGTCTTTCCACGGTATCAGGAAGGCGTCTGACAGGGAGCCGGAGGAACGTCCCTGGAGAGAGCAGAACACTTGGCACTTCCAATTCTCACGAGAGGCAAAAAGGTCTATGTGGGGAAATCCCCACCTCTGGAAAACAGAATGAATAACGTCCGGACGTATCGACCACTTGTGAGCCAGGAAGGACCTACTGAGGCAATCTGCCAAGGTGTTCTGGACTCCTGGGAGAAAATATGTCACCAGGTCGATTGATTGGGCTATGCAAAATTCCCAGAGATGTATGGCTTCCTGACAGAGGAGGGACGACTGCGCTCCGCCTTGCTTGTTGATGTAAAACATGGCCGTTGTGTTGTCTGTGAAGATCACGACACAACGGCCCTACAGGTGTTCGCGGAATACCTGACACACTAGGCGTACTGCTCTCAGTTCCCTGACATTGATGTGCAGGGATATTTCTTGTGCAGACCAAAGGCCTTGTGTGCGAAGGTTCGCGAGGTGAGCGCCCCAGCCCAGAGAGGACCTGTCCGTGGTGAGGACGAGAGAGGGCTGTGGGGCATGGAATGGCACCCCCCCGCAAACAAGGTTGAGGTTTAGCCACCAACCCAGAGAGGACAAGACCTTCGTTGGCACCGTGAGTACTGTGTCCAAAGTGTCCCGGCTTGGGCGGTATACTGACGAGAGCCAGATCTGAAGTGGGCGGAGGCGTAGCCTGCCATGTTTGGTCACGAAGGTGCACAAGGCCATATGGCCCAGAAGACCGAGGCACATGCGTGCTGTCGAGGTCGGGAAGCTTTGGAGGGCGTGGATAATAGTCACCATGGACCGGAAGCGGGTCTGCGGTAGGCACACCCTGGCGAGATTCGAGTCCAGGACTGTCCTGATGAAGTCTATTCTTTGGGTTGGCTCCAAAGTGGACTTTTTGGCGTTGAGCAGCAGGCCCAGTTGCCTGAAGCAGGTCATGATGAAGCGAATGTGAGACCGCACCTGTAGCTCAGACCAACCCCGAATGAGCCAGTTGTCGAGGTACGGAAACACTTGGATCTGATGTCTGTGAAGCCAGGCCGCTACGACAGCCATACATTTTGTGAAGACCCTTGGCGCTGTGGAGAGGCCAAAGGGGAGGACTGCAAATTGGAAATGCTGCTGTCCAACCACAAAGCGAAGGAACCGCCTGTGTGGTGGGTAGATCGCTATGTGGAAGTACGTGTCCTTCATGTCGAGGGCGGCGTATCAATCTCCAGAATCCAGGGATGGGATAATAGTTCCCAGGGTAACCATGTGGAACTTCAACTTTACCATGAATTTGTTGAGTCTGCGTAGGTCCAGGATGGGCCGAAGCCCCCACTTTGCCTTGGGGATTAGGAAGTAGCAGGAGTAAAAACCCCTGCCCCTCAAGTCTCTTGGTACCTCTTCCACCACTCCAATAGACAGGAGCGCTTGTACCTCCTGCAAGAGGAGTTGCTCGTGAGAAGGGTCCCTGAAGAGGGACGGGGAGGGAGGGTGGGAAGAGGGCGAAATAAACTGAAGATGGTGTCCAGTTTCCACCGTGCATAGGACCCAGCGATCTGACATTATGTGGGACCACGCAGGGAGGAAACAGGAGAGGCAGTTGGAGAAAGGCAGGGAAGGATCCTGGGAGGAGACTGGTGCTCCGTCCTCGAGCGCAACTTCAAAAGTTTTGTCTGGGCCCCGCTGATGGTCTAGGGGGGCCCTGATTCTGGCCTGCTTGCAGACCAGGTTGTCGCCTCCTATTGCCACGACCACGCCTTCTAGAGAAGTCTTGCCGCGGTCGAGGGTTAGGGTAAGTGCGCTGCGGCTGGGGCCAGAAGGGCCTGCGTTGCGTCACTGGGGTATGCATGCCCAATGAGCGCATGGTGGCCCGGTTATCCTTCAGACTTTGCAGTCTGGGATCAGTCTTCTCTGAGAAGAGACCTTGGCCTTCAAAGGGCAGGTCCTGTATAATCTGCTGCAGTTCCGGAGGAAGGCCGGACACTTGCAGCCATGAAATGCGGCGCATAGCCACTCCCAAGGCTAGAGTTCTAGCTGCCGAGTCAGCTGCATCTAAAGACGCCTGGAGTGATGTTCTTGCCACCTTCTTGCCCTCTTCGAGCAAGGCCCCAAACTCTTCCCTGGACTCCTGGGGAACCAACTCTTTGAATTTCCCCATCGAGTTCCAGGTGTTATAATAACAATGGCTCAGGAGGGCCTGCTGATTAGCTACCCTGAGCTGTAGGCCACCAGTTGAGTAAATCTTACGCCCGAACAGATCCAGGCGCCTAGCGTCCTTGGACTTACGGGCGGGCGCTTGTTGGCCATGCCTCTCCCTCTTGTTTACAGACTGTACCACGAGGGAGCAAGGTTAGGGTGCACATACAAGTACTCATAATCTTTGGATGGCACCATGTATTTCCTTTCCACCCCTCTTGCTGTGGGAGGGATGGACGCTGGGGACTGCCAGATAGTATTGGCAGGCCCAGCTCAACCACGGTGTGTACCGGGGAGCTTATATGCACCGGACTCAACGGTGCTTGAGGCGCCGGACTCGACAGTGCCGGAGTTAGTGCCTTCACAGTGCAGTCTGGCACAGTGTGCTGCTCCACTGAGGCCGCCGGCGGTGCTTGCACCTGTGGAGGAGCAGCAGGTGGTTTGTGCTGCTTCTTGGGCTGCGGAGACAGTGAGCGGTGCTGCTTCTGTACCGGTGCCAGAGACGTCCAGTGCCGAGGTACCTGGCTAGTGCTGGAGGCGCGCTACGGACCGACGGTGTCTGGCCTGCGGGCGGTGCCACCAGGCTAAGTGCCGCTTCCATGAGGAGCTGTTTTAGACGGAAGTCCCGCTCCTTTTTTGTCTGAGGCTTAAAAGCCTTGCAAATGCGACACTTGTCAGGTTGATGAGCTTCCCCCAGGCACTTCAAACAGGAGTCGTGGGGGTCTCCAATGGGCGTCGGCTTGAGACAGGCCGAGCAAGGCTTGAAACCCGGAGACTTGGACATGAGCCCTCGTACCGGGGCGGAGGAACGGGGATAAACCCCGATTCCCCAACTTATGTACAACTATATACACTAATATACGATATACAAACTTACTAAGACAACTCTAAAAACTGCTAAACTAATAAACTACACTAAGAACTAACTAGAAGACGAGAAAGCTAGGGATGCGGAGGTCAGCTATGCCGCTCTCTACAATTCCAACGACCGTCACAGGCGGTAAGAAGGAACTGAGGGGGCGCTGGGTCGGCAGGAGCATATATCCGGCGCCATGAGGCTGCCACTCCAGGGGGCGCCTCAGCCGACCCACCGAGAGTTGCTAGGGTAAAAATCTTCCGACGATCATGCACGCAGCGCGCGCACACCTAATTGGAATCTATATGAGCAAGCACTCAAAGAAGAATGTGGGGGCTGATTAGGTCCCCAACATCGCAGAATTTTTATCAGTAGACATCAGAGCCCTGGGACATTATTCTATCACGTCTAATAAACACTTAGCATTTCTGAAGCTCTTCCCATGTGAGGATACCAAAGCCCTTGCCTCTCACTAGTTCATAAGGACTGAAGATCACTTGTAAGGTAGGATTTACCCACATTTCACAGTGTAAACTGAAGCCCAGCAAGGGAAGATGATGCACTTCCAAAATCAGCCGGTGGCAGAGCATAACCCGACCACATCTTCATCTAGACTGGAAAAAGCACTGGATCCATCCTGCCCTGTCAGGACATGGACTGGATGAGCTGTCACGTATGCCTGTATCATCTCTGTCTTCTATGACTTTGTGATTCCCACTATTTAGATTTGTGCAAGGTTAAATTACTCAGCAGCCTCTCCCTTCACAGCCATAACACGCTTAAACACCACGGGAGAGTCTAGCTCTGTTGTGACTTCCCCCTAATGGTCAAACTCTACAGTGGACTTCAATGATTTGCAGAGTACACCCCCAGCATAGCCAGACTGTGCATCCTGCATGGTATTGCAGCTGAGCCTCAAAGTAGGCATCTTGTGGTCTTCCTGGTGGGCCAAGACAGAGTCTCCTGGCTGCACTGGTAAGAACTGTGCTGAACTGTCTCAGCTGGCTGTCTTCTTTGCAGAGCTTTGCCACATTCTTCCATCACAAAATCCCCGCTAACATTAATTTATATCTTGTACAAAAACAACAGATGGGTACAGTAGTCCTGAGCATTCCTGTGGCACTTTCCATCTGACAGTCTCTTTGCAGGAGTATTCACTAATACTTAAAAGCCCTAACTGAGATCAGAGACCCATTGTACGAATACATAAGTGACCATCCCTGACCTGAAGAGCTTACAATCTAAATAGACAAGATAGACATGGGGTGGGGGAAACTGAGTCAGAGAAAAGTATCTTTATGTTGATATTGCAGAAGTAGAGGGTTTTTGAAAAGGGTGATGAGAATGAAGAAGGACCTGGAAAACCTCATATATGAGGAGAGACTGAAAAGACTGGGGTTGTTACCTTAGAAAAGAGATGAACGACAGGGAATGTGAAAAAAGTACCTAAAACAATGAATGGACTAGAGCAGGGAGATCTTTTCTCTTAACACAAAAACAAGGCAACATTCAGTGAAACTAAAAGGTGGGAAATACATTTCCACAGGTGTAACTAAACTATGGAACTCATTGCCAAAGGAAGTCATTGAGGCCAAGAACTGGTCAAGATTCAAAAAGGGATCAGTAATAATTAACAACAAAAATTTTGGGAGGGACATTAAACCCTTTGGAGTTTAGTCTAATCTCTAAGGATCAGAGATCAGGAGGAGACCTAATGTTGGGGGCAGATTATCCTACATCTGCGACTGGGGGGGTTCTTATACCTTCCTCTAAACCAGGGGTAGGCAACCTATGGCACATGTGCCAAAGGCGAGTTGATTTTCAGTGGCACTCACACTGCCCGGGTCCTGGCCACCGGTCCGGGGGGCTCTGCATTTTAATTTTAAATGAAGCTTCTTAAAACATTTTAAAAATCTTATTTACTTTACATACAACAATAGTTCCATTATATATTATAGACTTCTAGAAAGAGACCTTTTAGAACATTAAAATGTATTACTGGCACGTGAAACCTTAAATTCGAGTGAATAAATGAAGACTCAGCACACCACTTCTGAAAGGTTGCCGACCCCTGCTCTAAACCATATGGTGCTACCCAGTGCTGGCAGATGGGATACTGGACTAGATGGACCTCAGATTTGATCCAGGCTGGCAATTCCTATGTCCCTATGGCGGTAACTTTCCCAAGGTGATGTGACTACTATGGCAAGGCTGAGAAGAAAACCCAGCTCTCAGTTCTGTGCCTCCATCTCGAGACCATCCTGCCGTTTCCAAGAATATTTTATGACTGCCCCAGGTCTTGCACAGCAATGATCACACTATGGGGTTTCGCAAACAGTGTAGCCCAAATAAGATCACTGTACTTGAGGCATTATGATGAGGAGTTTGAGTATTTGACCTGGAAGCTTAGACTGGGTCAATTTAAAATAAAGCCAAGATCCACTCTTTCATGAAACAATTTCAAAAACAGTTAAAAAGAATAAAGACAGCCTGAGCATATGTGCATGTGTTTTGTGGAGGGGAACAAAGAAGGAGAATTGCCCCTTTATTCTAAAATCATGGTGTTTTGTTTAAAAAAGAGGAGGGGGGGGCAGAAGGGAAAAAAAAAGGATGTTTGAAACCCTGGATTCTTCCTTTTAGTCACCTTTGCATCTGGCTTCCAACCCATTAACCCCCTAATCAAATCCCAAGCAGTTCAAATAGTTTTGGCTATTAGGTATTGTTTTAAATTTCTGATTCTATGCAGAGAGAGCATCTAATTACATCAAGTATTCATTGTGCAGTTGTGATTAGAGTGTATAATCCCAATGCAATGGTGTGTAATAGTGCAATGCTGAGGCCTGGATTAAGGAGAGGATTAGAAAATAGATTTGAAAGATGGCCCAGGAGTATATTTTAAAATACTTTCCTTTCGTTGTAAAGCTCCTTTAGTCGTAACACCATAGGTTCCAAGTCCAGAAGGGACTTGTTTTTCTAAAAGATCTGCTCGAGGAATGATTTGGGGCGAGAGCTCTGGCCTGTGTTAAGCAGGTGGTCAGACTATCTGATCACAACGGTCTCTTCTGGCCTTGGAATCTGTGGATCTTATAGAAAAAACATCCAATCTTGATTTAAGAATTGTCAGTAATGGATAATCAACCACAACCTGTGGTAAATGGTTCCAATGATTAATTACTGTCCCTGTTAACAATTTATGCCTTACTTCCAGTCTGAATTAGGCCACCTTCAACTTCAGCTGTTAGATCGTGGTGTAACTTTTTCTTTTCACCAGGACAACAGGAATAAGGATAATATTGTGATTAAAAGGCACTGAAGTAGATTTGGGTGATCTGGCCTCAATTCCCAGCTCTGCTAGTCTCCATGCAAAATTAACCTGTTCTCCAGCTATAAAATGGGGATAACAATACTTCCTTTATCTTGTCTGTTTAGATTGTAAACTCTTTGGTGCAGGGAGTGTCTCTTGTGTGTGCTTATACAGCACCTAGAGCAATGGAAGTGCTGGCCAACACTGTAATACTAATAGTTATTAGATGGTGTCACGGAGTGTGGGGGAAGACAAGGCCCTACACCCCAGCTGCCTGCGATTCACCATGACTCTCAGCCAGCAAAACAGAAGGTTTATTTAGATGACAGGAACACAATCCAAGACAGGTCTTGCAGGTACAGACAAACAGGACCCCCTCAGTTAGGTCCATCGGGGGTGGGGGGTGGGAGGGGGGAAGGGAGGCCAGAGCCCCGTTGGGAGACCAGAGCCCATCTGGGCTCCTCTCCATTTCTCCAGCCAGCTCCAAACTGAAACTCCCTCCACCCCTCACTCAGCCTCTCCCCCGGCTCCTCCCCCAGCCTCTGTCCAGTTTCCTGGGCAGAGGTGTCACCTGGCCTTCCTGGGTTCTCCTGTTATGTGCTCAGGTATCCTCCCTCAGGGAAAGTCTCCCATCCCCCTTGCAGACAGTCCCAGCAAAACTCCCCTGCAACCTTCCCAGGTCAATACTCCCCACGCAGTATTCAAAGAACACATTAAGAACATTGTCACTTCATCATAGATGGTGAGTAGAAGCAACTCTCATTAAGGCAGCCTATCATTTTCCATTATAAAAATTCCTGCAATCATTTTTTTTAAGAAATTCACACCTCCACCGTTTGCAGAAGGACTTTGAAATTTGGAGGAATTGTCCTGATGTCAGGAAAGTGCCTTTTGCTGGCTTCATGTACATCTGTTCAGATCTGACCGACTTATAAGCTATCAAAAATCACCATTTCCTAGGTGTAGTTGTAGTGTATAGCTCATTATTGGCAGCATGCAACCCTCCTCCCTGTTCTCTAGCAGTGCATGTGCACCACTCCCTGCTGTCTCATTTCAGTAATTTCACACAGAGGGCAAACTCCAGATGGGCCACAGAAAAATGGATCCTCCTCCTCCTAAAGTACTCCCCCATCAAAATACATTTTGGTTTAGGGAGAAGGGCACTACTCAGGGAACCAACAAACCAGGAGATTCACTTCTACTGACCGATGATAATAATTTTGCCTTTTTCACACCCCTTATTATTAAGCGAGATCACATTCCCAGTAGGAGATTGCACAAGCTGGGAATTGAACACTTATCTCTATCCAAATATCCATTTAGCTAGATTGCCAAGATACTTAGCAAGGGTGGGGTGTTAAGGTAAGAGACCACTTTAAGAAAACTGGTTACTGGGGTAGGACTTCACAGGAACACTCCTACAGACAACTGGGGGGTTCGAGGGGAGAGGGCTGGACCTACAGAAAGCTAGTGGAGAACCCTTTGTTGAACCCACTGTGGAAGAACTCTAGAACAGAGGGGATATCCTGCCTGAGATCCATGAGGCACCAAAAGGAAAAGACAGATCACACCCTATAGTAAGCCAAGGAATGAAGGAGCACGATGAAGATCTGCTCTCTGAAAATGGAGCAGTGAGCTACCTTAGCTAATAAGGCTGGAATATGAGTAAAGGAATCTGCACTTCTCTGCTGAGGTGGTGCAGAAAAGCAAAGCCACTAGCTTTAAGTCAGGCCATACATAACAGCAACAGAGCAAGCACTGCTAGAAACAGACCGATCTGCACTGTCTGGAGGTGCACTTTGCTCTAGTCTAGTTTATCCCTCCATCTGCTCTCATATGGGTGACATCACTGACATCTAGTGGCCTTTGCTGTCTCACAACCATCTAGATGATTTTCCACAGGACCAGGATAGGAAGATACTCAGTGCTTGGCTGTTGTAGTACAAACAGTGCTTAATTTGTAATGCAAGAGGTGTCGGGGCTCAAGCAATTAGGTGCCAAAGCTGAAGCCATTTTTAAAATTTTTTTTTTTTACTTTCATAACTGACACAGCAAGCCCAGAGGCGCCAGGGCGCTGAACTGCTGGGCTCAGCCCTGGAAAGCCCAGTCACAAATTAAGCACCAAGTACAATCCACATTATCAGACAAGCAATTACACCTTTTCTAGTGCAATGGGTACAGAAAGTACCTCCAATTGACTGTATAGAAATGTGCACAGACTTTCACTTCTTCAGTTCAGCATTGAGCAAACAGTGCTACAATTTATTTTTTAGAGACGCATCACTCAAAAAGATGCATGCAATCAATCTCTGAGTCTTCCTGCCAAATGAACATTCTTTCCCAGGATTCAGGTTTACTCAAAACTGCATAACAGGTGCCAAACATATTCTAGAAACTGAAGCAAGAAGCTGCAGCTAAGAGAATTTTCCATTGTAAAAAGTGAAGAGTTATAATTCTGCACCAGAAACAAATACTATCACCAATAGATCCCAGTGGTTCCTTCCTGCAGGGCACTCATTTCCCAAGACTCTGCCCAAGTTCGCCTCTTTGTGAAACGGATTACATTGACTTCGGTCACGTTTTTGGTTTCCGAGATTGTCTTTAAATTAGCCCTTAACAACACTAGAGAAGTTGCATTCAGTGTCCCTACTGCCCACACTCCAGCCAATTAAAGAGCACCTTACATCCACACACAAGGGCTTCATACAATTATTGGAGGCAACAATTGCCATAATTCACCCTGAAGCTGAACTGCAGTAATCTAAGTTGGTGCAGGCTTGCTCATTCATGCCAGTGCACGCAATCAGCTCCCTCAGCCAGAAAAACCTCCTCCTTTGATCAGCTGAGTCTCCTCTGCCTCCCCACAATTTTCCCTTCAAACTTTACCATGATTCAGAATTACACCAACATCGATTGAGCTTAGATAGCCCAGCAGGCATCTAAACTCCCTCACTCGTCACGGCACAAGCAGGTCTAAGCCACGAGTCACGTCCACAGCAGTCAGTGCTCTCCGTTATGAGGGTTGAGGATGCCAGGTAAGGAAACAAACCCTTTGCTTCTTTACAGTGGATAAAGGAGGTTGGAAAGGTTTCTTTGCGTGTGTGTGTTTTACATTAACAATTCAAACCTTGTCTACTATTGAAGCCTATCGTAGCAGGAGACAGAGCAATTCCATCCCAAGGGATAGAAAATGAGATAGGGATAGACTACTTTTTACCACTAGTCTATCCCTAGAGCAGTGTTGGCATTCCTCATAGTTCTTAGGTAAAACCCTAAAGCAGGCAAAAATAAAAGGGGAGGAGCACAAGCCAAGGTCACCTGTAAACTGCCATTGTGTAAATGCTTTATAGTACAATCTAATTACATGATCAAATAGACTCAGATACAAAAGCTAACATTTCTCTACAACAGATGTGGAGCACTGTGTACTACTCGGTGTAGTCAAGTGCAAGTCACTTATATGAAAGTTTACATGGTAAACAATCCGTCATACATTCTAACACAGGAAGAATATAGACTTTTTGTAATTAACGGTTTTATCTGCTAATTGCACTTAAGGCTATGCTGCTGGTTTAAAAGAAGGGTGTATACAGAAGAGTGCTCACAATAAGGAGAATGTAAAACATTGTACAAGAAACCTACATCAATAAAGATTCAACACTGGAAAAAATTACTAGAAGCTATAGGTATGTAAATCAGGAAAATGTACTATATTTGCTAAACAGTAAGATCATGCAATTAAGACTAGCATGATGCACAGGTACAAAGGGGAAGAGTGACAGTTGCAGATGCAAACTTAATGTGGGCATTTCCTGATGTGGTCACTTAGCTGTACAACTTTGTTTCCCGTAACGTAACTTTTTCCGGGATTGTATTAGTTTGATTACAATGCCTTTTAGTAGAAAATATAAAGTTTAAAAGACCAAGAGCACAATCCCTAGCAGAAGCCTTCAATGCCATGTTGATGTGTATTGAAATATTAGAGTTTTCAATATTAGGGCGACTTGGAGTCTGTATTTAATGGAAATGGCAGAGCACCAAGGTGATGTGTTCACAGTGATTAGTGTTGCTACGAAGGGGGCAGCTGTATTTTATACTCGATGTTTTTACTAGAGTGTGGCCATAACTGAGCCTTGAGGTGTCAAATGCATGGGTCACTATTGCCATTCTGTGCCTTCATCCCAACTGTGGCCTTCTGAACAGCCATAAATGAGATTGGGCTTTTTTTTTTTTTTTAAATTTATTAAAATAGCCATTGCTATTTAGGTATCCTGAAGGACCGGGAGGCTGCAGGTGCCCTCAATAAAGGGCAATGTTACAGAGAAAGCGAGCTCTTCAACTGCTTCCCTCTTCCTACCAGGAACACCGTTTTTCTTGATTCAGCTTTAGTCACCATTGAACTACCACTCACAGCAGTAACACTACACAACCATTTAGGAGGTAAGGATACCACAGCCAATTAGTCAGTGAGGGAATTTAGAAGAAGACAGAGTGGACAAGTTATCCAAGTCAGAACTTGGCTGCATGTCTGCCGAACACCGTGTCTTCAGATGTGCCATGACATGGTAATGGCCAAACATGGCTGGGAGTGGAGTTTTAAAACATATTCATAATAGGGCTCCTCTATGTAGCTATGGGATTAACCTGCTTGCTTGCATTTTTATATAATCTTTTCTTATAGTTTAAGTATTTGGTTTATTGTAATAGGTTTAGAGAGTTATATTAAAGTAAGTTTGATAGTAATGCAAGGAACCTACAGGCCATATTCTGTATGTTGAGCTAAGGCAAAGTTAGTATATCTATGCCTGGGATCTTTCACCTAGATAGATAGATAGATAATGGTAGAATGGCATAGGGGGTTTCCAAGTCTGTATCCTCAAACTTAACAGGTACACCACAAGGAAAAAAACGAAATAACCGGGAGAACAAAAATAACGTGAGTGTATGATCCAATGTCATTAATATGTATGTACATGTCATCAATACATACGAACATACTAGCCTATGGAGTAAGTGAACCCTAACATTTTTGTGGGTGAGAAATGAAGTTTGGGCATAGGAGGAGGGTTCAGACACCTGTGCCCTATAAAAGAGGGCCTTGCTAGAGAGCCTGTACTTGTTTTTCTTAAAACTTTCTAAGTTCCATGGGGACTAGGCTAAGCTTGGTTTCCCTATGCTTTTGTTCTTAGTTTTGTGTATTAGGTTTTGATTTTAAATTTAAGGTAGTTTAGTAAACTCTAAGCTAGCTTCAATAGCTCTTGGCTCTAGCTTCTTCTAAGCTTTGCACCTCTCACTGAAGAATTGAGGAACCTGAACGGCCTGAGGCGAGGCTGGTCCTGTGTCTCTCAACACCAAGTTATCAAGGAAGGGTATGAGTATATTCACCAAAGCTTTGTAGCATATAATACCATCTATATCTTTTGAATAGCAGTAATACAAATGTAACTTTGTAACTCTGATTATTTTACTATTTAATTACTGTTTCATTTATCTTAATAAAAAGTCTTTAAGGCTGTATCTGTCTCAGTATGAGCTTCCTGTCCTTTGTAAATTCTGTGGAGCCCCATTCAGGACAAGAACCTTTTTATCTTCTGATCAGACAGACTGGCGAGCCTAAAACCCACACTATCCAAAGTGATATTATTAACCTCCTAAATCAGGCAACATCTAGTAGCATTGTCCCCCGACCAGACTGGGATGCTTTAATACTTAATGAGTAGAAGAAGAAATGGTTTCAGTAGGTGATGCTCTAACACTACTTTCTGCAGCACCTGTGTGTTCCTTGGAGGTCTCCCATACAAGTACCAAGCTGACCCAGTGTGATGTTGGCATAAGATGGTAAAGGCTGCCAACAATATTGCGTGGTGTGTTAAACATCTGCTGAAGATTGGTAACACCCAGATTTGCTTGGTTTGACTGGCTTGTTTGCAAGACAGAGAGACTTTCAATACGCTCTATTTTGGCCTAGCTATTCCCAGTAAAGGGGAGTTTTACCACTGATTTCAATGAGAACAGAGGTAGGGCAATGCTGTAAGCTTCTGAGAACCCTCCCTTCCCTTCCAGCACCCTGTAAAATATTAAAAGTTAGTATGAGTTTATGATAAGCGCATGCAAACCAGAATAAAATTTAATATTTATTAGAATTTCTTCTGGTAACAGCACTCAACATCTTAACAAACCAAGTTGTGAAGTTTTAAAAAATCTAGGATTACAAAAAAAGTTAAAATAAGTTGTTCCTTGTATTTAATGGCAACAAAGGGAATTCTCTATTTAAAAAAACTGCCATATAAAGAGTAGTATTTTAAGAAATAGTGTGATTACCATGATATGTTATTTGCAGAATGGATACACAGTATATGAATGCCAAACTGAACGGAACAGAAGTGCAGAAAGTACCACACTCTTTGAAGCTCTGGACAGGTGGTTCGAAGTAAGGGGGAGACTTCCTAGTGAAATAACTTAAGATACCACACAATGGACAAAACACAAGGTAGAGTACAGAGACATTACATGACACCCTCATTACAGCACCCCCTCAAGTCTGGTTATACAGTAAATATGAAACTTAGTAAAGTGCATCTTTTAAAGACTTGTCTAGTGAAATAGCATTTTCAGATATAAAACACTTAACACAAGACGTGCAAGAACAGTTAAAATCATAGTGTAAGTTTTTAAAAACTACTTTTTAAACTTTTGATTCACTAAAGAATAAAGGTGTCAGCTACAGTAGTGTTCACATTATTCTTCAATCAGATGCATCCTCATGTGCTTTTGTTACTTGGCAAATCTTTAGATATGGAGCAGGGCAAAATAAATGCAGTCGAAGCAAATGCTGCTTCTCTCAATGTAATACAATTCCGCCATGGCAGCGCAGCCACATGCAGCACAACCATAGTTAGATTTTGGGAAGCTTTGGTGCACTAACGATGGGATTAGTCTCCTGCAAGTACCTCCGCCCCGCGCTCTTGTAATCGTAGGTGCAGGTGTGAGTCTCTGCATAGCGATGAGTTGCACAGAAGTTGTTTCCACACCTGAAGAATGAAGAACACAAAACGTTAGGACTCACCTTCCGAGAGCCTGTTTCTCTGACACACTCAGAAGGTGCCCTTTCCCTCCTTTTTCGAGTTACTGCTCCTCCTCCTTCCCACCCCCCATTACTGGGTCACCACTGCAGCTCTCTTCCATGGGGAGACAAGGAAAAGACTGCTTTGGGTATGAGCTGGCAGAAAGGTACCCAGCATTGCTCTGGCACTTAACGCCAATCATTCCAGCTTTATAGAACCATCCCAGAATGTGAGCAGGTGAAATTCAGGAGTTTGATCATCTTATCAAATGACTTCAGCCAACACAGGGCTTCTCTGTGTTCTTCTCTGAAGTCAGAACACAGGCTCAGCCCAACAGTGCTAGTTTCTGCTTTGACATAGTGCCCCTTTCTTTCAGGGAACCCAAATCATTAGACAGGTACTCCATGAGCCGGGGGGGGGGAGCGGGGGGGAGAGGAGAAGAGGAGGGGAAGGGGCAGAAATCAACCAACCATTATTTACCTCTTAAAATCTAGCCACAAATACCATTCCATCACAGACTGTGATGAACATGGAGGCACAACTACAATTCTGCTACATGAGACAAACATTGCCTTTCCCCTGACAGCAGCAGCAGATATGAGTTAAGAAAAGGGAATGTTTTTGCCTTAGAATTTGACAGCTTGACTAGCTAAAATTCCTAGCATGACAAAAGGAAAAAGGGCAGACTACAGTCTGCTGCTTGGGGAAAAAGGACTAAAGGTGTCTTCACAGCAGTTAGCTCGAGTTGGAACGTGAGCATTACCCTTACTTGACTCCTGTCCCCACACACAAATCTCTAGTTTGAGTAAAGTCAGCAGGAGGTAGCTAGCCCGTCAAGACACCCTGACATAAGCTCTCCCCAGCCACTGCTTGTGGCCCTTTGCCAAGGCAGTGGAAGTGTAACAGCCTGTCAAAACTAATGTAAAGTCCTAAGTACTTATTTCAGGAGGTTTCTGAGTTTGCGTCTGATAGTAATGTGTTCAGCTTTAAGACCTGATTAGGCTATACGCCTACTCTATTTAGTTAACTGGGTTCATTGTAGAATGTTCCTGTAGAATTTTATGCTGATGTATTGATTTTATAGGTCGATTCCCTGGGTCTATAATTGGAAGTTCTCTTGTGTAATTACATTCCATACTTGGTTGTCATTCCGTTGTAAGAGGAACATTTGGATCTTTGTAGGTTCTCAGGAGTGGCAGACCCTGTTGCTGGGTTACAGATTTCCCCCATTTTGGGGGGGGGGGGGGCTGCACAACATTACACTTTCAGGCTCAAGCAGACCACTTAATCCAGGGGGTGGCCAACCTGTGGCTCCGGAGCCACATGCAGCTTTTCAGAAGTTAATATGTGGCTCCTTGAATAGGCACTGACTCCTGGGCTGGAGCTACAGGCGCCAACTTTCCAATGTGATGGGGGGTGCTCACTGATCAACCCCTGGCTCTGCCACAGATCCTGCCCCCACTCTACCCATTCCTGCCCCCTTCTCTGAGCCTGCAGTGCCCTCGCTCCTCCCCCTCCATAGCCTCCTATATGCCACGAAACAGCTGATGGGGAGGGAGCGGGAGGTGCTGATCAGCTGGTCTGCCAGTGAGTGGGAAGCGCTGGGAGCGGGGGGGGAGAAGGGGTTAATGGGGGACTGCTGACATACTACTGTGGCTCTTTGGCAATGTACATTGGTAAATTCTGGCTCCATCTAAGGCTCAGATTGGCTACCCCTGACTTAATCTAATTCTACAGGAGTCTCAAGATATTCCCTCAATATAGAAACGTGTAACTTCCAAAATCTTTACAAAGCCAACAGTGTTCAGAGAATCAGTTAGGAGGTAGTGCCTCATCCTTCTGTCAGTCCCCAGTGCCAGCAGCTGCAACTGAGATTTTCTGCCTCACTGAGAAAAGTTAGGTGAAAAATCCACACCCCTGACCGATCTAGCTTTGCCAACCCAATCCCCACTGTAGGCACAGCTATGCTGACAGAAGCATGCTTCCATTGACCTCGCTACTGTTGTTCAGGGAGCTGGTGTTCCTACACTGTTGGAAAAACCCCTTTTGCCGGTGCAGGCTGCAGCTACACTATGGGGTTATGCTGGCATACCTATGGCTCTCTAGCTATGCTAGCATAGTCTCTGTGGTGTAGACATACCCTTACATTAGCCTGATCTGGTGCAGGTGTTTCCTAGGGTTTCTCTTAAGACAACTTGAGGCTACTCAGGAACTAGAGTCTAAAGAACAGATTCTCCTGGAGCCAAGTTTGATATTTTGGCTGACAGAACTTCTTAATGGGAAGACAGAATGGAGGTGGGGAAGCCCAAAATTGAGATGCTATCATTGTATTAGGGCAGAGCTTCTCAAACTGTGGGTGGTCTGTGTGCTCCATTCAGATGGTCCACAGATAGTTCCCTCTAAGGTGTGTGCCTGGGCGGCCGCACATGAAAGAATGAAGGGCCACCCACCTAATTAGTGGAGCTGCACAGGCATGGCTCCACTAATTAGGTGCCTGGACCCTAGAGAAGATGCACATGTAAGGTGAGATAGTTGCCTTGTGGAGGGAATAGGTGGAGGGGGCAGTGGGGTGAGAAGAGAGGGTGGGGGGAATTGGGGACGTGCAGGGTTGCGGTGGCCAGAGAATGAGGCGACTTTCCCCAGCTCCAGGGCTGCGGCTGCTGGGGAGCGATGACCCTCCTTCCCAGCCTCAGCTCTGTGGCTGCCGCGGCGGGAGAGACCCCCCCACCCCTTCCCAGCCCCAGCTCAGGGGTTGCCGTGGCAGGGGAGAGAGGGCACATCCATTGCATTAGAAAGGTAAGACTATTGATATTAAAATGTGAGTTGTGTGTTTTTATTTGTAGAATAAAAAAATGTTAATTATTAAGGTTTTTTTATATAGTGTTTTTATCCAAAGTGCTTTACAATAGTTAGCTAACGGTACAAACAACATTTGGAAAGATCATTAAGTGGTCCACCAAGACCCTCAGCAATTTTCAAGTGGTCCGCGGGAAAAAAAAGTTTGAGAACCACTGTATTAGGGAGTTAAAGTTACAATTCTTTTAGAAGACCTAATACAGGACAACTCTAATAAATGGGGGGAATTGGGGGGTGGGGGGAAAAAAAAAAATCACACTTTGGGAAAATGACTCAAGTTCTATATGCCAGTATTTCTCCCTTGACACCCAGTGAAGGTTCTTTTGGATTTACTGTCAATTTCTTAAATTCTTTGGCTGCTTTAACTGTTTAATATGAAGCCTGATTTGAGAGAGCATGACTGAATGCAAGATACATGGATGAAAAAAGGTAAAATTTTATCTAAAGACAAAAACATCCATAGCTTTACTGATGTGGCTAAGGCCACCCAGACTCATTTGCCTTCCAATCTTTCTTACTTGGAATGGAAATAAAGCAGAGAAACCCAGTCAAATAATGGCTCATAGATAAGGTAGCTTATTTTTATGATTTGGATTACACCAATGCTCTTTTGGCACGTCCTGCATCAAATCCTCCGATTTTTACATTATGAGGAAGTTGCCTCGGAAACTAACATTGTTAGTTCTAGTACTGAATTTTTGATATTTTCTTCTGCTAATTCCCCGCCCCCCACCCCGTTCTTTTTTTGTGACATATGCACCATTATCACCTTGACCATATCTATTTGCTTTGATTTAGCACATGGATTAATGGTAAAATTTGAGAGGGAATAAGTTTAACACATTTTTCTTTTTTCCTCAGTATGTTTAGATCACACAAAACAAACAAGGAGAGCCCAACCACCATTTTAAACTTTAGTGCTTTATCTTTCCCCACCTTTAGATTGTCTGACTTCATGGAAGCTAATTAAAAATGGAGGATAAATGGAAGAATGTTCAGTGGCGACTGCTGTTTTACACAAAATAGAACACATTTAAAAACCATACGTTGCTGAATACAAAGTAATAAAGAGGTGTTGCTAGCTAGCTGTTTTGGCTTACCCCAGTGTCGAATGTAACCCTAGAAGTCAGAGACACAAGTTGGGGAGGTAATATCTTTTATCGGACCAACTTCTGATGGTGAGAGAAACAAGCTTTCGAGCTTACACAGAGCTCTTCAAGCGACCTCAAGAAGAGCTGTGTTTAAGCTCAAAAGCTCGTTCCTCTCCCCAACAGAAGTTGGGGAGGTAATATTTTTTATTGGACCAACTTGTCGCTCTAAATCCTGGGACTGACAGCTATAACACCTCTGCATACAACTTTGAAGTCAATGGCAGATTTACACAGAAGTACCAACCAAAGCAGCGTATTCTCCAAATTGCTACAAATATATGTTCTTAAGTTTCTCTCACTGATGATGGAATCTTAGACAAGTTCTTCTCACACTTGTCTGTATTCTCCCTACCATCATGCTCTCTTGGCTACACCTAGCGAGCCAAAGTCTCCTGTGAGCCCAGATCTCTTGACTGCAAGGGCACAGGATGGATACCCCAAGAACAGAGAATACATTCTCTATTTGAACCTCAGTTAAGTCATGAACAATTCTCTCAACTTGTTCTGAACACTAGTTGCCTTGTGGTTTACCCAGCTTTAGAATTACTGTACTTTTCAACACACACACACACACACACACACACACACACACCCTTTTGTCTGATCACAGCCACACATTTTAACCACTTGTTATATACTCCGCCTACCTGCATTCATAGCTGGTTGCCAATCCAGTTTTCTTGCCACAGAGAAAGCAGTGCTTTGTAGTTTTCTTTTTTGTTTGCACTGAACCATTCACAGGTGGGAGATGGGTTGCTTCACCTGCTTTCAAAGGTAAAACACGTAATGAACAGATTTTATAGTTACATTTGCTGTTGAACACTTGTATTTCAAGAGATGATATTCAACTAGTCCCACAGCCAGAGAACATACTTTGCCTTTACATAACACCTTTCAAATCGGGCTCCAGTCTGTTTTAAAAGCATCAGTTAAGCCTCACAGCATCTTAGAAAAGTGGAAGTAGGCTATGGGTCCTGACAGACAAGAGAGGTTAAGCAACTGGTCTAAGTTCACATTAATGAAGGGCAGAACCAAGCAGTGAAGCTCCAAGCCTGTCTCCCTGATGCATGTGTATGTTTGTGTATGTTTTTATTTTGTGACTGGAACAGAATGCCTTGACCACTGGTGACTTTCCAGTGGAATCAGTGGACCATTAGGATGTACCCAGTATATAGCATATGCAGCAGCAAGTAAACTCAGAGATGTCTGCCCTTTAAATATCATAATATAACAGGTGTCTGGATATGTTAAGTTAACATTTTAAAGTTTTGCAGACATATTGCAAGGTAACAGGAAAAGTAGGCATGAAATGACAAGATACTCATTTTCCCCTTCACCAGAGAGATTTGAACACTTTAGTCAGTCACCTTGTCCACGCACACTTACTGTATGATGCCATGTGGCAAGTGATGGTTAGCAATCAGGAGAGGAAAATACCAACCTATACAGAGGATTATAAATGCATTTCTGCTGCATCCATCACCATCGTATCTGGATGCTCACAGCACAAGCCATCACATAAGTACTTTACGTACATCACAGCTTAGTTTCTAATAGCCAGTCCTTTTCAGATGCAACTGGCAGTGGACCAAATTCAGCCCTAAGCTAAGCTGACATAGCTCCCAGTGCGTGAGTGGGAGTTGTGCCTGCTTACACAAGGGCTGAGTTTGTCCCACTGAAGCAATGGCTGCTTGGCATGGAAGACTTATTTCTAGATCTAGCTAGTCCACACTATCAGTTTCATCCTCTAAAACTGTGCTCAATTTACTGGGCTCCATTTTGGGGAGCGGTTCTGTCCCCAGACACTTATCAACGGGTTTCAGTTAGCCCAGTTTGGGAATGGTGTTGAGAGCAGTATATAATGTTAAGGGTTTATACAACAGGGTGGATTTAAAAATATTTTTCCTACTGTGGACCATACTGATTCATAGATCCCAAGGCCAGAAGGGCCACTGTGATCATCTAGTCTGACCTCCTATATAGCACAGGCCAGAGAACTGCCCCAAAATAACTCAAAAAAGAGAGCGCCTCATGGACAAATGCCCTCCCATCTGCAATGAAATAATATCCTTGCTGCTTGTTCAGCAGCTGGAAATGAGAGAAGCCAACACCATGTGACTATTCAGCCCTCCATGGACCATCAGTTATTTGCAGAGTACAGTTTGGGAACTGCCTTTTTCACTAGTGTCTTGCTCTTTCCAAGGCGATTAACCTGGCTGACAAATTTACTGTAACATCAGCCACTGAAGAGTGAAGTCTGCAGCACAACACACTGCAGGAGACCATTAGCAATTCGTTTCCTAGGAAATCTCACAAGGCTCTGCACAGTGCAACACCAGCCTCTCCGCTTCTCAGAGGTCTGGAACTGTTTGCAAGACATGCTGTTTATTGGCGTAACAGTGGTTTTCAACCTTTTTTTCATTTGCAGACCCCTACAAAATTTCAAATGGAGGTGCGGACCCCTTTGGAAATCTGAGTTTGTCTGCGAACCCCCAGGGCTCTACGGACCACAGGCTGAAAACAACTGGCATACCGTGCACCAGGCTAGACCCTGTGCTGGTGTAAATTGGCATAAATAGCTCTAGTTAAGACAGTGTTGCTAGTTTATAGCTCCTGAGCACCTGGTTCACCATGCTGTGCCACAAATGGTTGAAAAATAAATGCCTGGTAATAACTTTGACACTGACAGTCTCTGATAAGCCTGCTTAGATCTGATCTTCCAAGTGCATTCAATTGCATTTCATCTGATTATTCAAATGCTGCCACTTTGAACCACTTAAAATGCTTCAAAGCAGATGAAGGAGAACACTGTGTAAGAGCCTATTAAATATACCCAAGCAGTTTGCAAACAATCTTGTTTGCAGAGTTAAAAGACAAACATATCAGAAGTCAAGCTACTTGGCAACCAATAATAGCTGGAGATTACAATACAGTACACAGCTCATATGATGGATGTTCCAAGAGTTACAGAGTCAGCTAGTGTTCTCACAAAGTTATATGACCTACATGTACAAAGTCTACCATGTACCCCTCCCTCCCGCCCCAACTAAAGAAAACCTGATATATTTTATTTGTAAGGCCCTTCCAGTCAAATACATTGTTCTGGCACAGATAACAGCACCAAGAGCGGTGCCATAGAAAAGAACAAATAAGCTTTGACAGTGCAAGCGCTATGGCAAGCATGTATATACATCCATGTAGTAAGTCCAGATGGAGGAGAAACCTTAATATCCCACTTACCCTTATCGGCTGTACACGATCGCAGAGGAGAAGGGAAGAAAACAGTACCAAGTCCTACAAAATACTCACCCCCCCAACTCATTTTTTGGAGTGGACTACATAAGCAATAGCTTCCTTGACCCTGGTGAGTACCATTATAGCGCACACATACCCCCTTTGGACTGGAGATGGGAGCTAAGGACTCAGCTGGACATTAATGTAGCTTTGGATTAACCAACAACGCCACCAGCAGTGGAAGGAAGACAGTGTCCACTGCCTCTGCCAATAGGTCATCAACAGTTGTAACTGTGAAAGTCATATGATTCCCTTTTGAGGAACAAGATCTTCTAGTTGATTCATCACAAATATATCTTAAGATCTTAGATCTTATTGCTCATCACTTTTTCCAACGTTATGCTAGGTGGAGGAAAAGTCTGTAGGACAACTGTGAACGGTGTGAAGCAAAAGAGGAAAAGAATCAATCATGCTCAACTGATTTCTTAACTCTTAAGTAAACAAGAATCATTGCTATTGTGAGTTCCTTGGACTTGCATGTAGGTTTGGGGATTGCCTGCAGGCTCTGAAAGTTAGAAAAACTAGAGATACTCTATCCAACCCCAACACAGCAGTCCTAACTTCCTAAGATGTCTTGCCTGTACCAGAAACCTATGCAAGGCTTGAAGCCAGTAGAGGCCTTCCCAAGAACCTGCTATTGAAAAATGTTTAAGAGTTTTTAAAAGATGAATTTACTGAGCCAACACAAAAATAACTATTAAAGCTAGTCTGAAAACAAAATGAACACACTGATACTTTCCTTGAATAAGGAATTAAATATAGCCAAGAAGCTTATCTCCAGGACTGTGAGAAAGAATGGTATTCATCACTGAAGGGCTTACTCTGCAACACACTCCCTGAGATGCATAAATGACTCTTTAAGGAAAAAGGTTCACAGAGACAACAGATCTGGTGAGGTCTTATCAGGCCGTGTGCTGGAGCAATCATTGCTTAAAGCAACAGTAGCTAGTAGCAGTATCCTTCTACCTCTGTCCCCAACAAATAGCTAGACTTGTTTCAGACGGCAGAGCTACTTACATACACTGAACTAGACCAGGTGCACACTGTTCTTGTTCTCTAACAATGGAACTACACAAATTGTTCAGAGAAACATCTGTTTACATACAACTGAGTTTTAATCACACACCAATGACCGTTTAACATTCAGATTATCAAAATATACTAATATTCAAAATGGAACCAAAAATAAGAACGTTACTCATGGGAACTTCTCCAGAGATAAATACTCCCCTTAAAGAATATCTAATGCTCTTCGATATCCAAATATAAGACACTTGCAAGTTACAATAATATTCTGAACACTAACATTTTACCACAATACCTACAACTGTACTTGCATGTAAAAAACAGTATACACATGTAAAAGGTTCTGAATCATTTACAAGTACAGTGCATTAAAATTAGTCCTGCTCACTTGAAATTCTTTTGCAAGTGTTAAGAGTATATTAACTCTAAATGAAGTGTGCATCAACTAAGCTATTCTTAAAACTATCTTTAGGCAAACACACATTATATAAATCATTGGCAGTGTTAAGCAGAAAGGCTACAATTTAAATACAAAATACTGCAATAAACGAATCTTAATAAAAAAGTGGGATAAAACAAAAGCAAACAGGCAATTTTTTTTTTTTTTTTTAAGAGCAGGTCTACACTACCAACTTACATTGGTTTAACCATATCGCTCAGGGGTGTGAAAAAGCCATACCCCTGAGCAACATAGTTATACCAACCTAACCCCCAGTGTAGTCAGCGTTATGCTTCTCCCGTTGACATGGCTACCACCTCTCGGGAAGGTGGATTAACTATGCCGACGGGAGAAGCTCTCCTGTCGGCATAGTAGCCTCTTTGCTGAAGCGCTTTAGTGGCCCCACTGCAGCGTTTTAAGTGTAAACTTGCCCTAAGAAAAGTGAGTATTGGCAAGGAAAACATGGCAGCCAGGCATTAGGAAGCATACAGGAATAAGATGGCAGCAACAGGTAAGAGCTTATTTTATTAAATTAGAAATATAGATCAACATTTTCAAGCTTGGATCCCCGAAGTCAGGCGTCTAAATCCATATCTAGACATTAAACATGTGGCTTGATTTTCAGTAGTTACTGGACATTCACAGCTCCCCACTAACACAAGTAGTGTGATGTTTGCTCCAATGACAAACCAAACTCGGGACCTTATCTGTAACCCTCAACTCCCACCCTGCCCTCGCCTGCTCCATGTTTCCTATTGCAAGGTCTTTCAGGACCCAGTCCTGCACACATAAGAGTAACTTCACTATGTGAGTAGTCCCACTGACTTTAATAGGTGCATAATTGTTTGCAGGATCAGCCCCTTTACATGATAAACTCTTCAGTGCAGAGAACATGTGTATTTTTGTGGACGATACAGAACACTTTGGCGCTTAGTGAACAACGAAAATAATGCAGCTAAAACACAGTTTTAGTACCACCTCCATGTTCTTATATAGCACTGATGGAAAGTGCTTTAAAAAGGACGGCATCATCATTACCCCCATTTTACAGATGGGGAAACTGAGGCACATAGAGGTACATGGCTTGCCCAAGGTTATCCAACAGGGCAGTGACAGAGTCAGGAATACTCTCCTGAGTCCCAAATTCTACCCAAGGCCAGAATGAGATCCATGTATGAAAGTACAACTCAAAAAATTCAGGTTTAATACCATTCTGTAAAAATCTAATACAAAGAAAGTGTTTCAAAGCTTTATGCCCTACAAAGGTATAATTCTTGCTCTTTGCATGTTTGATAACTGGGAAGAGACTTAAACAGTCAACTTCAGCTCTTTAGACAAATTCACATTACTTACCTACTCTTTTCCCTGTAGCTGCAACATTTCCATTCATTCCAAGCCCATGGGCAGACTAAAAACAAGAATATTTTAAGTGGAATTACTGACAGATGGTAAACAAATAAAAGATTAAGCAATTTCATATCAGCTTGTCTGAAGCTCATGTTGTATCAGTCAATATACGTATGAAGAGAGCTATGAAGTATTTTGTATATGAAGTTCAAGTTAACATGGAACAAACCTTGTTTAAAATGACTGCGATTTAATAGTCTTTCCGTACTTTATACGGCATATTAGAAATGTGGTACAGCATATTAAAAAAGTCTGTGGTTAGGCACATACAGTGTCAGTTACAAGGTAGCCTTTAAAATGGCTCACAATCAGGGAATAGCTGGAGGACATTTCTACACATACAGTATTTATCCAGCAGAGTTACAAGTAGTAAAGGAGTTTACATTCTGAACCAAAAGTACTTTAACATTACTGTAAATCTGTAGGAAAATTGCCTCTAGAAACCCATTAGCTAAACATGCAATCAAGGTGCCAAAGAAATCGAAAAAACAGTCTGTTTGAACTATTGATGGCGTGAGATGAGATTTATAGTCCCCCAGCTTGAAAAATAGGCATTTTTTGGCAGTCTTTACTAGAGACTATAGTAAAACCCCAATTGTTCAGGAAATACTGGTACTTACTAGGAAGTATTCAGCAGCTTCATCTGGGGGAGAGGCTTTCCTAAAGCTTTCTTCCTGAAAACACTGGAGGTTCGTAGGGAGTGCAATACCAGAAGTCCGAAACCTGCCTGTCCCGCAGGAATTCTGTAAACTTTCCCTGCTTGTGCTTCGGGCCAGCGAAGCTAGAAATTCTAAGTTATTTACAGAACCCACAGGTTCTTTGGATGCCTTGTTTGCCACCTCTGTGATGTCCCTAGCCTCCATTTTAGAAATGATATCGGGTCTTTTGCCAGGCGAGTCTACCTTCACACCACGAAATCTTGTAGTCCTTGGAAAAGAGGAGTCTGCTATATTGCGGACCTCCAAAGATCGGAGCAGATTTGGGGAGGCAGCAGGTCTCAAGTTTCCGACCTCAAAGCATTTGGGTTGTGTCTGTGGTTTCAGAGAACTGTGATGTGCCATTTGGGCTGAATACCGAAGAGGTGACAAGAGTGTGTTCTTCTGAGGACTTAGTTCACGAGTGTTGAGAAGTCCAGCCTCCATTGTTGTAGCGCTCAGGATTTTTGTAATGGGTTTGCTATGCTGTTCTACAGCTTTAGACTCGTCATCCCCATCAGACAGTCCAAGCTCTGGGTTTACCTTCCCTATTCCATATAATTCACTATACTGTTCAGCAGTGTTTGCTTCTGCTAACAAAGCAAAAGCATCTGTTTCAGGTAGAAGCTTGTCTTCTGTTGCACACAGTTCTACGTTTGTTAGATGTGGATACAAGAGAGGATCGTCCTCATTTGTGGATGTCACATTTTCTAAAGCTTTTTCTGAATTTATAGGCAGCGATGGGACAGGGGGAAGGAAGTTATTTGTAGGTAGTTTTGCATTTTCTAGTTCAACACGAGATATTTTCGGTGGTAGTCGAATGCTATTAACTGACTGAGACCGGGAGGTGCTCTCCCAGTTGTCATCTTCCTTAAGAAAGTCACTAGTAATGGATGGCATTGTTCTACCAGCAGTGGCCAAAGTAGCCAAAGCTGAAAGTGCATTCTGGGAAGACTCCGAGGGATATGAATTCCCAGGAGGAGGTAGGCAGGACTGTCCAATGTGGGGGAGTACTCTTAAAAACCGGTGACGAGCAGCTGCTGCTGAACTGCTAGATGGTCGAGGAGCTATAGGTGGACGAGGTTTCACCTTGACAGTCTTCTTAGGCTATTTCAAAGGGGAAAAAAAGACATTAATTGCATTACAATAGCATCTAGAGAATCCAACTGACACTAGGTCCCCATTGTGCTAGGGGCTGTATGTACACATAGTAAGAGATTGACCCTGCACAGAAGATAAAGGGGACTGACACAGAGACTAAAGTGACATACCTAAGTTCTACAGCAGAGGTGGGAACTGAACCCAGCCTAGTGCCTCAGTCTCTTGTTCATACTTTTTCTAATTAAAAAGGCATCGATACTTTTCAGCAGCTAATCATCTTGCTTACTGATTAAGGAAAGTGGGTGAGGTAATATCTTTTATTGGATCAACTTCTGTTGGTGGAAGGACAAGTTTTCAAGCTACACATTCTGTGTAACTCAAAAGCTTGTCCAATTCACCAACGGAAGTTGGTCCAATAAAAGATATTACCTCACCCACCTTGTGTCTCTCATATCCTGGGACTGACACCACTTGCTTATTGACTGTACTTATGAACACCATAGCATTACTACAAAACAGCAGAATTAAGTATTAAATAGCCTTATGTTAGTGAAGCATTAAAAGGTGAAACAATCCATGATACAGCACTGAATTTTTTGAATGCTGAGGCAGTGGGTCCAGATTAAACTATTATTTGCATAATCAAAGACCACTTGCGCCTCAGCCCACCATGTAACAAAATGAATACCAAAAGATATGCCTTTATGCCTACATTATCCAAGAGCACAACCAGAATGTATTTAATCAGCACTCTAGAAAGACCTGCAATGGGAAGACATGAACCATTTTATTGTGGGGGTACTGAGATCACAACCTCACCTTTTTACTGAGATTCATGTTCTCCATCTTTGCCTTGAGCAGTTTCATTTTATTCATAGTAATCGAGTTCTCAATAATCTGTTGGCCAGAAGGAGATGCCTCTGTTTCTTCGTCGTCATCTGTGTATAAGTTATAAACTGAACCACCACTGAAAAGAGAAAAAAAATAAAGCTTTTGTGTTTTCACACACTATAATCAAGGTACTTATCCAAAAACTATCAATGTAGCGTACACACACACACACACACACACACACACACACAACTAGAAAGACAAAGCCAGTAGTCCATCCGTTGACAAAGCATTATATGAACTGTATGAAAGGATATATCAAAAGTAATTTTCTTAGGTGAAAACAAGAATTCCTTGATGTTCACACCATGAAATGATAATGATGAGATTAGAATATAGCCAAGCTACTGGGAAATTATTGTACTGTATGCAGTTGTTTTGCACCCACTATATATTTTCCCTTAAGAGTCAACATCCAGTTCCATTAGTGTCTCCTGCTGGCATGGCCAAAGCTGTTAATTGTGTGACTCAGACAACAGGCTGATCATTTTTCCCATTAATTAGACACCGTCATGTATGGGAAGTCCAAATTTCTATCCATCCCAAGGGGTGCTTTCACCATAAATGAAAATGGAAGGGTCACCCACGTGGATTTGACATTCTAG